>NC_058091.1:315047500-316350000 GCF_020171115.1 Neogale vison | reverse complement strand
TTTCCAGAGAAGTCACTGGTGTTTGTCCTCCGCGATGTACCCACGTGCCCGGGCCCGACGGGAGCACCACCGAGGGATGGTGGGCGCCTGGGAAGGGAGCTTCTCTGGTGGTGGGCAGAGCCGGGCGGAAGCGCCTCCACACGCCACCCCCTCTCCTCCATGACCGTGTCCATCGCGACCTTGCTGCAAGCCTCCGTGTCTGACCTCTGCAGAGCTCGGGGCCACGAGGGAGGCCCCATTGCCAGGCCCGGGTTTGAATCCTGCACCGTGCTGCTGGGTGACGGGGGCAGGTCCCTTGTCTGTGCCGAAAGGACACATCCGAGAAGCAGCAGCAGGCCCCACAGCCCGCGCTCGGCGAGGCCGTTCACACTCAGAGGCACCGCGACCATCTCCGCCCCAGGCGGTCTGCATCCTGCTCACTCATCCCCGCGCCACATCAGAGGACCTTCCTGTCTTCTGAGTCCCTCTACGCTGTCCCTGCTGCTTTGCTTCCTGCGCCCGCCCAGAACTTGCTCCCGGGTGTGCTGAGACGCCCCGGCGCGTCCCTGTGGGTCTTCTCAGAAACCAGCTGTCTTCCCCTCGCCCGGGCTGGGATGTGGGGGAGGCTTGGAAGTGTGCGAGACAAGCCCGCCTTGTCGCGGTCCCTTCCAGGACGCTTCCCATCCTCCTCGGGTCCCCACCCCGCCCGGCCCCCGCAGCCGAGGCTTCAGGGCGGCATCCGTGAGCAGGCGCGCCCCGAGAGGCCCTGCGCAAGCACGGCGGCCGCCGACACCCACTTGCTCTCGGGCACGGTCACCCCCGGCAGGTCACCAAATGGGACGCCAGGCTGGCGTGGCAGTGCCCGACCCCCAGATGGCCCGCGCTTCTTGGGGAGCAGAGAGCTGGTCAGGGCCGGATGGCAAGGGAGGGCTGGAGGCCGGGGCATCGGAGCCGCGTCCCAGGGATGCGGAGAGGCCACGGAAGATGGGGTGGACAGAGCAGGAAGAGGGGACCGGGCTTCACACACGGCAGCAGAGACGTGGGTCCGCCCGGGGAGGTGGGGCCGGCAGAGCAGGCTGGGAAGAGCACCGTGGAACAAGCAGGACAGCGGCGGCGCCGACCAGAGAAGGGAAGCCCCCCCCGCCGCCCCCCGCAAGGCCGCGGAGTCAGGACTCGGCGCTCACACAGGAGCGTTCCCACACCCACGCCCATCCCGAGTCTCGTCCGCGCCAAGCCCGGGGTCGCGCTGGGAGCGCTCGGGCTCAGGGAAGACTGGCCACGAGGGGCTGACCTGGGTCCCCAAATCCACGTCACAGCCCCAACCCACATGACACGTGGGTCACATGGGAACTGATCAAAGCTAAGGTCGTAGGTGGGCCCTGACCCTGGCAGACCTCCTCGGAGGAGACAGATGCGAGGATGCCAGAGCGGAGACGGGGGAGACCACAGGGAGACCACGGCGGAGACCACGAGGAGAAACGACCCTGCCCCGCAGCCCGAGCTCACTGGGACAGGATCCCACGTGCTATGTACACGGCAGGCCGCATGCACCACAGCCGTGCTCCCCGGGGAGGCCACGCTGCGCGTTACGGGGTGTCCTCAGGAGCTTGTGCCCATCAGGTCCCCAAACCTCTGAACTCAGATTTACAGTGTCCCTGCAGAACACACCGGTGACCCAGTCTCCTGCACAAATTCTTCTTACCAATAAAAGCCCAGAAAACCCCTCATCTAGTGAGGGCGCTCAGTCCCAAAGAGGATGTGCTGCTGCCCCATCTGCACGGGACGCTGGGCACCCCTGACCCGTGATCCACCCATCCCACACGGAGGCAGAAACGGGGGCATGCCACGCTGCACCTCCTCTGTGGGCGCACTCACCTGGAGTAGTCACAGGACACCTCCAGGGTCTGGGTGTCCAGCAGCAAGCCACACCAGGGGAACAGGCAGTGGGCCGGCAGCTGGAGGGGCGCCGTGCTGCCCAGGGCCATGTCCTCCACGGGGAAGTTCACGGCCGTCTTCTGCAAGTTGGCCGAGCAGCCATACTCGGGAACGCCCCTGACCAGGGTCCTGAAGCAGAGCGGCCAGGTCAGCGCCTGGGAGGAGGGGGCACCGCCAGGGGCGCTGGGGCACTCATTCGGTGGGACGGCCACGGTGCCGAGCTGGAGGGAGCCGGAGCCAAGGGCATGGCGGCGGGTGCGGGGGCTGCCCTGGGGAGTGGGGCTGCTTCCCCGGAGCCCCTTGGAAGTTGGGACGCGCAGCACACTGGGCGTACGGCAGAGGGGGCTGTGCTGCGTGCGCAGGGAAAGAAGTGAGGCCGCAACTGTGCTCATGGGGCTCCCCTTTCTCCCTGTAGGCCACGGGGGGGACACGGTCCGTCCGGACTTGCTAAACAGGGGTGCTGCGAGGCCTGGGCCCACGTGGGGATTGGTTATTTTGCCAGAATTAAATTGGGCACATGGGGCCCTCAGTGCCATCCTGCTCAAGGCCTGGCGTCCAGGGGCTTCCTTTCAAGCGCGGTTTTCCAGGGGAAGAGGAAGTGCGAAACCAAGGGGGCTTTGCTCTGGTTGCTGGCGGTGGGGACAAACCTGTCACCGCGAGCCTGGCCACAGGCGAGTCCCCAGGCTCTGAGGGAGCATGAGTCCCACAGACGCGCCCCAGGGCCACCCTCCGCCCGGCAGCCCGCACGGGGCGCCCAGCAAACGTAAATCCGCCTCGCGATGGGGGCTCTTGCTCCGGGAGCCAGGTCAGCGGCCCCCCGGCATCGGGAGCGCCACGGGGACACGTGTGGGGGACTCACCTGAGGAAGGCCTGCGCTCGCTTCAGATGGGGCGTGACGAGCAGGAAGTCGTCCACCAGACGCAGGAGCAGGCTGCAGGGCATGGGAGAGCCGGGCTGCGGCGGCGTCCCCGCTCACGAGGACAGGTGCAAAGTCACTTCCCCCAAAGGACCGAGGCAAAGGCTGACCTCGCGGGACGTGGGAGTGCCGGGCGCACGGGCAGGGACACAGCTGCGGTCACAGCCCGTGGAAACGCCCCGGCCCCGACAGTGCTCCAAGCCACCTCTAAGCCTACACTCCAGACCCACTCGTGACCCCCCGCGTGACTGAACACAGAGCCACAGGCCCCTGTCCACACCCAGCGGACCCGAAACGCAAGGTGGGGGTGAAAGCAAGTCGCCGCACGCGCACCCTGAGGGTCCGTACCCGTCCTGCTGGATGCCAGGAAACAGCCTGCGCTCCATGTCCCCGTAACACAGGCTGCACAGCAGGGTGGACAGGACGGAGCCCTGTGGGATCCCCTGACACTGGATGTACGACCTGGGGGACAGGACGCGGGTCGGAGGCGGCCCCGGGGGCCTCGCCCTCATTACAGACACATGTGCCGCAGCCCACAGACACGCAAACCGCACGCACACGGAGACTGACCGCACGCAGACCAGCACGTGGACCACGTACGCAGACCGCAGACACGCGCAGACCAGACGGACACACAGACCACACTGTGTGCAGACACACACGCAGACACACACGCTGGTCACGCACCAGCGCACACCCCACAGTGCACGTGGATCAAGGACCCCTGCGCACCCCACGGAGCCCCGACGTATGTCTGTCCACACGTGCAACGGTCCACATGGGTCTGACCTTTTCTGTAAAGGTCCCCGCAAGCAGAGAAGCAGGTGGGGCGCCTCTGAGGGAGCCCCGGGGGTTGGACACAGCAACGACCTTTGCCCCAGAGCAAGTTCCCCTCCGATCCGGGTGTCGCGGACGAGCACGCGGCCTCCGGGAAGGCCGGCCCGCGGTACACCCGTCAGCAGTGGTTCTCAGGACGCATTTCAGGTGTAATTACAGGTAACAAGTGCCATAATCAGTCATAACATGAGGATAACCCCACATTCTCTAACTAAAACGCTTCTGATTCCCAGAGCACCGGGAATGATCCCCGGGAAGGTGCCCACATCTCCAGCTGACCTCTAACGACCTTCACAGTGAGCCTGAACCCTCAGGACCAGCACTGTCACCCCACCCTGGGGTCCCCTGTGGGCACTCACCCAGGAAAGTCTGCTTCTGTTTCTATAAGTAAAAAAATTATCTGCTGACATTTAAATGCCAAAGGACTCCCCAAGCCCCAGGAGCCCCACGGCCGCAGGGTCTGCAGGCGACCGCAGGAAGGCGGCAAGGACCCCAACTCACTTGCCCCCGATCCTTATGACGTGGTTGTACACCAAGCTCAGGAAAAGCTGGAAAAGGCTGCTGCTGGCTTCGTTCAGGGAGTAGCTCTGCGAGAAGAGAGGGATGTGTGGGCGGGCGGGACGGGACTCTGGCCGGGCTCCAGCCTGCGGATGCCGGCCCGAGGGCACGTTGCAGTGTGTGTCCCGCAGTGGTGGGCAGGAACCCGGCAGCCAGCGAGCACAGGTCTGCGAGCCACGGTGGCCAGACTGGCTCGTCCCATCCCTGGTTCTGCAGAAGGCCACGGAGCCACGGGGCTGAGCTGTCCCCTGCCCTTGGGAGCAGCGCCCACTCACAAGCAGGAGGAAGGCGTTTCCCCCAGAGGGTCCGTTTCAGGTGGGGACACAGGGTGAATCCAACTCGTCCTCCTAAGGGGAGGCGGCGTGTTGTCGTTCAGCCTCACGATCGAAACCGAGGGAGAGGAGGTCTCAAGCTCACCCCGAGAACTGCTGCCGCCCCACGGCAGACAACCTGGCGGCGTAGAGCCCTTAGGGGCTGCCCCGGGGCCCCTCCAGCCGCAACCGGGGGCCACCGCCGTGTCCACACCCCGCCCCGGCACGCGTTGCGGCCGCCTCGCCCACCTGCTCGACGACCACGGAGTCCCTGAGCGAGGTCGTCTCCTGCAGACGCTCCACAAACTGTCTCATGTACGGCGGCAGGTCTGCGAAGGTGGACACCTGCCGGCAAAGAGGACGGGGTGAGACAGCTGCGCACCCCGGCCCGGCGGGCGGAGGTCATGTCGCAGGACACCGCGTCCGCACCGGGGACAAGCAGGTGCCGTCTGGGAACGGGAGGCCGCAGCGCGGGGAGCAGGTACGGACCGTGGAGCTTGGGAGCCTTCCACCTGGTCAGTCCCGTCTTTGTCTTTGGGGGGGTCCTGCCTTCCCAAGACCCCTCCCTGACGCCTGAACCTTCTCCGTGGGAGGTGGGGCCCAAGCAGGAGGCAGCGGGGCTCCCGGCCACCCAAGCAACCAGGACGGAGTTGCTGGTCTGGGGCGGAGGAGACTGCAGACAAAGGAGCCAAACCGCCCTTTCCTCCCTAGTCCCACTGCCTCTGGGCACTGGGAGCGCCGGGGGCTGCTGGGAAGGGCCGCTGAGGCAGTGAGAGGCCGCGGCGGGGACCCAGGCGCTCTCTGGTGAGCACAGGAGCCACGGCGGGGAGGGGGGCAGCGGCCAGCGGCCAGCGCCATCCAAACAAAACGCTCACCGCTCCCTCAGTGTGGGGGGAGTCAGTCTCCTCCGCAGAGAAACCAGTATTCTGTGAAACCTACGGTTCACGGGCTTCGTTCAAGGCTGGCCCCTCACGGACACCAGCGGCGGGAGTGACCACGAGGGAGACCACAGCGGCCGTGCCGGGAACCTGCCTGCGGCTGAGCTGCTACGGAGCGGCCGGGGTTTGAAGATCAGTCCAGACCGACAACGAACAACACGGCGGAACAAGGAGAAAGGAAAGAGGAGCCAGAGAGACTGAGTCCGAGAAACCCACCCGGGGCGCTGGGAGCGGAGGGCAGGGTCGGCGGGCCTGAGAGCCCGAGGAACGGGCGGGACAGGCGCTCAGCGCGAGCCAGCCGGGAGTCCCATGGAGAGAAGCCGCGAACAAGCCCCCACAGGCGTCCCGGAAACCGGCTCCCGTGCACGGAGCGCTGAGCGCAGGAGCTGCACCCACGGAAACGCCCGACGGCATCGCCACAGCGAGACGCAGACAGCGGAGCAGAAAGGAAACGGCGTCAGCCACCCAACCCGCCACCCCGGCTCCATCGACGTGAAACGTCTGCTCGTGCAAACATCCCGCTTGTGACCGGAAGGGCAGAGACAGCCGGAGAAGGCACCTGGGGTGCCTCGGACCAGGGGCTGGCACAGACACGGGAAGCACCCGAGACGTCCCTGACAAGCGGCTCACGGCTCGCCGCAAGCAGGAGCTGACCTCACGGGCCTCTCACACACGGGGACACCCAAGTGGCTTCCGCAGGGCGCTGGGCAGGCACGTCGTGGGGATGCTGGCCCCGGCACCGTGCAGCCGCCCTGATCGCGTGGCCGCGGCTCAGCCGGCCCGGTGGCGCACATGGCAGTGTGGTCGGGCTCCGTCCGCCGACCGGCACGGCTCTGCCTCAGCAACGCCCCAACGGCAACGCAAGCTCTCGCCATGGACGCCCCATCGGGGGAATGCCTACCCCACCCTGGGCGCCCGCTGATGCCCACCCAGCAGGAGGCAGAGCCCTGCCGGGCAGCATCGGGGCCACGCAACCCCGCCAAGACCGGAAAGGGAAGGACTGCCACCCGCGTCCGGGCTCGCCTTGGAGCAGAGGGAACCAGACAGGAAGGGCACGTTCCGCCCCACATCACGTTCACGGACGTCGAGACGGGTCCCTGAGTCCACATGGCTGACGTCAGAGCAGCGGACACCCTGGAGAGGGGCAGGGGTTCCGCTGGGCACCTGTGACGTTCTGCGTCTCAACCCCGTGGTGGCTGCCCCCTGCGCCACGCTGTCACCCCCACTCCTTGCGGCTCAGGGCTTGCGACCCACGCTCAGCCTCACGCCGCAGTTGCTCCCGGGGGCTCTCCCCAGACTTCCCGGGTCGACGCCTTTCCCTCGGCAGCCTTCCGAGTACCCCCGTCACGGTGCGGCTCCGCAGGCCTGGCTGCTCTGACGGGTGGCGGGAAACTGCCACATGCTGACTGCCACATGCTGACCGCCTTCCCCAGACCCGGGGAAGGGGGGGGGCGCTCAGACCCTCAGCTCTGCTGTGTGGCAGGGGCAGCGAGTGAGGCCCAGGCGTCCACGCGGTGATCTCCTCTCCCGCAGTGCTGGCCCATGGGGCTCACTCTGCCCTCGGCATGGCCTCGGGCCAGGCCAGGATCCCACGGGGCGTCGGCAGGGACATCAGCCCCGCCGCAGCCGGCATCCCGGGGGCCCGGCTTCTGGAAAGGGACACCAGGAGGCAGCAGCCCACGGGATGAGAGGACTCGGACGTAACAGCGTGGGACCACTTCTGGGGCTGGGGGAGGGTGGGAAGACCCACGGCACGGCCAGGTCCACACGAGACACCCTCTTCAGGGAGCACACGCCCGCGGCGCTTACATGTCTCTTGAAGGACCTGCGGACGTGCCCATGGGCGGTTCTCCGGACCACGGCGTAGCGACGCAAGCAGTAGGTGTTTTCATGAGGCCTGAGCACGTTGGCGACGACCTCGGCCAGCCTGTCCTGGGGGAGGGCATCGTACGCCCCCGTCACGTCCACCTGTGCGGGACGGACGTGCTGTTTACGCGCTGTGCCCGGGGGCCCCGCGGACGCAGGAGGACCGAGACACCCTGAACCCCAGCGTCTCCCGTTCCCGTGGCACACACCTGTTCCACGGCCCCCAGACTCAGCAGCCAGGGCAGGCCTGTGTCCCTGTCTACACCCGGAGATGTGACGGGGCTTCCCCAGGGGATGCTCTGTTAGTGCAAACTCGGGGAACGAAGGCCAGCCACAGCCCATGACACACGGCCAGCTGGTCGGGGGGACCGCTCCCACAGGCCAGAGGTACCCAGCTGGCTCACTCGGGCACGGGCTCGGGACGGAACCGGGCACCCACCTTGACGAAGTACAGGCGGGGCGCTGGGTCCTGGGCCCGCACGCGCAACACAAAGTCGTGCCAGGCCCTGTGGATGTCGTCCATGCCCAGCACGGAGGCCCCCAGGAGTCTGGGGTGCCGGGCCCGCTCGTAGTTCAGCACGCTGAACAGCGTCTTCACTTGCGAGGTGAGATGCTGGATCTGTGGGGCCGGCCCGGGGCAGGGGCAGCACCCCCAGAAGACGTCCATCACACAGGGGCCACGTCAGACCTCCCTGCCCCGGCCTGCTGGGCCCCGCAGGCGCCCCCAGCATCCCCCAGACTCGACTCCAGAAGGGCCAGAGGACCGATCGCCCCACACATCCTCGAACCCTGGCTTCTCCCTAGGGATCTGCTACAGGGTCTGGAAACTGCGGAAACAGCAGCTGCAGGTGACTCTCTTCTCCCACAGAGCCCCCCGCCAGATGAGGCAGGGACCCCACAGCCCACCATGGAGGAGCACCCCTTCACGCACAGACCCAACCCGGTCCCCGGTCAACAGCCTGGCTTTCTCATCCGGGGACACACACGACAAAATCACCCCCGCTCCGTGGAACCACTCAGAAAGGGTCAGAGCTCTGGTGACAGAGATGCCGTTGGCAGGGACCATGGAGTGTACCAGGCCCGGGGTGACACCTGCGGGGGAGGCGTGTGCTAGACACGGGGGTGAGACCCATGGGGAGGGGTGTAAGGCACAGGGGTGAGATCCTGCAGGGGAGGGGTGTGCTAGGCACGGAGGGGAAGTCCTGTGTGGGTCACTGGAACCCCAGCAGGCTGGTGGCAGGTGAACGACCCAGTTCTTTCTGTCGTTGGCTCATGGCGAGTACCGAGTCCCCTGCAGCGGCAGGGTCCCAGAAGCCAGGGGCTCGGCGTGGCCAGCTTGTGTCTCAAGAACCTGTGGGTCCCCGGGGTCTGCCTAGCATCCTGCAGGCCTGGCCTTCCTACAGGCTCCTTGTCTAACCGTGGGCATACGTCCCATCAACGCAGCCTGACCGCCACGGACCTCCTCCTGGCCTCCTGTCTACCTGCACACCGAGCCGGGGTTCCTGGGCTCCTGACTTAGAAACGAAACAGCAGCGCTGACCTTCTTGTCTCGGCACAAGGCTCTGGCTCCCGCCACATAGTCCATGTTCACGATCGGCCGCAGCCCGCCGGGCTTGGGGAGGAAGCGGAGTCTGGACGTCAGGAGAGTCGCCCTGGCTTCGCGCTGGCTTCGCACCTCTGCGGCGGACAGCTCTCGGAGGCGCACGCTGGTGCGGTGCTGTCTGAAACACAGAGCCTCGTGGGCCGCGGCTGGGAGGGCGCGCGGGAAGCGCAGGGCGGGCGGGCCTGCCTGAGAGCCGCCGGGCTCCTGAAGCGTCCGCGCCAGACACCAGTCACCCAGGACGCCGAGGCCGGCCACCTGCAGGAGCCCCTCCCACAGTGGGTGCCGGACACCAGGGTCCCTCCTGGCAGTGCCCCGGGAGGCCCAGGCGGGAGCAGCCGGGACCCCTGGACAAGGGTGGGCGAGGGGGTGACCGGTGCGGCCCCCCAGAGGAATCGGACCATCTCTCCGTGGGCCTGCCAGCTCCCTGCAGCCTCTCCCCCACCACCGCCCACAGGCCGGCCCCAGCAAGGAAGCGCGGTAGGCGAGCCCAAGCCCCTGGGGCCTCTGATGCCCACCAGGCAGAGGGACAGTTTCCACAGTCCCCACAAGGACTCTCAGGAGCCACGAGATAGCTGAATCATTACACAGGCCACACTGTTACCTCGAACCCACAACAGAGGTTGCCCGACCCTCTCCCAGGTGCCGGAGGACACAGCCCAGCTCCCTCGGTGGAGATGCACTGAGTCAGGGCACGGGCTTGGCCCAAGTGTGCGACGCAGCCCAGGAGCCCCCATGTCGCCACTTTGTGGCCTTGCCACGCCCTGTGAGGACACAGCCTCCTGGCCAGGGCTTGTCCTTCAGACTGGCAGACCGTCCCCGACGGGACCCCGAGCCAGCCTGTGGCCAACACACTCCTTCAGCGGACAGGACACAGCCCTGCAGACAAGCCGAGCAGCCACTCCGGCAAGGCAAGCTGGAAGGTTCTGCCTCGGGGGCCCCTGCCCGAAGCACACCTGTGCCGGATCCTGCCTGCACGCCACCCACGGCCCAGACCGTCCCGCTCGTTCTGCGTGAATTCAAGGAGCATTTGACCCACATACCAGTGTCAAGCCAACGACCTGCCTGCGAGCTTGTTTCCATTCAGTACAAACTTCTCCCCTTTCAAGAGCCTGGACCCCAGGGGGCACAGACGCTGACATCTCCAGTGAATGAAAGGGGCCCCAGAAGTCTGTGCCCAGGGTGGGACCCCCAGTGAGGGGTACCCGGAGGCATGGAGCCAGCTGGAGGGTCAGGACAGGGGGCTGTCATCTGTGCACATTGGGGGGCAAGACAGGGAGCTGTCATCTGCACACACAGGGGACGGGACACAGGGCCGTCATGTGCACACACGGGAGGACGGGACACGGGGCCGTCATGTGCACACACGGGAGGACGGGACACGGGGCCGTCATGTGCACACACGGGGGACGGGACACGGGGCCGTCATGTGCACACACGGGGGGACGGGACACGGGGCCGTCATGTGCACACACGGGGGGACGGGACACGGGGCCGTCATGTGCACACACGGGGGACGGGACACGGGGCCGTCATGTGCACACACGGGGGGACGGGACACGGGGCCGTCATGTGCACACACGGGGGGACGGGACACGGGGCCGTCATGTGCACACACAGACACAATCGTTAGCGCGCGGCACTGGCAGAGACACCTGACTCCCAGGGTCTGTAACGGGCTCCAGACGCTCTTCCGGTAGAAGAAAAGCCGGTTCTTCTGAAACGTGGTTTCCGTGACGTAGAAAAATGACCTGAGCAGCTCAACCACGTAGGTGCCCATCAACCAGCACAGGAGCCTGGCCAGGACCCCTTCTCTGCGGCGGTGCTCGGCGGCCGGCACGCTGTGAGCCCCTGGAATGGAAAAGGCACAGACCCACAGTGTCCGCTCTGCCCATCGCAGCCACACTGGCCACTCGGAACGGGCAGGCGGGGACTGAGGCTCAGGGAACACGATCCTCGGCCGGAGGGGGGACACACGCCATTACCACATGCCTGCTGACCACGGGACAAGAACACTTTGGACTTGTGGTGGAATAAGACATTACTGGTTTCACGTTTCCTTTGCTACTTTATAACGTGGCTACCAGAGTTTCAATGATGCAGGCAGTCACGTCACATTTCTACTAGACAGAGAGGGGCTTCGTCATCCGTCCTGGCTTCCGAGCAGGATGGAGAAGCAGAGACACGCTCTCCCTGCGGGGACCTGGCCATTCAGCAGCATCGCCGCTAGGCAGCAGGGTCCAGACGTACCTGGGGCTTCCCAGACCAAACCACACAGGGCTAAGGGCCGCCAGACACTGTGCAGCTGGGAACAGGCACCAGAGAGCTGCGAGAACTTAACACAGGACCGCAGACACACAGCCCGGGAATGGGAAGTCACTCCATGGGGCCGGGGACACGCGCCATGGACCCAAACTGTCCTCTGTACTCTATTCTGTGCACTTGGCAGGAAGGGGACCCAGAATCTGGTCTGGGGGAGAGGACAGAACAGTAAGAGAGGGGCGGGGACACAAGGGCAGGGACAGAGATCAATGGCCACTGACCAGAACATAGCACGAGCTCTAAGCGTGGGCATAGCTAAGTGGGAGATCACATCAGGCCCTCGTGCCGCTCAGGACAAGGAACCCGAGAGCACAGCAGAGCTCGCAGCTTCCAGCCGCCACCGGGGCAAACCGGGAAGGAGGGCGGAGTGGGAGAGGCACATGGTTCCCTGCAAACAGGGACGAAGGGCACAGGAAAGGCAGACAAACTGGGAAGAAAGATGAGGCGGCATCGGGCACGTCTAGAGTCAAGGAACGAAGTCAGATTCTCCAGGTTAGTGGCAAAGATCGCCGGACTGGACGAAAGCCAAAACAGCAGCTGCTGACCAGCGGGGCCCAAACCGTGAGGCTCCAGGAAGGCCAGACGCCGACGCCCGCCAGGGGAGAGCTGGCGTGCCACTCAGGGCATCAGGACAGATGTTAACGCAATGGGCGTGTCCCCACAGATTGCCCCACATCTGCAATGCTCACACCTGGTACAACCTGACAGATACCATCGGAACAGGGAGAAACGGACAAACCCGCCCCAGAGGAAGACAGCCCTGCCCCCAGCATCTCACGCTCAGCACAGGGACGGGGGTCTCGGGTGGCGTGAACGCGACAGCCAGCCGCAGGCCCGCAGACACACGAGGACATGCACGTCTGCCCACCTCGAGCAGCCCGGACCCCGCAGACAGGCCCCGCACAACCGACTCACGAGTCAACAGAAAAGATCACTCGGAGCCCAGCAGCTCGCCGACCAAAGACGACATCGAACAAGAAACGGGAACTTCTCCGAAGCGACTGAAACCAGACACGGGCAGCAAACAGAAGCTGGGGCACAGCTAAGACACAGCCAGGAAGGGAGCACGGCCGATCACCGGCTGGACACTCAGGCACACCGGCAACCCTGATGGCAGGGCGGGGGGCAGGGACACGGCTCTCCTCCCGGTGAGGACCCTACGGAGACACCAGACTCCGCTCCCAAGGTCAAGGCCACTGTTCAGACCATCGTGGGCACGCATAAGCCCACGGGACGGGATGACAGAGCACAGCCACACAGATCCCCTGTGCCCAGGGTCAGAGAACAAGGGCTGCCACCAGCCCAACATGGGCCGGAGGGGGACAGGCTGTGGGGGCGGGAGGCACCTCCCCAGGTTCCATCAGGAATCCATTCTGTGATGTCTAGTGACACTGGGCAGCAGATGGGGACAGCCCAGCAGTCTGGGCTCCGGGGATGGGGACAGGAATAAGAGGGCAGAGTGGCGAGCAGGGTGCTGGTCGAGGTTGGCTTGGCAGAAACCGAGCCCTGCCCAGATGACCGTCTGCACGGGGAAGGGGTGTTCCAGCCGGGTAGGGTGGAAAAGGTGACCCGAGGGCCATGCTTAGAGAACCTTAATCTCATTTATTCAGCCCCGTGGGCAATGTGCGTGGCCACAGTCGTGGGAAGGAACAGTCTGCCAGGGCCACGGCTCCAGTGTTCAAGGACACAGGGAGGTCCAGGGGCTGGGCCCGTCACTCGGGAAAGCACCAGGTCCTTCCTGTGTGCGGTGCACGGGGCACGGCAGACCTTGTATGTAGCTGGGGACGGGGCCACGGAACTCAACACTTTCCACCAGGTGAGCGGCAGCCTGAGAACACCAGTGCTGTGCTGGACACCTTGGAGGGTCAGCCACCCCGCGCCGGGAAGGGAGTGGCTGGTTATGGGCACACAGGCATGCCCAGTGCGAAAGTTCTAGAAACATGCTTTGCAACGTGTCCTGTAGACTAAAGCATTCAATAGGAGGGTGGATCTCGGGCGGCCTGCTGTTTTCCCACAATTAAAACACAAAACTTACATGCCCAAGTTATTGGAAAGTTGCTCAGAGCCTCTCGGGGAACCGGAAAGGGTGTCCCCTTGGAGGCCATCACAATCCCGATCTGTGGAGACGAGTCGGGTGCACTTTAAGCCCTGCCGTGGGAGACGGAGACGGATACCCCAGGAGGTGACCCTGCTTCTGAGAGGGCTCGCCAACCTTCTCATCTAGGAGTCTCAGGTGTCTTGCGAGCTTGGGGGAGTAGATCAAATGGCAAAACCCCAGGGTCTCCCCTTGTCGCCACTCCCCACCAGGGACCGTGGTCGGTGGCTGGACCTGCATCCCCACATCTGCTCCCCGTGCGTGTCCCCAGGGCCTGCCTCAGTCCATGTAAAGCGGGCAGGAGGGGTCAGAGGTGGAGGGAGGGGCCTGGTCCTGCAGGTCGAGCAGGCACCTGCGGCCTCTGCTGCTCACCTGGGCTCCCCCGCAGCCAGGCGCAGTCCTGCACTTTCATCTTCCACATCAGCTCCTGCGGCGAGAGCTTGGCGTGCTTTCCCAGAGAGATGAACTTCTTCACGTTCCTCAAGAAGCGGCGCTGGTTGTGCCTGGAGCCCCAGAGCGCGGGGGGCACCAGCCGGCACAGGCAGGCCCGCAGGAAAGTGTACACCTGCCAGGGGCTGCTGTGCTGCCGCAGAAGCCGGACCAGGCGCCGAGGGTCCGTGTTCTCCTCGGGGGCTGCCACTGGCCTCTCCAAAGGGCAGACGCCCACTCCTCCGTGTGCCTGCTTGCTAGACGCCTCTCCAGGGGCCTGCGCCCGAAGCGGACAGTGCGTCCTGAGGAGCGCGCGGTATGGGCACCGCGCGTGGTTCCCAAGCAGCTCCTGGAACAGAGGCCTCATCCGCCAGTAGCGCGCGGGAAGGCGGCGCGTCCTGTGGGAAGCCCCTGCTCTCCAGGGTGCAGAGCCCAGAAAGACGGTCTCCACGAGTTTCCGGGCCCCGGTCAGGCTAGGCGGCAGGGCGCTGAGCAGGAAGGAGGGGCGCAGCCGCTCCCTGCCTCCCGAGCAGTAGAGGAAGTGCTTGGTTTCGGGGTGCGCTGGCTGATGGGGTACTCCCTGGGGTCCCTGAGATGGCTGTGCCGCGGTGAGACGAGTCCCAAGGGGCCCTCCCTCCCAAGAGGCGGATTCTGCAGCGACCCTGGCAGGTGTCACTGCGTGGGGTTTGCTGTCACCCCGGTGGGCCTGGGCAGGCGGCCTGTGGGTCCCCTGCTCCGGCTCCATGGTCACGCTGCGCCTGGGCCTCTTGGCTAGAGGCGGACTGCTCCCGGATTTGCCCCGCCGCCGCCGCCTTGCGCCAGACTTCCAGGCCTGGCGCGTGGGTCTGAGGTCCTTCCAGGTCCCAGGACTGTGGCCGGGGGACCCGAGGGGCCGAGCCATGGCGGCGGGGACGCAGAGGTCGTAGAGCGGAGGCCCACACACCTGGTAGGCGCAGCTCGGGGCCACCAGCACGTAGAGCGCGCAGCACGTGAGCAGGTGGGCGAGCACATCGTCGCCCACGCGGCGCAGCAGCAGCCCCCACGCGCCGCTGCCGCGCAGAGTCTCCGTCACGGTGTTGGGCAGGTAGCTGCGCACGCTGCTGGTGAAGGCCAGGGGCGGCCCGCCGCGGGCCCCGTCGAGCAGGGCGAAGCCGAAAGCCAGCACGTTCCTGGCGCCGCGCTCGCACAGCCTCTGCACCACCCGGGCCACCAGCTCCTTCAGGCAGGACACCTGCGGGGGGTGGCGGCGGGTCCTGAAGGGCTGGGACCCGGGGGCCCCGGGGCCCGAGCGCGCGGCCCTCCCCCTCCCACCCCGGCAGGCCCGAGCCGGGTTCCCGGGGCAGCCCACCTGGCGGAAGGACGGGGCGACGGGGGGTGGCCGCGCGCCCCAGGGCACGCACACCAGGCACTGGGCCACCAACGCGCGGAACGCCGCCGGGTCCCCGCGCCGCACCAGCCGCCGGCCCTGGGGCCCCAGGCGCCGCAGGAAGGAGGCCAGGGGCAGCACCTCCCGGTAACGGCTCCGCAGCAGAGCGCGCACGGCGCGGCACCGCGGCGCGCGCGGCATGGCCGGAGAGGGGCGGGTCCGCGGGAGGAAGGGGCGGGCCCGAGGGGGGAGGGGTCCGCGCGAGGAGGCGGGGCTTCGGGGAGGAAGGGGCGGGGCCTGGGCGGGGTCGCGGCGTTCTGGGGTGTTGGCGCGCAGGTGCCGCGAGACCCCTGCGGGCTTTGGCGGCGGGACCGCAGCCTCTCCACCCGCGCCCCGCGACCCCGTGCAGGGAGCCGCCGCTGCAGGAGGGGTCGCACAGCGGGGAGGGGTGGAGGCGACCGCGGCTCTGGGGTACCCGAGGGGGGACCCATCGGGGGGCACCTGGTGCGCCCTGCGCCGCCTGGGAGAGGGTCCCCTGATTTGTCCCATGGGCCGGGCCCCAGGCGCTGAGGGCTGCCGGGGAGTGCGGGTGGAAGGCGCGGGGTAGCAAATAGGCGACGAGAAGGGTCCCCTGCGCTCCGCCCACGTGGGCCTGGGGGCAACGGAGGGTCCTGGTTCTTTGTGGCCAACTGGGTCTCCTAGACCCTGGGTTGTACTTTCCACTTTCAGGTCCTTAGGCTTCTGTTGTCTGCGCCAGAAACGGAAAACCCAAATCCGTTTCCTACCAACTGGGGTCCATGAAAGACGGGGAGAAACCGGAGCCCCAGGGCCCGTGTGGCGCAGTGAGCAGGGCCCTCACACCCGCTCCAGCTCAGGGCTTACCCCCAGCCGCCCGCGGAGGGCAGGGCTGGGCAGGTGGAGGGACCTGCCTTGGCCTGGGAGCCCCTTCCAGCCCAGCCCAGCCCCAGTGTTGAGGGCGCTAGTCATGAGGCTGGAACAAGACGGTTCGGAATGGCCGTCCTAATGAGACGACACCAACGCGGCCTCCGCGGCCCGTTCAAGCTCAAATCGCTGAGCATTAAGCAAACTCATGGGTCTGGGGGGCTCCGGGGGTAACAGACCGAGCTCAGCACACTGCATGGCTGGGCGTGTGTTGACCTTGAACAATGTAAGAAACGCTTTCAGGAAATTGGTTTTATTCACAGCCTTGCATTTAAACAGGCCTCCCCATGGGCCGCGGTGTGCGGGTGGAGGGCTCTGACCGTGTCCGGCCCTGGAGGGTTCCACAGAGTCCGCGGCCTCCAGGGCTGTGTTGGAGACCCGCTGACTTCTCACTTTGCCACTAGTACGTTTGCCGCTGCAGGGGGCAATCTGTTCTTTTCCAACAAAGTTCCTCTGCTTCCCAGGGAGAAACCTGCTTAGGAGACAGATGTTTTTAGAAAAAGCAGAGTAGGAAAACCGAGGCAGAAAAGGACACGTGGGGTTGATACCTTGTTGATGGTGAGGAAGGGTGCCCCAGCCCGAATGGAGACCCTTCATCTCCGGGGTGGTGGGTGCGTTAACCTGCCCCGGAAAGCGGGTGCTGGTCTGAAATCATTGCATCGTAAATGTGAGAGTTTGTTCCAAGGAAAGCGCTGATGCTGTTGGCTTCAGGAAGAATACAACAGAAGCTTCATTCTGAGGCTTCTGGGAGGCCACGGGTGGGCTTCAACTTGACCCCCGGAAGTTTCTAAACCAAGTGCATTGGGCACCAGAAGCCAAAGAATGCCACGGTGCTGCTGGTTCAGGGCAGCAGAAGGTGTCCCCCCACTGCCCTGTGTGTGGGCCTCCATGTGGGCTGGACAGACTGACCCAAGAGATGTCTAACAGCACGTACACTGGGCGTGGGGGGCCACCCAGGCGGTTCAGGGGGCCGGATGGATGTCAACAGCCCACTTCTCCCCGGTCCACGAGGAACCACCGAAATGACAAGAGCAGATCTCAGGAAGCCCCAGCCCTGCCCGAGTGAGCTGAGCCTGGGGAGGCCATCGTTGGTGCCCAGGCAGGGCTCGCTGCCCGCGGTCACTGGGCTGCAGGCTGGCGCGGGCAGACTGCCCTGGGGGAGGGCTAGCCCTGGGTGGCATTGCGGGGAGGAGCTTGTGCGGGGATGGCATGTCCAAGGCTGGGCTGCTGGCCGGGCACCCTCCCAGGCGAACACACACCTCAGCTCCAAATAGGTGTCCCCAGCTAGGCCGCTGCCCAAACGAACACAGGGCGGTCGGCTGCACACAGGCTTCTGTCCGGGCGGAAGCTGCCCACAAAGGGAGCATGAAAAAGAAATGACATTGTCACTGTGGCCTCGCCGACAGAGGGCCCGCGCGATCCGAGCCCCCAGGGCCCCTGCTTCTGGGAAGGGCCCACCATGGGCCACCGTCCAAGCTGCGGGGACGCCAGCATCTGCCTCTGTCTGTATCTCTCTGACTCTGACCCCCTCAAATCCCAGCCACAGAGGCCCTCATGCCAGCCACGGCCGCACCCCTGGGTTCTGGGACTAGGACGTGGCCTCCTTCCCTTGATGCTCAGCATGACAGAGAATACAACTGTTGCTTTGTTCTGCCTCTGAGTGCTTCTCCTGGTGTCCCCAGCAGGTGACCTCCCGGAACGCGGGAACCCTTGGCCAGAGCCAGTCTTGTACTGAGCCTGGTCCGGGGTGTGTGCGGAGCTGGATCCCTCTCACTGCCCATGTGGATTTGTGTGACCAGCGCGGCTCTCACCATGCTGAATGGTACCACGGGCTCCAGGGTCCCCGTGCTGCCCTCCCCCTGCACTGTCCCCGGCCTCTGACCACCAGCCTCCTCAGCAGGGAAACTGTCCTTGTGAGGCTAGAAAAGGAAACACAGTATACGTGACGCACAGAGACGGGTGCTGTGCTCTGTGTCCTCCCCATGGGGCCAGCAGTCTGCTGCTTTCCATCTCAGAGCAGTGTCGGGGCTGTGGGGGCACCGGGGACGTGACCACATGCTGCTGAAGGCCGTCTGGGACTCTCCCGCTTCGGAGCTGTTACCCGTAAAGCTGTGCGGACTATTCGTAGACAGTGTTTTGTGCCTGACCACATAACTTGTCGTTATTCCTGGACAGAGGTCCAGGAGGGTGGCCGGGTCACGCTGTAAGGGGGGACGTGCCACCTCTGTTCCGCGGGCACTCTGTGGGCTCCTGCTTCCCTGGGGCCCTGCCAGCACTTGCTGGCCTCACTGGCTCTTCCTTTCGCCTCTCTGATGGTGCGGGCGGTCCGCAGGCTGCCCGGGAGAGGGCCACGATGGGGCGCCTGGGCAGCTGTGACCACAGGGTCCGCCTTGGGCCCCGTGGAAGGTTCCAGCTTAGGGAGCGTGGAAGAGTCACGGGAGGAGCCCCGTCCTTCCGACCACACATGAGGGAAGGGGGGGGTGTGGAGGGCAGGTTCAGGGACCTGGGTTTTAGGGGGTGTTTTCTGGAAGCAAAGAGGGGGCATAGGGAGACATCTGCGTCTGGCACCCCAGGGACCTGAAGGCCACCCCAGGTCCCGCTGGTAGGAGGATTGTTTTGTTTGAGGGAAACATTCTCAGAGCCCGACACCGTCTTTGCCGATAGCTGAACACAGGCTCGCTGTGGGAGTTACAACGCACAGTGACACTTCACCCGGCAAATGAGGAACGTCCTGGTGAACCAGTAAGGGCACAGCCGACCCACCAGCAGACCGGTCACTGCCGTTCCAGGCAAGGCGCGGGGCCCATGGCGTCCGACTCCCGGGGCGCACCTTCCCCTCAGGAGGCGGCAGAGCTCGCCGCGGGGCCCCCGGTGCTGGGTCGTGGGAGGAGGCTTCACGGCGGTCCTGCCGAGAGGCGCTCGGGGCAGCCCAGCCCGGCCCTGCCAGACCCAGGGCCTCACTGCGGCCCCACGGACTCTCGCTGTGAAGGGTTGACGTGGCCGCTCTTCCCCGTTCCGGCCCACACGACCCGACCATGCGGAGCGGCCGAGTGCGTGTCAGCCGCAGGCGTCAGTGGCGGCGTCCCCACGCAGCCTCCCCGGCGCAAACACTTCACCGAGCTCAGGACGCTGAAGTCCCAAACAAGCGAAATTCTAGCCGACCGCACACAGCAGGGACGGAGCAGAGGACACGGGCTGTGTCCCTGGCAGCGGGGACCATCCACGTGGACGGCAGCGGCCGGCCCATCAGGCCCTGGGACCGCCAGGCTCAGAGCCGCCGGGGTGGAGAACACCCTAGGGGTCCTCGGGGTCCGTGCCCCAGCCTCCGGGTGCTCCGGGGTCAGGGAGCTGGGGGGCCCAGCTGCCCTGCCCTCCCGGCCTGGGGGGAAAGCAGCCTCCACCTGATTTTCTGTGCCTCATTCCATTGGGCAGGTCTCGGGGGGCCGCAGGAGAGAGCGGCTGCCCGGCGCCCATGCTGCCCCCCACTGCACCCCGCAGGCTGGCTGCTGGGGCTCCGCGTGGTGATGCGACAGCGCAGTGGGAATGACGGCCCTCGTCGACGACTTTCCCCATATGAGCTCGTTGTCCCCGCGCAACCGGGAAGCAGGAGGCAGGCGTCACTCCTCTTACAGGCTCACGGGTGGGGGCTTCCTGACCGCCCCATCACCGGGGACAGAGCCGGGACACAAACCCAGGTTCTCCAGGTTCCAGGCTGGTGTCCGCGGTGAGTGGGCCTGGTGCCGGCCAGAGCAGCGCGGTCAGGAGGAAAGGCAGCAAGCCGGGGTGGGGGCCTGAGGAAACGGCCCCTCAGGTCGGGAAGGTTGGCAGGTCCGGGGAGAGTGGGTGTGCGTCCCCCTACCCCAGCGGGCGCGGCGGCCGCATTCAACCCTTCCTGCCCCGTTCCCGGCTCTCCGCGTCCTTTCCGCAGCCCAGCCACCTGTCGGAGACCGACAACCGGTGCTCAGGGTCAGAATCCCTGCGAGTGCGGGATTGGGTCCCCGCGTCGTGGCCAGCGCGGCTGGGTTCCGGTTGTGTGTGTGCCTCTGGATTCTGCGTCCTCGGACATTGTTTGACGAAATTTAAGAAAATGGTGAGATAAACTGACCCACTCGGAGGCGGAGAGGTGGAATTTACTTAGAGAATTAAGTCCTTAATCTCTCCTTCTGTGAACAGCACGTGCCCTAGGCCGATCCTGGCTCCCTGGGGCAGCAAAGGGGTGACTGGGGGTGTCTCTGGGGACGCTCAGGGCCCGGCTCCGCCGGTGGCCGTCAGCGGGAGTGGGGGCGGGGAAGGAGGTGAGGACGGCGCAGCCCGGGCGTGTGGGTCTCACAGAAGGAGCCCCTCAGCCCCAACCCCGTGCAGACACCCGGATGTGCCGGACGCTTCTCCTCTGCTGCGTGCTGGACGCTGCCCGTCACGCGCCACCTGGACCTGCTGCCCAGGCTTCCTGTCCGGCCGGCCCTGCCCCGGCGGCCCGGGGCCCACCCTGCCGACGCTCACAAAGACCGGCTCACGCCTCCAGAGTAGACTTGTCACTCTGGCCTTCATGCCTGACCGCCTCTGGCCTCTCCCAGCCCCCAGGCCGCAGACTTGTGCAGCAGGGAGGCCCCGGAAGACCAACCAGCCTCACGTCCGCAGGGACCCTGGCTCCCCACAGGTGCCGAGGGCACAAGCCCCAGGTCCTTCCGGAAGGAGGCGTCAGCACTCCGGGTTTCAGGGTTCCCGTCGTCCGCCAATTACGAACCCAAACACCTCGGAACGCAGCGCGAAGCGCCGGGACTGAGGGCAAGCAGGGAGTCAGATCCGCAACCTGCAGCTGCCGGCAAGGGTCGTGACCGAGTGCCAGTTGTGTTCCGCATCTGGGATGCACAGTGGGAGGGACGGTGTCGTCCAGAACAGACGACACAGGGGGACGCGTGAGTCCGGGGCGTGTGGCGTGGGTCTCGACGAGTCTGGAGGGCCGGCCTGCGGGGAGTCCTGCGCATCTCCCGGTGCCGACAGTAAATCCGGAGGATCAAGTTCCGGAGGGGAGAGCGATGTGCAGAGACAGACGGGGAGGCAGCGTGACTGCAGCCCAGGGACCAGGACTGAACGCGGGAGGAGGGGGAGGGGTATGGACAGACCAGACAACGCAAGGGGGATGGGGCAGCGCGGCAGACGCACTCTGGGGGAGACAGCTGCTGGACTTCCCTATTGTTGGAGGAGGACACGAGCGTCCCAGCGGGAGGGTCACAGGACCCAGCTATGGTGTGGCCACAGCGTGGCGACGCCTTACCAGCCATGTGGGGCTGGACCCCCCCAGGAAATGTGTGTCCCACAAGAATGAGGGGCACTGGGCCATTTTTATGTGGACAGGCCTGGAAGAATTTTCCAACAGCTGAATTTCTGCAGAGCAGACTCAAGAGGGAAGGTCTGTGGCCCACGAGGACCCATGGGCAGGTGCTGGAGGACAGCCCAGGAGGGGAGCTGGTGGCCCAGGGCGGAGGGTGCCTGAGGCGGGGCGGGGGGTGGCCAGAGGTGGCGTCTCTGTGGTCCTCAAGGCCGCTGTTCCCCGGCAACATCTTTGACGGCAGGGCCAGGCCGGCCGCCTGTGACCAGACGGGAGGCCCTCTGTCCTCTGCAGGGTTCTGGAAGACTCTGCGGTGTTGCTCTTTTCCCCTCCTGCAGTGTTAAGATCAGTGCACCCACCACGCCGTCCGGTCCTTCCTTCCTGGGAAGATTTTAACTATGGATTCAATGTTTTCCAGAAACAGAGGGCTGTCCGGGGCACCTGCTCCTCCGGCGTGAACGGCAGTTGGCGCATCTGTCCCGAATGCCAATGGCACTAGTGCCAAGCTGCCCGGACACGGTCATTCTGTTGGCCGTGTGGCATCTGTGCTCCTGCGTGCTCTCCTTTCTCCCACCTGGCCTGGCTACATGTTCCCTCGCTGGACCCATCTTCCCAAAGAACAGGGTTTGGTTCGTTAATTCTCTGAATCACTTCTTCCATTTCGTTGATACTTGTCACGTTCTACTTTCTCTGGGTTTAACTCGCTCTCCAGCTTACCGAAGGTGGCGGCTTCCACCTCACTCCCACAATGTCACGACCTTCGTCCTTCGTCGTCAATTGGTTCCAAATAGTCTCTAACTTCCCTCTTGCGTTCTGGAGGCCCCCCGGCCCCCAGAGTCTTTCTGCTTCTGCTGCTCACCTGGCCCCACGGAGGCTGAAGACACGGTGTGTCTGCCTAGAACCACTGCCCTTCGTTTGGGCCCATTTTGTGTCTTTCTCAGTAAACATGCTCTTTGCTCCTGGGAAGAGTGTGAGCTCTGCCGTGGGGTGGGGTGTCCCACGGGTCACCGAGGCTCACGGTGCCCGGTCTTCCATGTCCTTGCCGGTCTGCCGCTGCCATGGGGCCATCAGTCACCGGGCAAGGCAGGGGTTCCACTCCTCCTGCGCATCTGACAACGACTGCCTCACGATTAGTCTGACAACTTCAGCGTTCAGGGTTATGTCCTTTTCGTGGACTTAGTTTACCTCCATTTGGATGAAAAGACTGTATTGCCTGGTAATACCCTTCCCTGAAATCTACTTTCCCGGTACTGTCAGTCCAGCTTTCTTTTTCTGAGCATCCACATGGCGAGTCTTCGCTCAGGGCTTTCCTCTGACCCTTCCGTGTCCCACTGTTTCCAGGGGCGGCTTCTGCGCAGCGTCTGGCTGGGCCTCGCACCTGCACTCAGCCGGCGGTCCCTGCCGCTTCGTCCAGGGTCTGCCTCATTGACGTTTCGCGTGTTCGTTGCTGCGACATGAAATCCCGCTCTGCCGCTCGTTTGTTGTGCTCCTCTGCTCACGTCTTCCCGCCTTCTCTTGCATCGAATATTTCTTAATGTGTTTTGTCTCCTTCACCGCCTCAAGAGCCATAACGGTTTCCTTTGGCGGTTGCCGCAGGATGTAGAGAACCCGTGTTTGCCTCCAGCCCCCGGAGACCAACACCGGCCCCCACCCCAGCGTGAGAACCGGCGAGAGCAGCCCGCGCGCCTCCCCTCCTGATGCCGCGCTGTGGTCGCAGGTGCGCCTCACGGACCCGAAAAATATGGTCGTTATTCCAGCTTTGAGTGGCCTCTTGTCCTTTAGGATAATCTAGGATAATTCTTATGAAAACAATCTCTATCTTCACCCTCAAATTTCCCGTTTCTGGTGCTCCTCGCTCCCACGCCTAGGTCCCATTTCCACGTGCTGCAGGAACGACCCCTCCTGACCCTCGCCACAGAGCAGATGTGCTGTGACTCGCCCAGCTCAGCATGTCTGTAAAAACCCTGATCTCTAAAATATATTCTAAAATATATTTTCTTTAGAAAGGATTCACTTAGATTTTTTCTTTTTTTCCTTTATTTTTTTTTATAGGTTTAATTTGTTTATTTGAGACGGCACACAGGCAGGTGGAGGGGCAGAGGGGGAAGCAGGCTCCCTGCCGAGCAGATGAGCCCCCATTAGGGGCTCGGTCCCAAGACCCTGAGATCATGACCTGAGCCGAAGGCAGAGGCTGTAACCCACTGAGCCACCCAGGCGCCCCTTAAAGACATCTTCCAACTTGAATTGTTGCTGGTGAGAAGGCTCCTCTATCATTTTTGTTATTCGTTTGGATGTCACGCATGGTTCTTCTCTGGCTACTTTACCGATTTTTCTCTTTGCTACAAATCAGCGATATGATTCTGCACACTTTTTGGTTTTCTTCTTGTTCCTTGTGCTTGGTTCTTGTTGCACTTCTCAAATCTGTGGTTTTATATCTATTTTAAGCAAATCTGACAAGTCACCATACATTTCTTCAAAGGCCTCCCTGGCCCTGCCCCCCCACCCCCGCCAGGCTGCCCCTCCCCACCCCCCGGGCCCCTGCGGGTCCTGGATGTTTCCTTGTTTCCCTCAGTTTCAGTCACACACGCTGTCTTCCAGTCCTTACTGTTCCTCTCTCCTTCTGCAAGATCAGATCTCCCAGTGCCCCGCCCCCACGGTAGCCTCCCCTCCAACTGCTAGGACTTGGAATCCATTTGACAACTGCTTCCGCATCCTTGTCCCGTTTCTCACGGGCTCGGCCCCAGCGTGCCGGTGTCTCCGCCGCGGACTGCGTTTTCTGGCTCCCTTGTAGATCTGTAATCGGATGCAGACGCTGTGAATTTCACCTTCTTGGGGGAAGGGGATCTGTGAGCTGCTCACCGGGGAACAGAAGTCTTGGAAACTTGCTCCTTTGGGATCTTGTCTTTAAGCTTTGTTGGGGGGACCAACAGTGCTTGGTCTGTGACTGAGTTTTTCCCCAATTGTTGAGCCGGCCCCGGAACAGTGGGGCTTCCACTCTGGCTGACCGCAATGGGTATGATCACTCTTCGCGTGCAGGGTTGTCCCTTCGGATCCTTTCTGGTGGCTCCCACTTGAAAGGGTGTCGCCTCCCGACGCACAGGCACTGATCTGCAACCAGTGGGGTACTGGGGACCTGGTGCTGGTCTGCAGGCTTCTCCCTGCCCAGCTCCCTCCTCTCAGGCGCCGGCCCCTCTGCTCCCCAGAGGCCCAGCCCCATCCTGTTGCCGGGACACCGGGGGTCCAGTGTGCGCCTCCCTCTGTGCCCGGTCCTCAGCGTCTTCATGATGGACATTTCACACGTTGTGTCCAGTTGTCATCCTTTTGGACCGGAGAGCAAACCCTGCTGCGTCTCCTCGTCCAGAAGGAGAAGCTCCTAAAACAGAACTTTAAAGTCTTGTTTTTCGAGACAGGCTGAAAGTTAACGAGCCACGTAACTACCTCCAAAGTAGGAAAGAGGGTATCAAAATAGATGCACTGTGTGTAGAAAGAAACGAGCAGTGACAGACCTGAGCGGAAGTCAGTGAAGGAGAAAACAACACATAGAGAATGAGCAGAGCTGAGCAGTTTCTGAAAAGATCAAAGATGCTGAAGCTGACAAAAGCCGCTGGAGCAGGAGGAAAAGGAATTACAGGGGCCCCTGGGCGGCTCAGTCGGAGAACTGCCTGCCTTCAGCTCCAGTCTTGATCCTGGGGTCCCGGGATCGAGTCCCCACTCAGTGAGGAGCCCACTCTCCCTCTGCCTGCCGCACCCCCTGCTTGTGCGCACGCGCTTTCTCTGACAAATAAAGAAATAATATCTTTTTATTTGAAAAAAGAAGAAAGAAATTACAAGTAACTGAGCAATTGTTAGGCACTAAAAGCATTTTCCCCAGACCTCCAGGGCCGGCAGGTGGGGGCTTTTTGGAAACGGGGTCTCTGCAGAGGGTCAAGCCCAGGTGAGGTCTTTATGGGGGGTCTGGAGCCAACAGGACTGTATCCTTGTCAACGGGGGATCTGGGCATGTGAGCTCAGGGAGGAGGTCGCGTGAGGACAGCAGTGGCTGCCTCAGCCTCGGCAGGAGCCAGGCCTTGGCACCCTCAACCCCGGGACTCCGGCCTCCGGGACGGAACAAACGCTGATTTCCAGAAGACGCCCTGGCAGATCGCATTTCTGCCTAGAGGCTGCAGGCGCGCCCGCATGCTGCCCTGGGGATGCGGCCAAGAGGCCCTGAGAACCGGAGGATGCCACGGGCAGGTTTAAGCCGAATGCACCAGTTCTTTAAGCCAAACAATGGAACTTCAAGAAGCTCCATGAAAGCGACACAAATTCTGGCAGCAGCAGAAGTGAAAGTCCCGGCAATGCCCCGCTGCGCCAGAGACCACATCAGGAATGTTCTCAAGAACAGAACACAGGACAGGCTCTCCGCCCACCTTGTGTGGTTCGTCCTGTCAGCCAGGGAGCCCACACAGCTGCTACCAGAAATAGGACTACAAGGGAAATAGAGAAAAACAGGCCTGTTATCCGAATAGGAGGTCCGAATGGGCAGGAAGAACAGAAGATATCCAGGCCCGTTAGACGTCGGGGGCAAATCCAGGCCTCAGGAAGTTCCCCTGCGTGCCCACCGGATGGCAACGCAAGCATGGGGCGGGTATGACACCGGAAGGCCCTGGGGGGTCAAGGCAGGTGTGACATGGGGGCCGCGGGATGGCGCTGGACCAAGCCCGGGGACATCGGCTCCCCTGATGGCCAAGCATGCACGCGCTCCACCCGGGCGGGGCCCGAGAGCTGATCACTGCACCCACCGAAGACACACACGTGCGTGCTGGGTGACTTTATCCTGGCCCCAAACTGGACAAAACCCTGACATCTGCCCACGGTCCCCAAAGTGTGGCTGTTTCCACAGTGGGGTGCCACATAGCAGGGCAAGGGAGGGCCACGGGCGGAGAGAGAATTCTGAGCCACGGAAGCCAGACGAGTCCGGTGTGGGGCTCTGGGTGGGGAAGGACAAGCTGGGGGCCGCTGTGCATGAGGGCCACCGAGTGGTCTCTGCAGGCAGCCAGCCAGGAGGCCGAGGGGGATGCGGGAACCCGTCACTGGGAGCTGCCCACTCCGCTCCCACGGGGCTGTGTGAAAATTCCCCACGGGGGTGCTCCCCACGCGACACAAATTCGGGCTGTGGGTCGGGCTGTGTCTACACTGGCACAGAAGCCCGTCTGGACTGCAGGACGAGATAAGGTGAATGAGCAGCCTGGGGAGCTACGGAGGTACCCTGGGCCCTGGGCCTGGCAGCTGTGACTATGAGAAGGCCTCGAGAGGCGGCACGACTCTGCATCGCCCTGTGGTAGACCAGACCCCCCCCACCTCCCGCCCGGAGGCGCGCCCCCAACAGGCAGCAGGAGGCCAGAATGCGGAGCGAGAGGCAGTTATGCAGGGAGGGGCCTGGGGCCCAGGCTGCTGGCCCCCCAGCGACTGGGAGAGGCAGGGGCTCTGGCCAGGAGCATCTGGTGGGACCCACCTGCCCAGATGGAAGCTGGAGACTGGCGGAGGATGAGAAGCGTCTGTATCGTAAGCCAGTCAGCGGTGCCGGCCCGGGACCTGCAGGGGTCCCTGCCGCTGCCCCTCCCAGGGTGGAAATGAATGAGGGTTCCTTGAACAGCCCGTCCTGCTCAGCTCACACGCCCGGCTGGGAGCTGTGGGCTCCTGAGAGGCACACACATGCGGTTTCCGCTGTGAACGGACTGCGGCGACAGCGTGGTCAGCGTGCGTGGGGACAGGTTGGGGGCACGTGTGCTCCTGAGCCTGGGCGTCCTGCAGACAGCGATCGGCTTGGCCTTCTGCCCTGGGAGGAGCTCAGCATCGCCGGTGTGGACACGGCAGGACCCGAGTCCACAGCGAAAGTCGGAATTCGAAGCCAGGCCTACGGCAGATGCTGGGCACCAGCCCCGAACGGTGACAGCAGCAGTTTGCCCGTTGCCAGGGCAGAGCCTCAAGGGTAACCGCACAGAGCATGCGCCTGCCTTCGCCTCCTGCCCTGTCACAGCTCTGCTCAGCTCGCCCCGACTTGGGGCGTTCCTGAAAAACGCTACCTGTCAGGCCAGTGGCGGCCATGTGACAAATTCAACACCGGGTACATAGAAGTCTGTGATGTCAGAGCTCGAGAGGCAGCCTTCAAGTTTGCCGTGTGAACCCCACCGCACGCACGTTTCCGAGAACAGGAGTGAAGCCACTTAGATGCCCCCCACCTCCGTCATCCCAGGCCCGGCGAACGTTACAGCCAGAGAAATTTATTTTAAAGTAGAAACATACGTACATGAAGCTTTTAAAATAGTCGATTTTAAACAAAAGGAAAGCCATTTGATCCCAGTCTCTAAGGAATGGATCTGAAGAGCCACTGGAGCGCTCACAGGCCCCACGCGAGGCCCCTGGCCCCCCGGCGCTGTGCTGCCCACGGTCAGAGCCTGGTGCGGGGCGGGCGTCCCCACCGGGGCCCTTCTCCGTGACAACATGAAACGACTCGGGAGGTGACGGGAAACGTTCGGGTTTTGGCAATGCAGAAGATGGAACGTCCGGGGATTTCACCAGAAGCCTCCAAAATACTCAGCCGACAACCCAGCTCTGTCGCCCGGTGGCCGACCCCACGTGGCCTGGGCGGTGACTCATTCGGCGTGGGCCTTCCGCGAAGGCTTCTCCTCATAGGACTCCCCGAACTCGTTCACCCTGCTCTTATCCACGGGATAAAGCCTACAAGGACAAGATGCCCTCGGGCTCTGCCATCTGGAGGCGCTCAATCCCAGCAAGGAGGACCCAGTGAGCCCCGCTGCCACAGGAGGAGGATTCAGGGGTTCCCTCGCGCCCACTTGTCGTCATGTGTGCGTTTTTACAATCAGGACCAAGCTCTGTGCTCGAGGACCATCAGGGGCCCGGGGCAGCTGAGCTGAAGCAGAGACAGGTGGGGGCACTGGCCCCAGGGGAGCCGGCGCTGCCCGGCCAGGCACACAGCCCAGGGTGGCGTCCCCCTCTGTGCTCAGCCGCGCACGGCAGGCGTCCGGGAGAGGTGCCATTACGCCGTGGGACGCGCGGCCGGCCGGACCCACGTGGCGGCACGTGGACCAGCTCGTCTGAGCCCGGAAGTAAGGGTGGTCTCCGTGCGCACGCGGTCTCCTGCCCCGGGGGGCCAGCAGCACGGGCGCCCCTGCACTCACCATCGCTGGTAAAGGTACACGAGGAACACCACGTCGTCCCTGAAGCATGCCAGCCGGTGGGACGTGGGCATGGTGATGATGAAGGCAAAGACGTCGTCGATGAAGGTGTTGAAGGCCTGCAGGCCGGACGGGGAAGGAAGGAGCGCGGCCGTTGGTTGCTCCCGAAGACACCCGCCCCATGCACGGCCCCGTTCACCCCCATCAAAGACGGCAGAGCGCTGCTCTGCAGGCACCACGTGTGACCGCAGGTGTCCCAGCGACACCAAAAGGCAGAGAACGGGCAAGTGCAGGAGGACACTGGACGCCGGGGGAGCCGACCCTGTGGCCCGGGGTGCCCAGGTCTCCCCAGACGGCGAGGCCTGCAAGGGCTGCCCTGCAAACACGGGCTGGGAACGTGGCCGAGTCCCCGCTCCTCACAACTGGTTGTGGTCCTCCAGCATCTGGAGCCGCAGAGCTGAAGCCCGCCTCCCCTGAAAACCGCACGACACGCTCGGGAGGCCACATGGTTCCAAGCGCCACCGCGTGGGACGCACCCTGCCAGGACGACCCCATGGCAGCCGGATGCGTCCGGGGACAGGGCCCCTGGGGGCAGGTGGGGTCTGCACTCTGAAGCGTGTTGCCAACAGAAACGTGGCTTTGATTAGAGAAAACGGCTTCGGCTGGGTGGGCGCTCAGAGCACCACTGTCCTCGAGTCACTGCCACGGCCCACAGGCGCAAAGGACCGTCTCCCCACCCCCCCACCACTGTGAAGTGCCACCCAGCAGGACACTGACCTTGTAGGTGAAGGCCTTCCAGGGCAGGTGCGCCACTGACTTCATCTGCGGACAAGACAGACGCGGCAGGTCAGCGGCCGGCCGCACAGGAGACGCGGGGCACTCACGGGCCGCGGCTTACCTTGTAGTTCACAAACAGCTGAGGCAGCATGAACAGGAAGCCGAACGCGTACACCCCTGCGAGACAGACGCGGGCTGCGACGGCGCGGCGTCCGGGCAGGAGAGCCGATGCCCTGTGGCCCAGCCACGGTCCCCGCCCACGGGCTGTGTGCCAGCAGCCCAGCCTGCAGCCCTCCGCAGCCCGCCACAGGCCCTGCCCACAAGGCAGGAGCCCATCACAGGCTCTGTGCAGACAGGCTCCGGCCCTCAGCCGCCCACACAGAGCCCAGGCCGGGCAGGGCCGGCCCACCCACCCCTCCCAAGGTGTGGACCCAGCCCAGGCGTGGGGCTCAAGGGCCAGGCAGTGCGCTGTGCTCCGGGGCCTGGCCTCGGGCAACGGTGCACACAGGGCTGTTCCCCGCGGCCGGCAGCTGTTCTTGCGGAAGGAAACGTACGGCTTGGGGCTCTGCGGCTGGAGCAGCCCAAGTGGGGCTCCCACAAACACATCAGGGATCTGGGGGCCCCCGAACAGAGCCCGGGCGGCAGCAAAGGTCCTGCCCGCACGACCTCGAACCGCATGGGCACGTGCAGAGCCAAGAGGAGCTGCTGAAATGCCACCGGCGGGGCTGAGGCCCACGACTCACCGTTAACGAAGCTGTTGATGAGCCAAGAGTACCAGCTGGAAGGGGAGGAGCGCCATCAGTCCCCGCCCGGCCCCGCCCCGCCCCCCCTCTCGACCGAGCCCCGCCCCTGCCCCCCCCCCGCCCCTGCTCCCGCCCCCCCCTCGGCCCGAGCCCCGCCCCCACCGTGCACGCCCTGCCGGCTGGCTGCACCCGGCATGAACCGCGCAGCTAGTCCTACCCCTGGAACACAAGTACCAGGTGGCGGCCAGAGACCCGCACTGGCGGGGTTCTCTGTCAGAGCTCCCGGCAGCACGAAGACCACAGCTGGGGTCCAGCCGTCAGGCTGCGTCTGCGCTCGGGGGCCACGCTGCCTGGCCTCGCTTCCCCTTGTCCGGAGGCATCCACCCTTGTCCCAGACACCAGGGCCCCGGACACCCGGGCCCTGCACGACGGCCTCGGCGCCCTCACTGCAGACTAAGGTCCCCTGGGCGAGGCCCTGCCCACACCGCAGGGGGCGCAGGGCACAGAGGTGGCCGGGTTGGGCCAGAGGCCGAGGGGCGTCCCCAGGCAGATGTGCAGCAGCGCGGGGCTGGGCAGTGTCCTACCTCTTGTACTTGACGTTGAGCAGGGAGTAGGCGGCGCCCCCAATGCACAGAGGGTAGAGCAGGTAAGACAAGTACTTCATGGCCTGCGGGGAACAGGCCGCCCCCGTGAGCTTCCCCGTGCGACAGGGAAACACAAGCACGAAGAGCGAGCGCCCCCGGCTTCAGGCGGCGAGCGTGCACGGTGCTGGGCCGGCGGGTGCCGGGAACACACCACCAGGAGTGAGGCCGGACGGGACGCGGGCGATAGGCAGCCCACCAGCCCCCGGAGGCCAACAGAACAGCTGCCGGAGACGAAGACGCAGACCCCCCGCGAGCTGTGTAGGTGCACCCCGGGGCGCCTCCCGGGGCGTGTAAGGAGCTACACTGGGATCCCAGCAGGGCACGAGGGCAAACAGGCACCAAGGAAGCAGAGCGGGCCATGGTCCCCACGCAGGAAGCATGTTCACAGCAATGAGGGGGCCACCGGCCTCAGGACAGGGGCCCCCACGTGCAGGGCTCACCAGCGTCTCGGCGACACAACGTGGGATCACGGCCCCCACACGAACCACCGGGGACACCTCGGCACAGGTTCCCTGCCAGGCCCGGGACGCAGAGAAGCCCCAAGCCTCCCTTCCCAAGTCAGAAAGCCTAAGCCGCAGGTGTGTCCCCCTCGGGCTCCAGCGTGCCCCAGCCTCACCCTCGCTGCCTACCTGAGTGTCATACTCCTCCGTCTTCCTCTCCGACTCACTGTAAGTGCCAAACTGTCAGAAAATCCAACACGGTCCCGTCAGTCACCTGACTCCAGGCAAGCGCGAGCCGCACGGGGATGGCCGCATACAGACGGGCAGGTGCGCCCAGACGGCGACCCCCCAGCCGAACGTCTCCAGGCTCCAGTCACATGCCCCATGCCCCAGAGCCACCCAGGACCCAAAGAGGTCTCCAAGGGCCATAGCGAGTGCTATGCGTGACAGGAGCACGCCCACTGCCACGACCCTCACCAGGGGAACAGGACGGACCTCGTTCTCCTGCCTGGTTCCCCGTCCTTGATGGTTCACGCCTCAGAGAACTGGGGAGCTGTGAACCCCGAGTTCTCCTGAATGGGTCCATCATGGCAGCAAAAGCAGAGGGTGTTGAAAGACCCTCAGACCGACCCCAACCCCCAGCCCCCATCAGGCCCGTCAGGCTGTCAGTGCTGTCCGTGCTCCGTCACCAGCAGGGACGTCCACACGGGTCCAGCCCCGCCCAGGGATCTGCACGCTGCAGCCGCCCCGGCCTCCACCAGCTGCTCCACGTACTCATCTGCTGGGGGCTACCTGGAGCCACGCGCCCATAGGATCCCCGGCCCGAGGGGGGCATCTAACCGGAGCGCCGCCGGGAGACGCGGGGGAGGCGCTCTAGGCCAGGCGAGCGGCTGACCGGTGTGTGGCGGGAGGGGGCGGCCGAAGGGGTGCGGCGCGGTCCCAAAGGCAGAAGCCCCCACCTGGAATCTGGGTCTCAGGCCTCTCCAGAGCACGGTCATCTTCAAGGCCTTCTTCACCTTCCAGAGCTGACGGCGAAGAGGAGCAGACATTCAGCCTCTGGGACCAAGGAGGCCCCAGAACGTACTGCGGGAAGCTGAGGGGCCACGGTGACTGCCTGCTTGACCCCTCCAGCCCAGCCCGACGGACCTCACGGTCCGCACGCCCAACCATCAGGTCCGTCTGCCCACGCGGACACCCCCACCTCCTCTCTGCACCCAGGGAACCGGCCCTCTGCACGGCCGAGCCCCTGTCCCCGCCCACCCTGCCTGCCCCCTGCTTCCCCGGCACCTTCCTCCTGGTTAGCCCTGGGAGACCCCGAGCCTCTGCCCCAAGTCCTGCCGTTTCCGGTCTCTGGGGGACCCACCCCTTCTCACCACCTCACCGAGGGGCGACCAGCGCAGCACAGCTGCTCCTGAGCTGGGCTCCACACGGTGACAGGTGGCCACGGGAGGGTCCCCACCCTCGCTCCCTGATGGGCAGACCAAGTGCCATCTCTGAGCTGACCAGCACGTGGGCCAGCACCCGCGGGCAGGGGCACGGGAGCACAGCCGGGACAGGGCGGTACCGGAGGCCAGAGGAGGACGTCCTGGCCTGTAACGTCCCTCAGGACCACGCCCTGCTTACAACACAGGCCGTGAGAAACCACACCAGCGGGCAAGCAAGTTTCCGTAGAGCCTTAAGAAAAACAAGCGCTGGCAACAGGCCTCTGGAGGAGGGGACGGTCCGCGTCCTTGAAGCCGCCCGCCGCCTGCCGCACTGCTCCGCCGCCTCCCCTTCCCGCCAGAGCCCCGCAGGAAGGCGCGCAGCCCCGTTCAGGCTCGCTACAGGCCGCGCGCTCTGGCACACACTGCTCTTCCCTCCCAGGCGCCTACAAGACGCGTGCGTGCTCAACGCGTAACCTACTCGGGCTCCCCAGCTGGTGCTCCCCTACTTCCGACAGACACGAGACCGAGGAGCTGTCAGGGCGCTGGTCCGCTCTCCTGCCGCCCCCGCTCTCCTGTGGCGGCCGAGTCCGTGCCTCGTTCTTCTCCCGTGCGCCATCGGGAAGCGGCATGGGCCTACCACCCCCTCTGCTGACCCCATGTCCCAGCCCCATCACCGTCCTCACGGCCTGGCCCCAAGCCGCCCACCCCACAGGACCCCTCTCCTGAGCCCCACACCTCCGGGCTGCCACAGGGCGCCGCGCTCCTAGATGCCTCGTCCCACACTTGGCTTCTCCACTAGCCAGCACAGTGCAAGCCGGTGGCTCTGCACCCAACGGGGCAAACATGCCCGGCAGACGGCTGTGATGGGCAGGTGCTTTCTGGGGCCCACAGTGGCTGCTCTGCCCTGCCCCGCCCGTGGAGGGCACCCCCTCCCGCACCCCTGGGTGTCAGACTCCGTATGGAGCCGAGAGCGGGGCCAAGGCACTGCCGCACAACTCACCTCGATGGCAGCGCCGATGCCCGCGGGGACCAGCACCAGCAGGCTCGTCTGCTCGTCCAGCAGGAACAGGAAGATGACCACCGTGCTGAAGCAGCGCCAGAGCACTGCGGACGGGGGGGCAGGGCCACGCTGAGGGGCTGTCCCTGCCCCATTCACACCGCGCCTCCCAGGTTCCCGCAGTCCCCACGTCAGCCCCACGCACCCCTTACCCACACCCAACCCTGCCTACCAGCCCCCCGTGCCCTTCCCCCGCCCGAACCCAGCCGCACACCTCAAATCCCCTCCCTCCCAGGTACGACCCCCACAAGCACACAGCTGAGGCCTCACGGGACACCTCCTTCCCTCCGCTAAGCCGCAGTGGGGCGCGTGGCTGTGCAAACGTCCCGCACGCGGAACACCAGGTCCCCGCAGATACAGGAGTGTGCGCGGGGCCCTCGCAGACACCCCGACGCACAGAGCGCGCGCAGGCAGGCCGGCTCTGGGCATGGGCCCGGACTCGCTTCCTGGTGCTCTCAGGCCACCCTGCCCCACCTCTCCGCCGACTACGCGATAAACCCCTCTCTCTCGAGAACCCCGCCTTCTCCTTTTAAGACCCTGCTTTGTGCCCCACGGTGCTCACGGACAACACTCTGCAGCTTCCTCTGCGCTGCCCACCGAAGCAGCAGAGCCACGCCCGCTGGGGCGCCACCAGGGGAACGCAGGCATGACCTGGGGACCTGGGGTCCCACAGCACCTGCTGTCTGCCCCCCGCTCCCCAGGAAGGGCCAGAGGGGCAGGAGGACTCAGTGGGGGCCCCCGTCCACTGTGAGGACACCAGAGAACAGGACAGAACAATCTGAGACACGGACGACATGGGGTCCCCCAGTGGCCGAGCCCAGCCCCAGGCATGCTGTTGCTGCTGGAGAAAGGAGTTGTCTCCTGCTGGAGGCCCGTGCCCTGCCGTCACACAACAGCGCACTCTGAGACCCAGCGTCTATCACAGCCGAGGCGGGCCCAGGCGTGCAGCCTCCATCGCCCAAGGTCACAGGCCTACCAGACGCGCTGTGTGATCCCGACACGTCCCTCCCCCAGCACCGCTAGCGCGTAGGGTCCCCAGCTGGCGGCTGTCAGAGACAACCCCACACCTCACGTTCCAAGACCAGCCTTCAACGCCCGTCTTTACCAACCGCCGGACGGGCCCCGGCAGCGTCCAGAAGCCCAAGAGCACCCACCTGCTTTGGTGGACATTCCTATCATGCTCTTCTTTTTCTTCCAGAAGCTGATGTCATTTTTAAATGCCAGGAAATCAAACAGAAGCTGCAAAGAAAGGAGCACGGCAATGCGCACCTCGCCCTGCCCCCAGGCCGCCCTCTCCCAGTACTGCAGGTACGACCCAACCCGGGTCCCAAGGACACAGCCAGACGCATGCCAGGCACCACAGAAGCCCGCGGCCTCGTGTCCTGTCCAGCCTGCCAGAACTGCGGGCGTATGACCGCAATTGTGAGCCGCACGCCCGCGGGGATGTCTCCCTACTGCCCTCGCCGGGTCCCGTGGCTCTGACCTGGAGCACAGGGGTGGGCAGTGCCCACCTCGGAAGCACACGAGCGCTCCCAGACCCTGACCAGCCCAGCCGTTGGGACTGGCTGCGGTAGGGCTCCCATGCCGGCCGGCTCCGGCCTCGCCCACCCTGGCCCCGCCTGCTCTCCAGTCCAGCACTGCCGGCGCGTGGGGGTCAGCTCCCCTCCACCAGCTGGGAGGCTCCTTGCGTGAAAAGGGATTCTGTGCAAGGGTCGGCTCTCGGACGTTACAGCCACGGCCCTGGGACGATGTGACAGAGCACTCGCACCGTAGAGTCCTCCGCGAACCTCACGGACTTTGGGTTCCTTTCTGCCCAAAGTGGCTCCAAGACCAGCAGACAAAACCCAAGTCCTTCAGGGGGTCAGGGACCCGGGTCCAGACACCCGCCCCCTGGCCCCGGGCAGGGCGGCCTCAAACTCTCAGGCGCACAGGCCGCACAGAGCCTGGCCTGAGGCCGACGGCACCTGCAAAGCCACCAGCCCCGTGACCGCTCACGTGAAACGCCGCCACGAAGAAGGTCAGCGCCAGGAAGTACAAGTTGGTGTCGACGAAAATGCCTTTGACTTCATCCGCGTCTTTCTCTGAAAATCCTGAGGAAAGAGAGAACCGACGTAGGCTGAGCAAGTCGGCTGTGAAGTCAGCGACACCCCAGCCACAGGGACACGCCCCGAGCTCGAGTGCCCCGGGCAAGGCCAGTGCTCCGCCCCAGGGCCAAGCGCGCGGCGGGACGCGCCAGTGCTCTCCAAGCAGAGGGCCGCGTCGCCGGCCAGACAGAAAGGGCCCCCCCGCCCCGGGCGGCGCTCACCGAACTGCTGCAGGGAGTACACGGCGTCCTGCATGTGGATCCAGAAGCGCAGCCGCCCCAGCGAGATCTTGTCGTAGGCCACGGTGAGCGGCAGCTCCGTGCTGGAGCGGTTGATCACCTGCAGGAGCGCGGCCGTGAGGGCGCGTCCCTCCCGCCGCTGAGCCCGCCCGCCGCCGCGCACCCGTGCCATGCGGCGGAAGCCCCCGCTTCACACCCCGGCCCCCGAGCGGCAACGGTCTGCTGAGGCGGCAGCTCCCACCTCGTCCTCACTAAACGGAGCTTCTCTGAGTGACAAGCCCTCGTCCTCTGAGCTACCCAAACCCCGCGTGTGCCTCGGAACCCAGGCCTGCTCATCCCTCCGTCCCCGCCACCTCGACACAAGGGGGCATCAAGATGCACCAGGAACGCGCTCTTGCCGATGACCCGGGCACGGGCCGGCAGGGCCCCCGTGCCTCCCCACAGAGACTGGGGTGCGGGCTGCATGGCCGGGCGGGCCTGCCGGTCCAGGGGACAACAGAGCCTCAGGAAGGCGGCGCCCCGAGCCAGCAGCGTGCAGCTGTGACGAGCTGCCGGGGTGGGTGGGGCCGCCCCGGGGAGGAGAGCGCGCTCTGTCTGGAGGCGTGTGGGGTGCTCTACTGCCCCGGGGCGGGGAGGCGCCCCAGCATGCGGGGCACTGACCCCCACTCCTCCGGGGCTCTGGCGAGTATGCGAGCCCCACGAACCACAACATCAGGTGAACGCGACCCTTGCTCACTGAGCAAAGCCCTGGCGGTGAGCACGAGGTCAGCAGCCCGGGAACCAGGTGCCGGCCCACCCCACTCCGAGACAGCACCGCACGGGAGGGCAGGTGGGCACAGGCCAGGGCCAAACCCTGGGGGGCCACTGCCCAAGCCCCGGTGCGCTGGCTGTTCCGCAAAGATGGTGTTCTCTCCGGCGGGCAGCCGCGTGAGACGAAGCACTAACACCGCAGGACGGCGAAGCGAGAAGCACTGGCGTACATGTTTTCAACTCCGAGGGGCAGCTCTGCATCCCATGAGGCCACTAAGCCCCCAGGACAATGGGGATAGCGTAGATGCCCGCAAATGCTGCTGCACAGCCGCCCCCCCCTGCAACCCCGCCGCCCTCCCACCTGTCGGGATAGCACCGGGGCCTGGGCAAGCCCAGAGCACGGCAGCCCCGGAGCCAGGCAGCACCAACTGCGCGCTCCCGCGGGGCCGGCGTGGTCCCGGTTTGCACAGAGCGCACAGCACACTCCGGGAGGCACCAGGCGGGGGGGGGGGGCAATGACCGCCCGCTCTGGCCCATGGGCCCCGCAGATGCGGTCGGCCACCAGAGGGAAGTGCGGGCCCCGAGGGTCAGGGTTAACAGTGCAGAGCAAAGGCCACGTCTAAGCTCTTTGGCCAGCAAGTGGTGGTAGAGCTGGGGCAGGGGCCAGAGAGGGGGAGCCCCAGGTCAGGCGCCTCTTTTCCTGCTCCCCGCCGTGCACCCCCTGAGCACCTGAACTCTCCACGCCCCGGTCTCATCTACTAGCAAGGAGCACGGACTCCAGCGGGGCCATGCACACAGCCCCTGCTGTTGCACGTCCACAAGTAACGCTGATGTGTCCACGAGCCACAGGACAGGGTGGCCAGTCCAGCTGTGCCCATTGAGACTGGAGGCCACCTGTGACCTCAATAACCCCCAAGACACCGACAACAAACACACCTCCACAGGCCTGGGAGAAGGCGTCAGACCGTCTGTGCAGTGGTCCGCACCAAGCCTGATGCAGGTAAGTGACCTTCCATGATACCCGTCACGCGGTCACTATTGCTCCCAGTTCAGCTGTGTTTCACGGAACCCCCGATCTGCCCCGGCCGACAGGGTGTGAGTTCCCTTCTGCCCGCGAGTTCAGCCCTGCCCAGAGCTGTCCTGGGGGCCAGGGGGAGACCAAAGGCTCCACGGTGGACGGTGACAACACGTGGGCCAGCCCTGAAGGGAGCAGCTGGCTCAGGACCCACCCTAAGCCACTCTGCACCTGCGAGCTGAACAGAACCGCCACACAGAACCTTCCCAGTTCCTTTCACCGAAGGAGGGCATGGGGACCCCAGAGCAGCCCCCGCCAAGTCAGGGACACGTGGGTGAGTTCTGGCAGGGCCGGGGGGGAAGCGCTTACCATGAGGTCCTTCACCCGGTTGCTAAGCTGGTCGATGAACAGGATGGGCAGGTAGTGCACCGTCTTCCCCAGCTGGATCCTGGGGGAGCAGTTTCCAGAGTCACCGTCAGAGGAATGAGAGATAACGCAGACGCTGGATGTACCCCAGAGAAACCCCGCCACGGCTCCATGGGCCTCTGGTCACACGACCCCCAGACACAACTTCCCCATGGAAGCAGGGGGGTCTAACCAGACCTCTAACCAGAGGGAAACTGCAGGGGCCACGGAACGGGACACCACCTAGGCCGTTGGAGAGCGACAAGCCCATGTATGCCCGGACCGGGAGGGCCCAGGGATGCAGTGGGAAAATGGAAATAAAATCCAGCTGCTGTCTGCACCTGGGGGGGCAGGAGGCTTTTCATGACCCTTTTATACCTTCTACATGTCTAATAACGCAACTGTTCTGGACATTCAATAATAAAATTTAACTTTTAAAGAACAGAAAAGTCTTGTGACAACACCACAGTTACTCCTGACCCGTGAATCAGGAAAACCAGTCCCGTCACAGCTATTCCTCGGAGCCGCATGGCCATCGGTATCAGATCTTAGTTAACATGCAGAACGGTCTAAGTTGGTCAAGTGATTTCAACACTCGTGCTCACCTCGTGATGGCTCCAGAACGACCTAAAGACCGATTCTCAGTTCACAGAAACAAGTCCGGTCAAAGCAAAACACAGAGCGCTAACGAGGAGTACCAAGGACGCAGACAAAAGTCTCCAGGGGCTGTGGCGAGACCCAGCCTCATGCTCTGGTGGCCGTCTCGATCAGCAAGACTCCAAAGTGGGGGGACAGGGCCTGGGGCGCTCCAGGCAGTACTGTAGACCCCTCTGGGCTCTTATCGCGGGGTGGCTCAGGGAGGCTGGTGTGGCCCATCTGTTTCTGGGGTCTGCGGGGCCACACTCCACAGGCGTCCCCCACCCTCCGCCCCAGCCCCAGAGCGCGGCTCCCCCTCCCCGACGGGACCAGCGGCACTTACATCTTCATGTACCGATGCACATCGGCGGGCAAGGAGGCGCCGTCGAAGACGAAGTCCTCCACCATCACATTCAGGGTCAGTCTCGGTCGCCAGTGAGAAACAGGCTCGTCCAGGGCACTCGGTGGCTTCTTCTCAGCTTCCAGCTGCTGCTACGTGAAAAGAATGACTCAGCAGGAAAAACCCGGTGCTGGGGGGGTGGGGAGGGGCCATCCCTGGGCCTGGTCTGGGAGCAGGGAGCAGTGCCCGGCAGAGTGTGGGGGCCCCACAGCTGCCAGTTCCGCCAGTGACAGCCTCTCTCCCATCTCCCAACACAAGCCAAAGGGGCCCTGCTGTGCACCACCGACCCCTGCGTCAGGCCTTCAGCCTGGCCCGCTCCCCGGGGGTTCTGAGAAGGGTGAGTCCCAGGCCAGCTGCAGGAGGCACCGAGACTCTGCTCCCTGACCACGTCTGTCAAGTCGTCTGGAGGACAGATGTTGGGACTGGGCGGCAGTCCTAGACAGAGCTATATTCAGCGCAGTGGCTAGGAGTGCCAGGAGAATCTTCCAGATCTAACTGACACATTCTGTGTTCCAGGATCATCTCGTGAACCTCCCACCTCAACAGCGTGGTTCAGCTACAGTAACGTCTTTTATAAACCATTTTCAAGTAACACTAACAGCAAATGCTTATTTAGCTCTTGTACACCCCACAGACTCCTTCACACCCCTAAGATCCACCAACTCACTGATGCCCCAGGAAAGCCCTGAGAAGCCGGGCCAAACTGTCCCCCAGAGAAAGGAGCTGAAGGGGTCTTTCCAAGGGGATCCCACACGGGGCGGGCTCACAGACGCTTCCTGGAAAGCTACGTGTCCGTGTACGAATGATCCCATGTTCTGTTCCACTCAAATACCAACGTGCCTGTGCTTTACCCACAGCTTCGTAAGTCACCACCTAAGAGAATTCCAGTTTCCTCGCATGTGAACTTCTACAAAAACGAATCCCACACAAGTCCCCATTTCACGATTGTGAACAAAGTAAAGACTGAAGAGGCGTCCTGCCCTACAGCCGGGTGGGGAGCCTCCCAGCTGCAAGGGAAGCCTGTGGGTGAGCTTCACAGAAGACATGCCCCCACGCCCGGCTGGGGAGCACAGACGCTCCCCAGAGCTTGAGAGGGTCTGCGGCCTGACAAGGAACCTATCCCTCGATCACCTGAACCACATGCAACCAACTTGGGATGAAAACCGTCTGCAAAGCCATGTCGCGCCCGTTACGTCAATCTGCTTCACTTTCCAGGGGTCGCTGCAGCTCCAGATAGAAGCCACACAGGCAGCAACACATGAATGTGTGTTCCCAGGCAACAGCACAGGCTTCGGCCGGCCAGTGACGTCACGCACTCACCTGGGTAGCAGATTCCCCGGTGAGCAGATTGACCTCTTCCGGTTTGGGGACCATGTAGGTAGTCAGAGGGCTCACCAGGTGCACCTGCTTCCCGTCACGCCACGGCAGGATGCCGGCATGATGCAGGAATATGTAGGCGTACAGAGTCCCGTTGTTCCTCGTTTTCTTTGGTACAGAGACATTAACTGTCCTAAAACAAAAGATAAGACTTTTCCAACAGTGTCCACGTCAGCTTACCCACATACACGCACCGGACAGGCTACCCCAAGTGTCCTCTTAAGTTCTGCTGCTTCGAACTTCAGCTCAGAAGCACTAGAACGGAAACCCACCTGGCGCGGCTTACTGAAACCCCAAGTGCCGGCTTTCACAGGCCCGTCCCTCCAGACGCCTGCGGCTACGCAACACTGAACGCACCTGCCGTTCCTGCCTCCCTCTCCTGGCGCTCAGAGAAGTCAGTTCCTGGCCTTGGTCATGCCTAGGGCGGCCAGGCAGGCTGAGGCCGACCCCAGGCTCATCGCTTCCCCCGCCCCTTGAACGGCCTCCCAGGGCTCTTGCCCGGGCGGGCTGACCCGAGGACCTTCCCTCCAGCGCGTCCCAGAGTCCTGCTGCCCTGTCTGATGGCGCCAGACACCTCAGAAGAAGACAAGGGACTCCTGACCAGCAACTGCTTTTCAGATTACAGCTGCCCAGACCCTCACCGGAGCTGTGAGGTCAACCCGCTTCGTCACACCCCGGAGGAATGTGAACGTCCACATCACCTCACCCGCAGTTACGTTCCACTTTAATTGCCGCGAAACCGTCTTCCCCGCACAGAGGACCCCGCAGCTCGAAGGAACGCGCCGCCTGCGCTCGCCCCGCCGGCCCCACCTCAGAAGCCCCCGCTCCGGAGCCACGGCGGACTGAGGCGCAAGAGGCTTCCCTCGGGCCCGGCCGCGGCTCACCCGGGGCGCAGGCAACACCCGCCGCAGCGGGGCGCGGGGCGTCGCGGCTTCCCCGCGGCTCCGCCACGCGCGGCCCCCCCTCCGCACGCGTCCCCGCCCGCAACGGCCGCCGCGCGCCCGCGCCCACCTCTCGAACTTGGACTCCACGTCGAAGTCCTCCACGTTGAGGACCAGGTCCACGTTGTTCTCGGCCCCGAGGCTGGACCGGGTGGCGGTGTACACGCTGAGCTGCGGGGACACGCGCGGGCCGTCGGGCGGCGAAGCCCCGAAGGGAAACACGCGCCCAGCGGCGACCCCGGGGGACGCGCCCCGACCGACCCCAAACCGGGACGCTCCGCTGCCCCGCGAGCAGCCCCCACCCCCGGGTCTCCGCCCACGGCACGGGGGCTCCGGCGCCCTCCGGGGAGACGGGGACTGGGGGCGGCGCCGGCGGCGGGAGCCCCGCGCGGGCCCCCACCCGCGGGGCGCGCTGGCGGGAAGGGCCCTCCCCGCCGGGGTCGCGCCGGCCGCCCGCGCTCACCTGCAGCTTCGGCCGCCGCGCCAGGTAGGGCCGGATGCAGCCGCCGCCGCCGGCGCACGGGCGCGTGTGGACGATGCCGTACATGACCCAGCAGGTGTGCGCCACGTACACCACGAACACGCCCACCACCAGGCTGGTGAAGGAGCTGCGGCCGCTCCACATGGCGCCGCCGGCCCCCGGGCCGAGCGCGGCGCCCACCTCGGCCCCGCCCGGCCCGCCTCGCAGCCGCGGGCCCCGCCGCCCGCCCGGCGCGCTGCCGGCTGCTCCGGCCGCCGCCGCTCACGCGAGAGCCGCCGCGCGCCGCCGCCACCAGCGCCGCGGGGGAACGAACGCGCCGCGCGCCGCGGGCCGCCGGCCGCCCCGCATACTCCTGCCGCCCTCCGGCCGACCTGTCGCCCCGGGATTCGCCGTCCGGCGGCCGCTTCCGGGTCCCGTGCCGTCCGCCGGAAGCGCGCGTGCCGCGCGGCCCCCTGGGAAACGCAGTCCAGCCGACGCCAATCACGCACGCACGCACGCTCCCGTCAGGAGCGCGTCGCACGCTGCTGACGTCCCCTGCCCGCGCCGGCCTCCCGGCGTACCTCGCGGTGGTCCGGGCGCGGGGGCCTCGGCCTGTGGAGGGCGGGGTTTTCGCGAGGGGAGGGGCAAAGGGTGGGGCAGTGGCTGGTGACGCGGTCGCGAGGGGGCGGTGGGGGTCAGAGGGCGGAGCGAGGCGCGGCTTGGGGGCGGGGTGGGTCGCGGGGCGGGGCCATAGGGGGGCGGGCAGAGAGAGACACGAGTGGAGGCGGTGGAGGCCATGAGGGCGGGGACAGGAGGGGCGGTCGGGGCGGGGGGCGGGGCGAGGGCGGGGCCGTGGGGGCTGTCGGGGAGGCGCGGGGCGGGGCCGGGGGGGCGCGGGGCGGGACGAGGGCGGGGCCGTGGGGGAGCGCGGGGCGGGGCCGTGGGGCGTGGGGGCCGCTGCGGCGTTTCGGAGCGCGGCGGGAGGCGGGGCGAGGGCTGCGAGCGGCCGGGGCGCCCTCTGCTCCCCGAGCCGCGGCGGAGGGCAGGCGAAGGGGCGGGCAGCGAGCCCACGGCTGTGCGGGGCCTTCGCTGCTCGGGTGGCGGATCCGTAAACCCGCGGCGGCGAGGCTGCGGCCACAGCGTTCCCGGAATAGGGTTTCCGCGGCGGACGGGCCCGAGCTCCGCCGGTGCGCATCGCGGGGCGCGGGGCCGGCACCCAGCGTGGCGCGGCGCGGGAGCCCGCCGTGTGCTCCTCTGTGGCCGGGTCGGGAGCGCGTCCGGCGCTCACAGGAGCCGTCCACGCTGCTCCCGGCCCCGCACGCTGCGTCCGCCTCTCCGCGGGGCCGAGCCGCTTCCCGGGGCGTGGGACAGCGACTTCAGCCGGGACGGCGGAGCGTGTGCGGGAGCGAGGCTGATTGCAGGGGCCCCGCTGGGCCGCGCGCTCCCTGGGTCTGAGCCGGAGGTCTTGGGCCATTAGGGACATTCCCTGCTCCTCACACCCTTATGCGATTGGCTTTTCTGCCCCGTAGACCCCACTCCCGGCCCCGTGGGCTCAACCATTGGAAGCGTGTGTCGCAGCAGCACTGCTCCCGTTCGCCCTGTGCCTGGCAAACCTGCCTCCTGTCCCCCTGAGCGGGAACTCCAGCCTCCGCAGGGGGACCTAGAGTCACAGAGCCCTCTCTGACCCCTGAGCTGTCCTGCCTTGCGCTCCTGCCACGCCTGAGGAGCCCCCGCAGAGCCAGGCCGGCTGCGGTCTTCGCCATGCAGGGAGGAGTGCGGCAGGCCACGGGGAACGGAGACCAGCTCCCACCGCAGAACCATAAGAGGGGGTTGCAGGGTACACGGGATGGCGGTCTCCCGGAGTCCAAAGGCCAGCACACAGCCAAGCCTCGGGAAGGAGCTGCAGAGGCCTGGGAACTCTGAGGTTCACACCCCTTTCCCCCTTCTCAGACTGAGTTTCGGCCCAGCTCAAACTCTGCCCACGTGCAGAGATCTATGGGCAAGCAGGGACAAAGTCCACACCACCAAACAGGGTGTCCTGCTGCTCCTGCATCTAGAAGCTGATGCAGGCAAGTCGGGTCCAAGGATCCCGAGGGAGGCCTGCAGGACCCGCCCAGTGTGTCCCCGGGTCTGCATGGGACAGAAACGGAGCGCGGGCCAGCCGGAGATGAAAGCCGAGTTTATGGCACGAGAGAGCGCGGTTCCGGAGAGTCTGGGAGACTCAGATAGGGAAGGAGGGAGGCTCATCTTTGGGACCTGGGGTTTTTATGGGGATGGTGGTCCGGTGTAAGCTCTCTCAGACATCCAGAGGTCTTTTGTGGGTCAGTTATCCATTGGAGCCTGGGGTCATGGCATTGAGATGTTTAGTGCCCATAGCTGGGAACACACATATGATGATTTCATCTTGTCGTTCTAGAGAAATCACTAACTCCTTATCCTCTACAAGGAGGACATACACTATTTATAGTATGAGGCTTGTGTAAAGCAGGAGAGCAGGTCCTAGAAAGAGAAGAAGCAGGAAAAGGAAGGAAAACAAACAAAAATTTTTTAATGGAGTCCTTCAGTTTCCTTATCTCAAAGTTTTAGAAAGGTCTTGCATGGCATTCTGGAAGGTTGGATACAAACCCCATGCTGTGCAGGGACTTGGGACCGACCCGGCTTCTAGGCTGCTTCCGTATCTTGACCATTGTAGTGAATGCTGCTGTAAACAGAGGATGCATGCATGGATCCCTTTGCATCAGTATTTTTGTGTCCTTGGGAGTAAATACTGAGTATTGCGATTGTTGGGTTGTAGCGTAGCTCTGTTTTCAACTTCGTGAGGAGCCTCTACACTGTTCTAGAGCGGCCGCACCAGCTTGCATTCCCACCAACATGCAGAAGGGCCCCCTTTCTCCGCATCCTCGCCAGCACCTATTGCTTCCTGAGTTGCTCATTTCAACCATTCTGGCAGGTGTGGCATCTCACTGTGGTCTCCATCTGCATTTCCCTGGGGATGAGTGATGGTCAGCATCTTCTCACGTGCCTGTCGGTCATATGTATGTCTTTGCAGAAATCTCTGTTCATGTCCTCTGTCCGTTTTTTAAAAAAGATTTTGTTTATTTATTTGACAGGGAGAGGCACAACCAGAGAGGAAACACAAGCAGGGGGAGTGGGTGAGGGAGAAGCAGGCTTCCCGCTGAACAGGGAGCCCGATGCTGGGCCCGATCTCAGGCTTGGGATCGTGACCTGAGCCAAAGGCAGACGCTTAATGACTGAGCACCCAGGTGCCCCTCTTCTGCACATTTTTAATTGGATTATTTGTTTTTTGGGTGTTCAGTTTTAAGAGTTCTTTATATATTTTACATACTAACTTTTTATAGGTTACGACATTTGCAAATATCTTCTCTCCTTCATAGGTTACTTTTTAGTTTTGTTGATTATTTCCTTCCCTGTGCAGAAGTTTTTATTTTGATGAAGTCCCAACAGTTTATTTTTGCTTTGATTTCCTTTGCCTGAGGAGCTGTATCTAGGAAAAGTGCGCTATGGTAGGTTGTAACAACTGTAAACAATAAAGTTCCTTTCTGCTCTCCTATTGCTTCTTTGTAAATTGTCATATGTTTCACTTCTGTGTACGCCATCAAGTCCATGATACATAGTTACTTTTATTTTAAACAATTACATGTTGAATAAGTTAAAGGCAGGCATAAATGCACTTTGTACAGATGTTTATGCTCTTTGCTCCTCTGTACCTATCCTGGCTTCCGGCTGCAGTTTGTTCCTTTACCCTCCATTGCTTCCTTTTGTCCTTCTTATACAGATCTGGTGGTGGTGGATCCTGTCCATCACTATTTGTGCGAAAATGCTTTTAATTTGTTTTCATTTTCTTGAGAGAGATTTTTACTAATTATAGAGTCCTTGGTCGATGGGCATGTTTTCTCCAGCATGTCAAAGCACAGTGTTTTATTTTTCTTGCTTACACTGTTTCTGACGAGAAACGAGCAGTGATTCCCATTCCTGTCCCTCTGTATATGCTGTGTCTGTTTCCTCTGATTGTTTTTAGAAATTTTTTAAAAAGAAGCCATTATTTTTCAGCAATGTGTTGGTGATAGCTGGAGTGTGGTTCGTCTTGTTTGTCCTGCTAGAGGCTTAGCAAACTGATTTGTGAATTTCATCAAATTTGAAAATGTTGTAGCTAAGAAGTCTTTAAACATGGTCTGCCTTCTCTTCTGTGACTCTGGTTGTATGAGTGGCTTGCCGCTGCCCTGATGTCGGTGAGGGTCTTCTTACTTCTTCAGCTTTCCCCTGCTCCATGCTTAGGTTTGAACCCTTTCTAAGGTTGTATATTTTGGTTCACTGATTTTCTTGTTTCCCCCTGTAGTTTCCAAACTGCTGTTCAGCTCGTCTTGTGAATTTTTCATTTCAGATGTTTTAGTCTTCATTTCTAGAAGTTCCACGGGGTTTTAAAATTTTTGTGTATCCTGGAGAAAACACCATATGGTAAATGGAGATAGTCCCTCTGTCCTTGTCCAGGGGCACCTCTCTCCATGTTGTGGGTACGTCAGTGCGTTCAACTGTCTCCGTGTTTGTAGATATTTGAGTTGTTTCCAGCTTTTAGCTGTTAAATGAGGACTGTAGTGCATAACCTTGAACATATGTCTTTTCCTTCTTTCCTTTCCTTTCTTTCCTTTTCATTTTCTTTCTCCTTCTCCTCCTCCTCCCTTTCTCCCTCCCCCTCCTCCTCCTCCCCCTCCTCCTCCTCCTTTTTCTTTTTTTGCCAGCGTGTCTTTGGGATAGATCCTCAGAAGTGGAATTGTTGGCTGAAATGATAAATGCCTGTGTAGTTTTCCAGCTATCACCAAATGCCTTCCCTTGGGTGGTGTAGGGCTCACATCCAACCCGGGAAGTAGGAGGATGTCTGTTTATCCACAGGGCTGCCGTCAGAGGGCAGTGTCAGACCTCTGGGGTTTGGCCAATTTGTTAGGCGAGATGTTGTCATTTCAAGTTGTTTTCATGAAAAAGAAGGGGCCCGTGTTTGGAGCAGGAGCCGTAGATATTCTGGGCGCATTCTGAGCTGTGCCCAGGCTGTTTGATGAGCTCAAGGACTAGCCACCACCACAGTCCCTTCCTCTCAGTGCTGAGACAGGACGAGCTCTGCAGGATTCATTCAGTGAAAATAAAATCCCATTGAGTGAGTTTATGGGTTTGGGAAACTGAAAAGTACAGCTGCGGCGCAGCCAGGTCGACACACTAGAACCTGGTGGTTGCCAGAGTCAGCAGGGCTGAGCGCCCAACTCTGTGCGTCTTTTCCGCTGGAACCAAGCCAACTCCGTGTCTCAAGAGGTTGTCTCAGCAAGTGAAGGAAGCCACCACGGGCGGCCCCAGAAGCTGGACAGTGTCGTCGGATGAAGTGCGTCACCTCCTCTTTGTGCCAGCGGGATAACGTGCTGGTGGGCAGCGTGCTTGGAAGGAGGAGGGTTGGAAACCCACGGAGTGGGATTGAGAGGACCGGCTCGTGTGAGGCGTGTGAGGGCGTGTGGGCGGCCTCGGCTGGCCCCGGGCTCTGTGCAAGGCTTGCGCTTCTGTGGCCAGGTCCGTGGAGAGGCGGCTTCGCCGTCGCATGTTCTGCCCCCTTGGTTCCGGAGGCTGGAAGTCTGAGATCAGGCTCGGGCAGGCCGGTTTCTCCTGAATCTCTGTGCTTGAGATACCGACTTCTCTCTGTGTCCTCGCACAGTCGTCCCTGTGTATGTGTGTCCTGCTCCCCTCTTCCCGTGAGGACACTGGTCCTATTGGGTCAGGACGCACCTGAATGACCTCCTTTAGCTTGATCGCCTCTGTAGGGACTTCATGTCCACGCGCGGTCACGGGCCGAGGTACTGGGGGTCAGGGTTTCAGTAGATGACTTTGCAGAAGACAATTCATGCTGTAATGGTCCCTCCCTCCCCACTCGCGTTTCACTGCAAACTCTGCCAATGTGTCGCTATAATCCCTGCTGTTTCGAGGGTCGGGGGGAAGTGCCAGGGGAGCATGAGGTCCTGGGAAGGGGAGACACAGACCATTCCAGGGTATTCAGTGCTCCCCTGTGTCTCCGACACTTGGCCCACACTGGTCCCTGGAGACGTCCCCCACCTGCTGGGGAGGAAGGAGGCAGGCACCTCTTTCATTGTTTGAGGGGGCTGGTGTCGCATCAGGCGTGGGGTCACAGACAGGGAAGTTTGGCCGGTACAGGCATTGGGACTGGGTTTCTTGGGTTTCACTGCCCTCGGGAGGCGCTGATGGTCCCCCAGGGTCATGCCCTCATTGACAGCTCCATTTCCTGGGAGGAAAATCAATGAGATTACAGGTTGCAGCCTTAGAACACACAAGCCCTATTATTATCTTACAAAAAGGCAGGCTAGCCTTCCCACGGAGCTTTTATTAAGACTTGGTGTCAATACTGTGGTTTGCAGTTACCTTAGGAAACCCATTTCGAACAGATAGTAGATTCTGTCCTCTGGAACACAGGCACACACGGTTTCTGGACGCCAGCATGCGGACCGAAGCAGCTCTTCACGTGGCAGGAGGGAGTCAGCTCACGGCCACTGGGTCTGACCACGCTTCCTTGTCCTCCCCGCCAACATTTCCCCCAACTCCCAGCCCTGGGCTCTGACGGCTGACCACGAGTAGTAATGACAGCCGTGGCCCTGCCTCGTGGACGCCCGTGTGCCTAGGCCCTCCTGGGAGCACAGCCACACCGAGGTCCCCAAGCAGCCCCGACAACAGACTCCTCAGGCCCCGTCGGGCACGCGCCGACCGCGGGGGCCACGCGTGCGGCTCTGACACGAGGTGTGGCCCGTGGTGCCGACAGTCCTGTGTTGGAAAAGCACAAAGGCTGTCCATCCTGACGACAGCAGCCACCCACTCTCTCCACCATCTACCTCACACGAGCTATTTGCAGATAAGGAAACTGAGGCAGGAAGCATCTGGGGCTGGGTTCCAGGCCGCCGACCACCCCTCGGCCAGTTCTCATGCCGTGCCCAGCTGTGGGAGGGGCCGGATGGTGGACACCTGAGGGTCTGAGAGGGAGGGCCGGGGATTGGTGATGTGCGGGGCCTCCCTGGGCAGGAAAGCAGGGCTGGGGGTGCCCTGGGCCCTGCCTCTCTGGAGCCTGAGCCACCTCGATGGGGTGGATGTGCCTGTGGCTGCGGGGGCCCAGGAGCTCCAGCAGGTGGAAAGCTCCAACATGGGGCATGTTTAGACCCGGGAGCCGCAGAGGCCGGGGGAGCTGCTGGGGGGGTCAGCAGTGCCCTCCCGCACCTCCACACTCGGGATCCAGTTGGTGGGGAGGAGGGTCTCCTAGCCGTGCCCATGTGAGGGTGGCCACGCGCATGCCACAGACTGCTCACCCGGGATGAAGCCGCTGGTGCTGAGGGGAGCTTCTCCCCAGCCGACTGTGCTCACCGTGGACTGGGGGCTCTTGTTCTAGGACTGAATGCTCGTGTGCGTGAATTCCCAGGCCAAAGCCCCAGCTCCTGCTGTGATGGTGTCAGGAGGCTGGACTTTGGGGGGCCCTTAGGCTAGATGGGGTCACAGGGCTAGGGCCCACAGGGTGTGATCAACAACCTTGTAAGTAGAGATGCCAGTGCGCTTGCCCCCCCCCCGCCCCACTGTCATCTCCACGCCCCCCCTGCTGTCCCCTACTATCCCCACGCCCCCCCCGCTGCCCCTGCTGTCCCCCCACCCCCACGCCCCCTGCAATCCCCATGCCTCCTCTGCCCCTCGCCATCCCCCGCCCCACCACCTGCCGTCCCTATGCCCCTCCCTGTCTCTGTGGCTCCTTTCTCCCCAGGTGACGCCCTGCCATCCCCAGGGCCTCATGTTCGTGGGGGGCCTGCACTCAGAGCCCCCCAGCCGCCATCCTGAACGGCTTCATGAGCTTGAACAGGACTCTGGGTTCTCGTCTCGTGCCGGCCCGGCAGTCACGCAGCGGCTTTGGGCCGTCAGCAGCATGTTGGCGGCTTGCTCCGTCCTAGAATATAGACATGGTAATTTCAGGTTTGCTAACTCGCCTCTTTGGGCAAAAGAGATTTCCTAACTAGGGCACAGTGTCCAAGCACAGTTCTTTTTGTCATGTAGCAGTCACAACGCAGGCTTCCAAAGACCTGGGTCAGGCCAGGAGGGGCTGGGGGAGGCACCGAGGGACGGGGGCAGGGGAGGGACCCCCAGGCACCCAGGAGGTGGGCGGCTGCTCCCAGGGCCCTCTGGCTGCAGGGAGAGGAGCTGGCCTCAGGCGTGCCTGGGCCACGCGCGTGCGCCTGCGGACTCAGGCCGTCTGGTTTCAACTCAGCAGACCTCAGCAGACAGGCAGTGGTGGTGTGTCATCCCCGGGGAAGGAACCGCAGGGGAGGGCTGGGAGCAGGGTAAGCACAGGCTCCGCCACTCCCCACAGCACAGCAGCCTCGTCAGAGGCGGCCACCAGCCTCGGGCCAGCTTCTTGAAGAAGCCCCTCACCTCCGGGACCCGGAGCGATCCGCAGCCACTGGCCGTGGCCAGCAGCGTGGGCCAGCACGTTGCACATACATTTGCATTTCTTGTTAAAAAGTCCATTGGAGCCATAAGAAAACCCGCTTTTCTGTGCACTAGCCGTGATCAGCGACTGCCGCCATGGGGAGCCAATGAACCAGCATCCATCCCACAGCTGCCATCGGCCGCCAGATCAGCAGGTCCTGTGCCCGACCCTACCGGCTGTCAGCTCCTTCCACACTTTGGACCTTTGCTGGTCAAAGGGGGATGGGGGCGCGGTGCAGGGGAGGAGACACCCACCTCTCCACTGGGGCTTCCTCCTCCGGCCAGGACCCCCCCATGCCCAGCTGCAGGCAAATCCAGGCCCCTGAGACGGCCCCTGGCGTGGGGAAGATGGAAGCGGGCAGCATTCACGTGCCGCCTGCTGGAACAGACCTGTAAGCGACGGTCCGCTTCGCCTTCTCAGCCTTTAAAATGATCATTTGTGGTATCATAGAATGTTCTAGAATTCTAGATTTAGTTTTTCAGTGTGAAGAAGACTCAGTGGATATCACAACATTTAACAGCTGGTGGGTTGTAACCCACCTTTTAAAGTGTTTGTCACAAGGCACTCCAAATATTAGCCTGAGATCCAGATAGGGAATGAGGTCACCGTGAGGCCGTGGGAGCTTTGTGGGGCACCTGCGGCCAAGCCCGGGCTCGGCTGGGACCTTCAGCCTCTGACACAAGGAAACGTGTCTGATGGACCCTTCATCGACACAACAAATAACTTTAAGAAAGAGGAGCTTAGCTCCTGGAATAAGTGAAATGATTTTAAATTCTACATAAATACATTTGGTGCATAAGTCAATATGGGCTTGGTTTTTAAAGTTCAGCTATAGAAATGGAAGGTTTTTGCCTTCAAGCTGGAGGAGGAAGATGTCTAAGCAAATGGTGCCTTCTATTTGCGCTGTGTGCTCAGGGACCCTGGGAGGGCTGTGGCCCTCAGAGGGGCAGCCTCCCCAGAAAACACCCCCCTCCGCAAGGAGGGGGTTCTGCTGCTCGCGGTGGAATTTCCTGGTGTCACGAGGGTCTCGTGTTCATCTAAGGCCCCGGGACAGTGAGGGGGAGCTGGGCAGGGGAAGGGAAGACGGTCCTTGTCCCTTGGATGTTGGCGGAGGCCGGTAGCCAGAGTGAGTCAGCGTCTGAGCCCCTGGGGTCTCTGTATCACACCATCCTCCCAAGGGAAGACACAAGAAAGGGCCCTACCTGGGACCCTGCTTGGGACCGGGTAGGCTACAGGGCAGCCAGCTTGGGGTGGGAACGGGGGTGTTCCCGTCCCCATGTGGCTTTCTGCAGGGTGCCTGGGACCTGCATGATGGTCTCCCAGCCTCCCCTGCGGTCTCAGCTCTGGGGGTACGCAGGGGTGGTGAGGAGACCTGCCCCCAGGCCGGCTCCCCGTGTCCCCTGCACAGCCTCCCAGCCATTCCCGGGGCGTCTTGTGAGTGACCACAGGTCCTCGAGTTGGGCGGAGGTGGCCAGCAATCCTGGCACAGAGGCCTCTGCACTTGAGCGAGAGTCCGCGTTTCGGGCTCAGAGGTCCTGTCCAACACTGGGCTTCCACGTCCTTGTGACTCAGCAGTCCCATCCACAGCGGGCTGGCCTGCGCTGGTGTCTGTGACCTATGTCCCTGACCCCCGGGACACTTGATTCCTGCTGCAGAGAGGCAGACGCGTTCCAGCACTAAAGGTCGTGAGGCGTCCTGCCCTGGGACCTGCGGATAACTCAGCTCCCACCCTGTCCGCTGGGGTGCCATGGCCTCTCCCAGCCCCCTCCCAGCCCCCTCTCCTCAGGACAGGGCCCCCTCTCCCTCAGGACAGGGCCCCCTCTCAGACCTGCCTGCCCTGGGCCTCCCTTCCCCACCTGCCGGCTTAGGCAGTTGGGCAGTGCCGGCCAGCCGGAGGGACCTGCAGCCGGGGGTGACCAACCCCAGAGGGCGGGGCCCCGAGTCTGCGACCCGGCAGATGCGAGCTCCCGTCTCCCCCTCCTCTGCCTCCCCACCTCCTGCCTCCCTGCCTCCGTGGCCTCCGGGCCTCTGTCTCTCTTGCTCACACGTGCTCACGTCTGAGGCACACGTTCTACAAGATAGACCCTGCCCTTCTCAGGGGCACCTGACTCTGACATTTTCTATTTTGTTAAACTAAAAAGAAAGCAGAGCCGGCCTCACTAATGGATGTATCCTGACGTTTCCGTTCTACGTAAGGACACCAGCCAGGGCAGCGGCAGACGCGAGGGTCTCGGGTTTGGCTGAAGGGGTCTCTGGGGCCCACCCAGCAGGTGGAGGGGGAGGTCGCCACTGGCTTTTGCTTTGTTTTCCCAGCTCCGGGGTGAGACTGCCTTGAGCAGCCCGGTGAGCTGGGTTTAAGGACCGTGATCTGCTGGGCAGGGACAACGCCCCAGGCTCTGTGCTGAGTTCAGGACCTGGGACCTTTGGGAGGAGGAGGGCAGCAGGCAGTGTCTCCCGTGGGGGACAAAAGAGCATAGGACTTCACTCATAAACTCAACTCAAACAAGGCGACCTCTTGTTCTGCTGTCGGTAGTCGGGAGGCAGGTAAAGGCCATGAGGTTGCTGGTCAGATGCATCCACGAGATTAGAGGGGATTGTGGAATCAAAACAAGAAAAGCCAAGCAGGGAGAATCCACTTATCCTATAAATCACCTATTTCCCTGATGCGGAGCCTTTATTAAAATGCTTCTCTCAAAGGAAAAATCTCACGGCTTTTCTGGGCTTTAACACCCAGACTTTGCATCTAAAGGTCATTTGGCAAAGAGCGTAAATCCGATGGTAAAGTGCAGTGTGGACGGGGGACTCAGACGCGGCACATACAGAAGCAGGGGGAGAGCAGACTCTCCCCTCTCACGGACCTTGCTTTCTGCAGCGGGTTAGTGTGGAAGGAAAACAGGTCTTTAGGTGTTTCCGAAATTAGCTCCACTTGTATCAAAAGCCTGCCGTCTCTTTGGAGAATAAATATAGCACTCGTGAGTCAAGCCCCATGGGGGGATTTACCAAAACGATCGATTTCTAGGTGTAATATAGGACTTTCCGCTCATTCATGCACCATCCACTGTCTATGCTTGTCCTACTCACCCGTCTGTGTGGACATCCATCCAGATACTCCTGCACGCATCTGTGCGCATCCGTCCACCCATCCGTCCACCCATCTGTCCATCCATCCATCCATCCACATCCACATCCATCCACATCCGTCCCCCACCCATGCATCTGTCCATCCAGCGCCATCAGCCCAAGCACCATCCCTCCATGTGCCCCTCCACCCGTCCCTCTACCACCCCCCCGCCCAGCCAGCGCCCAGCCAGCACCCCGAGCGCACCAACCTTCCACCCGCGGATCCGTCCCCGTCCCTTCGCCCTCGACCACTCATCACCCGCCATCCACCCAACCACGGCCGTCCGTTCTTCTATCCTCCTTCCTTCTCCTCCTCACCTCGCCGGCTAATCACCATCTGTCCATTCACCAAACCCTCACCCGTGTTCCTGGAAACGTCCGCCCATTCACTCATTTATGTGTAAATAGATCCCAAGTGCCACGGTCAGCCATGCCGCAGGCCCACTCCAGACCCCGGCAGGAACGCAGAAGACCAGTTCAGTCTTCGCTCACAGGGGAGCCCCCAGCCCACTGAGAGGCAGACGAGGAGTATCTGCATGGGAGACATGAGACATGGGCCCCTGCTCGGGACGGCTGGAGGGGGTTCACGGAGCACTGACCAGGGCTGACCCCAGAAGCAGGGTCACAGCAAACCTCAGACGTGATGTCCAAGAGAAGCGGGGGTGGAGTAAGGAGTCAGCAGTGGGAACGTGGGGGATGGCAGCGGACAGCAGATCGCTCTGGAGAGAGGGACAGGCAGAGGGGAAGACCGCAGAGGTGTCTGGCGAGGCCGGACCCAGCGTGTGGCCTCAGGGAACCTGAATTCCCTTGCTGGGTGGACCCACCTCTGGTAGTTTCCTGGGGCCGCAGAACAAGTCCCCAAGGCTGGGTGGCCGAGCATAGCAGAAATGTGCTCTCACGTTCTGGAGTTCATGTCTGGCTTGGGGCAAGGCTGCTTCCTTCCATCCCCCCAAGACGGATGCGGTTTCCGGTGAAGTCGAGCCCAGCCTGACCCACGGGGGCCGGGGAGCGCACTTCTACCCCAGCCCGTGGTGCCCGGCGCCTGCGCGCACACATCTGTCCGCCTCTGTCAGCAGGCCGCCGCGGGCTGGGCTCGAGTCCCAGGCATCTTGGCGGGAGGCTGTCCTGGGTGTTGTCGGGGTGAGAGTCCCACCCCGGGCAGGTGGGGCACGGTCACACCCGGCGGCGGGCGGGCCTCCATGGGGGGCCCAAACCTGGGTCCGCTGCCGGACGGTCCGCTTCGCAGGCAACGCAGACCCTTTCCCAAGTGCACGCGCTAATCTCCTCTCCTACCCGAAACGTAGCCGGGTCGCGGCTCCCGTCTGCTCACTGCCGTGCGTGACGCGGCTCAGATCCGGCTGCTGGGGCAGGTGGCAGGTGGCCTCGCACCCCTCATTCCTAACGCGGCTGAGCGGCTTTTCACGCGGGCGTGCACCCCTGGGACTCGCCACTTTGCTGGGAGCCCGCCCGCTTTCCTGACGGGTTTTGTGGCGGCAGAACTCGTGATACATACACGTTTGTGTTTTGCCCACCGGGACCAGATGCGTGTCTTGTTGTTCACAAACCCCTTCACGCCACAGCCGGGTTGGTGCTCTTGGGGAGACTTTGGCAAATGCCTGAAGGAGAAGCACGGGTTGCCAAGGGAACCAGCCCTGAACTGAGGGAACTCTCGGTTCCGCCCCCTGATCTCCAGGGGAGCCCCCGGGGGAGGTTGGATGGATCAGCAGTGGCCAAGCACACCTGTGTAGAGAACCCTCCTGAAACTGCAAGGGACGGGGATCGGCGAGCGCCCAGGCCGGTGAACCAGACCGCCTCCCTGCGCCCGCACGCTGGCCCCAAACTGCAGGGGGACGGAAACTCTTTGCTACAGACCTCGCCCTGTGATCGCGTCCTCCGGAGGCTGGTCCGCACCCTTCACCGTCCTTGGGAAGAAACCAGTAATTTAGTGAGTGGACTGGTGTCCCTGAGTTCTGTGGGCCACTCCCGCAAAGTAGCCGAACCCGAGGAGGGGACTGTGGGGGCCTCTGACTCATGGCCATTTGGTCAGAAGCACAGGTGATGCCCGGACTTGTGACCGACGTCTGCAGTGGCAGCGGGGTGCTCGCATGGGACAGAGCCCTTAGCCTGTGGCATCGGACGCCGAGTCCGGGCAGACAGCGTCAGGGGTGAGTCCAAGTGCAGGACACCCTGCTGGGCTGCACAGACTTGCTTGGGGAAGGGAACCCTGTCTCGTGTCGGAACCGGATTCAGAATCAACACTGACCACAGACTGACGATGTCCCCCAGTTTTTATTGACTTGTAGGAGTTCTTTATATATTGAGATCACTTCCATATGTGGCTCAGTTCCGGGCAGTGTATGGCTGTCTGTCCGTGGGCCGCCTAGGCAGGAGCCCAGCCCAGGCCCCTGGGGCCAGGATGCCAGTGGGACTCCTGTCGCAAGCCCAGGGGTGTGGAGACAAGACCTCTCAGCCATGCAGGGTGGCCAGGCTCCACGGAAGCAGGTCTCTGGGACAGTCGGAGAAGTGCTCACACCCGAGCCGTGCCTGCCTTTCCACGAGGACCTCTACCGATTGCTGCAGACTGTGTCTGTGGGTGTCCACGTACAAGTGCCATGAGTGTCCATGTGCACATCAGTGTGTGTCCACGCGCCGTGTGTACAGGTCCACGTTCACGTACATGCGTGTCTGTGTGCACAATGTGTGTGTCAACGTGTGCATGCGTGTGCAGCCCGTGTGTCTGCGTGTTCACGTGGGGCAGATGTAGCTTGCGTGCTGTGTGCACACAAGTGTGTCCCTGTGTGTCTGGGGATATGGAGGAAGGACAACCTGACCCCCAGGAGATCGGGGGGCGTCTTTCTCAGTCCGAGATGTCTGGCCCCATGGCTCTCCCAGGTACGTGACTCCTGTGAGGCTTCCTGTGGCGCCGTGGCCACCATCAGGCTGTTGTACCAGCTTCTTCCAGGGACCGGCAGGTGCCCACGCTGCCCCTGGGGTGAGGGCACAGCTGGAACAGAGCGGGCCACGGTCCGACCTGCGCTGCAGGAGGCCACTGGCAGGAGTCTGCGTGGACCTTGTCTGCTCCTGAGGCCCCTTGGTGACTGGTGGCGGGGGGCATGAGGACGCTGTGGCCCACGTGGCTCATCCCCTTGGGGCAGGGGTCTTGTCTCCGCCCCCCTCCCCGGGTCTGTCGTGATGGCGCATCTTCCCCTTCACATCCAGGGGCGGGCAGAGGTGGAGACCCCGTGGGGACAGGGCCCTAGGGAAGCCGCGTGGGCAGCTCTGGGTGGTTGAGGCGTGGCTCACTGGCACGTGGCTGGGGATGGAGCTGACCCGAGGGCTTCGTGTGTGTCCTGTGGTCCCTGATGAAGTGACACCTGAAGGAAGCACGGCGTTCGTCGGGGGGTCCCAAAGAACAGCGATGGCGCAGGGGGCGGCACGGAGCCCTCGTGTGAGTGAGCCGTCAGGATCCTCCGAGGGGGCCAGGCTGGGGGCCAGTGTCCTAGGAGGTGGGTCATGGCCTACAGGACAGACCCGCTGCCTGAGGATTTAGGTCCTGGAGGGGCACTGGTGTCTATTCCAAACTTAGCGAGAAGCCATACACGCCTCCTATGGGCCGTGGCCAGAGCTGACTGGTATCTGGATCGACCCTTTTGGCCCCAGAGTGGACAAGAGATCCTCTGGGGGCCAAGGGTAGGGAACCATTCAGGACCCTGGTGTCCTGTCCCCAGAAGACGGGCTTGGGTGGGGTGGCGGCAGTGGTCCGAAAGGTCCGGATGCAGGGCTGGCGTGTGGCCACGTGGGGCGCCTGCGGGGGAACTGATGGCAGAGGAACGCTCGGGAGCGGAGGGCTGGGGGGCGGGGCTGGGGGGTGTGGGGGAGTCTGCAGGCTGAGGTCCCGGGCCCGGGTCAAGCCCAGCGGTGCTCCCTCCGGGTGGGGGCAGTGGGGGAACCACAGCTTGAGCCGAGAAAGGCGCCCACACAGCTACGGTCCGTTTTCCCACATGATTTATTGTTGCGGACGACTCACGCGAGGTGCCGACCACGGATACAGACAGACAGACAGACAGACAGACGCCGACACCGCTATCTACACAGAGCACTCAGGCTGCCGGCCCCCGCTGTCCACGTGCCGTCCACGAGCGGCCCCTCCTCAGCCCTGGGCACCAAGGACCCCTCACAGGCGATGGCCACACGGGGGCCACAGCACGACCTCTCGGGGCCCGGGGCACAGGCTGCATGTGGCCTCCGGGTTCTGGCGGCCAGGTCCCCTTCAGGGCGACGCCCGCGTGCAGGGAGCAGCGTGGCTGCCGTCGGTTTGTGGTGCTGCCAACGTGCGCACAAATGGCAACTGGCACGTCACGGACGGGTCTTCAGAACCAGCCCTGCCTCCTGAGGATGGGTCTCGGTTCACAGGGAGACACGATTTGAAACGGCCGTTCCCCAACATGGATGGTGCTGCTGCGGGGGGAACGCGAGCCGAGGAACGGAAGCCCCGGCGGCGGCTTCCTCCCCAGGTCCCGGGACCCCAGGCCACCCACCGCGGGCGCCTGGCAGGGTCAGGGCCTGGGGGTGAGGGGCACACACCCCTGCCTCCTGGGGCCGGGGACCTGCAGCGAGGCGGCCGTGACTGTGCGCGGCCCACGATGGGCAGGGGTGGCGGCAGCGTGCACAGGCCCCCGTTGTGTTTCTGTCCGCTAGAAGGAAGCACGGAGCGTCCCCATCACATACACTGGGACCCTGGGCAGGTTCTGCGCACACGAGGCGCATGGTGTGGGGACACGTGGTGGCCCCACTTTATTGCCTTTTGTGGTTTCCCCAGGGCACCTTCTACACAATTCGGCAACCTACGACATGTGGCTCTTCTAGCTGGAGCGAAACAAAACACCCAGAAGGTCCCGAGCCCTGGGCTGTCCGCTGCCGCGGTGGCCACTTGTCTTGTCCGCACACGGGGGACAGCAAGACCCGCACTCAGGGGCAGCCGGCGGGGGTGGCGGTGGGAGGGGGCGGGCTCGGCACAAACAGAACACGGACGGACGGCTTCTACCTGCAGGAAGGGGCACGGGTCTACGTTACGTGGTCACAGACACAAGCAGACGGCCAGTCCGCTCCTGGTGGCAAAGGAAGGGCGCACGGAGCCGGGAGGCGGAGGCTCCGTGCGGTCCTCGGAGAGCAGGAGTCCCGCGGCCGGCCGTTCTCTCCCAGCTCGGGGGGCTCTTCTCGCGGGCGTCTCTCCTGCGCTGCGGCGGCCGTCCGGGCCCCCTGCCCGCCGGCTACACCAGGAGCCAGTGGCGAAGCTAGGAAGGAAACAGGTTTCTTCAGAAGCAAAGCAGGGGGCTACCTGGCTCCAGGCGGCTCCGGCTGCCGACCCGACAAGTTCCCGGAGACGACGCGCAGCCCAGGAAGCTCAGGTCTGATGCCCTCGTGAACCTTCCAGAAACCCCCCTCACGCACACACCCTTAAGTTAAATACGTAGACGCGAACGACCTTCAGCCTGTGCAGATGCCTCGAGTAGGTCTGCGGGCCAAGAGCAGAGAGCACTGGGGCCGCGAGGGCCGGCCGGGAGCAGCAGCTACCGCGACCCGCGGGCAGGGGCACATCGGAGACGGGACAGACCGGGGGTGGGGGGGGTGGGGGTGTGGGGGGAGTGCGTGCCGGCAGACCAGGGGTGGCCCGAGGCCCCTTTCTGCCGCCTCCTGGGGGCCTCTGCTCCCACCCCAGGGCAAGGCTTGTGTCTCACTTGGCATGAGCTCCGAGGCGCGCCGGGGAGGCCAAGAGCGACCAGCGCGGGTGTGGAGGTCGCCGGCAGATGCGGCTGCCCCCATCTGCCCCCTACCGTGCGGCTCTGAGTGCGAGCCGAGCGATCACGCCAACGGCGAGAACCGAGGGTGAACGCTTCAGACCGAGCGCCACAGGCCCCGCCCCGAAACAGCTACGCCCGGGGTGGGAAGAGGCCCGACCCCCTGCGGCCGGCACACGGCTGCCCCGGTGTCCGGGAGACCCGGGGCTGGGCTCCCCAGGGGCTGCAGCGAGGCGGGCAGCCCCCGCCCAGCAGGGCCATGTAGGGCGCGCAGGTGGACGGGAGCTGTGGAGCCTTAGAGCTCCATGGGGGCGCCCCACTGCAGAACGATCGAATTTCGGGAACACAGAAGTATCTCCGGACGCAAGGAGACGAGGGGGCAGGGGGCACGCGGAAGACCCGGCCCAGAGCAGGAGACCAGAGCAGGAGAGCGTTTGCCTCGGGGGTGGGTGGGGGAGGCTCCGGCCGCTCACGGGATCAGTGTGAACTTCTGTGCGGCAGTGGGAGCGGTTTGATTTTTAGATAAAGGACTCAAAGCGGCTGTGTGTGCACTGACAAGAGGCTGCTGCACAACGGTGCCCCCGAGTCACCACATTCACCCAACTCCTGAGAGAGCGCGAGAACCCAAGGGCAGGGCAAGTGTCGCACAGCAGAGCCCGAGGGGAGCCGCGCAGGAGGCAAGGTTACGAGGCACGACTGGAACGTTCCCCAGACAGACAAAACACATGGACGTGCAGACCCCGGACACAGGCACGGTCTCCAAGCGGCAGCCAAGGAGCCAGCGAGAACGCGCGAGAACGCGGGGTCTCACGACACCGGAGACAGCGGTTGAGACCCTCCTTCCTTAGAGGGGCCAAATGAAGACGTTTCTGGAAACACAAGAGTGGGGAAGTCGATCGAGAGATCTCCTTAAAGGAAAGTCTGAAAGATGTTTGATGTTAAAGCCAGAAAATGATGCTCCAAGACGTAGATGTCAGAAAGTCGGGTGGAGAACGAAGCAGTCTCGTGCACGTTAACCCAGGGAGTGTTTCTGTACAACAGAGCATAATTGTAACAGTCCTAGTTTGTGGGTTAGAAAAGACCGAAATGGAGCACTGGGCACTAACAGCGTGATAACTAGCAGGAGGAGTCCTAAGCCCTTGTGACATTGAGGACCGGGTTGAGATACTGTGTCACTTCATGCATGCAAAGGGCGGCACGTATGTCACAATTCCAAAGATAACTGTAAAGGAGTGACGTACAGGTCTGTAAGCAAGTCTGTGAGTTCCAAACAGAGAGAAAACATTTAAAAAGGGGGGGAAGCAAATCCCCCAAAGAGCAATCCATAAAAAGGTAAAAAGAAGAAAAATACACATTAAAAATGGGGCAAACATAGTTAAAAAGCATAGAATCAAGCTGAAAATAGCAATAATCACAACAGACGTAAAGGGACTCATCTTGTCAGTACAAAGTCCCAGCTCTGCCGAAGAGGGCTGCGTTCTGAGATCGTGGCGAAGGCGAACACGGAAACACTGTAGAAGGTGCTTCTGGCAAACTCAGGGGACACCTGCTGCAAGTACCGTGTCAGACCAGAGGGCTGCCCGTGCAAAAGCAGCGCGAGGGAGAGGGGATGTGTGAGGTCCCAGGGGAGACACGGCCATCCCAGACGCGTGGTTATCCCGGAAAGCAGCCGCACCATACATAAAGCAAAAAACTGGGGGGGGTGATGGGGGGCACCTGGACAAGTTCGCGACAGCCTGCAAACCCCTCCCAGTTCTCACCGGAAGCAGAGCTGAAGTCAGTGACGCGCTGCTCCATCTGAGCGGCAAGGCCACCAGCGCAACGTGACAGGCGCAAGGAGGAGCGTGTGCCACCAACTACAGGACACACGTGCACCCACAGATGTGCATCCACAGATGTGCATCCCGTCTGCCACGGCGGGTCAGGGGCTCTGCCACTCCGAAGTCCTCATGTGCCCCCAAGAGCAGGTGACCCGATGCAATCATATCAGACACTGATCCCCCAAACATCCACGAAACATCCCCATAGATGTCGGGATTTGCAAGCAAACTTCAAGCAACTCACGGGTGGACGAAATCACATGAAAACTAAAATACCCTTAACACCAAAGCATAAGGACAAGGCTGTGCTACGTATGGCCACTGCGCCCCAGACAAGGCCTTGAGAGCTTCTACTCGGAAGAAGAGAGCTTGAGAATGAGGGACATAAGGTCTCATTGGGGCAGTTAGCGTAAGTGCAAGTGAGGAAATCCAAGGAAGGCACGGACCCAACCCTGCCACAGGCCTGGTGAGACCTCCACCCTCTCCCACTGGAGGTCCCTGGCCTCCCGGCTCTCTGCAGCCCCCACCCCAACAGTCTGCAGCAGCCTGAGTGACCCCTGGGGTCGGGGTCTGACAGAGCACCCCAGCACCCCAACCCCGTGAGGGCAAGGTGCAGAGCTGTTTCGGGCCCTTTCTCTCCTCCACTTTAAGCCTCTCCCCCCTTCTGCTTCCTCTTTCTCCCAAGCTTTCTCATTCTGCCTACTGTGTGCCCCCATCAGTTCAGGGGTCCCCGGAGGGTGGCCCCAGGCGGCCCCTGGGACAGGCGCACAAGCATTCTCCTGCCTTCCCCAGCGCAGCTCTGTGGCCCGCAGGGGCCCATGGCCTAGGGGCTTGGGTCAGGCCCGAGTCCTCCCTGCGGAGGGCGGCAGGGCGGTCCGCACTCACCCTGAACTGACGCACCTCCCCGCTGTCCACCAGCTCCCGCTCCTGCTCCGGGGTGATGGCGTAGGCCAGTTTCTGGAAGAGAAGGACAGGCCGCGGGCAGCAGTGCGCTCGCGAGGCCGGGCCCCTGCTGACTGCGGTCAGATGCTGGGGGCAGGGCTGGGCCTCCCCAGACCGTGTGGCCGAGCTCAGTGCAGGGAGGACAAGCCGCTGTCTGCGGCACGCTTGCCCCGGGCTCTGAGCAAGGGCGCCCGGCATGCAGGTCCCCGGGAGTCTCGAGGCCAGGGGACCCTGGGGCGGGGGGCTGGCTCAGACTCCGGCGCCTCGGGCTGCAGGCCGCGCCTCCCGTCCCCCCACCCCAGGGGCCTCGGCTGGGCCCTGCGGCCATGGAGAGGCGTGGGAGGGGGGTCCCCACTGCGTGGTGCGGCCTGCTTTGCGGCGGCTCCCCCCGTCCCGCCCGCCCTGGAGCCCCTGAGACCCCGCCGGCCCAGGCCCGGCCTGACCGCCGAGCACCGCGGGGTGCGCGGGGGCCGCGGGGGCCGCCCAGGACCGGGCTGCCCGCGGTCCCGGGAAACACGGGGGTGTGCGGGGCTCTCCTTCCAGGGAGGCCGGCGCGGGGGCGAGAAGCGGTGCCCTGGGGACCGGCCCCGCCGCCCCCGTCCCCGTGGCCTCGCCCGCGCCGCTGCCCGCCCGCCGCAGCCGGACGAGCGCGCGTGAGCGCAGACTCGGGACGGGCGGCCACGCACGCGCACGGCCACGCACGCGAGGACGCGCACGCACAGGAGGACGCGCACGCGCACGCAGGCCCGGGCCGGTCCTCCACCGCGGCCGCTGCCCCCGCCGGCCCTCCCCGCGGGTCCGACCCGAGTGGGCGCCCGCCCGCCCGCGCTGCGGGGTCCCGGCGGCCCGCGCACGCACCTCCCGCAGGGAGCCGGGCAGGCTGCAGAACTTGTAGGCGGCGTAGATGGGCACCATGGACATGGAGGACGTGGCGATGGCCCAGCCCAGCGCGTTGGCCCACTCGGGGAAGACGTAGGCTCCGTAGTGCGGGGGCCTGAAGGTCACGATGCTCACTACGACCACAAACTGCAACCGAGGGCGGAGGGCGGCTCTCAGCGGCGGGCAGGAGGGACCCGGCGCCCGGATCGCCCGGAGGGTCTCCCCGACGCGGCCGCTGTGGGCTCCGCGTCCTGCAGGCGGGGCCGGGGATGCCCATGGCCCACGCCCAGCCCCGTGTACGGTGCCTCGGGGGGGCTCATCCCGGGGAGACCCCGCCTGGCTTCTCCGACGTCCACACCGGCCCCTCAGCCCTCCGAGCACAGCGGGCCTGGACGTGCTGGAAGCAGGCCCCAGGCGTGGGGTGGGGCCTCGGGAGCACCGGAGTGTCCGGGCTCAGCTCGGGGAGACACTGCGGGTCATGGCAGCCGCCGGACTCCGGCTCCCCCCCTCCATGCCTGCCTGCCTCTCTGTCTCTGTGTCTGCTTCTCCGTCTGTCGCTGTCTGTCTCTCCGTCTCTCCCTGTCGTCGGTCTCCATCTCTGTCTGTCTCCACCTCTGTTTCTGTCTCTATCTCTGCCTCTCACTAGCTGGTGGGCGCAGGACAGCAAACTCCTCATCTGTTGCTGGTCCCAGACATGCTGGGGGTCAGGGAGATGTGCATCTTTGTGAGTAGCTCCTGCAGCTCTCTGCTCAGAGCAGCACAGTCCTTGAACGGCCCCTGGGGTCACCAGTCCAGACTGGGCAGGACACATCAGGCTCTATGAGCCACACAAGGACAGTGTCAGCTGACGTCGGCGGGAAGCACCTGTGGGCCATGGTAAGGGGGTCCGAGTGGCCCTGTTTTAATGAGGCCGGTGGCCAGCAGCCTTGGCCCAGGGGAGAAGCCCATAGCCCCAAGGAGAAGCGCCAGGCGGCTAGCAGACGTGCTCTCAGTAGCTGTGCTGTGACAGCATCTGAGTCACTCCTGTTTTTGTCATTCGAGTCCTCAAGCCCCCCTCCCCCCAGAAGTCTCAATTCCATGACTGTCCTCAGGGGAGGAGCCAGCCACTGGCCACTGGCCAAGCTCAGCTCTGGCCTCCCTCCGTGGCAGAGCTGTGAGCCATGGGGTAGAATCCCCGTGGGTCCCCTGTGAGGTTTCTCAGCAGGTCCAGAGGGTGGGGGCCACCTTCCCGGGACCACGGAGGATTGTAAGGGACAGCCCCCTCCCCAGCCGCACAGGAGCAGAGAGCCCGGTGTGTGTGGCCTCGGGGGACCTGGGTGGTCGGGGGGTACTTACCAGGAGGAAGCAGGGGCTGACAAACTTCCAGCACAGCCTCCAGTACAGGCTGGGCCGCTGCCCGGTCATCTGCTTGATGTCCTCGCTGAACTGCCTCACGCCTGCGGTGCACGAGCCGCGTGGCCAGTCAGGACGGTGCCCAGCCTGCCCCGGGTCCTCCCCCCACTTCCTGTAGCTCCTCCCCGCTAGACCTCCCCGGGGGCCTGCTGGCCGGGTCCCCACGCGTGTTCACTGCGGCGACACCTCAACTGTCATGTGCCCCCAGAGCCCTGCCCTCTCTTCCTCCTCCTCCTCCCACAGCCCCTCCTCTCATGCCCTGGGCTGTCCTGTCTCCCCTTGGCCGGAACTACTGCTTTTTCTCTTTAAAAAAATTCTGGTGAAATGCACGTGACATACCAAGTTACCATTTGAGCCGTTTTTACGTGTGGCGCTCAGAGGCGCCGACTCACACTGCTGTGCGACCGTCACCACCGTGGGGTGGTCCTGGCTGGAAGCGTCCCATCTCTCCGCGCAGCGCTGACTCTCCCTCCCCCGCCCCGCTGCGGCCCGGTCACACTAGCCCACCGCGCTGTCACGCTGCCACATTCTGTCTCCTGGGCGTGCAGTCCTACGGGGCTTGTCCTGCTACGACTGGCTTATCTCACTCAGTGTGCTGTTCTCAAGACTCCCCTGTGTCCTGGCAGGTGTCAGAACGTCCTTCCTTTCAAGACTGGACAATGTTCCAGGCTGTACTTGCCACTGTTACTTCTGAAGGAGAGCTACTTCTAGAAGCTCAGTGTACCGGCACTTTCTCTAGGACATCTCACCGGTGATTTCTCCCACCGCGCGTCTGGCCTGGCTTCTGCTCAGACGACCACAGCTGGTCCACTGAGCCCTGGGTGAGTCTTGCGGGTGTCACACTGGGGACCCGTCAGGAAGACCCCTCTATTCAGGATTCCCTCTGTGCACACCAACCCCATCATCGGAACCCCGGACATGGAGATGGACCAGGGCCGCACTAGAAGGGAGAAGGGTGAGCCCAAGGCCAGCCCCTGGACCCCTCTGGACTCGGCCCCACGAGCAGTCAGGGCAGTCCACGGCCCCTCTCAGTGCTGGGCTGTTGGCTCGAAGACCATCAGGGACCCTTGGTGCACAGAGAGCCTGACACACTCTGATGCATTGTGCAAGAAACACAGACTGCGTTTGGGTCAGGGATGGGAATGGCCATTTGGGGAAACAATGTGGACTCCGTCTCCCGAGGGTCTGGGGAGCGGCGGTCGCCAGCGTCTCCCACCAGTGCCAGGCTCATGACCGAGGGACACATTTGGGGCACTTCCTCTCTTTCACTGGGGGGTTTCCTTTGGGGACAGGGGAGAGAGCCCCATTCTAAAGGATCAAGTATTAATTCCAGGTGCTAATAAAAGCACAGAATGCAGTATCTCCCTTTCCTGTACAAAAGAAACTAGAATTGAAAATCTGTTCCAAAAACACGAGCTGCATATCAGGGCAGTCTCTCGAAGCTGACATGCTTCTTCAGGCCACGCTGCCCATGGCCCCGAGGCAGAGGCCGTGCATCCTGCGTGACACTAGGGTTCCCACGGGGTGGGGGACCCGGCACAGCACAGCAGGCCGTGAGCTCTGGGCCGGGGCTCCCAGCCAGGGAGGGGTGCGCCCGTTCCCAGAGCTGTCCCTGCCGACTGTCCGGAGGGGCCGGGTCGGGTGCTCTGTCCTTGCGGCGCAGCGGGTCAGCACGTGGGGAAGGAACAGGGCCTTCTCCGGCTCGGGGGCCCACGGCAGTCACAGTGACCAGGATGACTTGGGGGCCTGGCAGGGGCGGGACAGCCGTGGCGGTAGGCGGCCCCGTCTAGCCTGGGAGCCAGCCACCTGCCAGAGGAGTTCCGCGTTCTACCTCAGGAGCCAGCGGCCGGCAGGCCAGCCGTGGCGGAGATGGCAAAGGCTCTGCCCCTGTGTGGAGCTGGCGTGTGAGCCGCGGTGCCGCGCAGTGTGCCAATCCGCCCCCACCTTGTGAACTGCGTTGCTGGTCCTGGTCCCCAGTGAGGAACAGGCCTGTTTCCGGGTGGGCGGCAGGGACCGCCCCTCCACTGGCCCCCATGAGCCATTCTCCCACAGCGACCACGAGGCCGTGGGCCCGGCACCGTCGGTGGCTACATGGAGCAGTGCTGACCACGGTAAGCATCTTGGCGTGCCCTGGCTAACTGTGCTCGTCGACACGGTGAAGCAGACCCTTGCCAGCCTCCTGTCCTCGCGGGGCCGTGGCAGCCACCGCTCGGAGCTTCCCGGAGCTGACGCGGCAGGATGGAGGCAGCACAGGGACCGCGCAAGGACGCCACCGACTGGTCACAGCCACGGCACGGTGGCTGGGTCTGCTGCCTGCGGATGCACCCCGGCCCCAGAGGGGCTTCGCCCTTACCGTAGAACCAGGCTACCCCGATGGCCTCGACGAGCACGCCGAAGAGGATGGATGTGCCGGCCGCAAAGTGGTCCAGCAGCGTGAAGACGTAGATGCCGCCCTGGAAGAGGGGTGCCCGCTGGACTCGGGGTGCCGGGCACAGCACGCCTCCCTGGGACACCCAGAGAGATGCTCTCCCCAAGGAGACGCCAGGCCCAGTTGAAACTGGACCCAGTTCACAGACATAGTCTACTCACTCCCCACAGAGTCCGACAGGAGCGGCTGGAATTCGGTCCACGCACAGCCTCTCACAGATGTGCCTTCTGCACGGGAATGGGAAGGGCCTCTCCTGTCCCCCACCCACCCCGCACTCCGGCTGCAACCAGAGGTGAAAGCAATAAAAATTGGAGCGGCCAAACTTGGGAGTGACTCTGTGGGAGGGAAGGTGGCCCAGCCCCTCTCCTCATGGTCAGGGGCTGGCCCCGCAGATCCAACAGGGAGGTGCTCAGCCCAGGCTGCTTCCAAGGGGGCCGTCGGGGAGCAAGAGGTCCACGGACCACGGCTATGCCACATGTGGCCACAGCGGCTCCTGGTGACCACGGCCACCCTGTGCGACCACACAGTCCCACACGTGACCATGGCGACCCACATAGCATTAGCGTAGCATTAGCATATCATTAGCATATCATTAGCATATCACGACAGGTCACGGTCAGCCGCTCTCAGAGCTGGCCGGGCTGCCCGACCCCAAACGCTGCTGCGACCTCGCCCGGCGCAGCGAGAGCTGGTACGTACGTTGGTGACGCAGAAGAGCGAGAGGAGGAAGGTGGCCAGGACGACGAAGAGGGTGAAGAGCTCCCGGTGCCGGTGCAGCAGCTGGAACTCGTCCACCAGCCCGGTGATCACCGACTCCATCCCGCCCATCTGCAGCCAACAGAGCAGGGGCGCTGCGGGGCGGGGCGCGCTTTGTGTCCAGCCCAGGGCCCTGACAGCCTGGGCATGGGCGCGAGTGGGGGCCGCACAGCGTCTGGGGCACAGGGGCCCTGCGTGCAAGCCCTCGGCCATCGGAGCAGGGACCCGGGGTGGACACTGTCCCCGACAGGATGTGCTCAGCAGCCCACGTCGGTCGCGTGGCTCCATCCGCCGATGGCGCCACAAAACCCCGGCCCGTCCCCCCCAAACACAGCAGGGCCTTTGTCTGCTCTTGGGGAGGACCTGGCAGGGCCCTGGGCGCAGCCTTCCTGACTCTGAGTGTTGCCGTGAGGGGGTCCTCCAAGCCTCCTGCCCTGCGTGGTGACCCTCCTTGCCCTCCTCCTCTAGGACGTGCTATTCGTGAGACTCATCCCAGGCAGATGTGTGGTCCAGGGCCGTGGCCCCCCAGCAGCCGTTGACCAGGCTGCCTGGGAGATGAGAGCCAAGGACCAGGGCGTGGGATATGTGGTTCTCTACACTTTCCGGGAAGCTCCGGGGGACAGGGTACCCATGGCCACTCACGGGGACCCTGAGGTCTCAGCTGTTGGTCCTGAGCAGGCGGTGGGGACCCAGGAGTCCAAGGAAGCCCGCATTCTGCTTCCCCAGCTCACTGCCCCACAGTCAGGCAGATGCGCCGGGAGCACACGCACACCCAGAGGGCCGCACCCGGGATACTCAGTGGGCGGGGCTTGGGCTGCGGCCGGAGCCCTTGCTGGCCCGCTGTGGGTGCAGCCGTCCCTCCTGGGGGGTCTGGGGTCAAGGAAAGCCGGAGGGACTGGCCCTGGCTCTGGGTGGTCCTCACCACGTTCCCTGGGCTGCCCTCCCACGACTGGCCTGTGGCATGTCAGGGTCTGTGGTGACCTGGGCAGAGGGCACGGTGGCTGCCCCGAGGGAAGAAAGAGGGTTTGGTCCAACACCCCACCCAGGGAGGGCCCCGAGCACTCGTGGGGCCCCTCCTCCCACCATGCGGGCCCCCCCCCTTGGGGTCGCCTGCGTTTGCCTGCCCCGTGAGGGTTGTGGGGAGGGGCGAGGCCGTCCCGCGCAGGGCCCCCTGGCGTGCGAGGTGCCAAGGTCACTCACGGCGCTGTCGATCCCCAGGGTGAGCAGCATGATGAAGAAAATGACGGCCCAGGCCGAGGACAGCGGGAGCGTGGCCAGCGCCTCTGGGTAGATGATGAAGATCAGCCCGGGCCCTGCAGACGGGTCATCCTGTTACCGCCGCCCACAGCCTCCACTCCCCGCGGGGAGATGACCAGCCGCTGCCGGCGCCTGCCCCCCCGCCCTCCCGGAGGAGTCCTCTCTCCGGGGAACGCAGGGGACACCGGGCCCGGGACTCCAGTAGTGGAAAGCTGACGTCAGCTGGAGGCCCGCACCTTGTTTCTCTGGGCCCTTCTGGTCTGTGTAGGGCTGTGGGGGCCGGAGGTGGCGGGGGTGGAACCAACCCAGAGGAGGGCGGTGGGGGGGGCACCTGCCCACCGCCCTGGACAACCTCCCGCAGGCCTCCTGGTCTGTTCTCCGCACGTGATAGACACACGTGTGCGCCCACACACGTACACACGTGCACACACGCACACATCTGTGCGGACACAGGTGCGCACACGCGCACTGCGGTGCACTTAGCAATCTGTGAATAATTTTCCGTGCCAGTAATTACTCTGCGTCTGATCTCTAAGAACCATGTGAAGAACATGGACATGCTCGGCTCCGTGAGTGCGGGAAAGGGGCAGGTTTCTGGGCACGCGGCCGCTCCCTGGGACCATTCCCTGCCGGGACACGGGGAGCAGGGCCGCTGTGTGGAAGACAGGCACGCTGGAAGGTGCACCGCCCCTCGCCCTGCCGTGGGGTCTGGGTGGGCTCGGGGGCCGTGGGCCGGAGGGGGCGAGGGGGCGGGGGTGAAGGCCGTGCGGGCCTCCGCCGGACTCGCGGCCATTTGGCTGTGATGACCCCAAAGCAAAAACATTCCCATCAGAAGCTGGAATCCGTCTCAGGGTGACTTTTAAAAGATGGACCTGCGTAAGTCACTCGCACGGCCTCCCCGCACCCGTTACGCATGAGGACGGAGCTTCCCCAACCTCTCCGCCCTCAGTGGGGCCGCGGCGGGAGCCAGCCAGTGGGATCGGGCTCTGAGGGATCTTTGCAGAGAGCAGAGCAGAGCCCCAGGGCCGAGCTCAGGCCTGCGCTCTCCGCGGTTCCCGCCCACAGGCGAGGGGCACCGTCCCCGCATGGGGCGGAGGGAGGCTCTTCCAGACGGTCCGAAGCCTCCCTGCCACGAGCCGCAGACCCGGGAAGAGGCGGGTCGGCTCCCTGGAACGTGAGGTCAGTGTCCTCACCCTTCAGTTCCGTACCTGAGCTAACATTTCACCCTGTTTTCTTGAGAATTAGAGCCGTAAATGACATTTACTTTACGGGTCGCGGAAACGCACAGAAGACGCTCTCACTCCACTTCCAGGGCTAATAGAGGTTCCGTAAGCCGCTGCTATTTATCGTAAAAAAGGGCAGAAGCACGGGAAATGCATAAATGCAGCAGCGAGTAAATTTCACTGCTCTGTATTTATTTGCTTTATGTTCCCATTCTCCCGCTTTTATTGGATTTTTTTCCTGGAGGCAAGAATGCGGACTTAGGAAGCCTACGCGCCCAGCCCCTGCTTTCCCCACCAGTCCCGGGGGGCGGGACCTCTGCTTCCTACTTCCAGAGTGGGGTCCAAAGGCTCAGCGCGCAAGAGCCAAGAGTCACATGGAGGCTACGGGCAGCGCGCACGGGCGGGACGGCCCGCTCCTCCCCTCGGCCCCTCACTGAGCAGCCGGCCGGCCCCCACTTGGAAGTAAAAAGACTCAGGAGGAGATGAGTCAGTGACACCCACGTGGGCCCTCCTGAGCCTGAGGCAGCCCCAGGAGACGAGGGGCCTTTTCAGTGAGAGTGGGGGGGGGCGAGGACAGACTCCAGGGGAAGAGCCCTCCCTGCCCACCCCAGAAGGATCTGACGCAGGCCAGGGCTTGCGGTGATCCCAGGAGACCCCGGGGTCCCGGACTGACCCAGTGCCACAGCTTTCCTCCCATGCACGAGGACCGAGCAGCCCCACGAGCGCCCAGGGGGCCCCTTCCGCAGCCCACGCCTACACCTGGCCTCCTCCCGGGGCCCAGCCTTCTCGCTGGGTCTCCTGTGCCCACCACCCCCTGCCCGCTTCTGCACGCAGACAGCTGGTGTGTGCGGCTGGCTGGGCGAGCGGGCTGGGAACAAGGTCTCTGTTGTCCGCGTGCCCAAGATGCCGTGATTCCTCTGGTTATTACCCAAAGCCCACCTGCGTATGTTGGGATCACTGGGGGGTTTGGAGGGAAAAGCTTTGGCGCTGATGAAGGGCTTGGGTGCGAATCCACCGGGTTTCTCCCCGGCCTTGCTCTCCCGCCCTGCCGGCTGCGCAGCTCGGAAGTGGTCAGGGCTCCCACCCCCCGAGCCGTGTGGGCCCCCTTCCCCAGTGTAAACAAGGACAAGGCCTACCCTGAGGCCGCGAACCACAGCCTGTTCCGCAGTCCCAGGGCCTCTGCACGGAGCTGGTGGCTAGCGGGGGCAGGGGTGTGGTGTGATGGGTGTGTCGCTGCCCTGGGGGCTGAGTCCTTCTACGCACCCCCCCGCCCCGAACATGTGTGACCTGGACTCAGGGCCTGCACGTCTCCCTCCTACTGTGGGGGGAAAACACTTGGGGGGAGTAGGTGGACATGGCTGTGGGGACAGCGGCCTGCCCTGGGGGGACTCACCGTCCTTGGCCACGTCCCCGATGGGCACGCTGTGCTTCTGGGCCATGTACCCCAGGAAGGAGAAGACCACGAAGCCGGAGGAGAAGCTTGTCAGGGAGTTGACAGATGTGGTGATGACCGCGTCTCTGGGAAACAAGACACACGTCCCAGCCCCGTGCTGCAGGAGGGGTCACTCCCTCCCTTTGTCCTCGATGCACCCTGCCGGGGTCCGGCGGGCTTTGGAGGGTGCTCTTCCGGGGGCTCCCTGGCCCCTCCCGTGGGCGGCACCGCAGACAGGCCGGTGCCCAGGGTGGCCCCCATCGGAATGGCTCTAGGCTCCGGGTGTGTCCAGGCTTTGGCCCAGGCGGACCCCATGGTGGCCAGCCATGCGCGTCTGCCCAGGAGCCAAAGAGCTTCTGACATCAGGACTCGGTGCAAAGGTGAGATGGTCCGCAGCGGCAGTGTGAGGGCCCTGGGCGGGCAAACAGAAACCAACGGGGTCCCCACCCACGCTCAGCAGGGGATGTCTGGCAGGGTGTCTAGATGGCTTGTGCGGACCTGGGAGAAATGAGGTTTTGGGGATGTCTGGTGGGGCCCCGATGCTATGCGTCTGTGTGTTCCCGGCCTGGGGGACCCCGTGCGGAAGGCTGAGAACTCAGAGGGCCAGAGGGAAGTAGAGGTGGGGAGCAGGGCTGCCGGAGTGGAAGGACGTCCGCCGAGCGCCCAACCCTGGGGGTCTCAGGCAGAGGCTGCCCCCCCGTGGGGTGCCCACTCTGCTACGCATGCTTTGTATTTTTACTGCATTTTCTGTCCTCATGATGTGAAGGAAATAAACACAAGACCATAAAGGTCAGAGAAAGCGGGTCCCAGATGGACTCACTTTTGTTTTTAGATGGACTTTGGCTGCAGGTCAGCCTGCCCTGGAGCCCAGTGCTCTAGGCACCAGGACGCAGCGGCAGCTGGGGCCTGGCAGCGGATGGAGGAGGGGGCAGAGGCCGGGGCCCCTGGTGGTGACTCTGAGAGCTGGTGAACACCTTTATCTGTTCTAGTACTTTCCTTAGGGCACGTCACCTGTAGCTTCCACGGTCCGGCTCAGAGGCCCCACGAGCACAGCGCGTCCCCCCTCCCTGTCTCTGGGGACATGTCATGTCAAGTCAGTGGCCTGGCAGACCCTGCGATGGGACTTACCGGTAGCAGTTGTTGGTGAATTTATTGTAGCTGGAGAAGGCGATGAGCACCCCGAACCCAACGCCCAGCGAGAAGCACACCTGGGTGGCGGCGTCTATCCACACCTGTGTGGAGCCAGACAAGAGAGGTGACCGCGGGGTGCGCGGGGCCTGGGACACCAGCTGTCGCAGGGCCGCCGAGGGCTCCACGGGACGGAGGGGAGCTGACACACAAGATCGTCATCGACGAGCCACGCGATCGGGGCAAATGCCGTCTCGGGGATGCGCCCGCCGCGTCCCCGGCCCGAGAAAGGCTCACGGAGGGGCGCGGTCTGGGTGCCGCATGGGGACTTCTCCTGAACGGCAGCACCACTCTGCACACGGCCAGACCTGCAGGTCACGTATGATGATGCTACGGACGTGGCCGCCTTGGCCAGAGGTGCCCACAGATGTCTGCATCTTTCCCACGGCGTTTAAAGCCACGGGCTCACGGTACGCACACGGCGACACCCACGGTGGCCGTGAAGCCCAGACAGCGTGTGTGCTCGCCCGGGGCAGCGCAGCTGGGGCGCACGCCTGCTGCGTGTAAGCCGGAGGCTCCTAGTGGCACCAATGTAGTATTTTTCAAAAGCAACAACTGTTCCCGTCAGGGTGATGCAGAGACCACCCGGGGATGGGGGCACTGCCTCGCCCCTACACAGCCCCGGGTCGGGGTGGAAAGCAGCCGAACCCCCCCTCACCACCGGCATCACCCCAGGAGGACCACACCTGCTATCTGAGGGCTCTGGGAGCCAGCTGGCCCTGGGGACTGCCCCCGAGCGTCCAGACAGCCCACGGTGCAGGCCTGTGGGTGAGAACCCTCAGGCCGTGACAGCAGAGCTCGGCTGGGAAAGCCCCAGGGCGACTGGCCTCAGTAGGACCTCACGAGGGAGCCCGACAGGATGCAGCAGAGGAGGCCAGAGCCCAGGGCTGCCGGCGGTGCCACCTGCCCGCGCACCAGGGCCAGCCGAGCCTCTGTCCTTCAGGCAGCCTGCCCGGGGTCTCGGGATCACCCCGCTGTCAGGGACAGTGTGTTCCAGGCAGCGGGCTAGGACTCGGCGTGCAGCCTCGAGTCGCTGAGGGGCGAGCGGGCCAAGGGGCCTCGGCTCTGCCGTCCTGCTTGCGCTGGCCATCAGTCGGCTCGCTTGGCCACCGCAGGCAGGGGCCGTAGTCCTGGGAGAGCCCTGCCCCTGCTTTGCGCCTGGCCCTCGCCAGGTCAGTGCCCACCCCTGAGACTTTGCACATGTGACGCCCCCTCTGAGATGTGCCTCCCAGACAAGTGTCTGGGCCGTTGCTCACTGCCGCCCTGAGGACCCAGCTCTGGACCCGGTCTGGGGCCCATCCTGGAACCCACCTGGTAGCCTCTCTGGGCCCACCTGGAACCGCCTTCCTCCACCCTTGCACCCATCCTCTCCTGCTGGAACGGGAGCTCTCCAGGATGGGACTGTGTCCCACCCTGTGCGACTGCCCCAGGGGCTGCAGACGAGCGAACGAGGGTCTGGATGCCATCTAAGGAGGCTGACCCCTAGGGGGAACCCTTGTCCATACAGGGGTCCAGAAATGGATCCCCAGGATGCAGGGCAGCCTCTGTGTCAGAGCAGAGCAAGGTCCGGAGTGCCAGGAATGTGGGAAGAGACGCAGCAGATGTCCCTTCTGTCCTGTCTGCTCTGGAAGGGCCCCTGTGTGGCACCTCTGCTCCTGACCTGTCCTAGACCAGTGGGGACGCAGGCCAGGCATCCTGCCTGCGGCAGGCTCCATCAAGTCACTCCGGACTGAACCCCAAGGGATGGGTGAGGGTCAGGCCTGGGATAGGGCTGGGGAGCCCTTGATTTGATCAGGGCCAGCTCCTGCAGCTGTGTCCCTGGGGGCATCTGGGGCGCCTTCCTCCAACAGTTAAGCCCCAGAGAAGGATGCCTAGGTCCACTTGATCTCTGAATGGGGCCACCAAGAGTCTGGGGGGTGGAAGTATGGGCAGCACCTGGGCCAGGAGGAACCCCGGGAGGACACCCCAGGATGACCACCAAGCCAGTGAGGCCCCACCCCTGCCCTATCCAAAGGTCAGCCAGGACCCTGCAGCAGGACAAGGAATGGCTCCACCCTCTGGACGGGGGATCACATGGGCCTGTCCCTTTGGGACCTCAGGCTCCCTGGAGCCCAGGAGTTGTAGGCTTGCTCTGTGCTGGTCTATGCCCCGTCCTAGCCCCGAGCTGACAGGCGGTGGGAGAGGACGGGACACACTGGTTTGTCCGTCACCTGCCGCCCTTCGGCCGCGGGTTCATCAATCACCAACTGTGCACACAGTTAGCCGGCCATCTGTCGTCTGTCCATCTTCTGTCCATCTGTCGTCCACCCACCCATCCATCCATCATCTGTGTATGCAGCCATCTCTCCATCCGTCCATCAAACATCTGTCCATCCACCCATCATCCGTCTATCCATCATAATCTATGTATTCACCCATCTATCGTCCATCTGTCCATCTGTCTGTCCGTCCATCCACTATCTATCTCTGTGTACCTGTTGTCTTCCACCTTCTACCTACCCTCCATCGTCGGTCTAATTTCCAACGACCTCTCGTCTGTCATTGACTCTTCTCTGCTTCACACGTGAGCCTCTTTGCACACGCACGGGCACCGGCCTAGCTTCCTCCTGTGCGCTAGTGGTTTTCCTGCCCAAGCACTAGCTTCCTTATGTTGCCCTCCTGTTATTTTCTTTGATTTCCTCACCACGGCCTCTGGCCACTGACCCCAGAGCCACTCCCCCTGCAAGCATATCTGCGGCAGCCCTTGGCTTCCTGGTGCATGGACACTGTCTTCCCTTGCCCGTGCAGAGCATGTATCTGCTGTTCTCTTGGCCTCATTGCCTGTCCTTGCATGGACTTCCCAGTGGCTTACCCAGTGCCATTTTCCCTGCCTTTTTCCATGGGTGCCTACTTCTGCTGCTCCCCGACTCCTGGGGACTTCCTGGGGGCTACAAGCCACACCTGCCTCCCCTTCTATCTGTTCCAACTCATTTCCACTTCAGGGCGGTGCCTTCCTGCGTCCTGGTGGGTGCCACACCTGACTCCCCAACACCTAGTGGCACTGGGTAATGATCCTCCAAACACCCCCCTGACCCCAGCTTTGTGCCCCCCACACCCCAGCTACCCTTCCCCATTATGTCCCATGGCCCTGCCACAGTGAGTCCCCTGGGTAGCCCCTGGAGTCCCCACCATCCGCCAAAATCGAGGGCACCTGCGTTTTCCGTGACCTCCTGAGAATGCTTTTTCCATCATTCCTGCTGCCTCCGGCCAATGGTCACTCACAGTTCTGGGCCTGTTTCCCTAAAATGCTGTTGCCCCTTCTCTCCCCCTCTCTTGGGAGACCTCTGTCTGTCCCATGGCCTGGCCAAGCCCCCTCTCTTTCGTAGGCTGTCTCTGAGTATTGTGGTACAGAGTGATTGTTCTTTGTCGAAGCAGCGTGCGGCCCCCTGCAGACTATTTGCTGTGAGTGAGTTAACTCCCTCCCTCATGCCATGGGCGCCATGAGCGTCTCCCCAGCGAGCTTTGGCTTCCTGGGGAGGGAGCCCTGGTTCACGCAACCCCGACGAACCAGACCTGTGCTCAGACCTGCGCTCCGGGTGAGCGGCCACGCTTCCTGGCACAGGCCGGGCAGCCCAATGGCGCTCATCAGAGGAAGCTGAGAGGTTTCTCCGGGAAGAGGGATGGGTGGAGGGAAAGACGCCCACTGGAAGCAGCCTTCCAGTCTGCTCTCCTGGGAACAGAGCAAGGCCCTCCTCCCTTAACTTTCTCATTTGGTCCACTCAGCTCCTGGCTATGCCCACGTCACCCGACGGTGAGCCCTGCTCGGTGGGGTCCCGCGTGCAGCTGGTCTGGCCGGGCCACCTACATGGGCCACATCTACAGGCTGAGTCCGAAATTCCGGCCCAGCTGCTGCCTCCAGGATCTCCTGAGCCTGCCCCAGAACACAGCAGTACCCTGGCGTGGAGCCTGCCCGTGCGTGTGGGCCTGCGGGCCGCGGGCGGAGGGCACACTCACAGCAGACTCGCAGAGCCGACGGAAGTCTACGCTCAGGTACGCTCTGATGCCATCGATGGCCCCAGGGAGAGTGATTCCTCGCAGAAGCAGGGCGAAGAGGACCACGTACGGCATGGTGGCCGTGACCCACACAACCTGGGAGAGCACAGAGTCATCAGACGGCACCAGCCACCTGCTGGCAGGGCGGCGTCACGGTCACCCTGGTGGGTGGCCTTTTGCCGGGAAGCCCATCATCCCAAACATGTGCAGGGAGCTGGCTCAGCAAAGGCCCTGCAGAGGGTGTTGCTGCTCTCCATCCCCACACTTTCCCAGGGAGTGAAATGGGACAGATAATCTGGCAAAGAAGGGACATTCTTCTGCATTTGGTCTGCAGCAGTGGGCGGGGAGGGGGGGTGCTGAGCTCCTGAGGAGTGAGACGCACTGAATTTCACGGGTTGTGCAAATACACACCCATGCGGTGTGTAAACGGTGGGCCCTGGGCTGGGGCAGGGAGTAGCCTGTCCTTACCGAGGCTCTGGGTGTTGGCCCTTCACTATATAGCAAGCAAGGGGCGCATTTTGGTCAGAATTGCTTTGGGTGCCCAGATAAAAACCAAAATATTTTCATCAGTAAAACACAATTTATGTTGTGCTTGTGCTCATGCTGGAAACACCCTGCTGTGAGCGCCTTCGCTTGACACCATCATTAACCACGGCCAATGGCCGCTCCCCAGCCTACCACGGCCCAACTCTCCACTCCCAACCTACCAGGGCCCCGGTCCGCTCCGCAGCTGGCACGGCCCACAGCCTCACCTTCCCAGAAGTCTTCACTCCCTTCCACAAGCTGAAGTAGAGCAGGATGATGACCAGCACCAGGCAGGACGTGAGCTGCCACCGGGGGGGGCCCAGGTCATCGATGCCACGGCTCTCGTGGAGGTGCAGCACGCCGCGCCTGCGGAGGAGAGGGAGGGGGAGGCGGGTCTGTCAGGAGTGGCCCCCGCCCCCGCCCAGAACTGGAACCGGAGAGCTGAGTTTGCCCAGCCGCCCCCCGCCCCTGGCCAAGACACAAAGAAGTGTGTCCCAGCCTGATGGGACTGGACTGGAGACCCCCACTGCGGAGGGTCAGGCCCACCAGCCCCAGCTGACAGGCGGGGTCTGTGCACTCGAGGGGGCCCACAGCAGCCCTCACCTCCCACCCTTAGCACCCCGAACTCTGGAGCTGGCAGAGGAAGGGGTGCTTCCGATCCGAAGGAAAGGAGCTTCAGGGACCGGATGCAAGGTGCCCAGGGATGCGGGCACCGTGGGGCGGGCCGGGGTCCCATGTGCAGGGCCGAGGCTGAGCAGACTCGGAGCAATAACGCGGGACATGCAGGTGCCTCTGAGGCGAAGAGCTGACAGCGCCGGCTCCCGGCCCCCGCTGCCTCGAGGAGGGTCCGCGGGAAACAGACCCGGAGTCTGCTCTGGGCTCGCTCGAGACCCGCCGCCCAGAGGGGATCCGTCACGAAGACGAACACGAGGCCATGAAGACGGGGCGGGGCGGCGGGCTGGTGGGGCGCGGCCTGTGCACCCGTATCCCCGGAATCCCTGCGGCCCCCTGGGGGGGCCTGGGCGCCTCCCCCCACGGCGTCCCCTCGGACCCCCGACCACCTGCGGGACCATCACCTGCTGCCTCGCCTCCACAGCTGGGTTCGGAGTCGAAGCGGACGCCGCTTGTGCTGCGGCTCCAGGAGGTGGACGGGCCCCGTTATGATAGGAGCCGTCACGGCCCAGATTCGTGAGGTAAAGAAAATAATCCTGACACCCAGGTCAGGAAGCTCCAGATCCCAGAGCTCCCCACTGGCTCTAGGCGTCACGGGACCATGTTGGAGGGATTCGGGTTTTCAGACTCCAGAATCAGGTTTGTGGCAGGGGAGGCGGAGACGGGCGTGAACAGAGCCCACGGCTCTCCCAACTGCCCAGCACTGTCCGAACTGTCACATCAACCTCTCTCCTCTCTAGAGTGTGGGTCACCCCCCGAGGCGACGAGAGGCCCCGCCCCCACTAGACACGCACATGCGGTGTGAGGTCAGGGACCTGGAGCCCCCGGGGCAGGAGGACGAGGAGGCTCCTGCTGGGGCAACACTCAGGTGGCTGTGCCTTGACCGTCCTGTCCGGGGCTTCACCGCCCCGGTCCTGTCCTCCCTGGGCCTGTCCTGCCCAGATCTGTCCTGCCCGGGGGGTGTCCGCCCCACGCCTGTCCTCCCTGGGCCCTCCTCTGGCAGCAGACTTCCCAGAGCCTCTGAGCCCCGTCTCTGTGTGGGGGTCCTCCCCCTTCTACGTCCTGGTTCCCCAGCCAGACCTCGTCCCCAGCCTCCTGTCACTGACAGAAATCTCCTCAGGACGCCTGTGCTGGGTGAGGCCACATGCCCAAAGGCCCCGCCACACCTCGGCCTCCTTGCAAGGCCTCACACTCCGTGTGGGTCACACACCTCAGCCTGGGGGCAGGTGGCCATTTACTCATTTGTCCAGGAAAGGAGCCCAGTGGCCCGTGTGGCCTCCTAGCCGGGGGCTTTGCTCGGGTTCCACAACCCCACGCACCCTGGGTTCACTTGTAAACATTTCAGATCGACTCTGGAATCAACGTGTCTGTACAGGTTCAATTCCCTCCCGAAGACGAAAACTCATCTGGCTCTGAACTTACTTGAGCCTCCTCAGACAGTTTAGGGGACAGGCCCCGCAGAGGGCCACTGCTGGGGCACAGGAGCCAGCATATACCGACCCTGCCTGGGGACCGCCCCCAGGGACTACAGCCAGCCACCAGCACAGAGCGGGAACAACCCAAATTAACTCAGAATGGGCAGAGGACTTAAACTTAAAAACAGGTTCTTGGAAGAAACAGTAGGGGTAAACCTTTGTGACCTTGGGTTTCTCAATGGATTTTCTGATATGACAAAACAGGTAAATTGATTTCATCAAAATAAAAACCTTTTGTGCATCAAAGACACTATCAGCAGAGTAAAGAGGAAACTCACAGAATGAGAGAAAATATTTGCATATCGTATCTCAGACATGAGACGAATATCCAGGATAGATAAAGAGTTAAGACTCTCGAACAGAAAACCCCTCCAGAAAGCTCAGCTTGAAGACAGACAAAGCGGGTGCATCTGACCGGGAAGCTTCTGCACAGGGAGGGGAGCCACCACCCAGATGAAGTCGGCCTGCCGATGGAAGGAAACACCGGCAAGGCGCGTATTTCGTACGAGGTTAGTATATACGAGAAACACATACAACTCAACAGCAGAAAACAAACAATCTGATTAAAAAAAAGGGGGGTGGGCAGATCTGAACAGACATTTCTCCAGAGAAGACATCCAGCTGGCCAACAGACACAGGGAGAGAGGCCCAACGCCCCTCACTGCCCAGGAAACACAGCTCAAACCGCAGTGGGTTAGCATCTCACACCTGTCAGGACAGTTCTTACAAGAAAGTCAAGCAATGACACGTGTTAGCAACAAGGTGGAGACAAGAGGCCTCCATGCACAGTGGCTGGGAACGCACACTGCTGCAGCCACCCTGGAAAACAGTATGAAGTTTCCTCTAAAAATTAAAAATACAACTGCCCCATGATCCAGCAATCCCACTTCTAGGTATTTATCTGAAGAAAATGAAAACACTAATTTGGACACACATTTGTACCCCGTGCTCACTGCGGCACTGTTTACCACACCAAGATCCGAAACAGCCTGTGTCCAGGGATGGATGAACAAAATGTCCGTCCGTCCGTGGAATGTTGTTCAGCCTTAAAAGGAAGAAAACAGACCTGCTACAGCGTGGATGGGCCTGGAGGACATCAGGCTCAGTGACATAAGAAGACACAGAGGACAAAGGCTGGATGACTGCTCTTATACGAAGTCCCTAGAATTATCAAACTCATCGAGTCAGATAGTAGGACACTGGGTGCCAGGGGCCAGGCTTGGAAGGGGGGGAGAGGGAGTCAGTGCTGTACGGGAGCAGAGTTTCCATCTGGGAGCAAGAGAAAGTCCTGGAGACGGATAGTGCTGATGGCTGCAAGCACCGGGAGTGTGCTTAGTGCTGCTGAACACACGTAAAAACGGTCCAAATGATACGTTTCATGTTGTGTATAGTTTATCACAATTTAAAGAAATTCCCCCAAATGAAAGCAAAATATGTTTCAGGAAAACTAAAGCAGAGAAAATTCGTTGCCAGCAAGCCTACGCTGTAAGGCGTGTTAAAGGAAATTCTTCAGATGGAAGGAAATGAAGCCAAAATGGAAATCTGGGTCCATGTAAGGATGGGAGATCACCAGAAATAGCAACCATGCAGGTAAATACACAAGTTATTCTTGTATTTCAAATTTATTTAAAATGTACCTATTTAAAGCAAGAAGAGGAGCAACATAGCACAGAGTTTATAACATCCTGGAGGAAGAAAACCCAGCCAGGGGCGGGCTGGGAAAACGGAAGTGTGTTGCAAGGCTCTAAATTACATGAGAAGTGGGATGATGTCATCTGACAGTGGACGATGAGAAATTAAAGATGTGTGTTGTAAACCCTATAAATAACCACAAAAGTTACAATAAAGCTTATTAGCTAATAGCATAGTTAAAATGGGGGCATAAAAATTACTTAATTCAAAAGAGGGGGATACATAGAGGGATAAGAAACAAAGAGATGGGAAAAATAGAAAAAAAAATAAGGATGAAAGACTTAAACCCAACCATTGGGTTAATTATTGACTGGGAACCCCAAGAACTAGACAGACATTGTTCTGCTGAATGAAAAAGCAGGGGACAGCTCTACATGGTCTACAGGAAATGCACTCATGATACAAGCCTCATGGGTTAAAAGCACAAAGACGGGAAAGGTACCAATGCAAACACGATCCATTGGGAGACAAGGGTGATCACTCTGCTGCCAGGCAGAGCAGTTTCAGGGTGAGGAATGTGACCAGGAGTGACATTTGGAACTGTAAAGGGGTCCGTTCAAAGACGTGATATCCGTAAACACACACACACTCTGTAACACCACCCCAACATGCATGAACGAAGTCAACACTGATAGAATCGGGAAGACAGAGAGGCAGATGCACAATCACAGTTGAGAGTCAATACTCCTTCTCAGCAGTGGGGGGGACAGTGGACAGTAAGGTGCGCCCACCATCTTGCACACAGGGCAGCTGCTTCCCCTGTGTGCAGCAGAACACCTGTTCTTTGTAAGTGCGCCTGCCGTACTCCCCAGGATTAAACACAGGCCGGGCACCAAAGGTCTCAGGATGTTTTTGGGATAATGAAGCTTTACAAGTAGAGTATGTCACTCAGTCTGAATTAAATCAGAAATCAATAATAGAAAACCTCCAAAGATTTCAAAATTAAATGGGAAGCTCCCCAAGTGTCCCATGAGTCAAAGAGGGAATCACAAGGCAGATCAGAGAGTACCTTGAATTGAATGGAAGTGGAAACAGCACATGGAGCTTTGTGGAGGCAGCTAAAGCTGTCTCTTGGAGGCAAACGTGTAGCTTTCTAGTTTACCGTAGAAAGTAGGTGAAGGTGTGCTAAATGACTATAGAACTGGGGGACATTTGAATTGGTTGGCGTGACATGGCCTGTTTTGGGGTTTCCAAGCCCACAGGCCTGTCCTGACTCAGCTTCACATCCGTCCAGCAAGTTCCCTGCACCATCTCTCAGCCCTGGAGCTACAGCCACGAGGCTCTGGTTTCGGCTCTGAGCCTGCCGTGTCTCCTTGTGCATGCCCACTAGGGACTGAAGTTGGTGGTGTGGGCAGGAACTGGGGCTGAGGACAGCGCTTCTGGGGCAAACACCAAAGGCCCCACTTTCTCGGGAAAGACGTAAGGGAAGTAGCAGTGACATTGTGCTTCTCCCTGCAGTCTCGGTGGAACCCTTTCCGGACCTCCAAACAAAGACAGGTGGTCCCAGGGGTGTCACAAGGTGCCTTTCGACCTCTCTGCGATTTTCATCTCAGAATTGTGAGACGTCCTCGCTGGAAACCTGAGTCCTCATTTTGTTGGTGTAATGACGGACGGAACCCAAGCCAGCCCTGAGCACCTCTGAGTTCCCCTTGGTGCGGGGGCCCTGAGCACGGACCCCCAGGCGCTTATCTGCCACTGCGTCTGCCTCTCCACTTTCTGGGACGGAGGGTCCCCGCAGACCCCTTCCCTCTGATCACAGCCAGGCTGAGTGCAGCCGGGCACGGTCCGGCAAGGAGACGCTGTTACACCTGGTCAACAGCAGAGCAGTGTTTTCCACCAAGAAGAGCATCCGGCGTTCTCTTCTCTTCCTCCTTTCTCACCTGCTCTGCACAGCAATTCCCATCCACACCCTTGAGAGCTTCCCTGCATCTCCATTTCTCGCAGCTGCTGTCTTTCGGGCAAACCAAGAGGGACAGATGGCAGGCGGGCTCTGCTGGCCTCTGAAACCAGCCTGTCCCTCCCGAGCGCTCCGTCTGGCTCGCGGCCCCTCCTTTTCCCTTCCCTGTCCCTCGCACACGCACTCTCCTCCAGTCCCAAACCAACAACCACATCTTCCTAAACACCGCAGCACGTCCGGTGGCATGTGACCATCACCCTGCCCTGGCCACACTCTTTCTGACCACGACTCAAGGAAACCACCCGTGCTCCCGGCTGCACCTCCAGACCCGGCAAACCTGCCTCCCACGTTCCTGCCCCTTGATGCCACTTTCCACCATGGAGATACGGTGCCCACACAGGGCACAGAAACAAAGCATCGGATTCTCAGAGTCTGAAACATAGTGTCATTCCAGGTGCTGAGTGTCTACCGGTCCCGTGAACACCCACCACCCAACACCGAACCCCCTGCCGGCAGCGCATTGCCGGACGCTGTGACAGCCGGGTTCGGCATCATTTCAGGAGGGCTCCTGGGCAAGTGTCCGGATTCTGAGGGGAAACTACGCACCCAGAGGGGCATCGACAGCCCTTCTAGCCTCAGTCACCCAGATGGGGACAAGGGGAGGGGGGCAGGAGCCAGTTGTGAGAGGACCCAGAGAAGAATGGACTTGGGGAGAGCCATGCACCCGCAGGTCATGGAGGCCACGTGGTGTGGAGCGCGGGGGACAGGAGGGCACCGGGAAGGCCCCTGGATGTGGGGGCCGAGGAGGACTCGGGCAAGAACTGATGCTGGTTTGTAAAGAAAGAGGAAAAGCAATAGTGGGGGCCCCTGTAGGGCCGGTCTGTTTGGCAAGGCTGGAGGGTGTTTTCTGTGCGCAGGGCCCGGGTAGGAGGACAGGCGGCTGAGCCGGGCGCACGCGGGAGGCGGCCCTGTGGACGCCGGGCGGGCTTGTCTTCCCGCCCCGGGCAGCGCCAACAGCAGCTGGGGCTGTTCCACGTGTTGTTACAGTGGACCCACGGCAGGTCCACGGAGAAGGACGGTCCCGGTGGGACTGAGCTGCCGTGGCCTGTTCTGCCGTCCCCCGGCACTGAGACGTCCCCCTCCAAGGGCGCCTCCGGGCTGCTGGAAGCGGACTTGGGAACGCGCCTCCAAGAGCCCAGAGGACCACAGTGCGGGCGCGGGACAGGGGGACGGGGGGAGTGGGGGGACAGGGGGACGGGGGTCCTCACCGCACCCTCGTGGGGCAGCAGGGGGAGCGCGGCGCCGCCCCGTGTCCCTCCCTTCCTGGGGCCGCCGAACACGGTGAGTACCGTGGCCCCGGTCCCCCACTCACTCGAAATACTCGGTGGCGGGCGTGGTCCTGAAGGTGTCGTTGGGGCCGGAGCTGGAGTTGCCGGCGCGGGCGTCCGAGCAGCTGGGGCTGTTCCACGTGTTGTTACAGTGGACCCACGGCAGGTCCACGGAGAAGGACGAGAAGAAGTAGTGCAGCGCCCAGGCGATGATGACGTTGTAAAAGAAGCCGACGTACAGCGAGATGAGGATGACCGTGAAGCCCACGCCTGGGGCGGGAGAGCAGAGCCGTCAGCCACGTGCCCGCCCGCCCTCCTTCAGCCGGGCTGGCTGTGCTCCCGCACCAGAAACTGAGCCATGTCTCTGCACACCCAGAGGCAGCTCGCAAGAGCAAGGGTGCCAGGCTTCATGCTGTGATCCCAGACAAGGGGCTGCACCCCAATCCCCACACCTACCGTGGCCATCTGTGTGCACACAGATCATCTAGGGTCACCCTGGTAGAACCAGGTCACCCACAGACATCCAGGGCAACTAATGGCCACATGTGGCCGTCCACCACCACTCACAGCCACTCGGCATCAACCAACGTCATCCAGGGCGACCAGGCCATGCAAAACCATCAGAATCATCTATGGCCACCAAGAGTCAGCAAAGATCACCCCAAACCATTCAGGGTCACTCAGGGACATCCAGAGCCACCAAGGAAGACCCAGATCTCCCAGAGCCATCCGGGGCCACCAACGGTCCTTAGAAATGCAGGTCCTCAATGGCTACCGACAGCTACCCAGAGCCATTCAGAGACATTTATGAACACTCATGGCTGCTCATACCCCCTCGAGACTACCCAGGGCAAACAGTCACCAGGGTTCATTTCACAGCTACCCAGAGCCACCTGGAGTCACACAAAACCATCCCTGACCACTAGGGGCCACCCAGAGGCATGCATGACCGGCCAGGGTCACACAGGGCCAAGCATGACTGTCCAGGGTCAGCCAGAGCCATGCATGACCAGGACCATACATGACTGTCCAGAGTCACCCAAAGCATGCATGACTGTTCAGGGTCAGCCAGGGCCATGCATGTACGTCCAGGGTCAGCCAGAGCCATATGTGACTGTCCAGGGTCACCTGGGGACATCCCTGACCATTCAGTCTCCTAAAGCAAGCCAGGGTCTTGCATGGCGACCTTTCTAGGATCACGAAACCTGGGATTTGGGATCAGTCATCGAGGGGCTCCTGGCTCCCGGGGAACTAGGGCAGAGTGGCAAGCACTCTTCGGGGCTGTGCCATCCCGCCTGGTGGCAGGTGGGTCTGGCCCCCCCCACTGGCCAGGAGCCCTCTTGCTCAGTGCTTGGTAAGCTCCACTCCGTTCCCCGCTCCGGGCTCCACGCGCGGCTCTTTCCATTTCAGCTTCCTTCACGGCTTTGCGGACACGACTCGATTGGCCTGGAGCTTTGATTTGCTCTTTTAAAGCCTGGTGAGGTGCTCTGCCCGGTCTTGCTCGCTCCTGGCTGAGGCCGTGGCTAGGGGAGGAGCACGCCTTCAAGGCGATGTTTATAGGAAGTGGTTCAGGTGTCTTTCCTGGATGTCCCCCCGAGGAGAAGCAATCCTCGTGCTCAGGACATCACTACAGATCTCTCCCTGCTCTGCAGTCAAAAACAGAAGCCTGACGTTTACTCGTGCGCATCCATCAGACAGATCCTGCGTCAGGAACGTGCTAGAAATGAGAGAGTTCTGGTACGTAAACCCTCTTGGAAAACACGTGTCGTAAGCCGCGATGAGGCAAACAGCAGTTTTCTTTGCAAGGGCCTCTCCGGAGTCGCAGTGGTCAGCTCTGAATAACGTGACGTTGCCGTTCTGCTCCCTGAGTTCCTGAGGACAGAGGCTCGGTTGCGATTCACAGCAAACCCACCCAGGCAGCCGTGTCCCTGGGAGGCGTGCTGTCGGGGAGCCGTGTTGTCAGACAGCTGTGTTCCTGGGAACCGTGTCGTTGGGGAGCCGTGCCATTGGGGAGCTGCGTCGTTGGGGAACCGTGATCCCGGGAGCCATGTTGTCGGGAAGAGCATCACGTAAGGTCTTCTTGGGCAGTGCCCGACCGTGCCTGCCTGACTTGAAACCGTTTTAAGGTTTAAACTTTGTGTGCAAGACCTCAGCTTGAACACGGGAAACTCACAGCAGCCTGTGAACCAACAGCAAAGCCGATCGGAGTCCACCGCGTGACCCAAGAGCTAAGCCCCGCGCTGAGCGCACAGCCCTCCGTCTGCACTGGGCAGGTTTCGTGACCTTCACTCCAGGGAGACAAGGTCGCCCCCAAGAACACATGGGCTCGCTCCCTGGCTGCCTGGCACCAGAGGCTCCTGCACACTAGCTGCTGCCCCCAGGGGCCCATGCCTCAGGGGGAAGGGCATGGCTGCCCAGGACAGCGGCCATGAGTGGGGTGGACAGAGCCTCACGAGCTCCCCTGACGTGTCATTCATCACAGGCCGGCTCGGGACAGTGACCCGCCACCCCAGAGTAGCGGGCTCAGCCCTCTCCTGCGTTCCCGTGGGGCCTGCTCCTGCCGGACGCCAGCGGAGCCCGGGCCCACGCGTGAGCTCCGGTCGTAGGTCCCGTCACCAGTTTCCCAGTTTCTCTTCTCCTTAGTATTTCTTTAGATTAACTTTAGAACGTTTAACCTTTACGTTAATCTGGGTGTATTTTGTCTTATTTTAAGCCACTTTAAATTCTTTTTAGAAAGAGAAGCTTGATATTTCACACTAAAATACCATTGAGTACAAAATATCATCCTTATTTTATATTCATAAAACAGGGTGGTGGGGCGCCTGGGTGGCTCAGTGGCTTAAGCGTCTGCCTTCGGCTCAGGTCATGATCTCAGGGTCCTGGGATCGAGTCCCGCATCGGGCTCTCTGCTCAGCAGGGAGCCTGCTTCCCCTCCACCCTGAGTCTGCCTCTCTGCCTACTTGTGATCTCTCTCTCTGTCAAATAAGTAAATAAAATCTTAAACAAACAAACAGGGTGGCAGGGTTTCCATGGCACACGTTAGGGTCGGCATGGGGCACAGAAAGGGGGCACCCTGGGGAAGCAGGCACTCGGGCTTTGCAGGTGTGGCCACCCTGTCCCTCCCCACCACCCGCCAGAGCCGGGTCACACCGGCAGCAGCATGGACACCGGCTTCAGGAGCACGTCAGGGACGCCCGCCACGGAAGATGGTCCTCACGGAGCAGCCCGGCCTTCCCGACAAGGGTCACGGCGTGTCACCGTGAGGAACGCACAGACTCCTCTGTCGGGCTGGGCGTCCTTAGCCTCTGCTGGGTCTGCATGCGCCCGTGCGGGAGGAGAGGGGCAGAGACAGGGAGACAGGGAGAGAGACAGATAGGGAGAGACAGAGGGAGAGAGAGCGAGAGACAGGGAGAGAGAGCGAGCCCACCCACAGGGGCCGCGCGGGCTGGGGCACCGCCCTCCATGCGGACGGGTTTCCACAACCGGGCAAACTGTCGGGCCGTGTGGAACGTGGTCGTGGCCCTGTGGCACGGGGTCGGTTTCTGAAGGGGCCAGTGCTGGCCGCGGGAGCTCAGGAAAGAGGATTCGCTCCAGGTGGGGGTGCAGGCTCGGTCCCGGAGAAGCCTGGAAGGCCACGAAGCGGACGCCACGGCCCGCAGTCCGCGCGGCAACAGGGGCCAGCGTCCCCCCACGCATCCCCGGGGGTCACCCGAGGATGGCGCACTTCCTCTCGGTGTGGACGGAAATGCCTCCGCGGGGAAGGCGCCGAGCCCCCTGCAGGCTCGGGGCGGCCGGGGCGGGGGTCCCCCGCGTGCCGTTTCCTGTCGCGTCCCTCCGGCGGGCGTTTGCGGAGGACGAGGCCGGCATCGCGCACCTCATTTAAGCTTCGAGTTCCGCGAGCGACCCCGTGCGAGGGACTCCGGCCCCCGGCACGCAGATGGGGTCGGCCGGTCCCGCTCCGGAGACGCGAGCGGCACGGGGTTGCGGAGGCCGCGCCTGGCTCCGACTCGGGGCCGCAAGCGGAGGGAAAGGCGGCCGGGGTCGGCGAGCGGCCGCTCGGAGGAGGCGCGGGGCCCGGGAGGGGCCTCACGGCCCGTCTCGGCGTCTGCTGCGGGGGAGCCCCCGGGCCCTAGCCCGGGCACAGCCTCCGTGAGCGACGGCTGCCCTCTCTGACCTCAACACCCCCCACCCCCTCGCCCACTGGGCGTCCTGGGAGACCAGGAGGGCTTCCGCCCGCTGCAAACCCACCGACCTTCCGGCTTCGGAGGAACTGCCACGACAGATCTTACAGGAAGTTTCCTCAGGAAGCCGGGGGGTGCAGACCACGCCATCCCCCGGCCTCCCCCACGAGGCCTCCCTGAGCCACGGGCTCCTGCGACGCGGCGTGGCCTGGTGGGCGGGTGCACCCCGGAGGTGGATGTGGGGCTCGAGCCGGGTCTGGAGCCCGTGCCCTCTGCCCCTGACGAGGGACAGGGTGAGCCCCTCAAGCCCACTAACCCTCGGTGCCCAGACGTCCAGAATGGGGACAATGCGGTGTGGGTCCTCCCCAGGGGGCCCCCACAAGGGTGGGGTGAGGTGACCACGGAACGGCCGGCCATGGGGCGGCCCCTCGGCTCAACACGACGTGTGTCTGCTTCCTGGTGCCGCGGCTTTGCGGCCGCAGACGGCGGGCTCGGTGAGTACCCAGAGAGCTGGCCGCCGCTAGGAAGCCCCGAGAGAGCAGAGGCCTAGTCTCTATGGCAGACAGACAGATGACCGCGGGTACAGACAGACAGACGTGGTGGACGGAGGGACGGACGACAGGCGGACACCCGATGCACGGACATGCTACGACCACTGCGGTAACAGACAGCTGATGCCCCGCACGTGACGGGGGCCGGATGGATCCGGGGAGGACAGACAGACAGACAGAGAGCACCACGGCTTGCCCCGTGTCCCTCCAAAGCTCGTCTGCTGAAGCCGAAGCCCGGGACTGTCTGGTGCGACCTCGCTGGGAGGCAGGTCTCCGCACAGCTAGGCAAACTAAGGCGCGGGTGTCGGGACGTGCCCTTGTCCAGGGTGACGGGTGTCCTTAGAGGACAGGGACATCTGGTTCCGGAGACGCGTGCAGAGGAAAGGTCCGGATCGGAGCCTGTGCCCCAGCCCTCTGACGGAATCCGTCTCACCAGCACACCTGGATTTTGCATCTCTAGCCTCTGGTCACGCGAGACAACAAATGTCCCCTGGTTAGACCACCCAGCCTGCGGCGGTCCTGCGGCAGCCGGACAGGCAGCGACAGATGCGCGGGGGAGCGCAGAGGACAGACTAACAGACGGACGGAGGGTTGGCCTATCTGCCTCGTGGACAACGACACCACTGGCGACTAGCACACCGGCCTCACCGGACAGCAGCGGCTCCCGAGGCCTCCGTCAGGCGGCCTCCTACAGCAGGACCCAAATGGAAATGGGTCTGAGCTCATGCCCTTGTATGGGGAGCAGAGGGACAGAGACAGGGAGACAGGGAGAGACACAGACACAGAGACGGAGACAGAGAGACAGAGAGAAAGACACACACAGAGAGACAGAGACAGAGTCAGGGACGTGGACATCGAAGGGCATAGAGACCTAGTGGAGCAGGACCGAGCACACACAGTAGGTGGGGGCTCGCTCTGGGACCCCTGAGCCGACGCAGCCTGTGCCACAGGAGGGTGTGAGGAGGGTCCGGGCCGTTACCTTTCAGGACGGGGCAGATCTTCCAGACGCCGGCAGCCCCCTCCCTGTTGAACTGCCCCAGTGCCAGCTCCATGTAGAAAAGGGGCATTCCGGCGATGACCATGAAGAGCAGATAGGGGACCAGGAAGGCACCTGTGGGTAGGACAGCTGGCTCAGCCCGGGGGCTGGGGAGGCCACCTGTGATCACCAGAGTGATCGCCACATCTTGGGCACGACCGTCTGCTTCTCCGGAAGCTCCCTGCATGGTCGCCCTCCAAAGGGAAGTCCCAGGCTGTGTGGGGCAGCCTCGGACCACCACGCCTGGGGACCCAACATCAGTGCCCTGACACGTCCCTGCTGAACCCCAACCACCCCCTGTGCCAAGTCATGAGATCAACCTCGGAGCAGGGCAGGCCCCCACGACAGCTCGGCTCCTGGGGCTGCCCACCCTGCCTGGCCCGCACACCTTGGCCTCTGCCCCTCTCGAGCTGTCGGTCCTCTGGGCTCTGAGGTCCACGTCTGACCCTATGGGGGTTGTGCCACCCATCCCCAGTTCCCATCTTCAGCGTCCACCTCGGTCCGGGGCTGCAGTGGACAGGGGCGCTGGAGCAGCCGGAGTCCCCCCAGCATGCCGCCCCGTCCTCCTGGAGCTGCACTAGCCCCAAGCATGAATCCAGGGCCCCACGGCTCTGCGTCGGGTGAGGGATCTTTGTTGTGCCTCCCTTCCTGGGACGGGGAGGGGGAGGCAGGGAGGCCCCGCTGTTCTGCTCAGGCCTCGTGCTACCCCCTCAGGGGGCGTGTGCTGGAAGGCCCTCCCCGGGGGGCTCCTCCAGACCCTCCTCGCACAGCCTCGAGGGACTGACAGGCCACAAGAGCCCACGGGGGAGCGAGCACCCGCTGAACTGGCTTCAACTTGTGGGTGACGCTGTCCCTTGTTTTCCTCCTCTGCCTGGAGCCTGGAGCCAGCTGGTGTGGTTCTCGGGCTGGGCGCGTCGGGGAGCGAGATGAGGGCTCTGCTCCAAAGTCGAGGGCCTCCGTGCACGCTCATAACACGGACTGAAGTCGGCCCAAGACTAAGGGTGTTCGAGGACTTTCTTTCCAGAGCAAAAGTCATCTTTGGAAACGGAAGGCAGAGCCCTGGTGCCTGCCACCACCTCCTCCTGGGCTCAGCGTCCCGGCTGGGGAGGGCAGGTCCCGCAGGAGGCTGCGGGGCCCTCTGCTCCTACCGTCTGCGCGTCCCCCTACCCCAAATGCGGGCCCTGCCCAGGCGCAGTCAGGAGCCGCGGCCCCCCAGTGGGCCCGGGACTCACCGCCGCCGTTTTTGTAGCACAGGTAGGGAAACCGCCAGACGTTGGCCAGGTCCACCGCGAAGCCGATCACAGACAGGAGGAAGTCGATTTTCTTGCTCCAGGTCTCCCGCTCCTGGGTCCCCAGGGGCGTCTGCGTGGGGTTGGCGAGGGTGGAGTTCGTGAGCTGCACCCCGTTTTGCTCCTTGACCAGGACGAGTTCCACTGCCTTGGGGCCCATGGCGTTGGGTTCCTTAGCAGGGGCCGCGACGGACGACATCGGTGCCGCCGGCGGCTTGTTTTCACTCATGGGTGGACGGAGCCTCGGGCTCCACGCTCGGGGCCTGCAGTGGGAAAAGAAGCACACACAGAACCGCGATGGTTTAGGAGCCTGAACCACTGCGGCAAAAGCAGAGCTCAGAGGCAACTCTCTCCATGTCTTGGGGCAGAATCCATTCCAAGCAGCTAGAGTGACAGAGCCAAGGTTGAGGACAGCAGGAGACGGGCTAGATCTCATGGGGGCTGGGGCGGGGGGTGGGTCCTGGAAACCTCACGACAGATACCACCTTGCTCCCTCTTTCCCTGGCAGCCCTCTCTGTGCCAATTACAGTGCAAAGCTGTAGACCCTGCGGTTCTGCTTCAAGTAATGATGCCGAACGTCACCTCCCCCCTCCCCACATGGCCAGGGATTCGTTTCGCAATCTTCACCTAGCGCCCAAATGTAAGTCTTTTGGGGCACCTGGGTGCCTCAGTCGGTTCAGTGTCTGCCTTCGGCTCAGGTCCTATCTCAGGGTCCTGGCACTGACACCCACGTTGAGTCCGGCTCCCTGCTCAGTGGGGAGACTGCTTCTGCCCCTGCCCCCACCGCACTCCACCCCACCTGCAGTGCTCTCTGTTCTGTCTCTGAAATAAATAAATAAAATCTTTAAAAAAATAGTCTTTACAACAGTGCATATGTATTCTTTACACACAGCAGTAAAAGCAGAGAGCAAATCCTTATAACCAAAATCAGCCGCAATGATGCAAGTTTAAAGACAGCGATTCCAACAGCTTCTTCCAGGAACGCCCACAGGGTGCACTCCTGTGGCCCAGGGATGCCGTGCCTGCCTGGAGGAGGCGGGCACAGCAGAGCACTGGCCCGCTTTACCTGGGGGCAGACGAGTTCCTGTAGGTAGTAACTCTACCAAGGAATTGCTTCTGGGCACCTTCATAAAGCCGCGTGTAACACAGTCCAGGAGAGCAGTTACATGTGGACACGGCCCAGAGAGCTTCAAATAGCGCTTCTGGTATTCGGACCCATCAGCACTGCCTCAGCTGCAAACACACGCACGTGCGCAAGCGCACACACAGACACACACAGACACACACACAGAAATGCATGACCCCCCCCCCCAGCCCGGCTGAAGGAAAGGAATAATGGGACGGCCGCTCTCCTGGGGTCATTTTCTTCCGCATCCGAATTTGAACGACTCACCATAGAAGTGATTTTACGCACTGCTTCTCTGCGGCCCCTTCGCCTCCAGAGTGGGCTGGAGCTGCGGGCATGGGGAGACTTTCACTGGGATGGGATCCCAGTCATCCCCTGCCACGGAGGGGACACTGGGATTGGCAGTGAGCCAACCCAACTCCTGAAACCACGGCCGCCGGGGCCAGGTTTGGGTACAGAAAGCAAAAGGTCTCAGAAAGCTTCCTTCTGTGCCCAGAAGGACAAACAGAGCCGGCTGATGAACTAGCCAGCTCTGCTCCTTCCCTGCAACCAGCGCCGGCGCCCACACGCAGCGTCTCCCAGCCCCAACCACAAACACCTGCGGGATGAAATTCACCCCCACGGTCCGCCTCACCGTGCCGCATGGCTCAGCAGGGAGGAATCCGCCACAAAGGCCAATCGACCCCCGGAGCTGGCGCCCTGGGGACCCCAGCCACGACCGCCCCTTCCCGCGCCGCCCAGCGCGCAGGGCGGCCACGGGACCAGGGGACCAGGCGCTCGGCCCGCAGGACCGGGCCAGGGCTCACCGGGGCGCAATCAGTCCCTCACCCCTTCCCGTGCACACCCCTCTCGGCCACCGGCCTCCCTAAGACCGTGAGTGGCATTGTCGGGGCGCGCTGCCCCTGTCAGCGACTTTTGGAGACGCGGTGCCCCCGACGGTGCCCGCCCCAGCCTGGCGCCTCTGGGCCACCGACTTCGGGGTCCGCGGAGGGAGCGCAGCGCCCCGAGGATGCGCGGGCGCGGCTCGCCTGGCTCTCGCTCACCTGCCCGCCCTGGCCTCACCTCTGCGCTGGGGTCCCGGCGCCAGCGGCCGCAATACCTCCGGCCCGCTCCCTTCCCGCTGCGCTGGGCGGTCGCGGCCTCCGGGCTCTTATGGTGTCTCGCGCCCGCCCCGCCCCTCCCGCCGTCGGGGGCGCCCGCCCGCCCTGGCTCCGCCCCCGCACCGCCCCGGGTGGGCGGAGGACCAGCCCCGGCCGCGCCCCCGGGCCCCGCTCGCGGACCCGACAGCCTGGCGGTGGCCAGCGGCCGGCGGCGGGTGCCAAGTTCCGCAGCATCCCAGGTCCTCCGACGCGTGGGAGCGGGGACACCTCCCGGGCCCAGGAGTCGCAGGACTGAGACGGCGGGTTCGCGGCGGAACCAGCTTCGGTGTCCCTGCTACCCTCGCCCGCACCCCCGGGGCTGCCCGCTCCTTGAGGCGTCTGCCTTGGGGCGCCCGGGAGCGCTCGACGCTGGACCACAGAGATGCCCCGAGGAGCAGCTGGCGGCGGAGGGGGCAGCGTGGCGCGCGCGCTGGGAACGACGCTGGGGCGCGCGGTCTGAGCGGGGCCCGCCGATTTCTCCCCTCTCTCCAGCAGTCCAGCTGCACCGACCCCTCCCCCTCCCACCGCCCTTCCCTCGTCTGGCGCCCTGGGTCTTCTCCCCGCCGAGTCTAGCCCGGAGCAGGGGCGGCTGGTGACGAACCTCAACTCAAAGCCGGCCCCGCGGGGGCAACCCTGGTTCCTGCTCTACCTCTCGGGCCAGCACCCCTGTGCAGAGCACCCCCCTCCCCCCCGCCCACCAGGCACCTGATGGTCGCCTGGGTCCTTCTGCGGCCCCGGGCTCAGCCACCATCGCGGTGCCATTGCCGTGTTGTGCCCCTAGTACTGGAGCTCTGATCGGAGCCACAGGGACGAACGATGTGCCGAGGAAAACGATTTCTCTGACAAGCCTGGAAAGCCACCGGCGGTGGATAAACACTCGGGGAGGGAACAGACTGGAATCTTTGCCAAAATGCCTCCTACAAGATTTTACATTCACGGAGTCCACAGGCCACCAACCAAGGCCCAGGAGGTGTGCAGAATGGTGTCAAGGTGAGTGACCGTGCATGGCTTTACCCTCCGGGTGGCCCAGTCTCTGGGCGTTAACCTTCCTCCTGAGTCTCCTTTGGTTTTGCCGCTGTGTGTTTGCTGTGGTGGGGCAAGCGCACAGGGCCCCCGCTCCGCAGCCTGTCTAGGCCACTCCCTGTGGCTCAGCACATCACAGAAGCTGTGTCCCTTTGTCAGGGGACCTCAGAGTGCCCTTGCTCCTCAGTGGCCTTTCCCCTACTCACTCCAGCCTCACCATCTTTCTCCCAGCCTCCTGCCAGCCGGGCTGTTGCCTTAGACAGGACCCCTGCCCGGGGAGGCCCCAGGAAGCGCTCCAGGCTGAATTAGAATCGAGCAGAAAGAACCCTTGACTCAGTGTCTCCGTCTGCTTTCACTGCAGTAATAAAAATCCGAGAGAACTGGAGGTTCAGAAACAAAGGAGGTTGTCACAGTTCTGCAGGTGGTAAATGCAGGATCAAGACACCCAGTGCATTGACAATCTGGTGAGGCCTCCTTCCTGGTTGGCGGGGCCTTGTCTGTGTCCTCACCTGGTGCAAGTGGGAGGGACTTGTCTGGGTCTCCAGTCCCATTCCGGAAGGCTCTACCCTCGGGACCTAACCACTTCCCAAAGGCCCCACCTCCGGTACCCCTGCACGGATGGTAGGGTGTCAACATGTGAACTTGGGGGGAGATGTAGTTCAGTCCCTAGAGCTGAGGGAAGCGACAGGGATTTCAGAAGATGATGACGTACACCTTGACTCTCTCACAGCAATGGCCATCGTTCAGGGGCTGTGTCTTCCCACACTGGCTCAGTAATTCAGGTGGTAAGAAAATAGGGTAATCTAATGGCAGCGCTTTAATCCACGACGCCGAGGAAATAAATGGCCACCACAGAAAGATTTTCTTTTAAATAAGGGAGCCCGGGTGAGAACTGATGAGGTCTGGTCTGTATATTAAAAACACTTCCACACATTTATTTTTCTTAGTTCTGGAGGCTGGAAGTTGGAGATCTGGGTGCCGTCGTGGTCTGGGTCTAAGTGAGCCTCTCCGGACTTCTCTTCGCAGGGTGGGGGAGTGGTTCTGGGCAGAGGGGAGACAGCTGCGGGGTGGGGAGGTAGAGAAAGCCGGCGCGCTGGTCTGTCTTTTGAAGGGCACTGATCCTAACACGGCCCACCCACACGCGTTCCTCTACACCAAATCCCCTCCCCAAAGCCCACCTTCCAATACACGTGGGAGGGGGTGAAGGCTTCCACACGGGAACTGTGGAGGGGCACATCCGGTGTATGTGATGCTTGCTGCTTCTTGTGTTTGTGTCGTTTGAACTGAGCTGTGGTGTTCTAGGATTTCATTTCCTTTCTTGGGATTTTTTTGGTGTTCCTTGAGTTAATTATTGCCTATTTTTTTGTTGTTTAATTTTCCACATTCCTTTCATTAATTCAACTCCAAACTCTCCAACAATTATATCAATCTCCTCCAGATTTGTTAAAACCCGGGAGGCAGTGCTGACTAGAGTCTTCGGCCTCTGCTCCCTTATGGACACTGGCCCTCCCGTCTCGCCGCCCAGGCTTTGTCCTGGCATTTCCCATGACCATGACTCCAGGAACCCTTGCGAATGCTTTCCTGCGTTGAACCCTTGTTTCTAGGATCCCATGCGTGCTGCGTTTTGGCCTCACCAGCACCTGCTTCTCAGATCTCCTCTGCACCATAGAGGAGAAGCTAGGAAGTCTGCCTCCTAGAATCCCTGCCCCATATAGTCCTCGGTTAGAATTTAGCAGTAAGACACACTCCTACCAGATCAGGTAGCTGGAGGAGAAGTGGAAGCCATTATTGCACTGTTCCCAGAGGCGTGTTGTTGGCTCTGATGGGAGATGTGAAATTCTTGGCAGCCCCCTGGAGAGCTTCTCAGCTCCAACTTCAGCCTCTGATCTCTTAACCCGAATAACTCAACTCAAATCCTGGTCTATGCAGCTATTGGTGCTGTGAATGCCTCCCCCAGCCCTCGCCCCAGTGATTATTGGGAAAGACCATAAGACCAGTTTCCCTCCACAGGGCAGGGACAGCAGCACCGCCCCCCATCTTATGTCGGTGCTATGTCCACTCTCCAGCTCACTGTCATGCCCAGTGCAGACACTTTTATTGTCTGCCTCCCCGCGGCACCCAGCGTTGGTCTGCGACACCGGGACGTCATGCCGAATCTACCTGGTGAGCAAGAAATAAACAACACCAAGACACTGTGGTAAGACACATGCGTGCTAGAGATCGGGGAAAACGTTATGTTTGAATGTAAATACACATGTAGATACATATTCCGAAGTCGCCATCTTGGTGAAGTCTCTGTGGGTCCGTAGAGATTCGGGACTGGTCAGGGTCCACAGCGAAAGATAGCTTGCTGCCTCTGGCTGTCCTGCTCTTAAGGAAGCATCACCATACCTGTGAGATTCTTTGGGTTTGGAGGCTTCTAACTGGGAATGCTTCTATGACCCATTCACTGAGTTATCCATAATGTGTTCAGTTTTTCCCCAGAGCAAGAAAGGTTCTGGAACACTTTGGCTTATTCTAAACTTAAGCATGCATGTAAATCACTTAAATATAAGCCTTAATGTGTATGAAACACAGACGTCACCCTGTCTCTGCTGGTGGCCCATAGTGAGGAGTCTTAGAGTTTTGGAGAATAGTCTAATATTGTTCTGGAAATACTTATTCTCCTTTTGAATAAGCATGCCCCTGAGCCACAGTAGAAAGTTATGGGACTCCAAGTTACACAGAACCAGAGCAATCCATCATAAACTAACCCACAAACCCAAAAAAGTTTGGTATTGACAGCAACTTGCCATCATGAGATGGAAGCAATCTCTACAAAATCAGGCTCGAGCAGGGGCTGAAGACACACCAGGCTGCACGAACAAGTGTCCACTCTTGTTGCACAATCACCACCCCTTAACCCCTACCTCCAGCGTCATGGCTGCCCGAGGAAGCATATGCATCCCATATGTCGTACCCTCTCTGCTGAGCCCAACAGTGTGTAGCGGGCTACAGGATCACAGGGGGCACCCGGAAGGGGCAAGCAGGGAGATGTTCTCAGTGGGTCGGGAACCAAGCAGTGTGTCAGGCTATATTTTGCCGAGAGCAAGTGAGCGAGCGAGCGAGAGAGAAAAAATCTCAACTTGCTCGCAGGCATTGGCTAATGGTGTGGCTTGTATAGTAACAGACTTCAAAGAAAATTAAGAAATTGGTGACAGAATCTTAATTGGCAGACTTCACAATTATGGAGAAAATCTTAAGGAATCCTCAAAATAACTACTAGAATTTGACTTTAGTAAGGTCATGGGATATAACAGAAGTCAGTTATATACCAGCAGCAATTAACTGTAAAATGCAATTTAAAATAATTTCTTTTATGGTACCCACTAAAAAAAATGCTTAGGCATAAAATATCTACCAGACGTGTGTTGAAAACTAGAATACATTGCTGAGAAACTACAAAGACCTAAGTAAGTGGTGAGGTATACCATGTTCATGGTTGAAAGTCTCACCACTAAGATGTTATTTCTTCTCAAACTGATACACAGATTCAGCTCAATCCTAACCAGAATTCTAACTTGCTTTTTTTTTTTTTAAATATTTTATTTATTTATTTGACAGGCAGAGATCACAAGTAGGCAGAGAGGCAGGCAGGGAGAGAGGAGGAAGCAGGCTCCCCGCCGAGCAGAGAGCCCGACGCGGGGCTTGATCCCAGGACCCCGAGATCACAACCCTAGCCGAAGGCAGAGGATTCAACCACTGAGCCACCCAGGTGCCCCCTAACTTGCTTTTTTAAAATTTATTTTTATTTTTTATTTTGAGAGGGAGAGAATGCACGTGAGAGCATGCATGCGTGAGTGGGTGGGGCAGAAGGCAAGGGAGAGAGACTCTCAAGCAGGCTCCATGTCCAGCGTGGAGCCTGATGCAGGCTCGATCTCACAACCTTGAGATCATGATCTGAGCTGAAATCAAGAGTCAGACCATAGCCAACTGAGTCACCCACGTGCCCCGATGTGTCCTCTTTTCAAAACCAGCTTTGTCGAGCTAAAAATTACACACAATGGACACAAGTTCCAGTTTGGTAAGTCATTTGTGTGGCTGTGGAAGGAGGAGCACATGCAGGATAGTGAATGTATTCATCCTTCTCCAACCGCCCCTGCCCCTGGCGACCCATCTTTACCCCACCCCATCCCCAGGCAACCACCCATGTGCTAACGGTAGGTGAGTCTATTTTTCTTAGAATCTTACACACATGGGACTATACAGTAGGTGCTGTTTCTTTGTATCTGTTCTCTGCCACTCAGCGTCTTTGAGGTGACTGCGTCATGGTGTGAATCAGGCATGCGCTCCTTCGATGGCTGAGTGGTGTGCGCCGTACACTTAGAACGCCGTCCATCTGTCCTTCGCCTGTTGAGGGCTATTCCAAATGCAACTACTATGAACATTTGTGGACAACTCTTTGTATGGACACGCGCTTTCATTTCTCTTGGGTAAGTACTTAGTTGTGGGATGGCCGAGCCATCCGGTAGATGCTGTGTAACTGTTTTTAAAAGCTGCCAGGCTGTTCGGCAAAGTACTTATACAATCTTACACTTCTGTGAACAGTGTATGGAAGTTTCAGTTGCTCCACATCCTTGCGGCATCTAGGATGGTCAGTGCTTTTGATTTTAGCCATTCTGATAGCTGCGCAATAGGGTCTCCTGTCACTTCTCTAGTGAAGGTGGTGTTTCAGCAATCTCCCCGAGTGTGGCTGCCACCAAAGTTCTTGTCCGTGTCTGTTCAGATATTTTGCACTTTGGATTGTTATGTTGTTCCGGAGTTCTGAGAGTTCTGGGCGTGCTGTGAGTCCTTGTTCAGATGGTGCTTTGCACGTACTTTCCCCATCTTGGATTGTGTTTTCATTCTCTTCGTAGCCTTCCAAAGGAACCAGTCATTAGTTTTGATGAACCCTAAGTCACCATTTTCTTTTTTTCTTTTTGGATCTTGCTCTTTATGCTGTATTTGAGAAATCTTTACCTAACCCAAGACCACAACAAATTTTACCAAGTTTTCCTTTAAAATGTTTGAAATTTCAGGCTGTACATTTATGTACCTGACCCACTTTAAATTAACATGGTCTGAGATATGGACCAAAGTTCATCGTTTTACGGGTGGCCATCCAGCTGTGAGACTTATTTTTTCCACGAATTTGCTTTTGCACCTTTGTTGAAAAATCAGTTGGCCTACATGTGTGGGTTTATTTCTGGGCTGTTTCCTTGATCTATTCCTCTGTTTTGATGTCGGTTCCACTTTTGCTATGGATGAATTGTACCACCCCCCAAAATGCCCTAACCCTAGGGTGACTTTGTTGGAGATGGGGTCTCTAGGAGGCAAAGCTAAATGAGCTCATCAGGGTGGGGCCCTAATCCAGCAGGACTGTGGCTTCACAGGAAGGGCATGACCCCTCTCCCTGCCTGCCCTGGGGTGACATAGCCAGACAGCCACCCTCTGCAAGCCAGGAAGAAAGCTTCCTGGGGAATGAATTGCACAGCACCTTGGCCTTGCATGTTCCAGCCTCCAGAGCCGTGAGAAAATAAATTGCTTTGTTTTGACCCACGCAGTCTATGGTGTTTTTGTCACGGCAGCTGAGCCGACTGGTACACACTATCTTCATCACTATGGTTTTGTAATGCAAGTCACCTAACTTTGTTGTTTTTCAAAGTTGTTTTGACTATTCTAGGTTTATCTGAATTTTAGAACCAACTTTCCAATTTCCATAAAAAGCCTGTTGGGACTGCTATGGTGGAGGCTGTCATCGATTTGTGACCTTTATTCTTTTCAAATTTAGGCATTCAGTGCTATAAATTCCCTTCTAAGGTCTACATTAGTTCAATTTCCTAAGGTTTGGTATGTTTTTGTTTATATTCAGTTCAAAATATTTCCCAATTTCCCTTTTGATTTCTTTTTTGAACTATTATGTATATATAATATCAATTAGTTTTCCAGATATTTGAGGATTTTCTGTATATTTTACTCTTTTCTGAGTATATGTCTTGTATTGGTACCTCGCTGACTTGCTTTCTTCATTGGAGAACACACTCTCAGTGGCCTGTGGGAACTTGTATGTTTATTGTGGCTCCTTTTGTATCCCAGAATATGGTGGATCTTGGTAGGTGTTTCACATGCATTTGAAAAGAATGGGTATTGTGCTGTCACTGGGTGCTACATCAGCATCAAACAGGTCAAGTTAGTTGTACTGTTTACAGGTCGTCTGTGCCCTTACACACTTCGGTGCGTACCTTTGGTGTAACCGTGTGCAGTCATGGCTGGGAGACAGGTGCTGAGCTCTCCAGGTGGGATTGTGTGGACTGGCCCACGTGCCCTGTGGCAGCGTGTGTCTCTGCCACACTGATTGCGAAGCTCTGAGATGGTGCTCACACCTAGGGCCGTGCCGCCTTCCCGGGACGCCGGCTCCTGATAACCTCTACTCTGAAACTGGCGTGGCTGTTCGAGCCGCCCCTGCGCTGCTCCTCCCTGCAAGTCCAGTTGGAATTCGTCCTTGCCCCCGTGGCCCCTTAGTTCAACAGTGTTTCTTATGGGCATTGTATTGGGTCTCGCTTTTATACCTGATCTGGTGCTTTTCTGCTGTTGCTGGGTTGGAGGGGGTGTTTAGATCATTTACATTTAATGTGAATGTTGCTATGGTTGGGTTTAAATCTACCATCTGCTATTTGTTTTCTGTCTTCCCAATGTGTTCTCTGTTCCCATTTCCTCTTTTCCTGCCACCGTTTGGATGGAGTCATGTTGTACAGTTCAGCTTCCCCTCTTCGGCTGGGTCATTCGCTGCATCTCTCTGTCGTGTTCCTGACGTGCTCGCTTCAGTGCTTGCGGCACGTGTCCTCCACTGACCCCGTCTGCTCTCAAGTGACTTGAGGCCACCGGCCACATCCTGGGACGTCTTCCGTTCACCCCTCCTCCTGTCGTGATGTTATTGTCAACGTTTTGCTTCTGCGTGCTGTGAACCCTAGAATATGGAATTGAATTTGCTTTAGACCCTCAGTCATCTTTTTAAAAGAATTACATAACAGGAACATAAATGTAATTCCCATTTCTGGTCCTCATCCTCTGTGTAGGTCAGGTTTCAAGATGGTGCCATGTTCCTTCTGCTTTGAATATTTATTTTAATAAGTTAGGGTCTGCCAGTCATGAATTCTTTCAGCTTTTGCAAATCTAAAAACATCTTTATTTCTGTTTTGAGGGATATTTTTGCTGAATAAAGAATTGCGGGCTGGCGGTCTTCTGCTTCTTTCCTACTTTAAGCGTGTTGCTCCACCGTCTTCACAAAGTGTGTTGTCTCTAACGAGGTATCTCCGCTTTTGCATGTCTCCGCTGCTTTGTATGAAATGTGTCTCCTTCTCTTCGGGCTGCTGACTTTCTCTTTAGGTTGGTCTTTAGTGTTTGATTATGACGTGTCCGGTAGACGTGCCGTCACGGTGCCTGTGCTTGGGGCTCATCGAGCACATTGGATCCGTAGCTTTATGGTTTGTATCAAATTTAGGAAGTTATTTATTTGAATATTTTTTCTTTGCCCTTTTCTTTTGGGGACCCTATCAGGCAACTGAGGTCCCACTGCTCATTGATGCAAAGTTCAATCTTGTCTTTTTTTCTATTTCATTTTGAATAGTTGGCGTGGCTTTATCTTCAAGATCACTTGCCGTGTCTTCTGCCATGTCAAATCCACCCTTAAACCCAACCTGTGCGTTTGTAATTCTAACACTGTAGTTTTCATCTCTAGCATTCAGACTTGTGTCTTTTAAAAGATATTTCCCACTTCTCTACTGAACACCTTGCACACGGGCCCTGCTGGCAGGTGAGAGAGTTGAGTTGTGGACTACGCTGTCCGCGTCTGGCCTGTGATGGCCTCACCCTGGTCCTGGCGGGGCTGGCTCTGCTGAGTAGACGGTTTTCTGCTTTCTTGCATCCCGGCGATTTCCGGTTGGATGCCAGGCATTGTGCATTTTACTCTGTGGGGTGCTGGATAATGTGACATTCCTGAGAATGAATATTCTGGAACTTTGTTTGGGGCTACAGGTAAGTAACTTGTAAACCATCTGGTCATTCTTCCAGGTCTTGCTTTTAAGCTTCGTTTGGTTGGATCGGAGCAGTGTTTTGGGCAGGGCGAGGATTTCTCATTGCTGAGGCAAATCCCATTGGAGTTTTCCACCTAATGGCCGGTCCTGGGGGGGAGGGTCAACCCAGTCTCGGTTTCTCCTGCCTGACTAGAAACAAAATTGTGGACTCATTAACTTCCATTAAGTTGAAAGAATTAATCAGAACCTAACCAGCTCTGGCTGTGCTCCGGGTGGACACCTGGTCCCTGGTGCGGTCTGCTGGGCCGCGGCGCTCAGCCCTGCTCCTGCAACGCGGGCAGAATTCACGTTGTGCAGCTCCATTTTGATGAGGACATGCACTCCGTATGATTTCAATATTTTGAAGTTTACAGAGATGTACTCTCTAGCCGAGGGTGTAGTCTGTTTTGTTAACTGCTTTGTGTGCCCTTGAAAGAGCAATTAAGTCAATTTGGTAAATGGGGTTGTTCAAATTTTCTACATAATTATGTTTCTCCCCCTGCTGCTTCTATCGATTACCGAGAGAGCTGTGTTAGGATCCCCACTTGTATTTGCCGATTTGTTTATCTCTCCTTTTAATGCTGTCTGCGCTGGCTACATCTGTTTGAGCCGTGTCATTAGGTACACGTGCACGTACCTTTGGGGCTGTGGTATCTTCCGGCTGAACGGAGCCCTGGGTGGTCGTGCAGGGGAATCCCCTCGTCTCCATGTTCACTTGGTGGCTGGTGGACATCCGTGTCAGTCCGCTGACCTTACGGTCCTGTCGGCCTGGTCTGGATCACTCCCATTTAAAACACTTCCAGTGTGCCTTTAAATCCCTCGGAGGTAGTTGTCTAAAGAGAATTGGACTGCCAGCTGATTGAGGGGTTTTTAGGCTCCATCTGATGTAATTACTAGTATGGTTGGACGGAAACTTACCACGTGCTCTTTGTTTTCTGTGTTGTGTGTCCTTTGTTCTTTTTCTCAGTTTCCTGCCTAGTTAGGATAAATTATTATTTAAAAAAAATCTTGTTTCCTTTCTCCCACTGGCTTCTTAGTTGCATGTCTTTCTTTTCTTTGGGGGGCTTACAGTATCCCCGTACCGTGGTCTGTCTTCACACCTCACGACCCTCGCGTGCAGCCCGTTTCCGTGTGCACCATTCTCCTCTTTGCTCGGGGATAATCTTCCCTTTTCCTCTGGCTGCTTGTAAGGCGGCTCTTTATAAGCGGCTTTCAGAGTCTATGTTTTTAAAATAACGCGCCTTGGTGTATTTTTCTTACCGTTATTTTGCCTGTGGCTTACTGAGTTTCTTGGATGTCTGAGTACAGATTTGGAAACATTCTGGCCGGTATTTTGTCGAGTCACTGTTTTTGCCCTGACTTGGGTTTTCTGGGACTCAGTCGCATGTGGGCGGACACGGAGGGTCTCTCTTGGTCGGCTCTCCTGCTGCTTCACCGGGAGCGCCCACCGCGGGGCACGGTCCCCGTGTGTCTGGTCTCTGGGACCCGGTCCGGGGCGTGGTGTAGGGCTCGAGGGCAGCCTCCCGCTCTCCCAGCCAGCGCGCCGTGGACAGTGCCCAGAGCGGGGCTGGCAGGGGGCTGGGCTGTAGCATGGGTCAACGACCCAGGAACTTGGCAGCCTGAGGCAGTTGCACCGGCTTCCCCCTTGACAGAGGCAGGTCCGGGATGGAGCCCACCCGCGTGGTGCTGTCCCTGGGCCTGGGGACGCTGCCGCTGGAGCCTCCCTCACTGAAGGGGGATGCGTCCTCGTTTTAATGTGCTTATTCCGGAGACGGATCTGCCTTCTCTGCCCGCAGCGGCTCTGCCGGCACCATCTGCGGACTTAATGAGGGCCTTTCTTCCCCGCTGCCCATCGGGAGTGACACCACTACGGGCTGCACTTGGCTGGAGGAGGCCGGCACGTGAACCCACCGCTCTGGCCAGGCTCCCCGCCCGCCCCAAGCAGCTGGCCGCGCCGGAGGAACAACCCGGGAAGCTGCCGCCTGGGACGGCACCTGGAACGTGGGGCGTGGCCTAGGCGGTGGTGCCCACGACAGGCTGTGCTCTGGGCCGTGGGCCAACATGGGGGCTGTCCACAGCGCAGCCCACGCCTGTGACACGGGCAGGGACGGCCCATCTGACAGCTGGTAGTTACTGGGGGGCGGCGGGTGCTGCTTTCTCTCGAGGACCTTCCTCGGCTTCCTGGCAGTCCCTCCTCCGTGGGACTGAGCTCTGGTTGCCGTGTGGGTCTGGCCGGTGAGCCCGCGGCAGGGCCGAAGTGCTTCGTGTCTGGGGAGCTGTAGCCCCACACGGGGGTCACTGTTCCCTCCCTGTGCTGTCTGCCTGGCAGAGTCGCCGGAGGGGAGGCCCTGCGCTCAGGCCGGTGAGCGGCGCGTGTCCCTGCTGTCCCTGTGTCTGGCAGCTCACCGTCCTCACCAAGCGCATTCTCGGCAACTTGGGGCTGTTTCGCTTTAAGATCGTGGTTCCCAGGGATGGACCCTTGGGCTCTGCCCCCTGCTCTGAAGCTCAGATAGTCACAGCTGTTTGGGGCCGCCCCTGCTGCAGACCCTCCAGGACGTGGGGAGTTGACAGGTGCAGGACATGTTGCTCTTCTCTCTCCGGAGCCCCGAGGGTCCTCTGGGCACTTTCATCGCTAAGATCGCGGCTAATAAAGACTCCGCATTCTCTGGAGGGAAAACCCTCCACCAGGTGGAGAACCTTCACTTTCCGAGGAACCGGCGGCCGCCGAGGACACGTGCCGCTGAAGACATGTGCCGTGGGGCGGGGAGGGAGATTGTAAGCGGTGGTCCCCACCCTGTAAGCAGGTACAAGGCCAGGCTGGTGCCAAGCGCAGGGACGACTTCCTGGCCTGCTGTGTGCGTGTGTGCGTGCATGTGTGTGCATGTGCGTGTGCATGCGTGTGCGTGTGCGCGTGCGTGCATGTGCGTGTGCACGCGTGTGTGTGTGCGTGCATGTGCGTGCATGTGCGTGTGCACGCGTGTGTGTGTGCGTGTGTGTGCGCGTGCATGTGCGTGCATGTGCGTGTGCATGCGTGTGTGTGTGCGTGTGTGTGCGCACGAGAGAGCGCGCACTGGTGGCCGACCGCGCACGCACCTGCCCCCGCCTCGGCCTCCCCCGTATTTTGTGCAGGAATATTAGCGGCGTTGACTGGTAAACCCCGGACTCTCCCCGGGCTACGTGACGGCAGCGTGACCGCTGCCCAAGGACGGCCGTGAGGACCGTGAGACGGTACGTTTTTGGGGAGCAGGTAAAAGTGCCCGCTCGTGTAGTAAGCACTGCCTTGCATTAGGAGAAGCACCCACTGGACGTCAGTCACACGTCCTCAGAGGGCGGGAGTCCCAGAGAGGACGGGCAGTGCCCACCCCCACGTTCAAAGCCCTGCTCCGCGAGCCAAGGCCTGGGGTCAGACGCGCTCCTACCGGTGGCCCCCAGGGCCCAGGCTGGACCAGCGTGGTCGGGCGGCCCCCCGGCTGGGGCCTGGCAGGGGGGAGGCAGTGGTGCCTCTTCTGCTTCCTGTCTCTGAAGGAATCCCCAGGAGCCCCCTCCTCCCGCAGCACACATCCCGCTCAAGCCTGTTCCCACGGGGTGCGGCACGCCGAGTGTGTGCAGAAGTCGCTGGGGGCGCGCACGGGCCACGTCACCCGCGGTGCGCTGTGCCTGGAGCCCGTGGCGGTTGCCCCCATCCCCGCTGGGGAGCGGGTCCAGCCCAGAACGTCCCTGCCATCGTGGGGGCGATGCCCCTTTATATTAAACAGGGCAAATACGAGCACAGAGAAGTACAACCCGCTGAGTCCCAGCGCCCTCCTCGGACCAGCGGGGGCAGAACAGCGCGGCCCCTGGTGCACGTGGGGCTGAGCAGACCGGCATGTGGCCGTGGAGTCCTGGAGCCAGCGGCTCCCTAACCCCCCCTTCCTTTAGTTTCGGAGGCCGTAATGCTTGGGCCCTATTTCCTCTAATTCTAAGCCCTTCACTGCCTGAAGCAGAGAACCGGATGCGAGATCCCGTCTTGTTCTGGCTTCACAAAGCGCGTTTACGGCTTTCGCTCGAGGGACTCTGGAGAGCAGCCCAGCGCTGTGGCAGACGGCCACCGCACCGCAGCCTCCCAGTGCCGGCCACCGACCCGATGAGGCTGCCCCGCTCCGGGCCTGCCTCTGGGATCAAGGAAGACTTTCCTACCGAAGTTCAATTCTTGTGTTTTCCAAACACGCTGCGTGACTTGCAGAGAAACCCCACCTTTTTTTTTTTTTTTTTTTAAATATTTTATTTATTTATTTGACAGAGAGAGAGAAAGCCCAGGGAGGGAGAAAGGCTGAGTGAGGAGAAGCAGGCTCCCCGCAGAGCAGAGGAAGCCCCATGTGGGACTCGATCCCAGGACTCTGGGACCATGACCCGAGCCAAAGGCAGTGGCTTAACCAGCTGAGCCCCCCAGGTGCCCCCGAGAAACCCCACCTTGACTGGTTTTCTGCCACGGCCCAAGACCCGTCTGCTGTTGTCTTTCTTTTCTTTTTGATTTTCTAAGTAGGCGCCCCACTCGGTAGGGAGCCCAGCGTGGGGCTGAGCTCATGACCCTGCGGTCAAAACGGGCTGAGGTCGAGCCGTGGCGCTTCCTGGACTGAGCCGCCCAGGCGCCCCTGCTGTTGTCTCGCGAATTAAAAGCCACACACATGACAAACTACGTCGTCGGGTGGGTGAGACTACATTTTATTCATTCCATGGATAATCCGGAGGACCCCAGTCCTCCTAGGGCCTCTTCCGTCCGCACCTCCCACCGAAGGGACAGACTCCCAAGCCATGCACACGCACGGTCCGGGACGCCGCGGACGCCCAGCAGCGGTGGGGAAGGGGATCGGGAGGAACAAACGTCCGTCCTGGATCTGCTCTCAGAGACTCTTCCTGAACGCTCGGCGGCGCCTCATTCAAAAAGCCCTTCATGTGCAGACCCGGGGTGCGGGGGCTGCGTGGGGGTCCCCACCTGCGGAGTATCTTCATTTGTTTGCCTCCTTCATGGGTCCCTTGGACATTCCTCTTCTAAGAACGAATTTCTGTGCCTCCTGCAGCTACGAGCGAGCGACTGTGCGTCGGGGGCCGCGTGTGCGGGGTGGGAGTGTGCGTCGGGGAGGCCGCGTGTGCGGGGTAGGAGTGTGCGCCCGCACGTGTGCCCAGGGAAGCCCGCGAGCGTGTTTTCGGGTGGCCCTGGTGGTCACGTTCTATGGAGACACCCAAATACAAAATCCAATTCGTTTAGAAATTCAAAAGGACTTTTTCCCCCAAGCAAACCTGGAGGCTTTGCTTCAGACCCTGCTAGAGGCCGTGGTCTCGTGTGCTTGAAGGGGGGGGTGTCTGTGGCGGGAGCTGCGAGGCCGGGCGGGGCCGGGGTGGGGGAGGCCCCCAACCCTGCGTGCGGGGACCCTGCTCCTCGCCCCGACTCAGGCGCAGGCCGTGGCACCTTCCCGGACACCAGGCGGGGACCGCAGGATGGGACGCGGTTAGGATGCAGGAGGGGCACAGGTGGGCGGCCGGGCTGGTGTCTCAGGGAGTCCCCTGCCAGGACCCGCCTCCCACCAGGACCCGCCGGTCGCCCCAGCCAGGCCGGGGGCCGCGACCTGCGACGCCCCCACCTCAGCGACCCCCCGTGCTTCGGCCGGAGCCGGGCCGCAGGGACGCGGACGTTAAACAAACACAAGCTGGTGATGTCTATAAAAAAGAGGGGGTTTGAACGGGATTAAAGAAGCAGAAAAGGCGTCCGGGCCGGGGGCGTGCGGCGGAGCCAGACGCTGGAATGTACCTGGTCGAGAGAGGCCACGGAGTGATTTAAGTCAAAGCCCCAGACAGCCTCGGGTTCTATCAAAAAAGGGCCCACAAATAAATATCTTCTGGCCCTCAAAGGAAAAATGAAGTAGAAAACAACTTTTTCTTCTTTTTTTAAAAATGCTGAATGCTTCCTGAAGTATCTAAATGAAGTTTAGAAAATACTCATGAGTTCTCACAAATATAGAAATGTTTAAAAATCAGACAGGGCCCTGCCTCGCTGCGACCCCACAGAGGCTGGCGTTGGATTTGTGCTAGAATCAAAATGCACGTGACACGACTTGGTCTCTCGCGTGTCGCGTGTGCGTGTGGAGGCCCGTCCACCCGTGTGAGCCTCCGGTGCAGACTCCGACAGGGATGTGAGGAAAGACCACGGTGGCAAGTGACCCGGGGCAGTGCAGGGGACTCAGCCACAGCCGGCGCCGCGGGAGGGACAGCGCCCCGGGGCCCACAGCCCCGTCCCGACGCGGCTCTTCGCGGAGGACCAGGGTCAGAACGACCCGGCTGTCATGGAACTCGGGCTGAGGCCGGCACACGCATGGAGCCGCATCCTTCCAGAACCTTCTGTCCTAGTCCAGTTTCTCACGGACAGGTTTCCTTCCAAAGTCCGCGTTTTCGGGGCTGAAGTCCGCGCAGAAGCCATTGGGGGTTGGAGCGAGCGGCGTCTGTGCGCTGCCGTCTGAGTGTGGCTGCTTGGGGTACAGGTACTCCTCTGCGAAGCTGGGGAACATTTCTGCAAAACTGCAGAAATCCGCTGGAAAAAGAGGTACTGGGTGAGCTGGGGGCAAACACCTGGACTCGGGGGCTCCCGTCCCTGGGCCTGCAGGCACCCCCACCTCACACCCTTCTGTCCGGGCAGGAACCCACGCCCTCCGAGGGGAGGGGGTGGCGGAGGGAAGAGGAGAGGAAGTGGGGGAGAGGGGACGGGGGCAGGGGACAGGAGGGTCCTCCCATTTTCTCGGCTGCTCATCAGAGCGCGGCCGGCTCAGGGCTCTCGGCTATGCCCGTTCAGGGAAAATCTACAGAAAGCAGGATTTGGAACCCCGCAGTGTGCTCTGGATCTGTGTGCAAGGAAGGCGCTGCTCATCAGAGGATCTGGTTTGGGGACAGGACAAAGTGTCCACGTGAGGATCTGATCTCGGCATGGCAAGAGCTGTCGAGGGACACGGCCGTGCTCCGGAGAGACAGGTGCGCCCGGAGGGACGGGGCCACCGTCTGAGCCGGGCACAGGGCTGAGCAGGTCTGAGGCCGTGCCTCTCCCAACAGCCCTGGGACCCAGTCCTGGGTGAACGGTGCCCTCCAAGAGCACGGGGACACTCACAGGCCTGGGTGTGGGAGACTATGGACTCCAGGGAAAACCACCCGCACTCCTCTGGGGGACACTGCAGAACTTACTGGGACACGTCTGAGCTGGTCAGCGCTCACTGTGAGCAGCCCCTCCCCAGCCCACCGCCAGAGATGCACAGTCTACCCCTCGAGCAGGTGGACACACACACACACACACACACACACGCTCTAAATCAACACACACCCGTGTCTGACATTTGGTTGCAATTTTAAAAACACGTCCAAACAAGACATGAACCATGACCTTTCCTGAGCAAATGTCTCCTCTTTTTCAGCGAGAATACATTCATTTCCAAACGTGCGCACGGGCGGGCCCGCTGAGCGGGGCAGCCTTCCGGGCACCCAACCGCCCAGATCCCTTTCCCTCAGCCTACAAGTGGGTTTCAGGTCCGAGTCCCCGAGGACCTTAGCTGTCCACATTTGCGCGGCTAACAGTGACGAGCCCCCTGCCCCGCAACCCACGAGGACACGCCAGCAGCGGTCGGCCTTGAGGGACGGGCTCTTGCTTCCATGGGGGACTGAGACCACGGACCCCTGTGGGCTGTCACGGCCCAGCCTCAGCCCACACCGCCTGCAGCCCCCGGGGAGGGCATGGATCTGGGGCTCCCAGCGTGGGCATTGGCTCTGGCTCTATCCATCCCCTGTACAACTCAGACTCCAGACCCCCTAACCTGCCCCTGCCAGGCCTGGGGACGACCCCTCCTTCTGGGAATTCCACGTTGCATAGGAGAGCACGGCCCTGGTGAGCACGCATGGGCGTCGCTCCCACTGCGTCCCTGTGCCCCACCTCCAGGCACACCCCTGCACAATGGGCCCCTCCTCCCCCTGGCCCCGGGGCCACTCACCAAATGTGATCTGCCCCGTCCCCTCCTGGTCAATGGCCTGGAAGAGGTTGGTCACGCTGAGCTCTGCCACCCCTAGGGCAGTCTTGAGGATGCTGGACAGGGCGTCCTCGTCGATGTGGCCGTCCGGTGACCCGTACATCTGCCGGCAGAGGCTGGCGTCACCCCATAACCCCCAACCATGCAGGCATCCCGCTGCTTCTGCTCAGGGGGTTCCCAGCGCTCGTGTAGGCCCATCCCCGCTGGCTGGGAAGAGCCGGGGCTCCGCAGACTCCCAGATCCCCACGGGGCACCGAGCTCTGAGCACACGCCCCGCGCTCCCACTAGAGGGCACCCCAGGCAGCGGCGTGTTTCCTGGGGTCAGAGACGGAGCCCGCACCCTGGGCTCGCTGCCACATGTGGGCACTGGTGGGCTTTTGCTCAATGACACGAACGAGCCACCACCTTCCTTGGCTGGCCCATGGACCCAGCGAGGAGTGACCGAGATCGAGGGTTGGTGTGTGTGAGCCTCAGTGTGGGTCCTGCAGGGAGAGGCTGTCCGCCCCGTCAGGCAGGCCCAGCAACGTGGGTTGGGGAGGGGTCACCCTCTCCCCGGCCCCCTCCTCCTTCTGCAGCCCAGTACGCCTGCCCCTCCAGCGGGAGCTTTGGCGGACACTGCCCGGAAAACGGTCTGCTCCGAGTTGGGAGAGATGAGGGGAGCCTGGCCTCTGTTCCCAGACCAGACTCTACAAGCCGACGGCAGAGAAGCTGCCGGGTAGGGTCCGGCAGAACGGGCTGTGCTGAAGGCAGGAGCCGCAGAGCGGCCATTAGCCGGGTGCAGGCCCAGGGCCCTCAGAGCCAGCCTGCTCGGGCTGGAGGAGGCAGGTCATGTCTTTCTAGACAGGAGCCACCAAATATCAGTGTCACCCAGTTAATTCTCACGATGTGATCCACAGAAGGCACCGTGCACCAAGGGGGTTTCCCAGCAATGCCCTGGGGAGGGTCTGCTGGGGTCTTGGATTCTCTAAGCAGCGAGAGATAAGCAGCTGCCTGGCTTATACATCAGGTTCTCATAAATCTGGCTACTGGGAGTTGCACCTGTAAGAGCCACCCATTCTGAGACCCTGACAGAACGGTGTTCTGGGTGAGTAAAGCCAGCTCGGCACTATCCTAGCTGACTGTCCTCGTGAACCAGGAGAATCTGTAGGTGAGCAGGGACCCCCATATGAGGGTCCTGAGACTCCCACACCCCCTGCAGCAGGGGTGAATGGCTGGGCTCTAGACAGGCAGCTCCTTTGCACCCTAAGTCAGTGGGCTGAAGAAGAGGTCGTGTTGGGGGACCTGAGAGGTGGGGGCCTGCCCAGGATGGCTGCGTTACCGCACTGGGGGTGGGGCACCCGCCGGCCCTGTCCAGGCCTGCTGGAACTCACGAGGACCAGACCCTGTGCCCTTCTTAACAGCGTGGGGTACAGACCGCAGGCAGAACGGTTTTTGCAGAGGTTTGGGGGCATTTGTGCGAACGACGGCAGATACGAGCTTCCGCGGAAACGGCGGTCAGGCAGGGGCGAGTCCGCCCACGCAGGACGGGGCTGTAAGAATGCAGCACAGGCCTGATGTGACCTGCGTCTCACTGTCCCTACAAGCTGAACTCCCGTAGACTTACCTTGAATGCCAGCTGGATGGTGTCCAGAGTCCGGGCAGGCCGGCAGACGACAGACAGAGCGACCACGTACTCCCGAGGGTCCATCCTGCCTTCTCCGCTCTGGGGATGAGACGTGCCCTCAGGGGGGAGCCGGGCCCCTCCCACGGGTCAGGGAGCCGGGCTTGAACACGGATGCCAGAACTTATCTGCCTCCACCGAACAAGTATTTTCGGAAGAACATTCATAGCCCACTGGCTTCGCGAGGGCCACACCACACACCTCCTTTAGGCCACTGTGATCAAGTTTCGCAGCCCGCGAGTCTGGCACACGAAGCTTACGAAAGCTCAAGCCACACGATGGCCGTCACTTGCTGAGGTTTTCCTCGAGGAAAACACACGCAGAGCAAGCAGCACACTCGTGTTCTGAGGACCCAGTGGCCTGTGGCAGAGCGGTGAGCCCGCAGAACGGCGGGCCCCAGCCGCGGCGTGAGGACACCCAGCGCCTGGCCCACGGGACACTCACTGAGTGCCACGGAGCAGGTCCTCGGTGACCCTGGGGTCACCATGGGCCAGGCTGCTGCTTCGAACAAGCGGGCCACTGCAGGGCGTGGGCCAAGCCAGGGGCCGGCGCTGGGGCAGACGGAGGCTCCCGGCGCAGGTCCCACCACCCAGGCCCTGCAAGGCCGCCCACGTCCGGGGCTGTACCGGGAAACATGGACGCCCGGTCCAGACACGACGGGGGACTGGATGGAGCGCTGCATGGGGAGAGTCCTCACGCACCATGGGGAAGGCAGAGGGTCACCCTGTGTGCTCATCGTCGGGAGAGAGGTCCCCCATCCAGAAATCCTGGATTTCTGGAGGAGGGAACATGGTTTGATATTTTTAGACTTTTTAGAGATCCCATTTAAAACCCCAAAATACAGGTTTATCAGCAAATGTTAACTTAAGTGACGAACTTCTACGTGCATTTCAAACCACGGGAGAAAACATCCAAGCGACAGGGTGTGCCGGTCAGGGCAAGGTGTGCCGGTCAGGGCAAGGAGGGGCCGTTCCCCCTCTACTTCCAAACCCCAGGCAACGCTTCTAACTAAAACAGTACATGTTGGGAAGCTGGAGGTTTTGCCAGGAGACCCCTCCCAGGGCCATGGCCCCCACCTCATCAAACAGGGAGAACATGTCCTCCAGCGTGTCCGAGACCGGGACGCCCAGGTACTCCGCGAACTCGGGGAGGCCCATCCGTCCTCCCCTGTGTGTCCTGGCGCTTTCAGAATATCTGGACAGATCTTTTTCAAGCGCTTCTGGCTTTAACCTACATACAAAAAAAAGGAAAAAATTTTTTCATTAAAATTACAGAATGCCGCAAAACAGGACATTTACTGTAATAAGACTCAACAAAACATGAAAATTACGGCTACAATGGGCAGCGGGGTCATTTTCGGCAGAAGGTGTTCTAATAGTTTGAAGGCTCAGCGTCTCCGCGGGAGGGACGGACGCCTCTCGGGTAGGGTGGGCGGGACCATCCACGGGGAGCCCCGTGCTGAGCCCTGAGGGTTTCCAGACACCTCGAGGTGGACTGACGCGGACACTGGGAAAGCGCCCGCAAACCCTGAGCACAGGCGCTTCTATCTGCTTGAAGGCCCAGCCGGCCCTCAGCGCCCTCGGCGACCTCCAGCTTGGTCACCAACAACGGCAGGGGAGGGAGGGCCTGCTAGAAGTTTCCGGAAGCCTCCTGTCTTAGAAAAAGGATCTCAGCAGTGCTCCTCAGAACTTCCCTGTTCCTGAGCGAGCCCCACTAGTGCCGCCAGAGGAGCCACCGCGTGCGAGGGGGGGGGCTCGGGGGAGAAAAGGCGCCTCACTCACCCCAGGCGCCTCACCAGCCTGGCGAATTCGAGAAGGCAGGTGTCCGCGGGAAGCCGGAGCTGTCCTTCTGCCAGGGCCAGCTGGCAGTCCTCGAATGTGTAGTCGGTCACGGAGATGCCCAGGGCCCTGCGAAGAGGGGAGGGCACCACGGTCAAGCAGCCCCAGGGCAGCAGAGTGAGGACGGCGGCCCAGGGTGAGCAAAGGACAGCGAGCCCATCGAAGGACCCGGGCCCCCCTTCCCCGGCCCCGCGCCTCAGGGCTCCCACCCAGGCCCCCGCGCCCGAGGCACGCTGTGGCTGCCGTGTGAGGACCGCGGCTGGGCTCCACCGCCCCGCCCCGCCCTCTGGGGCCCGCGAGGCTTGTTGGCAAGTCACACTTTTGCTGAGGTATCTGCGCACTAATTTGGTGTCTCTGCAAAACTTGTTCTAGTTAAACAAGACAAAACTGCTAGGAACGCAGGTGGTGCCCGGGGCAGACGTGCGACCGCGGGAAGAGCAGGCTTCCCCAGAGCGCGCGAGGCCCGTGTGGGCCCGCAGCTGGAGTGCGGCAGCTCCACTCCGGAAAGCCCCGGTGAGTCGGCTGCGCTCAGGGCGCGGAAGGCTCCGGGGAACGGGCGGAGCCGTGCAGCATCGGAAAGAAGCGGACATTGGCAACTCCGAAAAACCAGACTAAAGCACGCGAGCGTGAAGACGTCTGCCGAGCCGGTGACCCGTTCTCGAGCCGGGCTGGGGGCTTGCCGTGCAGCCGTGAGCAGCGCTCTGTCCCTTCGGATCCTGCGGACACAGCAAGGCCGTCTGCAGCCACTCCGGCAGCGCAAGCCCCAGGAGATGGCAGGAGCCCTGGCCACAGCTTGTGTCCCGCAAGATAAAGCTGCGAAGGCATGTGGGAGGGGTACCCTGAAACTTCCCCTGGGTCGGGACGTGTGAAGGACAGCCTTGACCTCCGCAAGCCATCCGCAGGCAGGAAAAGCCGTCTCCCCTGTCCCCTGCCACGTGTCCCTCCCCAAGAGGGCACATCTGGGCGGGGCCTGTGCAGGACAGAAAGACGGCAAGGAACCTGGGGCCGGTGGTGGGGGGAGGGGACAGGGGCCCGAGCAGGGCCTCCAGCCCAGGCACTTGCCCCAGAGCCCTGTGGGACCAGAGTTCTCGCGCATGCCCACAAAAGCCCCCGCCCCACAGACGCCTGCGCCAGCAGCACTGGGCAGTGAGTACCCTGAATGCTGACGCGCACAGAAAGACGGCGTTTCAAGTTCACATCTGGCACTAAACATGACCCCAAAGTCCACTTATGTAGAGCCTGAGGCGCCCCAAGAGGTTAGCCATCACTGCGGTTTCCACCCCGCTAGGAAGCAGGTGTGCGGCAGGTGTCTTCGAGGGCACCACGCCACCCGCTGTCTCATGCGGAAGCGCAACTCGTCTTACAGGGGACGGGGGTCACCTTCATAAGGGCTGGCCGTGTCCCCAAGTCAGAGCTCAGCCCTTCTAAAGAACAGCATCAGATTTCAGGGAAAATGACCTTCTATTACAGGAAACACAATGGTAGAACATTTGCCAAGTATTTAAAACTAAGCGCCGTCCCCCAAAACTGAATGGGCTTTTAATCATGACCATCTACGACGACACCGTGCCATTGGGGCTAGCAGACGGGCTTTGAAGTCCTTCCCCGGCTAGTCCAGTCCCACTCGGCAAACTGAGGTATCATCGTGCGGGGACAGAAGCCAGGATGACCAGGAGCGCCTCGGGTCATCCCGTGAGGAGGTCGGGGGAGGTGTGCTCGGGGCCGGCGACGCTCAGCCGGTCCCAGGCTGTTCTCGGTAGGTCTCAGGGCCAGGAAGGCGACAACCCACTTCCCTGCTTCTGGGTTCTCCCGTGGCTATGGGGCAGGGGGCTGCCCTGTGGCCAATGTGCCCTTTTCCATTCGATGTGGGGCACTTTCCCTCCACGAGGAGAGCGTCTGTGATGTAATTACTGTTAAACGTTATTAGCTAGTTTATCTGAAGGACTAAAGAAGTTTACCCCCAACCCGTCAAGGCTTTGACTCTGTGGAGACGATATCCTTGTCGAGGGGTTGAACACCTTGGCTTCCCCCGAACTGAGAGTCGAATGCATCCTGATGGCCGACCGCCCCCCACGCATCCCGGTGTGGGGTTCGGAGAGCGAGCGGGCAGTGAAGTCCAGCGAGTGGGCACCTGAGGAGGCTGGGGTGTCCCGCGGGCTTGTGTCCCCAGCACCGGCCTTCCTGAAGGGCATGCGGGCCGCGTGTGCCTACCCCGCGGAGCTTTAACGCCCGCACGCTGAGCCTGTGACTTGGTCTGGTACGGCCACACAGAACACGGGAGCGCGGGGGTTTGGATGCGCACACAGTGGGGCAGGGGGCTTACCTCCTACCTCGGTCACAACTGCTCAGCCACGGCGCTGGGAAAACCCCTCCAGAGCCAAAAGAGCCTGCCACGGGGGACACCCACGGAGCCGCTGAGACCCCCTCCCAGAACCGCGGTGGCCCAACACAGAGGCGCCCTGCTGCCCGGGAGCAGGAGAGAGAGAGGCCGGGACACGGCGGGCAAGGCCGCGCGGGCCGCAGGCTGACGTCCCCTCATCCAAGACAGCTGGGCACGGTGCGGACTGCGGAAGCGAGAGACTTGTGGAGCGAGCGCACCTCGCTCGGGAGATGCGGCGTCTAGTTCCCGCGCCGCACGTGGCAAGCCCGACGGAGGCCCCGCAGGCCCCGCAGGCCCCACCCGGGCACTCGAAGCCGGGAAGGAGAGCCTGCGGGCCGCCCGCTGTGGCTGCCTGCCTCCCCGGGGCGCACACACCCGGCGCCGGGGCGGCTGGTTCCGACCCATGCAGGTGAAACTGAGCGAGTTTAGCCAGGAAGACGCAGACCCAGTGTGCGACACAGCAGGGACCGGGGAACCTGGTGGCCGACACAGCCTCCGGCCCGCGTGCAGTAGGCACTTACTCGCTTCCGCCGAGACCCGCTCTCCGAGGGCTACTGAGCGCGTCTGGGCCAGGCTAAGGAGGGACAGGCCGGTGAACGGCTCCCTAACACTCCGAGGGTTCCCAGGGGACGCCGCGGACTCGGGCTCTGACCCAGCGGGAAGGGGCACACTCACTCGGCCATGACGCGCCGCACGTTGCTGGCGTACAGCGCGGGGTCCTTCTTCTCCTCCTCCGATGGGCTGTACACAGGCAGGAACTGAGCACAGAGAAGGCTGCGTTACTCCAGTGCGCATCACAAGCCCGCCACGGTGCACTCACGGGTCGGACGCAAGGAAGGTCTGTCAAAGCAGCTTCCGTGAGAACCACCCTCAAAGTGGTCACGGTGCACGGGCGAACGCATCCAGACGCACACGTCCACATACGCAAACACGACCACGATGCCACGGGGGCGTCTGGCCCCCCGGGGACAGAAGCTCGTGTGCGCACTCGGTTCTAATGTCACATCCCGGTGTGGGGAAGCTTCCTTCAGATGCTCCCCTTTCCAGAAGTCTCTGCTTGTGCTGGGGGATAACACAACACACTGCGTCCACGTGGAAGAGACGATGAGATCTGGTGTCCCCTGCCTCTGGAGAGGATCACAAACTGCCCGGGGAACGTGGCATCTTGCACGAATGACCCTGCCCCGTCAGTAAGTGCCCCGCTCCGTGCGGACTCTGCTGGGCAGGGAGGAGACATCCCAAACGCTGCGTCCCTCCTGCAGACACTCAGCCCATCCCCCCGCACACGCTCTCCAAACGTCTAACCCCGCGGGGGCGTCTGGAAGCCTCATCGGCTCCCGCCACCTGGTTTCAGGCATTCACCCCATTCACCCACTCAGGCCCCTGTGAGCAGAGCACGAGGGGAGACACTTAGCGCAAGTTCAAAAATTCAGAGCTGCCTTTAAACTCTGAAAACTGTGGAGACGCCTGGGCGGCTCAGTCGTTAAGCGTCCGCCGTCGGCTCAGGTCATGGTCCCAGGATCCTGGGATCGAGCCCCGCATCGGGCTCCCTGCTCAGCAGACAGCCTGTTTCTCCCTCTGCTGCTCACCCTGCTTGTGTTCTCTCTCTCACAAGTAAGTACATAAAATCTTTAGGAAAAATAAAGAGCTCTGAGAACTGGAAACGAGGCCTGAAATAGAGAAGCACACACGGAGGCCAGGAAGCAGCCACACGTCATGTCCTGGCAGACGGCCAGCCCCCCTTGGACTCGGGCCAGGGACCTTTCTGCTCAGTGTGTTGTAATTAAGTAGCTTCTGCTATACTGAAAAAACCTGGAAGCTGGCTGAAATCCAGACTCACTTGTAAATTCAGTGCAATTCTGCAACTTTTATCAGAAGGTAGCAAAATGCCTCATTAAACCCTTTCTGTTGCATTTGGACTCCCCTATCAGGGGCAGGGTAGCCACTGATTCCCCTTTTAAGGAAAGAAACTCTGCTCCTCACGCACTTGGATCAAACGTACAGGCTGCACGCAGGTGGCTACTGAACAGAGCTGAGAGAAGGGGGTCGTGACCTCGGCCTCCGGGCTGAAAGCCGCAGGCAGGCTGCGGGATCTGACCACGGATCACACAGGACGACAGGACGACACATCTGTATGATCTCTGTGATCCAGCAGTAAGAGTAGCAAGTAAAAATGCCACAAATATCACCCATTGCACGTGTGCCAATGTTAAACACCGTTAAGCTCCGTTAACCATGATAAAAGAAGGGTCTAACTTCTTTGTCAATGTTTAAGAAACTATCTGATTCGTGCAAAATCCTGCAGGAGACACGATGTGACTGAGGCCAGGGAAGTATGTCTGAGGAGCAAAGAGAAGTGGGAAGACCTCGGAGCGGGCCAGATGACGTACAGTACCGGACCTGTGCAGACCGCAACGTGACGCTGCCAAAGGCGTGTCTGTGCGGACACTGACGCCCTTATCTCTAGAGATGCCAACATGATGCAGAATCTGCAGACGCTGGTCAAACCTCACGTCTGCACAGGGAACAAAGGTCACAGTTGTCTTTGTCCAATGCAACACTGTATCCGCAGGGACAACGCAACACTGTATCCTCAGGGACAAGGCCATAGTAGCCAAGGAGGAAGGGCTGAGTAACACTGTATCTGTTCTGACCACATGCCATGTTCCCTGCAGACACCAGCTAACCCTGGATCCGCCAGAGCCGGCGGTGGATCAGTGTATCACCTGGCTCAGTCTCCGACCCGCTCTGCGCAGACCACATCAGAGGCCGCCTCGCGCTGGCTGTGCACAGACTGTGACCTCACACTACGTGACACTCCAGTTACAGACACCCCGAAGCAACACTGCATCACGCCGCATCTGGACTCGGATACTGAGCCTTTGCGAGCCCGCGCGTTAGGCTGTTGAACGCGTGTCTGTACAAACCTCGATTTCCACGCGATTGTGGAACTGACACAGTGTGAGCCACAGGGTCTCCAACCTTAAAAATGAACAAACAGATTTACAGCTTTGGTTAAAAGATTCGCAATGTCTTTTAATTAAATGACTTCAATTCTGGGGTTGCCTGGGTGGCTCAGTGGGTTAAAACCTCTGCCTTTGGTTCAGGTCATGATCTCAGGGTCCTGGGATCGAGCCCCACGTCGGGCTCTCTGCTCAGCGGGGAGCCTGCTTCCCCTGCCCCCCCGCCTGCCTTTCTGCCCACTTGTGATCTCTGTCAAAAAAAAAAAAAAAAAATCTTAAAAAAAAAAATGACTTCAATTCTGGGGCGAACTCTGCCAATGCCCAGCCCCTGCAGGGCAGCTGCCTTGTTCAGGGCACACCATGCCCCCCTCAGGCCAAGGCCAAGCCTCACAACACTGTGATGAGAACGGGGCTACCCTTCTCAAACGGGGTTCCTCACTGGCCCCGCCAGATGCACCCACTCCTGCGGCTGTCCTTTGCCCTATAGGTGCCCATTCCCCACGCGTGTCCTCCGGCTCAGGAAACCTCGTCTACGTGACACTGTCCCAGACCTGGCTGTCCCCAGGCCACGCACTCAACAGGTCCTAAGTCGTGCCATCTGCAAGGTCAGCCCCTGAGCTCCGGACCCCAGAACAAGCATCACCACCCTTTTCTCTATAGAAGTGAGAAACGGGGAGCCCTCTGGAGCCTCTTGTCCTTGCACACGACTCCTCTCCACAGCGGGCAACTGGGACCCAAACTCTCTCTCTATACACCTGACCTCTGACCATCACCAGCCCCAAGCCTGGCCACCAGGGCCCGAAGAAGCCCCTTCACACCTTTCTCCCAGATGCCCCCTTGCTTCTCACCATCCAGCAATGCTAACGCTACGGGCCGCAAATGCGGCCTCTCAGGGCACCCCCCGCCCCCCACCCCCAGCACCCCACCCCTGCCTCAGCCGGGGGCCCTGGGAGGGCTCTGCTTGGCCCCACCACTCACCCTTCTGCTGTGCCAGGTCAAATACTGGTACCATGGAGGCCTGCTGTCCTAGAACCCCGTGCCTCCCCTGCGCAGCCGTTCAAGAGAAGGGCTGTCCCCGCAGCTCTTTTGTTTTTTCTAGGAGCTGCGGCCCGCGGGTGGGCTGGTGGCCACTGAGCCAACAGACACACGTGGGAAGGAAAGAACGCTCACAGTCGCCTTCCCCTGGAGTGGGAGACCATTAACTTAGGTCCTGGAATCCAGGAGTGTGCGAGCAGGCCAGGTTTGCACACTTAGTTTTCGCAGCAGCAGAATCTAACGGCTGCCATCAAGCACCTGTGTTCAGAGCTTCCACATTTGCAAAAGTAACCAGAATGCAGGGCAGCGACTTGAGTGGCCCCTGTGCTTTCCCGCAGGATAGGACACACAATGTGACGGCACAGGGTCTGACTTACGCGCCGGGTCCTTGCCATGTCCACGTGATGGTGTCCTGGGGGCAAGAAAGAAGCAAAACACATCACACTGGCCGCCAGGGACCGGGAGTCCCGACACAAGCCCTTCCTTCTGTGCCATGCCCGCCGTCTGTCCTGGCCCTCGACCTGGCCCACCTCTGACCCCAGAGAACGCCGGTACCCTTCTCCTTCCCAAGTCCGCTATGGAACCGGGGAGCAGGCGGGTGCCGCCCAGATACACTCCTCTCCCCCCACGGCTCCAAGGTCAGCAGCTCTGACGTCTGCCTGAGCTGCCGCCCCAGTTCCGCTCTCCAGCCTCCCCTGTGCTCAAGGCGTCCTGCCAACATCAGTTCACAGCCCAGGACCTGCTTTGGGCGAGCTGTCCCAGTGACCACTGTCCGCCACCACCATCGCCCACCACGTGAGGCTCACTCCAACCCACATGCCCGCGGACCCCCAAGGCCTGGCCTCCACTCGGGGCCAGAGATGAGCCCAGGCCTGCGGGGGAGCAGGAGAAACCACTGTGAGGCACTAAGGGCGCCCAAAGCGCCCCCCCCACCCCAGTCTCAGCCCCATCAGACACTGAGGTGGGGATGCTAGAGGACACAGACCCTGCTTCTGCCCTGACTCTGGTCCCAAGTGAGCTTCTTTCTTCGAAAGTCCTGACACCCCCTGCCGGCTTCCCATGGGCTCCGGAAAAGCTGCCCGCCGCAGGGGACACCCCGGCCCCCTCCCTGCCCGTGGCCGCTGCTCCTCCGCACGGGTCCGTGCGCCAAGCTGGGAGCGGAGGCCCTTCCTGAAACTGGGCAGCTGAGGTCCACGACAGACCGACGGGCTGAGGGCTCACAGTGGCCATGCTGCTTCTCTGACAACTAAGCTGAACGCTTCCGGAAGAACCCAGTAAAGGCAATTTGCTGAAAATAAGCCTATGAAATAGGCTTAAAAAAAAAATAGAAAATCTAGAATTCCACCCGCCGATGACTCTCTCCTCGTCAGACACTGGCGAACCGGCGCGGCTGTTCTGTTTCAGGGACGCACCGTCAGAAGCCCCGTCTCCGTCAGTTCGTGCGGCGGCGGGTTCTGGCCGACACGGACTGACCGACCGCTCTCCCCTTGGAGAACCTCTTGTGCCGTCAGCACCTGGAGGCATAGGGTCTGCTGTGCAAATCTGGGAGCCTCCGGGTCTGGGCCAGAAGCAGGCGGCCAGCCCCTCGCGCCCACTGGTGTCACACGGAAGCTGCCGTCTGGACGAGCAGCTCGGGGCCCCACGGTTCTGGGGCTGCTGAATTTCCTTTTTGTCGTCATAAAGACACATGGTGACCGGGAGAAAGCTCGCTGCACCGGGCAAACCCGCCACCGTGTCCTCCGTCGACAATCCAGGGCAGCCGACACCCAGGCAGGGCCCAGGGACACGAGCCGTGGCGGGGAGAGCCTGATGCCCGAGCGGGTGCGAAACACACACCTGGAGGGGCCGTGGCCGAGTGAGACGCAACGGGTGCCGAGCGGCACCCGCAGGGGCTTGGGGCCCGCGCCGGGAGTGCGGCCGACTGAGCTGGACACATGTGGCATGGCCACAGGGCCCCCGGGGGAGGGGACAGCTGCGGCTGCCTTGACAGATGTGGAAGCGGATGCCATGGCGAGGCTCTGGCCACAACCCGTGGCCTTCCTGCCTCCCCCGAGCCAGGGCCCCGTCGAGATCACCAGGCGCTCGGGGCCCAGACGCCCCCTCCTGCGCTTTGCTCAGACAGAACAGGTGACGCCCTCCCCACGGACTCAGATGCACCAGCAGAGGCTCATTTGGTACAGACTCACTCACTTCCCTTCCCTCCCGCTGCCTCCAGCCTTTCAGGGTGTAGACTCTCTTAATGTCACAGTTTCCCAGGTGACCCGGGAGCAAAGGCTGCCGTGGACGCGGGGGAACGGCTCACGTCAACTCGACAGGACACATTGGCAGGGAGGACGGGCCACCGCTTGGTGACCCGTGACTACAGGCACCTCACCACAGTCTGAGGAAAACACACTCACCAGTTCGTTTGGGTACCGCAGAACCACGGGCTGCACGGGGACCCCCGGGATGAAGGCGCCTGCAGGAAAAAGGGGCGTCATCTTACTTCGACGGCTGGGTGCCTCTCCCTGCACGTCTCATGCCGGGCCCGGAGAAATGAGGTTTTCTGCTACCCCTTCTTGGTGGATGGTCATTGGGTACCTGGAAGGTTTCCTCAATGGGGGTGTGGGCTGAGTCACATCAGGGAAAACCACAGGCTCGCAGGGACCCAGGAGTGTCTCCCTGACTCGCTCAAGGAGGAAAAACAGAGAATTTAAGAAAATTACATACCGGGCTTGAAGGTAATGAGGCAGGTCCTGTTGGTACACGTTCCTTCTGGAAAAATCATTATCTTGGAATGAGAAGAGAAAAGGTCAGCTTTAAAGGAACGTAATCCAGAAATAGTCTGCCTTCTGCACTCCATACACGTTGAGATAGTTTCGTCATTCTCAGCGTGGTTTAGGCACACAATGGGAGCACGCCTGGCCGTGCTCCCCGGGCAGGAGTTCTCTACAACAAATCTGGGGGCCGGCACCAGCCTCCCAAGCGTGTGCGCGGGGCTGATCACGGTCGCCGTGAGGCCCAGCTGCCACCGCCCGGACATACCACCAGCACGCAGTGGGGTCCCCCCAGGGGCAAAGCGGGACAAAGATACACAAAGGGGGGCTCAGCAGCCAGCCCTGGGCTGAAGGCGTCGGGGCCAGGGCCAGAGCCGAGGCACAGCTGGGCCAGCAACCAGAAATGCCGCAGAACCAGTGGTTAAACACATCCCACTGGGACTCCTGAATTCCTCTGGCTCCTGCTGACCTCCAGCCACAGGACAGAAACTCAACCCTCCCCTCAGCACGGGGACTACAGCCCACCTGGCTGCTTCGGACGTGGGGCAGCAGCCGAGCAGCCCGGACGTCACGACCCCTGGGGGCTGCCCGCGGGTGAGGGTGCCTGGCAGCCGGGCCTTCCATTCTCCAAGCACCCAGGACCCAGACAGCCCCAGGGCACTCCAGCTTCCGAGGCTCGGCTGGAAGAAATACAGCCGACATCGGCCGAGGCCGCAGCCCGGCCGCCTGCAGAAGTCCATCCTGATGCTCCCGAGGGAGCCGGGCTCACACGGACAAGCTCGGCCCGGGGTTCTTAGGGCCAAACAGCCATGCCTCGTGGACTGGCGCGCACCAGAGGCCGTGCCTGCCGCAGGTCCAGGGATCACCAAGCAGTCATTTTAGGAAAGATGCTTCGGGCACGTCAGACACACGTACCTGCCTCGTTTGCCCCCATTTTACAATTTCAGGACTAATAGTATCTGACACTCAGCACGATCCTGAACTCACACCCTCATCAAACAAATGAAATGAAATGAATCCGGCCCCCCCCGAGGCTCACTGCATTACCTGTGGCCACTTTCCATTGGACTGTGCGCGCCTCCTGATCTCCTCCACGGTCTTCCTGCGGGAGTCCTGGTCGGACCGAGACACGAACACCGGCCGGATGTACTTTATCAGAGCTGCCAGGGGAGGAGAGGCACTGGTGTGGGAACACACGGCTTCTGCCGCGTTCAGAGGGATACAGGGGGCTGCCCACGGCACAGGGCAGAGGCGAGCCCCCTGGGACACCCCAAGGGCAGCAGTGTCCCTGAGGGTAGGTGGCAGGTCAATGCCCAATCATGGGGGATCAGGGAAATCACTGCGGCTCCCAAGGTCGAAAGTAGCACCACTGGTGTCTGCAGCCTGGAAAGCAGGAGAAAGCAAGGGCAGTAAGGCTGATCCCCGCTCTGCGCGGACAGAGGAGGGAGCTGGGGGAGGTCAACAGCTCCAGAGTTGGAAGGACCCAAGGTGCGTGGCTTAAACCCCACCAGCCCGTCACGGGCAAAGCCGTCTCCCTCAAAGACACGAGCTAATGCGCTGACCCCAGGCACTGAGGACTGTGACTTTCTTTGGAAATTGGGCGCCTGCAGATGGCAGTCATGTTAAGATGACATGGTATCAGAGCAGGGTGAGCCCGGCCTCACGCCTGGTGTCCTCACATGGAGGAGATACGGACGTGGATGCAGAAGGCCCTGGGGCGGCAGAGCCCAGGACCGGAGTGACGTGACCACAGCCACAGGATGCCGAGGACGATGGGGAGCCGCCAACGGTGACGAAGGCCGGACAAGGCCTCCCCCCAGAAGCCGCCCTGCTCACACCCGGCTCGGGACTTCCGGCCCCCAGGACAGCAAGAGAATCAGCACCTGCTGTCTCCGGGCGCCCAGCGTGCAGCCCTGCCGGGGGCGCCCCACGGCACTCACACGGCGGCGGTCCGGACCACCTTGGCACTGCTGGTGCGGCAGGTCGCTGCTCCTGGGACCAGGCCTGACGGCAGCGCCCAGCACACGGTTTTTGTGCCCGAGGCTCTGAAGGCAGGGACACACTTCTTAAAGAGAAACCCTCAAGCTGACATGACAGCTGTCCTTAGCGAGGCGTCCTCTCCTGGGAAGGACAAGTGGGCGGCCGTAGTGGCCAGGCACCCCCGTGGCGGTGACACATCCCCGCTGGGCCCAACATCAGCTTCGGACTTCTGAGCGTTCTAACCACACGTGAGGAATCGTGTGTCGTGACTCTTCTTCCTGGGAGGTCTTCCAAAAGGCAAAGACCTTTTAAAATTCATTTAAAAAAAAAAAAAAAAAAGAATCTATCTGGTCACGCCCTCGGGACTCAAAGTCCAGGCTGCACATGGGGCTCAGTGATGTTTTCTTCTGGCACCTGGAATCTTCTTTCCTGTTCGTTCTCGCGGACTCCTGCGGACGGCGCTGGGAGCAGCACGTGGGGAAAGGGCCGAGGGGACCCCCCAGGACAGGACGACGGGGAAGCCCCCAGCTTCCTCCTGTCCGCGCCAGCTCCGCGCTGTCTTCCAGGGAGGGGGAGGAGGGGGCAGGCTGGCGGGTCTTACTGAAGAGGGTCGGGCGTCACGAGTGCCCCGTCCTGCGGACGCGAAGAGGCTGTCTCTTCACGATGCGTGGACGTGCCGGAAGCTCCAGGCAGAGGAGGGGAGAGGCTCTCTGGGCTCCGAGGATGACGGGGTTTCATCCTCTGACTGGTCTGACTGGTATCTCAGACTCCCCTTCTTTTTGGGGACCCCCAGGTGAATCCCACCGGAGACCTCGTAACTGAACAGCTTGCTTCTGAGGACAGACGGGAAATATGGCCGCACGTCCGGTGAGCCCCACGCACTGTTGGCAACAAGGGCCTGGGGCGCTGTCCTGCCCGAAGACCATGAGACGCGGTCACCTCTGACACCGCCCCGCGTCTGTGAACGCCCAGGGGCCCACAGAAAGGACACTGGAAGTAAACCGATGATGTAAAAATGAGAAAAATCCTTGGGCTGATCACTCTAACTGGTGGTCACAAATCCTTCTGAAGGGGACAAGATTTTGAATATTTTTAACATTCATCCCTCCACCAAAGCGGTGGGCTGTCGAAGGGTCCAGGAGCACCGAGTTAAACAACAAGGATGAGAAGAACCAGGAGGACGGGCCACTGGGAACGCCCCAGGCCGAGTGCTGCATGGGGGTGGGAAGCTGGGGGGGTGGGGCAGGGGCTTGTTCCATCCCCCACGGTGGGAGGAGCCTCAGCCGCATTCCTGGGGGCTCGAGGGCATATTTACCTTCAAGACCCGGATACAGGGAATGCGAGCTGGACTTGGGATGCGCCGTGCGTGACTTCTGACTGAACCCGTAACAAACGGCCCGGCACCCCCACACTTTTCTTTCTCCGTCAACCGTGACGCGTCTGGGACGCACGGTGAGGGACCCCGCACGCGGAGGACAGGCTGGTGGCCCTCCCGAGGTTCGGTCCACGGTGGGGGGCGCGGAGCTCTGCTCTGACCTCGCAGCCCCCAGGACATGCAGCCAGTGGAGTCGGCTTTCGAACCCTGACCTTGGGATGTGGAGGACAAAGTGCAGCCGTGAGTCTCCATGACGCTAACTTGGGACTTGAGCCGTCACTGAAGGCAAGGCTTCGAGAAGGGTTTGTGTGATTTGTACATGAAGGAGGGGGAGATGGCCCCCAAATCCCAGAACTTCCCCCAGAATGCTGACATTCCACAGCCTGAAGCTTAAAACCGAAAAGAGGGAATCGCAATGAAATTACAGAACGAAGTGGCTTCCCGCACCCTCGGTCGGGGCCCGCACTGCCTCACACTCGGGAGCCTACGACACCCTCTCAGCGCTTCCTAGAAAGAACCTAAAACGTACACCATGTTCCCTCGCAAGCAGCCCCCGAACACCATCACAAGCAGGGAACTCAGGAGAGTTCCGCGGAGGCGGTCAGGGCGTGGACCGTATGCCCCTGGCGCCGGGGCACCAGCAGCACGTGCCTCCCGCCGGACCAGAATCCTCGGCGGATGCACTCGTGGTCTGAACGGTGAGAGGCAGGCAGAGGAGAGGGACGGCGGTGTGGCCTCCCCTCCCCCAGGAGCAGCCTAGAGGAAGCAGGGCTGGGTGGCAAGCCCAGGAACAGAAGCCAGGGGGGCAGGAATCAGGAGTAAGCCCTAGGACCTGTGCGTGAAACCTCGTTCAGGAAAGCAGTCTTTGCAGATGTAATTAGTCATGTACCTGGAGATGAGAGTACCCTAGGTTACCAAAGACAAGTGTCCTTGTGCGAGACGCACAGGGACAGACGCAGGGGAGGCCTGGGGGGAGGGGGCAGGGGCAGGGGGGACTCCGCCATAGCCCCGGGGCTGCCCGGGGGCCAGGGGCTGGAAGAGGCAGGAAGGACCGTCCCTGAAAACCTCTGGAGGAGAGAGGCTTTGGACACTTGACCTTGACTTCTGGCTCCAGGACTGCCAGTGTAAGCTTCTCCTCTCGTGCCAGGAGCGGGGCGATCTCTCACGGGGCCGAGGGACACCTGCACACCTGGGCTTTCGGTCCCTGTAACCAGCGCCCGACACTTCTATGTAACCAGACACTTCTATGGCCACGGGGTACAGGCCCTGCACTTGCCACGGACCAAACCTGAGCAGCCACTTGGACACATGACGCTGGAGGACGTGTGTGTGTGCGTGCGTGTGCATGTGTGTGCACGTGTGTGTGAACCCACTGAAACCCACGAGAACGAACATTACAGAGAAGCCGCAGCAGAGGGACAAGAAGAGACTCAAGGGCAACTGCCTATTTCATGTGGGTGTGACCGGCACTGACCGGCAGGGTGGGGGCCCGGCCACTCCCGGGGCGGGGGGGAGGATGGGGGAACACGGCACTCACCCCCAGCAGGATGGGGGGTCTCACTCACCCCCAGCAGGATGGGAGGTCTCACTCACCCCCAGCAGGATGGGGGGTCTCACTCACCCCCAGCAGGTTGGGAGGTCTCACTCACCCCCAGCAGGATGGGGGGTCTCACTCACCCCCAGCAGGATGGGAGGTCTCACTCACCCCCAGCAGGATGGGGGGTCTCACTCACTTCCAGCAGATTGGGGGGTCTCACTCACCCCCAGCAGGATAGGGGGTCTCACTCACCCCCAGTAGGTTGGGGGATCTCACTCACCCCCGCAGGATGGGGGGGGTCTCACTCACTCCCAGCAGGATGGGGGGGTCTCACTCACCCTCAGCAGGATGGGGGGTCTCACTCACTCCCAGCAGGATGGGGGGGTCTCACTCACCCTCAGCAGGATGGGGGGTCTCACTCACCCCCAGCAGGTTGGGGGGTCTCATTCACCCCCAGCAGGATGGGGGGTCTCACTCACCCCCAGCAGGTTGGGGGGGTCTCACTCACCCCCAGCAGGTTGGGGGGTCTCACTCACTCCCGGGGGGCGGGCTCACTCACTTCCCCATATTGGGATGTCTCTGCTCTCCGCCTTCATCACGATGGACGACATCGTCAGGGTGACGGCAATGGCATCGAAGTAGGAGGAGTGAGGAGCCAGCGTGAGGATGGCGGCCTCTGACGGAGAGGCCCGCTGACCCTTCATGACCACCCAGTGGAAGCCTCCGGAAAACCACATGGTGCGCATGATGGCCTTGAGCAGGAAATCCACTACCCTGCAAGAGACAGTGCTGCGGTCACGCCGGGCCGGAGCTGGGGGTCAAGGGCGCCGCGCTCAGCTCGCCAGTGCAAGGCCGACCGGGGGGACACGGACGCTGGGAGCTCAGTGCCAACCTCTGGCGGTCAGCCAGGGCGCTCCAGGCCCCTCCAAATCCCCAACAGCGGCTACTGAGGTGTCCGGAGGAGAGAAGACAAGAGATGCTGGGCCTCCCCCCTCTACTAGACGGGACGCGGGATGCCTTTTTATCAATTTGTCCAAGAAAACGGAAGTGCTGACCGCGGCGCGACACAGCAGCATGAGGACGACGCGGGGGCCGGAGCTGTGCAGCGGAGCAAGGACACGGCACGTGGGGGCCACTGGGGCTGCCGGCGCCGGACGGTGATTCGTCCTGAAACAAACCCATTACACTCTCTAGAACGTAATTAAAATTGGGGTTGATGCTGGGGCCTTGACCGAGCCACTCCTGTCCCTGCCCTGGAGGGTCCTGAGGTCTGGGAATCGATGCCCCGATGCCCCGTTGCTAAAGCAACCCTCTTCCGGATGAAACTCGATGGACGATAATGCGGGAAGTTAAAAAGCCACCAGCCCAGATTAACCGAACAGCTTCCTACTTGTTTTCACACGTGCGAGCGCGCAGACCCGTAAACCCCACCACCACCTGCGCCGGCTGCAGAGGGTCGAGGACCCACATCCCCGACGGCGCACAGAGGCGCCCGCGAGCGGCCCCGGGCCGCAAGCTCCGCAGCCCAGGGAGAAGGGGGGCCGCCGTGTCACGCAGACAACTGGACTGCCTGACAGAAGCACGAGCCCGAAACCTCTCTGGATTGACCCCCATGGGGCTTAAAACTGTCCCAAGAGAATTCCGGAAGAGGAGGCCCAACGGCACCGAGCCCAGAGGAGCCGTGAGCCCCTCGTGGAGCTCCTGCAGGAGGCCCCCACGTGCACGGCGACCAGTCGCCGCGCGGCGCATGCCGAGATGCTGGGCCGGGCTCCGATGGCGGCTCCGGAACCGGGCGTGACCACAGCCTCGCTCTTCTTACCCGTCCAGCCGCGTATGCTTAACTACGCTCCTCTGCACACAAGCTACCTTGCATAAGAACACGTTTCTACAAAAGCCACGAGACCGCCACCGGCACGCAAGGAGAAACGAGGCCTGGGGGAGGCTGCCGTGGGACGGAGAGCCGCCCGGGGGAGTCAGAGTCCGGGGCACACGGAGGGAGCCACTCGTAAGTGTGGACCAAATCCTGGTGTGCCCGTGAGAGGCACCCCCATCCCAGGTCAAAGGCCAAACCGCATGAAACAGAAATGGGAGCAGAGGGTGGGCCCAGGACGCCTAAGGACACTCTCGGGGGCTCGGAGGAGCCCCAGCCCCGGGGAGGCCGTGTAGCCTGCGGACGTGGACACGGACCTCAGAACCACGCCTGCGTGGACCGCAGCCCGCCTGACGCCTCCGCCTCCGTCGGCCCATCCGCGGCCGAGGTGGCCAGTGACAAGCCCGAGGGGCTCACGGAGTGATTCCCGGGAGTGGTGACGCGGGAGACGATCCACACGCACCTGCAGGGACTGCCGGCCCTTGCTGCCTCCCTGCTCGTCACCCGGTGGGCACCCTGGAACCCGAGACGCCAGCACGACCGGCCACGCGGCAGAGAAGAGACTCTGGCGTGAGGACACGAAGTGGCAGGCACCAGAAGGGAGGCTGGGCGTCCACGCTCTCCTCAGGCTGTTCCGGAACCCGGGCCGGGGCGCCATGAAGAGCGGCAGAGAACAAGAACACACGCTGAGCGATCCAGTATCCAGGCCCCCAAGAGCCTGTTCCCGGGGAGGCTGGAGGTCTCCGGAACATGCCGCAGGAAAAGGACAGCAGTGCAGACAGGAAGAGAACAGTTTCTTACGGCTGAAGACAGACAGACCTTCAGCACCACGTCAGGGAGCAGAACAAAGTGAAGACAAGACGACAGACTCCCATGATTTCCTTGGAAAACTTGTCAAATTCTGGGGGGAAGAGAGAAGGGTCCCAAACTCGCAGCGAGTAACAAGCCGACTCCCTGAGCAGCACAGCCGAAGCTGCCGGCAGCTTTGTGACTCTGGGGCCAAAGATCTGGAATCCGTGGTTCTCTGCCCAGACCAACTCCCCATCAGCATTGAGGGGAGAACGAAGACACACTCAGAGATGCACCCGAGTTCCTCCTGCTTGTCCTCTTTCTGAGACAAAACCTACAATCCAGGAAATCTTGGGAGGGAAAAATGAGAAAAAAAGAAAGAAAAACCCCAAACCAGGCCCAGGAGATAGATCATGCCCAAAAAGCGTGCAGGAAAGCATTGCACCTGGCAGAAAAGGGACACGTGGGGAGCCGGGGGCTCTAGGACCCTCTGGGAGGGCAGCGTGACCCCAGCAAGCTGGCGAGACCACGAGGGGGTCAGAGCTGGGAGGCTCAGGGCTCACTATTCTGTACTAATACAGGCAAAGCAAGAGTCTGACTGTAGCTGGAAAGAAGGTTAAATGAGGTCACGGCGCGGGGGAACTGGTTTCCTGGCAGGAGGGGGACCAGAGCTCTCCTTGGGAGCCAGGGAAGCCCAGCGAGGGGGCACCCTCTGCGGGCACGTGCATTCCCGACTGCCAGCCTCTGGAACCTTCTGTCGTTTACGCCCCCAGCCTGTGGCACGTGGTTCCAGTGGCCAGAGCTGCGACACCCTCTAAGCACGTGAGCCGAGGGGCAGCAGCCAGAGGACACTGCCGGCCGCGGGTCAGGTTTGCAGGACGCTCTGGGTTTTACAGTCATTTGTCATCTGGAAGTAACTCCAAGTCAACGTCTCTGTGGATTGTCTCATTCTACCTTTCATGGCGAACCGGAGGCGTTTATCTTAAGACGTCCGAATGACGCTAACGCCTCCAGCACAAATCCTCCCCGTCGGGACATCACCGACTCGCCCCGCGCCTCCCACCGGACCCCACGAGGGCTCTTCCGTCCCAGCCTGCGGACGCCGAGACCTGTTGTTCCGAAGCCCCCTTCCTCCCACCTCGCCGGTCCCCCCATCAGGCACGTCACCCTGCTCTCCCTGAAGGCACTCTGTGTTCACTGTCCTTTGTTGACCCAGGGCAGGGCAGTGCGTGGAGTTCCTGAAAAATACTGCTGCACGGAGACCTCGAGGGCGTATGGCTTGCACCCCAGCAGCAGCCTGTCTATCCGTGTGCGCACACACACGTCCCTGGCGCACATACATGGTTGCATACACGGTGCACTTTTGCATGCACGTAATGCTCACACATGTGCACATACGCACACACCCACACTTGCCCACACGCACAGACACACGTGCTCACGGAAGGCACTGCACACAGGCCCGCACACACGCACAGGCATGTACACAAGCTTGCACAACATAAACACGCGAACACAGCGCTGTGCGGCCCCCTCACACGCAGACACCCAGAGCCCTCATGAACCCTGAGACGCGTCCATGTCTTACCCTGAAGGCTGCCGCTCGGCACGCGCTACAGGCACACGCGGCACCTGGGGAGCCGGCTGTGGGCGCCAGTCGGTGGGCCTGTATCATCCACCGAGCCCAGGAGAGCTGCACGGAGCCGGCCTGGGGGCAACGGAGTCCAGCCCGGAGTCCGCACTTGGGAAAGAGAATCCGCAGGGGGCGCGTGAACAGGCAGGAGGAAGCCCAGCCGGGGGGAGCAGGAGGGGAGAAGACAGGTGCCGGAGGGAAGGCCGCCCTATCTCCAGACCCCAACTCTTAGACCCCGTCATCGGTCAAAAATTCTCCAGCTACAGATCCGTAACCTAGCAAGACCGAAATTCTGATTCCTGTCTGGTCCAGGTTTATTTTGCTGGATTATATATTTGATACTAAACTCATATTTGAGGGTTAAAACATTTAAGAAAATCCTCAAGGTAAAGCATGTCCGTCACAGAGAATTAAGGAATCTGAACAAGCCAGAAAGAGCACTGGAAGCCAGTGATGTCCCCAGCGCCCGGGAGGGCCACAGCCGACAGGACCTCCCTCCCCCCTCCCCTCCCCCCGCCTCCGGCCCCCAACTCACTCTCTCCTCCCTTGACCCACACCCGCTCTCTCCCCCCATACTCAGTCCCTCCCCTCCTCCTCCCAATACTCAGTCCCTCTCCCCCTCACCCCTACACTCATTCCCTCACTCCCTTCCCCCCTCACTCAGGACCCACGTGCTAGCACCCCCAGGCCCGGTGCCACACTGGAGCTGCCACGGGATGGGCCACAGCCCGCCGTCGAGGCTCCCGGGGAGGAAGACCGTGGTGCGCCGGACTCTGATGTGGTCTAAGCACGTGAACACAGGGAGGGCTGCACACCAAGACCCCCCGTGCGGGCTCCCGGTCAGGGCCACGCACACTCCTCGCGGGCTGGAGCTCACGGGCAAACCCATGACTCGAATTTCCGTCTCTGCTGCGCGTGGGACGGTCGCGTGTGCCCACGGCAGGTGCATGTCTGCGGAACCAACCGCAAGGGCGAGCGCCAGGTCCCTCCTGCCTCTGCAGGGCACCAGGTTCCTGCTGGCCAGACGCTTCCTAGGCCGAGGCGGACTGAGCCCGTCCGCTAAGCCCGTGAAGGGCCAGGAGCCAACGTTTGGAGCTCTGAGGGCCACACAGCGTCTGCGTCCGTGAGGGGCTCAGCGCCAGCGAAACTGTTGTAAACCGGGCAGCGGCCGGGGATGGCCTGGGGAGAGGGAGCCCCATGCGAGGCTGCCGTTTCTGCTCCTGCGCCAACTGTTCCTGGACCCCAAGAGGGTGACGACGGGTGCGGACAGCGGGCGGCTTTCAACACAACGACAACTTCTGGGACGCCAGAGCTACTTCCCAGGGTCCTTGCCTCCCAGCGCTTTCTTCAGCGACGGCGGATGCGCTGCTTCACGAGCAGCTTCACGGAGGAGCGAGAGGACAGTCTGAGCAGCTTCTGAGGCCCGCGCTGCGTCTCCAGCTACGGTGTGCTCAGAATGTGGGCGCCCGGGGGCCTGGTCCGCTGGGCGTCGGACGCAGGGCTCTGCCTCAGTCATGGTCTCAGGGTCCTGGGACGGAGCCCCGCACCCGGCTCTGTGCTCGGCGGGGAGCCTGCTCGGGGTTCTTCCTGCTCCTCTGCCCCTCCCTGTTTGTGCGCACACGTACGTGCACACGCGCTCTCAAATGAGCCGTAAGAAAAGACCCGTTCAGAACGTGGCCTTCCTGCTACTCAACGCGTAGCCACAAGGGAACTTCTAGGTCCACGGGGGGACCAGGGGACACCTGAGCCCATAGAGACCAGACCGGCACACGGGACACATGTTGGCTGACATGCAGCCTTCGGGGGCTGGGGACGTGGGAACACAGTGGGGAGCTTCGGTGCCGAGGGCACGGCGGCAGCAGCCACGTAGCCTGCGGGACCCTGGAGGACCCCTCAGAGCGGGATGGGGGCCGCGGGTGCCAGCGAACGGGACCGGCCACCGCGACCCGCCACAGCGTCCCGGATGGGAGACGTGGTGGGAGGGGGGAGGGGCACGTCCAAGCGGCTGTACACGAGGGACTCACTTGCGCCAGGCGGCCGGGGGCTGCTCGGGGTCCCCGTCCACGCAGCGCAGCGACGCGAAGAAGGTGAAGGGCCACGCCAGCAGCATCATGGCCACGACGAGCAGCAGCCGCAGGGGGAACAGCGTCAGCGACATGAGCACAACCTGCAAAGACAGAGGCGGGTCACTGCGGAGGCCGTCAGCACGGAGCCAGGCCTCTCGCTCTGCGTGGGGAGCCGGCCCCGGCCCACGCGGAAACGCCGCACCTGCCCCAGCCCAGGGCGTGGCCCTCGCTCACCCGGGGTGGTGGGGGGGGCGCGGGCAGGGTGTCCTGCAAGGGTCTCCGACCGTGGTGCCGCGCCCCTTCCCCCTTCAGCCTCAAGGCCCTAGGCTGAGAGCGGCAGGTGGACAGCGGGGCCCCCGACCCCGGCCCCTCTCCGGCCCAGCCCGGCACACGTGCCCTGCTCTGCTGAGCCTTCCCGAGTCCCTCCCAGCGTGGGGCGCAGCAGGTGCAGAGCCGCTCAGACAGACTGTGGACCACAAGGAAGACCCCGCGCCCCGCGTGACTCTCCAGCCCCAGGATGTTGCGGGCAGACGCCCGGCAGAGCACAGGACGCAGCCAGCCCGTCTCAAACAAGCAGCCCCCTCGGTCTGCTTGGGGAGATGCCGTGGGAGGGGCTCCGTGGGCCCGGGCAGGCCCTACCGTGACGGGGACAGTGGCCACCAAGCGGTGGTGAGGATGGACTCGGGGCTCACCAGAGGGGCCTCGTCAGGGACCGTCACGGTGGGGGACACTCCCACGCACAGGGCCACGGTCTGGTTCTCACCAGGGCCACGTGCTCGGGAACGCTGCTTTCTGGGATGAATGAGTCTCAGGCAGTCGGTCAGAAAACAGGGCTGGGGCAGGGATGACAAGACTTAAAACTTGGAAGGGATTTACGATCAACAGACACAATTTATATATTTGCAAAAATACACACTTCAGACATGTGGGTTTTGCTGCAGGGAGGACAGAAAAGGCCAAGAGAAGGTGCGCGGTGATGTCTCCCGGCTGCCTGGCTGGCCCAGGCCCAGGAGCCGCACGGCCGCTTGCCGGCCAGGCTGCTGTCACCTGCTCCTGCGTCGCCGACGGGCCACGGACCCTCCGCGGACTCTGCCGGGTCCTTTGTTGAGACCCACACACGGCGCGAGCCGGTGTGAAATTGAGACGGTCTAGTACTGCGTGTGGACAGGAGAAGGGATTAATGTGCGCCGACGCACTGGAAGGACCGTGGTCTCGGCACAGACTCAGCACAAGAATTACAAATGAGGTATTTCGCACTTTTTCACACCGTCTTGAAAGCCCAGCGTTCATCTGACACTCCGGGTCATGTGGGGTCCAGGCCGCCCCATGTGGCACCTCCCCGTGACCGGTACGTCCCCATGACCGGCAGGGGACGGCAAGCTGGGTGGCCACCCCCTCCCCTCCCCGTCCAGTCCCGGTCACCACCCGGGGCCACAGCCTCCGGGCCGGGCAGCAGCAGCGACAGCAGATCTGTCTCAGGGGGGGACGTTGGGGACGTTTCCTGTCAACTGAGCGCTTCCTCTGGGCTGTAGCACACGTTCTTGGAGGACGAGAACATCTTCCACCCCCCGGCTTCGGGAGTGGCGTTTGCTGTAGCCGTGAGCGAGCGGAGCCGCCGTCCCTCCTGCGTCGAGTGGGGACAATACGGCTCCCACTCACTCAGCACACGCGCGACACGCCACACCCAAAGGGCTCCTCCGTGAGGCCTCGGTGACGTGCCGGCAGGCCCCCCACTGGGGAATCTTTTCTCTCCGGAGCTGCGGAGCTCGCCTGTGAGCGCGCGTCCGGGGGCACGTCTGGGGCAGGCCTGGCCACGGCTTCCCTCTGGGCGGACGCAGCGGGGACGTCCGTGCACCGGGGAGCCGGCTTCTCCAGGCACTTGCTCCCAAGATACACTATCTAAGGGCTGGTTTTTCCTTTTTCTTTCTTTTTTTTTTTTTAACTATTTATCTAGATTTTCTATTTCTGCCTGAATTCATTTCAGGGGTTTTCTCAGGGAAAATCCTCCGTAAAAGTCCCAAATCTTTTTCTGCCCGTTACTTCCCCGCTGTGTGTTTTCAAGGGAACGGAGCGAAGCCGCCCGTTGCCTCCTCCTGGCGTTTAGCACGACCCGGCCCCGACGCGCCGCGTCCTTGCGGTCACCTGTGTCCCGGCGACTCTCCAGTTTGTTCATCTGCTTACGGAGCCGCTGGGGGACGTCCTGTGCTCTGGGGGACGGGTCTCTACTGTGAGCCGCCTCTCTACAGTCGACTCCAACCCCTCCTAACTTCTTGAGGCAAAGGCCCTCGCGCGATCCTCTGACGTGCTTCCCTGCACAGGCGCGCTGAGAACACACGCCTTCTCGGAGCCGCACGCAGCCGCACGGTCCCGTCACCGGCCCGACGGCTGGTGGCCGCCGCGGCTGGATCCCTGTGCCGGCGGAGAAGGCGCACGGACGGAAGGTCTCAGGTTGTCCCGCGCGGCAGGGGCAGCAGGGAGCCCGGCGCTTCTACCAGCCACACCCAGCCGCCTGCCTTTCCCGTCGCTGTGTGCCCCAGAACGGCACCGCACCGGGCGCCGGGAGAGCTCGCGACCACCGTCCTACCCCGTGCGTCTCCGAACCACGGACCGGGTCAGGGCTCCGAGGGGCCCCGGGAAGGCAGTGCCAGGGAAGCGCGACCTGGACCTGCCCAGTGCTCTTCACGTGGCTTAGTTAATGACATACGTCCCCGCAGGCAGGCCGGCAGCCACAGGGCTCACTCGGCCATCCCCTGGGACACAGAACGTGGCCACCTTCAGCCCTCGATGAAACACTCACGTGCCTGCTCTTACGTGCACCCAGGAGAACAGTCGGGTTTCCAAGCTTCACAGCCAGCAGGGAAAGGACACGTGAGCGACCATCGCAGGCCACAACCCTCTGCAGACACGCCCCCCATGAGGGCAGGTGGACACGCAACGTGGTCTGAGAGTCACAGACCTCCAGTGAACTGCTGTGGCTCGGCCTGAGGGTTGGGGCAGGAAGCGGCTCTACAGACACATACTCGCCGAGTGCCGGGTGAACTGCCTGGGGGAGGCGAAGGCCCTCGGGAGCACACGGGGTGCAGGAGGGCCTGCCCGGGCTGCTTCCCGGGACCCCAGGGCTCTGCCTCCGCCTCTGGGCAAAGAGAAGGCCTATGCGTTTACGCTGGGCTCAGCCTGGCCCTGGAGGAAAGGAAACTGTCCCCAGGAGAGGCAGGACATGGAAGGCTTCATGCAACCCCTTCTAGAATCTTCTGTGGGCTCTGACCACTTGTTCTGAGCTCTAAGCTGCCCCTGGGGTGGACGTTCCTGTTCTCCTGCTTGCACCTCCTGGTCCACTTGTCTTCACGGGCTCTGTGGCCTGGCCGCTGGCCTCCTGGCACTCCCACCGTCCAGCACACCCTGCCCACACCGGCCCTGCACCTCAGCCTGTCTGAGCAGACTCAGCACTTCCAGCCACGGGACAACAGCCAGGGATGCTGTGTCAGCCACGTGGACATTCTCAAGTGTGCTGGGGCTGCAGAAAGACCACAGTCACCGCAAAGACGTTGGGAGAAAGTCCTGTTGGGCTGGAAAACATAGGGCACGGAGCAGAGCACAGGGAGCGGCCCGGCTGCCTCTAGGCAGTCCTGCTGAGAGCTCACGGGCACCGTGATTAGAGCCCGGTGGACACAGTGCCGCCGTCCCTGAGGCAGCCGCGGGCACCTCTGCTCCTTGGCCAGCCTGGAGGGCAAGCCTGCGGAATCACAGAGCTCCAGTATCACGGTCCCCGGGAGGGAACCTGTAGGGAGGCAGGGGATCCCCTTGGGAGAGGGCAGGGATCCGTTTCCCACAACCCAAAGACCCAGCTCTTCTGGGTCTGGGGGTTGACTCGGACAACCCCCCGGCTTGGGGGGGGCAGAGACAGCCCCCAACATCCACTCCCACAGAAGCCCCTCGTGGAGCCGCGAGGTGGTCAGCAGCCACAGGTAATCCGTACTGGCAGGGACGGGTGGACGGCAGTCCCTGGAGACGCAGGCACGGGCGGGGGAGCAGGGGCCTCGGGGAGGGAGAATGCGGGCCGTGCTCCCGGTGACGGCCCTGGGCAGGGCCGGAGCAGAGCACGGCATGCATGCGGGAGGGGTGCCCGCTGCAGACCAAGCAGGAGAGGCTGGGGGTGTGGGACCCGCGCCCTCCACAGAGCTCCGAAGGCTGTGGCCTCACTGCCCCTCAGCAGCCCGGCCACCCTCAAGGGCACCAGGTCACGTAAACTCCTGTGAGCTGAGGGTTTACAAGCCCCTTCTAGGAGGCCCTGCATGCAGGCTCCCCGGCTGAGTGAGGTCACGCTCCGTGGAAGCTGGCTGCGACACGTGGTCCGTCAGGAGGGGTTTACCCAGACACGGACACGCAAGCTGACGGTTCCTGTGTCCCGAGGCAGCATCTCCCGTGGCATGCTCCGCCAGGAGGCCCTGTGGGGGCCCCGCTGCAGGGGGCCTGTCCCGGCAGCCTGTGGGCTCTCAACACCATTTCCTGCCCAAAGGAGCCAGGCCTCCTGGAAGAAGCTGTTCCGAGCTGGGGCAGGAAACGTGGAGGGTGACCGGGGACAGCAGGAAGGAGGCAAAGGTCCCCAGACTCGGGAGCCCCCCGGCAGACAACAGTCTGAGCACCGGTAAGATCGTCACACTGATGGGAACCTCACGTGTGCGCACACCCTGCGTCCAACGCCCTGGGCACACGCACACGTCTGCACACACCCCGCCTCACTGGTCACCTCTGGAGGGACGTGGGCTCCTGAGTGTGACGCTGGCCCATGTGGTCATGAGACCACCCCACAGGGCAGCCGAGGGGGGACCCAGGAGTGTCCCGCACAGCCTCCACCCCATGTGGAGGAGACACAGCACACGCCAACAGAAACGGGTGCATCTGAAAGACAGGGCCTTTAAGAGGGGATTAAGGTAAAGTGAGGTCACTAGAGTGGACCCTAATTCCACACGGCAAGTGTCCTTCTGAGAAGACATTAGGTCACAGACACACGCAGACGGCTCCTAGAAGAGATGGCGTCTATACGCCCAGGAGCGAGGCCTCTGGAGGAGGCTGGAGATGGGGCGTCCAGTCTCTAGGACCGGGGGACAGAGCGTCTGTTGCTGAAGCCCGCGTGTCTCCGATCTTCCTGTTCCGATGTCACACATTCACCGAGTGCAGTGAGTTCACCAACGGGCCGTCTGGAACTCTCTACCGAAGGCCCCTCTGGTCACAGTGCCCAGCTCAGACGTACCTGGTGGTCACGCCCTCCTCTGCCAAGCCCCCTAACCTCGTCTTTGTGCCAGCTGTCCCAGTGTCTTGGGTCTCACAACACGCAGCTGCTGATGCACTGTGTAGGAGACAGAGGACGCTGGAGCGCACTCGGGTCCCCAGCGTCTCACCCACGCCATCAAGGGTCACTGGGTCACTGCGGCAACACGGTCCTTGCCGGGAGTGGACGGTCCAGCCACGACCCCAGATGCTGTGCACCCCCAGAGCATACACGGGCCTGGTGCCATCAAGGGGCCCCCAAGCTGTGCAAGATGCTGACTCAGCACCTGCTGGTAGGAGGTACTTGTGGGAGCGTGGCGAAGGGGGGCTGTCACTGTGACGGCCCTGCCAGGAATGGGATCAGCGGCCTGAAGGCCCGGGGGGCCGAGTCAGAGCACACGGCGAGCACCGGGCCATGTGGCATGGCTGCCCTCGCGGCACTCGGCACGGCGGTGGGCAGGCCACGGGGAGGGGGTGTTCTGGGGCCGGATGCTTTCCCATGGATGAGAATAATTATCGCCGTTCCAAAGGCTGTGGAGACACAGACAAGCACGTCCCAGAGAACTGCGTTCCCGTGGGGTCAGAGACAACGGGGGGCCCGCGGGCTGCGGAGGACGGAGCCCAGGCAGCGGCTGAAAACTGCGCGCGCGGCCGCGCTCCGACCGCCCTGTCACCGCAGACCCCGCTGGGTTCCCTCCCCCAGCGACGGCACGGGCACCAGCCCCACGTGTTTCACGGCCGGAGCTCAGCGGTGTCGCCACGAGGAGGCTGATGCCAAGCCCTGGGCCCCCGGTTCCGGCAGAGGTCAGGGAACAACTGTAGCTCCGCCCAGTCCAGTCCCACAAAGCCGCGTGCCGCGCGCTGGGCCCTCTGCCCTGCAGGGCACGGCTGGAGCGGCCCACGTGGGCGCACCTGGCTGGCCGGCAGCCCCAGTCCAGCTCCCCGCGGAGCCGCTTGCGTGGGCGTTGCCGGTAGCAGCAGGGCAGGATGTCCCCTGGGACACCAGCAGGGGACAGTGAGCCAAAGGTCGCCTGTGGGACAGGTGCCAGCCGCACCAGAGGGAAGGGCTTCCAGCTCCTCCGGGTACAAGGGCAGGTCCCGAGGTGACTCAGAGACAGAAGACAGAACAGGACTCCTATCTTCCCGTCACCTGGATTACAACATCTGAAAGGCACGAGTTTCCAGGACGGCCACGGGCCATGCACTGAGTGAGCGTGTGGAAGGTGGACAGTCACTAACAGGTGTGGGGGTGCATGGGGCCTGACCAGCGGGGGTGCTACCCACGCCGTGAGCACGGGGCCCCGGAGGGACCAGCACGGAGGGTGCTCAGATCCAAAGTGGACAGGACCCATGGTGTTCTGACCGCGGGTCCGCCCGCACCCACGAGGATGGGCTCCTGAGGCCGAGGAGGGGAAGTGCCAGCCTTCTGGGCACTCGGTGGGATTCCCGGCCCAGATGCCCGCGGCACGATGGAGTGGACCCATGGCCCTGCAGCCGGAGGGACGTCCCCGCAGGGCTGTGGCTCTGGGGACGATACGACAGAGAGAATCCACTAGCCCCAATCAGTCGGCCCGCCCCGTCCCGTGTGTGCCCCGAGGCAGAGCGAGGCACAGACGGTGGCGCGCAGCCCAGCTGGGGTCTGGGTCTGGGGGGCAGGAACAAGCCCGCGCTGGGCCTCCGGGGTTGGAGGGGCACCCTGCTCTCTGGGGCTGGGTCTTGGGACGGCCTCAAACGGCTCCCTGGGAGGCCGGGCTGGTCCCCCCGGCTCTGCCCACGAGACGACAGATAAGCCTCACGGATTCTGCAAAGACTCCCGCGTGAGAGAAACAGAAGGACACCGTACCTGCGGAATCCGTCTTTCTCTCTGGCTGTTACATATTTAAAAAATTTAAAGCAAGTTGTTTTAAAAATCCTGACTTAGAACAGAGAACCTTCTGAAACCGGGAAGCCACGGCCTGAAGGCCCTCAGCCCAGCGTGGGTGGCGCGCGGCTCGGTAGACGTGGCCCTGGTTCCTGCCGACTGGGCCCCTCCCTCCGCACACAGCGACAAGACAGACACGTCCACACGTCTTCTTTCTCAAGAGCGTGGGCAACGACAGCAGCTGTCCCCGAGTGCCCCTGCCTGGGACGTTCCGGCACAAACTCCGTCCTCACAGCCTGGGGCGTCCAAGAGCATCAGGTCTGGACCCAGCACTTCACAGGCGCAGCCCGGCTGGTGTGCTGGGACCCCCACGGCTCCCCTCCAGCAGCAAAACACCTTTTCTGAACGTGCTGGGACGCAAACCGTCTCCGAGTCGGAAAGGAAACACGGAGGACGACGTTCCCAATGGCGGCCGCGAGGGTCACCCTCTCGTCACACGCGTCTGCTTGCGGGAAAGGCTTTCTACGGCGAGACAGCGCGGCTCGGCGCCGGGAGGTGGGGACGGCGGCCAGGAGCCGGCCCGTCTGCGGGGCCTCCTGTTTCTGGAGCAGCTGGCCTTCGGCGGTGTGATTCGTCACTATTGAATCCTGTGTCCGGCTCACGTCGGGACTCCCTCGCCTTCTTCTCGCGGACTTGTGAATGTTGGTCTTCCCGCCCCCGGTCCTGGACGCTGTGAGTCCACCTGCATGGCTGAAGACCGCCTCATGCCAGGACCACGCTCCCGGCTGCGTGCGAGCCCTCTCCCACCGAGATCCAGAAGTCCCCAGAGTGTTGCTGGAACAGCTCTTGTCTCCTCCAATCTCTAAGCAGCGCTGCCGCCCCGGCACGCGGGCCTCTCCACACCGGAGCCCTAGGACCCCGTCCGGGCGCACACGGCCAGCCTGGAGCTTCGCGCAGGAGAGGGCCTCCCGGGAAACTGCACGTGCGAACCTGCGGCCGGCGCTAGCACGGCCATCTCCAGGGCAGGCGCGTCTCCTGTTCCTGTCGGGGCCGACGCGAAGCCACAGGAGCCCCTGCAGCTCCGCACCGGAGCGGAACCACCCTGCTCTGGGGCGACCCTCCACACACACCCTACAACCAAGGGCACCGCCCTAGGAGCCCCCCCCCAACTCCGCACGGTCCTTCCACTCCGGCCTCCTCGCCAGCGTCCGAGGGCCCAGCGCGGTGGAGGTCAGAGCCTCGGGCCCAAGGCCAGCTCTGTTCCCCAGCGCCAAGGGTCTCACAGACCCTGGCACAGGAGCAGCGGGACCCACAGCCACAGGGTTACAGCCACACAGTCGGCGGTCAGCACGGAGGGCAGCTCATGGCCCCCAGGTGAACGCAGCAGAGATCTCCGGGCTTGGGGGCTGAGCGGGCTGCACAGGGCACTCGGTCCATGCATAAGGGCGTCAGCATACAAGCTAAGGAGCCGTGGCATGCGGGCCACGGCAGTGCGGCCTTGGGGACATCGAGAGACACCTGCCACGTAGTCAGCCTCACAGTCTCCAGGAAGAAGCACCGGAGAGGCTGGCCAGCTGAGGCTGGGCCCCAAGGCAGGAAGAGACAGGGTGGGAGGCAGCGGGAAGGTGCACAGAAGGCCCAGGGAAGCGGGTGCCCTGCCGGGCGCTGCGTCACTGCTGGGCGGACAAGGGAGCACTGGAGCAGACCGGCTTGGGGGCCGAGGGGAGGACTCCCGGTGCCTGCTGCCCTCCTCACGGTCACCACGGCTACCACCGCAGCCGCCGGGGGCCTTCCCCGCAGGAGCTCAGCCCTTGGAGCCCACGCCTGGCGCGGGGGAGGGTGGGGCACGACACGCCCTGCGCCGGTGACCCTGCTCCCTCAGAGCACGGAGAGCCCTTGAGCTCTGGACACGACACCCTGCCCTCGCCGCAGGAGGCTTACGGGCTCTCTGCCCGGGGCCGGATGGCGGATGGCCCGGGGCGCGCACGCAGGGCTGTCTGTAAGCCGCGGGAGGAAACGCGTAGGAGAGGAAACAAGTTCACTGGGTCAGTGAACACGTGCCGAGTGCAGGTCACCAGCCAGCGCTGCTCCCAGGGACCCGCGGAGGCCTGCAGCGCTGCCTGGCCTGGAGCCCCGTGGGCGGGACAGCGGGCCCAGCAGCCGGCTGGCCGGGGGGCAGAGCTGGGGGCAGCTCCTCTCCTGCAGGAAGTTGAGAAAGATCCTGACCCTGCAAGGACTGAGCAGAAGCAGGGGGGCCCCGGAGCACGCGCCCTCCCCTGCCGCCAGCCTCTGGGCTCCCCTCGCCCCTCCTCCCCACGCGTTTCCTACAAAATCGCGTCTCCTCAGGGTTCTCAGGACCCTTCAGCGGAGACCCTGTGGTCTCTGCCATTCTAAGCGGCCGCCCCAGCAGGCTCCGGGTGTGAAATCCCACAGGAAACCCAAGTGCAGGCCCGAGGCCCCTCCGTCACCGTCCTCACCCGAGAGCTCAGCACGCGGCAGGCCCGCCTCTCTGGGCAGTCGCCGAGGAGAAGAGCGGACGGGACAGAAGCAGAGACGCGCCAAGAGCCCAAGTCCGGGGCCGACGGCTCCACTCCAGAGATGAGGCTCGGGTCCGGCCCAGCCACGGGGGCTCCAAATCCCCACCTGGGGACTGCAGGGGCGCGGCGGTCCCTGACGCGCTCCCACAGGCCTCTCACCTGGGGGGCCAGGACGCCTGGCAAGAACAGCTGCTTGGGGGCTTTCCAGGCACAGCCCCCCCTGCCCCCCGCCCCCCGCCGTGGAGTCCCACAGACGGGCCGAGCAGCTCGGGCTCTGAGCACACGGGAGGGCATTCTGGGGCGCCGGGTGCAAGCTGGTGGGCGGCAGGGGCAGGAGGGCCAGCCCAGGGGCACTGGCTTTTTTCTCGAGAACACCCCTCCCCGAAGGGAACACGAAACGAGGAAGTGGGAGCCGCGAGAGACAGGGACAGACCACGCACAGAGAAGCACCTGTGCTGGTCCCCGAGCAGATGACGCCCAGAAGCCACATACAGGGTCAGAACAGGCAGGTGGTACCTGGTGCCTGGAGGGACCCCTCGAGTTCCTGCGCCCAGGAGAGCTCCAGGGGGCCGTGAGCTCATCTGTTTACTAACAGTCTGTGCGTCTCACCCGCTGCTAGGAGCCCCTGGCTGAGGGCCAGGAGAGAGCAGTCCCTGCCCTGGGCTGCGGGCTCACAGTCCCGAGAAAGAGAGCACCGCCCCCCCCCCCCCAGCTCGGGGAGTTCCCTGCCTGGAGCAGGCTGCACGGGAGCGGGCAGCGGTTCACCTTTGCTGGCCCCGCACGCAGTCCGCGAGGACAGTCAGCAGGGGCAGGGAAGGGGGATGCCCGGTGCATTGGGGCCAGGATGGAGGAGACGAGAGAACCCTACCAAGGACTCCGTCCCCTCCGCCTCGGGCTGGCAGACACGGCTGGGCTGGCAGACACGGCCAGGCTGTGCGGCCTGAGGAAATCCCTTATCTCCAGCGCCTTTGGCACGGCCTGAAAAGCATCTTGGAATTCCAGGCCGTGGCGTCTGCGGCTGCTCGCCTTCGCTCAGCAGGTCCCGGCAGAGCACCTGCAGGCCCGGGACACAGCACACCTTGAGGCCCTTGCCAAGGGGGCCCCTCCAGCCGCAGTCCTGGGCTGTCCTGACGGGCCGCCGACGCTGCCGGCTGGGCACCTCCTGCCCGCTCAGCTCTCCGACAAAGCACGCCGAGGACATCCCGGCTCAGCCTCACTCCCAACCACAGGCTCTACCCAAATGCTGGCTCTGGGCCCCCCTCTGAGGGAAGCTCCTAGGGAACAACCAGGGCTGCCCCCCAACTGTAGAGAGCCCCTAGCTCCCAGCTGTAAGGAGACCCAAGGGCACATTCTGTGCTTCCCCAGCTGCTGGGAGCTCCCCGGAGTGCCCTGGCTATCCTGCCGGCCGCAGGGAACTCTTGGCCCAGCAGTACCATCTGTAGGGGAGATGGCCTGACAGCCAGCCTGTGGGAGGGGCCTGGGTAGCCAGTCCCCGCCAGGGTGGTCACTCTTCCAAAGACACGGGTGAACGTGGGAGCAGACTGGTCCGAGTGCTCCTCGGTGCGACAGGGGCACTCGGTGGAGGGAGGGTGCGGGCGGCCGCTGCCAGCCAGTGCACCTGTTAGGGGAGAGGGTCTCAACGGCCCTGAGCGCTCGAGGGTAAGTTGGGCTCCGGCTTGGAGGTGCGGAGCTCCAGCGGCCCGGGGCCCCCACGAGGATATGGAGCTAATGAGTCCCACCGGACAGAAGTGACTGATGACTCTTTCCTACCAGTGAAAAGACCTACTGCTTCAGAGGGGGGCTTCTGCTCGGCTGTTGGGCCCGGTCCCAACCAGCCCCTTGGCCTGGGAGTCCTGGCGGTCTGGGGCCTCAGGCTCACTGCTGGGGGTGCCGTGCATGGAGCAGAGGGCCCCACTGGGTGGCCACACCAGTCCCCACCCTCCAGACCTCAGCGACCCTGTGAGAGCCAGCTCTGCACCCCAGCCTAGCGGTTTGGAATATCAAAATTGTGAAAAATGTTTAAAAAAAAAAATGCAGCCAGCAAGTAGCTTTTTAGAGAAAAAAAGTCCGTCCTCTGGCTCTCAGATGGACACATGACTTCTGGGAGTAAAGAGGCCGCCGTCCCTGGGCTCCTGTGGCAGGTCCCGCCCACGGGCTGGGAGCATGTCAAGGGCTCGGGCAGGGCCATCTGCGGAGCCGCTGCGAATGCATGAGAACGGAGCTGGCGTCGTGCCTGAGACGTTGGGAGCCGCGGGCATGTGCGTGCTTAGGGACAGCGTTTAACAAGCTTGGAGACACCTCCGCTTGTGCGGCTGGAACGTGGGCAAAACCAGGAACGTGCCAATTAGTCATAATACCGCAAAGTGTGGCTCGGAGGGCTGCTCGGCGGCCGGGCTTGAGGTGAGCACGGCGACCCCATGCAGACACACGCTTTCCTCTGGGCACATTTTCACAATAACTCATAACCTCAGTCTGGGTTTAAGGAGCATGAGAAACGGGAGAAGCTCAGGAGAGGTCAAGGTCACCCGGACACCTCACGGCAAACGCAGGAGGGCCGGACGAGGGGTGAGCCCTGGGGACCACGGCATCGTGTCCTGGCTGTGCTGGGTGAGGCCCCGGGGGCAAAGTGGTTGGCGAGGCACGGTCTCTGGCCGGGCGGCACGGGGGGAGGCTTAGCGAAACACGATCCGTGGGAGTCTCGCTCAGACTCCCAGGAGCAGAGGAGCCCGGAGCCCCTCCTCGGACCTTCTCCAGCATCTGGCGTGCCCTCTGTGCTCAGATGCCCGTGGGGACAAGAGCAGGGCAAGCGCCCTCCTCCCGCACCAGGCCTCAACGGCCACTTTCAGGGGCAAAATCCTGATTTTCTAAAATGAGAGATAAGACTGACCGTGCTTTACTCAGTACTAATAAATTTTTAAAATGTTAAACACGAGTGTGTGTCTACACTTGCGTGTGCGTACACATACACAAGACCTGTCCAGAGACACACGTGTCAAGCACCCGATTCCAGGACCAAAGAGCAGATCGTGAAAAGTCAAGTCTCCTCAAGCCCCACCCCATCCGCCAGCGTGGCCACGGTCAGGTCACGTGGGACCCTTCGAGAACAGCAGACCTGGACGACAGGAGGCTCCTGCCCTGAACCTGCGGGGTCGAAGCCCGCAGAGTCCCTGGGTCTAAGTCTCCTTACCTGGAACTCAGGGACGTGACACACGACCCCACACCCGCCTGTCTCCAGGGCTGCACTGAGTGACCAGAGGCAAGGACCCGGGAGAAATGCCCCGACGTGCCGGTGGGCTACAGACACACAACAGAGGGGTACTGGCAGGCCTCCAGGTTGTCCAAGGTCATGGGGCCGGAGCCTGGCACCGGCGCTGCTGCAGCCAGCCCTCTCTGCCTCCCCCTGGGACACACGTACTCCTGGAAGCCCTCCGGCCCTGGGCCCCGCCGCCCCGGTTTCTGTGGCCACCAGCCCCTTCAGAGCACGGGCTCCGAGTCGCATCAAGTCCCCACGCGCCCCTCCCTCCACGCCCCTCGGCAGACCGCTGGGGTGGATGAAGAGCCGTCATCACGCACGGACGTGAGGGGCAGCAGGAGGGCTGGGCTGGGTGCCCAAGACTCCCTGCCCCAGAAGGGCCACGCCTGACTCAGGCTCTAGGGTGAGACCAAGGGCATCTGCTCTTGCATTCTTCCCATTAACCAAAACTCAAACATCTGGACAGGAACTCAGAGAAAACGATCATCTGGTTCTGGGGACTTACACTGCGACAGGCCACCCCCCAGGGCTGCTGGGCTGGAGTCCATCCCTGCATCCGACCTTCACGGTAATCCTCTCTGTGGGTTTAACGTGGAAAGGGGAGCACGCGGCAGCGCCCTCCCACAGACCACTCACTTCCAGGGTGAACAGGAAGCCAGATTGCCTTCCGGGAAGTGAGTCGTCTGTGGGAGTTCAGAGGTGGGGAAGCATCGGGGCTGGAGGCGGGATGCACTCGCGCCCGAGGGCTCCAACAGAGGCGACCCCCAAACCCTGGCAATAGAAACCCCTGTATGACCCCCCACCGCAAATCGCCAGCTGACTCCATATGATGTGGTTTAGCTTTTCTATCTTGACAAGTTACTTCCCGTCCGAAGAGGTGGTTAAGCTCCTCACTAAATGGGCAGTTAAATGACAGGCCGACTGGCCGTTGACCCGCAGACAGTGGCGGCCCATCCCCAGCAGCAAGCCTAACAGGTGCACACAAGCTTCCTCCCGGACCTATCCTGACTCAAAATGCCAGTGGGTTCCCGAGCGCCCTTGGGTGTCTGCCGCGGCTGGGCTCGTTTACTGACTGATTTAGGGAGTCCGACTTTCTTTGCTTGGACAGGCCAGATCCCCCCCGTGGAAACCCCGGCCCACTGTATTACTTAAAGGAGAAAAGCTCGCAGAGCACTGCTTGCAGAAAACAAATCCTCTCTGTAGGACAGAACCTGGAGCTTAGGAGTCACAGACTCTGTGCCCCGGATCACGGGCGGCTGACTGGAGCAGTGACCGCAGCTCCGTGACGCACACAGGAAACACATCAGTTATCCTGAAGAGCAGGGACACCGTGTCTGCAACATCGCAACAAGGTGTGTGCAAAGTATCCTCCCCATCCTGGGGGACTAGGGCGGTCCACCCACCCGCTCCTTTCTGAACATCTTCCAGAAGCTGCCCGCCACATCTAAGACCACACCCCCCGTCAGGAGCTGCTCCAAACCCCCCAGTTTACAGCCCTGTGTCCCCCGCCCGAGGGGTACCGGGGAGTTCAGGCTCTGCTGGGGCGTCCGTCTGTCCTTTCTGCGTGTTTACTCACCGACTAGCGAGCCTCTGCAGCACACCCCACCCGGACAAAAAGCACCAGGTTGTGGCAGGACAGACCCGGCCCCTGTCCCTCCACACTACTGAGGGAGGGGCTGCAAGTGTGACAAGGACACAGAGGCGGCCCTCCAGGGACCTCCAGGGAGGAGGGGGCTTCCTCCTGCAGGTGCCATCACCTGAGCAGAGAGGCCATCAGTCGGCCGGCCCGAGCAGAGAGGCCAGGAGAGAGCAGGCAAAGTCAGGAAGACGCAGATGCAGCGGGACCTTGGAAGCCACCTGGAGTCAGGGCTCATTCCCAGGGTCACCCTCCGAAGGTTCCGAACAGTGGGTGGAAGAAGGCCTGTGGACCACAGGAGTGATGGGGTAGGCTCTGGTGGGGGCACCATTCAGGAGCCCTGAGGAAGTGGCTGTGCTCTAACCCCCTCACAGCTGGGTACAGCAGCTGGAAGGTGATGAGTTCAAGTTTGTAAGCAAAAGGACACAGAAGGGGTTGCCGGCACACCCCAGGGGCGGGCAGATGATGGTGTCTGTCTCCAGACACACAGACACAGGGGACAAGGCCCAGGAGCTGACTGGTACAACCCTGCTTTATGTCACTAGAAGGGATGCCAACCTCTCCTCTCTCCCCTGTCCTCAGTCTAGTGCCTACCCTTTCCTCTCCCACGATGATAATCAAGCCCACCTAGAGGAGGCTTCAAGAAAAGCGTGCAACCCAGGACAACATCAAACTTCAAGAACTTTCCACTTCAATATTATTTCCAAAGACTAACTTCATGCATTAAAGAAGAATCTCAATGTCACCCCAAAATGTTTGGTCACAGCTGGAAATACACTCTCCACCAACTGCACAACTGTTAAAATCCTACACTTGTGCCTGGTTCCATTACGGTTTTGGAGTTAAAAGAAATGCCCTGTCATGCCCAATCTTACAGAAATCAACTGCACAACCGGAGAGCAGGAATGTACCCAGGGAAGCCCAGCCCTGCGGGGGATGACCCCACCAGGTCAGGGAATTACCCCACCAGGTCAGGGAATTACCCCACCGGTCAGGGAATTACCCCACCGGTCAGGGAATTACCCCACCAGGTCAGGAATGACCTCACCAGGTCTGGGATTGCTTCCCACCAGGTCCGGGTATGACCCCACCGTGTCGCGGAACGGGTCCCCCATAGAAGCCGGCGAGGACCGGGACGCGCGGGGCCCCGCCGCTTGCAGCAGGAATCCATCTCTCGGCGGGACCAGAGGGCTCCGCGCATCGCAAGCGCTGAAAGCGGACGCCGCTGCTCGCTCGCGGGAACCGGGGACGCACAAAACCGTCACGGCCGAGCCCCCAGAGCAGCGCCCCCGGCACCCGCACAACTTGCAGGCGCAGAGGCGGAAATCCTGCCGCTCCCGCCGGCCGGCTCGCACCGCGGGCTCCGGCCCGCACTCAAAGGACCGACGAGGTCCCCACACGAAGCTCATCAAGTGACCAAGTCACATCCAGGACAGCCGCGCGGTTCCCTCCAGGGGCCTGCGCGCGGCCGGACCGGACGCGGGGCCCGGGGACCGCGGGTGCGGCGACCCGGGGATCCGGGAAAGGGGGTGTGGGGCCGGGCGCCAGGGCGCGGGCCCCGGATGGGGGTGAGGCCGCCCGCCGCGGGGCTGTTGGGGGGGGTCGCGGGCCGCGGGGGGGCGGCGGGGCCGGCGGGGCCGGGCCCGGCCCGGGGCGCGCACCCACCTGGGCCTTCCGCAGGGCGCTGAGGCGCAGCTCGTGCACGAAGGGGTTCCGCCCCGGGGGCGCCAGCCGCCGCACGTCGCCGGCCCCCACGCTGGAGGCGGCGCTGGAGCCGGGGGCGGCCCGGGGACCGCGCGCCCGCAGCCTCATGGCCGCCGCCCGCCGCAGGGAGCCGGGCGCGGGGCGCGGAGCCGGTGCGGAGCCGCAGCGGAGCGGGCGCGGGGCGCGGGCCGAGGATGCGCGGCGGCCGGGGCGGGCGCGCAGGCGCAGGCGGTCGGGCGGCGTGACGCGAGGGGCGGGGGGCGCCGGCGGGGCGAGGCCTGGGCGGGCGGGGGCGGTGCGTCCCGAGAGCCCCGCCCCCGGGCCCGCGAGGCCGCCCCGCCCCGCCCCGCGCCCGCCCTCAGCGGCTTGGCGGCGCGCAGGGTAGGCGGGGGTCCCGGGATCCCGCGTCCCAAGCGGCGCCTGGGCCCGTGGCGGCGCCTCGCGTAGCGGCCGGACCGCGGGGACCCTCGGTCCGGGCCTGTTCCCCGCGCGGAGAGGCCCGGCAAGTCGCTCTCTCCAGCGGCGCAGGACAGCTCCGCGCCAGGCGCCCCCCTGCCCGAGCGCGGGCGCCGTGGCGAGCCAGGCTGCACCTGCGCGAGGCCCGCGCGCACTCTGTCGAGGCTCCGCTAGGGACGGACCCGGTCCCGCCTCCGGCTGCCTTTCCTCCTTGCCTGTCCTCGAAGTCCGCCTTAGGGGAAGCAGGTTCTCCCGGTGCGCCTCCCGGGTCCAGTCTGGGCCAGCGCTGGCCGCGGTCCGTCCCGGGAGGCCCTGAGCGCAGCCTCTTCCCCACGCAGCGACCGCTCGTCTCAGGTCCACGCGGAAGGGGGCTGCACAGACGCGTTTGCTGGCCGGGACCCAGGGTTGTCAGTGGGTGTGATTCAAATGATTCTTTCTCGTGGCCTCATTACTCTAGTTCACGGAATCACTCCCTTGCAGGAAGGGAGACATGTGGGGGTCTCTAAATTGTGGCATAGTATTACTAACTAGGGCAAAAGTGAAATAGTTCATCAAAATTTATCAGTTTCAGGGGCGCCTGGGTGGCTCAGTGGGTTAAAGCCTCTGCTTTCTGCTCAGGTCATGATCCCAGGGTCCTGGGATCGAGCCTCGAATTGGGCTTTCTGCTCAGCAGGGAGCCTGCTTCTCCCTCTCTCTCTGCCTGCCTCTCTGCCTACTTGTGATCTCTGTCAAATAAATAAATAAAATCTTAAAAAAAATTTTTTTTATCAATTTCAAGCATTTACCACAAACTGCAGTGTAGTGACAGCTACATTTCTGTGCCTGCCTCTCCCCGAGCCCCTGGCCGGAAGGGGGTGGAGCCCCAGACAGGCAGCGGGCATGGGGGGGCATGGGTGAGGAAGGACAACTTGGACACAACCCAACAGCTGAAATCATGAGGAAGTAGTCGGAACACTTCTTGCATTGCTCTAGGGCCCCTGCTGCAGGACTGCCTGGGGTCTTAGGACCTCCGTGCCTTGTGAGGGTCCCCAGCCGTGTCCCTGCATGAGCCTCTGATAACCTGGCTGATCCCCTTGCCCGCTTATATACTGAAGTGTCACCTTGCTGAGGGTCCTTCTGTGTTTTGATGGACAGAGAAAAACTGGGGAGCCAGAAGACAGTCCCGCGGGTTCTCAGTGGTCCAGGTCCTCTGACACAGCCTTGTCCATACAGACAGGGAAAGAGCAAGGCTACATCCCAGCGCCCTTTCTAAGCCTCACGCCGGACCAGGGCAGGTGACCTCTCCTCTGAGGCTCAGTTGTCAAATCCGTAAAAGGCAACTAACACAGTACCTACCTTCTCTGCTGTGTGTGATGACAAGATGGCCCTTGGGACTGCAGTGGGTCTTACTTGCCGGTGGACTGTGGCGGGGACTGCCTCCATCGCCCAGTGGCCATCAACACAGGGTGGATCTCTGAGCATTCAGCTGACAGTTGCTCTGATCACAGGCACGAGAACGTAGCTGGGAGCTGCTGGGACAGGATAAAGAGCTATTCAGAGAGAGCCAAGAAGGATGGCCAGCAAGGATGGGGTTCTCAAATCCTTCTCAACAAGCAGAGCCCTGGAGAAGGCTGGAAGGTTGACAAAGGCAGAAAGCAGCCAGGACAGCCGGGGTGGGGAGTGCAGGGCCCAGAAGGGTGAGTCCAGGAAAGTTGGCTGGCTTGCACTGCTTTATACTTTCTTTTCTTCAATTTCAATTCTGTGATGGAATTTTCTAGAAGTCATAAGAGTGCTCTGGAAACTTGACGAGGAGAAGTTGGTATTGGGCAAGGGGTTGTGAGAAATTGTCTTTCTTGTTTTGAAGAAACTACCAGCGGGGACCTTGAACGTCGAAGGCAAATCCCCGGAGGTTCTCTAGGAATCTTCTGGAATACAGACCCTGGTGCACGGAGCAGGTGGCCGGGCTCAGGCCCTAGCCCTGTCCCTGTGGCTCCTTCTTCTTGCTTTGCCTCTGTCTTAGGAAGATGGAGCATCCTGTTCTCCAGGGGGACTGACCACACAGGAGGGGTGCTGCTTGCTGGTGTGGGCCTGTGTGTTGTGGCCTGTTTGTTGAGTTTTAGAGTTCTGTACAGATTCTCCGAGAAGATGAGTTCTCCGTTTTCTTCTGATAGTTTTCATTCTGCCTTTCGTGGTGTTTTTATTCCACTGATGCATTTTTCTCCTCTGCACTGGGACTCTGCGTTCTCGACGCCACCCAGGAGCCTGCTTCCCCCCGTGGCTCCCACAGGCACAAGCACAAGGATTGATGGAGCTTTTCTGGACGCTCTGTTTCCTTCCACTGGTCTGCTGGTCCCCGCGGCCCCACACTGGTCTAACGGCTGTACCTCCGGAATCACGTGCCTTAGTCACCAGTAGGGTGGATTCCATTGCTGCCTCTTTTCAAGAATTGTCCTAGTGGGTCATAGAAGTTCATGGGTCTGTATTATAGCGCAAGTTTGTCCTGTTGCGAGGACTTCCCCAGGGGGTTTTGTTCTGGAGCACGCAGAGTGTGCACGTTCACAGGAACGCGTCGGAAGGGCACCTGGGATTTGTTTTAGCGCGCTGTGCTGAGACGCACAGATGTGCACAAGGCACAAAGGATGAAATTTTTCTCACAGTTTCCTGGGACCAGGGAGCATGGGTGCCATGGGGTTTGGGAAGCGCCAGGTCTGTCAGGAAGTCACAGGAGCGGGTAGAAAATGTGGCAAGACCCTTTACTGTGGTTTCCACAGGGGGAGCAGCGGAAGCGGGGGAACCAAGCTAGTGTGAGTACTTTAGTGGCTGACGGTCTGTACCCAGTTGTCTGGCACCTGCCATGGGGTGGCCACGGAGGGGAGGGGTGGGAGTGGTCTCTGGCTGGGCTGGTCTGTGCAGGGGGGGAGGTGAGTCAGCCGGCTCTGGGAACAGCCATGCCTCCAGGGTCAGCAGGTCCCAGGAGTCAAAGCTCAGAATAAAAAGCCTTCCTTAGGGCAGACCTTCAGGGCCCTGCCGCCAGAGCGACCCTCCCGCAGGCCGGCAGACTCCTGGCTTGCTGGCAGCACGTCCTCATTGGGGAGAAAGCTGGAGGCCTCCCTTCTCACCCCCTTAGCTTGTCCCTTCCCAGGTGGCGTCCCAACCCTGTGGGCAGGGGGCCTCAGGTCTCTACCGCCTGCTGTTCCTTCTGCCTGGACACTTGCATTCCTGCCTCCTCCCTGTCTTTACGTATGAGCCAAAATTCAGGCTGGTAAGACCCAGGGGTCCTTACCCTCTCCCCCGGGGTGTGTATGGCTCTCAGGGCGCCAGTGCGTTCCATGTGCGTTTGACCTGACGTGTAACTTGTTTGGAACAGAACCGTTTCCAAGACACCTTCTGTGAGAGAATTGGGGCCATTTTGCAGATTGGGAAATGGAGGCACAAGAAACCTACCGACCCACCAGCTCACCACCAGGCTACTGATGGCCTCACGTCCAGGGGCCTTTCCTTCTGCTCTCCGGCCCGGACTTCCGGGTGGACGCTGCCTCCGTCCGCCGTTTCTGCAGGCTGCCCTCCCCAGAGAGGTCATGTTTGTGCTTCTCCGGGCTCCGGTAAAACCACTTCCCTCCCATGTGCGGACGCTTGACATCAGATAAGGCTCGAAGTACTGGGCGGCATGTCATACCCCGTGTGTAGATGTCCGGCCTCGGGGTCTGCATGTGGGAAAGCCCGTCCGCCCGGTTCTCTGGTCGCAGGCGCCGCCCGTAGCTGTGTTCTCTGCTCCGCTTCCCTTGCCGTGGAAGACGGGGTCCTCAGTATAAACCGTGATCCGGAATGACGACCTGTCTGTGGCCCTCGTCAACGTTTCAGCGAGTTTTGCAGTTCAGAGGCATAGGAGCAGTTTTTCGCGCTTGAACACGTCTTTCTTCACACCTTCGGTTTGCAGAACAAATGTTTCCGTGTGCCTGTGCTTCCTGAAATGTCAAAAATCCCACAAGTATGAAAACAGTTATTCTCAAAGGAGGGGTCTTTGGCGAAGGACAGTTGCTCACCGTGACTCTGGCTTTGCGAAGGGCTGTGCCAAGTTCCATCCACCGCGTGCGAAGACAGAGATCTTGGTTAGCGAGGTGGAGGCCAAGTCCCCAAAGGGAGAGTCACTGTGAGGAGGGCACCCCGGCCGGGCCTGTGAGCCTGCACTGTCACGTCCTCGTCGGTGGAGAAGCACGTGACCCCGTGGGGTGAAAACAGCCTTCCCCGGCCGGCCTGGCAGCTAGTTACAGCCATGGGGCCGCGTCGGTCCGGAGAGCTGCAGGCAGAGCCAAACAGCTCCTGTGGGAGGACCCGGAGGGTCCCGGGGCAGGAGGGCGGGAGGTCTGGAAAGAGGCCTGGGAGGAAATTAATTCCCTAGAGACGAAAACATCCTCCCTGCAGCGGGGCCGTGTCCCCCCGAACCCAGAGCCGCAGCCAGCTGGGTTAGCAGGACGTGGTGCCTCGTGTGGAGACGGCCGACGGACGAGGATGCTCGCTGCCCCTTCCCTCCCTCTCCCCTCCCCGGCTCCTCCCTGTCCTGCTGGCTGCAGGCTCCTGGGCAGAGCCTCTCACATGGCCGGGTGGGTTCCCATGTCTCATTCGGCCTCCGAGGTGAGTGGCACAGCAGGTGTGGATGGCGTGGGCGGACCTGCGCCTGCCCGTGGACCCGTCCCCGCCATTGCACCTGGACCCACGCACGCGACCTGCGGCTACAGGCGCACCCGCCCCTCTTCCCACCACGCCCCGCGTGCACGGACGCCCCAGCTGCGGGGCCGGGACCCGGGGCCGCTCTGCTTTGCACCCGCCGTTCTTGCTTTATTTAGCAAACAGGGAAGCTGTTTGGGGCGAGAGCTCTTGGTCTCTCGTAATAGACGCTGGAGATCACTTGATCTGGCTTCCTCACTTCAGGGTAGCGGTCGTAAGAGGACCCTTATACGTATTTTCAACCTTGAGTTGATGAGGCCAGGAACTCGTACTGGATCCGGGGCCTTTTATGAGCTACTTGACTTTAAAGCCTCCGTGGCAAGGGTGTGTCCCATAGAACACGGAGTGGAGGCTGGGATTTGTGTCCGGGAAGGTCATACAGGGCGTGCAGTCCTTGACCCTGGGCATGTTTGTGTAGTTAAAACTGAAACGGCGTGTATTTCACTCACTGTGTCTTTTTAGGGTGCTCCCCACCGATCACCCAGAACGAGCCCAGAGGCAGGGATGCAGCCAGACCTCAACGGGCAGCCTTACCCGAAATGTGTGTCCAGATGTCTCTCCTCTTAGAATCATCTTCCACCTTAGGATGAGAAACTCTCGCTGAAGCCTGCGGACAAACAGGCTGGCCCAGCTCTGTCTATCTGTCGCATTTCACAGCTGCGCCCCCTCGCCAGCCCCAAGCCACATGAGGCAGCTTCCTTATGAAACCCGATTCCCCGAACCCTTGTGTTTACTTCTACTCCAGCTCAGTAGTGAAGACGGTTTCTGGTAGTAGGAGACATTATTGTTTGATCGACGTCGCAAGTTCTTACCTGATTGTCCCCCCCCCCCCCACGGTTTCTCCGGACCTGATGGCTGCACAAGGCGCCCCGGGGGACCAGCCTGCCTCCACCACTGGCCGTGGGGACATTGCCCCGATGGCTTTTCCACCAAGGTCTGAGGCGGCTTGCCGCTGGGAGAGAGCGTAGTGGGGGTGATGACGACGGCACCTTGGGAAACCTGGGTCAGGACACTCTGGGCATGGTCCAGGGCCAGCCTGTGAGGAGCACGTGGGGATACGGGGGGCCCGTCCTGTCTTGGCTCAGCCGGGGCAGGACCAGGGCTGGCCCTGCCACTGGCCTTTTCTCTGGTTCCACGAGTTAGCCTGAGACCTCCCACTGGGGGCTGTCACTTACGGCCGCCAGCCCTGGCCCGTCCCACTTGTCCCTCAGTGTGTGGTCTGAACCGGGCTCTCCCCCTGCAAACCGTGGGGGCATCCGCCTGTACCTGGCCACACCTGGGCAGAGTCTGCCGGGAAACCTGCCCCTTGGGGCCCCAATGGGACCAAGGCCGGGGCCGTCCTCAAAGCCACCGTCCTGCTGCCCGTCCCCATCCACACCTCCAGAAGCATGTCCCTGCTGACCTGTCTCCCTTCCACGTGCACAGACGCCCCCATCTACAACCCTGGAATTTGCTTTTGTCACCAGGTGCCCTTCTTTGAGAAAATGGCTTTGAGTCACAGCAGTGTCCACTCCGAATCGGGGCTGACGTGCGGCTGGTGTGGAGACCTCGCGTGCCGCACCGCAGGCTGCTGGTGGGCTGTGGCCAGAAGGGACAGCTCCTGGCTCCAGTTTCCAGATAGGCTCCCCGCCGTGTGATGCTGTGTGGCTGCCAGCCTCCTCTGCGGGGTCAGCCCCCCGGGACAGGGGCTTCCTCTATTCCATTTGCCCGCGCGTTCCCGCGCCTCACAGCAGCATCTCGGAGATGCTCAGTCAGCATTTGGGGAGTAAAAGAATTAAAAAATGAATGACTTGGTCTGGGGAGAGGACAGAGCTTTGGTGCTGGTCACACCGTCTTACGAATATTTTACCCCACGAATGAAGGAGGGGTTAAATCTAGAAAGTGTCCTCTTCAAGCTAAAAAAATAGGGTTTATCGTAATGACTTTGGGATAGAGAAGGATAGGGAACTAAGCCCAGTAAAAGACCGGCTGTACAGAAAAATACTGATGCGCGTCAGCAAGACCTCGCTGTAGACGTCTTAGTAAGCCACGGGGAGTACAAGGTAATCGTGGACAAAGAACGTCAGGACGTGTACGATGTGAAGAGGTTCGCAGAGCTTGCAGGAAAGCGAACAACAAAATGACGGGCAGAGGACGGGACAGGCCGTGGCCGGAGGACGCACCCTGCATGGGGAACACACGGAGAGAAGATGCTCGTGTGGCTGCAGCTCGGGAAATGCAGAGGCGACCCCCAGGGGGGTAATTTCATTTAGGAATTGAGAACATCGGAAGCTGCCCATCAGGGGGAAGGCATCGCCTGTTTGTGCGGCCGCCTGTGGCCTTCCCAATGTTGTCGCACTCGTAACCAGGAGCGGAAGACCCCACGGCCGGTGGCGCCAAGACACGGCCCCAGAGCCCCGTTGAATGCGGGTTTGCTTTACAAGCACGAGATGCTCCAGCGGGAGACCCGGGCGGCGGGGTGGACCGGCTTTGCCGGGCGGAGACGGTGGCTCAGCGGGAAGTTTCGGCGGGGCTGGCGGACAAGGCCCCGTGGCCGGGCGCGGGCAGGGGCCAAGCAGGGTCTGCTTGGGAAAGCTGGGGGCGCGGTGAGGAGGCCGCTCGCGAGGCCTCGCCCACGAACTCGAAGTTCAGTTTTATTTTGTTTGATAAGGAAACTGGTTTTTACACATTTAATTTCAGCTTTCCAGTTTTATTTTACTTTTGCTGTTGGAAGTGTTTCTCTAAATGGAAGTTGTTTTACCGCTCACGGGACTGCCACGGATCTGGCCCCAGACGCAGCTCCGCGGGCGAGTCCCCGGGCTCGGGGCAGAGCCGAAGAGAACGGGCACCGCGCCCGCCCCGCCGTGCTCTGGCAGCGTCGGGTCTCTGGGGGAGACGCTCTGCCACGGGCTGACGGGGTCAGCAAGGGGGACCGTTCCAGGCCGACACTTGGCACAGGCCGTCCTCAGCCCAGTGCGGTTCTGAAAGGATTGGATCTGTCGTTGCACTCGGCTCCGTTACCGGAGGGAAAGAGAAAACCGTTTATCTCGCTTCTGATTCTGTGATCATTTCAGTTTCAATCTAAATGCCGTGACCCTGGCAGGTCGCGGGCTTCCGGCACGGAGCGACGTTTCGGCGACTTTGGAAAAAGAAACCCCATTCACACGAGTCAGAGTTTTATGAACGGCTGTCCCCCTTTCCCGCCGTGGCTGTGCTGTGATGTTGACCCAACACGACACACAGATCCCTCTGTCCCCTGCTGGACGGTGGCCCGGCGTCTTCGGTCTGTGGAGCGAGATCACTCAGCGCCGGAGAGCTCAGGGCAACAAGAAGCCTCTGTTCCGACGATGACGGGCTCTGAGCAGAAAGGGTCCCTGCGCGCGGGCTGGGTGATGAATCACAGGCGGGCGCCCAGACAGAGAAGGGTCTTTAATAAGGCCATCCCGGCAGGCGGGGCGGAGCCAAGAGCCGGTTCTTCTTCAGTGGGTGAACCTGGAGGGAACCCCGTCCCACGACCGCCTCTGGCACCCGGAGCCCAGCCGTCCCTCACAGCCACCTCTTCCCGGCTTCCTGGACCCCGGCACCGGGCTTTGGGTTCGGGGCCGTGGGGGCCGGTCGGCACTCTTCCGCTGCTCTTGGAGGACGCCCCCTCCTCCACACACTCGGAACCGAGAGCGTGGTTCCACCAAGGAGACATCCTCTGAGGCCACCTGTGGCACTGGGTTTCGTCCTCAGTCCTGGCTTTTTTTGGCTTTGAACCCCGAGCTGCTTGGATGGCTCCCCGGAAGGAAGGGGAAGGATCCCTGATGTCCAGCACCCCAGGGGAAAGTGTGTCCATGGACAGCCTCTGCGAGGCCGGGGCCCTGGAGCTGCTCTGATCACCTCCAGTGGGGAAGATGGGGATCCCCCTAAGTAGTGTGATCTCTGACCCCAGCCCCCAACCCAGGACAGGCAAGGTGGGCAGCAGGTACCAAGTCACAGGTACGGCCTGGGAAGGTGGACCCTGCCCGCCTCGCAGGGGCACACAGGCTGTCCCGGGGCCCACATGACATGGCTGGGGCCGCGGGACAAGTCTTGGTAGTTACAGGATCATAGGTCACCCTGGCAGATGGGGGGTGCAGCTAGGGGGCTAGTTTGAACATTCTAGGTCCCGGGAGCAACCCAGAAGCCATGAGCCTCCACCTCAGGGAGCCAGCCCCGAGCAGCCTTTCCCGCCGAGGGCAGGGACTCTCAGTCCGGCCCTGGGGACCGGCGTTTCGGTGTGCCTTTAGACGTTTGTTTTGCCGGCCATGGTGAGATCTTCTGAAGGTGGCCTGTTGTTCACGTCCGTGCACGAAGTCTCCGTCTCAGAACGTCAGCAGAGCAGAAGCAAAGAGGGACCCCCTTCCTCCTTCTCTTCTCAGGCACATTCCGCGAAGTGACGCTTGGCCCAGACCCCCGGCGGCAGAAGCAGGGCTGGGATCACGCTGCTGGTGGTCCCAGGGCTCTCCCCGTCTGGGCCTCCTGTCTCCAGCCGCTGCCCCCGTGGTCTCCCACTGCAGCCCGCCCCGCTTCCTCCCTCCAGCCAGTGTCTCCGGGCCTGTCTCCAGAGTTCCATGCGTCTGGCCTGGGACATGTGGGCGTCCGGAGGCTCGTGCAATGAGACCCCTCCCTTCTATGTGCGGGTCCCCACGCCCACATCTGTGTCCTGACGAGCCCCTCCCACCGCTGTGTAAAGTGGGACGCAGTGTGGGCCGGTCTGGCCGGTGGCTGTGTGGCGGGGATCGGGGTCCCGGTCCAGAGGGCGGCCGGCCTGGGCTTTCGTGAGGACAGGGCCTTTCCCACGGGTGAGGGCCACACGGCACCGAAGCTCGCCAGGGCAGCCGAGTGCTGCGCGGCCTGGTTCTGCCGGGCATGTCTGTAAGCGGGGCTGTAGCGGGCCGAGCTCCGCAGCATGGGGTAGGGAAGGGGCGGCAGAGTTCGGAAGCGGGTGACGAGGCACGATCCGGGTGCAGACCCGGGTGCAGACACAGGGCGGGCTGGTGGGGCCCGGGGTCCGGGTCACTTTGTGTCCTTGACGGAGGTGCGGGCCGTGGCTTGTCAGCTTCCCTGTCTGTGGGGTGACCAGTTTGGTTCCGCGGCCCCGACGCGCGTGCGGTTTTAACCTGCTTGTTGACGGCCCAGCCCAGAGGCCGGCCAGGGCCGGTGGTAGCGCCTGTCCCCACCTTTCTTGCCGTGTCCTGGAGGCGCTTGGGTCCTGCTGTTCGGCATACGCAGGTTCGGACCGTAGTAGAGATCGGTGGGAAATGACTCTTCTATCCAAACTAGCGTTATCTGAGCTCGCAGAGATCCATTTTAGTTTCCCGTTCCAGGCCGCGCGCTCCCCCACAACCGCGTGTGGAGAGCGAGGCCCTGCCCTCGGCGCGTCTCTCCAGGCCGCTCACGTGGCACTCGAGGAGGCAGGGTGGGTGGCGCAGGCTCTCGGCCCACGGGCAGGGACGAGACCCAGAGTCGCCCAGCACCGCCCCGTCCCCCATGCCTGTGTGGACCTGTGTCCAGGGGCTTCCCGGGGTGGTGAGGCCAAGAGGCTGTGAGGTGCTGTGGGGGCCCCACTGGGCAGGCGCCCCGCCCGAGCCAGGACCCGGTCCGCCCGCAGCCGGCTGCCTGGGGTGTGACACACTGTGCTAATATTTACCGGGCTGTCGATTCTTACTTAGATCCTTCCTGAAAACGTCTCTCGAGTGCTCCCCTGCACACAGCGCGTCAGGTTTCCCCGGATGCCCGGCTCGCCTGTGGTTTTCCACACACTCCACCTGCCTCTTGTCACTCGTTGCTCCGTGGGGCCCGCAGGGCGCGGCCTACGTGACACGTCACATGCGGAAAAGAGAAGCGTCAGTGAGCCGACCCGCGGCCTCCACGAGCTACGCACGTCCGCGCCCGCCCTTGCCCGGACTTCCTGTGAGCGAGTCAAGTAAGTCTCATGAGGGTCAGGTCACGCCAAGGACACGGTCAGGGTCTGGGTGATTTAGGACCGGAGGGATTCACTGGGGGAGAGTCTGGGTGGTGGCCGGACCAGCTGGGCACCGAGCTCGTGGGACAGGGTCATTTTACTGCCGGTGGCGACCGTGGGGGCGTGGCTTCAGGCTGGTCGTGGGGGCCGGATGCCTGCCAGAGGCGGAGCAGACTAGGATTCTGTCCCGCCCCCTGGGAACCCCAGCACAGCCTCGACACTGATCCGGGGAGGGCACGAGCTTGCCGTCGGCGGCCCGATACGCTTCTCGTTCACAGAACCACCCTGGGGGTGCAGAGGCACGTGTTCCAGAGAACTTGGAGGCTCAGGACGGTAGGGTCCCTAGACTCCGAGGGGTCACCTCACAGACTACAGCTCACGTCCAGTCCTGCCTCACTCCCGGGACCCCCTGCCCCAGATCGAGGACGGCGCGGACCGAGAAAGTGGCGATAAGCTCACGACCAAAATGTGACGCCGGTAGGATGTGTTTCCGCGCTGCCCGATGGGGGACGGAGGTGTGACCGCCCGGCTCCCGGTACACGGGGCCTCATCCTGCCTCCGGGGCTGCGCTACCCTGACCCTGCTCGCCGCGAGCGGCTGGGGAACATCCTCCTCACGTGCACGGAGAGCTGAGCCCACGCCGGACGTGGGTCCCTTGGTGTCCACGGGGCTCGTGAAAGATGGCGCTATGTCCATCCGATCCCCTGTGCCCGGCCCACGTGCACTGCCACACGGAGCGGACCACGTATCTCTGGAGATGCCCAGGATTGAGTGTATTGGGATACAAAGGCCTGGCCACCGGGCCTCAGCCAGGGTCACCTCTGGGGTACGGCTCTCACGCAGAGCTCCCGTGGGATTAGGGGACACTGGACTCCTCCTAGCCCCGTCCCTGCCCTCTGCCTCCCCTCACTGCCCTCAGGCTGCTCCGGACTTCTCTCCCTCAGTAACCGTAAGAATCTCCCGCTCAGAAGGGAGGGTCTGATACAGGTGTGACGGGTCAGGGTGGGCTTCCCTGAGGGGAGGTCACTGCTGTGAGGCCGGGACAACGAGGAGGAATTCACATGACTCAGGGATGGACACCGAGGGAAGAGCCTGTGCAAAGGCCCTGCACGGGGAAGCAGCCAGTGGACGGAGGACGAGGAAGGGAACAGAAAACGGAATCACAAAATCCTGTGGAGCCCTTCCAAATGAAGCTTCTGTGGAACATCTATGACAGACAGTTCTTTCTTTTTAAGATTTTATTTATTTATTTGAAAGAGAGAGCGAGCAGGGCAGTGGCAGAGGCAGAGGCAGAGGCAGAGGGAGCGGCCTGTCCTTCGAGCAGGGAACCTGATGCGGGGCTCGATCCCAGGACCCGGAATCATGATCTGAACCACAGGCAGACGCCTCCCAGACGGAGCCCCCAGGCGCCCCGATGCAGACAATTCTTAAGAAAATGTTCTGTGGAAATGACAAGACACAGCAGGTATGGCTTCAAGCCTGAGTATTGTGTCTTTGCGGAGAGAAAGCCACGGGGAACGTCGCAGCCGTGGCTCCAACTTCCTCGCCCTCTGCCTCTGCCGGTGTATGAGGCTCTCACACATCGGGACAAGTCAGTGTGCTGGGACACAGCTCAGAGCGTTAGAACTTTTCCTTCTGGGTATTTGCTGGACGACGAACGTCTTTTGGAAGCTGTTTTCCTAAGGCTTCTTCATGAACCCACCGAGGAGACGAGGCCAGGTCACTCGGGATTCACGCACACGAGCCGTGCGGTGCGGAGCTCCGTGCTCAGCTCACGGCGACGCGAGAGTCTTCTGACGTGTGCGTGGCCACCGCGCAGGGGGGACAGCGGAGCTTTCTGGGGTCCTGACTGCCTGAGCCTCAGGCGGCCGTCACCATGCGCGGGCGGCCAGCGTCTGAGGCTGGGGAGTCATGCTGCGTGGGGGGCACGTCCGGTGGGGGCCCTGACCTTGGCCACAGCCACTGACCCCAGGCCGGAGGTAACAGCTCAGAGCTGCAGACATTTGTTCTGTCAGAGGTCAGAGGTCAGAAGGCAGGAAGTCAAAGGTCAGAGTGCCGGCGTGTGGGCTCCTTCGGAATTCTCTGAGAAGGGATGTGGTCCAGGCCTGTCTCCAGCTGCTGGGGCTGCTGGTGTCCTCCGTGTGCGTGGCTTGTGGGTGCCTCTGGCCACTGCCAGCTCCACGTGTCTGTGTCGGGGGGACACGGGTCCTGGTGGGTCAGGCCCCGCCCTAGTGACCACTGTAACCGGTCGGCTCCGTAGAAACCCGTCTCCGTTAAAGCCACACTCTGGCACTGGGGCTAGACTCTAACACACCTTTTAGGGGGATGCAGCTCAGCTGCTAACACCCAGGAGGGGATGCCCCAGCCCTCTCAACCCCCGCTCTTCGGGAGGACGCGGCCCCGGGGCACCGTGTGGGCTCCTGCGCTGTTGCTTCCCAGCCGCTGGGGCCGGTTTGCTTAGGGAGAGTCTGACCTGAAGCTCGCACACGCTCAAGGGCACTCCCATGAGCCCAAAGCAGCAGCACTCGGAGTCTTGGCTCGGCCCTTGTGATCGGCACCAACCTGAGCCTGCTGGCCAGCTTTCACGCCTGGCAGGGTGCTGGGCAGGGCCGTGCAGGTCTCCGTCACACAAGGGACAGGCTGGCAACTGTTGGCTGACCCCAGCAGAAACCCCAGGAGCGAGGGCACAACAGCCCTTGAAATGGGGTCCGCCTGCAAGGGAGCGCAGGTCCAGGCTGGGAGGGCTCCTCCTGGCATCCTGAGCAGGCCAGTGGGGGCAGCTGGCAGCACCCAGCACCAGAGAGGGTCCCCCCAGCCAGCTGCGTGGGTGAACGGCCCCTCCCAGGGCAGGGTCTCTGGAGAGAGGCGCAGCTGGCTCCCTGCCCCCCGCTCCCCGCCCCCCAAGGCCAGGCCGTGGGACAAGCTTCAGCTGCAGGCACGGGTGCTTGTGTAGCTGATGCTCTCTGGGCGCGTGCTGCATCCCCTCCAGCATGACACGGTCCTGTGGGCTGGGGGGGACACGCGGGCGCTCTCGTCCGTGCCGCACCGGAGTGGGCGAGGTCTGGGTTCAAGTCTGGCCGTTTCCCTCCGTGGCTGAGGGGCCTGGGCTGTGGCCCGTCCCTCCACCTCAGGCGGGAGTGTCCAGAAGCACGAGCGGGAGGGGCTGGCGTGGGCGATCCCTGGTCAGTCCACGGCAGGCAGAGAGACTCACCTCCCGCGTTTCTCCCTCTGCCGCAGCTCGGGGAGCCGCTCACGGGCCTTAGCTCGGGGAGCCTCAGCACGTCAGGCCCCCACGGAGCCCCACCTGCTGTCCAAGCCCGCGTGAGCGCACGTGCCGCCCCACACTCGGGAGAACGAAACGTCCTCCTCTTCGTGGGGCCCCCCGGGGGGCCTGTGCCTCGAGCTGCGGCGCTTGAGGGGACGCTTGAGGGGACGGGCTCCTTCGGGACGGAGCCCCAGGGGCCAGCGCTTTCAAAGACAGCTCCTTTCCTGGGGGGCTCATCGTACGCGCTGCCTCCACATAGGGGGACCCCAGCCAGCCACGGGGGCGTACGCCGGCCCTGCTTGTGCGGGTCTGTGGGCCGAGGGAGGTCGGGTGCCACACGGGCCCGCGAGCGTCTGCGGGCAGTGAGCGCTGGTGGCTGCTGCAAACAGGAGCTTCTCTCTGGCTGACACTTCAGAATCAGCAGGTCAGGGGCATGGTGCCAGGTACTAGAGCCCAGGCCTGGCGGCTTTGGCTCCCAGAACCAGGACGTGGGTGCATCCACACAGGGCGTGCTGGGGCGTGGAGGCAGGAGGCTGTCTCATGGCTGCGCCCCTCCTTGGGCTCTCCTGTCCTGCCTGCGGGGTGGGAACATCGCCCCTTTCTTCCGCTTGGAGCACAGGCTCCGGGACTCCTGGCCCCGAGGGGTCTGGGAGGGCACCCGAGCGCGCATAGCTGTCCCTCGTAGTGGAGACTCTGGGCTTCCCGATGAGGCTTCACTTCGGGGGTGTTTGGAGGAACTAGAGGACCCCTGAACAGAGAAAAGTGTGGGGCTGAGTCTGGGGGTCCTGCTGGGGGCTGAAGAGGCGTGTGGAGGAGGTGCACAGAGATTTGCCCGAAATTTCCACTCCTGACCCAGTAGTAGTACTATCTTGCTGCGGAAGTGAGCGCAAGAGAAAAGTCTGGAACATGATCTTTCTGTGTGTTGGGTCCAGGGGCTTCTGGATCTCCAGCATGGCCACCGGCGCGGGCGCTGGCCGTCAGTCATGATGAAAAGCCAGTTTCTTCCTTCGACGGAGATTACTGCAGCCTCGGCACTTGGCCAGACGCCTTCCTTGTCTGAGGTCCTTCCGTCCTCTTCAGGTGCCAGGCTTGGTGGGAACGTCAGGTCTCAGTGTCCTTGAGGACACACGGGACCCCGCGCTGCAGCGCCTACTGCTTGCCGTCTGTCCGCCATGGGCCCGGGGTGAATGGCACCCATGCCAGCGTGTCGGGGTGTCCCCCGCGTGGAGACCACCACCCTTGCCATCCCAGGGCCCCCTCCCTCTGACTTCTCCCATCCCGTGGAGCCTCTGGGGACAAGGGGAGCTCAGAGACCGAGTTCCCGCCGGACCTGGAGCCGCCAGCCCCCTCCCTTCTTGTGCACGCAGACGGCCGGGAGCGAGTGCCAGCGTTTCACTCCTTCTCCGGGCCGCCGTCAGTCACACGCTGCGTCATGGTGCAGCCCGGCCTGCCTGGGGGTGACTCACTGCCCGCCAGATGTCTGCGGTTGGGACTTCCCTGCGGCCACTTCTACTCAAATGAACGGGCAGGACGGGGGGCGGCAAACAGACCCAGTCCCTCCACCGCACGTGTCTGCCCGGCCAAGCAGGGGTGGGCACCGGGGTGATCCTCCTGTCCCCGCAGCCCCGTCCTCGGGCAGTCCCTGAAGCCCACGCCCACAGCCGGGTGCAGTGACTCCCAGCTGAGCCTGAGCGTGAAGTACAGTGAAGTGATTTCTGAGACAAAGCTGATTTTTGAAGGACTGTAATTTGGGAAACTCTGGTCCATCTGTTAGGCGACCCGAATGAGAGCTCGGCATGTTGCTTCCGCACGTAAGACGCCCACGGGCTCTGCACTTTGTTTTGTTTTCAACCAGGGACTTTATCATCACGTGGTTCTCGTGACCAGAGCAGGGTTGGAGTTTGCAAACCGTTTTATAGAATTACCTTGTGGGGACCCCGGCAGTGCAGGGGAGGGGTTATCCTGAACTTCCGGGCGAGGGGGCGAAGGAAGACAGAGATTCTGAAGCAAACAGCCCTGCCTGGGGCGCCCCTCGGCAGGCCCGCTGGCTGCCGTCCTCCAGGAGACACGGCAAGTCCCCACTGGGCCCCTCCCGCAGGAGCCCTGTTAGGTCCTCTGCGTTTTCCCTTCTGGTTCTTTGGAGGCGAGGGCACGGCTCCGAACGCGGGCGGTGGGCCCGGCATTCCCCAGCACCTGCGAGCCAGCCGGGGCCACACCTGCGTTGCTGTGGGATGTTGGTCGCAACCTGTGAGCCAAGAAGAGCCCCATCGCTCTTTATTCCGATTTCCTCGGTTTTTACCCAGGGTCTGCCCTGCGCCCCAGCAGCCCGCCCCGGCTCCCACGTGACGTTCAGCCTCCTCCGGGCTATGGCGGTTTCTCAGACTTGCCTTGTCCTTGGTGACCTGGACCCTTTTAAGGAGGACTGGGCAGGTGTTTTGGAGAATGTCCCTCAGCTGGGACCAGCCTGGCGGGCTGTGGGTTTTGGGAGGAAAACTGTGGAGAACAAGCCGTCGTGGATGTCGGGCTTGACCTCTGGCTGAGGGTGTTTGGGGCTTCTCCGTTCTCGGTCCCTGTGCACAGCCCACACGTGGGCGAGGGAGCTGCGTGGCCCCGAGCACGGAGCGGCCTCTCCGCTCACTGGGAGTCCTCTGTCCTGGAAGCAGCTTTCGCCTCCTGGGCGTTGATCGACCCGACCGCTGACATCTGTGTGGACACAAGGAGAGCTCCTGTGGGTTTGGGGTTAGGACCTGGGCCCCGTGGGCATCGCTGCCCACGCTGTTCCCGAGGCAGGCACGGTGCACGGAGGTGTGGCTGCTGGGCCGCCGCAGAGACGCTTGGACCCTGCGTGCTGTGGCCGGACCTGGCTCTGTCTTGGTCTGTCCTTGGTCTGCAGCGTCTCTGTCGTCTCTCTCTTCTGATCTGGGTTATCTCGTGTTGTATGAGCCCCTCTCCACAGCGCACACGTTCTCTGCAGGAGCAGGCCTCCTGCCCCCGCCCCGCCTGCCCTCCCGCGCTGTGAGCTGACCATAGCCATGTCTGTGGGGAACCAGGGGCCCACGGCTAGGACACAGGCCAGACACAGGCCTGCAGATCCTGCCAGGAGAAGGATGGGCCCCACCTGGCTCCACGTCTGTGGTCTGTCACTTGCAGTGCCACGGAGGCTGGAGTGAGGGTCAGCGAGTGGCTAGTGCCCCCCGGGGCCCCCGGCGCTGGACTGCGGCCTGCTGCCATCTTGTTTGCTGGCTCTGGAGGGACGAGCTCCTGGCTGTCTCAGGGCAGCCCGGAGAGGGGGGTCTGCTCCGTCCCGCCTGTGGGCCCCGCTGAGCCCTGGCCCCGCTTGTACTTTGTGCTAGATGACATGTCCACCCCAGCTGAACGCATTTCCCAGGAGAAGCCGTCCTATCACAGGGGGAGCCTGCCAGGTCAGGTTAGGTCCCGGGTGGGGAGGAATGGGGACAGTTAGAGTCGGCGCCCCTCTGCACCCTGTCCTGCTTGCAAACCCTCCCACTTGCCAAAACCTCGTGACCTGCAAACCAACACTTTGTAGCACTTTCATGGACGTTCCCGGGTGGCTAGAGCGATGGAAATTGGGGTTTGGCCTTCCTGTCTTAGCCCCTTCTATGACATGAGGCCATTTCAGCCAACCGACAGCCTTGGTTTCTGCATTTTTGTGTTTTTGGATGGTCACTTCGCTGTTTAAATTGCTTTAATGCAGTGTTTGGGGGGCGTCGGGGGGCTGCGTGCTGCGGTTCACGAGAACGGGCTGCCTTGCTCTCACTAGAGTCAAGCCGCAGGGATTTAAACAGATCAGTGTTTCCTTCGACTACAAAACCGCTCAAACGATTAAGTTGACCCCAGTTTCCAAAGAAGACAAAACACCGTGTTAGCTGGCTACTCCTGGGTCTGACCTTCACCCGGAGGTATCCGGCACCCTCCCCTCATCTACAAGCAGACCCCCCCACCCCCCACGACAGGGACCTGCGTTTTAGACACTCCTTCAACGACACAGGACACATTCGTGGCCGCTCCTTTATCCTGAGAGCCCCGAGGAGCGGATGTGGGGCAGCAGGGCCCAGACGACCGGGGAGCACCCCCCAGGAGAAGGCTAGGCCCTCCCGGGCAGACGGGGAGTGCCCAGGCCACCTGCTCAGAAACCCTGCTTCAGATTCCGGAATCAGGACCATGGTGGGAGGCACTGAGCCGGGGAGCCCGCTGCCCACGAGACCGTCTGAAGACTTAGACGTAGGAGCAGATTTGCTCCTGCCTGGTTCCTACCTCTGCTCCCTGGGGATTCACGGCCGGCTCCTACCACTGTGAAAACACATGCTAGCGTGGTGGTTAATTTAAGGGTCAGCTTGACTGGATCATGGGGCGGCCAGAGACGGGGTCCTCCCGATCGGTACCGCAGCGTCCAGTCGGTGCAGGGCCCGCGCTCCCTTGCTCGCTGCGTGGGCCCTGGATGGCTCGGCTCCGGTTCCGTGGCTGGCACAGCCCGGCCTGCAGTAAGCAAAGCGAAGCTGCTGAATGAGTTTTACCGGAGAGAAGGGACCCTTCAGATGTGCTCCACGTACGGCTGACGATGGCTGTGAGTCACACGGAAACTCTGCTGCTGGGGGACTCCTGGGGACCTGGTTTTAGTTCAGGAGGCGTGTGACTTACAGATTCTGTTGAAAAAGACACGGGCTGGTTTCATCACGTTGTTGGGCAACAACAAAATCGGTAACTACAGGCTTCCAAGAAGGATTCCTGCCAGGTCGCTTCTAACGAATGAAGACATGATCATTTATATTACCGTAGAAATTACTCACTCACAAACAGAAGCTTTAAAAATCCGAACGGTTTGCTCTCTCCGCATTGATTCCGACACTTACTTGACGGGGCGTTTTCAGTCTGTCGGCCTCACGGGCAGGCTGGGAGCCCCAGTGTTTGAGAAATGGAGAGTCCCAGGTTCCTGACTGTGCTCTGTGGCCAGTGGTGTCGGGGCTCTACCTCTTAGACAGTCACCCCAGCCGTTCTTACGGCCCCGACGCCCGGGAGCCACCGCGTGGGCCCGCCTGCTGGTGCCGCTATGCGCGCTGGAGCACCAGGCTTGGCTGAAGCCGCTCGGCGGGTGACAGCGACCACCCTGGGAGGGGCTGCCCGGCGGGGAGCACGGCTGAGCACACCCGGGGGTCTGGGTGACCCGCTTGAGGACGCATCAGCCCTCAGAACCAACAGACTCCACGACTTCGTCTCTGGCCTCAGCAGAGGCCGTGTGTCCCCGACTCCGCGGCGGGAGCGCGGACAGGTGCAAGACCGCCCCCTCCTCCGCGACGGGCTGTGAAGGGAAACGTACCACGTCCTCGTGGCTCGGCCCCTCCAGGCCTTGTGGCGCTGCTGGGGTCCCCTCTGCCCGATCGGACCCGCTGCGCGCTGGACACGGCTCTCATGGCCGCCGGCCTTCTGGAGCAGCACTTCCCAGATCCTGCGGCCGCCTAGGGCTCGCCCCGTCCTCTCCCAGTTTACAGACCTCTGCTGGGCCCTGGAGAGCCTGGCTGGGCTGGCCAGCGCCGGCTCCCGGCCCCGCGTGTCCCACCCCCCCCCCCCGGTGGGGAAGCTTTCCTCCCTCTCGTTCACGTTCATTTAGGAGCACTTTAGGGTGAAGACGCTGTTAGCCAACAACGCCGAGATAGTGAGGGGCTCTCGTGATACCGATGGGCCGGACCCATGGAAAGGCACCACGAGCTCTGAAACCCACCTGACTTTTCAAGAGCGCTTACGGGCCGCTTGGCACCGAGCTGCCTCGCGCGGGCAGTTCACACAACCACAGGCCAACGGAAGTGACACGGGACGACGAAGTGTTTGCTGAACCCGGCGCAAGGGAAGTGAGAGAAAACAGCAGCAAAGAGGCAGTGGCGTGGCGACCGAACTGAGGCAGAAGAGCCGCTGAAACTGGGTTTTATCAGAAATCCTAGTTTACGTTAATGCAAACTACATTAGTGCTAGGAGGACCAGGCTTGAAAAGGTTGTAAGAGAATAGAAGTAAGTGGTGCCCCGCAAACTTTAACCACGGACAGCAGGTTAGCGGAGATAGTACCCGGTTCCGTGGGCATTGCTGTGAGGACGCGTGCCAGGGACAGAGGGTCGACCCGCCAAGACGGACATGCGATCCAGGCCCGACCGGACAGTTCTAAACTGGATGCATCTGATAAAGGGACCTCACAGATGTGTGTAGCAAAAATCAGCAAAATGAAACCAAGTAGTCGAACCCACGTCATAGTTGGCTGTTTGAATATAGCTTTCCCCGTAACTGCACAATCAGAACAAGTCAGTTCCCCAGACTCGTCTAGCTGACCCCTGTGGGGCGTCGCCGGCCAGCCCGGGGGACACGTGCTCTCGCTAAGTACGCTTGCTAACATGGATCATACGCTGGCCCAGAAAACGAGCTTCAGTATCTTTAAAGAAATTAAAATAATAAAACATTTTCTGACTACAAGAGAGTAAAGCTAAAAATCAATAGCAAAAACTCCCCTCAGAAAGCAGCCCTCCAGTATTATGCCGAGTGAAGGAAGTCAGAGAAAGACAACTATCATATGATCTCTCTGATATGAGGAAGTTGAGAGGCAACGTGGGGGGCTTGGAGGGTAGGGAAGGAATAAATGAAACAAGATGGGATCGGGAGGGAGACAAACCATCAGAGACTCTTATATCTCACAAAACAAATTGAGGGTTGCTTGGGGGAGGGGGGTTGGGGGGGTGGGGTTATGGACATTGGGGCGGGTGTGTGCTACGGTGAGGGCTGTGAAGCCTGTTCACAGACCTGAACCCCTGGGGCTAATAATACATTATATGTTAATTAAACTATTTTTTATAATATATTATAATATTCCAGATATTTGGAAAATCAACCTATACTGTTCTAAATAACGTATATGTCAGAGAAGAAATCAAAGTTTAAAATGATTGAAATTTGAAACTATTTGGAATTGAATGATACAGAACATAACAAAATGGCGGGATTCACCTAATGCCGTACTTACAGGAGAATTTACAGCCTTAAGTGCATAGAAAACAAGAGTGTTTGGAAATCAATAATCTGAGTGTCTTCTTGGGAAAGTTAGAAAACTGAAAATAAATTCAAAGTAAGCAGGAGCAAGTAAACAATAAAATGAGACAGAAATCAATGAAGTAAAAGCACGGGCCGCGTCCAACAGTGAGAAACCGATTCACCAAACCGACGTAAGAAGAAAAAGAAAACGGGAATGAGGTGCGTCTGTGGAGGAAGCCGGGTCTGTATTTAGAAGGCAATCGCGCGCCACGTGAACTCACTGGTGCACCCCACCCAACGCTTGAGAAAGCGCAAATATTAAACAAATTCTCTCAGAGAATAGGAAAGGAGAAGATCTTCCCAGATTTTTTTCGCCGCTCACAGGGCCTTGCTAACAAAACCTCATGAAAATATAAGAGGAGAATTACCAGTTTTTCTCATGAAGGAAAATGTAACGAAAACTCAGGAACCGTGGAAGAGTTGCAAATGCATGTTACTAAGTGAGAGAACCTGAGAAGGCTGCGTACTGCGGGATTCCAAGTCTGGGACATTCTGGAAAAGCAAAACTAGGGACACAGCAGAAAGATCAGCGGAGGCCGGGGGTCGGGGGGGAAGCATGAAAGGGCAGAAAATGCAGGATTTTTAGGACAGTGAAAATACTCTCTGTGGTAGCCCAGGGGCCCGGAGACGTGTCATCCCAGGTTTGTCCCAACCCCACGTGCAACACCGGCTCGTGGATTGCAACAATGTATCGCGCTGATGCAAGATGCCGGCCACAAGGGAAATGGGCTGGCAGAGGTGGCGGGGATCAGGGTGTATTCCGGAACTCTGTGCACTTTCTGCTCAATTTTTCTGTCGACCTAAGCATGTTTTAAAGAATAAAATCTATAAATTATTTTAAAATCTGTTGTATTTTTATGTATTAGCAACAATTAGAAAACCAGTTTTGAATACTTACACCTGCACCAAAAAATAATAAAATAACTGAGAACATAATCAAACCAAAGATGTATGAAGTGTTTTTCACAAACGTACACAGTATTATTCAGGGAAAATTGAGAAGTCCGGAAGGTGAGACATACCACAGTCCTGGACGCGACGGCTCGTGTGTGAGGACGCTCGTTCTCTCCGAGGTGTGACCCAGATGAGAGGCTCGGCAGGTTGCGCGTGTGTGTGCACGTTGGGAACCCGGTTCTAGAATGTGTGGAAATGCGCAGAGTCCGTGATAGACAGTACAGCCTTGAGGAAGGACAGAGCTGGAGCAGTACCCATGCGGGGCGTGGGACTCATTTTAAAGTTGCAGCAGGGACCGGTGTGGCTCTTGAAGGAAGACGGGAAGAAGCAAGGGCTCTGGAGACACATTTGCACCTGGAGATACTTGACTTACACCCACACGGCGCTCAGCTCCCAGGTGTGCACTGAGCACGAGCGTGTGCGTGTGCTCACCAAAAGGCACGAGTTGGAACGTTCCCAGCCTCCACCTGGAGGCCCCCAGTGCCATTAACAAGTGGCTGAGCAAGCGAAGGCCGTGGCGCCTGCGCAGCACGACCCGATCAACGTGCAGGATAAGCACCGCGCAAGCACACCGGGCGACAGACACGACTCCCCGCCGGGGCGGCATCCGGAGCAGCGAGGGTGCGTCCGGACTCCGTGGGGGGCTTGGCCCAGCTCAGTGGTGGCGTCCGGGTGGCGACGGGGCCCCCGCAGGGGTTCTGATTTTGACCTCAGTCCTGCTTATGTTGGTAAAGACACAAATGGCCACTGCATGTCACATGTCATCTTAAAGCTCTCTTAAAAATACAGTATTTTAACAACATTTGCACTTCCTGCTCTCATACCACCTAAATAATCATTTCAAAACCTATCATTACTTTAAAATCACTGCGGTTTCAAACCACTCTGGGTGAAAGCAAATCTGTTTCTGTCGATGGCGTTGTTTGCTCAGCTCTGAGTCAATATTGTCCCTGTGCCTGGACCAGCGCCCGCGTGCCGGGGGCCGACGGGTTGGTGACGTTGCACATGGCCAACACCTGCTCCCAAGTGACACACAGGACCACTGTGCCCGGACAGCAGCCCCTCATGAGGGGGAGGGGCATGAGGGGGAGACCCGTCCGTGGCACCTGAACTGTACCAAACTTTGTGAATTTTTGGCAACTTTGCCTTCATTTTCTAGAGGATACAACCCAGACTTTCTGAAAATGCGGCCAAGTTGCTTTATTCCAACCGCCCGGCCGAGTGCTGTCGCATGGGCTCAGCTGCGAGGCGGGTCGGCAACCACGCCGGACCAGCGTTGAGGAGTGTCCCTGGGTCCCTGGGGGTCCCACGGCACAACCACGGGATGGGTGGGCAAAATATGCAAGTTGTATTTTCCCCCAGTTTTTAGTTTTTCAGTTGTAATAAGACACGCGCCTTGGAGAGCACAGGACAAAACTGTGCACGTGAGTCCTGTCCCGATGACAGCACTAGCTGCTCATCCTGGGACAGGTGCAGGAGGGCGCAGGACATTAACCCTTTGATAACCCGGCCAGGGAGAAAGGATGGGCCGCGCTTTCAATGTGTGCTGGTGTGGGATTGTTGCTTCAGAGTGAAACCGGGAGTCCGCTCTCTGCGGTTACTCCGGAAAGGGAAACATGTTTCCGGAAACCCTCAGAAGGTTGTCCTGTAGTGGGTCAGCGTGGACAGCCTTGACCTGCACCTGTGCAGGCTCCAGGGGCCGTCCGACCCCCACCTGAGTGTCACCACCGCCGGCTCCCACCCGGAGCGCTGCCCCTGCCGCCTGTGGCTTCTGCTGACAACACTCCAGGACTCGCATCATTAGGCCTGCGTGGTTCCCAAGACCGGTCCCATCCCTGTGTCGCCAACCTCATCACGCACACTTCCCTTGTCCAGGAGGGAGCTGGTAGAGCCACACCTACTGAAAGCCGGTCCCTCAGAGTCCCCCGGTGTCCCGTGCGGGCAGAGCTTCCCCCGCCCCAGCTCCCTCGGGCCCCAGGCGCTGTCCTCTCTCTGGAACCATCAGCACCGTCTATACTCCCTCTCCTCTGGCCTCCGTCGCCCGTGTCACCTCATTCGTGGACAAGTCATCCTTGGCCACGGGGCCATGAGCTCCATGAAGACAGAGCTCTGGCCAGGGTGGGGGCCCAGGAGGTGACAGATGGAAGGTATGGAGGAAGGGGACAAAGGGAGACTCTGTCCCAGGAGGGGTCCTGTGGGAATTTCTGGTCGCACGGCATGTTTCATTTAGACCTGGCTGATCTTTGCACAGAAGGGGCCAGAACATGGGTCAGCGCCGCGAGCACGTGCTGCGGCTGCCCAGCGAGGGTGTTCTGCCACCTGTGGGCGCCTCGAGCTGCCTTTACCAGCCAGGACCATAGTCCCGGCCAAGCCTCAGCGCCGGCTCTGTTCTCCCACTGGCTGTGGTCCCAGGTCCAGGCTTTGGCCACTGGGTCTGGCCTGCTCCTGCCAAAACCCCGAGGGCATGGGCGCCGCTGGCCATGGTGTTGGGAGCAGGCCCAGCGCTGGCCCTGGTCCCAAGGTTAGGTCCGCCCCGGGCCTCCGGGTTCTGTCTCCGTACGTGATTTGCTCTGTTTAGGAGAAGAGATCATTTGACTTCGTGGACCTTTTCAAGTCAGTTTAGGGGGAGATTATCAAGCTGTTCTGCCTGAAGAGCACACGGCAGCCCGGAACGGGGCCAGCCTCCCGCAGCTCTAAGAGACGGCTGGGCACCCACGTCCAGTGTCCACGTGAGAGTGCGTGCGGAGACCCATGTGTCTGCCTGGTTCCTCATGGAAGGAGGCTGCGGGGATGCCAGGAGGTGCCCAATTCCGAGGCTTGTGTGCCTGAGCGGGGGAGGGGCCCCACCCGGCGTGGCTGCTCCATGCGGTCCCGGGGGGACCCCACTGATGGGACCAGCCCTCCTTGCTGTCCCTCCGTGTCCACATTGCCACTATTAGCCCATCCATGGGCCACGTGTGGGCGCTGCTTTGGAGGCACCATCGCATGCCCCCGTGACCACTTACTGTGAAAGCCATCCTGATGCCCGCTGCTGCCCCACCCGTGGCCAAACCTAGATCTGAACTCGGACACCTCCCATCCATGGACAGCGTGAGTTCACAAGTCGGCCACGCCACACATGGCCACGTCTGCCGTTTGCACTGACGGTTCCGCAAGGACATTTCTAGCATGACAAAGGGCAGGAAAGTGGGGATGCTGAAGACCAGGAGGCTGCTATCTCCATTTTAAATTTAATTCCAAGTGCCCCCCAAATGTTCACTCCTGGCAATGTTGAGAGCAGAGCCTGTAGCCGTGGCTGTGAGGACTGGCCTCAGCTGCAGTGGACAAAACCAGAAAGAACAAGAACTTACAGAACCAGGATCTGGTGGATGGTCCTGCCCTGGCTGCTGGGGCGGTGCACGGTCGGGCAAGGACCTGCCCCTCCATTAGTGCCTCTGTCTTCTACAGCTGGAGGGTTGGCTCTAAGTTCAAGATGCAGCCCCCATGTCCTTCCAGAAACAAGCCCCTAAAGGAAAGAATGTGCGTCTCTCTTCCCTAAGGACACTTGCCTGGAGACACACATCCTTCCTTCCCATCTCGAGCCTCTGCCTGGGACCCTGCCCTGGGGCCAAGCAGATGCAGGGCGGCCAGGACACGAACTCGTCCGGCTAAACACTGGGGACACTCTTGTATGGAACAAGGAGGGACGCACATTGCTGCTCAGCTGGGGGTTTGCCACGGACCCGTTCTCCCCTGCCTCCGAGAAAAGACCCAATGATTGCAATCTGAGCTATGTGATTTTAACTTTAATTTTGTTGCTTCATAGATCGCTTGAGTACTTCCTCACCTGCCATCGGCCGTCAGAAGGCCCTCCTCTGGGAACTGTTTGCTTGTGACTTGTTTTCCTATTGCATGTCTGTTCTGCTTGTCGGGTTTTCAGAGTTCTTTACATATGCTGGATAACATGTATGTTGCAAATTTCCTAGTCTGTTTACTTACTGTCTTTTAGCAGTTTCTGATTTCCGGATGGTCAACTTGACCTGTTGTTTTATTTGTTAAGCCTTTTCTCTGGTATCCCATTTAAGAAGGACCTAATTCCCAAAGATCATAAGCCGACTGTCTTCTACTTGCTTCTAATACATCTGTAGTTGTCTAAGTGTTTAGGCCTTAAAGTTATCTTTGGGATGTACTTTTCTCCTCCCAAATCTATAGTCATTTGTCAAATATAATTTATTAAGCAATTTATCTTTCCGCCATGGCTTCAGAAGTCATGAAAATCAAGAAATACATTCATACACGTACATAGACCTGCCTCACTGATTTGCTTGACCGTGCTTCTTCTAACATTTTACAAACTTCTGAGTTCTAGGTGGGGTACCTCTCATCCCTTCCTATTTGCTCTTGTCAAGTATTTCTTGGTTACTTTGTAGTTTATTCTTCCATGTGAATTTTGGAGATCTGATTCTGTTGAGGTTTTGATGAGGGTAACATTGAAATTATAGAATTGACACTTCACACAAGAGAGCCTTTCCATTCATGAACATTGTATACCTGTCCAGTTATTTAAGGGCTCATGTCTTGGAACTTAGTTTTTCTGTCATGTTTCAGTAATACACAGAAAAAAGTGTGTGAATTGAAACCAAAGGGACCAAAGGTTCCCCCTGTTCTACAGATGAGGGAGAAGGTGGCTGCTTCCTTCTGAGACGTAGTCATCCACACTACCCATGCTGCTGATTGTCACCTGTCCTCGGTGCCTTGGAGCTGTCCAGGGTCTTGTCTTCCTAGCTCACACTTGTCACATACAGTGTGTTTCTACTTCCAAGGACTCGAGGTGGCCATTCTGGAAATGCCCAGAGACATGCATCAGTAGGGACATGAGCTTTATGAATTTCATAGTAAAAGAAAAGCCAACACTAGAAACATGTGACACAGGAACCACAGATGAGAGCACATCATTCGAAGATCAGCTCTTGCCATCTGTGGATTACTTCCCACCTCTGCGGGGAGCCTGCTGGTGAGACCTCGACATCTGTAGCAGTCCTTTGTCATTTTGTCTTTCTTGCATCCAATCCCCTTTCTGCTTTTGCATAGCTCAGCCCTGAGGGCCCATGGCACAGGCACCCCCAAGTGGAAACCAGGAAAGCAGAGGTTTTCTTCCCATATCCTGGTGGCCTGGGTGTTCCTGGACCCACCACTCAGGTTCCTGTGGGTCAGTGGTCAGTGGGCGTGAGACATGCAGACATGAGCTCCAGTAAAGGTGACACCTGGCCAGTGGGGTAAAGGACCCAGTGGCGGCTAGGATGTGTCAGCTCCCTGGAGACACTTCCCTTGCTGACTTCCTCCCTGCTGCATGGCTGGGGTCCCACAGGTTAGGGGTCCTGGAGTCTTCATATTTTTGTGGATTTTATTTCTTCCATTCACGACGTACCCCTACCTGTGCCCTGCCAAATCACCTGGCGTCTGGACCCCACGTGCCTCTGGTCCTAAAAGCTCCCACTCAGGCCACGAAGGGTCCCGAGTGGGCCAGGGCTTCCCAGGATTCAGACATGGACCCCAGCTCTCCAAGATCTGGATGCAGAGCAGAATCCATTTCAGGGAGGGTGACCAGGTCCCTGGGGGCCCTCAGGGTCCAGTGACTGAGGCAGGACCTGCTTCTGGACCCAGTCCTTGGCTGGCCCCTGCCTCCAGCATCCTTGTGTGCATCTAAACCTCACTTTCCAGGCTTCCCGAAAGCTGGTGACTCCCTGATGTCCTTCCAGTGGTCCCAGTGCTTCTGATCTGGGCAGAGGCGGCTTTCTGTGGCTCACAGCGGGCAGCGGACAGGCACCCTCGCTGGGGCGGGCTGTCAATGGCGGCCACATCCACGTCCTGATCCCCAGAAACTGTGAAGGTGACCTTTCTTTAAATAGGAGCAATGTGGTTCAGCAGATGTGATTAAGTTAGGGATCTTGAGAGAGGGGATTATCCTGGATTACTGCGTCGGTCCCCGGTGTCCTCGTGAGAGGGAGGCAGAGGAGATCAGGTGCGCCCACGGGTGAGGCCACGTGACGATGGAGGCAGGGGCTGGAGGGACGCAGTCACAGCCCAGGGATGCCTGGAGCACCAGGAGCTGGAAGAGGCAGGAAGGCCCCCCAACCCCCCAGAGCTTCCAGGGGGAGCGGGGTCTCCGTGTCAGAACTCCGGCCTCCAGGCTGGGGGAAGGCGACTCCCTGTGGCGCAGGGTGTCTGTGGTAGAGGCCGGTGTCAGCCGGGCTAGAGGAGGGGTGCGGGTGGCAGCAGCCGAGGGCTCCCCAAATGCCCTCCAGGCTTCGCCCTTCCTGGCGGGGCTGGCTGTTTCGGTGCCCCGGTCTCAGGGTCTGCCCCGCTCTGTGCTTCCATGTTTAGCTTACACCGAAGTGCGCTGCCGTCCCGATCAAGGGCATCCTCAGGGTTTGGCTCATTTCCCGTGAGCATGGGGGTCTGCCCCCCAGGTTGCCCCAGGTAAACACGCCCCCCCGAGCAGCCGTTCTTGCACACGGGTTCACACTGGATCAGCCTGCCTGCTGGCAGACTCCCGCGGGCGGACCCGCACGGCACGCACCTGCGGTCAGCATCCTGGGGTCCCAGGTCCCTGCCTCTGCTGTTTGTGCCCTGCAGCTCCCTCCCACAGGGAGCAAGGTGCATCTCGGCGGCCAGTGTGGGAATGGCGTGGCTGCCCCCGGGGGGTGGGACCCCCACAGCGGGGAACCAAAGCCGCGGGGCCTGCAGGTGCACCGTCCGGTAGCAGGTCCGCCGGCCCCGTCGGGACGTGGGCTGTGACCACAGCTCTGATCAGCACGGCCCTGCAGCCTTGCGAAGGACACCCGGCCAGAACCCACGAGGCGTGCCCTCCCAATTCCTGACCCACAGAAACCATGTGGTTCATGTTCACTGCTGTTTTGAGGCACTTTGGGGGCAAGTTCCCTCACAGTCAGGAGCACGGTGTCAACGGGCTGTGGGGCCACACGGGCGCCTGTCTCTCCGTCTGCGCACCCTCCGTGGTGCTGCGTTCCTCGGACCTCCTGGCTTGCATCCGGCGTTGGGCTGCCGCTGGGAAAGCTGCTATGAACCTTCTGTGTGGGTGAGTCCCCAGGAGTGGGCTTGATGGGGTCCCGGAGGGGCACCCTTGGTTTTATAAGAAACAACCAGATCACGTCCCCAGGTGGATGCACCACGTGACGTCCCCGCCACCGGAGAGCGTTCTGGCCGGTGGGGCTCATCCACACGTGGTATTGTCGGGCTTGAGTTGTGGGGTGTGTGTGGCAAGACCGTGTGTGGAGGAGGCCGAGGGCGGCAGGTTCTAGAGCCTGCAGGAGCCGCCCTCCAGGACCCGCGATGCCCCTCCAGTGCCCCCCATTGGTCTCCTGCTTCATGTGACCCTGACATTCCCCACTGGACCCTCATTTGGGGGATGGCCCTAATTTCTGCCAGGTCGGTGCCTTGGGGGGTTCGGTACAGCAAAACGGTACAGGGCCTGTGACAGCGGCTCAGGGGGCGCCTATGCGGCAGGCAAGGTGTGACATTGGCTCTCGCCACAGGCTGAACGGGGTGGGGACGGGTCCTGAGAGTCCCCGAGGGCACAGCAAGAACTCAGTGCCATGGTCACAGCGGGTCCTCCGCGAGGCAGGGGCGGGGGCCGCATGGAGAACACAGCCCGGGTCCTGGGGCGTCCTTAATTCCCAGCGGCCCTGGGAACGCTGTGCGGCAGGATAACCCACGTGGACAGGCCTGTGGAAGACGGAGCTGTCTCCGAGGAAGGGAGGAGAACAAAACATCGCACTTTGGTGAGACTACTACTAGCAACAAAGTCCTGTTCTAAGTCATGGGGCTGTTTCCCTGATTACTGGGACTCATCCGACGATCATCGCAAACACAAAACCAGAGGAAGCCTCCGACTAGGTGTCCCCGGAGCATCGCGGATGCCCGTGGCGTCTCCCGGGGCTGCGTGCAGCTCCGTGACATTTCATCGCGAGCATTTTGCTGCCCTGTCGCCGTGAGGCTCCGCGGCGCGTCCCTGAGGTTCCCGGTCAGAGCGGGTCTGGCGGTGGACAGCCTCCTCTACAAACCCAGCGGGCGTTTGCGATCATTTCTGAAAGGGAGCGGAAGAAGCAATAATGAGTCCGAGTCCACGAAAAGTCTGGGCTTCTGAAACCAAGCTGAGTTTTACAAACTACAGTGTATTTTAAACAAACAGAGACCGTTGGACCTGGAAGGTTCTTCACTACAGAATTCCCGTCACCGTGAGCTGAGGCCTGTGTGTGCGGGGCCGCGGACGTCCCAGTCTGGGGACTGGTCTTTAATGGAGCAAACGGACCACAACGAGGCTGGGAACCTCCGAAGCCTCGTTTGCAGAGGACGCTGTGTGATTGTCCAGGGGACCCGCGTCCGGGGCAGAGAACTGTCGTGTCTGCGGCCCGAGGCGTCCGGGCCGCGCTCGTGGTCTTCACCTTCCCTCCCGTTTGCTCGCCCTCAGCACCGAGGAAGGGTCAACTGCGTTTTGCCTGGAACTACTCAGGGCATCGGAAATTTATCAGGCGTTTTAACGTGTGTTCAGAAGCTGCCAGCATTCTCTCTGCTAGACGAGCGAAGACCGCTGTCCCCTGACGCTCTGACCCTACGCCTCTGGTCCCTGCCTCTTGCTGTGCTTCACAAATACCTGATTTGTCTAAGAAACAAGCATTCACAGTAATTTGGAGCCAAACGGTGGCTTTTGGAAGCTCTCGTCAGCAGACCTAATCGATGGTGATATGATACTTCCCTGTAGAACGGGCTGGTTTTTAGGGAGAGAAAGTCACCAGGCAGGCAGCAGGTGACAGAAAGCAGCCTGGACAGGATGTGGGGGTCATAGCCCCCCACCATTCCTGGAGGTCAAGGCCTGAGCCGGGGCCCTGATGATGACCCCACAGGCCCCAAATGTCCCTCTGAGAGACAGGCTGTCCTTCTGCCTGGGGCTGTCTTGGTTCTCGCTTGGAAGTCCCGTGTCCCGTCCGTCGGGTGCCGTGGGATGGTGGGTCCTGAGCCCGGAGCCAGCCCTGGTCTCAGGGGAAAAAAGCATCACTTTCTCGATGTTGGGACTGCTGCACGATGAGATGAAGGGTTATCTCCAAGAAGCCTTAGAAGGAAGAATTCTGGAAGCAGAGTTGAGTGGCTTTTAATGAGCCTGAAACCGAGAGGGAACCACTCACAGTGTCCAACGCTCTGTAACCCGAGCGGCCTCATTTCGGGACGGCCCCAACTTCTTCTGAGGGCAGGTGCTCACCTCGCCTGGAGCGGCCACGCTGGTGACGGGCTGGGTCTTTTTTAGGGCAAGACCCCACATCTGCCTGTTCTATCCCCCAGGACTTTGTTAAGGGGAGAAACACAGCCTTCCTCGATTCCACTGGTGTGTGGATGCCCACGTTCCCCCAGCTCCACTGTCCGCGGGACGTGCCCCCCCTCCACGACCCAGAACGGCAGGGGTCAAGGCTCCCCTGACGGGCGATTCCGGACACACTTCTCAGCCCAGAGCTCTGTGTTGCAGGGACATCCGTGCCGATATCATGGCTACGGACTCAGTCAATGTGTGACCCTGAACTGTCCGCGGACACACCTGTCCCCCGCCCCCCGAGAAGTCACACCTGCGGTGTTGTCTCTTAGTGGGTCGAGTAAGGAGCGAGAAGTCGATGAGAACCGCAGCAGACCCTCGGCGGCTGCCCGCCCCAGAAGGACCGACGCCGTCCTGGCCTTGAATTCTCTCTAAAACCGTGTATAGAAGGTCAAGAGCAAGACAGGCTCACGGGGGACGAGCACGTGTGAGGGGAAAACTCAGCCAAGGGTCTACAACCCACGCTTGGAACACGGCAGTCCCCGCACTGAGATGTCCAAGTGACGTCTGTGCCGTTGCTCAAGGACACAGAAGACAAACAAGGATTAAGAATCGCAGCAGAGAAACAAAACTTACAGTGAAGGAAATTCCGAAACAAAACATCACAATAAGCAAAATGTATGAGCTCAGTGGGTGCATTCGGCGCAGTTGGACACCGCCGGGGAAACCGTAACGGACTGGATGCAGCCGGACGGGGTCCCAGGAAGGAACAGAAGAGCCTCGGGGGTCGGGGGTCGGGGGTCGGGGAGAGAGGGGACACGAGTCACCGGGGCTCCAGAAAGCAAGGGAGAGTGCAGGACCAGCGGCCGTGGAGGGAGGAGGGCGGGGGCTGCCAGGTGAAGAAGGAGCTGGTGCTTCAGTCCTGGCACTTCCAGTGCCATCTGCCGTCCGTGCAGACGTGTCCCCACGCTCCCGGCTCCCCGGTGGGAAGCGGAAAGGCTGGGGGGCCACGGGGGTCTGTGAGCTCTGAATGCGTGGGGGGTTCTCCTTGAAACGCAGAGTTTGAGACCTACCCCCCCCCACCGGGGATGGTTTCGGGACTTGGGGCTTTGGCGGGTGAGGGCGAGTCCTCGTGAGTGGGACGGGTGACGGGAGTCCTTGCAGGGGAGTCCCCACAGCGCCCGTTGGCTCCTCTGCCCCAAGGGTCACAGCGAGACCCTCGCCCAGCGTGCGGGGCTCACCTGGCAGGGAGTCTGGAAAGGGTGCTCTGTGCTCTCTGCTCCTGGAGGCGACCTCTCTCCGAGGACAGAGAGCCCCTGACCCCTCTCCGGGGAGGGCTGTGGGGTCCGCACAAGTGTCCCCGGAAGGTAAGCGGCTCTCGCTCTAAGCCACACCCTTCAAGCCGGCCTCTATCAGGGACGCATGTGTGCCGTGTGCTCCCCCTGCCACTGTCCCGTCTGGTCTCTGATTGTCAGGACTGTGTGCGGGAGGGATGCACTGAAAGATTCACTGAAGAAAGTGTCGAGTGTCAAGTATTTGTTGAACTCCTTGACTGCCCGAGGGCCAATAGGGATTAAAGCCTGGTCCAAAGAACACCCAGGAACACTGAAACAAGTCCGTTAAGCGACGACACAGGCTCAGCGTGCCGGGGGCCGGGGGTGGTCGCCAAGGTCATCTTCACCAGAGAAAACCCACTGGCAACCACACGGATGAGAATTGCTTGTGTCGCTTTCAGTTTCCCGTAACTGGAGACCCGTGAAACAGCTCAAATACAAAGAAAGGTGCAGATGACCCAGGACGATACCGGACAGGGGTCCAGTGGGCTGTGTTTTCTGTCCCGAGTTCTCTCATGACTTTTCCAGACACGTGACCGGATTGGCCTCTTCCGCAGGGCGTCCTGCGGGGCCCAGGCTCTCGTGCAGAGGGTCCCGCACCCCGCCCTAGCCCCGCGGAAACCAGCCTCCTGCCGCCCCCACCTTCCTCTGCTGCCCCCGTGCCCATCTCCCTGCGTTGACCCCATCCCCCTGGGCCTCGCGGGAGCTGGCTGGCCGGCTCGGCTATTCTGCCACGGGATTTCCCTCCTGGACCCTCCCAGCGTCTGGCCTTTTGCTGGCAAAACCGTCACCGCGGAGACCAGCCCCGCATCTATGCAGCAGAACCCCCGCCCCGGGAGCACCGTCCCAGGCGTATTCCTGTACGCACCTTCAGGCGGTAAGACACCCGGGGCCCACGGTTTGTTCTGGGAATGACGACGACGTTGCTCCCACGCTGGTCAGTGATGCCGGCTCTATCCACGTGTGGGGACACCCGCCGTGTGGACGGACTCCAGCGGCTCCGCGGCCACAGTTAGCAGGGACGTGGGCACCCCCGGTGACAGTTCCCCCAGGAGACGAGGGTGGGGGGCCCGTGAGGCCACGTCTTAGGGCCGCGTGTGCCTTTGGTGACCGGCCCCGGACCGGCTGCCGGAATCCAGAACCCGTGGAAACGTGACTTTGCTGGCAGTTAATTGTGCCCTCCGAAGCCGAGTCTGCGGGCCAGCCTCCGACCTAGCCCGACGTGTCCCTCGGGTCCGGTTTGTTCCAGAGCAAGCGCACTGTTCGCCTGCTTTCCGGGGACAGCGTGTCAGATCCTTGGGTGGACACGGTTCTGCGGAGCCGAGGTCCGTCCTTCCTCGTGGCCGACCGTGCTCTACCGGGCTCTACGCTGACGGGTCGCTCTGGCTCGGCGACCTGGCTGCCCGCCCGGTGCCACCATTCCATCTGTCAGGACGGGCGCAGTGTGCGGCCCGGGGAGGCCCGAGTCAGGAGGCGGCTTCTGAGCGGACGCTGCGCCGTTGGCAGTTTACGGACGATCGCCCCGGCCTGCCTTGCAAACGAGCACACGCCCACGGAGCCCGGACAGACGCGAGGATCTGCGGCCCCGAGACCGGGAAGCCACCGGCTGCGGGCAGACCCGAGGGGGCGGGATGTGGAGTTGGCCCCGCAGTCCTCAGTGCAGGTGTTCCCAGATGGAAGGAAGGCGCGGCAGGTGTCCAGGAGTCCCTGCCGGGGTCCGCCGACCCCCTGTCCACCTGCCCTCACTCCCTCTCGGTCTCTGGCAGGGGCCCGCAGCCAGCCCCTCTGTCTGCCCGTCTCCCTGTGAAGCTGGGGCAATGGCACCCACCCATGCAGGTGGCTGCAGGGTCCCCCACGGTTCTCACGCCCTGTAAGCCCCCCGACTTCTCCTGGATCCGGAGACCCCGGGAAGCTCAGGGCCTCCAGCTCGTCCTGACCCCCGGCCCCTATCTCCACCTCCGTCAGTTCTGGTCACAAAGGCCAGGCCCCCAAATTGGCCCCCACGATTTCTCCCGCACCGGAGCCAACCCTCACTTTGTGAGGGTCCGTGACCCCCGAGGGGGTGGCGGGCAGGGAGAGGTGCTGACCGCAGAGGAGCAGGACCCTGCGGCTGAGTGAAGGGCACGCACGCCTGTGCCTACCGAGCTGCCCCTGGCCGGGCCTTCAGCACGTCCCCCTGCGGGAGAGGCCCTGCTCCCCGGGTCTCCTACGGGACAGAGGCCTCTGGGTCCTGGGGCAGATGCTGTGAGCGCACATGGCACACAGCCCTTTTGGCGGGTTCGCGGTAATAAGCACTTTTGTTTTCTATTTTTTGCCCGAAACACTTAAAAAACGAAGAAACCAGAATGCGAGACAAACAAGGCTTGCACACAGAACTATAAACATTACAAGGTTTCACTCCTCGCTCTCGTGCTGGGAAGGGGCACAGAGAACCTCGCAGCCACCTGCCTGAGGTCAGACAATGGCTGGCTGTTAATTCCACCTGCTTTCCAGGGACCCCAAGGCTGGATCCCCTGGGGCGGCTCCTGGAACCCCCGCCAGAAGGGACTGCCAAGGCCTCAGCCTCCTGGCCAGTTCTCGCAGCTTTTTCCATTCCCGTCGGGGCAAAGCCCTCTAGCCCTGGTCTGTCGGCATTCCCGGCTGCCCCATCTTTGCCCCACTGGACCCCCAGGAAGTGCCTGGGGAGGAGGTTCTTGGAGTCATGGGGCCGCTGGGCACGAACCTCCACATCGAGGGAGATCGGGCAAGTTTCACAGCTTTATTGTCTGAGCCTTAGTCCCCGCTTGTCTCCTGCTTCCAAGCCCAGGGGCGCTTGGGCTGCCAGGGCCTGGGGCGTGTCCGAGCCGGGGTCGCAGGCTCCCGAAAGCCCTCCAGCGACCCCGGGCAGCAGGAGGCCGGCCTCGTGTTCTCAGTCCAGCAGCAGCCCTGCCCCCTCGGCACGTGTGGGTTTTCACCGTCTGTGGGTCCTCTGGGGTTGGTCGCGTTGATCTGCAACCAGGGGTCACTGCGCCACACTCCCATTTAGGATTTTGTTGGGACAGAAGCTCTGGCCGGGAGGGCTGGCGAGGGCGGGAGCCTCTGCCGCCTGCAGGTTTACTCCAGCTACTGGACTCCGGCCGTTTTTCCTTGAAGCCAACTCCGTGGGGTCTGCTCGAAGCCAGCGTTCAAGGCAGCACCAGAAGGGAGCAGAATGGGCCGGGCGGGCACCGCGCTGTGACTGTCCCCCAGCCTGACTCCCGCAGGCCTGGCCTGTCCTCTGTCCCTGAGTGTGCACCGAACGGCCTTGTGTGCAAGGACAGTTAGTGGTAATGGTAGGGCACCTGGGGGGCTCTGATGGTGAAGCGTCTGTCCTCGGCTCAGCCCATGATCTTGGGGTCCTGGGGTCGAGCCCCGCGTGGAGGGTCCCTGCTCACCAGGGAGCTTCTCCCTCTGCCTCTGTCCCTCCTCCCTGGGTCCTGAGCACACTCGTTCTCTCTCTCAAGTAGATACAATCTTTTAAATATGCTAATTACAAATATTACTATTAGGTTTAATCGTCCTCACACGCTTTTCCTTTCCTCATTTATTACGTAAACAGGCCCTAAAGAATAGCCCTGGTCTTGCGCAGCAGGACAGCCCACGGCCGGGCAGCAAGCGAGCAGGCAGAGCGGGCTGGGACGCGTCTTAACCTGCTGACGCCGCCGCGCACAGAGGCCGTGGCTGATGAGAGCGTCTCTCCGCACCTGCTGCCTCGACGGGCTCCTGCTCTCGGTTCCGCGGCTGCGAGCCCTCTCGGTGGGCGTCCTGACCGGCAGCCTCGGGTGTCCACCAGCGGCCGCCAGCGAGGACGAGCCCTCCTGTCCCAGCGAGAACCTGCCATGCTTCCTGCTCAGGTTCGCGCTTCCCGGGGGACTGGAACACGGACTCTGCGCAGGGCAGGGCCGCGGACTCTCGCCTCTCACGCGGTGCCCCCGGGATCAGAAATGACTCCAGTCAGGAGGACGACTTCTAAATCCATAGTCAAAAGAAGCTTTTTGCTTTGGGAAAGCCATTGAGGAATCTATACCCCAAAAAAGGAAAGAAGGAGGGAGGAAGGAGGAAGGGCCACTGCGAAGGTGCGTCTGTGTCAGCCCGGCTGAGTCACGGGGCACCCAGACGTCTGGCTGAGCGTTAATACCTGGACGTGTCCATGAGGGTGTTTTGGATGAGGTCAGCATTTGATCGGGGGACTGAATAAAGCAGATTATCCTTCTGGGAGTGGGTGGGCCCCATCCAATCAGTTGAAGGCTTGGCTAGTAAAAAAAGACCCTGAGCTCGGGGATCCTCCTGTCTGACGGCCTCGACCGGGGACACTGGTCCTTTCTGGCCTTTGGACTTGAGCTGATGCGTCAGGTGTTCTGGACCTGTCGGCTTTCAGACTGGAGCGCCTCATGGGGTCTCTGGGCTCTCCAGCTGCCCCTGCTGATCCTGGGACCCGTCAGCGTGCAGCAGCGTGAGCCGACTCCTTGGGAGAACTCAAGTTCTGGGGTGGACACCGCACTGCGTCCGCTCTGCTGGGGACTCTGACAAACACACGTGCTCTGCCGCGCTGCGCGGCACGTCAGAGAAAACGTCCGAGTCTGCCTCTGTGGACGCAGGAGGACTACGAGCCGTTCGGACACACCTGCTTCAGGTCCTGGTTCTGGGAGGCCACTTGACCTCTTGGATGGGGTCCCTCACCTGGACCGCAGGTGACAGTGGTGCCCACTACTGCTCCTGTGAGGATCACTGTCGGAAGGCAAGGGGCAGATCACCTGGCAATGTGCGCAGAATGTTCTGAGACCCTGAAGGCTGGGGCGTCTCCCCACTTGGGGGTGGAGAGGGTGGGAGGTCTCACTCTCTCTCTGGGTCCCCAGAGTGGCTCTTCTGGGGGCCCTTTTCCTTCCTGCTTTCCCTCGTTGCCTGCCTGGGTCTGCCAGCAGGTAGCCCTGGGGAAGGTCTGCCAGCCCGTTGTCCCAGAGCCGTGCCCCCGTGCCGTCCGCGCAGCTGGTGGAAGAAAGCAGGAAGAGCGGCTTTGGACGTTTCCACCCGAGGCTGTATCTGTGGCCCAGATTCAGGCGTTACCAGCACCCAGATGAGCTCGCGCACGTAGAGGTCATGTTACTGATGTCAGGCTGTGGCCATGGAGTCCCGCTGCCCTTCTACCACCTTCTTGGAGGCAGAGAGCCAGTGTCTCTGCCTGTACTTCCGCCTGTGCTTGCACCTGTGCCTGCCCCTGTTACTGCCCCTGGGCCTGCACTTGTGCCTGCGTCTGTGCCTGCACCTGGGCCTGCACTTGCACCTGGGCCTGCACCTGCACTTGTGCCTACACCTGTTCCTGTACCCGCACCTGCACCCGCACCCGTGTAGGCACCTGCACCTGTACAGCTTCTGTGTCCTAGTGCGTCTGTCCCCTCTACGCTCCCAAGATGCCTGCATGCAGCCCCTGCCTGGCCCGCGGGGTACTACCCAGCTCTCTTTCCAGAATAAAGTTCCTGGTCTTTCCCCCGTCAGGTTGGCTCTGGGGGTGGGCACTTGTCCTGCCCAGTCCTGGGGACCTGGTGGGGTCGTGCAGGGGCTTTGGATGCCCCGACGGGAGTTTCGTCTGGAGCTGCAGCCCCGACCCTGACCCGACCCGACTCTGCCGGCGGCTCACCTTGCTTCCAGGAAGTGGTCGACACTGGCGTCCAGGACGGGGGCGTTCCCTGGGTCCTGAGACCACCTGCGGCAGCGTGTGCTCTGCCGGCCGTGGCGCCTCCGTCTCTCGTGTGCATTTCCCAGTGGCTCGTGCCCTCGAGCAGGCTTCCGCGAGCTTGTTGGCCTTCCCTCCCTGAGCTACCGATTCACGCCTTCTGCTGAGGTGTTCTCTGTGTCTGATTGATCTGTGGGAGTTTGGAGGACTGATTATCACTGAAATTCTCTAATGATCATTTTCTAGCCTCGGGCTTGTGCGTTGTTCTGATTTCTGCCGAACTGTGCGCGTTCCTCAGATGTCGTTAAATCTGGTCGCCTTCCACGGAATTTCTCGTTCTTCTCATGGTTCCTCAATCTGTTAGCGAACGGTTCTGCTTTTGCTCGGGGAGATTCCGGACTTAAGGAAACCACATGGGGAAGCCAGAGAGGAGGGGGAGCAGCGGCCGGGAAGGTCACCTCAAGGCCAGATCCGGGCCCCGGCCGATAAGGAGCAAGGACTGTCCTGGTCCCCTGAGTCGGCCCGGGCCTGTGGACGATCGCTACCCCTGCCGCGGCTGAGCCGACTCCTGCTGCCTCTGCAGCCCCAAACCTCCTTCCATCTGAAGCCTGCCAGTGGGCGGGGGGAGGCACCCGTCCCCAGGGTGGCCCTCCCTCTGCTGTGACCCCCTCAGGCCAGCAGGGACTCGGGGCTGGCTCCGGGGCCCCTCAGTGTCTGTGGGAGGGGTGCGTGCTTGTCCTGCTTGGAGGCTCTTAGCAATGGCGGCAGGAGTGTGAGGGAGGGGCTGCCGGCCCCGGAACCCTGCATGACTGCGGCCCGCTCTGCTTCCCAGACCCTGGGCCCCTAGACCTCTGAGCCTAGGGGTCCCTAGACCTGGGCCCCTAGACCTGGAAGGGTGGGCGGCCCGAGGCAGCCCCGTGGCCCCCAGCACTGGAGACCCGGCCAGCTCGGGGGATGGAGCCCTGACACACTGATTAAATTCGTCAGCTCCACAGGGAGGTGATGGGACGCTGTGCCCCAGGGACTTGGTCCTACCTGGACCCTGGGTCCCCTGGGAGGTGTCTCCCCTGTGAGCCCCTGGGTGGACCTGAGCCCTGGCCGGTGTGCTCTGCGCATTCTTTGTGAGGCAGCTTCTGGGGGCAGTGGACCTAAGACATGGGGCCACTGCATGGGGACTGGCCCCAGCCGCTGGTCTCCTGAGCGTAAGACCCAGAGCTGCCAGTCGTTGTCTCAAAGTCCATGAGACCCTCACCGAAGCCCAGGGTCCTGTTGAACGGTGGCTGGGGCCAGTACCGGGAGCAGGTAGGGGAGGGGCGGGGAGAGCTCCCGTGGGCCGGGTCTGCTGTCCCTGCTGTGGCCCACAGCCCTGTGGCAGCTCCTGGCCCCCGCACCCTGCCCAGGCAGGTCTTGGAAGCCCTCTTGATGCCAGCACCCCCCACCCCGACTGCCGTTTCTGGAACTTCCAGCTGTTTTGTCTGGGTTCTTCCTCCCTCGTGGAGCTTCTGGGCAGGAGGCTGTGACTTCCTGCCTCCTGGCTTGGCGGGGATCCTGGGACTCACTGACCACTCCCCTCACCCTGCTCCTACCTTGGGTCAGTGAGGTGACCCGGGAGCCCCCCTGCCTCTGGCTGCCGGGATGGGCTGTTCAGTGACCCTTGAGGGGCCCCACCAGAGCTGTTCCGGATGTTTGGGTCCTGGTGCGTCTGAGGTCAGAGGTCGCTTCTGAGTAGCCTTTACATGAATCAGAGTGGCGGGGGGACACCGTCCCGTAGGCCGCGAGAGGTCAGCTCGGCTGTAGGCCAGGCTGGGGCCCCGCCGCTGCCCTCTGTGTCCCAGGCCCCATCAGTGAATGGGGGCTCAGCCCGCCACAGCGATGTCCTGATGGAGGGAAAGATGTCGTCCCTCTCCCCAGGGCCTCCGGCGCCTGCAGCGGCTCAGCGGGCAGTGGGAGCATGCCGAAGCTGGTGGGGTGACGGGAAGGCCCAGCGCACCCCAGGCTCCACGTGGCCACTCTCGGGATGGCTTGGTTCCTGGCTCTGTCCTCTGGCGGCAGGGCCGGGAAGGGCCCATGTGGGCGGAGGGACACAGGCCTCAGGCCTGATGCAGGCCTTGTCAGTTGGTGTGGCCACTGGTGAGCCTCGGTTCCTTGCTCTGAAACTGTCCCCGGCTCCCTGATGGCCCTTTGAGCCACGGCCGCCCCGGGCACGAGGGGCGGGGCCCAGGCGTCCCTTGGCATCAGCTGGGAGCAGGGCGCCCTCTCTGTTTCCCTCGGGCCACGTCCCAGGCCCTTGGTGCTCGTCCTCCTCAGTGGACTTGGCCCCCCACTGGGTCCCCACGGCCGGCCGGTCCCCAGCAAGGCTGAGGAGACTGTATGTGTGTGCAAGTAGGCGTCTCCCCAGTGACCCGTCCGGCGCCTCGGTGCAGCCGCAGGAGAGGGTGCGGCCCGACTGCTGCCTGCGGAACAGGCTCGGCCGAGTGAAACGCGCCACGGAGACAGGAGGCAGGTGGACCCGCCCTGTGCCGGGAGACCGACCCCCCCACCCCGACCCTGTGCCTGGCGCCAGGTGGGCCGTCCCAGGTGGGCAGGCGGCAGGTGGGCCCGTGAGGGCGCTGAGGCGGCGCCAGAGCGAGGCGGGAAGGGAGCTCTTGGAGTCTCTCCACGCCCGGGTCGGCGCTGGGGACAGGTGCGGGGGGCTGGGCAGGCACGGCCCCGTCGCCGTCAGGGAGGGTGGCTCTGGCCGGGCAGCAGGAGAGTGATCACCGGGGTCGTCCTTCGTGTGCCCCCGCGGCCGACGCAGCAACTTGGACCGTGTGCCCCCAGTGCCAGACATCTCCCCAGCCCCGGTCCTGGAGGCGGGAGGTCCGAGGTCTGGGCGTAGGGAGGGCCGGCCCGGGCCCCCTCGTCGGCGTGTTGATGCCGGGCTCCGCCCAGGGTCTTCTGGTCGTCCTGCCTCTGGGCGTTCTCGTCCGCGCCCCATGTTCTTTCCGTCAGGACCCTCCCTCCCTCCCACATCTGCACCCGCGTCCTGTATCCACAGAAAGTTCCCTTCCTGGGCACTGGGAGCTCGGACTTCTGCGTTCCGGGGGACGCAGTCTAACCCGTAACAGGGTCGTGAGAAACTGAGTAGGAGGCTTTCAGGGGAGTCCCGGAGCGTTCTGGAGGGTCAGCCGCGGGCAGGCCCCGGGGAAGCTGGCCTGCGGGTGCCCCTTCGAGGAGGTGCTGAGGCTGGGAGGGCTTCCGGCTCCGAGGCCCCTGCCCCGGTGGCTGAGGACCGCCCCCCTCGCCGGGCGCGCCCCTCCCTGACCCCAGTATCCTCACGGGTAAGTTTCCCTGGGACGGTGGGTTCTCCACGCCCCTCCTCGTGCCCCCGGGAGCCTTTGGCACCAGGAACCCGACTCGTCCAGGGAGCGCGGGAGGGAGGAAGGTGAGCAAAGGGGACACCACGTCTCCCGCCGGCTGTCGGCCCCCCTCGGCTGAAAGGGCTGCGGGGAAGCCCAGGCCGCACACACAGGCCGCCGGTCACCGCGGCGCCGCCTTCCCGACTCAGCGTTCCCCTCGTGTTCACACTGGCCCGGGGCCCCTCCCGGCGTCCATGCGGACCTGAGTCAGCGCGGGTCACACGGATTCCGGCTCTGACTCAGCAGCTGGCGGACGTGGCACTTGTCCAGGCTGCTGGGGGCAAAGCTGACTCGTCCGTAGTCACAAACGGGCCCGTCAACATCACGCTGCTCCTTGGGGGTCTGGGGTCTTACGGGCGTGGAGCAGCCCAGGAAAGTCATCCCAGACTGGGGAGGCGACCTCCAGTGAGGTCCCTGCGGCGGGGACCCCGGGGGTGCCCAGGGCCTCCCCAACTGGGCCGCTTTGGGACACTTGGCCCTCGCAGGGACGGCTTCTCCAAGAAGACCCTCCCGGCCCACGGTGCTGTGGGGCACGCAGCCGCGATCTGGAGAAAACTCCCTGTATGCAGCCGCCGGGGAAGCACGGGCATGTGTACAGGAACAGCCGAATCCGACTCCCCCAGCCAGAGAGCGCGGCCGGGTACCGGGTTTACTGGTTAAAAAACGGTTTTAAATAAAATCTGTCCACGGGATCACACTGTTCGTCCTGTTGAGTAACTTGTGGTTTTCTCTCCAGAAGCGTCTGTGCGTCTTTCTCTGTCATTTCACGCGGACGTCCCGACCTCCGGGGGCTGGAAAGGACGGCCCAGGTTGACCCAGAGTTGAAACAGTCACTCCTGGCTCTCACTCCGCAACGCTGAATTTTCCCTCAGTTGTGGGGCTTCATGGGTCCTAATTGATTTCAACTTGAAATCAAGTATAAAAAAGGAAACGCTGCCCCAGGAACTCACCTTCCTGGAAATTTGGGGAAACTTGGCTCGAGCGCCACCGTGCGGCCAGGGCCTCGGGGATGGAAAGCGGCCTCCTCCGCTCCTCTCCGGGAAGCGCCCACAGTCCCTCCCGGGGCAGCCGCCATCCCTCCGGGGGTCCCAGGAGCCTGGGGCTGGTGCTCAGGATCCCGGCTGCCCACAGGTGTTCCTCCAGGCGGGCCTCTCCCTGAGTGCTGCCACACCCTCCAGAGGGCCGCAGGGTGACCAGAGTGTGTGGGCTGTCCCCAGGGACAGGAGCCCAGGCTGGCCGGGACTTGGATTGGAGAGCGGTGAGTAGGGCTTCTTCAGGAACGGCTGGGTGGTTGGGAGCGAGGGGCAGCAGCAGCAGGACCTGCCGCCCCTAGATAAAACTCCTCCGTCTGCGGGGTCGGGGACACAGAGGTGGACAGGGGCTGCGGTCGCGTTTCTCCCCCGGGAGGCTGGCTATGTTCAGCACTAGGATGAAGCCCGGGGTAGGGGTTCGTGCACATCAGAACCCCCTCCCCGTCCATCTCGCTTTATTTAATTTGCCGTCTAAGTTTGGCCGAAAGTGAACTTTATGAGACGCCATCGGGTCCACGGAAGGGGCTGCTGCAGGCGGCCGTGTGAGGCCTTCACCAGGCTGCCGCTCGCCTGCCCACGGCCGGAAGGACCCTGCGCGTTCACGGGTGGGCTCGGCCCGCTGGGCTCGGTCCCGGCAGAGCCTCCCCTGCCGGAACCACGTCCAGCTCTGCGTGTCTCTCCTCGTGCCGGGGCCCGGAGTTGGCGTGGGAGGGCGTGCCGGGCCTGCACACTCTGCCGTCCCAGGCTGCCCGCGCGGAGCCCGGGGCGCGGGTGAGCGCACGTGTACGAGTATACACGGTGGGGGCCGGTCACGGCACAAAGTGCAGCCCAGCGAACGCACACGTGCTTAACGTGCTTCAGATCTGGAGGCTTCTGCCGCGGTTTGGTTCTCACCCTGGGCCCGTGCTCTCCGGCAGGTGGGACTTTGGTTCTGGCGGAGCTTTGGGGGCTCGGGCTGGAGCGTCTGCGCTTCTAACGCCTCGGCCTGAGGCCTGAAGTTGAACAGAAGCATGAGGATGAAAGTGCTTGGGTTTAACGACGGACCCTAAAACTGGACAATTCCAGAAACACTGGAACAGAACGGAGGTGGCGCAGAGAGGACCCCGGCCGAGGGGCCGGCAGCCGGAACATGCGGACGCGGGACCGTGAGCTGAGGCCCACGCACCTGACCCTTCAGGCCTGACCTGCCCGTGGAGTCGCGGCCGCCTACGGACACACAGGATGGGGCCCGGCTTCCGCCTCGGGAATGAGAAACCGTCAGCAGAGCGGACCCCTCCCGCGGCCATGGGGCCGTGTCCACGCAGCTGTGCTTTCTCCAGGAGGAACTCTGCAGAAGGACCGGAAACCTCGAGAGTGCCTCCTTTGTCCTGCCGGGTCCTCCTGTCCTTGGGGTGGGGACCCGCGGGGCAGGAGGGTGTGGCACCTAAGGAGCGTGTGGCTTCAGAGGTTTGCAAAAGGCGCAGGCGTGGGAGACAAGAGCCGGCTCTCTGGCACTCAAGAGGGAGCCTGCCCGCCCCAGTGCACGTGCTGCGAGGTCGGGGCCCTGCGAACACCCCGCGGACCAGGCACGAGACCACCTGGGCGCTCCCGTCCCAAACGCAGTGTGAGGACCCCCCCCACACCTTCCCGCGGGTCCAAATGCTGTCACGCCCAACTAACGGGGCTGGTGAGGACATTGCGGTCACTCGGGTGAGCCCCGCGCCCAGAGCTGAGTGTGAACGTATGCTAGTGGGGCGGCCACGCGGCTTCGCTCCGCACGAAGGCGCCGTGTAGACAGAAAGTGAGGAAGGAAGTACATGAAGGTCTGAATCGTGCTCTTTGCTGAGACATTTGGTCCTGGTCCCACTTTCCTGGTGATTTCTTGGGGAGGGGCTCTCTGACCGAGTCCATCCCCGAGGCCCGCGCGCTGTCGGGGAACGCGCCGTGCGTGCATGGCCAGGCCGGTGGGTCCTCCGCTGGCGGCCGAGGTGTGCAAGGCAAGACGGCCGCCCAGCCCCCGTCTGCCCGAGCCCCTGCCCCTCGTGAGAGCGGCCCCGGGGCCCCGGGAGGGGGCAGCGCCCACCTCCCCTCCACCTCGCCCGTTCCCACGTCTCTGCGGAAGGGACACGTTTCACCGGGCAGACACCCTCAAGAGCTTGTCTCACTCAAGAAGTGGTTTCACGGAGAGAAGAGAAAGCCCCAAAGAAAGGGCTAAAGTCGGTGGACTTTGTGTCTCGTGGACAAAGGAGGATGCGTTTCAAGAGAAGTGACAGAGCCAAGGAGGGAGCAGAGGCAGGCCTGGGGAGTCCCAGTGCAGGGACTGGGGGAGGGGCGGGGTCTCGGGGACACAGGGAAGCTCAGCCCCGGTCCCACCATCCCTCTTCACAGCCCCTGTGGTCTGTGCGGCCGGTCGGATCGCCTGTCCCGGAGCAGAGGCCCTGCAGGTGGGATGTGCCGGGGGCTGGGGGCTGGGAAGGGAAGGGACCCTTTCCACCGGCGCCTCCTGACCCCTCCCGCTCCCTGCGGTCACGGTGGCTTCATAGGTGCATCCATAAGCTGGCCCCACAGTCACAAGTTGGTCAGCTGTGTCCACTGCGATGCGCAGAGTGCACTAGAAGGCCACAGGGGGCAGGACTCGGCTCTGGGTAACAGTGACATGCGGTGGGGGGCTCCCCACCTTTCCAGGAGGGAAAGGCAGGTCCTGTTTCCTCACGGAGGCCGGCGCAGGCCCCGTGCCGTGGCCGACACTCCCCTCTAGTGGACAGCGGCCGTGCTGCATGGGGCTAGGACGCTCAGGAGGGGCACCTGGCCCCGTCGTCCTCCCTTGGCTGCAGACAATGCCAGTGCCAAGGGGACCAGGGACAGAGCACAGGTGCGGGCTGCCCCCTCTGGCCCCCCTCCCCCTCCCCGCGGGAGTCTCAGCTGCCGGCGTGGGGTATCTGTGCCTGGAGCCTGTGTGTGAACAAGTGCCCACGAGCCTGAGTGTGCACGTGTGCACGCAGGCGTGTGTGTCGGGGTCGTGTGTGCACATGTGCAACCGTGTGCCCGTGCATGCCCCTGTGTGCAGGAGCGTGTGCACAGGTGTGTGCATCTGTGTGTGCGTGTTGGGGGCAGGAGCACGCGCGAGTGGGTGTGCAGGGGCCCCCACTCACATTCCATGGGTGGAGGGGGGCAGGGCTCTGGAAGGCCAGCCTCTGGGGTGGGGCCGGGCGACCAAAGCCGGCTTCGTGTTCTGGGGAGGCTGTTGCTGAACCCCGGTGGCAGGGGACCTCCCGGGTGGAGCCCTGGGGTGCACAGGGCTGGCAGCGGGCAGTCCCCGTGCAGGCCAGATGCTGCCTGGCAAGGCTGGGGCCAGCGTGGTTTCTGGAATTCTGGGGTACCTCTGCAGGGCTCTGCAGCCTCTGGCCGAGACCCAGCAGCCGGCGGGCCGGCAGCGCCCCCTGGTGCCACCTCGTGTCCGTGCACGAGCCCCACGTGCGGCGGGGGGCTGGAGGAGCAGGGCAGGTGCCCCTTGACCAGCGCTGGGGCCCAGACAGATCCGCAGAAGGACAGAGGGACAAACAGACCCCCGATACGGTCATAGGCAGGCCGGGGCTGGAAGTTTCCGTAAAATGTTCCTTTATGTCCTGAAAGACTTTCCAGCCTCAGGGCTCACCAGTGGGGACTGGCCAGCTCTGCCCCAGACCAGCGAATCCCACGGAGGCCAAGGTGGGGGCCCGGCCATCCGGCCCCCAGGAGCCATCAGACCTGCTTCAGGGTAATGCACGGGGCAGTGGGGCTCAGTGGCAGACCGGGATCCGGCAGGGCCCAGCGAGGGGGGCACCCGGTGCCCGCGGACGAAGGCCAGGGCCACCCTTGTGACGGCAGGACGTGGCTGACGACTTTTTGGGTTTACTTTATAAATAAGCACTCATATTTGTGCGCTCAGGAGGCTGGTAGCCAGGGGAGGACACGGAATGTTGCTTGCAACCCGGGAGTCGGCATGCTGCCTCCCAAGCCGGCGAGGGACAGCTCTCGTCCTGAGGTCTGTCATCCAGGGCAAGCTCCCCCTTCGCGGAGTGTGACACACACGGAGTCGGACGGCACACACGTGCTGCTCCTTTGCACCGGCTTGCGTGTGACATTCCGTCCCCGAGTTTCTTCCTTCTAGCCGCATGGCCCTAGGTGGTCCACACCATCTGAGGGAACCAGTGCTGGGGGTGAACGCCTGAGAGGTTCTGCTCGGGGTTGAAGAACAGTTTCCAGCATGTCTGCTCCTGGGTGTGTACGGCCCGGACGTCTGAATCCTGCCCCAAAGATGTCCGTGTCCTAAAGCCGGAAGCCTGCGTGTCCCCTCACGTGGTGAGGGCTTTGCCGCTGGGGTTTCGTTGAGGCTCTTGCGGTGGGCTGGTTGCCCCAGGTTATTAACCGTCCCCCCAAATGCGCATCCTTTCCCGAACCTTAGAATGTGACCTTATTTGGAAATAAGTACACCCTCACAGATGTCAGTCTTGAGGACCTGGTCATCGGGCAGTGAGGGGGCCCTCCTCCACAGGACTGGTGCCCTTACAAGAAGGGGCCGCGTGAAGACACACCCACAGAACCAGAGGCAGACACGGGGATTTTCATCTCCAAGCCAAGCGGTGCCAAGGACAGCCAGCAGCCTTCAGAGCTGGGGAGGTGCCCGGAGCAGGTGCCCGCTCGGAGCTCAGGAGGACCGAGACTCTGACACCCCCAGACTTCCCACGCTGGCCTCAAAGCTTGTGCTATCGGGGCTTCCCGGTGTGGCGGCCTCATTAGCACAATGCCAGCGAGCAACAGGCTGTCCCCAGCACCGGGACCGTCACTGACGGGGGTGTCGGCCAACCAGCCCTGAGGGGGACATCGCGTGCTCCCGCGCTCCCCAAAGGCTGCGAGGGTGAGCGGTTGTCGGCCATCAGCTAGCTCTTTCCAGGATCTGTTCAAGTTCTTGCTCATTTTTGTGACGTTCTACCCCCCCGGAACATCTACTTCAGTGACTTCTGCGAAAGTGTTTTAGAATTTGGCATTTGGAACCACCAGGTTTTTAGGGACCGTCACGTAAGCTGACTTTCATGCGACGGGTAATGTGACTCCGAACAGGAAGCAAACGCCGTCGCAGGGTCCAGGGTCTGTGCCGGCTGCCACTGTGGACCCCAGACTGTCATCTCCGGCCTGGCCTGTAGGTCTGGGGCGCTCAGGCGCTCGCTCCCCTCTCAAGCCCTGGCTTGTCCCCACCCTGGGCCCCTCTGTGGGCTTGTCCTCTCTCCAAACACACTGGCCCCTGCTGTGTGTCAGCCAGTGGCGGCCGGACTGGCTCATCTGCTAGATGTCGTGGACGCAGGGCTGGGCCCCGCGACACCTCTGGGGTTCCTCTAAAACGTTTCAATTTCTTTTAGAGTAGGAAAAAAGTAAGAGCTATTGGGTCAACACAATGCTATAATACGTAATCCTGACGCATCTGTCTTGCTACTAAAGGCTGCTGTGAAAGGCGGGTTTGTGCGGGAAGGGAGCCCGGAGGTCCTGGCCCTTCACCTGGGGTCCCCAGCCGTCCTCATGTCCCTGCTCCCGTGCCGAGCTCTGGCAGAGGCTCTCTTGCTCACTGCCCTAGCTTAGGTCTCTCGATTAAATTACGTGTGTTTTCCTGGGACAGCACAGCCCTGCTGCCTGTGGGCTCAGAGCAGCTGGAATTCGCCCTCGGAGAGCTCCGGCAGCCCAAGTCCGGGACCAGGATGTGTCCAGGCTGAGCTCCCTCCCAAGGCGCCTTCCTGCCTCTCCCCACTCCCCGTGTCTGCAGCCATCCCTGGCGTCCCTGGGTCTGTAGGTGCTCTGTCCACCCTGTCCTCTGTCACCACGGGCTAGTCCCCCGTCCTGTCTCCATGTGGCCTCAGATGGACATCGGTCCTATTGGGTTAGGGTTCCTCCTGCTCTGGGAGGACCCAGCCTGGATCAGTTGCACCGGAAAGGACCCTATTTCCAGATGAGACCACGTCCGCAGGATCCGGGTGGACTGGCCCTTGGGACACTGTCCAGCCCAGTGGGGTCTCCCTGGTATGCTGGTCCCTGGGCAGCGCCTGCCATGGCCAGGAGCTCCAGCTTGTGTGGGGGTCCCTGTGCGTGAGAGCCACCCCCACCCCCAGAGTCCATGGGGAGCTGGGTGTCCCCCACATCTGTTTGCTAAGAGAGCGGCGCCAGTCCTTACCCGGGAGTTGGCACGCTTTGGGCCCTCAGTCAGGAGCTGCTTGCGCAAGTAAGCGGGGCTGGGGGCCTCCCACCCCTGGACCAAATCCCCTCCACATGGGCAACCCAGGTACCTGAGCCCCTAGGAGGATGCCTCCCTGTGGAACCTGCTGACTTGGGGTATCTGCCTCCCTCCTTGTGGGCTGCAACGACTTGGCTCATGTCTGCAAAGTATTGGACGGAAGCTCATCCCCTTCATTCACCCTTGGGAGTCCTGGGATGTGCTGTTCCCATGGACTGCACAGTTCCTGGGATATGCTGTTCCCGCGGGCCGTGCTGCTCCCGCGGGCCTCACCAGGTGAGTGGGTCTGTTACCACTTGTGTTCCCGTGTTCATGAACAGAGACTTGAGCGGCCACACAGCCAAAACAAATGTCACCAAATGGAAATCAAACCCTATTTTCCTTTAGTTTCAGAGCTGCCTGTGACGAGACATTGAAGGGCACTGGGAAGGGTAGGTAATTAATTCACACGCACCTACGAGAGAAGAAAGAACGCGCAAATTATTGTAACATTCTGTAACCACTGAAATTAATGTAGTGTGAGTTTGTCATTTCTACCCAAAGTTACAGATTTTCTATATTATAATTTAATCTTTTTAATGTAAAAAGAATAGGAATTTTGCCCTTTCTGGCCTCTCGGGAAGCAAGAACTAGTGTACGTAATTATCTGAACACATAAGAACATAAAGGCATAGCGAGCAGTGAAATTATAAATCGGCCGGAACAACTCCATGTTTTCTGATTAAACTCTCTTTCTGGAGCCTCAGCAATCATGTTGCTCCTATGTTCACCGTAATTGCATGTGTCAAAGCAGAGGCTTTGTGTAAATGGGACTGAGCGGCTACAATTTTAATTTAGAGGGAGATAACGGCGCGCGGGTCCTGGCGGGGCGGCGAGGGGAGGCCGGCAGGAGCCGGGGGCAGAGGCCCCGGGGCGGAGGGTTAATGGCGCGCTGGGGCTCATCAGGCCGCAGCACAACAGAGGAATTTCTAAAGGAGAGAAATGCAATTTCCCAGCACAAAGCCAGCCACCTGCTCTCCCCAGTTCCGCACGGGACAGACCCCGAGTTTTGTTCGTAGCTCGCGGCGATGAATTCCGACGACGATACAGCGTTGATCATCAAAACGGTGACGCACTTAAATGAGATCTTTCGACACATGTGAATCTGAGAAACAAAACAAAATTCTGTTTTTAACTTCTTAAAATGCTCCCCAAGGCCGGGGACTGGGCGTTTCTCCCCCCTCCCCATTCCCTCCGGAATGCCAGCTTGCTGCCGTCTCCCAGCACGCGGCCATCTGTGTCTTTGAGGCGTCTTCCTGAAGGACACGTCTGATGGCTTCTGAGCAGGGGACGTCCCTTCAGTCGTCAGAGGGAAAGGCCAGCCAGAGGGCTTCTCTCTCTGGCGGGGCGGGGGATTTGTGGCGAAGCCAGCCGGGGAGTACAGGCGTGCCCAGACCCTCAGGGATGACCCTGGGGGTGACCCTCGGGGACCCGGTGGCTCCCGCATCTGCCTCTAGAGCCCGGGGGCTCTGCTGCTTCACGGCCTTATGCGGGCCCAGTGACCCCGCCACCCGGCGGCCCTCCAGGTCTGCGGTCCTGCTGCCTCCCCTCCAGCCCCGTCAGAGGCCGGGGTTTAGCGACCCTCCGGTCTAGTTGGCCGCGATGAGCGTGGTGGTCGGATGTGGTGGGTTTTACGCGTGACCTCCACCTCCATCTGCCTGGGTTGCCAGAGCAGAGCCCACGGAGCAGGGAGATCGCGCTATGCCTCAGGGCCCTGGAAGCCGGACGCCCAGGATCCCGGGGTCCGCAGGGCCGGGCTCAGCGGGGGGGGGGGCTCTTCTGGTCATGGATGGCACCAGCTTGCTGTGTCCTTGCCTGGCAGAGAGAGAGAGAGACAGACAGACAGACAGACGGAGGGGAGAGACAGGCAGAGAGGAAGGGAGAGACAGAGACAGAGAGAGACAGAGAAAGAGAGACAGAGAGAGAGAGAGAGACAGAGGGAGAGGCAGGGAGAGATGGAGAGACAGAGACAGAGAGGGAGGGAGCGGGAGATGCAGACAGAGATGGAGGGAGGGGAGAGAGCGTCCTGACACCATTCTTGCGAGGGCAGCGATCCCCTCACATCGGGGTCCCACTCTAGGGCCTCACTGGACCCCGAGGACCCCCGTCTCCAAACAGTCACACTGGGTATCGGGTCTGCCGCATGAGTTCTGGAGGTGCCCGGGTCAGTGCACGGTGGCGACTTAGCGCAGTTACGGGAACCCGGAGGCGTATCTGTGGCCTGGACGCCTCAGTAACAAGCTCGCTTGTCCCCGCTTGGGCCAGGGCTGCATGGAGGATGTCGCCACCCAGGTCCTGCCCGCTCCCTGGCCAAGCTCCTGGCCCAGCCGGGGCCGCACGGGCGGAGGCTGGTTCTGCCGTCCGTGCTGAGATGGGGGCAGCGAGGACACGGGTCCGCATGGCCAGGAGAGAGCCGCAGTGGATGAGGGCAGTGGATCTCCGTGCCCAGGGCCACGTGGCCTTGCGGCCGGGCACAGACCCAGCGCTCAGCCAGTGTGCTGGGTGACCGGAGCCCACCGCGGGCTGGGAGGCCTTCCCTCCGGTCCGTCCGCCCTGTGGGGACCAACAACGATGCGTCTACTCATTTCCCATGAGGGGCTTCCCACGGGCTCGGAGACGGCTATTTTGGGCAGTAGCAGTGCGGGAGGGCGTCGGTAAGGGATGACCCCAGGCCGACACCGGCTCCCCCCGTGTCCCCACTCAGGCGTCCCTCTGCGTCCTGAGCCGCTCTTCTCATAGGACATAGTCCTGTGGGATCGGGGCCTCCCTAGCGACCTCATTTTCCTTAATCACCTCTTTAAAGACAATCTCCCCAAGGGGGCCCATTCTGAGGTGCCGGGAGTGAGAGTTGGTGTATGAGCTCGGAGGAGACACAGGAGAGCCGATGCTGTCTCCCTGAGTCTTGTCATCTTTCAGTGAAGCGATCGGTGCCCGCTCCGTGGGTCCAGCTCAGAAACACGGCCCCCACGGCAAGGCGCCTGCCTCACATGGGCTCTCTAGGGCATCAAGTGGGCAGCACAAGGGGCAGACAGGGGAGGGGAAGGACGGGGCGTGGGGGATGGTCACTGGGCAGCTGTGGAGGGAGGGGGCGGGGTCTGGGAGCCCAGCTGTGGCCTGCAGGTGGGAAGTCCTGGCCCTGGCCTCAGCGGCAGGGAGGGTCCCAGAGGCAGGGTGACTTTGACCTCCTGTCGCTTCTTTAGTTTTGGTGGGCGGTCCTGCAGAGAAGGTGGGGCAGACATGGCCTTTTGGGGCCCCCCATATGGTGTCGCTCTGCACTGGCTGTCCCTGTGCCCCCTCCTGCCCGGCATCGCTGGTCTGCCTTCTCCTGTCTAATTCTGGTCCACGCAGCTTGCTGGTCGGGCTCCGTGGGTGCAGCCCTGCTCCGCACCAGGGCCGCATGCTGACCCCATGTTCCTGTGCTGTGGGCTCCCGTCACCACGAGGCCGTCGGCTCAACGCCAGGGCACACTCTGTGGGTCAGGAGGAGCACCGAATGCCCCTCAGGTCACATCGATGGCCCTCAGCCAGGCCATCCCACGCCGGGGGCTCGTCCCCTCGGCCCCATGGTTTTCCCGTGCGGCCGGCAAGCCCCCGGCCGGGCAGTCGCGGTGACTTCAGACCCCGAGGCCAGCAGGGGCCTGTCAGCTCCGCGCCTACCCGCACCCCAGGGCTGCGGGCACAGCACAGCGATGCTTTCCCGATAACCTGCAAACGTCCTTCCCAAACCACAGACGTGATGCACGCGCTGGGAAAACAGTCGGTCGGTAAAGAAGCCCACACGTGAGGGCAGCAATGCCCCTGCGGCCGGTCCGGCAGGGATGAGCGGGGAGGCTGGGGTCCGCTGTCATCGCCCTGACTCCCAGGAGCTCTCCCTGTCCTCGTGCCCCTCCTTTCAAGGGCCTCCAGCCCTCACAGAGGAGAGATGGCCAAGAAGCCCGCCCGAGAGCCCATTTCCCTGGGGTCCGCTTCCTCACACCCATGCAGGCCCACGGCGTCCCTGCGCACGTGGACCCGAGCCGCGGCGGGGCCTCGCGCCCGGATGGTGGAAGCGCGGCTCTCCCTCCATGCCCACACGTGGTCTCGAGACCCGCATCCCCCGCCCTCTGCCTCGTGTCATCCTGGGGGACGGCCACCCTCTGCCCCCACTCGGCCCCATGGGCAGCTCCGTGACCTCCAGGGACCAGCCCAGAGTCCGGGCCCTGGGCAACGGGCCAGGCCCAGCACGGGGAGTCTTTACCTTCAAGTTTCCCCAAAGACTCAGGACGGAGACCGTGCGGTGACTTCAGGGGCTCTGGCAGAATCGTAGCCTCCCATCCCCGCCTCCATCCGCACTGGGATGATGGAGAAAGTCAGACTTGAACCTCGCGGGCAGCCGTGGACGGGGCGGAAGCCCTCCTGCTAACAATGAGGCCTACAAAACCTGCAGAGTACAACCTAAGAAGGTGTTAGCTCGAAGTGCAAATGTTAGAAAGAAAGAAAAGAAGGTATCGACCAGAGCAAGCTTCATCTCAGGAAACTAGAAGAGGAACGAGGCCATAAATCCATGGAGAACGAAAGAAAGGTTACAGCAAAGACCAGAGGAAAATCGACGAAAATTTAAATACGGACACAGCAGGAAACCGTAACAAATCTGAAAATTACCCCTTCACGCATATTAACAAAAGTAATAACACTAACAAGTCCTTAAGAACAACAACAAAAAGAGGGGACAGAGTCTTAATTGTTAAAAAGATAGTATTACCCACAATTTTATGTCGGTGCGTCTGCTAGAGCAGAGGTGACGCGGTCACGTTTCCTGAAAATCACGACGGATGCGCGTGTGCGAGGACACCTGGGGGTCTGAACCGCCGCTCTGTCACGACCGTAAGATAAAACACAAGAAATGGCTCCAGCGATTTCTTCGGACACGTAAAGAAAGCCTTGACCGGGCTGAGGATGAGGGACACTTGTGCCGCCGTCTTATGAAGACGTCCCGATACCCAGCTTACTAAGAACACCGTCAGAAGGGAGGGTTAGACACCAGCTCCCGCACGGACCCAGGCTCCGAGATCTGAGCGGTCGCGGCAGATCCGGCGCCGCCACGTACGGAAGCATGTTGTCACCAAAGTAGGGCGCACTCCGGGGAGCGGGTCACCAGGACCTGCCAGCTGGGCCACAGGACGAGATCGTTGGAATAGATACAGAAAGTTTTTAAACAAAATCATTTATAAAAATTCAATTTTTGTTCATGAAAAACAATAAAACCCTGTCATCAAACAAGCCCCTTTCCCGTCCCCCTCTTTCCTGCACCGTCCCTCCCCGCCATGGGTACAGGTGTGCATCCCTGCTGAGGTGAGGGGGTCTGGGGGGGGTCCCGGGAGTCTGCCCCTCCCCCCATGGGTACAGGTGTGCGTCCCTGCTGAGGCGAGGGGGACGACATGGAAAGCTCCATTCCAAGCACCTGTCTCCTTTCACTGTTTTATTGTCACACACTGTTACAAGACACGGGTCACCAGCCCTCCTTCCTGGTGAGGAATTATGAGTTGGACAACTTGGCCCATGGTGCTGAGCCATGGGCCAAGGCCGCAGACTCCATGGACCACGGTGGAGAGCTGGACAAGAGCTTCAGGCCAACATCCCCTTGGTGGGTGGGAACCGAACTTGCCCTAACCATTCTGAACACAGTGCCTGGGGTCCGTTGCCTGCCACGGTGTTCCGTTGAGGTCTGGGCCAGGCGGCCGGCGCGTCAGGGCTGGGCTTGCCCGGAGAGCAAGCGTGGTGGCCGCGGTGACGAGGACAGCTCGCCTGCCTGCACGGCTTCCCGCGCCGGAACATGCCACGTCCGGCCACCGCCGGAGCGGTCTGACAAGGTGATTTACGGTGTGAATGCTTGACAAGGGTGGTCACCATCGGCCCCCGTCTTGCCCCTGACGGATGTGGCTGGAGACAGATATCGCAGCCACTTCGCGTGTTATGGTGTTGATTTAGAAGTCACTGGCTGACTGATAGTTCGCGTCGGGGAAGTAGAGATCACAGTCTAATTGATAGATCATCCGATTCCGCTCTCTGTTGGCTAGTTTCTTTTCATTTTGAGATGCAATTTTGCTTATTATCTGTAAAAAAGAAAAATCCGAGTCAAGGAGATGACATCCCCCGTCCCAAGGCTCTTCGGGATCTCTGTGAAAATGCCGGCGGCGTGTTTCCGAGGCGTCACAGCGATGCATTACCGCCTCACACAGCGCTAACACGTCTGGATTTCTGTGGCGTGGGTGGCCCCGTCGCTGCACGCCGTGTGGTGCACCCAGAATGGGGTGTCTCAGCCAAAGGGTGCGCTGGGCCCTTCGGCTTCCTTCCTAGGAGCCCGAACCTGCGGTGCTGGTGGGAAATGGACTCCGGCCCCGCGTCCCACAGCTCCCGCAGCGGCGCGGTAAGAAAGGGCGCCAGGGTCCCCGCCGCTGCGTGCCCGGAGCTAGGTCTCGCTCACGAGCGGCTGCGACTCTCCAGCACGTATGGGCACAGGCAGATGGCTGCAGGGTTTCGCAGGCAAACTTCTAAACACAGCAAGCCTGTGTTCCCATCGTCCGCATGCAACTGCGCGGTCGCGTGATTCGGAAAGACGGTTTCCACGGGCTCCTGCTTCCACACTTGTAATGGGAGGACAGTCTTTCTCAGGACGGCTGCGAGGGTCAGGAACCACGGGCATGAACTAGCTGCACATGGCGGCGTCCAAAGGAACAGTAGCCATAGTTATCGGTAGCGTGTACAGACCTTCTAAAGGTTTTCGAGATGTGGTTGTGAACGCCCAGGTGCTTGAAGTCTCACAACATGAGTTACGCGGGAAACCAAGTGCCCCCCTGCAACCCCACAGCAGGGGAAGGCTTGCAGACAGGTGTAGGGTCTCCAAGAGGGTGGCCCGGGGAAGGGATGGGGGATAGGACGGAGCAGGTGCAGGGGCTGAAGGACCAGGGAGACGTCGGCGGTGGGCACCTTTCCCTTGTCGGAGGGGCTCACACACTCTTTCCTGCTCCACTGAGGCTGCTCCTGGCCTGCAGGGGGGCTGCCCCACAGGGCAAGGGCACCGGGGGCCGCACTTCCATCTGAGGACCGAGGAGGACATCGTAGCTGGCTGCCCGCGGGAGTCCGAGGAGGGGCCCGAGTGACCAGACACCTGTGGCGTGGCTCCTGGGGGGCCTGAGGCTCTGACCAAGGGGGGAGCCCTTCTCTGTCCTCAGAAACGCTGGGGTGGGCTCTGGAAACCTCGCTGTTCTGTCTCCTTCCTGTTGGACTCCGAGCTCATTCCAGAAGCTGGTGCTCTGTGGGGGGGAGGGGTGGCAGACCCGGGAAACGCACTCATGCGTGGGTTTTTGGACACCTTTGTGACGATGACTTCCACGGGCTCCTCGAAACACGTTCCTTGAAAGACACACACCTGAAGCTCATGCAGAGTAAAGTCGGTAGTTCTATCTACGGCAGGGAAACTGAATTTGTGGTTAAAAATGTTCCCATTAGGGACACTCTAGGCCCTGAAGGCTTCCCTGGCGAATTCAACCACATGTTTGGGGAAGGAACGGCAGCCCCGCACCTGCACGAACTTCTGCCGCAACCAAACAAGAGACAACACTTCCCAGCTGTCTGCAGAGCCGGGACCACCTGGATGCCCGAACCAGAAAGAGGCACCTGAGGTTAAAAAGAACCAGGGGCGCCCGGCTGGCTCCGGCGGGAAAGCGCGGATCTTAATCCAGGGTCCCGCGTTCAAGCCCCGTGTTGGGCGAGCGGCCCGTTGAGAAAACCAGTATTTATTCCTCGCAGAGACAGGTGAGAAAATCGTTAACTAATTTTAGAAAGTCGAGGCCAACCATATTTTAAAAGAGCCCCATGATACGCACAAAAAACCCAGTACGTGGTCCTAGAGAGAACTCTGGGGAAACCGGGCCGGAGGAGGACGTCGCCAACCTCCTTCCGCGCGTCTGCGAGAAGCCAGCAAGTCACGCGGCGCTTAGCGAAACAGGGGACGTCGCTTCTTCCTAAGGATCAGCAGGAAGGCGGTCAGCGGAGGCGCTGGCGGGTCAAACGGGGCACGACACACAGAGGCGGGAAAGCAAGAAGCAGATCTGTCTCTCCTCTTGGGCAACGCGACCGACCGTCCCCACAGAAAAACCCCAAAGGGGCTGGACACGTGAGGGGCGCAGTCCTGCCCCAGCTCCTGGCTTCTGCGCAGGTGCGACCTCGGGGTCGTGAGGTCCAACCCCGCGTCCCTCTCTGCACTCCGTCTGGGTCCGCTGGAGAGTCCCCAACTGCTCGTGCGCTCTCTCTCTCAAATATACAAATAAATCCTTAAAAAAGAAAACTCCAAAGGCTCTACAAAAAGAGTCAGCCGGACGAGTTCATGGCCCACGTCGACGTACAAGTCAAATTTAGTTCGGGAGAAGAGTAAACAAAAGTCAGAAATTAAAATGAAACAAACACTGTTTCCAAGCAGGGCTCCTACGTACCTCTACTGTGCTCTGGGATGCCGGGAACTCAGGAAACGTGTGTTACATGAGCAGCCGGGTTCAAGCACAAAGTTTCACTCCTAACCAGGGAGTCGGGGAGGGGGCCGGGAAGCGGAGGGCGTGGGGGGAGGGCAGAGGCTGCTTCCTGTCTGGGGGCTTCGTCACAGAGCTTGGAGACAGGCAGAAAGACTGGGGAGGAGTCGGTGGGAAGGGGCAGGGAGAGTGGGGTCCCCAGGTGAGGTCCTGCAGACCATCCAGCCTGGACACGGCCCCGAGATGCTTCTGCCCTGGCGAGGCCTGGGAGTGGCCAGCCCCAGTCACCCCAGCACCAGCCTGAGTCCACGGGGGCTGGAAACGTGCCGCCCCCCACCCCAGCTCTGTGCTGACTTAGTGTGCTCTCCGCACGGAAAGAGGAGGACCGTCCCCGAGGTCCCGTGGGAAGGAAGATGCCCAGGAGCGGTGAGGGCCGCTGGGGAGCTCCGCGAGGACAACAAAAGCCAACTTTGTGCAGACGGCACGCAGCCCCGACGTGACCAGGGTCCACGCCAGGGCCCGTGTTCCACTCTTCCTCCGGTCTGGCTTCTCCGAGGCCCCCTTCCGCTCCGACACCTGAGGCTCTTACTGAGGGACCCCCCGGCTGCTTCTGGACAGCGGCTCCAGTGACCGGGATGACCGCCTGTCGTGGTCCGCTTGCCTCCCTCTGCGCGGCCTCCGCTCCGCTCTGCTCCAAGGGCTGACCTGCCTGCTGTGCTGAGGGCCGCGGCCGGCAGGCTCTGGGCTGCTGCCGCCCCTGATGCCTCATTTGACCTCTGGGCTAAAAATGCAGTTTTCTGTCCTGGAGTTCTGCAGGGCCGGGGGGTGGGGGTGGTTTGAGCGGAGCCCACACCCCCCCACCCTCCCGCCTTCGGAAGCCCCTGTTGCTGTGTTTCTTGGGGACACTCAGGGACAGCACCCCCCACCCCCGACGGGGAGGTTTCTTCCTCCTCCTCCACCCCCTGGGTGGCCAGTCTGCAGGATTCCCGGACCCCAGGTCATTGTCCCCCCCAGCCCCCCTCCTGTGGTTACTGACCCATCGCCTGGTTAGCACGGAGTCCAGGGGCTCTCCAGAGCCGGCCTTACATGTGGAGCGGACGGAGGACCCCAGGACTGACCCAGGGCCAGGTGCTCAGAGGGTGACACTTGGGGGAGGGCGCAGGGTCTGGCCAAGGGGAGAGCTGCCAGGGGAGGGAAGGAGCCAGCATCCAGGGCCAGGGGCTGTCCTGGGGACCCAGGGCTACAAATGCCTTGTGCTGGGGTTCCTTCCCAAGGGGCTTCGGTCCGAGCAGGCTCTGACGCTGACCCCCACGGCCGTAGGTCAGGCCTTGCCCAGCCAGCTCCCTGCCTTTGCTTTGACTTCAGAGCTTCCCCCCACTCCCCGCCCCGCGCAGGTGGTGACCACTGCTCCTCCGAGCACCTGCCAGACCCGGGGAGGGTTCACGTGAGGGGGACATGTCCCTGGGCAGCTCACCTTTGGGAAGACACTAGGAGACCCCACCCCCCACGGCACCTGCGCCCCCTCACCCTGAGGCTCCCGCTCTCAGCGCACCCCTCCCTGTGCTCCCCCTGCCCGTGCTCCCCCCCACGTGTTCCCAGCGTCAGCCCAGCGAGGGCGCCCTTGCCCTTGGAACCGTCGGGGTGTCGTTTCCAGCTGAGACAGGACCCCAGGGTGGGAGACACAGAACAGAGAATGCTTTCAGGGAGCCTGCAGACCCGCCCCACCGCCCCCGACCATCCTTGGGCGGGTGGGGGGGAGAGTGGCTTGGGGCTGTGGGTCCGGGGTCTCCAGGAGCTCAGGGGTGGGGGGCCAATCCCAGAGGCATGGGGAGCGGGGCCCCCGGGGTCTGGGGTCGGGGTCAGGGTTGGGCACCCTGGGCTGGATCAGGGCACATGGCTTGTCCTCCTGGTCTCCGAAGGGGAGTGCGGGTCCCAGTGAGCCTCACAGTCCCGGGCTGGTGTCTGTCAGCCCTCTGGGCAGTCCGACCCTGGGGACCCTGTGTCCAAAAGCGGCCCCTGCGTCCTGCGGACTGTCCTTTGCACCGTGTGCCGGGTGATAGGGCTGACCGGCTGCCCAAGACAGGAGTGACAGCCGCTGCGGAGGAGAGGTGACCTGCCCAGAGGCCCTGGGGCCACAGTCTTCACTCCAGCTAAAACCGAGAGCCGGAGACCCAGCCAGGCCCAGGCTCCAGGACGGGGCTGCAGAGGCCAGTGGCCGAGGAGCCTCCTTCAAACCGAGTCTGCAGTCTTCGAAAAAGAGTATTTGAGGAAATCTTTCTTGGATGACGGTTTTCAGTACGTACTCTGCTCTTTGCATCTGCGAGCCTCCTCCGCCCGTGCTGACGGAGCAGTCCGTGACATGCAGCGTGAAGCCGGTGTAAGCTCAAGGTGCACAGTGATGGTCGGGTAGAGGTTTGTATTGCAGATCGGTGACAAGGGGACGTGAGTTGCGCCCCCCACCCCATAGCGCCTGCTCCGTGCGTGGCGAGGACTTCAAAACCCACTCTCTGGACAACGTTCAAATGCACAAGGCCGTACGCTAACGGTCGCCCGGGCTCTGGTCCCGGGACCCCCGGAGCGCCCCGCCCTGCACCCCCATCCTCTGACCTGCCCTCCCTTGGTTTCTGCACCGCCGTCTCCACGAGGGGGATCGTCGCCCGCCTTCCGTGCTTCTCCGTCTTTTCTATTTCGTCCCACGCCTCCCGACGTCTTTCTTGGAGTATTTTATTATTGTGCGCTCCCTTGAGTGTCTGTGTCCCCCTGCGTTTCAGTCCATTCTTCGGTGGAAGAAGGTTTTCCTCTTCTTTCTCGCTGCGTGTTAGGCGACAGGGGCTCATGTCTGAGTCTTCTAACTCTGAGCGACCTTGCGTTTCGTGTGAAGCTTCTGGAAGGAGGCTCGCTCAGCACCGCTGAGTCCTCAGTCTCTTGTTTTGCGGCAGCTCCAGACGTTGCGGGGGCCTGAGACCGCCGGGCGGTTCTGCTCCCTCCACCTTTCATCCAGACCTCACCTCCCGTGGCTTCTGCTGTCCCCCGCACGGGGCTTGGCCCTGCGAGACAGCTCTGGGCGTGTCTCCTAGTTTGCTTCCTTAAAACGTGTAAAGGGCCGATGCTGTCAAAACCGGCCTCGATTCTCAGAGCATTGTCTTCCCCAAGTCGGTTCTGATTCTGCATCGCGAGTACCACATTCCGCTTGCCGCGTTGCAGAATCCTGAGCCTCCGGGTGTTACTGGAAGAGCCGCTCACCCCAGCGCACACCAATTTGTTCATCTCCACCTTCGGGAGACAGTAAAGGGAGCTGTTTCTTTCCTGTCTTCCCTCTGGAGGAGGCTGTGAGCTCTCCGTTCCTGTCTGAGTTCGGGCTGGACGAGAACCGTGCACGGCCAGCCAGCGGCGGGAGCGGAGGCCCCAGGCTCTGCTGTGCGCGGGCCGGCGCTCCTGGCCAGCCCCGGGAGCAGTGCGCCTGTTGCCCCCTTCCTCTCTGGAGCTGTCCTCTCGCTCGGCGCCGCAGCCCCCCGCGCTGTCCCCACCTCTGTGCTCGGCTGTTTCCAGGCTGCTCACCTGTGCCCGACGGCCCCTCACCTGTCCTCCGGTCCTGCCCCCGTTCTCACGGCAGCAAGATTCTGGAAAGTGCTAACCATTTCCTTGACTCTGGTCAACTTAAACACCAAATCCTGGGTACCATCTCCTAGTTTTCCTCGTTGGATTTTTCCGTGCGTGTGCGTTTATGATTTTATTTTCAGTTCGTAAGCGGTGGTGATTAGGTTCCTATATTCAAGTAGGCAATTAGCTGACAAGTTGGTTTGTATTACTTTATTTAAAATATGTTCTGTATTGTAATTAATTGTGTGAAATTTAAGGGAATTCACACAAAGCTGAGAGAAGCCAGTAGACTTCCTACATCTTTGCCCTGAGGGAAAGTCCCGTGTTGACATTGAGATCATTTTCTGAAATAATAAAATAATTCCACTTACTTGCGGGTTGACTTTTTTAAAAAGTAAATTTTTATTTTGGAATACTTTTAGATGTATGGAAAAGCTTCGGCGAGTACCTGCAGAGAGGGTCGGCCCCTCGTCACACGCCCTGGTCCCTTTGTCACAGGAAGGAGCCCACCTGGTCACGCTGCTGTTCCCCGAACTCCTGCGTGTTCTGACTTGGCTGGTTTTCCCATAATTTTTTTTGTTTTGTTTTGTTTTGTTTTCCCTTTTTGGGCTGCACGATCCAATCTGGAATACAGGTCGTTAAAATGTCAATCATTCCTGACATAGCACTCTGTGAAACGCGCGGGCACTTGGGGAAGAGTTTGTGGAAGAGGAAAAGGCTGCCTGGGTGCGGCCACACACCCGTGATGTCGCTCTGCTGGTCCCCTTGTGAGTCCCCGCGCTCCTGGAATGTCGCGGTGACTTTCCTTCTCAGGAGAAGAGCAGATACCCGCGGGGCAGCGGTGATCCGGAGGGAGAGTGCCCGAGGGTGCTTCTCTTCTTTCGGGTTTGCCCTGAGACAAATGAGTCCCATGGGCCGTCGCCTCGCAGAGGGGTCTTTGCGGCGGCCTCTGTGGGCCCCTCCCGTCCATGTAGGATGCAGCTCTGCGCCTCTGCCTTCAGGGTTGAGTTGAGGGTCTGACTCCTGTGGAGGCTTTGGCCAGCAGCCCCTCAGCCCGGGGAGGTGAGGAGACGGGGCTCACCCTCCCTTCCCCCGCTTCCCAGGTGTCTGCCTTCACCCCGAGGGAGCTTGGGCGGGGGCTGAGAGCCTGGGGGCCTGGGCGGGGACAGCGCAGGAAACCTTCCTTCTGTTTCTGTTGATCTCAAAACAAAGACGGCTTTGACTCAGGGCACAGTCCCGAGCGACTCCACCAGGCCAGAAGGCAGGCGCTTCCGTGACTCCGTCTGATCTCCGGTGGCGGCGACAGGAAGGGGCGCCCGCCGCAGGCACAGAGCACGTCACGGGGAGCCGGCGATGGGAACGAGGGCAACCACGGTCCATTTTTAATGCTTTTACTGAAAGAAAAGAGATGCAGACACGCCTGTTCTCCCAGAAGCGAGCGGCTCCACGCAGGTGCTGCCCCCGCCCTGGCCCGCCTGACGTCGGGCGCCTCGTCCGTGACGGGACGGGTCCCAGACACGGTGACCATCGGCTTAGAGATGATGGGGTCTGGACGAGGCGGCGGCTGAAGCGTCCATGACACGCTTTTCCCTACTTTCGAACCCACTGTGGTCGGTCGCACAGTTACCTGCGACCCGGCAAGTGCCGGCGGGGGTGGGGTTTCCGTGATCGTGCGGGAGGAAGAGACGTCCTCTGGGGAGCCCTCGCGTGCCCGAGGGTGTCTCCGACACAACACCTCTCCGCCCCAAATGTGGGAGAACAAAGCGCATTCTCTTCTAAGTTGAAACAGACTCGGACTCAAGCCTGCGGAACGGGACCAGGGGAATGACCCCAGCGGTCACAGGGAGGTTTTCTGGGGTGGGGGGGCCTCCCTGGCCCCGAGAGGTGGGGAGCCGACGGGAATGGGGGCCCAGCGTGCGGGCACGCGTGGGGCGGGTCACTGGGCCTCCCGCGTCCCTCTGGGGCCCCCTTGGCAGGATTTGGCTCCACGGCAGCCTTGTACTGGGGCCAAGAGAGCCTGTGTTTGGTGCGGAGAGACGAGACCGAGGCGTGCGGTCGCCGTGTCAGTCCGTGACTCGCCCAAGCGTGGCCGCGGTGGGAAGATAGGGAAGCTCTGGGCTCTTCTCGGACGTCCGCCCGCCGTGGTGCCACGGACCAGCTGAACGATCTTCTGGATTTCATGCCGGGAGTACCGGGCACAGCCTTTGGCACGGGCACCAAAAGCACCAGCTCCCACCCAGACAGGCGCCAGGGCTTCCCAGGTCGGACTGGAAGGAGCGGCTGTTTCCGGGAGCCAAGGGCAAGCAGGGCGGACGCTCGGCGGAGCTTCTCCCCGAGCCGCAGCGCGGGAGGCTGGCGGCTCCTGCCCGTGCCGGACACCCGCCTGCCTTGTCCCAAGGGTGCAGCGCCGCGTGCCCCCGGCCAGCGGTGTGGGCGACCCGGCTGCAGAAGCTTCGGCCCCAGCACTGAGGCACCGAGAGCGTCCTGCTGGGGAGGGCACCGTCCTGCCGCTCGGGGAGTCCCCGCGCTACGCGGCCGCGCCCTTGCCCTTCTCTTCCTTCCGTCCATCACCTTTTCTCCGATGCGCGCCCTCCGCTTGTCTGTCTGTTTTCCCAGGCTGTGAGGAGCGCATGGAGGCCCGTTTTCTTGGTCTCCTCAGTGCCACGTCTGTAACCGCTCAGCAATGGCTGAGAAAGGAGCCTTGGCTGGAGTTTTGCTGACGGCCGTGGTGCACATGCCCCCATGACGGCGGACTTCGAGCTCCGTGCGCGAGCCGCTGACAAGGACGGGCTCGGCGCCTCTCCCAGACCAGCCGCTGCTTCGCTGCCCGCTCAGCCGAGGGACAGGCGACCCGCCGGTTTTGCGGTGATGTTTCAGGCTTCGTCTTCCGCGCGAGCCCTGACCCTGGGAAGAGTGGCTGCGCGGGCGGGTGGGAGTCATCCCAGGCTGGAGGGCTGCTCCCGGTGGCGAATCCTGACCACTGAGTGGCAAGAGACACTGCAGTCTTCCCGAGCTCACCCCCTTCATCAATCATGCTTTCTAGGACCACAGGCTGGGACGCGGTGGGTCCGCGAGGGGCCGTGCTCTCCAGGGTTCAAATCCTCGCCGCTCTGGACCTGGATGGCATCACACGGAGGGAGTTCTGAGCTGAACGTGCCTCCTTCTTTTGGTGCTTGGGGACTTCATAAGGTGACACGGGCAGAGCTCCGAGCGTGGGCCTGTCCCACACTCCACACCCAGGAGCAGCTTCCTTGGGCCTCTAATCTGCTTTCTTCACAGGGACGCGGGGAACTGCAGAAACCCTTCAGAACGCCTCCAAAGCGAAGGGGACTCACCCTCCAGGTGCTGACGGCCCCGCGGACCGCGGTGGTCGCTGGGGTGTCTGGGCGAGCGCCGCCGTGGGGCGGGCTGAGTGGCTCCGTCAGGCAGCCACCGAGCTCGCGGCTGCGCGCAGGGACAGGGTCCCCGTGGAGGGCAGGCGGGGTCAGAGCTGCGGAGGAGGTGGCGTGTGCAGCCTGTCGCGAAGAGGGGGTGACGCTCCCACACGCCGGGGGAGGGGGTCTCGGCCATGATCAAGATCTCGAGCTTTATTTTCCAGAGAAATGTTTGAGGTTCGGGTACATCTCGTGAATCTATTTCCATTTATTTCACATTCGAGTGGGCCATAAAGAGAAGTTTAGTATGACTTCCTCAGATTCTAAACGCTTTACTGTTTCTCTTGTGACAATGAGATGAGAAAGAGTATTTTACTTTTCTCAGATGTATTTTTTTGTCACTTCAGTGAGAGAAATTGAGGTCAGCGGTAGATGGCAGCCCAGCCCAAGCGTGGGGAGCTGCGAGGGAGAGCGGAGCTCAGTGTGCTCCGCCTGGTCCCGGGGACGCTGCCTCTGTGCCCGCGGGGGACGCTTGGCTTGTCCGTGCCGCCTCCCTCTGGGTACAGAAGCACATCGGGACGGGCAGACGGGCAGGCTGGCCCGTGGCCTCGGCAGTGCTGGGACGGCTGGGCCGCGCCTCTGTCCCGTCTTCGGCCCCTCCGTGGACAGCGTGGGGACCCTCGGAACAGCCGAGAGTCCTGCTCTGCCACGGCCCCGGAGGAATTCAGCGAGACAGCATCGTACCCGAGTCTCGGTTTCCTTGTCCGAGAGAGAGCGACAGTAGAATCTAATGGATGGGGAGATTTTGTGGAAATTGAAATTTTGTGGAAATTGTAAAACATTTAAGTACAATGTGAAAGGAGGGAAAAATAAAAACAAGATGGAACCAGACAGGGAGACGAAGCGCGAGCCACCCTCAATCACGGGAAACAGACAAAGGTTGCTGGAGGGGAGGCCGGCGGAGGGGGCCCTGGGGGAGGGGCGAGAAGGAGGGCAGGGATGGGACGAGCCCCGGGTGCTCCATGCCAGGGATGAAACCCTGACCTCTGCCCCTGAAACCAATAAAAGAAAAGAAAACCTGTGAATTACTGCTGCATTCGAGGCGCACAAACAGCCGGGATGCCCCCTTCCTTTTAATGACGTTCTTCCGAGTTAGCCGGGGACGAAGCCGCTCCTCCGTCCCACAGCCACCGCCATCTTACTAACCTGCCCGCGGCAGGGGCGGTCGGAGGCGCGCGATCCACCTGCCGCTCACCGGGCGCCCCGCTCCCCCCCAGCATACCCCGGCGTGCCGGGTAGGGTAGGCGGACGCCTGGCAACAGGTGCCCACGCGCCGGAACGCATCGCGCTGGCACAGTGCGTGTCCTCTGACCCCGAGCGAAGGGAGTTAGACTCCAACAAGGAGGCGCTGGAAAATCTTCAAAGATCTGAAAGTCAAGTGACGTGTTTCGAAGTCACCATTATCTCAATGAAGAGACCACAAGAGGAATTAAAACTATTTCATGAGCGCGATCAGGAGAAATCCATGGTTTGCCACAAAGCGCTGCTTAGGTGGAAATTTGTAGCCTTCAATCCCTGTATTAGGGAAAAGAAGGGGTGAAGTCAAAGTTAAGCTCCCGCCCGAAGAATCAGCTGGGAAGGAAAGGAAAATGGAATCGAAGGCAAGTGGGAGGAAGGAATTATCCGGCACTGTGAGAAATCGAGAACGCAGAACCTGGGGAAAGCCCACGGCAGTGCGGGCAGGTTGTTCAAGGTGAACCGAGGCAACGGAGGCTCTGGATAAGCGGTGGAGACAGTGGGGGGCGAGCTGGCAGTCTCAGGAACAGACGAGGGCCACCACGGGTCTCTCATAAACTCTGTCGACACAAAGGACATGTTGGGGGAAATTGCAGTCAATTAAGCCGCTTGGGGCGGTGACAAGTGCACAGCAAGGCAGGAAACCCAGAGCCGACACAGAGGGTCGCTGGAACACCAGCGAAGGAGAAGAGCACAGCGTCCTCTGTGCTCCCCGTGGCCCCTGTCCCTGACAGCAGGAGCCACGGGCCTGGCCACGGAGCCTTCTGCGATCACTCAGGATCACAGCCGACCTGCCCTGCTTCAGATTTTCCCAGTTGTCTGGATCCTGACTCACATCGAAGCCAAGTTTATCAGAGGGTGTCGTGCACTTGGTGAAGACGGACGGTCTCAAAGAGCGTCACAGCACACAGAGACGTCGTCCTCCTTCCCGGCACCAGTGGTCAGAGAGCCCGAGAATCAACTTCCAGGGTGACCTCCAGGAAGAGAGCCGACGTGGCATCTGGGCTGCCAGCTTGGGGCTGGCGGTGGCAGGGGACCCCAGCAGTGCCCGACGGGGCGCTTGCCCGTTTAGCACCGTCTCTTCAAGCCTGGCAAGGACCAAGGGGCGGAGCTGGGGCTCCGGAGGGGCAGGCTCCCGTCCGCGGGCGATTAGCGCAGCCCGTGGCGCCGACCGGCCCGTTGCCGACCGGCCCCTTTGACCCGGCTTCACAACGTTTACAGCAAAGTGACGGACCCGCTCGGCCCTGATATTTTACTTCACTCTTTGCTCTTTTTTTGGACCATGTGCAAAGGTGTTTTCAGTTAATTTTGCGAGTCTCTGTAGAGCAAGGGCAGAGCAGTGACGGCCGCTCGCTTGTGGACGGTGGCCGGGCTGTGGCTTTCCTTAGGGGGACCCCTGGGCGTTCCACAGGAGGGGGAAACTGTCCAACTTAATTAGCGACGCCTCGTCTGAATTCTGAACGCTTCCAGGACCGCGCCGACAAGCTTTGCTGAAGCAGGCTCTTTGCCGGGACCCTTTACACCCTAAAACATTCTGTTTTCCATACGCACGGCGTGCAAGTGACTGAGATTAGGAGGAAGGAACGTGGGCTTCAGGAAGCAGAGCACCGTAGCAAACGTGCGGACCTGTCAGCCTCTGCGTCCTTGCGTGTGTGTGTACGTGTGTGCACGTACGTGTGTGCGTGTGTGTGCGTGTGCACAGGCACGGGTGTGTGGTGTGGGGTCCACGCAAGCCTCCATGAATAACTAGAAATAAGCGATTCAATTAAGTGAATTATTTTCCCCACCAGGAAAGTTAGGGATTGAGACCCACATGCCACCTTGGATGCCATGACTGTCACACAGTGTCTCTCCACGTCCCCGTGGCCACGGGCTGTTTGTGGGGAGGCGTGGTTAGCCTCCACACTGCGATTCTGGGGGTGTTGCTGTGCACAACCCATGTTTGCTGACGGCCTGCACGGCTCAGCCCTCGCTGAGGTGGGAGCAGGCGATGGTACAGCAGGGAGTCGGGGGACAGCAGAGTCCCTGGTCAGGAAAGCTCACCGGGGCAGCAGGTGGTGAGCAGTGAGGCCCCGGGACTGCCCGCCGTGCTGGGATGACCTTGGGCGGCGGCTTTCGTGGTCTCCAGGGACTGGCGAGTGAGCAGGAAGAGGCCGGGGGCGCAGCCTCCCTAAGGAAGCAGGGTCTGCAGGGAGAGAGCTCTGTGGGCGTCCCCAGCCTGGTGGCAGGGCGGTGCAGGGGGGCTGTTGGGGACATGGTCACCAAGGGTGTGAGAGGCCATTGTCACGGCACTCCGGCTGGTGGGGCGGGGCTGCCCTGGCCGCGAGCCCACAGGGGGAAGAGGGTCTCTACAGCCCGTCACGGCCCGCGTCTGCTCTGAGCATCCCGGCTGGAACGCAGGGCCGGCAGCTGCCAGGACAGGGCAGGGGAGCGGCAGGGCTAGGGTGGGGGGCGCAGCACAAGGACCCTCAGTGGACGGGTAAGCTGCCGGACCCCAGACTCTAAACTCTGGGTGGAAACTATGGCCCTGCTGGCTTCTCTTCCCCCCAACCCCCCGGGCCTGAAGCACGGGGTTGGGTCAATACACGTGGCTGGGGGCCGGGGCGGGGGGGCGGAGTGCCGCGGGGGCCGCGGGAACAGTGTGCCATTTCCAGACCCGGCCTGCTCTCCGGGGAGCCCGCCTCGTGCGATGTTATTCTCTTAGCCTTGAGGTGAAGCTGGCGTCTTATAAATAATCCACCGCCCGTCTCTTCTGCTTCATCACCCCGGCCACAAGCCGAGGGGGGACGTTCCTCAGAGGAGAGCAGTCGGATCCGATGCAGACGACCCTCTGGGCGCCGTGCAGGAAGCTTTTAGTGGTCCCACTTCCCAGGGTCACCCCGAGAGCCGGGCCGGGGGCTGGGGCCTGTGTCCCTGCGGGTTCTCCAGATGACAGCCGGGGCCCCATTTGCAGCCCCTAAGTCACAACACTTTGTTGGGGGCAGTGATTTTGCCCGGCACACATACGGGAAAGTGTCCCTTCAGTTAGCCCCTCAGTGGGGGACCAGGGCAGCCCTGGAAAATGCTGGAAGTCCCCCAATGCCCCTTGCTATCTGTTGCCACATGCCCACAGCTCACAGTGTGGGGCCGGCCACTCGGACCTGCCCCGAGGGAGCACGTCCAAGGCCACGTGTAGATGTGTCGCCCAGAGAGCAGAACACGGCTCTGCAAGGGCTCGGGGCCTTCACCTCGGGGGTTGCTGGGCACCGGCCACCCGCTGATTCTGATGACGTGAAAGCCTGGGAGCAGACCCCACGCCCCCACGCCGCATGTGGCGTCTTTGCATTCGGGGAGGACGAGTGAAGCTCAGGGACCCGCGGGCTCAGTGAAGGACGCGCGCCAGCTCCCCCCACCCTGCGCTCTTCCTCTGTGAGTTCTGTGTCCTTTCTGTCTCACACGGAGGAAACTCTCGTCGGAACGAAGCCTCCTTTCCCTCTTTCTCTCTTCCAGGGTGAAGCCTTGAAGGACTTGAGGAAGACCAGTCAGCCCCTCCTACGGCTCCCGGGGGCGAGCTTCCTCCCACGTGTCCTTCTTCTGACCACTTTCCACCGAGCCGTAGAGAAGCCCTCCGGCACCTGGCCGAGGACCCCGGGATGGGAAGAGTGCGTGAGCGGAGTGTCGGTTTGATGGGTCGCATGTCCCGGGAGAGGTTGGAGCCTTGCATCTGTGTTCTTCTCGGGGCTGCGTGAAGCGTGCCGCTGTCCCCAGACGCTGGCGTAGGACTGTTGCTCTGCCACGAATGTGGAGGCGGGGAGGCAAGCTTTCTCACACTCTAACACGGTGAGGCCAGGTATGGCCCCTCCCCAAATGTCGGTGAGTGCTTACGTGCGCTGCGGCGATGAGGGAGGGGCCGCCTGGCTCTCCCTGTGGATGGAGCTACTGGGAAGCAGGTCCCGTTCAAGCTTCAGGACCCCCCACTCGCAGGGCCTGTTCTGAGGCCATCCCTAATTTTCCATTCATAATTTTCAATGCTTCATCTTAAAGAGGGCCCCAAAATGTATAAGTTTCAGGCCCTGAGAAACTTGAGCCCTCCCTGGCTCCAAGTCAAGAGATGTAAGCTGAGATGGCGGCCCCACGCCCCTGGGAGCTGTGCTGTCCCAGTTTTGGAGTCCGTGCTTCGCAAGCGACATGAGCTGGGTCCTCACGCTGCCCTCACGGCCCCAGCTCTCAGCCCGCTGGGAGGCTGACACCTCTACTTTGTCACCAGGTGGAGCCAGCTCGTCATGGTCCCAGCTTCTCTCCCTGTCCTCCACAGTCCCCCTCAGGCTCATATCTTGATAATGAGTACTTGGACACCTATCTAACTGCCTATTTGACCCCTGCGGGACACCTGAACACAGCATATCCTGAGCCCACTGAGAAGAGTGCCGACCTCTGAAGACCCTGGGTTTTCTCTTGAAATCTTCAGGTGCCCAGAAAAGAGATTGCTCATTTTTATCAATTTATTAGTCACTTTATAGGTCAGCCGACTGTCAGCCCACTGAGATGATCCGTGAAAAGAGCAAGGACCAGGACTGACTGGAAGGCACAGGGCGAAGACATGGACGACCCACATCAGGAAGGAGACAGGTGGCATCACTACAGAGCCTACAGACACTAATGGAAGAATCAGGGACTATTATGAACAGCTCTCATGCCCACATTCTCTCTGCGGTTCCACCGGATTGTTTACCCCTCTTCCTGCCAGTGCCACAGTCAGCTAACTATGGTAGCTTTGTAGTAATTTTCCAAATCAAACAGCTCAAGACCTCCAGCTTTGTGCATTTTCTTTAAGATGGACATGGTTTTCCAGGTCCTTTGCATTTCCACATAAATTATAGAATCGGTTTGTCAGTTTCTATAAGAGAATTCTTTGGATTTTGATGGAAATCCCATTCAATCCATAGAGAAATGTAGAGAGAAGTGGACATCTCTTTTCTTTTCATTTTCCAATCCATAACTGTGTACACTATTCCCTGTATTTAGGTCACCTTTAATGCCCCTCAGCAGCGTCTTGTTTTAAAGACTAGGTTTTGCACATATGGCATGTATTTTGATGCTATTGGTATTGTTTTAATTTCATCTTCCAGTGACTTTGTTGGTAGCACACAGGAATACTGTTAATGGAATTTTGTATATTGGTCTTGTATCTGTGGCCTTGCAAAATTAATTCTAATATTTTGTAGACTACTTGTAAATTTTGAAGTACATAAACATTTGTGAACAATGTCAATTTTGCTACTTTCCAACTTTACATTTATGCATGCATTTCTTTATTTAAATCTGTGCTTTCTCTTATTGTTCTGGGTAGGACCCATAGAGCAATTGTTTAATGGAAGTGGTGAGAGCACATTCTTGTCTGTTCCTGACCTCAGGGGGAAACTGTTCAATATTTCACCATTAAGGTTGATGTAGCAGCTGTGGGGTATGTGTGCATGTGTGCATGTGCGTAAGGTGCTCTTTAATTAATGACGTGCTTTCTAGTTCTAGTTTGCTATGGGTTTGAAATGGGAACTAGTATTGAGTTTTATCTTTCTGCATCTATTGGCAAAGTTTTCTTTATTTTATAAAGTTTTCTTTATTTTATTAATGTGAGCAATTTTTGTTTATCTTACTAACATTTTATTGTAAAGATTTTCAAACATAAAAAAATGGAAAGAATTGTACAATGAACACTCACTGCCTGATTAGTTTTCTGTATTTGGTGTATCACCTCTCTATCTCGTCAATCAGTTTATTATAAATTTTGGCATATTCCAAAGGAAGTTGACAGCAGTACACTGGATTCTTAAATATCGCAGTGTCTATGTTACTAGGTAGAGTTGAATACTTACGTCTACTTTTGTTTTGAACTAAATGCACAGCTTTTGAGAGCACCATCTAGTTATTTCTGACAATGCATGTGCGGAATGTGAACCTGGATTGAGAGACAGGATTCTCTCACTGCCTCAGAGAACTCTTTCCTGCCCCTTCCAGTCAATGCCACCTCACACTGCTCCCCCCGTACTGTGTTTGGATTTTTTCCCTCTATATAGAATGGTTTAATTTGTTCTATGGTTTTACTTAAATAGCATGAAATAGCATGTCCTTTTTATGTTTGGCTGCTCTCATTTGAGATCAAGTCTTTGAGATCTGCCTGGGTGGTTGTGTGTGTTCGTGATTCAGTCCTCTTGTTGCCCAGCAGTGGCCCTGACATATTTCTCTGTCCATCCATTCTCCCGTTGGTGGACGCCAAGGCTCTCTCTGTTTGCTGTCATGAGTGAAGCCACCATGAACATTCGTGGACGCATCCCTGGGTGGGTACACACTGTCGTCGTTCTCTGGTGCATAACCCGAGTGGGCTCCTGGGTCATCAGAGTGGGCTCCCGGGTCGTAGGGTAGTTGTCCATTTATTTTTATAAGTTGTGTTCTGACATTCCCAAAATGGTTGTATCAGTTCACATTCCTGACAATTCCCTCGGCTCCTCATCCTCACGAATGTTTGGTGCTGTCAGTCGTTTTCACTTTAGCCATCGTGAAGGGTGACAGGATGCGGTTTGAATTCACACATCCTTAACGAGTAGCAAGACCAGGATTCGGGCGTGCTTGTTACCCATTCATGTACTCTTTACTGAAGTAGATGTTCAACCGAATGCCCGTGTTTACTGTGGTCTTTGTTTCTACGAAATTGCAGAAGTTGTTTGTTCTTCAAATATTCTGAGTACCAACTCATTGCCACGTACATAGAGAGGGTGTTTTCTCCCAAAACATGGTTTGAATATTCAACTGAAAGTTTAAGTTTTGAGGATTTCTATAAGTTTTTAATGGTTATTTCTTCTTGTACTTGGCCTACCAGGAGGATGTGAAGGTACTCTGCTGTACTGACTTCTAGAAGTTTCATGGATTTCATGGTTGCATTTAGGTCTGTGATCCATCTTGAGTTAATTTTCATGTGTTCTGTGTGGTCAGGCTCAGGTTCCTTTTGTTTGTTAGGACTACCCCTTTATTCTGGAGCCGTGTGTTGAAAAGACTCAAATCCCTGCATGAGACTGTGTGAGTCCTCTGTGAAAAACCAGCCATGCCAGGGTGTGTGGGTCTGTTGAGTACTTGTTAGTGTGTCTGGCACCATGCCCTGCAGTTCCCGAAGGCCTTCCTGAGTCCTGACATTAGGCAGGGCTGCTCTTCAATGTTGTTCCTTCCCAGTACCCTGGCTATGCTAGATTTTCTGCCTTTTTAATAAAAATTTTCTAATTAGCCAATCAATTCCTACAGCGAAGACTGCTGGAAGTTTGAAAGTGTTACTTAGAATATAGATATATTTGGGGAGAATAGATATCTTATTTATGTTGCATTTTATAATCTAGAACATTCTACATCTCTCCCTTTACTTGAGTCTTCTTGACTTTGTCTCAGAAATGTTAACACTGTACAGTGTGGAAGTTCTACATGTTAAAAAAACACATTGTTAATGTTTTGGGGTGTTTTTTTTGATGCTATTGTAAATGGAAATTTTAAAATTCTATTTTCTAATTGTTTGCTGCCAGCAAATAAAAACACACTTGATTCTCAATTTTGACCTTATATCCTAAATTCACCTATAGTGTCTAATGGTTGTTTGAACAATGTTGACTAGAAGTGGTGGGCTTGAACACCGTTGCCTTGTTTCTGAACTTGTTGGGACGATTCGTCAAATGCTTTTTATTTTACTACCAAAATGATAACTTCTTTTCTTCTCTAGTGTGCTAAGATGGTAAACCAAGTTAGTTGAATCTTTAATGTTGAATGTCTTGCATTTCTAGAATAAAACCTCTTGAGCATGATGTGTTAACATTGAGTGTTGCTGTTGAACTAACCCTACTTGGTATATCCTTTATACTTTGCTGAATTTGGTTTGCTAATAAGTCGTTCATGAGAGATACTGGTCTATAGTTTTTCTTCTTGGTAATATTCTTTGTCAGGTTATGGTATTTGGGTTTATCTGGCTTCATAAAATTAGCTGAGAGTGTTTTTCCTTTCTACATCTTCTGAGGGAATTTGTATATTATGGTTATTATTTCTGTCTTGATTGTTGGAAGAATTTTCCAGTGAGGTTATCTGGGTCTGGGGTAATTTTGTTAAAAAAAAATTAAATTCTTAGTACCTTTAATAGATACAAGTCTTTGGGATTCTCTATTTTGTGTATCTCTTTTGGCAAGTGTTTTTAAGCCATCTCTCTACTTTTAAGCTGCAAAATTAGTGGTATAAACTTGTTCATAGTATCTTTTTACTAACTTCTTAAAGTCTGTAGGGTCTACAGTGATACACCTTTTTCCTTTTCAAGTTTTCTAATTTGTGATTTCTTTTGGGGGGGTCCATTCTAAATGTGTTTTATTATTTTTATAAATCTTTTTATAGGATCAACTTTTGACCTTTTATTTTTTCCTGCTGCATCTGTTTTCTGTATTATTGATTTATATTACTAATTTTATTATTTGCTTTCTCCTATTATTTTCTTACTGTTAATTTGCAGGATTTTTTTTCTATTTTTATTAGGGAAATCTTAGATAATTGATTCTTATTCTTTCTTACTTTTTTAATACATGCATTTATACCACTTAATATCTTTTTTTAAAGATTTTATTTATTTATTTGACACAGAGAGAGAGATCACAAGTAGGCAGAGAGGCAGGCGGAGGGGAAGCAGGCTCCCCGCCGAGCAGAGAGCCCGATGTGGGTCTCGATCCCAGTACCCTAAGATCATGACCTGAGCTGAAGGCAGAGGCTTCACCCACTGAGCCACCAGGTGCCCCTGTACCACTTAACTCTGCCTCTATGTAGTACTTTCAGTGCATTTCACAAATGCCAAGTTATCTTATTTAAATTATCTTTTAATTGAAAAGATATTCTAATTTTCATTGTGATTTCTCATGTTTCTCTTTTGATTCCTGGTTTACTTATACCAAGCAGAGAACATACTGTGTATGAATTCAATTTTTAAATATAGCTTGAGATGTAATGGCCACAGTGTGGTCAGTTTGGGCAACTGTCTAACTTACACATCTTAAAGAAAACGTGTGTGTGTCGTCATTGAATGAAGTGTTGGATCAATATCTACTCTGTTCTTGACTGCTGTGTGCTTATAATCTGTATTTGTTTTACTGATTTCTTTTCCAATCTGTTATTGAAAATATGCTTTGAAATCTCTACCTATGGTTGTAGATTGGCCCATTTCTTTATCTATATCTTTTGTTTTTATATTTTCAAGCTATGCATACAAAGTTTTTTTATATCTTCATTTATTATTATGAAATCTCTCCCTTTACTTCTATAGTAACTTTTATTTCAGATTATTTTTTGTCCTGTATGAATATAGCCTCCATGCCTTTATTACTTTTAGTGTTTGTGTTTCTTATTCCCAAAAGTTGTTCTTCAACCCATCTATGTTATTGCGCTTGCAGTATGCCCCTTATAAGCAGCACAGTTGGGATTTTTTTTTTCCTTTTTTAAAAAACCAGTCTGACAAGCTTTGTCATAATTGGAGTGCTTAGTGCATTAACATTTAATTTAGCTGTATTCATGGTCAGGTGGCCAGTCTCAGACTTTGTGATCTGCTTTCTGGCTGTTATTCTCTTATTCCTCCTTTACTTCTTTGGGATTAAGGAAGTATTTTTATACTTATATAATGTCTACTGACATTATAGTTACATATTTTTTATAGTTATACAACTATATTTTTATAGTTATATAATGTCTAATATAATAGTTAGAATATAATAATAGTTATATAGTTATATATATAATAATAGTTATATAATATATAATAATAGTTATATTATATATAATAATAGTTATAATATAATTATTATATAATAGTTATATATAATAGTTATATAATAGTCTAATATATAGTTATATAATGACATTATATTTATATATTTTTCATTTCCTTCTAGCTTAAAATATGTATACTTGATTTATAAAGGTTTATATTAAACTTTTGCCACTTCCTGGGCAATGGATGAATCTTACAAAAGATTTTTATCATGTTTCCACTCTTGCTTTTTGTGTCATTTGTGTTAGTTTTTACTTCCTCCTTTGTCAGAAACATTGCAAGATGTCTTTCCTGAGGTTGCTTTAAAAGATTAATATCTTCCCTGAAATTTATCCTTTCTGGTGCTCTTCCTTGCTTCATGTATTTTTTATAATACTTTTCCTTTCCTTTGGTCTCCAGTGTTGCTTTATTTTGCCTTGTAATACAAGTTATCAGAGCTGATTTTTCTCAATTATTTTGTATGAAGACATATTTATTTGCCTCCATGACTTAAAGAATATTTTGTTAGGTATGGAATCCTAGGTTAGTAGGTTTTCCTACTTCCTTTCAGCCCTTAAAGATAGCATTCCATTGTTTCATGACTTCCATAGTTTCTGGTGAAAAGTCACTCATTTGTCTTATTTTTATTTGAAAGTACCATGTAAGTTTTCCTTTTTGATTTTTAGATTTTTCTTTGTATTTGGTTTTCAAGTTTGACTGTAATGTGTCCAGACTTGGTTTCCTTTTTCTTTTTTTTTAAGGGTTTTATTTTAAAGTAATCTCTACACCCATCAGGGGGCTCAAACTTAAACCCCAGGATCAAGACAGATGCTTCACCAACTGAATTAGCCAGGTGCCCTACTTTTCTTTTTATTTATGTTCATGGAATTTCTTGTATCTGCATGTTGATATCATTCATTTTGAGAAAATATCAGTCACATACCTTTAAATATAATTTTGTTCTGTCCCTTTCTCTGTGTAAAATGGGATTACTTGACAATTAGCCTTTTTGAAAACACTTTATTATCCTTTATTCTCTATAGTGTAACATACTCTGCTCTGTTCTTTTTATTCTTCCTTGTCTTTGAGCTTGAGATGGGGTATTTTTATTGACCTTTCAATTAATTAATCATTTTAAAACTATATTTAGTCTATTATCAAAGCTTCCTAATTAATTCTTAAATTCAAATTTTGAAGTTTTCATTTGTAGAATGACAACTAGATCCTTTTGTATGGATTCCTAATGTCTATTGAAATTTCCTATATTTAATTCATATTACCTTTCTAGTTATTTTCTTTATTTTATTTATTAGAGTTACCTTAAAGTTTTTGTTTGATAATTTCAAAATCAGAATCATCTGTAAATGTTTCTATTTTCTGTTGTTTTCCTATTAACTACTTACCCATTGTTTCCTGCCTCTTTATGTTTCTTACAGAATTGGATTGTGTGTGGGACCCTATGATGAAAAGAACTCCCAAGCCTAAACTTGATGTAATTTCCCCCTGGAGGTGGCTAGCCACTCTTCTCTCGGGTAAATAGAGTAAAGGCTAATTGCATCAACCTAACTAGGAATGAACTGGGATTGCACTTGGGTTGTCATCTCAGCTAGACCTCAATGCACCTTCGGTTGTGCTTATTCCTTGGATCTCAAAATCCAGCATTTGGCGAGCCACCATGTTAGTTGCAGTCCGGTCACTCTGGTGGGACTTTACTCGTAAGTACTGTGCTTTGTCCTTCTAGGCCAGCACTGAATTTTGTCTGGTTCTTAGTGCTTCTGTTGCTCTCCAACATCCTTAAAAGTATGATTTTTGTCATTTAGTCCAGATTTTCTCCCTATATTTACAGTGATATGTGCCCTGTTGATATTTACTACATCTTACTTGGGAGTAAAGCTTTCAGTGATTTCTTAAAATATACTTAAAAAAATATTTTATTTATGTATTTATTTGACAGACAGATCACAAGTAGGCAGAGAAGCAGGCAGAGAGAGGGGGAAGCAGGCTCCCCGCTGAGCAGAGAGCCCAATACGGGGCTCGATCTCAGGACCCTGAGATCATGACCTGAGCCGAAGGCAGAGGCTTCTCCCACTGAGCCACCCAGGCGCCCCTCAAATGTACTTTATTATATATATTAACTTCCACTGATGAAGAAAGTTAACTGAAGCCAGTTATTTGACGAAACCCTGCGCTCATGGAGAGGCACTGGAATTTGATGGGGGCTGCATGGGAAAGGCACAGGGAGGCAGAAAAATGTCCTGGTGGGGCTCCACTTTGCCCCATGCCAGCCCTGACTGGCTCTCTTGCACAGTGTGTAGCTGTGGGTGGGGAGAAAATCTGGGAACAGTGGAGGGAGATGCAAACGGAAAGAGGAAAATGCACTGATGGGGAGCAAGAAGGAAGGGTGGTGGACGGCTGTTCCGGATGATTCCCACCACCAGGACCAAGCTCAGAATTAATGTTTCTGGAGAGAACCCAGAAAGTCCCTCTGGGTCCTCTGTCTGAGGTCCTGGGAGCCACCCCACTGTAACAGGGGCCATGGTCGCCCCTCCCGTGCTGTTGGTGCCTGTCTGGAAAGGGGAGGCAGCCGCTGATCTGCACATTCTGGCAGGGTGCCGCCGGAGATGGAAAGGCAGGATTCTCAGGAACACCGTGTTTGTCTCCTTGCTAATCTGGCGTGGAGTGGGAGGTCCCTGCCTGGCACTTGTTAACTGACTGTGTCTTGGGAAGACAAAGGGAAGCTCCACACTGAGGAGTCTGTCTGCTTGTGGACTGTGACGGAGACACGGAGAAGCATTTCCCTGTAGTCATCAGCCCAGGCTGGAAATGCTAACCATCAATCTCCCCGTGCACGCAGTGTCTCTGTTTAAAAGCTGATAGAGTGTCTCCAAAGGGCTTTTTTTGCTCTTTGTTTAAAATGACATATAATGGGCCTGGACTTATCAGTGTCTCTGAATGCGTTTTCTGTGCTCTGTCCCCGCTGGGGGATTCAATCCATTCTAATGGATACGTGCGGGATGGATTTTGAGCTTGGTATAATTTAATCAATTTAACATCAAATGAATATGCAAAGGGAGTCTCTTTGTGGATGAAAAACAGAAGAGGGACATTCTTATTAATTTGCCATGGGCTTGAGGGATGGGAGCCCTCTGCTGTTATTAGTACCTGCCACCCGGCCCTGCGACGGGCCGTTCGGTGGGTGGTCTGCCTCTGCAGCCGCCACAGCCCGTCCACGGGCAGCGACAGATCTCCGGGCAGCGGAGCAAGCTCATGGCCCTTGGCAGGGGGACGGCAGTTACGCCGCAAGCCGTGCTCCGGGCGTTCCCGGGCGACATAGGCTGGCATCGCGGCTCTGAGCCCTGCGGTGTGGAGCCAGACGAGGGGCCCCGGCCCAGAGGCCGTTGCCTCATCCACCATCCCATCCAGTGCTCAGGACTCGGTGGCAGGGCTAACTGACGCCAGGCTTCTTTGACCCCATAGGTGTGAAGGAGGCTTTTGGAGAGTGAAACACAGGACAAGACTGGGGGAAATCAAAGCCCTCTCCAGTCCCCAGGGCAGCGGGAGAAGCAGAGAGCCCCAGCTGTGCTCGGATGCAGGGAGGTGGGGCTGGGCCCGCAGCCTGGGACCCACCGTGGTGCGGGACCTGGCTCCGTCCTTCCCCAGCGTGGTTACGAGGCAATCCCCATCTGGGAAGCCCCGTGGCGTCGTTTCAGTGCGATTCCCCGACTCCACCTCCGCAGGGGCAGCCCGCTCCCCTTTCAGGGGCTGTTTCCGTCCCGCAGGCTGGACCCCTTGAATGCCTCCCGCCCTCTTGCTGTGAGTTCGTGGACCAAAGAGTGGCAGCCTGGTTCCCTGCAAACTGGCAAGTGTTTCTGACCTGGGTAATTCTCCCTGTGGACCTCATTCCATCTCATGGCACATTCTGGAAGAGCCCAGTGCTGGCTGTCCCCAGCAGTGTGTGGGTTTGCCACAGAGGCCTCACCATCTCCGGGGGCCTTTGTGAGCATCTTGTAAGGACTGCGGCTCCGCACGGACTGCGTCCTGAGCTCGCAGAGGGGAACAGAGTGCGCATGAACCCAGGGCTTCTAGAAGCCACTACTGCACGGATCTGAATAAACCCGTGCCTCCCCAGAGGTACAAGCCATACACAACGAGGTCCCATCACTTGGTGCAAAAATCCTCTGTGTCCATCACAAACGACCCGCACGCTGTATCTGACAGCCGTCTTCAGTCAACGGACTAGTGTCGACACCAAGTTGGACGTGTGCCGTCCTCTCTCGGTCCAAGTGTGGGAGGGGAGGACCTTCCCGGAAGGGGGTCGGGGGCAAAGGGAGACCCAGTCGTTACAGGAGACTCCGTCTAAGTTACGGAAGGAGAATTTTGGGGGGCAGGTGACCTCAGGACCCAGGGACATGTATTCTAATGACATCTGTAGGCTACATATTGGGTGTAGAAAGAGCCATAAAACTGTCCAAGTTCCTAATTACCGCTAAAGGACCTTCGTGGTTGCTACCATTTCAATCAGAAAGCCTCGTTCTCCACAGGCACTGGCGGAGGCTGCCTCTCGCTGGAGGCCACATCGTGACTGGCCCCGGGGTCTGTTCTGCTCTGTGTTGTCATCCCCTGTGCGAGCTCTCTGTACTCCCCCCAGCATTGTGCCCTGCAGTTGCCGCATCCCCCAGGGGCAGCGTGTACAGCTTCCCTCTCATCGGGGGTCTGCGGCCGCCCCCAGACCCAGCATGGGCACCAAACTCTGAGAGCTTGCAGGAGCGCGCTCCCCGGGGGTCCAGCCTGGCAGACACGGGCTCTGCACAACTTGAGGGACAAGGTGCTGCCGAGTGTGGCTGGAGTCCACATCTGATGGGATGGGCACGTCCTGGCTCGAGGGTGTGGCCTGGACATAGGGACAGGCAGCAGGCAGTGTGGGCAGCAAGGGGGTCTCTCCATCCCAGCTGCCAGCTCAGGCCAGGCTGAGGCCCGTCCAGGAGGCTCAGAGTGTGTGCTCAGAGGCGATAACATCGACAGCAAACCCTGACCTCGGGGGAGCGCCCGTGGCCGGCATAGGGTGTGTGTGGTCCGCCCCTGTGACAGCAGGGGACAGTGTGTCGTGGCACCTGACACAGGCCCCGGGACTCTGGCGAGGACACCCCACTTCCAGAGTCCCTTTGGTTGGGCTGAGCCAGACCTCTGGAGCGTCGGCCTTGCCAAGCGTGAGCTCACTGGCCTGCTGACCAGGGGCCCAAGTTGGACACGCAGAGGAAGGACCGCCGAGCCTGGGGCTGTGCTCCCTGGAGGGCGCTGCTGGGGAGTGAGTCTGAGGGAGGCCCTGGAGGCCAGGCGCCTGCTCACGGCTCCCCCGGGCAGGCTGTGCTTCAGCGTCACCCGCTCAGAGGAAATGTTGCAATGCCCCTCCCCCCTAGTGCAGGGGGCGGGTGGAGAGGGCCTTTGGGACGCTGCACAGGTGCAGAGGGCAGAGCAGGTGTGCAGGGCGTGGCGCGTGGGAGGGGGGCCCTGCCGACCTTCCAGATGCCCCTCCCCAGCGCCCCCCTGCGTCTGGGGCCAGGGATGCTGGGCAGACCCGCAAGGCCCCCGGCATCTCCTGGCCCTCCGCAGAGGGAGAGGCCCCTGAGGTGTGGGCAGCCCCCCGCCCCAGGCGCAGTGCCTCCGCCCCGAGTTCTGCGAGGGCCTCCATGGTGGAGTAGGACGGGCAGGGAGAGTCACCCCCACGTTTGCTCTGAGCACCACAAGGGCTCGGGGCAGCAAAAACAAACCAGGCGCTGGGAGGCTCCCTGCCCGCCCTGTGCCCTCCAGTCCCCTGCCCTGAGGTGCTCTGAAGTGCTGCGGGCTTCTTGGAGTCCCCTCAGCTGCAGGTCCCCGCCCTGGCTGGCCCTCTGCTGGCCGGCAGCCCCCCTCCCCGAGGATAGCCGCCTCCTTCCCCAGCACGTGGGGGTCAGCTGCTCTCTGGGGGGCTGTGGAGACGCCTCTGCCGCCACCCCACCGGCCAGGAGGCCCTCTGCTAAAGGGCCCGTGGAGGGCGCCTGCCTGCACACCCGCACACCCAGGGAGCTGGGGCCTCAGGCTCACTGGGGCCGTTGGCGGTGGTGGCTTCTGGTTGTCACGGGGCCTACACGTGGTCGCAAAGGAGTGTTGGCTGCAGCTGAACTAGGAAGAGCAGCCTTTTGGGTCCAAATCAGCCACCAGAGCAGCACACAGATTCCGGATCTCCGGGGCGGTTTAGTTGCCAGAGATATGAATTTCAACATCACAACGATGGTCTTGGTCACCTGCCCAAGAGATCTGAGTTGTCTCTACGTTGTCCTCACGGCTGGTCTTCCGGAAAGCCAGCCTCTGGCCCTCCAGCCCCAGGCTCGAGGATCCCTGACGTCACCTTTGGAAAAGTGACGGTGGCTTTCGGGTTTCAGGAGCAGGTTGAACGGGTGTGTCTAACCTCAGCCCATCGGAGGCCCCACGAAAAACTGCAGTAAAGTTAGTTCTTATGAAAAGACCGAAACCTGTTTTGGCAGAGAGAACAGGAGAGCAGACACCAGCGCGACCGAGAAGCTGTTGAGGAAAGAACACGCAGGGTTTCCTCGCTTACAGTCAAGGTGCTGGAATCTGTGGGTGGGGGTGGGAAAGGGGAGAACCAGCCAGGTTTTGCCCCGGAATCCATCTGGGGCTGGGCGACCGGCCACCCAGCTACAGGGGGTGGGATCCTCATAGGCACAGGCAGTAGGAGCCAGGACTGAGGGTGGGGGTTGTCTTGAGCACAGGCACGCGCATCTGCTCCCCTGAGGACGCGTCCCCCCCGGCCTGGGAGATGTAGTTCCCTCTGTGTGGTGGGTGCGCGGCTGGGACTCTGCTCCACAGGGGGAGCCCAGCCCCAGGAGCAGGCCGCCCCCAGCCGCCCCCAGCCGCCCTCGGAGGGCTCCCCCGGGCTGCATGGCACAGTGAGGGTGCAGGTCCGGGTCCCGAGGCGGCTGTAACAAAGCTCCATAAAGCGGGTGTTTTAAAGGGCAGAAATGGATCTTCTCCTTGTTCTGGGGCCAGAAGTCCACATTCACGGTGTGGCAAGGCTGTGCTCCCTCTGAGAATCCGTTCTTGGCTTCTTCCAGCTTCTGTTGTCCTGTGGCATTCGCTGGTGCTCCCTGGTGCTCCCTGGCACACGGCCGCATCTCCCTGCTCCATTTTCACACAGCCTTCCTTCCCTCTCTCTCTCTCTGTGTCTGTGTGTGAGTGTGGATGGGGCGTGTTTCCCTATGTCTCTGCGTGCATAGTGTGTACGCGTGTCCCACATGGGTTCCGTGTGATGTGTACCCATGCTACGTGGTGTGTGTGCCCTGCGTGTGCGGAATGTCTGCATGGGTCACGCGTGTGGACCAGAAGGGCCGGGCTAGGCTGCTCTCATGACTGCGTTCGTGCAGCGACAAAGGAAATTCCGCCACTTGGAGAAGACGAGCTGTTCGCGCCTGCCTGTGCTTTGCCCAGGTCTCCCCTGGGCCAGCCGAAGCCCAGCGCGTGACGGACGGACGCGGCACGGGTGGTTTCTGCCGAGTCCTTCAGGCATGAAATCCACACTCGGCAAAAGACTCCAACCCTTTTGCAAGCTCCTCTTCTGTTGTTCGAACATAATCACTGTCCCCGGTTCTCAGAAGCCCGCGCTCGAGGAGGTTATCGGAACAGGCTGATTCCCGTCGGAAGCCGCGGAAGGCTGAGTCCCTGGGGCTGCTCTCATCCCTCGGAGCTCGTCAGACCCAGCCCTGCCGTCACCGACCCACACCCCTCCCCGGGGGGCTGCATGCCAGGCCGGCTGGGGACCAGCATGCTTGAGGATGGCCAGAGGACAGCGGGGCCCCTGGCTGACCACGCACCTGGCTCAGAACTGCTTCTGCCAAAAGCCAGGCGGGGACTCACCAGTCACGGCCCTTTGTCCTCTGCAGTGAGTGTGGCAGGACCCACAGACGCGGGGAGGGAAGGGCCTCTCCCCCACCACTCTGCACACTCAGAGGCAGCGCAGATCGGAACTTCCACCTACAGAAAATGCCCCCTGGAACATCAAACGAGTAACAGGGGGACGTGTTTGAGGCCGATGTGCCCCAGTGGTCTCTCCTTGGACCGTGCTGTGGGAACAGCACTGATGTGCCCCGAGAGTCACACTTGGGGCCCAGCTGGAGGACCTTCCAGTGTCCTGGGGAACCAGTGAGAACTCAGGTGCGTTCGGGGGCATGAGAGTCACCTGTCTTGGGGAGGCGAACCCGATCCTCCAGAGCCTTCATGGAGCGCCTCCTCTACTGGAAGGTGGTCTGTCCCGTCTGCATCTGGCCGTCCTGGTTCCCCTGCTCAGACGCGGGAGGGCAGCGCTTGCCGTGTCTCTGTTGTTGCAGGATCAACTTTGGAACGGAATTCCTTGTCATCGGTCTCCAGGTAGGACGAAGGAATTCCAGAGATAACCACGGAGCCTGGCACCGCATCTCACACCAGAGTCCAAAGGGACAACAGGTCTCACAGGAGGGTGCATCTCGTCTTTGCCTGCCTCTAGCTACTTTCATCCACTTCTTGGTCTACTTCCAGACATACCGGACAGAATTTCAAAAAGAAGGTTAACAGTAGAATAAACACAATAATAACTTAGTTACAAAAAACCTGAAAAATGAATGGTTTTGCATCAACGTATACCACATACAACTAAAAACTCACTTCTCTCTTCCTTTGACTGGGTACTTGTAGACCATGCCCTTTTTGGGTAATAGGTACCGCCCTGCTGAACAAATAGATTTTGAAATGATTCTGAGAAAGCTGCAAATTGAGGTTTACCGAGGGTGATACAGGGAGCTGTAGCCATTGCTGTGAACATGACCTCCGATGGCTGAGTGACCACAGCAGTTAATCTTCTGATAAAAGCTGGAGATTGAAATGCATTTATGCTTGTGTGTTTCTCCTGAAGAAGGAGCAAGAGAAGGACAGACCCAGGATTTCCAAGGCTGTCTTGGCCTCCCATGAAGGGAACTAGTAGGGATTCTCCTTGGAGCAGTTTGAAAATGACAAATTTATGTAGTCTCTTACTCTCCACCAGCTAATCCACAAACAGCCGCCTAACTAGACTGACAAGAAAATAAGGACAATCCTCAAAAGCCAAATGTGGGATGAATCAGTCCGCTGAGAAGTAAGCTGGTCTGATTTAGCCCCTGTCCCGAGGCATCTGTGTGTCTCGGATGGTCTTGAACTTCCATTTTGATAACCATGTGAAGTGAGGGTCAGGAGTTAGGACCAGGAAGGGTGACATCCCAGTGAGAAGGAGGAAAAGATGAAAAAGTTGTCCCATAAGGCAGTTTGCCAGACTTGACCTTGATGTTGGGAAAGCAAGACATCCCTGGAATTTTAAACCAGGGGCGAATTCTCCGGTGAGTTTGTGACTTGAATTCTTATGTGTGTGTGTGTGTGTTCTAAGAACTGCAAGCTTGAAACTTACAGTGGTCGTGGGCTGTTAGTACCCTCAGGAGTCCCAGAAACAAAGGAAGTACCCTCAAGGAAGGCACCTCCAGCTCATGTCTCAGAGGATTTCCACAGGAAAGTTCTATCCATCATGGGCCCATGGCAAAAAGAAAGCACGACATAAAATGAGGCACTGCTGGTGAGGGGCAGCAGAACCAGAAAAGGAGATAGTGCAGATTTGGGGATTTTTGACAAAATACAAAAGTTTGATGTGTTTAACTAAGTAAAAGATGATTCACAGATATGAAAAACAACAAGTGACTACAAAAATGATTTTTAAAATAACCAAATAGAGACTATGAATTCTGGGTAAAACAGAGTAGCGAGAATGAGGTTAAATGGAAACCACAAAACCTGACAGCAGCATGGGTGTGATCTTTACAAGACACTAGACATGGGACCGTGAAGGTCAGTGATGCCTGGGAGACAAGGAGCAGATCAGGGGAGTCCTAAAATGCCCCCAGCTAACCCCCCTGCAACTGTTTCCAAGCTGTGGTGTGGGGAGGGGGGAGCCCACGCCTAGCCAGCGGGAGGGACAGAGCGGGACATTGGTGCAGGTGAAGTCCTGAATATGCATGAGAGAGTCTGGAGGGAAGGGCGTTGGGAACAGAGAACTCCTGAGGTCTCCAGTCTCCAGTGGTACCAGTGGAGTGTGGATGAGCTCGTGGATGTGACATGAGGAAACCCCGTGAGGCCCGAGAAGAATCTCCGAGAGCATCAGAGGGAAACTGTCGGATGGGCTGCAGGGCTGGGGAGACTTCCTGTTCCCACCAGGCAAAGTAGGAAATCCTGATTTTGGGGACATGGAGCAAAACTCATGGAAGGGTGTTCCCTCAGTAGTGGGAATACTTGGTGGTCAGAGCACGGCACGGGGCCTCTCTCACTTGTTCTAAAAGCAAGACCCAAAGGGATCAGTCTGTTTCCAAGAAACTTGATTTTTCCTTGAGCAAAGCTAAAGAATATTTACAGAAATACAAAAATACCTGGCATCCAAGAAAGTAAACTTCTTAATTACTTGATCCGATTATGTATTGGATCCGATTATGTATTGAATTGTGTCCCTGAAAACTGCGATGTTGAAGTCCCAAGGTTTCTTTGTTACTCTGGTGACTTTGCTGCATCTCTGATGTGAAACCAAACTTGCAATACTGACATGAGCTTCATCGTGATAATTTATCTCTTTTATGCATGATTGCTAAAATTGTGTTTAGAGTTTTTACATCCATGTTAATGAGAGATTTTTTTTTTCTGTGGTTTTCTTGTAAGACCTTGTATGGTTTTGGAATCCGGGTCATGTTGAGCCTACGAAATGAGCTGGGGAAATGGTCTCTCCTCTTCAATTTTCTGAAAGAACTTGTGACAGAATCTTCCTCAAAGATCTGGTGGAGAGCACTGGACGTGGTATGGAAGTGATGTAATTCTACTAAGTAATTCTACTCCTGAAACCAATATTGTACTATTGTTAATTAATTAGAATTTAAATAAAAATTTTTAGCACCTGGGGGGCTCAGTCGGTTAAGCATCTGCCTTCGGCTCAGGTCATGATCCTGGGGTCCTGGGATCGAGCCCCCCCACCGGGCTCCCTGCTGGGTGGAGAGTTGGCTTCTCCCTCTCCCACTCCCCTTGCTTGTACTTCTGCACTTACTGTCTGTCTCTGCCAAATAAATAAATACAATCTTTTAAATAAATAAATATTTGGAAGGAAAAAAATATTTGGTAGAATTCTCCGATGAAGGCAGTCTGGAAGACAGCGTGGAGTTTATTAAAACTTTAAACATACACCTACCAACTGACCTAGTCATTTAATTCTAGGTGTTTATCCAAGAGAAATGAGAGCACAGGTCCAAAAAACACTTCCATGTAAATATTCTTTTTTTAAAAAATATTTATTTATTTTTTAAATTTCTTTTCAGTGTTCCAGAATTCATTGTTTATGCATCACACCCAGTGCTCCATGCAATCCGTGCCCTCCTTAGTACCCACCACCAGGCTCACCCAATCCCCACCCCCCTCCCCTCCAAAACCCTCAGTTTGTTTCTCAGAGTCCACAGTCTCTCATGGTTTGTCTCCCCCTCCAATTTCCCTCAATACCCTTCTCCTCTCCATCTCCCTATGTCCTCCATGTTATTCCTTATGCTCCACAAGTAAATAAAACCATATGATCATTGACTTTCTCTGCGTGACTTATTTCACTCAGTATAATCTCCTCCAGTCCCATCCATGTTGAAATAATAGCTGGGTATTCATCCTTTCTGATGGAGGCATCATACTCCATAGTGTATATGGACCACATCTTCCTTATTCATTCGTTCATTTGCATGTAAATATTCTGAGCAACTTTATTTGTATAGCCCAGATTGGAAACAAAGCAAATGTCCATCAATAAATGAAGGCACAGACACACTGAGGATATGTTCATTATCTTGATTGCAATAATGGGTTCATGACTGCACTCATCTGTCAAACAGTGCAAATCGTACACTTAAATATGTAGTTTATCATAGGTCGATTATTTCAATAAAGCTGTTAGAAGATAAATCATAATATGAAGCTTATTTTTATGGATAAAAACTAGAATCACTTGTGGACACCTGGGTGGCTCAGTCAGTTAAGCATGTGCCTTCAGCTCAGGTCATGATCCCAGGGTCCGAGTGGAGCCCAGCATCCAGCTCCCTTCTCAGTAGGCGGCCTGCTTCCCTCCCTCCCACTGTCCCTCCCCCTCCCTGCTCATGCATGCTCTCTTTTGGTCTCTCAAATAATTAAATAAAATCTTTAAAAAACCCGGAAGCAACCATACATACTGGAAACAAAATAGTCATATATACTTCTATAGATGGATATATGTAACAGTAGAAATAAAACCTCAACAGATGAGCTAAGTAGCAGAGAAGACTCAAATAAAACAAGAATAGTAGAGGGGAAGATAGGTCTGAAAAAATTACCTAGAATGCAGCCAAGTCGAATAAATTAAGATTTATTGATGTTGAAGCTGGAGTACGAGGGCCTAATATGTTACCTAGTTGGACCTCACAAAGGGAAAGTTGAGAAGATAAGGGAGACTCAGTATGCATAGTTAATAGCTGAGAATTGTCTAAAATTGCTGAAAACACGAATCGTTAGAACCGGAAGCACAAATTTAAAGTAAGACATATAAAAAGAAAAAAAAAGACATATAAAAAGAAACCAGTACCTAAATGCAGTCTAGTGAACTGTAAAGACAATTAGGTCTTAAAAGTGTCTGGAGAGAAAGTATCTGAAGAGCGCCGTGTCGCCTGACTTCTCCATGGTGACTATGGAAGCCAGGAAACAATGGAACCACGTCTACAAAGTGGTGAGACTGAAGACTTGTCAGCCTTTCTTGCATACCCAGAAAAATGGTCTGTTGAGATGTTTCCACCTTAAGGGTAAAAAAATTTTTCAGACAAATGTAAGTAAGGAGATAAAAGCCAACGTTTTCTTCTTTAGAGTGATTTCCTCAGTTTCTCAACATTCACCAGGGCTGTACTGTCCTTCACTCTACCAGTGTTGTTTGGGATATCTTTTTTCTTCTTAATACAGTGAATCCCAGAGAACTTATCATTTTAACTCATTGATGTATCTCACTTGCATCATTTGTGGGTAAAGAATAAGAAAGAGATCTTTGGTTCAAGAATGTGCCAGTGTATTTTGAATGTTCCTCCTGGACCCTCTCTACCTCAGTACTTCTATGTCTTAGGGACACATTTCTTTTCCAGAGAAAGTTAAGGGTATAGAAATGGGACTCCCTAATCCCCCCGATGTGCTAGATATACCTACATTGGTTGCCATCTGCTTCCTCTCCATCCTTTCTTCTGGGTTCAGAGAAAGAACGGCAACACGGATTTAAGGCTGGTGGCTCCTTTCCATAGCACTTGCTACTCCTTATCTCCTATACTTCTAACCTCTTTTTTAGGACAGAAGTCCCACCTCTCCCTCTCCTGGTAAAGACGTTCCTGCTCCTGTCTTCTCTGTCGAGCCTTATACATCAGGACTACATCTCCGGGTCTATTTCCTTAGCATGGCTTTTGGAGCATCTTCCCTTATGCTGGAATGGTGTCTACACTGTGGGTCCGCTGCCCTGTGCAAACCTGGGTCATGGCTTGTATGCTTCTTTTTTTTTTTAAGGTTTAATTTTATTTATTTGAGAGAGAGAGACAGTGAGAGAGAGAATGAGCGAGGAGAAGGTCAGAGAGCGAAGCAGACTCCCCATGGAGCTGGGAGCCTGATGTGGGACTCGATCCTGGGACTCCAGGATCACGCCCTGAGCCGGAGGCAGTCGTTTAACCAACTGTGCCACCCAGGCGTCCCGCTTGTATGCTTCTTTTTGCATGCATATCCTCACTTGTCTGTCTCCATTCATCCAACCGGGGCTTCCTTTGGGCAAGGACCAGGTGTTCTCCTCTGCACCCTCTACACTTCACACACCTGGCCCTGATCAGTTACTAAACAGATGTCTGGGGAATGTGGCAATAAATTAATGTGAACTTCCCCTTCGATTCGATCTAAATTTATGGACTGATGTATGATGAGACACCTGGATCAGGCGGTGGCAGAATACGGAAGGACCAGGGGACTCCGTCAAGGCAGGATCTGATGCTGGGGCTGTGTAGGTGAGCTCACATTCTGGAATGACATCACTGTGGGTCTGAGCACTCACATGGTCTCACGGCAGGAGTTTTACCCAGAGCTGTTAGCCTGTGACAGTGGGTTAGATGGTTTCTGAGGTCTCCATCCAACACAAGAGTGAATGAATGTTACTAAAATGCTTCCAGTACCCTTTGCCTCCACTGCTGACAAACATCCAGAAAGGCTGTGGTGCCTTCCTAAGTCAGCCTCCTTTTACATATGCCCTCCACCGGGTTGCCCTTCCTCCCATTTACCTACGCATAAACAGGTCCTGCCTGGGCTCCTCGTTCCTTGTGCTCACAGGTCCTGGCTGCTCAGACTCTGCCCGGATGTGCCCCCAGCCCTTGCCTCGGGTCTTAAGAAGCTTCTCTTAGAAGTCATCCAGAGAGTTCCGGGGGAAGCATACAAATTGGAGACATAATTTTCAGGCTGTTTTGCTGGCAGGAGACTTGAACCTGTCCCCACATGAAAGGGGATGTTTTACTAAGTGGCAAATTCCCCACATTTAGGGGCGTCCAAGCAGAGAACCGGCAATCATCTTCCATAAGTGCTGGAGAAAAGGGTGTATTGTACTTGATGGAAATCCCTCCTGAGGCCAAGATTCTGAATTCCAGCTGGGTTCCACATCTGCTGGTATAGTTGATCGGTCTGATCACCATCTCCTGCGTGTATCCCGGAGTATGCTGATCTCGAGTTATCTCAGGGAACGGCAGTGTCTTACTCATCTTTGTAGGTCCACCGCCTTCCTCTGAGTGATGCACAGCACAGAGCCTCAATAAACCCCGGGCTGGGTGGGGAGCGGAGCTAGGGGAGGGGAAAGAAATATGCTGTCCCAGGGTCCAACAGCAAACTCTGATATGGCCAGGAGGCAGTAGCTTCCCCGGCATCCCCTTTGCCATCACTTCTTGGAGGGACAGGCTTTTGGGGACAATTACGTAAAACCTTACTTCCTTCTGTATTACTCTCCTGCCATTCCTAATAAGCTATATTTTAATTTAAAATGGCAATTTACAGTGAAATTCATTTACAACAACACAATCCATTGTGATCACAACGCCATAAATTTTATGTTTTAAGTAATTTTTAATGCTTGTAGCAGCTGGCTCTCTGAAGTGTGGAAATAGCTAACATTTTTCACCTTGTGCAGCCAAGGGAAAAACATCTCTTGCTCTTTAATTATATAACCACCCAAGACAGCGCGCAGTGAGCAGAGCGGACATAATTGCAAAATACAAAATGATTGGCCTAAGAACATAGTCAAGACTTTAAATGTAAACATGTAAATGCCAGGATAGAGCAGGTAAAGCCCGGAGCAGAAATATGTACTCTCCAAATTCACAAGCTGCTGTAATTTCGTCAAATTGATTAAAAAGGAAGTGTTATTAGGAAGATGGAATTATAGCAGGAGTGGCCTCTAAGCAAACAGAGCTGTATCCGAGGACAAGTACAGAAGGGTTTTTCCGTCTGTAGATGCGGAGAGAGCTCACACATTCTGTGCGTGGCCTTGAGTGAGCTCCTGGATGCATCACGTCCCAGACCTGACTATAGCGACGGAGACCACCTGTGCCCTCCCCCCATCCCCTGACCTGGGTAGGGTGCGGGGAGATCACCTGTGCCCTCCAGCTGCCCCCAGGCCTCTTAGAGAATTATGCTAAGAGGAAGTTGCATAAACCTGAGCTCCCTGCCCCACTGGCATCCTCTTCTAGGGGCACAGACTAAAGGGAAGGAAATAAGGACTCTGAGAAGTCAGCCTTGGTGACGACCCACAGACGCTCTGTTCCGCCTCTCGACCTTTGTCTCGGTCTGCTCTGCTTCTCTTGTCCTCCCTCCTTCCCTCCCCCCTCATTTTGGACGCCGTCCTGGAAAATACGCAGCCTGCTGGGGTTGTCGCGGAGTCCTGGGCTGGGTTCCCCACCGTAGGTTCCCTCCGCGACTGGGCCCGGGTCTCCTCACTGAGTGGAAGGCACCCCACGTCCCAGGCCGTGTGGGCCTCTGCGGTCCAGGGAAACATGGGGTGAGCCCACGGGCACTTTGAGCAGAAACCAGGAGCACCGGTCACGTGGGATCTACCGCAGTTAGTGGGCTCTACTGGGTTACGTGGGATCCACCGCTTCCAGGCGCCGCAGCCCGCCCAGCAGGTGCGCGAAGGGAATTACCATCGTGTCTCCCGCCTGCTTCTTGGTCTTGCCCGCGGGAGCTGCAGATGCGGCCGCGTGGGTTGGGGCAGGCGCGTCCATGGTCACGGGCGGGCGCGCGGGCTCCCGCTGCCCCCGGACGCGGCGGGCGTGGACACGGAATCCCGAGGTGCCCCCGACGGAAGCGAACCCAAGCCGGGTCCCCCGCGGCCTCAGAGCGTGGGCTGCGCGGGGCCTCCGCAGTCCTGCGTGGGCGGGCTGGGGCGGGTCCGTGCGGGCGGGGCGGGCGGGTCTGTTTCCACCTGCTGGAGACCCCAGGCTCCTCACGAGCACGACCAGCCGGGCGGGGTCTGCACCTGCTTCTCTCTGAGACGGAACCCCTCGGGCTCGCCTTGGCCGGCAGGTCCCGTGGAGGGAGAGGGGAGGGGCGGGTGCGGGCGTGGGGTGAGGCCTGCAGCCCAGCCCCTCTCTCCAAGCTGCTTTCCTGTGTCGCTTCCTCCCAACCCCCATCCTCCCCACTGTTGGGCTTGGGGTGCCTCGGTGTCCGCCCGGCTCCCTCCTCCCCAGGTCCCAGGGCTTCTCTCGCGGGCAGCCGGAATTAGTGCTCCTGGCCTCCTCCTGCCCCCCTTGAGCCCAGCCCTGCCGCCCAGAGACCCTCAGGGAGGGCTGGAGGTGCAAGTCTCTGGCTGGATCAGCAAGAGGGGGCCCAGAAAGCTGGGGCGAGGGGAGCTCTCTGCCGGGGGCTCTGAGCCCCGCTTTCCTTTCAAATTCCTGATGCCAAGTGTTTGCTCAGTGGGTGGTGGAGGGAGAAATGGGCAGAGGGGGTCCTGCTGGCGATCAGAGCAGTAGAACCTCCAGGCTCCTCAGGGAGGAAGGTCCCACTGCAAATAAGCAAAACAGGTCTGCAATGATCCCCACGCTCCAGGAGGCCCTGGCCCCCCAAAGCCCTCTCTTAGTTTGCGGGGATGGGAGCCTGAGGTTTCGCATGAAGATGTCTAGACGTAACTGCTGCGTTTGCAGCCACAGAGCGGGGTGCTGACTCCTGGGTCTGGACCCCCAGCCCCCAGAACATGGAGAAGCAGGCTTCTGTCACCGAGGCGGCCGAGCGGATGGCCTGAGTCAGGAAGTGTGAGGTGCGTGTGAGGGTCTGTTCAGGCTTGAGCTGGGTAGGGGCTGGGCTTCAGCATCAAGGAGAGAAAAATGAAATCCTATGGACCCCCAGCTGAGTTTTTTCTTCAAACACGGGAAGGGGACTTCACATCTGGAGAGCGGACCCCTGCACCCCCCCATCCCTTGTGGGACAGGGACCCCCCCCCGGGGCCGGATGTGCCGAGAGGAACCAGACCCAGGCTCCAGGCTTCGGTTCGGGGTGCGGGTCCCCCTCCCTGCTCTGCAGGGCTCTCAGGGCAGGGTGCTGCGGCCGGATGCCCAGGCCCAACGGGCCATCAAGGGGCTGCGGGGCTCAGCCTGAAGAGGTCTGAGGGCTTCGGATCCCGAGATCCAGGGAGATCCAACCCCCTCTTGAGGCCAGCCACTGTTCCCTGTTGGGGCCTTCATGGTAGAAAGAATTAGCTATGGGGGGCGCCTGGGGGGCTCAGTGGGTTAAGCCTCTGCCTTCCGCTCAGGTCATGATCTCACAGTCCTGGGATCGAGCCCCACATCGGGCTCTCTGCTCAAGCAGGGAGCCTGCTTCCTCCTCTCTCTCTCTGCCTGCCTCTCTGCCTACTTGTGATCTCTCTCTGTCAAATAAGTAAATAAAAATCTTAAAAAAAAAAAGAATTAACTATGGGAAGTAGTCTGGGTTTCGCAGAGATGAAACAGATGCACGTGGTTCTTCGATGTGCCCAGTGACTCTCTGTCATTTGCTGACTGAACCTTTTTGGTCCGGGGACAATTATTTGGGCCGTTTACAGCCTGAGCGCCAAGGGGCTGGATGGATCCTGAGGGCCGAGTTCCCAGCAGCCCTCAGCCTGGAGAAGAGGCCCGCGTCCCCATGCCCGCTCTCACCACCTCGACCTTCCGATGTGACAAGCCGTCCCCCGAGGCCCCCGAGCCTCCCCCTGCTGGGGGTAACCTTTTTCTAACCATTTGAGGCACCTGGTCTTTGCCTCTCGAGCTATGGTCCGGGTGCTGGACAGGCCACGGGTTTGGTAAAGTCTTTGCACGTGGCCCCGGAAGTGGGGTCAACTCCCGGTGGCCGCAGAGGGAAGCTCGGATCAGCGTGTGACGCGGGCGCCGGATTCCTGCTTGCCCGCCGGCCCGGGCTGTGGGTGTCCTGTCCCGGGTACTGCCCATCGGAGCGCAAGCCCAGGCCGCATTCCCGACGCGCTTCTGTGTGGAATAATGCACACGGTTCAGTCACGAAGTCCCCTCTAGACGGACCTGACTGTACTGGACATGCAATAAGAAAAGACTTGAAAGCATTCTTTTTTCAAATGAGAGAACACTGTCTAGATACTGCACCTTCGGAAGGAGGACCATGAGGCCCGTTCCACGTTACACCGACGTTCAGTTCTTCCGTCTGTCATTGATCTATGCGGCGCGGAAACAGGGAGCGTGCGCATGACATAGAGGCTGCGGAACTGTGCGCGAGGGGGAAGCAGCCGCTCGGCGGTTCCCCTTATCTGCATTTGCAGGTCGGCCAGATCCATCAAGACGGGGGGCAGCCCAGCTCCAGGGTCCCCCGTCCCGGGGACCGGTGGGCAGATGGGACACCGTGCACCGTGTAGTCAAATGCAGCCCGGTTCCATTTAGAAATTCCTATTGTGGGGCAGGGGCAAAGTATCTATAATAATTTTAAGGACATTTCCCAAATGTTTATTTAGATAAAAGATGGGTAACAGTAAAGCTCCAGAACCTGCGGCCTGATAACTAGGTTTTATTAATGGCCTGCCACGCGCGAGGGCTGGATAATTAAAGTTTCTCCCCCCAAAGGAAGAAAGTGGACAAATTTATTTGATGGTTTGATAACCAGGGACACTGGTTGAAAACTATTGATATAATCGGGGCTCATTCGATTTGCTGCAGACAGCCGCTCCTATCAGCTAATTTCACCTGTGCATACTTAATTATCCCCTGAATGCATATGGGCCAGCCATTAATAAAATTTGACTATGTCATAGTCCCTTTGTCGGGCACGCGAGCCTTCTATCTCCTGCATCTCCTTCGCCCCTCCTCCCCCCGTTTTTTCTTTTAAAAAATTCCTTTCCAGTCTCTCAACACACACACACACACACACACACACACACACACACCCAGCGCTGGGAAGACAGATGTGGGCCATGCTTCCGCAGCACCACGCGGGCGGGCAGGTGGGCACCGGCAGGGGCCCGGGCTGACGGTCTGGGACGCAGGAGGGGAACTTCCGAGAGTCCAGTGGGGCGGCGGGGGCCCCTCACTGCCCAGCTTGGGGCCAGGCTGCTTCCTGCCGCCACAGGGCTCCCCGCAAGAAGCAAAGGGGTGCCGTCACCCCGGATGCACCTGAACATGGAGAGGTCCAGTGGTATCTTCGTCGGGTCACGGCCTTGAGCAAGTCAATTAATATCTCTGGTTTCCCATTTTCTCAGACGTAACATGAGGTGGATAGTCCCGACTCCAGGGAACGTGTGGGCTTTAAATGCCACAGCTGCGGCAGGCGCCTTGCAAGACACCCCCAGAGAAGGGCGGGCCCGAGGCCAGGCAAGGGCAGCAGGCCCCCTCCCGGAGCCCCCGGGTCCAAGCTCCATCCTGTGCGGACCTGGTCGCCTGTCCTCCCACGCACCAGACGTTCCTGAGCCCCCAGCCCTGGGCAAGTGGCGGCGCTGGCTCCCCGGCCAGCTGGACGGCACCGCCCCAGGGTCAGCACTGACGCTGCCTTGCTTGCCCTTTGCCTGGGCACTGCACGGCTGCCGCTGGGACTCCTTCCTGCCCAAGCCCTGCAGCAGCCCTGCATTCGTGTGTCCCCTCTGTGTCCTCCGACCCAGGCAGAGTCCCTTCCCCGGCCCCTGACCCTCCTTCTGCCAGTCCCTACCCAGCCGCTGTGGAGATGTCGGTAAAGCAACCCCAGAGCCATTGCTCACTTGCTGAACACTCCAGGGGCTCCCACAGCACCTGAGGCAAAATCCACGCTCCTGGCCCCGGCCCACCGGGTCTTCCAGACCCGCAACCCTGCTGCCCCACCCCCCAACCCACGGCTTCATCTGTGGCCCTTGACAGTACCGGGGCCTTTGCTTGGCTACTGCCTGGTGTGTATCCTGCCCGGCCCAGTGTCCCTGACTTCCACGCGCGCAGGTCCCCTGCTCTCCACGAGGAGGGACCCTCGAACGCCCCTCACCACTGCCCACCACACTTTAGTTTCCTCACACGCTTCTTACTCCCGACGCTTTCTCGCCGCGTCCTGCAGTGTCTGTGTGTGTATGCACCCTGGGGCGAGCAGGAGCCTGTGAGCCCAGCTCACTGCTGTCCCCACGTGGAGTTGGGCCCCCACAGGCCCACAGGGACATCTTACTCCTGACCCCAGGGGTGGAGTCTGCACAGCCTGCCCGGCTGACCTGAGTGAAATGATCCTAGATGCCCAGATCTGTCTGCAACAGAGCACCGGGCTTGCTGCCCCCGACGTGGGCCTGCGTGGGGGTCCCGCACACGCGCTTCCACGGGGGTCCTGGCGGCCTTGGCAGGTCCACGAAAGGCAGTGGTTGTGGGGGGTGGGGGGGATGGGTTGGCCCATTTTGAGGTTCCCGACCATGGGCTAAGCGCCTGAGGCTCCCTGAAGCACACGTTCCTAAAGGGTGATGTTCTCCGTGTGACCCTGGGGCGCCCACCACCATCTGGGGTCCTAGTGCTAGAGGTGAGGGGCTGTGGGCTCTGGGGTCGCAGACTTGCGGGCAAGGGCCCTGGAAACGGCAGCAGTGGTTCTGGGGACGTTGGGGCTGGGGACTCGGGGGGGGGGCGGCACGGGAGGCTGCCTGGGGAGAAAGTTGAAGGCACCCCCGGTGCTGCAGGCTTGGGGGGAGTCATGCCACTGGCCACGACGAGCCCTCTGCTGGGGGTGGGGCCCGGGAGCAGGAGGGTCTGGAGCCCTTGTGATCAGGCCCGTGGTGGAATTGTACGTCTGGGGGACTGACCCAGAACTGATCCAGAACTGACCCAGAACTGACCCAGAATGAGGCATTTCAGCGCCTCACACAAAGGGCCGGAGTCAACCATGGACCTATCCCCGGGGGACCTGGGGCAGGGCTGTGACCAGAACTCAGGGGGTCTCTATAGGTATATCCCCTGGTCAAGAAGGCTGTGAAGGCCATGCCTGGTCTTAACTCATGGGGGCTGCGCTGGCTGGGCCATCACGGAAGGCTGCGTGGTGCCCCAGCCGGGCAGGGGGCAGCGCTGGGCACGGCTGTGTTTGCTGCTGAGCCCCGTATTCACGGAGATGTGGTGGGGGCCCCCTTTAGTCGGGGCTGTGCCAGACCGTCCCTGGACTGGGTACAAGCCCACTGCTCTGTCAGACACCTGCTGGCCCTGCCCTGGTTGGCCCTTGGTTCACAAACTTCATGTAATGAGAAAGGGGGTAAAATCCAGCCGAGGGAGGGGCCAGGTCTGGAGACCAAGAAGGCTCGTTGCTGTGATGGAGGCTATGGTGGCAGGAACACGGGTGCGGGCCCGAGTCCTCAGGCCATCGACGAGCCCAGCAGGGTACTGGCGTCCAGGGCCGCTCTGAGTGGACAGTGGAGGCGTCCCATGCCACGCACCGGTGGCCGCAAGGCCCCTGCCGGAAGCTTACAGGACATGTGGAGACAAGCCGGCGCCCTCAGCCCCACACTGGCCATGCGAGGTGTTTATGGTCGCCTCTTCAAGGGGGGGTTTTGTTCTCTGTGTGAAGAACAGAGCCTCGGTCGCCTGTGGTCCGGGGTCTCACGTCCACGCCGGGCCCGTGCGCGGCACTCCCGGCTCATCTCCGCCACGCCGCCCCTGCTGCGTGTCAGGCGCATTTCCAGGCCCTGGGGCCTCGGAGGTAAGCAGAGCACCGCACCTCTCCTCAGCGTGGAACACAATAAATCACAGCAGGGCAGTGTCTGAAGCGATCACTGTGTAGCAAACCGCCCACGTTCAGTGGTTCCAAACGACCACCACAGTTACTCAGATGCCAGCAGGACGGTGGGACAGGGGGTCCCGCGTGCAGACCCCCCTCAGCAACAAGGTGGCAGCTGTCTGTGGACAGAAGTGCCTTTGAGGGCGGGGAACCCCAGCTCCAGACTGAGGAGGGCCGTTTTGAGAAGGGATGTGTTCAGATGGCGCTCCCAGGCACAACTTTGAAACGGCCCCAAGCGCGCTGGAGACCAGCTACAGCCCCACCGACCAGCCCTGATGCCGTCCTCCATCAGGACTCTGGGGGCAGCCGCGCTGTCCGCCTCGCGGGCTGGCCTGCAGGGCTGTCCGGATGCTGAGTCGTGAAGCAGTGGTGAGCCTGGCTCCAGACCCCACTGGTGACAGCCCAGGGGCCGTCCTGCTCGCCAGGGACCTGTCAGGGGCCGTTCCCATCCGTGGCCCCCGCGGCAGTCCTGCAGACCTCAGCTTCGCCGCAGGTGTTCTCCGCTGGGGTCCGAAAGCCTGCCGGGGCCATGGCAGGAGCCATGATCCACCCTTGTCCCAGCAACAGCTCTGATGCCCAAGGACCAGAGGGCAGTTTGGTTCATCCTCAGACAAGACCGTATCCCTAGTCCCTGGGAACAGACACGGAAGAGGAGTTGTTACAAGTGACGCCAAAGACACACGAAGGAGCAGAAGAGAACAATTATATGCAACGATCGAATGACCTAAAGGAAATGAATAAATTCTCGGAAACACAGAACCTACCGAGACCGGACCAGAAAGGAACAGAAAATCTGGGAGAATGACGGCCGCGGCGAGGACAGCAGTGATCAAAAACCCGGGCCTGGATGTCTTCTGGGTGCGTTCCACAGAACAACTAAAGAGGAATTAGTGCCAGTCACCCCCGAATTCTTGGAAATAATCGAAGAGGAGCGACACTTCAGACTCCTTTCTGAGACCAACCTTCCCCTCATCCCAAAGCCAGAAAAGGACACAACACGAAAAGAGGCTTACAGGGCAGCGCCCCCAACAGATGCAGCCGTCCTCAGTGGGATGCCAGCCCGAGTCCCGCAGCGCCGAGTCCCGCAGCGCCGAGTCCGCAGCGCCGAGTCCGCAGCGCCGAGTCCGCAGCGCCCGAGTCCCGCAGCGCCGGGTCCCGCAGCGCCGGGTCCCGCAGCGCCGAGTCCGCAGCGCCGAGTTCGCAGCGCCGGGTCCCGCAGCGCCCGAGACCGCAGCGCCGGGTCCCGCAGCGCCGAGTCCGCAGCACCGGGTCCCGCAGCGCCCGAGTCCGCAGCGCCCGAGTCCGCAGCGCCCGAGACCGCAGCGCCCGAGACCGCAGCGCCGGGTCCCGCAGCGCCGAGTCCGCAGCGCCGAGTCCGCAGCGCCCGAGACCGCAGCGCCGAGTCCCGCAGCGCCAAGTCCCGCAGTGCCGAGGCCGCAGCGCCGAGTCCGCAGCGCCGAGTCCGCAGCGCCCGAGACCGCAGCGCCGAGTCCGCAGCGCCCGAGACCGCAGCGCCGAGTCCGCAGCGCCCGAGACCGCAGCGCCGAGTCCCGCAGTGCCGAGGCCGCAGCGCCGGGTCCCGCAGCGCCGGGTCCCGCAGCGCCGAGTCCCGCAGCGCCGAGTCCCGCAGCGCCGAGTCCCGCAGCGCCGGGTCCCGCAGCGCCCGAGACCGCAGCGCCCGAGACCGCAGCGCCCGAGGAAGACCATCCACTGCCCCAGCGGGCTCAGCCCTGCGTGTGAAGATGGTTCAACGTGCGTAAACCGATCCGTGTGAAAGAAGACACTGGCAGGATGAAATGTTTAAAAAGAGATTTGACAAAATTAAACATTCTTTCATGATAAGAACTCAACACATCAGGTATAGAAAGAATGAATTTCAATACAATAAATGCCAAACGTGACAGCCTCAACTACCATTATTTCAAATGATGGAAAGTTGAGAGCTTTTCTGGGCGTCTGGGGGGCTCAGTGGGTTAAAGCCTCCGCTTTCGGCTCAGGTCGTGATCCCAGGGTCCTGGGATCCGCCCGTGTTAGACTCTCTGCTCGGCGGGGAGCCTGCTTCCCCTCTGCAGCTCCCCCTGCTTGTGCACTCTCTCTTTCTCTCAACTAACTAAATAAAATCTTAAAAAAAAAAAAAAAAAGACATGGAGGGTTTTCCTCTAGAATCAGGAACAAGACAAGGACACCCGCTCTCACCACTTGTATTCACCATAGCACTGGAAGTCCTAGCAATTAGACAAAAAAGAAAAAAATCAGGAAGGAAAAAGGGAAACTGTCACAATTTGTAAAGTACGGAGACTTATATATAGAAAAATCCTGTAATAAACCAATCCTGTGGGGCACCTGGGTGGCTCAGTGGGTTAAAGCCTCTGCCTTCGGCTCAGGTCATGATCTCAGGGTCCTGGGATCGAGCCCCGCATCGGCCTCTCTGCTCCATGGGGAGCCTGCTTCCCCCCCCCCCCCGCCTGCTTGTGATCTCTGTCAAAGAAATAAAAAACTAGTTTTAAAAAAATAAACCAATCGTGTAAGTTGCAGGACACAAAATGAACACAAAATTGGTTGTTTCTATATCATGACAACAAAGTACCTGAACAAGAAATTAAGAAAATGATCCCATTTGCAATAGCGTCAAAACGAATGAAATATTTAGGAAAACGTTTAGCCAAGGATGTGAAAGATCTGAACACTGGAGACTGGACGGCACGGATGGAAACAGCTGAGGACAGGGAGGGAGGGCGACCCCACGTTCGTGCCCTGGAAGGATTAAGGATTTGTCCGTACCGGCCAAAAGCAACACACCGGTCCCTTCAACCCCTATCAAAATCCCCGTGGCATTCTTCACAGGAACAGAAGACAGTCCTAAAGTTTGTACTGAACCTCAGCAGAACCCACATAGCCAAAGCCGTCTTGACAAAGAACAGTTGGAGACTCCACGTTCTTCGTTTCAAACTGGCCCACGGCGGGGCTGTGAGCCACGGCCCTCACGGGGCAGGGCTGCCGGACCCCAGAATTGCTGGGGAGCAGTGACTTCCTTCGTGTCCCTCCGTCTCCCGGGGGCATCTCCTCTGGGGGTGCTGGGCGGGATATACAGAGTTTCAGTCAGTGAGTTTTTCCAGTGCGAGTGTGTCCCGTGCAGTCCTGGGCACAGCCTCATACTGGGAAGCCCTTTGCGGACTCTGCGAGGTCTGTGTCTTGCTGTTGCTGGGGCTGTTTTGGCTGCGCCTGGCAGGCCTCTCTGGGTCACGAGTGGAGACGCCTGTGAGCTTTCCGGGAGCTCCGGGGAGCCGTGCCGAGGGAAGTTCAGCAGAGAGGGGCTGAATTTCCCCGAGAGAGTTTGCAGGACGGGCTGTGAGGCACTGGGGTCCTCCCGGTAGGTGGGGGTCTCCCCACGGGCTGGGACTCAGTCAGCCGCCTGAGGGAGCCGTCCTTGCCGGAGACAGTGGGTCTCAGGGGACCACTGCCGTCATCTTTTCTGGAGGACAATGAAGCTGGGGACCCACCCACGCTGGCCCCTTCGTCTCCCTCTGGGCCCGAGCGGCCGTCAGCCTGGGCAGACCCCACACGCCTGCTCCCTGTGGAGAAGCAGGGCGGCCGACAAGGTTTCCTGGGAGCCCCCAGAGGGGTTTGGTGACTGCGTCCAGCCTTGGGCCCTCCTGGACTGCGGGCACAGAGAAGGTCCTCACCCCCACGCCCAGAATGAGCACACCTGCTGTGCAGCCAGGGGCAGGCTGCCCTCGGCGCCGTGGGCCCCTCCCCACGTCTGTCCTGGACAGGACTTGGGCACAACGCTGCGTCTCTCCTGGTTCTGGGTCCCTCCTGGGCTGACGCTGGGCGGCCGGGCCCACTGTATCCTCCTGTGCTCAGCTCCGGGACTCTGTCCTCAGCCTGGGGCCCGAGACGCCGTGGAGTGGCTTCCCCCCGACCATCTGGGCCCCGCGATCGGGCTCTTCTGGGCAGCTCATGTGTTTCTCTAGTCAAGACCTCTGCTGTTCTCAGAACGCTTCCATGTACACGTTCGCTGTGTCCTTGCTGGCCGGGCGCTTTCTCTGATCGTCACGGAGAGATTCGACAAACAAGCTTCTGAACTAGTCGTTGGCTGGCTACTTCGTCCACCAAGTGTAGTCTGCCAACGCAGCCACGGGGACTTGTCCACACGGCGGGGAGGGCTCGGGGTGAAGGAAGCCGGGAAGGCCCGTCCCTGCGGGGTTAAGGGCCTGAATTTGTCCAAGGGGCAAGGGGGCAGGCAGACAAGACAGAGGCCCCAGGCCCATAGCAGGACTCCTGCCCACAGGACAGTTCCTGGGTGCCCCAAAGTTCCCTGGGGACACTCTCCCGGGAACAGTGCAGGAAGCAGAACCAGTGGAAATGGGACCGGCTCAGGCTGTTGGCCATAACCTCCTTCCAGGGGCAACGGGAGGGTGAGACCCACCGCCTGGAGAGAGCCAACTGTTTTGAGTGTTGGGGTCTGAACTGGGTCCCCGACGTGCAGTGATGGAGTCTGTCACTGTTCTGGACGTGGGCTGTTCGCAGGAGCGACCAGGGGAGACACAGTCATGTAGAGCCGGCGGGTCCCAATCCAGCGGGTCTGGGGACAGCGTAAGATGGGGAATTTGGGGACAGGATCCCCGGGAGGTGCCTCGCGACGTGGAGGCAGAGGTGGGGTGATGCGTCCCCAAGCCAAGGGACACCAAGGACACGGTCGGCGCTGGGAGCCGGACAGACACCGGGACCCCGCCTGTCCCTGCGTGCCGGCGGCCGTCCGGGTGTGGGAATAGGAGACAGCCTCATGCAAGGAGGGTCTCCTGGGCCTGCAGAAGAGTCAGATGTGAAGACTGCACACTGGCTCCTGAATTCGGGCCGATTTCTTGTTGCCATTCTTTGGGAAACCCAGAAAGCCCCCGCCAGCCCCTGTGGTTCCAGGCTGGGTCTGTGTTCCCCCAGGGATCTTGCGGACCCCATCCTGGGGAGAGCCCTGCGAGGTGAAGCCCCCTGGGCTGTTCATTAGTCAGTTTGGTGACTCAGGAGACAAAGTCCCCAGCAGGGACCCCCGGCAGGAGGCCTGCGGAGCCTCCCCTCGAGTCGGACACAGGTGGGAACGGGGTTTTCCCCAGGAGCAGAGCCTGGTCAGACGAGGTCCTCAGGCCGCTCCTGTGCCGTCCCCCCCCTGCAGGGTCCGACAGCCGTGGACCCTCTCTCAGAGGCTCTGGAGACCCTGTGCCGCCATCACTCGCCCAGGAGGCGCCCGCGGGGAGAGCCACTCAGCGAAGGGTCCGGAGCTGGGGCTCAGGCTGTCCTTGAAATAACAGCCCCGGGAGAGGAACGTCGGGCGTGCTTGGGGAAGGGGCTCTGGCCTCCTGCGCCCTGCGTCTCCGCGGAGCAGAGCCCAGGGAGGCCGGCGGCTGCCTTCCCGGTGGGGGAGGGCGGCAAGACGGATGTGCGGAGCGGGCGGCCGGAGATTGGGATCTCGGCTCCTCGTAAGATGTATGAGCCGGCGGCGCTCCCAGCTGCAGCACGATTCCTCTTGTGGCCCATTAGTGCCGCGTCCGTCCCGGAGCCCTATCTCGCTCAGGGGGTCGGGGAGCATCCATCCCGGCCCGTGGCCCTCGCGCTGTCATGTCGTGTGATCCGTCCCTGCAGCCCGGGGTGCCGCTGCGACCGCGCGTGAGGGCACGGGGCGCGTGGGGACAGCCTGCGGGGACAGGCCGCCCCCTCCAGCTCCCCGCAGCCCCAGGTCCTGGGCGCAGGGAAGGAGCCGGGCATCCGGGCAGGTGGGGGCAGGGGCCTTGAAGGGGAAGCGTGGCGGAGCCCCACGGCCAGGGAGGACAGTCACTCCCACACCGTGGCTCCTCGGGGCTGTGGGCAGAACGCAGCGTTTTCTGTCCGTGTGAGGAAGCGGGCAGCCTCCCCCGCCGCCCTGCTTCCGACCCCTCCGACCCCACCATCATTGGCTCTAGGGCCCTCCCTAGAGCAGGATAATCTCATTTCTAAATCATAACCTTAGTGACACCTGGAAAGACCCTATTTCCCAATGCCGCTGGGGGTTAGCCCTCGAACATGTTTCTGGGGACATGATCAGGCACTGCGGTGCCTCAGGGGCCTCAGCGGGGGTTCCTGTGGGCGTGGGCGGGCACCTCTGGGAGGAAGGCGACAGGTTGCACCCCGACAAAACCTTGCAAGTGCAGGGCTGAAGCCGGGCGCGCCCCGGGGAGGCTCCTGCACCTCACTCTTGCCCGTCAGCCCCTCTGGCACCGCGGACCCTTCTCGTCCCCGACACGGGACCACACCAGTGCTGCCCCTCCCAGGCCCGGACGTGGGTGTCCTCTCTGGGGGGGCACCCAGAGACCTCTGGACCCCCAGTGTTTCCAGTCAGCCGCCCGCTCAGGCGCCCTGGCCGGGGAGCCCCTCCTGGTCCCACCGCTCCACCCGCTGCGGGGCTACCGTCCCGGCCACTCGGTCCCCGGCCGTCAGGTTTGCCGCTCTGGGTGTCCAAGCTAATGCTGCTCATTTGTCTCGCTGTCCACTGTCTGTCCGGAGACACGTGGGCTCCCCAGAGCGCCGGCCGTGGGGCGCGGGAGCCTCTGCCTCCGTGGGGGGACCTGGAGGCCCCACGGACACCGTGGGCGACCGCTCATTTTCTGCAGCACACCTGTAGCTCTACGTCGGAGCTTGGCGTCCTGTGACGTCCCTGCTAAGTGGCGTCTGCTTGTCTGCAGGGAAGAACAGGGACGGTCCCCTGCTCGGCCGTTTCCTCCCGCGGAGGGACGGGGACGTGACGGGGAGCCTGCCCAGCACGTGGCCACGCTGAGCTGTAGCCTCTGCCTCGGGGAGGGGGAGGTGCGGGTCTGAGCGCGGACAGGCCACATGCAGGGAGGCGGCGAGGGGCTGCCGCGGGGTCTGCACCAGGATGCCCTGCAGTCTCCGTCACCCTGGAGACGCCGGCCTCGCGTGTCCACTTCCGCGGCTCTGTGCTTCCTGCCGCCGAGCTCAGCTAAGCGCACGCGTCCTCGCTGTCAGAGTCAGCCTGACCTTCGGAGGCAGCGGTCACTTGAGCGGGGGCCCCTCATGTGGGTCCTGCGCTCCGTGATTGGGACATCTGTGCAGATTTCTGCTTCTGGAAGGTTTTGTGCAGAGGCGGCGAGGGGAGGTGGGGGCCTCTGAGAAGCCACGGGAGACCACCATGGGGTCTGCTGGCTCTCTCCCTGTGCCACCTGCCGCCCTTGGACAGGCCACGTGTCAGGGACAAGAGGGCAGCCCCAGGCTACAGTCGTGAGGCACCGAGGCCGCAGTCTATCCGGTGTGTGTATGTGGACCCCTCCGGCCGCCGTGGCCCCCTCTGGCCGCCATGGACCCCTCCGGCAACCACGGACCCCTCCGGCCGCCATGGCCCCAGCCTGGAAGCGGGTCCTGCCTGCAGAAACCTTCCGACCGTGCCTCCTGCGGCTGGTGGGGACTGTGGGCTGTGGGACCCGGCGAGGCCACGCTGCTTCCCGAGCCACAGAAGATGCAGCCTGTTGAAAGCTCATCGTGCAGCCACGGGGAGCAGCAGGCCTGGGGGCTCCATCCTGTTCGAGGGGTCCTGAGGGTCACAACACTGTGTGTGTGGACGTCCAGCCCAGCTCACACGCAGGACACTCCCAGCCCCACAGGGGAGCGTGCTGGGCACTCCACGAGGTCTCGCAGGCTGGATACAGATCGTGGCCCCGTGGCCTGTGTGCTCGAGGGCCCGGGACCAGTGGGAGCCACCTCGGTGGGCACGGCGGGCCTTTCGGAGCCCTGCTTCCCGTTGTCCACCCAGCGGGCGGCCTGGCCGCTCCCCGAGCGTGAGAAGCCTGTCCTCACTCCCTTTGCTGGTCTCTGCGGTGAGGACCCCGTCCCAGACGGGGAGCATGCGTGAGGCCGTCCCCACACACGCATGCACAGTCGGTCCCGGTCCTCGGGAGAGCGCAGATAGCCACTGTCAGATAAGGAGGGACGGACGGTGTGACCGGACAGAGGTCACAGCTCCCAGCAGGCCGGCTGTGACCACACGCATGGTTCACACACACGTACATGCGTCACACACGCACGCACACACCTCACTGACTCATGTGCTTCTCGCGTGCACCGTTCACGCATGGTCCACACGTGTGACGCTCACCTCCATGCCGCAGCCCGACGGCCCTTCTGCACACCCCTGTTCCTCTTTCCTGTCCCTACGGTCCTGGCGTCCGGAGGTCTCACAAATCTGGGCTATTTCTCTCGTCTGGAGAAAATCTGGGCCGTTTTGTGACACTCTGCCTGGCCTCTTCCTGCCGGCGGCTGACTGGGGACCTGCGGACAGCCCCGTGGCTGGGAGGGGGCGGGCGGGCGTGGGGGCCGGGCAGCGTCTGAGCCAGGCGTCCGAGTGAGGGCGGACAGGGGCCTGGCGTCTTTCCGACCGAATCTTTGCGTCCGTCAGTGTCCCTGACCCCAGGTTCCAGGGAGCCACGACCTTAGGGGCAGGGTGCCGCCCCGGCTGCCTGCCTTCTGCTTGGCTCCAGTGTCCGCACCCTCTGTCCACAGGCTCCCAGGGCAGGGCCCCGGGGCCCCCTCCTTGGCCACCGGCTTCCCGGCCGCAGGCAGCACGCGCACCCTCGTGGGCGGGGTGCTCGGCTCCACATCGCCCGTGGGTGGCTTGGCCAGCGCAGCTGTGCGTGGGGAGGCGTGCAAGTGGCCTGCGGACAGCTTCAGGGCCCCACAAGGCGCAGGTGACACAGAGTCAGCCGTGGGCTGGGACCTTCAGGTCCGCCCTTACCCCGTGTGTGTGTGCTGGTGACTGCGGGGACGGCCCCCCGCGGGGCTCCCGCTTCTCCTGGAAGCTCACCCCTCACCCCCGACCTGGCGTGTCCGTGCGAGGACGCTCAGCCGGGCACGGCTGGGACGGGCAGAACTCACTCTGTGTTCAATAAAAGACGACACGAGCGATCGTTAGAGTAGCCACGTCAGATTCAATGTGTTTCCGTGAGCAGGAGCTGGGCCCTTAGGAACGCCTGCAATTTGCTTTGTCTTACTGGAAACAATATTTTCCCCAAAGACCCCGAAGCGAAGGCCGTCACAAACGTCATTCATATTGCATGGGTCTGGGAGTGTTTGAACGCGGGCTTGAGTGCCGTCCTTCTCTGCCGCGACGCGGCATGTATTAGTCACGCGGGTCCCCAGGCCCCCGGCCCGACGCTCGCTCGGGACGGCGAGGCTCCGCGGTTGCAGCCAGGAGAGCCGCTTTCACAGCCTGCCCTCGCGGCCGGTCGGCACCCTGCGCCCATTCTTGTCCGGGGCCTGCGGGAGGGACGGCCAGCAGGCGGCCAGAGCCATGCCCGCGCCTCGGCAGTGTGGGGATGACTTGGGCTTGGAACCTGCAGGAGAAGGTGGACGTGACCCCAGACTGACGGGCACTTCACAGTGAGGGAGATTTGGGGGAAAACAGGCCCACAGCAGCGGGAACACCCCGGACAGGCAGGGAGCCGCCACAGACGCTCCGCGGCCCGGCCAGCCGGACAAGGAAGGGGGGGTGCGCTGCTGGGCGTGGTCCTGGGCCGACACGGGAGCAGGAGAGGCAGCTGTGCAACCCACTGGGCGTCGAGCCCTCTGGGCGTGAAGCGGGGAGCTGGGGCTTGGGAACGAGCCCATGCCCTGCACCAGAACCCCCTTCTGGCAGCTGAGTTCTTGGTGCCCCCAGCACCCCCACCAGCAGCTGAGCTCTAGGTCCCGCCCTGCCCTTTGCCTCCCCTGGCCCCTGCCTGGGCAGGAGTGACTGCCACCGAAGCTGGGGACAAAGCCTCCCCCAGCAGAGGCCGGCAGCCCCACGGGCCTTGTTCCAGGGCGCAGGGCGCACGCTCCCAAGCCCCACAAAACACGGTCACTTCCTGTGCTGTGTTCCCAAGGGATCCAGGCCCGAGGGGCGGTTGTGCCCGCTGGCGGGCAGTGACGAGGAGCACAGAGACCCGGAGCAGCCTGGGGAGGGGCCACACGTCCTGCTCGACCGCAGGCTCCGGAATCATTCGTGCTTTGTACAGAGAGTAAAATTAAAGCAAAGAGAGGAAAATGCAATCTGAAAATTGAAAACAAGCTAAAACGAAAGAACCTAATTATGTATCAAGTTGGTGACCAGACCCCAGGGAGAAAAGCCTTATTTCAAGTGACTTGAGAACACAGCGTTCTGACGGCTTCTTCTCTGTGGGAAACACTGTAAGGAAGGATCTTAGGGGAAGAGCCAGAAAGGCCAGGCGGACCCTTCAGAAGTGAGGGTGGGGTTGTGAGAGGAGCTGGGTCGGGGAGGGGACAATGGAGGGAGTAGAGGGGAGGGAGGGGGGAGGCTGACTGGACGGAAGGAGAGGGAAGGGGAAGGAGGGAGAGGGAGGGGAGGAGGGGAAGGAAATGAGGAAGGGAAGGGAGGAGGGGGGAGGGGGAGGGGAAGGGAAAGGAGAGGAGAGTAAGGCGGGATAAGGAGGGAAGGGAGGGAGGGAAGTGGAGCTGGAGAGAAGCAGGAGACGGGGGTGAGCCTCCAGGAGGCTCCAGGTTTCAGCTTGTTGTGGCCCCGTGGTGCTTGGTTCTGCCTCTCCACACCCTCCCCTCCCTGGAGCTGCCGCCTTCCTCCCCTGCCTGGGTGGCTGGAGAGCAGCGGGCCAGAGGGAGGAAGGGCAGGAGCTCCCAGGGAGGGCGTCCAGGGCCAGGTTCCTTCAGGGGCCTCTTCAAGGGCCTGGCACGCTGCGGTCAGTGGGGGCTCCGGCTGTCCCGTAGGCCATGGCGCGGTGGGGCCGTTCCTACTTCAGAACCCAGCGGGACGCCAGTGCCCGTGGAGGCTGGGCCGGGGCAGTGTCAGGCCCAGACCCCTCAGTGTGAGCTTGGGGCTTACAAAGAGGGGGAGCTGTAAGCCTGAGAGGGGGGCAGGGGCAGGGGCAGCGGGGAGAAGGCAGGGGCGGGGCGGCGGGGGGGTGAGAAGGCAGGGGCGGGGTGGGGGGGTGAGAAGGCAGGGCCCGGAGCTTTCCCTGTTTCGATGCAACGTGGGCATCTTACACACATTTACCGGAACTCTGCCGAAGCGGTCACCATCCAGCCGCTACCGTGTCGAGGCCTGGGCACGGCCAGCCCAGAGCCTGTCTCAGGCGAGCGCTGCACGCTGACCGGGACCAGACTCGGATGGATGAAAGCCGGGAAATGCAGGAACAATGCCGGGTGTCCTGCCCCCAGCGAGCGGCCCGTGGCACAGTCCAGAGGCTCCGGCGTGGACGCTCATTCTGTCCCCGGGGAGAGCTCAGGGGTCGCGGGCTCTGAGGGGCCCTCCTGCCGGGCCGGCTTCACCCCTCAGGTGTCAGCGCACGCCGCTTCCTCGGAGGTCCAGACCCTCGTCCACATCAAACGGGCAGATGCGCACCTGCCATCCCGGCCCCGCAGCTCGCAGACGCCAGCCCTCAGAAAGCAGCACGGCCTCGGCAGTGCCGGACCCTCACAGGAGCCAAGGGAAGGGACGGCTGCTCAGAGCAGCGTGGACGTGGGGCCTCCTTGAGCGGCCACCGGGAGGAGCGGCGAGGAAGGAGGTGCGGCGTCTCCAAACCTTCGCTAGACACTCGGCAACCGGACAAGAACGTCCACAGGGGCAGGGTGGCCACTCCAGGGGAGGCAGAGCCCAGTGCTGGGACAGAGCGGCCGCCCGGCCTTATCTCAGCGGCCCCGGGATGGAGCCCGCGAGCACCCTGTCCCATCGGCCTGCTTCGGCCCCACAGCCCTCAGTGTAGACAGATCCTGGTAGCACCGTGTACCCCAGTCTGCTGCTGTTGCTAATGGATGCGGTGCCCTCCGACGCGCAGACACGGTGTGAGGACCTTGGCCCTCGCTCGTGATTACAGAACAGCCAGACCCATTTACACTCAGAAAGGCATTTGGCTCACGGTGCTGCACACGCGTTCACACACGCTCCGTGCAGTGTGACATGGACACACACAAGTACACAGGTGGACACGCACACACAGCACACACGCATTCACACGTACACTCCGTGTACACGCACGCACACACACAGGCACACAGTGGACACACAGGGACACAGAACCGGAGGAACGGGCAGAGCCGTCAGCAGCTCACTTCTGAGGAGTCCCGCGATTCTCTGAAAGCGTTAAGACGTCTCTCACTTGTGATGGGATAAACTTTTATGTCATCTGAGTTTCGTGCTGTGAGATCAGAGAAGCAGGAGTCATTTTAAACCGAGAACGCCCTTCCTCCTGCCGGAGCTGGCGGAGGCACATAAACGCCTGCCCGTGTTTCCCGACCTGCCTGCTCGTGCCCCACGTCCGGAGGGCAACCACGGAAGCGGGATCCTCCCCCGGAACCCTGGAGGTCAGCGGCTGCCCGAGGGTCCACGCATCCCCCCATGTTAGAATCTGGAGGCGCTTCTTTCCTACGTGTAGGCCTGGGGACCCCCCGGTGCCAGGGAGTGTCCCAGCTCCCATGTGTGGTGCCACAGCTGTGGGGACTCCAAGCCCTGCCTCCCTGTGCCCGCGGAGCGCGTCCTTCAGCCACGTGCAGAGCAACGTGGCCGCCCGTGGCTGCGGAAGGAGGGATTGCGAACACGTCCTGTCCTCCAGTCTGGGTTCTCAAGGACTCCTGGGTCGGCTGGAGTGTGTGTGTGCGCATGAGTGTCGGCACGTGTGTGGGTGAGTGTGTACCTGTAGGGCTGAGCGTGGGCGAGCGGGCGTGAGCACGTGTGTGCTGACACACGTTCCCTCTCACGAGGGGTCTCCTCCCGGTTCTCAGCAAAGTCTGCCGGGAGAGCTTGGAAAGCCCCGCGAGGGCTGTTTTCTGGGTGCAGGACCCGACCTCGATGGCCGTGACCAGGAGAGGCCCGAGGCTGGCACTGCCGGTGCCCCAGGGCACGTGGGGTGCGGGCTGTGGGCTCAACAGGCTTCACCCTCACGGCCTGTGGGGCTCAGGTGGGCCCTGCGACAAGGGCCTCGAGCGCCGGGGTTGGGGGATCCCAGCCTGATGCTGTAGACGCTGTTTCCCGGAGCTCGGCGTGGGCTCGCAGGCCCCTGGGAGGGCTTGCTGACCCCTCGGGGCTCCCGGCCTGGCCTTCTGCCCTCACCCTGACCTTGACCAAGGCCTGGCGTGGAGATCAGGAAGCGTCTGCAAAGAAAAGTGGTTTGACGCTGGTCTGGATAAGGAGAGCTACAGAATACAGATTTAATGATTCTAAGACAGCGGAAAAGCCCCCCTTCTTGACGCTCTGACAGCACCGGTACGCCGTTCTAATGATGCTGTGTTTATTTTGCGAAGCGCAACATCTTACTGAAAAGTATTAAAAATTAATACCAAGTTCAAGTCTGCAAATGTGGTCCAGAAATCCGCCTTACGAGAGCTCATGAGAGTGTCGGTCGTCTCCAAATACAGTGCTCGCCCCGGAGATGAACAGAGGGCTAACTCTTTACAAGTGTTCTTCCAGTTAAAAAAAAAGTCCCGGGACGCCGGGGTGGCTCAGTTGGTTAAGCGTCTGCCTTCAGCTCAGGTCGTGATCCCGGCATCCTGGGCTCCAGCCCCGCATCGGGCTCCTTGCTCGGCGGAGAGCCTGCTTCTCCCTCTGCCTCTGCCTGCCTCTCTGCTGCCTGTGCTCGCTCGCTCTGACAAATAAATAAATAAAATCTTAAAAAAAAAAAAAAGTCCCTTCTCGTACGGGCTTTGGCAACAGAGCAAAGTGAGATCCCATCCAAAGGCAGCGTTTGCTCGGTTCCAGAGTGAGAAGCCTGCGGAGCCCACGGGACCGCGTACCTGAGCGAAAGCCACACTGGGTCTAGCTTAGGAGGCGAGAAGCCTGATCCGCTGTGTTTGACCCTCCGTGACCCCGCGCAGGTGCATGTGACCCGGCTCCACTCCGAAGGGGGCCACAGACGGCCCTCAGACTCCGCCCACCCCAAATCCCGCCACCGGGGACCACGCCGGCGGTTAGGGAGAGCACGGATTCTTGGTGAACGTGACTTCGTGTGGGAACGTTCCGGACTGCAGTCGCCTGCAGGGTGGCTGATGGGTGACAGGGTCTGGAGCAGGGTCCCGCTGCGGCCTGGGAGGGCCCGTTCCCGTGCTGTCGGGAGGACCCCGGGCCCCTCCGGGAGCAGGCCCGGAGCTCGCAAAGTCATTTCCCCGGTTCTGTTGGTGGTTTGGTCCTTTTGCCAAGTGTGGGAAAGCTGGCCTTTCCCCAGGGGGCCCAGCCCGTCCTTTGTGGAGGAAGCCCTTGGCCTAGCAGGAGCAGGGGCCTTCTCACCGCCGGGGGCTCTGTTCTGGCTCCTCAGAAGAGTGAACAGAGAACAGAACAGCTCCTCAGTACAGCGGGGTCCCCGTTTGCCGTTTGCAAGTCACAGAGGCTTTGGATGTGCCCTTGGGCCCCGTCCTCGAAGCCTCCTCTGGACAGCTCTCGAGGCGTGGGATTCACGCAGCACCGTTGTCCCCCCCGGCCTCCCCCCAGCCAGTGGCTGACCACTCCGGTTCCCCTGCTTGGACCTCAGGCAGGCAACCCCGGTGGGGGGGGTGCCACTTGATCACCAGGCCCGCTGCAAAGGATGCGTCCGGGGGCACTGCTGCATGTCACCGTAGGGTCGGCCCAGGCCGCCAGCAAGCTCTGCCCAAGGGCACCGGGGAAGGCCCACCCCGGGGCACTGCTGGCCTTGAAGACCTTGACAGGATCCCAGCCTCCCAGGGCTGGGCTGGCGGCAAAGGGAAGGCCCAGCTCTGTTGTCCCTGCGGAGGCCTGATGCAAGGCCCCGGACTGGACGCCTCACTCTCAGTCCATTAGGGACGGGGCAGGGACAGGAAGGGCCCCTCTCAGCTTGGCACCCAGGGCGCTGTCTGCCACGCTCGTGTGCTGGGCCTGGCGCAGGCTTCCAATCACCAGCCACGGAGATCCGGCAAGGGCTCTGCTCGGCGCTGGGGGCTGGGGTCCCGGGGCGGGAGATCCGAGCACGCTGAGCCGGCCGGGCTCCCTCACTGACGGGCAGCTGTGCCCCGGGTGTGGACGGGGAGCCCGGGGCTGCAGTCCGGCTGTGGCCTCTTGTGTTGTCTCTGAGACCGTCCCCTGGTGGGCACTGGGGTGGCAGTAGGTCTGTGGGGATAGATCACCCGCGACCTGTCCGTCCCGTCCCGGGCTCGCGGCCCCAGTGTGGGTGCACGGCAGCTCGAGGCCCTCTCCCGTCGGCCTGGGCGGTGTCCCTGACCGTGGCGACCTTCTCTCTGGGCGCGCGGCTGCTGAGGCCAGCTGTTCCCGGCACGCGCAGGGAGCCCACAAACAGCGCTCTCGGCGGCCGTGGGCGCTTCCGAACTCGGGTGCTTCTCGAGAGCCCCGAGCACTGCAGGAGCGTCCAAGGGCTACGAGACCCGGGGCCAGAGGAGGCCAAACCCTGGAGGCATCTCTCCTGGCCGTGGGCGGAGCGCGCCCCAGAGCCGCGGTGAGAGCCGCGGGAGAGATGGGGTGGGGGAGCGCTGACCGGTCCGGGCGGAGGAGCTGAGCCGCGCGGGCCGCGACAGCCGGTGTCCGCAGAGGGCAGTCTTGGTGTGCTGCCGGGAAGCTGGACCCAGAATCGCATTTCTCCTCACTTAGCAGAAAAATATGCTATAAATTTGCCACTACAACAAAATCAACGTGTCTTTTTTACTAAGAATGTCACAGAGCCGATTGTGCCTGCGCCACAGCTGTGTGCGCCGTTCCTCGCAGAACAAACAACGCCCCCTTCGCCGCAGGAAGACCAAGTGACGGGTGAGGCCCAGGGGCGCGAAGGCTCGGCCTCCCTGCCGGCGGGGAGTCGCTGCAAAGCAGACGGAGCGGAAGGAAGAGGAGGGGCCTCCCGGGGCACACGGTCCCTGCTGTGGTGTGCAGGAGGGGCTTGTCCGTGCCCCCGATGCCCCGTGGCCGCTGGGGTCAGCAAGCCCGAGCGAGGACCCTGGGCCACGGGCAGCATGTCTGCAGGGCACGTGTGTTTGCGTGGGGCCCCGACCACAGCCTCCGCCGTGTGGGAGTAGATGGCTGTGGGGGCCGTGGGGCAGCCCTTTGACGAAAGCCAGCGGGGCCCACTGCGAGCTGCGTCTTGTAGAGGAAGTGGATGTGCAAGAAAAAATCGTGGGTGACGGGAACAGTGGGGATCTGGGAGGCAGTGGGGCTGCCTCTCTGGGGTCCCGGGGCCACCGCCGGAGCCCGCAGGGACAGGCGACCCCGGTGCCCCCTCCCTGCCCTGCACTTGTGGCTGGGACGAGATGCTCTGGGCGCCACTCGAGGCGCAGGTGTCTTCCCCAGGTCGCTCCCTTCCCAGCCCCCTTCCTGCCACGCCCCCAGGTCACTGCCACAAATGCATTCACAGGCCAGTCCCGCTCTGCCCCGAGGAAGGAGGGCAGGTGCGGTGGGTCGTGGGCTGCTGGGGCTGGGCCAGGCGGAGCCCGCCCGCCGGCAGGACTTGCCGCGTCTCAGCCTCCGGAGAGGCTCCCTGCAGCCCCTCCCCCCGGCACGACCCGACGGAACGGCGCGTCCACATGTCCTTCCTACCCTGCAGGCCTGGACTCACGTGGTCTTCGCGTCCGACCAGAAGTGGGAACCTGGCCGGTTTACAGAACGAAGAAGAAGTCACCCACGGGGCGACCCCCGTATGCGCGCTCGGCGCTGCTGTTTGCTCTGCACAACGGAGGAGGCCACGCAGGGCAGCTCGGTCGGGCTCGGCCCCTGCCCAAGTGTGGGAGACCGGCTCTCTGTGGCCCCAGCCAGGACGGCCCGGGGACACGCTGCGGGTCAGGGGCGCTGCGGCCGGCGGCCGGCTGAAGGAGGACCGCCACACTGCACCACCGCGCCTCGCTCTGGCTCTCCCTTCCCCATCGCACCACAGTTGGGAAGGTCAACCTGGACCCTCTTCCTCCGGCCTCGGTGGTCTGGAAGCGTCCCACAGCTAAGCGAGCGGAGTGTCCTGGACACAGAGGGGCTGCTTCTCCCCAGCCTGCAGGCCGGTCCGTGTGCTCGCTGCTCTCCGTTTCTCAGTCTTGCCCTTGTCCTGGGTTCTTCATGGTTTCAACACGGCCGCCCGAGCTCTGGTGCAGCCCCGTGGCCACACGATAGTCGGTTCTATGTGTTGACTTGGGTAGGGTATGGTGCCCATTTGCTGGTCTAACGTCAGTCTGGGTGTTGCTGTGAAGATCAGTTTTCAGATGTAATTAGCATCTAAGCCAGTAGACTTTGAGCAAAACAGATTAGTCTTCGTATTGTGGGTGGGCCTCATCCAATCAGTTGAAGGCCTTGAGAGCAAGACGGGTTTCTCCTGCCTGAGCTTCTCCTGGCAGCCGGCCCTTCACCTTTCAGACTCAAGACGGTCACAGCAACAGCTTCTTCTGCAGATTTCACGCCTGAGCCAACTCCTTCCAATCTGTCTCTCTGTGGGCACGTATACAAACACGCTGTCGGTTCCGGGTCTCTGCAGGTGTCTAACCAACTCAGCCCAGCGGCCAGCACTGGGCCACGTGGTGTCGCGGCCGGCGCGACACCACGACCAGGGTCGAGAGGGTAAGAGGACGGCGAGACGAAGACGGGACGTAAGGAGCTGGGGACAGGGGGACGCAGTGGATGGTGTCCAGGCAGTGCCAACTTCATTACGAACTGAGCACGATTATACAGAAACACGTAGGGGAGACTAACCGTCCACCACGTGCCAAAAAGAGTTTCTCCAGGCTCTTGTTCACCAGTTCCCTTAGGTTAAACACGCAGGCATCTGCCACAGCGTGTTGCTTACTCATAGATAAGCTCCCTATCGATGAAGGGACTGAAGAAGGGCGCCAGGTGCATTTTATGGCCCGTGCAAGAACAGCAAGGTCCAGTCGTGGATTTAGGACTTAGCCTGCATTGTCCTGCTCCTGATAAACCCCAGTGGGGAGTCACGTAGGCGATCATGGGACTCACAGCACAGACCCTTGCTCAGCCGACTCAACCTTTCCATTGCTGAGGTTGCTCAGCCACTTAATGTCAGGGAGGCGCGAGTCGGGGCCTGGTTCGGCTCATATCTCAAGCTTCTGCGTGGCTTCCCACAATGTGGCCACGGCCTCTCCACACAGCTGGTCCAGAAATGGGACGTCTTCCCTCTCCTGCTTCTGAGGGGCAGGAACTAGGGCCGGAGGGCCTGCCACGTCCTCTGCCAGTGTCTGCAGACCCCGCACCGTGGGACCACAGCCGACCAGCGTCCCCGTCGTCCCCGGCCCTGCGGGGACGCATGTCCAGGAGCAGCCAGCTTGTCATTGTGTCCCGAGAGATGAACAGCTGATGGCCAGAGCCCAGGGTGCTGACCTGCGGGTCCGCCCAGCCTGTGGTCAGTCGTCTGGGCTCAGAGAACTCGGGAAAAACCAACCTCTTCTGTTATTTATTAGTCCCTAAAATTCAATTTCTGTTCAATTGCACATGACCGCACAAGGATGAGGTCGACACCATTTGACAATCTTTGTGCTCTCAGAGCTGACTTCCTCCAGGCAGCTGAGTTAGAACAATTTAAAGAAAAAAGAGAAAAATTCTCTATTGAATTAGAGACTAATAGCTAATTAAATCTGTTACGTTTCTAGGTGCGTAGTAATTTACTTGTGTGGATTAAAATAAAATGTATAGGTAAGTAGAATATGCAGGGAGAATCCAGCGTGGGATCGCTGGTAACAGGAAATCCTGGATCTGAACAAGGAGAAAATACGGCTTTTTCCAGGTAGACTCTGCATTCCACATGCAGAACTTGGTAATTAAAACGGTGAAGAATCAGATGGCCTTGTTCATTTATTTCTTCTGAAACAGAAACACGGGCATCTCCGTTTCTCAAAGATGTTATTTCAGGTAGGAGTGAGCAGAAACGATGGGAAAAATCCCTCTCGAGCAGTAGCAGAACCGGTGGAAATGAAGTCTTGAGCGGACGGGAGCCACGTCCAGGCTCGCGGCTCGGGGGCTGCGGGCTGCCCCCCTCTGCGGGCGTGCACGCCGCGGCCCTCACTGAGGCTCATTCACTGGGGACTGTGCAGAAGCAGAGGTGTCCACCGGAAGCTGGTAGGCCACGGCGGTCCTCGGCTGTCAGCGACAGGGACTCCCTGCACCCTTGTGAGGGCCTCGGGGATGCGAGTCAGGACACGGGGAGGACTGTGGACAGGCGGAGACACGCGTGCGTTTTCAGGCATTGGCGTGGATCTCGTGGGTGTCTCGCAGGTGCTTCCAGCCGCAGCAGGGCCTGGCCTGGCAGGGGATGGGCAGGGGTGGCCGACTTGGGAACGTGGCGTCAGGGTTCCCATGGCCCACCCAGGTGGAGGTAGACAGGGCGAGGCGGGCCGGTGAGAAGTCAGATGGGGTGACAGGCGTGTGTGCAACTCGGGGAGCAGTGCCCTCGTTTCCAGCTGGGGGCGTGGAGGTGAATCTGGAGCCTGCCTGTCTGTTGTCCAGCGTCTGCTCAGACGCTCTGGGGGGGACCGGGAAGCCGGAAGCCACAGAAAGCCCCTCGCCCCGTGTGGCGCCGTGTCCAGGCTGGAGCTGGGCTCTGGGCCCTGGACTGCCGTGCCCACTGTCCCAAGGCGAAGCTGAGCTCTGGAGGGCTCCTGTGAGGACGGGGACGAGTGTGCAGCGGGGCTGGCGCGGAGGCCGCGGGCGGGTGCCACCCTGGGTGGGGCGCGGGAAACCCGCGGCCTTCTCGTTCCTGACGCGTGGGCAAGGGGGCTCCGTGCTGCCTTTGCCCTCCGTGACGGCGCCCGACTTCCCGCAAGAGGCCCGACACGCTCTGCTGGGGAGAAGGACCCAGCGCTGTGACGGTGCAAAGCCCGGGTCCGGCAGGAGCCGCACTGGCCTCCCTGCGCGAACACGCTTCTCGGGCTCCTGCAGCTGAGCCTGCAGGGAGGCGGGGACGCAGCTGGAGGGTCTGGGGCCAACCCTGCTGCAGTGGGGCTGGAGGGTCTGGGGCCAACCCTGCTGCAGTGGGGCTGGAGGGTCTGGGGCCAACCCTGCTGCAGTGGGGTGCAGACCTCACAGCCACGGAGGGCCCCGCCAGGCCTCAGTCCTCCTCCCTGCCTCCCGACTTGTCCCGCTGGAGCCCCCAGCACGCATGGCTCGCTCGAAGCCAGAAGACCCCTGTCTGAGGACACGAGTCCTCGGAGCCCCTGTGAGCCCCGGGCAGGAATGTGGGAGCACAGTCTGGGGTCAGAGACGCTAAGCACAGGGAGCACCACGTGGCCTGCAGCACTCAGTCCCGCTCCACACCACGGGGGCTGGGGAGGGGAGTGGGGGAGGACGGTGAGGGGGGGTGGGGAGGACGGTGGGGGGTGGGGAGGACGGTGGGGGATGGGGAGGACCGGGGGGTGGGGGTGCAGGGGGACGGGGAGGCTGCGGGAGGCACAGACCCGGGCAGGCGGGGCGGCAACCTGGCCCCTGGTCGTCTGCAAGCTCCTCCGCGTCCTGGACACATGCAAGTGATTCCCGTTTGGTTTCACAGGAGATACTCAGTGGTATGAACAGAGCTGTGGACTGAGACACTTCTCGCTTGTTCATCTTTCTTTAGTTCTGAGGCAAGTGGTGTGATTTTCTAGGAAGCGTTCAGAGGGTCGGACGCTCACTCAAGCCAGTGTCGGTAGCTGCAGGGAGAGGGCGGGGTTCCGAGTGCCTGGGGCGGAGGCCAGAGTCCCGTCCCATCCTGGAGGGGAGCCGCTGGCCCTTCCCTTCCATCCCCCACTTTCCTCCGTGCCTCTGTGTTTCCGCAGTCCTCTCGGTCCTTCTGGCCACAGGGCCTCCAGGATTTCCCAGGCCCCCAGGAGCTCGCAGTCTGGTGGCTCGGGCACGGGACCTGGGGCTGCGGTCTCCCCTAGCCGCCGCGTTCACTCGTCCTTCCTGCTGCGCTGCTCACGGACCGGGCCCTGGCTGGGGAGCGTCTCTGCCTCTGATGCCATGGGGGGGGCCCTGTTCTTCTCCTGGGAGGTGACATCTGCTCAGCACGCCTCCCTCCCCACCCCTGCTGGCACCTTCTCCCCTCCGGCCCTGCATGTGGATGCGTGTGGACCAGGGGTTGGAGGGACCTCGCCCCTGCAGCAGTGCACAGAGGCATCTCGCCCAGGGCTGGTCCAGAAAGCCTGGGACATGGCGCCAGTGGTGCCCACGGGTAACACAGACCTCATGGAGCGGGAGACAGAGGGTGCCGTGAGCCCTGGCTGACTGTTCTGGTGGACGGGCCACTCTCTTTGCGGAAATAGGATGATGTTATGGGATTAATCATGTGTCCCCTTAAATTCACAGGCTGATGCCCTATCCCCAGTGTGACTTACTGGGGACAGAGCTGTTCAGGGGGCGCCCGAGGTGAGACGAAGTGACTAGGGTGTCCATGTCAGAAAAGGAGATGAGGACACAGACAGGCACGGAGGGACGTCCGTCCGAGTACACAGAAGACAGCCGAGCTGCCCAGTGCTGTCTGTCCAGGAGAACATGCGTGTGCGTGTACATGGTGTGCGCGTGTGCCTGACACGGTGTCGACTGTGTGCGTTTTCCCAGGAGGAAGTGAGGGGTCCAGCCCTCGTGCCCCCGCCGGGGGGCCATGCTCTGGGGTCTCGGCGTGGATGGGATGCTGCCTCCCCTCCTGCGAGCCCCGGGGCTCCTGCACCCCCAGCCCCGCGGGGATCAGGCTGGGGATCAGGTTCATTGTGCTGGCGGGAGCCGATTCCCTGCGCCTGCTCCTTCCTCCAAGCAAGCTTGGTTCTAATGAGTAGCTTTTCCTAAAGAGAAACAGTAACAACAGCAGGAACGCAAGTGGGTTCTGTACACTTGTAATCGCGCGTGTCAAACAGCGGCAGCGTTTTCCGTCCGAAACAGACACGGTGGGAAATAACACGGTGCGGCGCCGGGAACGGTGTTTCCTCTGACAGAAGTTAATTCTAAACTAAGTATTCCTGGGAAGAAAAGCGGGGAGAACATTTTTACATGTCGATCATTTGTCCTCGGAGGACACAAAACAAATATGTTTTTTGAACGCGCGACACCTGCATTATGCCGTGGCCTCGGGCTATGTGCTCTTTCCAGTTTGCAGAATCGGAGAAGCCAACAGCTCTGCATTAGGAGAAACAGACATACAGGCTAATCACAGCCGCGCAGAAACCAGAGGCCGCCGGCGGAGGAAGGGCTCGGGCACCCGGAGCCAGGGAGGGAGAGGCTGGGGGCGGTGAGCACTGGGCACCTATGATGGCCCACATGCATGGACCTCCGTGGGCCGGAAGCTCATTTCAAGCTGCTCGAGATTTCTCAGAGCGGTTTGTATTTTGACAGGGAGCCCCTTGGAAAGGCAGGAGCCGTTTCTCAGTGGGTGCTCCTTGGCAAAGACTCTGCTGGAGAACGTTCTGTGCCCTGAGGTCCCGAGAAGCCCACGGCACTCTCAGAAAAGAACCCCTGAGTGGGTCCCAGTGCAGGGCACAGGCTAGGGGACTAGAGACTGCTGGGCTGCAGCCCCTGGGCTGATCTGGTGGACACTGTCGAGCCCCCGTGCGAAGCGAGCACCACAGCCAGCGCGGCCTGGACATTCCAGGGCAACAGGCTCTGGAAGGTCCTTTCCAGGAAAGCACAGTGCTGACCCTCCTGGAGTCACCTGTCCTGACTCGCACCTCACCTCCGCCATCCCCACCTTCCTCAGCTCCACCTCGGGCCTCAGGCGTCCCCACGCAGGGTCTGGCCCAAAGGCTCGCCCACACCTACATTCCCCAGGGGAAGCCGCGAGGCCCAGGGGGTGTGGAGCTGTGGCCGTGGCAGGCGGGCACCTCCAGTTCTCCCAATCAAACGGGAGGTGTCTCTTTCTCCAGGAAACAGCCCCATCACTAGCCCTGGGGCCTCGCACCTGGATCTCTAAGCCCAGAGCCCCCGGTGTCATCTTGGGGGACTCTGGGGACCTTCCTGCTGCGAGTCCAAGAGAGGTCCCTTGGCCTGTCCTCACGGGCCTCCGGACCCACTCCCCCAGCCCACTCTGGGTGGGAGGGGCCTGTACTTTCCTGGAGGGGGGCACCCGCTCACGGGGTATGGATAGCCCCTCTGGGCTCATCACTGAGGAGCCGGCGAGTGCACCAGTCCCACAGACGGCTTGGGGCTGAGGGGCATCCAGGCCAGAGGCTCCCCTCCCCACTGTTCCATCCCATCTTCTCCGGAGGTTCAGCAGCCTTCCTAGACTGTCCACGGCGGCCCCTGGGTCACTGGGGTTTATCATGGTTGGGAGCCCAGAACTCCAGCCCAAACTGTGCTCAGCCCACTCAGGCAGGAGGAGTGCACACTGTGGCCTGGGAGCTCCCCGCTGGAGAGTTCTAGACTCTGTCTCCCCCCATCTGCTTCCTCGGGCCTTTCAACGAGCCCTTGCCCTGAACCCAGGAAGTGACCCTAGACGCCCTGACCCTCATGTGTCCCACGCAGGTTCCACGGGTTCCCACAGGGATGGCGTCACTCGCCGTCTCCCTGTCTCTCCAGTGCACACTCACACAGCGTGACAATGGGTCCAGCCACAAGCTGGCTCGGCTACCGCCCCCCTGCAGGCCATGGCCCCAGTACCACCCAGCTTCCTGGCCTGGAGGGGAGAGGATGTGCTGCTCCATCCTCGGCTCTGTCCAAATGGGGCACGGGATCCCAGCTTCGGAAACGCCCGCGGCGGACGGGGCGGGCTGCCCAACCGGGGCGCAGTGCAGGACAGGGGGAACCTGGGGCCGGTGCATGGAGGGTCTCAGAGCTTCCTGCTCTCTGCTGAACCCTGCAGAAGCCTTCAGATGGGCACCTGCAGACGCCCCACAGGTGTGCACGCACGTCGCACTGTGCAACCCACACGCGTGTGCGCCCCGCATACAGGCTCTGCGCTCTGCGTCCCCAGAGTTTCCTGGAAAGGCTGGGACTCTCAGCAGCTCTGCTCCTACGAACACAGCTCACGACGAGGCTTTTAAAACAGAGTCATCTCGCTGCCTGTAGGGCACGGTGAGCAGAGTCCCTCAGGCCGGCCCTTGCCCAGTGTGGATGGGTGAGGGGGCAGGAGACCAGATCACTTAGGAACAGGGGAATGTGGGGCCTTTGAAACAGTCTTTTATGAGTCTGGAGGCTCCCAGTTTGGCCCAGTGCGCCTGCTCCGCGGGTTAACGCACTCACCTATAAATAACGGCGGTGACAGGTCCCCTGTCAGCAGCACTGATGGACGGTCCCTTCTCCTGCCATTACAGCCTTGTGACTATGGGAAAATTAATTTACGTGGTAGTTAATTTCTAATGAATTCCACTCAAGCGGTTAATGTGGTCCTGGGTGTTACGGTACCCTTCACGGATCATTGCGTTATGTAAATACATTCTACTTTATGCTGGTTTATTAAAAACAGTGAGGCTGGGGAGTCGGGTTAAATCCCGTCTGCACACACACAGCGCACTCTCGGCAGGGGGACCGTAAAAGGGGAAGAAATGAAAAATCCATCATGAGCTTTCCGGAAGGCTGAGCTCACCCGCTTTCAGCTGCCCCACGGACGGCAGTGGCCGCGGTCACGGGCGTGGACGATACCTGAGTCACGCTGTTGTTGTGGCACAGGGAGCAAGGGGGGGCTTTCGCCTCACAGTCCGTGGGAAATTCAGAACCGTCCGTCACTGTGTTCTCCGGAAGCGCGTCTGAGGACAAGGCGGGGGGTGGGGGCGCGGCTCTCGCACTGGCGGACAGAGAGGGGGGGCGGCCCGCGGGTGAGCAGCTCAGCGGGGCTCAGGGCGGGCGGGCAGGGGTGCGTCCTCACTGTTGGGGGCCCTGAGGCTGGACTCCACGGCCTACCCCCAAGGCCGGTGTGTGCAGGGACGCTCTGGATGACTGACAGGGCTCAGGGTTCCCCGTGTGGGCTCCTGAGCTCAGCCCCCGCGTGGGACAGCACAAGTCGGGCGGCTGGGACAGCACTCAGGGTCTCTCCCGGCTCCGGCGGCCGGAGGTCGGGGGTTGGCGGTCGGTGTTGCGTCAGCAGCAGCTCCCCTTCCTGGCCCACAGACACTCGGGCTCCTCGTCCTTCCCAGGGAGTGGGCACCTTCTCGGGGGGTCTATCCGGGGGAGGGCGCGAATCAGTCCACGCCCCGCCCCCCAATCTCGCCTACGGGGAACCACCTCCCCGGGCTCCACCTCCATGTGCGTCGCACTGGCCAGGGCTCCATCACGCACATCTGCGGGACACAGACGCTCCTGCCAGCACCGTGGGCCCAGCACATGCTGTGGCCGGTCACGCGGCCTGGGCTGGCTGGGCTCAGCTTCCTCCACGTGCGTCCGGTGGAGAGACCCGCACCCGGGCTCTTTGGGCACCTCGCCCTGTAAGTGGGTTCTCCGTGAGGACACCTTCAAGGCCCCGGGTGAGGGCCCCGGGAGGCCCTGCAGGCACGAGGGCCCTGCCTGCCTGGAGGGGCTCCCTCGTGTCCGACTGGCCTGCAGAACTGCCGGGGGTGATCTGCGGTGCAGGAGCCAGACTCCAGGCCCGGCCACAGCCAGCTCAGACCCCATTCTCCAAAGAAGAGCCAAAAGCAGATGGGTTAGGGAGTGGGCTCTCAGGATTTCGGGGCCCGGTGGGTCTGGCTGTACTGAGCCGACAGTCAGGCTGGACGTTCAGGTGGGAGTTGGCGTTGCAGGCCTGAGTCTGGTTCACGCAGCAGCAGCTGGAACCTCAGCCCGGGTGACTCCGCCACCATCATAAGGCTGAATTCTGCCTCAGACCAATGGGTCTTTGCACTGATGACCTTCGACTGATTGGGTGAGGCCCACCCACACCATGCAGGCTCAGCCAGGTTCCTCGAAGTCTACGGATTTACATGCTGATCACAGGTACCAAGGGTCTGCAGAGCAGCGTCCAGCCTCCAGGGGCCGTCACCTGACGCTGATGCGTTCGCTGCTGCAACGAACCATCCGTGCTCATCACTGTGTTGGTGGCCCCCCCACGCAGGGCCGGCTGCAGGCGCCACCGCGGGCCCTTCCCTGCCATGACTCTTCCTGAAGAGAACCTCAGGCATGACTCCCCAGGGCCTGCAGAGCCATGGGGCCCCTGGCACGGCCGGCTGCGCCCACATGCTGGGAGCCACGGTCCTGCCAAGGACGGCCTCCGGCCTCTGCCTGCGGGCGCCGGGCCCTTGCCAGCCTCATTGCATTCGACGGGGTGCTCTGTGTCTGCGTCCTCCCCGGCAGCCTGCACACCGTGAGGGCCACCCCAGGGATGGGCAGGACGGACGTCCCCCGCACCACACAGCCGGACGGCTTCTCTGACGGCCTGCACTCTGCTTACAATCCTCCGAGATGCCGGGCTTCGTCCCCCACGGCACCCCTGGAGCCTCCCACAGCGTGGACTGGGAATCAGGCCCTGTGTCTGCCCTGCCGTGGCCTGGACAGCGTCCTACAGCAGGGGGCCCGAATGGCACCCAGCCGGGCCTTCACCCGACTTGCGGGGATGCCCCAGGGCAGGTGCGACCCCGCTCAGAGAGCCCCTGCTGGGCACTGACACCGCCAGCTCTCCGATGGCCACACATGTCAGGCCCAGGAATGGGGACGGCCATGGTTTTAGTGGCTGCCGTAGTGAGGATATTGTCAGAACGCCAGGGTTTGGGTCAGCTTCCCTGTGGCCCGGCAGCCGGGAGTGGGCTCGCTGCACACTCCCACTCGGGAGCCAACAGCCTGCCCACCCCAATATCCAGCGCAGGATATGGTGGGAGAGAGGGCCCTTGGGTCTTTCGGTAGAGCGTGTGACTCTGGGTCCCACAGTCGTGGGTTCAAGCCCCACACTGGCCACGGAGCCAACTGAGAAAAGCCACAGCATCTGCCGGTGAGAGAGGGCGGGTGGGCACCGAGCGGCGGAGAGAGCCAGCCGCGCCGAAGCCTCCGCCCAGCTTCCCGCCCCCGCACCTGTCGTGGGACGTGGGAACCACGGCTCCTGCGTCTGCCTCTTCAGACCTGGCTCTGTCACCACCCCAGGTCCCAATTCACAGGGAACCCAGCAAAGGAGACAGTTAGGAGGGACGGAGTGTGGAGGGGGAAGGGGAAGGCCAACAGTGGGGTCGTAAGGCCCTTGCCCACCGCAGCTTACAGGGGAACTTAGCACTGTCACCCGGCAGGGGCCATGTGGAGACTAGAGTAGATCTGGGGAACCAGTCCAGAAAGAGAGCAGAGAAGAAGCCCAGAAAGCAGGTTTGGGCAGAGGAAGGGGTGGAGAGGGCAAGGGAGGGGGAGAGAGAGAAAGAGAGGAGGAAGGAGGGTGAGGGACCCAGAGGGAGGGGGAGGGAGGCCGGGGGAGGGAGACACAGGGGCCGGGGGAATAGCTTCCGCCTTCCATGGACCCTGACCCCAGGCCTGGGGCCCCGTGAATCTGGAACTTTGTAAGGTCCGTGTTCAGAGGGCCCGGGTGGCCCCACAGCAGAGCCGGGGTGGAAGTGAGCTGGCGAGCGGCGCACCCCCCTAGCCCCGCGTCTGTGAGCCGCCCGCCAGGCTGAGGCGCCTGAGAGACCCGTCGCTCGGCTCAGGGGAACCACGGCAGCTCTGATGTGGAGAGGGAAGAAGCTTACTTCGGAGGGTCCAGAGTGATACTCTCGAGCGCCGACGGTAACTGCACTAAATGCCCAAGCAAGCAAAAGAGCCTGCGATTCAAAACGGTAACGGGAGAGAAGCACAAGTTCTGAATTACCGGGCACTGAGAAGCCGTGTGAGCTCTTCCAGGAGCACGACTGGGACAGGAAACCAGCAGAAACTGCAGGAGTCCCACCACTGGTGGTTCGGAAGAAGCAGGTTTCCCTGGAAGTTCTGGGAGCGGGGTGAAGCCTTCCCTCTCCTTACACAGAGAGGGGCGCACCCCCAAGATTTTCACCTGGAGGCACAGAAGGTTCCGGACACAGATGGGAGCAGCCACGGTTGGGCATCAGTTCCCTTCTTTCCTTCCACAGCAGCAGTCCCTAGCCAGCCCCATGCAGCTGGAAGACTGGTTTTCTGCCTTTGGAGCTGGGGCTAGCTGCTGGCAAGTTAGCAAATCCATGGGTGGGTCTCAGAGAGCTGCTTACCAGAAGGATGAGAGGGATGTGAGGAGGGGTGGGTGTTGGGTTTGTCCTCCAGCCCTTCCCTGCCTGTCTGCCTGGAATGTTGGATGCAATAGCTGGAGCTCTAGCCACCATCTTGTGCCATGAGGTTTCCTGTGAGCACGGAAACCAAGCACCAAGACTTGTTGGTGAGGCACAGGAATGAAAGAGACCAGACCCGGCAGTGGCTCTAACAGCCCCAAGTGCCTTCACGGGGCCCTCCTCCACGGACGAGGGCAAGACATTACATATTCTGTGTAAACACTGTGATTTCCAGCCCGTCTCCCGCAGTGGACAGAATATATAGCTGATGGCACATTTCAGCAGACCGAGCAGGACTCTTCTCATACATGTGTCCATCACCGTGAATGTGATGCAAAACAAAAACTTAAATATTTGGGTGAGCGGTTAATAAAGGAAGAGTCACAACTTTCGATTCACCAGTCAGAAAAGACTCCATCTGCTCCTCTATCTCAAGTGGCACATGAGATAATTAAACTGATAGCAGTTTCGCAGTTGATGACCCATGGCATTAATCACTGAGGAAACGGCTGTACGTGAGACAGGAGCCTTAGGACAAGCCACCCTCCAGACTTCCTGAGACGGCGCAGGGGACCAGCTAGGATTTCTGCACGGGGGTCCGTGCTCGTGTCCTGTACTGGCCTCGCATGGACGTGAACACGTGCCTCACTTTCTGGGAGAGGCCGCACTCTAGGTCCTCTTTCTTCCAAGGCGCCCTTCGGCCCTTCCAGGTGGGAGCTCCCTGGAGACCTCTCCCCGGATGTCCTCAGTCCTGCTGCGCACACACGCCCCATGTGAACTGTTCGACCTTCTCAGCGTGTTTTCACGTCTGCAAGTGAACCTCCCCTCACGTTCGCGATAGGACAGGCGCCCTGGCTCTCTGTTCACGATTCTCCTTCCCGAGGCGGAAGCCACTGGGAGACGGTCCCGTCCATCAGCGTTCCCGCGGGGACCCGGCTGGCTTTGCATGAGAGACGAGTTGGCCAGCGGTCCCCGGGAGCAGAGCCCGAGATGGGCAGAGGTGAGCATGTGATCTGGGATGCGATTCCAGCACGCAGAAGGGAGGGGAGGGGAGCAGGGGAGAGGCGCCCGAAAATGTGGCTGCATGCCAGTCATCCCGCTTGTCAGCTCCTGCCGCTACCAGACATTAAATTCCGGACCTTCTGGGGGGCCTGGGGGCTCAGTCAGTGAAGGGTCCAACTCTTGATTTCAGCTCAGGTCATGATCTCAGGGTCATGGGATCGAGCCCCTTGTCGGATTCTGTACTCAGCACGGAGTCTGCTTGTCCCTCTCCCTCTGCTCCTGCCCCTGCTCTCTCGCAAAGAAAGAAAGAAAGAAAACCTTAAAAAAAGATTCCTGGTCTGTCTCGTTGCTCCTTCCAAAGCAGCAGCCTTTACATTCTTTCATTTTTCCTATTGCTACTCTGTTTTTTATAATTTGGATTTTGCTCTCCACTTTCTAGTTTCTTTGGGTAGAAGTAAAGAGCATTCTTTCCTTTTGCCTTTTCTAATAAAGCGTTCAGTGTTATAAATTTCCGTATATCGCTTTTTTTTTCAAAGATTTTATGTATTTATTTGACAGAGAGAGATCACAAGTAGGCAGAGAGGCAGGCAGAGAGGCAGAGAGAGAGGAGGAAGCAGGCTCCCCGCTGAGCAGAGAGCCCGATGCAGGGCTTGATCCCAGGACCCTGAGACCATGACCTGAGCCGAAGGCAGAGGCTTAACCCACTGAGTCACCCAGGTGTCCCTAAGTATTGTTTTTTAATGCTTTCCACGCAAGTGGATATGTTATTTCCCACCTTGCTAAGTTATCTTCCACTCTTCCTTTTGAATTCATTGACGGATGGTTTATCTAGAATTGTGTTGTTTAATTTCCAATTACTTGAGTGACTTCTCAGTTGTCTCTGTTGTTAAATCTTAGATTAATACCACTATGGTCAGAACATATTTTCTATGACTGAAGTCCTTTGCAATACATGAAACTCATCTTACGGCCCAGAATATGGTCAGTTTTGGTACATCCTCTATGAGCCTAAGAAGGATGCTTCTGCAGCAGATGTGCGGGGGAAGGTTTCATAAATATCGATTAGATTAAATTGGTTGATGGTGTCGTTCAAACCTTTTGCACCCTTAATATTTTCTGCTTTTCCTCCCAATTATTGAAAGAGAAGTGTTGATATCACCAATCATGATTTTTATTTGTTTCTCCTGGTAGTTCTATAGATTTTTGCTTTCTGTATTTTGAAGCTCTGTTTTAAACGCATAGAGATTTAATATTATCTGTTCTTGATTAATTAACCCACCTATCGTTATACCTGGTGAGGTGATTACATCTACTTTGACCGACATTAGTACAGACCCTCAGCTTTCTTTTGATTATTGTCTGAAACTTCTTCTGTCATTTATCCTCTCTGTCACTTACATTTAAAACGGGTTTCTTCTAGACTGCATATACTTGGGTCTTGCTTTTTCTAAGATTTATTTATTTTAGAGAGAGAGGGAGAGAGCACGAGAGAGTGGGGGAGGGGCTGAAAGAGGAAAGAGAGAGAATCTTTTTTTAAAATCTTTTTATTTTTATTTATTATAATTTTTTAAATTTCTTTTCAGCATAACAGTATTCATTATTTTTTCACCACACCCAGTGCTCCATGCAATCCGTGCCCTCTACCTGGTACCCCAACCTCCCACCCCCCGCCCCTTCAAACCCTCAGGTTGTTTTTCAGAGTCCATAGTCTCTCATGGTTCACCTCCCCTTCCAATTTCCCCCAACTCCCTTCTCCTCTCTAACTCCCCATGTCCTCCATGATATTTGTTATGCTCCACAAATAAGTGAAACCATATGATAATTGACTCTCTCTGCTTGACTTATTTCACTCAGCAGAATCTCTTCCAGTCCCGTCCATGTTGCTACAAAAGTTGGGTATTCATCCTTTCTGATGGAGGCATCATACTCCATAGTGTATATGGACCACATCTTCCTTACCCATTTGTCCGTTGAAGGGCATCTTGGCTCTTTCCACAGTTTGGCGACCGTGGCCATTGCTGCTATAAACATTGGGGTACAGATGGCCCTTCTTTTCACTACATCTGTATCTTTGGGGTAAATACCCAGGAGTGCAATTGCAGGGTCATAGGGAAGCTCTGTTTTTAATTTCTTGAGGAATCTCCACACTGTTCTCCAAAGAGGCTGCACCAACTTGCATTCCCACCAACAGTGGAAGAGGGTTCCCCTTACCCCACATGTTGGGAGAGAGAGAATCTTAAGCAGACTCTCTGTTGGGCATGGAGCCCGATATGGGGTTTGATCCCAGGACCCTGAGATCCTGATCCTCGCTGAAATCAAGAGTTGGGTGCTCAACCGACCAAGCCCCCGGTGCCCCAAGTCTTGCTTTTCACACTGTCTGACGAGGTCACTTGCCCATGTCCATGTGCTGTGAGTACCAAAAAGGCTGAATTTAAATCTATGGTTTTACTTTCATTTCCTGTTTACCATATCAATATGTTGTTCCTTTTTCCTCTTTTGGTGTTCTTATTTTAAATTAATAACTTTAACATTGCATAATTTCTCCGTAATTGGCTTCCTGCACTTACCTTTTTGTTTGCTTATGTGCATAGGGCACACAGTGACGCCACAGTTCGCCTTTACGTAACACTCGCGAGAACCTTGGGAATGTCTGCTGCCGGCCGCCTGCCCTCCCCCCGCAGCCCTGCAGATGCTGTGAGCACCGGGACACTTTGCCATTATTGTTTCTTTAGAGCGTTCTTTCAAAAGGATAGTTAAAGGAAGGAAGGATGTCTTTTGTATCCAGCCAAGGAGCTCCCGAGCCGATCTCTGCTTCCTTGAGTGCTCCCAGATCTCGCCTTTCAGCCTCAGTCCTGAGGTCCTCGTGGGACACAGGTTTCTGGACGGCCGCTCTCCCAGCACCTTGAAGACGTTTTATTGTTCTGGGCCGCATGGCCTCTGATAAGCGTGCGCTGTTTCTGTCTCTCCGTGAGGAATCAGCCTTGCTTCTCTCCCCAGGTTTTAGAGGTTTCCTCTTTAGCTGATATTTAGCAATCTGATAACGCTATTATTATTGTATGGTTTTCTTTATAATTCTCCTGATTAAGCTTGTTGGATTTGTGGATTTATCGTTTTCGTCAAATATGAGAACACTTCCCCTGTTATTTCTTCAACTGTTGTTTTTCTCCCCCGGGAAGAATGCTGGACCTGGTCCCACAGCTCACTGACTTCCTTTTTTTTTTTTTTTTTTTTTTAAAGATTTATCTGATCCTTATTTGCTATCTAGCCATTCCATTGGGAATCTTTTTGCAAGGTCTATTGAAGCGAGGTTCTGTGGGTTTACAAGCGTGTGTTGTCACGAAGCGGCCGCCCCAGTCCGTGCGTGTTCGAGTCCCACCACCCGAAATCACTTCTTCCTGTCCCTTCGCAGCCGGCCTGTCCCGCCCCCAGCTCCGAGCCACACGTCTTCCCTGTCCGCAGCACCCGGCTCGTGGCGTCTGGAGCCTTCTGAGGGCAGGCTTCTGTCCGTCGGAGCGGCGGATCTGGGGTTCATCCGTGTTTGCGTTCGGGTCCGTTCTCCGTCATCAGCTGCCGAGCACTGCACTGCGGGAGCGCTGCACCTGCCGCACCTGCTCCCCAGCTGAGGGACACGCGGGCTGCTCCCAGCTGGTGGTTCTGTCTTGATTGTAAGTAAAACCATTGCGGCCACATAAAGGTCTCACTGTGAACATCAGTTTTCACTGTCCTTGGGCAAGTACTCCAGGCGGGGCCACCAGGCCACGAGTCGCTTATCTGGATGGCCCGGTCCCGCAAGGCCGCGCCACCCCGGCGAGTTACCTTGGCTGCAGCGTCTTGCGCTTTCCATTCTGCAACCATTGTGTTAAGTATGTGATTTTGTAGTGATGTTCATGTGCATTTCACTCACGTCCAGCGTTAAACACTTTTATCTGCTTATGTTCCATCAGCGGGTGCTCCTTTGTGAAACGTCTTTTGCCACTTTCAGCGGGGTTTGTGGTCTACCTAACACGGAGTTCTGAGATCTCAGCATATAATCCAGACCCACTCTTTGATCAGATAGGTGTTCTGCAAACATCTTCTCCAGTTTTTGGCTTATTTTCATTTACTTAACATCTTTTGAAGAGATGTGAACTTTGATGAAAATATCTCGAGGATAGAACTTTGGTGCAATCCAATTTATGGTGGTTTTCTTTCATCTTTTTGCTATTATAGCCAATAAATCTGCAGATCCCAGGACACATGTATTTTCTACACTTTCTTGTGAAGATTTCATAGTATTAGATTTCACATTTAGCTCTATGATTTGCTTAATAGACATTTTATTTATTTATTTGACACAGAGAGAGAGATCACAAGTAGGCAGAGAGGCAGACAGAGGGAGAGGGGGAAGCAGGCTCCCCACTGAGCAGAGCCTGATGCAGGGCTCGATCCCAGAACCCTGGGATCATGACCTGAGCTGAAGGCAGAGGCTTAACCCACTGAGCCACCCAGGTGCCCTTATTTTTAATATTGGCATATGTTGAGAATTATTTTGTGTATTTGGAAATTCAATTTCCAAGCACTCTGTGTACAAAACTCTGCCCTTAATCCTGTTTTGAAAATCACCTGAGCAGGGATGTGCGGGTCCATCTCCGACCCCTCCACACTCTTCCCTGCTGTGTGCTTTATTGCATGTGGACTAGTGTCTTGGCTACTGTGGCTTCATTGTAAGCTCTGATATCAGGGGGCAGGCTTCCTTCAACATTTCTATTTTAAAAACTTCGGCTCATTTGCATACTTAGCCTCTCCATACAAAATTTTGAATAACCATGACATTTGTACAATTTTGCTGGGATTTTTATTGGAATTACATCGAGTTTGTAGATCAGTTTGGAGAGACTTAACCATATCAAGTATTCTAACCCACAAACATGGTATAGTTTAATCTGTAGATCTTACTCAAATTCTTTCAACAGTGTTGTGTAATTTTAAGTGTATGGAATGCGTATAAATTTTGTTAGATTGTATCTAAACATTCCTGATTTCGGTGCTATTACAAACAGCACCTTTTATTTCAGTTTCTGTCTGCTCACCGGTAGCATTTACAAAGCTCCTTCTCATGTGTAGATAATAGAAAACCCATGAAGTCCTTTTGGCAGGTTGTGGTCATTGTGAAGTCAAATCCCAGGGTGAGATGGGGAACTACTATAAAGACCCAAACCAGGAGCTGGCACACTTTCTCTGCAAATGTAACTCTAGCTGTAAGGATTTTCAGGCCATACAGTATTTAAGCAACTCCTTGGCTAGTGGAAGGCACAGGCAACAGATACGTAGTCGAGCACAGGGGGATGGGTGGGCCTGCTGCCTCCTGACCCCAACGAGGTTTGCTGTTCACTGCTGCATCTGGCTAGACGCGTGGGCTCATCTGGACACTGGAAAGCAACTGAGCCATAAGGATGGTTTGGTCAGCAAACAGGCGGTCCCCTGAGATCGAAGAGAGACTAATAACCCCAGGAGGGATGAATGCTTTAAAACCCATCAACATCCTCTTCAAATCCCAGCCTGTCAATTACGACCCCAGGTTCCTGTGGATTTGCCACCCCGCCCCCCCGGCTTCCGTACATTGGTTACTGCCTGTCCTCAGATACCTCGAGAGTCACTTCCCCGCGTACAGGACACCACCAAATATTTGCAGAGCCAGGCAGCCACAGGGCAAGTAAAGACCTCACACTTACCTGTCGAGGAGAAAACAACTGAAAAGAAGTAAGGTGTGTGCGGTGTGTGTTTGTGTGCGTGTCCTGGACCAGTGCAGTTTCCAAATTCTCCCCCACGCAGGACGGGGCTGCATTCCCATGGACAGGACCTGTCGGCCAACTCTTCAGAACGAAGCCATGGCCTTCGCCGGACAGAAGCCTGCTGCAGCCAGGTGGAGAGGACGAAAGGTCTTGTCCTGTCGCTACCACGTGAGTGCACATGCATTTGCTCAGTGCCTACTACGGACCAGCCCTCGTAGCAGACTGAGAGCAAAGCAGGACAGAAACAGGGTCCCCCGCCTGGGGCTTCAGTTCTTGATGAACTCTGTGTGCGGGTGGGAAGTATCAGCTCCTGTGGGGGAGCATGCCCTGGGAGCCCTTGGCCACGTCTGGAGATCTGGTTGTCACGCCCAGGACGAGGGTGCTCCTGGCACCCTGGGGGAGGGGCCAAGGATGCGGCACCCTCCAGTGCCCTGGGCAGCCGGGCACAGAGAAAGTCTGTCCCGAGGGCCAGCAGTAGCGAGCAGGAAAACCCGCCCGTGTCACAGCCGTGCGCTGGTGTGTCGGGAATGATCACCTGTGAGCATCTGCACTCAACACAGTTCAACTCGAATGAAACCTGTCACGCTACAAACGTTCGTCTCTGCGAGGCCCAGCTGCATGTAACCCCGAGGCCCAGCTGCATGTAACCCCGACAGGGTCCCTGAAGCACTTGATGAGGGAGAAAGATGGTCCCCACTCCTGCAGAACCCACAGAATCCCCCTGTCCCGCGGGATGAAGTGCTACTTCCTTCTTTTCCTTCTGGGCCCTGTGCTGGGGACCTGGGTACCAGAGTCAGGGCCCGAGAGGCCGGGTCCACAGGCGCAGCGCCGGAGCAGGGCTCAGAGCTGCCTGCGTGCTGGGGGGTCATCGAGCTTTCCCGTGCAGGACGCTGCTCTGCCCCCAGCCCGCCAGGGCCCCTTGTTGGGACACCCCTGCGTTTCACCCTCGCGGGGCCTGCGGGACTCAGCCCGCACCCACCTCCAGGGACACTATGGCTGGGGAAGGCCTTCCCCGACCTCTGCACACGCTGCTCACGGACACTCCCCGCCCTGTACCGCCGTCCCACCCAGTGGAACCCGCTGCAGCCGCGCCGGGACAGGAAGGCCACCGGAGGCCGCGGGCGGGGCTCGGACCATGCGGCGAGGCTGGCAGACCGGAGACAAAGGCCGGTGAACACCCGCGCCACGGGTTCAGGCCACACGCGGGCAGAGGGTCGCCGAGCCGCACGGCTCCGCGCAGCACCGCGCACACGCACCACACACGCGCGTTCGCGGGTCCTCACGGCGGCAACCGCGCTCAGCGGAAGCCTGGACTCCGTCTGCGGTCGGGGAGCCGCGTCGGCCTGGACTCCCGAGCTGCTGTCCAGGCTGCCGCGCCGGTCGTCGGGACAGGACCGGGCGGTGCCGTGGGAGCGCGGCGGCCGCACGCAGACCCGGCCGAGCCGGGGACCCTCCGTCCCGAGGGATCTGGGTTGTGAGCCGGGGCAGCCGCGCTCTCCCCGGTCCGCACGACGCACTCCCCACCCCCCACCCCGGGCCCTGCCGGACGCAGGGGCGGCGCTGGGCGGCGACACGACGCGCAGAGGCAGGAGGACGCGAGGCTGGACACGGTCCACGCGGTTCACGTTTTATTGTCGGTCCCCAGCTGGGGCCCTGCCCGGCTACATCTGCCTCTGCTTGTGCTTCGGGTTCGCGCGGCAGTAGATGAACCAGCGGCCGCGCCTCTTCACCCGGTAGCAGTCCCGGCAGCGCTCCCGGACGACGCCCTTGGTCTTGAACCCCAGCGCGGGCGGCAGGCCGGGCGGCCCCAGGGCGGGCAGCAGGCGGACGGGCAGCAGGCGGGCGGGCAGCCCCGCGGCCCCCGCAGCGCCAGGGCGTCCGGGCAGGAGCGTGGAGAGCGCGCGGGGCACGGCCGGGGCGGGCGGCGGCCGGAGCAGGGGGCCCAGGGCGGACACCAGCCTCTTCGCCGCCAGCATCTTCGCCGCCAGCGCGGCCGGACCTGAGCGGGAGCAGAACGCGGTCCTGCGGGGCCTCGCGCACCCCGGCAGCGGCGCCCCCGCCCCCCTCCGCGGCCCCTGACCCCAACCCCGCGCCCCCGCCCCCCCGGCCGCCGGCGGTCCGCGAGGTCCCGGACATGCCCGCGGGAGACACCAGGCGGCCCTTCTCGGCCGCGGCGTCCGGGGAGCGCAGGGCGTGCGGCTGTGGCCCACGCAGGGTCCCCCGAGCCCCCGCAGCAGCCACCGCCCCGGCCCCTCGCGACTCCCGGCGCCCCTCACCTGAGAAGAACCCGACCGGGACGACGGGCCGCGCGCCTCGCAAGCGCCTGCGCAATGGGGCGCCGACGCCGCCGCCCGGACTCTGCGCCAGGAAGAAAGATGGCGGCGGGGGTCACGTGGTCATCCGCCCGGGGCCGGGCGCAGAGGCGGAGTCGCCGACGACTCCCGGGACGGCCTCCCGCCCCCGGCGCCGACGGGTTCGGACCGCGCCCCGGGGAGCGGAAGCGAGGCCCGGGACGCACGGGAAACCCCAACCCGCCGGCAGGTGTAGGGCACGGACGCACCCGGAGCCCACGCAAAACCGGGGAGCACCCTCGGCGCGCAGTCGGGGATTCCCGGGGAAGGCGGTGGGCTCCGGGGGCGGCTCCTCGCCGGCCGCCCTCGGACCACCGCCCGCTACGGCCCGGCCCAGCCGAAGCCGAGTCTGGCGCGCGCGCCTCCCGCCGCGGCCACGGGAGCCCCGCGCCCGCCCTGCCCCCTGCCGCTGTCTAAGGGCGCCGGGGCTGCGAGCCGCGGGCCCCCCGGGTGCGCGAGGGGCGGGTCCGCCGGGGCTGACGGTCCCGCGGGGCCGCCTCGAGCTCGCCGGCCGCTCCCTGCAGCCGCGCTGTCCCCGCGGTGCTCGCCGCTCGCTCCAGCGGGGCCCCCGCGGGGGACACCCCCGTCGTCATCAGTGACCGGCCAGTGTGCGCCGCGCCCCTGCACCTCCCGTCCTCCCCGTCCCACCCCGGCGGGAAGCTCCCGGCGGCCGCCGGCGCTCAAGCCGCGAGCACAGTTTCCCGCCTTTTCCCGGCCGGGCCGCGGCCCCCGCCTGGATGCTCCCGCCGGAGCGCAGTGCGCGTGCGCGACTCCCCGAAGCGCGCGAAGTCGGGCCGCCGGGGCCCTGCGACACGGTGCGCATGCGTCAGCGTGTCGGTGCGCCGGGTCAAGGGTCAGCCCACAAGATGGCGGCGGCAGTGACCTTCTGCCGGCTGCTGGGCCGCACCGGCCCGGCGGCGCTGAGCCTGCCCCGGGGCGCCCGGTGCTTTGGGGTGCGCACGTCGCCGACCGGGGAGAAGATTACGCACACCGGCCAGGTAAGCGCTGCGGCGTGGAGGCCGCCCTCCGTCTCGGCGCGGTGCCCGCGGTGCCCGCGGCTGGGGGACGCGCTGGCCGGAGCGCCCGGTTCCCGGAGGAGCGGCGGCCGCGCGCGGGGTCCCGCGGGCCCGGGGACTGTGTGGGTCTCACGCTCTGACGCGCGGGGCGCTGAGGGCGCGGGGGTCCTGGGCGAGCCGCCGTCGGGCTCGCGTCTGCGCCGCGCTGCGCAGGGGCCGCCGGAGCGCAGGCACGGCCGGAGGCGACTCCGGGACCCCGTCACCGCGCTGCCCCGGGAACGCTGGCCTGCGCCGCCGCCGGCTGGGAAGGAAACGGGGGCCCCTCCGGTGCCCGCGTCCGTCCGCTCCTTCAGCCCCGCCTCGCCGTCCCCGGCGTCGTCGCCTCCTCTCTCCTTCGGGCTCTCGCCGAGCTGCGCCCCCGCCCGCGCAGCCGCCCTCGGTCCCCCTGTCCTCGGTCCCCGCGGCCCTCGGTGACAACGGCCGAACCTTCCGCGCACGCTTTTCCGTAATGCAGGCTGTTGGCACCCAGCGGCTGTAAAAGTCTCGCACGGTCTCTCCCCAGGTCTACGACGACGCGGACTACAGGAGGGTCCGGTTCGTGGGTCGCCAGAAAGAGGTAAGCGGACGTGAGGGACAGACAGTGCGTCTCCGTGAAGCCTTCACGGCACAGCGAGGCACGAAAGAGACCGGAGTTCTCAGACGAGCCCCGGCGGCTCTGGAAGTCTGCGGTTCTGTCTCGTTCTGTTTCCCTCCGGGTCCGCGCCGCAGCGTAAGCGCGGTCTGGGGGTGAGTGTGAGCCAGGCGGCCCTTTGTTTTCCTTTCCTTTCTCTGCCTCATACTGCCCAGACCCTCAGATTAAAGCAGGTCACATCACCAACTTTTAAAAATCACTCTTTCCACCCCCGTGCTGGGGTTTGCTTGTCATCCTTGCTGCCGGACAGAGGGGGCCTTGCTCTTACAGGGACGGACACTCCCGAGCTGAAGCTGGCAGGAGGACCGTCCTGCCCTGAGTGGCTGTGACTGGTCCCGTGCGGGGACGGCAGGAGAGAGGATGCGGTGGTGGTGTTTCCAGGAACCTGAGCTCCTCCTAATTCCTCTCTGACCTGCGCTGCGGGATCCGCAGTCTGCGTGCCGTGCCGTGGTCTGGGCGGTCTTCTCTTCCGAGTCCTTTTGTCCTCCGCAGTCACCTCGTGCCCCTCCTTCCCTCGGTCAGCCTTCTTGCTAGTTCTTGTTTCTTCTCAGCTGTCCGTAAGTTGTGTTTCCCGCCCCTCTGATCTTGGTTACAGTGTCTGTTCTTAAGTTCTTTTTCTACTTCCTTTCCTGCCTTGCGGGGGACAGGGTGGCGGAGACAGAGTTCAGTGCCTCGGGTGGAGCCATGGGTCCTGACGCTTTGGGTGGCCCCTGCGGTCCGGCCCCCGCTCCCCAGCCCAGCAGTTCTGATGCGTGAGCAACACCTGGTTCTGTCCCGGGCTCCTCCCTGCTAGAGACTGTGGCCTCTGGTTTCTGATCGTCTTAGCAGGGGGCAACCGGAGCAGCTGAAAACCAAAACCAGCCCAACAAAACCAGAATTTGCAAAGCCAGTGGAGTGTGAACAGAGGAGGCAGAGCTGAAGGTGTTCCCTCACCCAGGTCCGGAGCCCCTGTCCTCTCTGCGGCCTTTAGCTGTGGGACATCTCGTGTGTTCGGGGAGCTCCCGTTGTGCGGGTGCGCGTGTTTGTGAACGAGGAGCGCTGCTCTGGCCACAGACATTTGGCGCTTAGTAGCATGGTGAGAGTGTTAGCGTTTCCCAGAGGCGTTGTTTTGGAAGAGTTTCTCGTGTACTGGGAGCTGGGACAGGACGTGTGACGATTCCCCCGGACCCGCCTCCTGCCAGGCGGCCTGTTGCAAGTAGCACCTTCTGTCCGGGTGCTGCGGTCGCTACAGCGGATGCTTTGAACACTTGGTGGTGTTGACACGTGAGCTCAAGCCCGCGGTTTGTGCCGGGCTTCACTGTCGGTGCTGTACAGTCTGTGGATTGTGACAGACACGTGTCCTGCGTCCGTTTTACAGCATCGGAGGGTAGTTTGCCTGCCCTGACAATGTCTCACGTTCCCCCGTTCATCCTTCCTCCCCCCAGCCTCCGACAACCACGGATCTTGCTAGTTCTCTAGTTTTGGGGAGTTGTATTTTAAGAAACCCACCGAATCTGAGCTTAATCTGATGAACGAGGAGCGCGGAAAGCTGGATAGCTGAGCTGGCCTTTGCAGAGAGCAACGGAAAGTGTCTGTGCGTGGCTCATGGCTACTCCTGGCCAGAGGCACCCGGTGCAGTTTGCGGCGTGTCTGCAAAGGAATCCGTGCGGGCCTGTGACGGGATCTTCCTAAGACGAGGCACTCCCGTGCTGAAGAACGGCCGCGCAGGAAGGGGCAGAAGCCAGGCCTGCCATGGTCCTGGGCCACCTCTGCGAGGCAGGGGGCTGGAACCGAGCAGAGGCTTGTCTGCAGCTACAGAAAGCGTTTCGTTGACTTGGTGGTCACGCACATCAGACGAAAGGCACACGTGTCCTGTCCTCCAGCAGAAGAGCCCGTGCGGACGGGAGACGGCGTGCGGCATGGCGGTCACAGTGACAGCAGCAGCAGCTGTCTCTGTCCCCTTGCGGCTCAGAGGACTTGTCCGGTCTCGAATGTGGCTCCAGGCCGCTCTGTCCGACCGCATCCGGATCTGTGCAGCCCCCTAAGCGCTGCCTGCCCCCCTCGCTGACCTCACTGGGCTGAGGGTGCTGGGTCCGAGGGGACGAGCCGCTAGGGAACCCCCACCCCGGGAGGCCTTCAGCGAGCGTGTGTCCTATTCCGTTGCTGCTGGTTATTGCGACGGGGCTGGCGTCATTCATGGGTATTAAAGATGCTCAACAAGGCGGAGAGCGCAGAGCACTGGGAGGCCGAGTCCGTTGAGTACAGCCCCCCGTGCTCTCCACTTGCTGCAGTGATGACGGGGCGGCTCAGCCCAGGCGGGTCGCCCTTGCCGGCTGGGGGGCAGCGGGGAGCCTCGCTGCCCAGGTGCTCTGGACATGTCCTGCCCACCTCAGACGGCCTCCGACCCCCCGGCAGGCAGGTGAGTCTGGCTGCGACTCTGGCTCATCCGCTGGGCAGCTTGGTTCCTCAGTAGCAGCTGGAAGGTCCCAGCCACTGCGGAGCTGAGGAGCGGTCCCCGTGGCACCTGCTGTGTTTGGTGGAGTGACGTGAAGCCTGTCCACCCCAGAGGGGTCTGGACGTTGTGGACGCACAGCAGGGGCTGTGAGTGCTGGAGGGAGGAGCTTGCGGGTGGGGTGCATGCGCTGTGGCTACGGGCCCCACCGGGAGGGGCGAGTGTCCCGCAAGGGCTTGTAGCCCTTGGCTTGTTGGGCCTTGCTTCTCCTGGGCGCTGGCAGAGTGGACCACTCGCGTGGTGAAGTGACTTCTCCGCTGAGGTGGCCCATACTCCCCGTGCAGACGCTGTAGGAAACATGGGGTGTGCGCCAGGATCGACGGCGGCGTGAGACCCTGGGCGTTGTCGTCCCCGCTGACTGCGGCCGCACCCCGACACCTCCGCGAGCTGCCGACTGGACCGCAGCGCTGCGAAGGGGCGCATGTGTCTGCACGTCCAGGCGGCTTGAGGAGGCTGCACGAGCCCGCGGGACGCAGCGCTCCCGAGGCTCGGAGGCCAGTGGCCGGGCGCTGAGCCTCGAGGTCTGTGCCTTCCTCTCGCCCTCTGGCTGTTCCACGCGTCCGTGCTTGTCCTCAGCCCCTGCCCCGGCCACATCCCCCAGGGCACCTGCAGATGCTGCTGTACAAAAAGCCTAGGAGGTGTTTTTGAGCATTTTCTCCAAATTTGTATTAGTTTGGATGAAAATACCAGTCTTTACTGTGGTTTGAAAATTACATACGTGTGTGTGTCCGTGTGTGTTCAAGCAGATGTCGGGGTCACAGACCCCGGAAGTCCGATTCCGGCTGGGCTCTTACTACTCCGATCGCGCGTCTCCCCGAGCGGGTTGGCAGCGTCCAGCACGGGGTCACTCCGCGGGGCTGTTCCTCCTTGTAGAGTTGAAGACTGTCCCGTGTGCTCCCGCGTTGCACCTTGTGCTTTTCGTGGGCGTGAGCTCAGTGTGATGTAGGGAGTAAATTGTCCATGGAACAGTCACTCCCCAGAGCACGGGTTAGACGAAGATCGCAGCCTCCACCCGATGAAGTTAAGCCCGTGCGTCTTTGTGCCCAGTCAGTGGGCCGCCAGGAGGTAAATGAGAAGGTAATTTCACATTCGTTACGTGAGTGACGCATAAAGGACAATCATACGGCCGTTGGACAGTCAGGGGCCTCTGACACCGTCTGCCTGAAACCCACGGTGCTGACGGCTGAGGCAGGAGCCCGGGCCGCTGTGATGTCCCTCTGCGTTCATGCGCGTGGAAGGCCCGCGGGTGCGCCTCCGGGCCTCGCCTCCGTCGGGGCGGCCAGACCAAGCCCTGAGCTGCCACCTGGGCTCGGCTCTGGGACTCTGCGTGCGCCTGGGGTTGAACTGAATCCCGGGAATGAGACGTTCATCACGGACGGTCAGGGTCACCCTGGGGCTGAGCGACAGGGGCAGTCCTGTGTCAGTCTCTGGTGTCAGCTGCCCTTCCCGCGGGAGATGGCGGTCTGTTTGACGGCCATGCTGGGGGCCCGGGGTTTGTTCGTGTGTCCCTTGTGACACGTGTGTCCCTTAGGTAGACGCCGTCCCGTGTTACAGCACAAGCTTCACGTGTGCGATGCACGGCTCTGTGCAGCCGAGGGGAGCGGGCCCTCCCGGCCTCCGCAGCCGGCTGTCAGGTGCGCGTGTAAGCGGAGCGGCGAGGCCGCGTGTGGGGCCGCTGTGCTCGGAGAGCCTGTGGGATGGCCCGGCCTCCCCACCCGGCCGCGCTGTGTGCGACCCCTGGGCTCTGCTGGAGCCCCATGTCCCCGTAACCTCCTGCTGAGTTTGTAGAAACGAAACTTCACAAAGTCGGAGTCTGTAGTAATAATTAAGTTTTCCCAGAATGTCTGCAGTCTGTGGGTTGGGACATTATCTGAGTCCACGGCAGGCAAGGCCGTCTGTTCCCGTGCACGAGTGAGGGGCTGGGCCCTGCGGGATCGCGTGTGCTCTGGACGGAGTCTGCTGGCTTTAGAGAAGCTGTTCGCGGAGGCCGATTGTGCCTTTCTAACGCATTTCCAGGTTTCTTTAAAGTTCAGAGGTCCCAGCCCCCCTTTATTTGCGAACATTGATCCTCGTTTCCCTGTCTTCGCTGCGGTGGGGCCTTTCCCTGTCAGTGGGGCTCTGGGGACGCGGGGCAGGTGCCCCACTGGGCCCCGGCAGCCGGGACTGACCGGCACGGCTCTGCGGTCAGGCACCCACGGTACCGAGGTTGGCACTCACTGCGCGGCTGGCGGGCGAGCCCGGGCAGCGCTTACTGTGTGTAGCTTCCGTTTCCTGTCCTGTCTGCGCGCAGTGTCCCCCCGTGGTGGCCGCGGGGATGTCTGCCAGGAAGAGGAGTGGCCCCGGCAGCGTGCGTCCCGTGGCGTGTGCTGCGCGCAGACGGGCCTCCGGCTTCCAGAGGCGGGTGACGTCCCAGATGTGGTCTCGCCGTCGTTTTCCGCCCTGGGTGGGTTGACGGTGACACGGGGTCTGGAGGAACCACGAGCTGCTGCCGCCTGGGAGCCCGAGCGTGGGACACCAAGCCCTGCAGACGGCCGAGAGTGTGGTGGGGCGTGATGGTGGCCGGGGTCGGCTTTGGGGAGCACACGCCGTTGGAGGGGGACGTGCCTCTGGACGGCTCTCCGGTGGGAACCTGCAGCCCGTGGCATGGGCCGGCCCCCCGGGGTGAGACGCGGGAGTCGGCTCCATAACAGGGCGGGGGGCACGTTGGGGCCCTTCCCCCCCCCACACACACACACTCTCTCTCTCTCTCTCACTCTCTCTCTCGGATGCTTTACCTTCCAGCCTTGGGAGCTTTGTCTCCGGGGTGATGGCCAGGGAGGCTGTGCGTGCCTGGCTCAGGGTGGGTCAGGTCCGAGCCGGGTGGGTCTCCTGGCCTGGGTCCCCTTGGCCACAGTAGCTTGCTGTGAGACGCGTTACTTGCCAGGTGTGCGAATCTCTGGTTAACGAAACAGATGTGGGGGGATAGTGTCACGGTCCCTCGTCCCGCGAGCCGGGTCTGACGCAGCCGTTACCAACCAGGAGGCTTCCCGAGGCGGCCGCGCTGCTCTGTGTGCTGATGGCCCACAGCCCGCTCCCCGCCAGGGCCGCCCTTCCGCAAGCAGGTCGCCGACTCGGTCCCGGTGAACCGAGTCCCTGGTGCGTGCCGACCCCCGAGGCAGTGACGGGACCGCGGACTACCGCGATCTCTAAGTTAAGTAGCTGATGGGAGGTTGAGTCCTGATTGTGTCATAGTAAGAAGAATCTTGTGGCTGAGGACACAGGTAAGCCCCAGGCAGTGCACCTGCTGACGTGTCTAAGTGTCTTTTAACTCTTAGGTGTCGCCCCTCCCCCCTAGACGCTCACAGATGCTCCCTTTACCTGCTCGGGAGTCGCCTGGCCGTGGACCCGGGCCTCTCTCTCTGCTGCGTCGGCGGCGGCTGGGTCTCCCGGCTGCTGTACGTAGTGGGGTTCGGTGCCTCTGTTCTTGGGGTGTGGAACCCGGGTTGGCTGTGGCGGCTGCATCAGGTCAGACTCGGGGTCTCTGTGCGAGGTCACTGCGTGGGGGCCGCACGGGGTTCCAGGGCGGTGGCCGTGACTCCAGACGGGGTTGAGGGTGACGCGGTCTTCCCCGCAGCTTGAGCGCTTGCGTGAAGACACTGGGTTAGCCTGAGGAAGCGGGAGTATCGGTTCTTTCCCTGTGGCCCAGCTCTCACGGTGACGTCCGTCCCTGACGGCGAGGTATTTATTCAGTCTTCAGATCGGCGAAATCCCAGATTTCAGCATATTTGTTGGGTTTCTGTCCCTGCGGTTGCAACCCCGTCGTCTCTCCGGTGTGCCGTGTTGTCCCGTGTTGCTCCATGCGGTGTTTCCCCGAACTGGCTGCCCTTTGGGTGCGGCCGTGGGAGTCTGCCAGAGCTTCCTTGCCCCGTGACTGCGGGGCCTCTGCCGGCGGGGACAGCCGGCCCTGGGTGCCTTTCTGCATGTCACGGGTGGAGCGAGACGTGGGGCCGGGAGCAGAGCTGGCGTTGAAGCCGGGGCGCAGTGCGGGGGCTCTGGTCCGCCCCTTGGGTATGACCAGGGGCAAGTGTTCGTAACCTGGTTCCTGCCCCTTTTCTGTGAGTTTGGAGTTGTGTCCGGGTGGGAAGTGACGTGTGTGTGCGCGTGTGTCGTGAGCATGTTGAAGACCGGATGCGAACCTACGAGAACGTGTCGAGGCGCCTGTGCTGGCAGGACCTGAGTGTGGGGCCGTCCTGTACGGAGACATAAATTCTGTGAAATTGTCCCGCTTTTGTACTTGGCTACATGAGCTTTTCTTTCCGTCTCGTTCCAGGTGAATGAAAACTTTGCCATTGATCTGATCGCCGAGCAGCCCGTGAGCGAAGTTGGAAATCGTGTGATCGCGTGTGACGGCGGCGGGGGGGCTCTTGGCCACCCGAAAGTGTACATAAACCTGGTACCGTCCCGCGCGTCCCTCGCGGCGCTGGCCCTCACCTTTCCTCCGGCCACGTGGTAGGGACCGTGTGGTGGGCGCCCTCTCCGTGGGGACGCGCCTGGCACTGCCAGCACAGTCGTCCACTTTCCTGCCACACCTGGGGCTTGATCTTCCTGGAACCTCGTTTTGGACGTTGTGCCCCACAGGGCCTTGGCGAGGGGAGGACCGGGACGATCGAGCAGAGGGGTGAGCGGGGGCCGAGGCTCAGGTCTGCCACGGCGTGGACACGAGGGCGGGGCGTCGCAGCTCCCTGGCTCCCGGTCTGCTTGTGGCCTGAGCGTGCCCGGACCGGACCGTGGCCTGGGGGCTGCTGGGCCTCTGCGCAGCGCCCACCTGTTCCAGTCCGTTGAATTCTGGGCCTTCGCGGGCTGGGAGAGAAGACGGGCGCTGATAAGGCCGGAAGACGTGTCCCCAGGGTGGTCCCACAGGGCTGGAGCTAGGGTTCAGGCCCCTGCCCGCGGCTGGCTCATGAGCTCTCTCTTCTGAATCTTGCAGGACAAGGAGACGAAGACGGGGACGTGCGGCTACTGCGGACTGCAGTTCCGACAGCACCGGCATTAGCGCGGGCCGTGCGCGCACAGCGCCTCTCGCTGGGGCTGAATAAACGGTGTTGGGACCCCGGACGGCGAGCCACCTGCTTGTTTCTTTCCGAGAAGCGGCGTTTCCTCCGAAGCGCAGACCGCAGCGGGGTCGTCCTCGGGGGCGCGTCCTGCGGCTCCGCGGCCGTCGTCACGGCGGGGCCGGGCTGGGTGGCTCAGGGCCAGGCGGGAGAAGAACCGCTCTGGTTCCGCAGACAGAATGGAGGTTTGTCAGGCGAAGGGCTCCCCGTTTGCCTCCGCACTCCGACCGGAAGACCGTGCCCCCCCACCACTGTCCCGCCACCCACCTACAGTCACGCTTCCCTCTGTGCTCTTGTCGCGGGGAAGTGTGAGATCTTAAAGCCCGAAGCATCTGTGTTCACGCAGGCCGCATCCAGGGCAGTCTGCGGAGTGGGGAGCAGCAGGGTCACCGGAGAGCAACACTGGGACTCGGGAAGGAAGGGGACGACTCGGGAAGGAAGGGGACGGCTCGGGAGCGTGCCCGCAAGCCCGGACACGCGGTCTGTGGGGTCCAGGAGGAGGCAGCGCTGGGCAGTGTGAGGTGAGGAAGGAGGGAAGGAGACAGAAGGGAAGCCTGGGCAGCGTGGGGCACGCCCGCCTCCCAGCAGGGCTGGCGAGAACACGAGGCTACGTATGTTCTGACCCTGAAATGTGTGGGCACCGAGCGGTGGGGTCTGGAGAAGAGAAAACTATTCGAGCTTCCGGATGAAAGAACAGATCGCCTAAGGAAGGCGTTCTCAGAAGGGCGGGAAGCCTTTCTGTCCTGGGAGCTGGAGATCGTCAGGAGCATCAGGAGCCTGGAACAGGCACCCGTCTTGAGGGGGACGCTCCGTGGACCCCTGTAGGGCCAGCCCAGGCCTCGGGGGCAGGGCAGGAGTGGGTGGGGCCTGCCGGTGGTGCGCGCCAGTCCAAAGCTGGGCACGCCTGGGCCATCGTGAGGCTCTTCTGGCAGAAGTGCCCAGGGGCAAGCAATGGGGGAGGGGTGTGGGGGGGAGGGCCCAAGAGACCCCGGGGTCACGACGGGTCGGGGGGAGCTGGAAGGGGCTGGTGGTCTCGTCAGGGTGGAGCGTGAGCAGGATGAACACAGGAGGGACGTCACGCGGCCTCGGTGTCCAGAGGCCTCGGAGCCCCGTCAGAGCTGCACCCGGGTGGCGTGGTGCCCTCCAAGGGAGCGGGCCTGGCCGGCACATGCCGGGACTGTGGCGGTTGGAGCACGGCGGGCAGCCTGGACGCCCATGGGAGGGCCCCTCGGCCGCGCTGCGGGGCGCAGGTGGGTCTTTGTCCAGCTGGCCGCGAGTTCAGCCTCGCGCGGATGTTCTAGCAGACGCTTTCTCCATCTGTTGGAATGTGATGCTTTTTTCCGTTAAATATGGGCCACAGTGAATTACTCTGATTTTCTAGAGGGAACCGTTCCTTTGCCAGGCGAGGCCCCACGCGCTCCTGGAATCCTTTTCCTGTGAGGCCTCGTGTGGTTTGGGGCTGCCGCCTCCACGTGTGGGCGTGGATGAGGGTCTGTAAGCGTTCCCTTTCCTCTGTCCCAGTCTCGGCTCAGGGTTGCACTGCCCTGCAGCTGGGGAGCCCCCGGGTTCTCTGCTCTCCAGAAGAGAAGGGACAGGGTTGCGGTGACCTAGCGACGGGGGCTCAGGAGCGCCTCGCGGGCCTGGTGCTATGGTGGGAGCTTCTGGCACATTCACGTCTCTCCTTGAGCCGGTTTTGGTGCCGTGGATTCTTTTTCTCGGTGTCCGGCTGTTTGCCTCCGTGCTCGGTCCCGGCGTAGAGCTGCTGAGAGTGACTTCCTGACCTGCCGTGGTCCCCCCTGCCCCCCGGGGTTATGTGGGCCTGACCGGTCTTCTGCGGGCTGCGTCTCTCCAGAGGCTTCTCCACCACTTAGCACTCTGTGGTGTGTCGTCTGCTCGGTGTGTCGCTGGCTTCGGTCTGGCTTCCGTCCGTTCCCTTCGATCCCTGCCCCTGCTGCCCGCTGCCCCCACTCCTTAAGTTGGAGGCTTGACTGTGTTGCTTCTCAGCAGTCCTGTTCTCACAGGCACTGAGTGCCACGAGGGTCACCGGCCTCTGCTTTAGCCGGAGCCCTTGTCTCCAGCCACACCCACAGCCCCTGATTTCATTCCTGTCCAGTTTTAAATGTGAGCTTACTGGTGGCCGAGCGGAGGGCAGTGTCCTGAGCCTAGTTCTCCGCACCCTGGTCTGAGAATGTGCCGTGTGCGCGTCCGGCCGTTGAAACCCGTTGCTGGGGACCTGCTCGCGGGACCTGCTCGCGGGACCTGCTTGACGGGCCGCCGCACGGCTGCCGCACGGAGCGCCCTGGCTCGCTTGCAGGGGCCGATGCCCCGGGCGGGTGCGGCGTGGCCGGGGGGAGCCGGGGGCCCCCAGATGTGGGCTGGGCTGTTCCTCCGCCACGTTCTCTCTCTCCTTTCTTGTTTCCCGTTTGAAAGACGAGCGTCTGGGGCTGTGCTGTCCGGCTCCTCCCGACTGGAAGTGCTCTCTTCTGATCCGGAAGCGACTCTGCTGGTCTCTAGCAGGACATTTTGTTTTCCGTCGGTTTTGCTTTTCTTGATTTGGCCACAGCAACTTCGTCTGCTGGAGGCCAGCACTTGCACGTTCTGAGTTTTCAGTCCTCTTACCTTCAACGTGAATGTGTCCTTGTGTTTTTAGCGTGTCTCCTGAAAACGCCGCGTGGCTGGATCTTTGCTGACCCGTTTACACTTCTTTGTGTTCGAACTGGAGATGTCAGTCCGTGTTTACGTGAGGTGAGACCCTCGGGGGTGACCTGCCGTCTTCCTCTGCTCCTTGTCCCAACTTGTGACTGGTTCTTCCTTATTCTTCCTGAAAGAATTAATTTTTTCATTCTCTTTGTTCCGTAATACATTGCAACCTGAGTTTTCTTTAAAATAGTGAAGACTGGGGAAATTACTGGCAGCTCATATGGTAAAGAAACCCAAATGTAGGTCGATAGAAAAACGATTCCATCACGCAGGGGAGACGGGAAGAGGCACAGGCGGACGCTGAGAACGAAGCGCACGGGCAGATCGCTTGTGCCCGCTGGTGTCCGGCCCGGCGGCAGGGCCACGTGTGCCCAAGGAGCGTGGAGTTCTGCACTGAGATGTGCCCGTGGGGCCTTGGCGGGAAATTACCCCAAGGAATCCACTGGCAGACGTGGAAAAGATGGTGTGCGCATGTCCACTCACGGCTGTTCGGCGAATTATCCTGAACTAGGGCCTAGGAGTATCGGTGTGCTGAAGCCGTTAGAAGGACTGTGCGGGCCGAGCCGACCGCCGCCCGCTGACCGTGGCCGAGCCGACCGCCACAGGTGCAGGGGCGTGGCCTGGTCAGGAGCCTGGGGCTGGATTCTGCAGGATGCCCGTGTGTTGCAGCCCGTAGCTCACTGAAACCCTGGCCATTTGGAAATGGGGTTCAGAGGACCCCCCCCATCCTCTCTGTCCTCAGATTTTATAAGCCATGTAATAAACCACATCCCTTCTGTTTGCACGCAGAGTTTTCTGACGAGAGTGTCCTGTGAGCCTGGTGGTTTGGAAATCTCGTAGCCAAAGAGGTCACTGTTCCCGTCAGGCTGCAGAAGCTGGAGTGCAGGGTTCACACAGGGTGCCCCGAGGTTGCACTAGTCTTCAGGTCACCTGGCAGACCCTGTAGCCTCCGACACCTTTGAGTCTGCTGCCGGCGCGCCCCGAAGATGAAGCCTGGAGTGCAGGCGGGGTGGGCAGTGTCGTCGCAGGGAACGTGGACGGGGCGGGCGACATCATCAGGCAGGACACGAGCTACAGGTTGGACAATGCGCAGAGGTTCTGGGGCCTGCCTGATGTCATTCCCGTGGAGTCTGGGGTCGTGAAGTTTGGGTGACATCGTGCAGAGCGTCGCGGCGGGGTTGGGTGACCTGTTGGTACAAAGCCTGGGGGCGTGGAGTTGGGTGACGTCACACACAGGGCATGGGGGAGTCCTGGGGCCCAACTGATGTCATCCACCAGGAGCATCTGGGGCAGGGAGGCGGGGTTCTGGGTGATGTCAGGGACCCCTGGGTCGGGCACACCAGAAACGGGCTTGTGAGTTTGGACCTAGTGTGCGCACGTGCGGCAGTCTTCTGGGTTTGGGTGGACAGGTTGGGCATCCGTCCCCTCCCACGGTGAGGTTGGGGAGTTACGGCAGCCGCAGACACATGGCAGTCCGGAGACGAAAGGTGTTTCTAGCGCTGCCTGAAGGAGCCACCCGAGACCGGGGCTTAGAATAGGGCACCGCGGGCTCTGGGGCTGGAAGTCTGAGGTTGGGGCGTTCCCAGGGCCCCCAGCGCCCTCCCTTGGAAGACACAAGCAGGCCTCCTGGAGGGCAAGCCTGGGGGTCCTGGGTTTGCAGACCATCACCCGTCTCTGCCTTGGTGTGCGCTGGCCCTCCCGTCCCTGAGTGTCTGTCCTCGCGTGGCCTTCCTGTACGTTCACCAGTCGCTGGTGGGGTCCCCCTGCTGCACTATGGCCTCGTCTCCACCATGATGTCTGCAAAGACTGGCTTTCTAAATGAGGCCCATTCTTCCGTTCTGGGTGGATGAGGGTATTGGGGTCACTTCTGGGGGGCACGCCCCCGCTCACTAGACTTTGCCCACCTGGCATCCCACAGCAGCCGTAGGGCAGGGTCAGGTGTGCAGGGACACATTTCTGCGGGCATGGGGACCCGGCATCACCGCCGGCCACCTTGCAAGGGCTCAGCTCGGTGTGTGTGCAGAGGGGATGGCTTGTCCCCACAAGGAGCCACAAAAGAAGTGGGGGTTCACCTCTTTACGAGAAAGTTTTCTGATGAAACACACAAACCTGAGGAATTTGCATCAGAAGATAAAAACGCCATGTTTCCATCTCCCGGTTAATCTTGAGGCACAAAAATGGAAATCACTATTTCTGAAACCAGGTGAAGCAAACAAAAACCTATTACGGTGGGAACTTCCAGACACCGACTTCATGGGCCGGACCAGACGCACAGAGGAGCACTTGAGATCCCCGCCTGAGGCTTCGTCTGAGGGTAGCTCCGAGCGACTCGGCTTCCGACTCAGCTTCCGAGGCACTTGGGGGCAGGGGACCTGTGTCCTCAGGGAGCTCTGAGGCCAGTTGTGTCTGTGAGTTCAGTAAAAGCGCCGCGGGTGCCCCTGGCGGCCTGTTCTGCAGGTGCGGGAGTGGAACACGGCCACCCCAGGCGCAGCTCCGGTGCCCTCTTCCCGCGGCCTGGTCCTGACCCTCCACAGCCTCAGGGGAGCTGCTTCTCAGCCCAGCCCTGCTCCCCACGCTCGGCTGCCGATGCTCGCTTTCCTCCCTGGGGTCCCTGGAAGGAAAAGCAAACGTTACACGCACTGGGCTTGTGCAGAGGCCACGTGTCGCCATGGCTGGTTTTCCAGAAGCAAGTCCATACGCTCTGCCCACGGCTGTGTCCCCATGGCGTGGTCACCCAGAGAAGCCCGCCTGCCGCAGCCAGCAGTGCCATCTCCGGGACCATCACGGCCCTCGCCGAGGCCCTGCCTGTAGGAGAGCCCTTGTCCCTTGGGAAGCACAGCCTCCACGGTCCCCACGGCCTCCAGCTGAAGACCGGTCTCAGCATAGGCCACGAGGGGACGAACGTCAGACACCCTCTCCGTGTGGAAAGTGCAGGGTGAGGCTCCCGTCCGCCCGCTGTTGAAGGTGCCTGTGCGCAGTCTGGAGGATGGAGCGTAAGGCTCCCCCCGGGGCAGGGACGGGGCTGTGCGGTCGACAGGTGGGACGGTGGCCTGCAGGAAGTGCAGCCCAGCCACTGGACTGGCCCGGCAGAGCCCTGGTGGGGGGCACTGTCCTGGGCGGTGAGGGCTCACAGGGATGGCTCCACTTGTCCGTGACAGCTGCGCTCTGCAGGCCGGGATCAAACCCGGGAATGCTGCCTGCAGCTGGGGCTTCCGTGTCGGGGGTGGCGGGTAGTGGGGTAGCGCCAAATCGTCAGAGGCCACGTGCGTGATGCTGGGTGAGGAGCGTTTCCCTGGGGCGCCCTGAGGCCACAGCCCCGGGCCGTGGTGCTCGCCAGGGTGAGCCGGGTGCGTGGGCAGCTCCGAAGCACCTGCCGGTCTAAGAAGAACCGGCCCAGCCCGGTCCTAGTGTGCAGCAGGTCACGCCGTGACCCCGCGCAGGGGCGGGGAGGCTGGCGCAGCTGTCGGGTGCCGAGCGTGTGTGGGCGCTCTGGGTGGTGGGTGCTCCCGCCCCTTCCCCGTGAGAAGGGCCCAGAGGCTCTGGGCTCTGAGCCCACGATGTGTGGTCTAGACCCCCGTCCCTCCTCTGCTCCGAGGGCTGCAGCACCCTCGGGGGGATGGGGCGGCCCTGCCTTCCCCGATTCACGTTTGGAGACGTCGGTCCCCTTCCTCCTCCATCCTGCCTGCGCGGCACTTGAAGCGGGTTCTGGCGCTGGCGGGGGGTTCAGACCCGCTGTGCCGAGTGCTCTTCCTCGCGTGGACTCAGCCCCTTTGTGCTGAATGCGCTTGTTGGGGTGTGGGGCTCGCGTCTGCCTCTGTGTCCACCTCTCGATTTTCTTTCTCCTGCTCTCCCGTGGGCTCCCTGAACAGTGTCTGGTGCTGGAGGGCCGCCGGGACGCGGCTGTGTGTGCTTCCTGCCCACCTGGTCTGGTGGCCTGGCCGGGGGTGTGGCACAGCCCACGGGTGGTGTATGGCAGGGTGACCGTGCGGTCTCGCTGTCTCCCTGCCGTCCCCGCTCTCTGGCCGCAGAGGACGAGCTCGCGCTTCTGTGCTCAGGCTTTGCCTTTAGCGCTGTCAGCCCCGGGTCCAGGCCCCTGAGGCGAAGGAGAGACCCGGCCCCTCAGCAGCCCGTCCGGGGCTCCTCCGGCCTAGTCCCCTGCGGTGCGTGTGGCGCCCGTGTCCCCGGGGCACTTAGCAGGAGGTGCTGAGCGTGCACATGGGCTCCACCTTCCCGGGCACAGAGGACCGTGGCCATCTCCTGCGGACAAAGGACACGTGGTTTGGGGACCGGCATGGCCTGGGCTCTGGTGTGCGGCTCGGCGGGTGGGGCCGGCTGGGATGGTCTGCCAGCGAGGTCCGTGTGCGGGTGTGTTTGTCGGAGCTGCCCCGTGTGCGGTCTGGCCCCTGTGCCCCACCCGAGAGCACCCATGTGCGAATCCTGCCCAGGCTTGGCCCGGGCTCCTGGTCCTCACACAGGGTTGCCGGGCCCAGGGGCCGTGGAGCAGGGAGGAAGGCCACTCATGGGTTTCCTCCCACCAGCCTGACGGAGGTGCCTCTTACTAGCTCCAAGACCAGTGCTAGATGCTGGCATGGGTCCCTCCCACAACGGGGCTAGCCAGGGCCTCAGGGTCGCCCGCACTGGGAGTGGCCCCACTCGGGGGGTGGCCACTGTCCCTGCTTCCCCAGCCTCTGCCTCGCCTCTGGCAGGTACCTGCATGGTCCTCCAGACCACAGCGTCCCCATGTACTACACAGCCAGTGGGCCTGGGGAGCAGGATGGGAAGGAGGACCGGCACACACTGGGAATGTGTGCTGCTCATTCCCGTGGCCTTGGCCTCCGCGGGTTCGTGTTGCACTCGGATCCCCACCCAGCAGGCCTGGCAGGGCTGGCCTGGTGAGCACGAGGACCCAGCTTGCCACCACCGAGAGCCCCCGGCCATCCAGGCCATTCCATGCCCAGCTGGGGTCACCAGTAAGGTGACAGCAAGGCCAGTGAGCCCTCAGACGTCCTGGGGTGAAGGCCTGGGTCCCCCAGCAGCTGACGCGGCCGATGAGAGTAGAGACGGTTGGTGCTGGCGGACGAGGCAGCTGCCCCCCGGTCATGTTCAGCAGCAGCAGATCCTCCTCTGGCTCTGCCGCCCGTGGCCACGAGGGGCTCCGAGCTGGGCTGAGCTGGTGCCGGCAGGAGGGGCTCGCCCGCGGCTCCACGTGAGCCCAGCCATGGGTCCCCGCAGCTGTCACCTGCTCTCACAGGTTCCTGCGTGAGGCTGCGTCAGCCTCCTTAGCCAGGGCCTGTGCTGCCCTCTGCTCGCCCGCCTGCTCGCCCCTGTGCGCCCCTGCGCGGCTGACTCGGCTGCTGGGGCCCAGGGCCTTGTTCTCCTGGGGAGGCCGAGGCACGTTGGACCAGGTTCCTAGATGGTGGGGACCACGTATAGCTGCTCTGCTACGGCTCAGAGCCCAGAGAGCCTCTGCCCTCGCCACCCCCTGTGCCCCACGTCGGGCGCCCACACCCTCGGAGCCTCCTGGGGTGGGAGTCCGGGTCTGGCCCAACTGCGGAGCTGCTGGTGGTGAAGCCGGCTGCCGTCCTGGGGATGCTCTCGGGGAGAAGTGGCCCAAAGGATAGGCACCGACTCCCCAGCCACAAGGCGAAGCAACGGTTTGGAGACGAAGAGGGTGATTTTGCCAAGAGGCAGAAACCTGGGGGGTCACGTCCTTCCTGGCTTTGCCGCAGCCAGACGGCAGCGATCGCATGTGGTCCTGCGCGTGTCCTCGGGCTCCGCCGGACGCTGGGATGAGCACGGAGCTGATCACCGCAAGCACCGTCTTGAACACTGGGTTCTCTCCGCGAAGTGAATCTCTGTCCCGCCTCATTTACATTTCCTCAAGAAATCAGTCCTGCTCCTGGACGCGGAGAGAGGGAGAGGCCGACGGCACACAGAGCCCGTCCCCGGCCAGCTCGCCCCGCCGCTCTCCACTACCTGTCTGGACACAGAGGCTGGCGGCTTTCCGACTGGGACCCAAAGACCCGCGTCGGGAGAGAAGACAGTGTCCACTTGTGGCTGCCGCCTTCCAACGCTGGGCAAAGCTGCCATCTGAGACGTGTTTCATGTCGTGGGGAACGTCCGTGCTGAACAGAAGATGCTCCGTGGGGATGAAGGTGTTTTGCAGGCCGGGCCGATCGCGGTGTCACACCTGTGTAGGTCTGGCTCCCAGCAGCCGTGGGGGCGGGGTGGGGGCCCCAGGACACTCTGCACCCCCAGCAGACCCAGGACGACCACGTCTTGCTAGATGCCAGTGGGACAGCAGCCTCGGCCTGGGAACCTGCTGGGGGTCAGTGCACCCCGACTTCTTTGGGGGTTTGCTGCCCCTTGTTCTCCATAAGAGTTCAAGTGCCGACATACTTAAGACCCAGCAGTGGGTGGGGTGTGGAGGCCGAGCACCCCATGCAAAGGCAGAGCAGGATCCGGAGGGCTGGTGGGCCACGGCCAGGCCCAAGGGGGTGCCTCGCCCAGCTCGCCTGTGCCGAGCCGCAGCCCTGCTCCGCCGGGTGCACACGGGGGCCGGTGGGGGGGACGCCTCCAGGGGAGGGCTCTGAGGCCACCAGACGTGTTTCAGGGCCAGAGAGATGGGGAAGGATGGGACGAGGGAAAGGGAGGACGTGACTGGATGTGGAGGGTCAACAGAGGCCCCTGCTTAGGGGTCACTGACATGAGCCTGGCAGGTGGTCACCGGTGGGGCAGAGGGGCAGGGCCGGCTCGGGTCTCGGGGTCCGCCCCTTGCTGACTCCAGGGAGTGTGGCGCTGGGGGCACGGGAGCGGCCTGGCCCTGCCCCCACAGCAGCCCTTCCTCACCTCTCCTGTGGCTCAGAAACGAGGAAATCCAGACACAACTGTATTTGCTAGGACTCTGAAGAGATTTTTTTAACGTGGAGAAATTAATTCCAGGTTTTTATCTGGATCCCCGGCACAGCCGTGCTGCCTCCCGTCCCCGGGACGTCTAGCGGCGAGTGCTGCCTAGATCCCTGAGCGTGTCCTTGAACACGTTACAGTAAAATTCAGAAAGGGAACGTTCGTGGTCAGCAGTTTCTAGAGCGGACAGAGAACCTCCAAGCCTCGGAGAGCCCCCGCCCTCAGTGGGGCCGCGTGCTCTTCCCGGCTCCTCTGCACGGCGGGGCCCCCCTGCAAGGGGCAAGCCCGCGGCCCCGGACAAAGCGCCATCCTTGGCCAGTGAGTGGAGGAAAGAGCTTCGCTGAAGTCAGCAAGCTCTCGGATGGTGGCCGGGGTGGGGCTCACCCGCATGAGGGTCCCCAAGGCCCCTGGCATACGCCAGCAGGGCTGCGATCCTGTCAGCAGAGAGCACTGCAAGCCGGGGCTTCTCCTGAAGGGCAGGTGCAGGGGAGGCCTCGCAGGGCGGCCACCGGGGTCCCTGAGGAGCATGCAGGGACACGGAGCCTGGGCACTGCCAGCCCCTGCCAGGTCGCCGTGCGCCCGGCCTGTCCAGCAGAGGGCAGTGGCGCACAGCCATGGCGGCAGGTCCTGGCGCGTGGCCCTTTGAGCCCGCACCTGCCTGAGCTGACCGTCGGGAGGTCAGGACCTCGTGGGAGTGATACTGTGGCCCTCACCTGCCCCAGGAAAGGGGACGGATGTTTGGGAGACCCGCCCTGTGGAGTTGGAGCCCCGCTGGGTGGACAGAACACCTGATGGCCGCTGTCCTTCGAGCCCTGAGTACCCTCCAGTGGGGCCATCGCCGGGACCTCCCGATGCGCCAGCCGGTGACCTCATGGGCAGGTTGGCAGGCTGCCTTCTCTGCCCAGCGGCGGGCTCTGGGGCCGCGACGGGGCGGGTGTGCAGCTGGGCGCGGCCCCCCAGCCCCCGGGGGTGACGGGCGGGAGCCGCTGGAGCGCGGGTGGCCGTCCTGCTGGGCGAGCCTGGCGGTCAGGGTGACTGCGGACCGGACCCTCCCACCTCGCCGCCCCCAGACTCGAGCTGGGCCCCCCTCGGCTCCTTGGAGGCCGGCGTCAGTATCACGGCACTAATTTACCAGACGCGGAGATATTTGTAATTTAAGGTGAGGGTGTCCAACCTGATTACCTTTCAGTCGGTCGCTCTGCAGCTGAACTGAGCTGTGGAAAATAGGGACCAGGAGCTTCTGTGTATGCAGATGGTCTGCTCTGGGGACCGTCCCGTGGCACGGCGGGCCTGCGGACACAAGGCGGGGGGGACGCCACCGGGCCCAACACGGACAAATGCTGGACCGGCCAGCTGCACGCTCTGGGACTATCTCCGTTCCGGTCAGCTCTGCCTGCTTCGTAATAATTACGTTTTTCTGGTTTGACCTTTATCTTGGATTTCTGGCATTCTCCTAATTTAGAGACTCCCCTGGAGAGAGCTGGTTTCCAGCCTCGCGGGAATGCCTGGTGCATCCTCTGTGGCTCTGGTCACGGCTGCGTGGACCCCAACACCAGGAAGGGCGGCCCGGCATTTCCCGGCCTAGGAGCCCTCAGGGCACGCGTGGCCCGTGGCTCTTTGACCTGAGTGCCCACCGCCTGTGGATGTCCACCCGTCTGACTGGGGCAGGGAGGTCCCAACCGGGCCCTGGAGGAGACATGGCCCTTGCTGTTGCAGTGGGACTCCGGGCCTGGCTTGCTAGTGACGGGCTGGGAGACGCCCCGTCCGCTCATCTGTTGCATGCAGGCTATTCAAGTCTCCTCTTAGGGGAGCTGTGGGCACTGAGGTGCGTCTGGAAGCCCAGAGCGCAGGGGCCGGCTGCGTGGATAAGATGGGAGGGGCAGGACACGGTACGTCCGTGCACCATGTCTGTGGGCAGCGAAGACCATGCCGGATCTGGACATGGGGACCGCTGAGTTGAGGTGACCGGACGGGGCACCAGGAGTCACCGGCGATGAGCTAGCGGGGGTCAGGGGTCTGTGGACAGTGATTTGATCGTCACACTCTGTGTGTCAAGGAGGGGTTGGGGACATCAGCCAGGCAGCAGGAGCATAGGCTGCCCAGAGGAGGCCACGGAGGGGGCGGTGGGGCGAGTGGGCCTGGCCAGTCGTCCCTGTGGACGTGTTTGCGAACAGTCTCCTCCCACTGCTGGGCCTGGACGGGAAAGGATGTTATTGTTGCATTATCCGATGGCCTGTGGCCCCATCTTCTGACCGCGGTGCTCCTTCTGGTGGCAGGTAGCGCCTTCCGACCTCACCGGGCCTCCCCGTCTTGCTCCTCGTCCCTGTGCGGCAGACCGGGTCTCCGGACAGTCCCGCGGGTTCGTGGGGTTCGGCAGCTCCCACCTCCTCTGCTGCTGACCGCTCCTGCTTCCACAAGCCTGTCCCGGGCAGTTTCAGCAGCTCTTTCTGACGTGGTCATTTGTCCTGGACCTTCTGCGGCTGGGGCAGGTCTCCTGGGACTTCTGTACTGACGACCGCCTTGGGCTCTGCCATCATGTCCGCGAGACCGTCCTTGAGCGTGGTTTCCAGACGGCAGGTCGTCCTTCCCTCGGTGCCGGAAGGACGTCATCGCACCGTGTGCAGGGACGTCGCGCGCCCTTGCGGTGAGTCCCCTTCTCCGGCACGGTCCTGCATCAGAGCCGCCGCCTGCCCCGTGCGCAGAGGCGAGCTTTGCCTGCAGCCTGGTCTCCGTGGTGTCCTTGGTGTCCGTCGTCTTTCCCGAGCTGCCTGGGGAGCTAAGACCTCGGTTTGGGATCAGAGGGTGACCTCGCCATCAGCTGGGTCCCTGTGGCCTGCACCGGTGTGTGCGTGCAGACCCGCTGGTTCTTGCTGGACGGCTCAGCCTGCGGACTCAGAAGGCCTGCCCTGGCCTCCCTCTTGCGGGCGAGAGGCAGACGGGGTGTGGTATGGGTCAACGGGTGCGCCGGGCTCGTCCTGCGTCCCCATCCTTCCGGCACGACGCGGGCTCAGCCTCACTCCCCCACAGTCCTGGAATTCTCTCGAGGGTCATCCCTCCGCACCTGCACTGAGCAGAGGGGATGAGCCTGCAGGAAGGCGAGGGGCGGTGGGCCGAACCTTCCCGGGGCTCCAGGATCTGGGACAAACCTGCGGCGCCTCCCAGCTTCTGCCGCCCGCCCCGTGGAGGCCCGCTGAGAGCGATGACAAGATTTCAGCTGCTGGGGCGGCGAGCCTGGAAGGCCAGAGGACAGATGGGAAGCGGGCCGTCCTGCAGTCGGCGCGTTTTCCTCACGGGACCGCACAGGTCCAGAGAGCAGCCCTGGAAAGTGTCCAGGGCGGACCCCGTTGCGCCGTGTGCGGCTGTGTTTTGACCTCAGTGGGGACTCTCGCAGCCAGCGTCCCCGGGCTCGGCCTCCCCCATCTGCGCGCTCTCCGTGCGGTATGGGGGCGGTCGTGCGTCCTTGTCGTTTGGCTGGAGACCTCGGTCGTGCGCACTTTCGTTCTCTTGTGCGCCTTGCCTGGGCTCGAGTCCTGATTCGGGCGAGCCCAGGGGTCGCCCCGCAGGTGGCCTCCCAGGGTTCTGCCTGGCAGGGGGCGCGCTGTTGTCCTGGTCCCCGCCCTGCGCTTCCCTGGGGCACAGACGGGACCTTCGCTCTGGGGTGCGGAGCCTGCGCAAGTCCGGGACGTTCTCTCTGTGGAGACGGCGTGGGATGTGCTTGACCCTCGTGGCTCTGGCGGCGGGGGAGGGCCTCGCGCTGGCCCGACACGCTGCTCTCTGGCCTCACGCGGGGGGCCTGCGTTCACGACGTGTGCAGCGTGGCCGGGGGCGTGGAAGCCGAAGATCTGAGGAGATCGTGGCTTCCAGAAAGAACAAAAGAAGGAAGTGCTTGCCGTCACAGCTGCTGACCTTTTAAAGACCCAGACGCTGTCCCCTCTCGCTTCCATTCTGTGTTTGTCTCAGGCCCCCACGCAGGCATGACCGTTGGGAAGATGTCGCATCAGCATAGAGATCCCGTAGCTCAGGATCTTTACTTCACGGAGGAGGAGCGGAGTCTTGAGGAATCTTGGCTCCGAATTCTAACACCGTCCTGCCCCGTGTCCCCGAGCTAGTGCCGCCGTGGCCCTCCCTGCGGGGAACCGGCCGCAGCCGCGCCCCACCGCCCACCCGCCCCGAGCGGCGCAGCGCCGGGAGCTCAGTGGGGCCTGGCTCGTCGAGGTGCGGGGCTCGCGCGTGAACAGCGGCGGTGGGAATGTGGAAACTATTCGATTTAGAGGATCTCGCACCAGCTTGACGGCTGATTTGAATTTCTCTCTGTCCTTCTGTCCTTGTCCTTCTCTCTGTCTCTCAGCACATGGCCACGTGCACACCCACACGCGCATGTGCACACACGTACCCGTGAGTACACACCCCACAGGCCACGTGCGCGACACACGTGTGTGCACACAGCGCAGACGCACACCCCACAGCCGTCTCCTCGCCGTGACTTCGTCCTTCCCGTCCCCTTCCTCAGGACGCGGACAGCCCCGAGGGCTCAGGACTGAAGCCAGCGCCGGGCACGTTTGCACTTCGTGTGGCTTGGACAGTGAGTCAGAGTCCCGGACTTCAGCCCGCCGTAGCAGGAAGCCCGGAGGAAGCCAACCACTCAGCCTCGCAAGAAAAAGAGGCGTTTGGCAGGCGACTTGATGTTAGTGTAAGCCGCCGCTAAGATCCCAAACTTGCCGTCCGTCTTCATGCGCTGGGTCACTCGCTTCTGTCCCTCAGCTCCTCTCAATGCCCCGTGCCCGGAGTCCCCAACAGCCAGCTCGTCCCTGGGCGTGTGTGGGTTTTTGAACAGCTTCACTGAGTTATAATCATGCACCATTTCATATATAATTCACTCGCTTGAAGTGTACAGTTCAGAGGGTTGTGGTCTATTACGTTATTTTAGTAATTGTGGTATCGCGTATAAGCATAACATTTACTGTTTTCACCTTTTTTAAGGGTACGGTTTAGGGGCATTTCATACATTCCTGTTGCCGCGTGACTCTGCAGAACTTTCTGTGTTCCCGGACGGGAACTCTGCCCCAGTAAGTGGTCGCCCCCGGCCCCTTGCAGCCCTGGTGCCGTGCCGCCCTCTGTCTCGGTGGAGGGGACGACCACAGGGACCTCCCGAGAGGGCACGCGTCCGGCACCTGTCTTCCCGTGTCTGGCTTGGTCAGCACGTGTCCCGTGTCTGGCTTGGTCAGCGCGTGGTGCTCGGGTCCGCCCGTGGGAGGAGCTCAGCATCTCCTGGCTGGCGGGGTGACTAGGATCCCGCTGTGCGCAAGCCCCGTCTCTCCGTGCGTCCGTGCGCGCACGCCTGGGCCGCTTCTGCCCCTCATGTGTCATGACCCAGGCTTCTCCGCACACGGGGACGCCAGGCTCTCCTCAAAAACCTGCTTTTCATGCTTTGGGTGCACACCCAGGAGTGGAATCGGGTAGTTCTGTGTTTCTCCAATTTACTTGTTACATAACATCCCTCTCTTGGGTGCAGGGACACCCACAGGGGAGGGCAGATCCTTCCGGGGCCACCCTGCAGCTCAGGCCCGCCAACACAGGCGACCGACACTCCCAACCCCACGCCCAGCCCCTGGGTCAGGAGGGGCTCCGCCGGGACCCAGGGAGACAGGCATACACGTCCACGAGCTCTGCCGCTCCTGCGACCCGCTCCCTTCTTTCCGGCAGCAGCCCCCCCCCCCCAGCTGCTACCGTTCCTCCACTGACCCTCACCCGGTCCCCCGTGCTGTCCCTGCAGCCCGCCCTCACGGGTCAGCCAGCGGTGCCTGTCGAGCCTGGACAGAGCGACTGGGAGGGGACCCGTCCTCCTGGAAGGGACCCGGCCTGGGCTCTCTGGAGGGTCCCCTCCTGATCCCTCACCATTCCTGTGAGCAGCTCCCGGCCGAGGAAGCATCCCAGCCCCAGCCCTGCTGTCCGAGGCCCCCTGCCCTCTGAGGCCTGCTTCTGCACACGACCACTTTCTGCCTCTTCTCCAGGACGTGAGTCCCGCGTGGGCGTGGGTGTCCACAGCCAGGGCTGCCCGGGGATGGTACACCATGAGGGTGGAGGGGCACCGCCTTCCTAGAGTCAGAGACCCGAGGCCTGCTTGGCTCTCTGGCCCAAGGGGCTGGGCTGGCTGGAGGAGGGGTGCCTTCTGAGAGACTGGGAGAAGGGCAGAAGGCCTGGGGGGCAGTGCAAGGGGAGCCCTGCTGGGTCCCTCAGAGCTGGAGGGTGACTCATCGGGGGACCCCCGTTGTCAGATGGCAAGCAGCAGACACCCAGGGCTCAGAAGTCCCTCTCCTGACGGCAGTCTGGTAGACTCCCCTGATGGATAGACAGTGGGTGGCTGATGACGGGTGGACGGAGAGACGATGGGTGATGGACGGATGGACGGACGGACAGCTGGACGGATGATGAGTGGATAGGGGACATGGAAGATCTGTTTCAAAAGATGCTTACAAAGACAGAGGGAGAGAAATGAATCAGGTTGGGGTCTTGGCAGACTCCTGTCTCCTAACCCACACGTGGAGGTTCTCAGCCTGTGCTGAGGCTCCGAGTCTGCCGCGTGGCCGGGGCTGCCGGTGGGTCTGCGCTGGCCGGCCGCCCAGACGAGCGTGGGTCGGAACGGCTTCCCGTGAAGCCGGCCCTGCTGCTGGGGAGGAGGGCTCTCCTCTGGACTTCTCCGGAGGAAGCACCACCCTGACTGGACCCCGGCGGCTGGAGCCACACCTGCCCAGCCCCTCTGCTGGTGTGGACACGTGTGGCAGCTGGAGGCACAGGGCACCAGAAGTGCGGGCTTTCCCAGGGACCGCAGGACGCAGCGTGGCTGCCACGGCCGCACAGGGAAGCTGGAGGCTCCCGGGGAGGCTGCTGCTTCTGGGAGGCGGGCCGTGTGGCCGCGGGCACTGTTACCATGAGAAGTGGGGCGTGTGCGGGCTCAGCACAGAGCCGCCGGGCGAGGGTCAGGTCCTGCCATGGGCTGCTTGTCCCTGGCCCTGGTTCTCTGTGTTGTCTGTCCAGAAGGCGCAGGGCTTCTTTCTGGCAGAAGGGGTGAGTTAGGGGGATACCTGCTGGCCCAAAGAAACAGCCACCGTAAGTTGTAAAGTTAAAAAATTGAGGACAATACAGTTTTGGATTTACCACCCAAACCCCAACCAAGTTGCTGGCCATGCTGGGGTCCATGGCAGGTGGTGGAGATGCGTGTTCTCATTTGCGGGGGGCCCTGGGCTCGGGACTCGGGGTGGGGAGGTCAGGATGGCCCCTCCAGGGCTGCTGAGCTTGGAGGGAAGGGAAACTGTTCACCTCCCCTCATGCATTTCTGCACTCTGCATGCTTTACTCGTCATTTTGTGACACGCAAAATTCAACAAGGAGTCGCTTCTGGAGCCTCTTCCCTAAGATGACTTCCCCTGAGGGGCCTGGGGGTGAATGTGTCCCCGTCCTGTCCCGTGAGACCTCGCTGGCAGCTGCCCGGGGCAGCCAGGAGCCCAGCAGAGCCCCTCGGACCTGGAACCCCACAAGGCCACGCAGATGTTTAGTGCTACCGTTCCCCCGCGTCCTGACGTCGCACTGCCTCCCATCCCCCGTCCATCACCAGACGTCCCGGAGCGAGCGTGCTACGGCCCGGCTTCCAGCAGCATGCTGTCCCCACATGGACGCGCCGAGCGGCAGCTTCCTCCGGCCCGGGTCCGAAGTGGAGGGGTCAGCAGGGCTCGTCCTCCTGGAGCCTCTGAGCGACACTGTGCCCCGGGCCCCTCTCAGCTTTAGGTGCTGACCCCGACAGTCCTCAGTGCCCCCTGGCTTGCGGGAGCCTCGTCCGCCCGTGTTCTTGCCTGGCGTCTGCGCGTCTGAAACTCCCTCTCCTCGTGAGACGGCATCCCTGGGTTTAGGGCTCGTCTTAACCTGAACGCGCCTGCAGAGACCCCATTCCGAACGAGGTCACACGCCTGGGCCCCAGGCCCCCGCTGTCCCCGGCTCAGGTAGGTTTGCTTTCTCACAGTGCTAAGATCTGCAGGGACAGAGACGTCACGGCCGTCACCTCTGATGATTTAGTGGGACACAAGCTCCACGGGGGCCGTGGCCCCTCCCCACCTCCCTGGGGCACCGCGACACAGATGTCAGCCCCACGTAACTGCTCAAAGGCAGCCTCTGTGCGGAGCGCGGGCCTGCTGAGCGGAGCACGCAGGGGCCCCCCACGCCGGGGCCGGCGTCCCAAGCGCGTGCTGGGGCCAGAGCGGGGCTCACCGCTCCAGCCATGCAGCCGTGCCTCCCGGGCAGAAACGGCAGACAGACCAGGCTGATGGGACGTGGTCCAGGAGCCAGAGGATGTCAGGACCAGCTCGAGGGGAGCAGCAGATGCTGCTCGTCGTCCGAACCCCGAGCTTTCCGGCGAACGGCGGGACTTGGGAAAGCTGCCGCCGGCCGCCGAGAGCCGTGTGGTGTCCCTGAGGCACGGACTTTGCTGATGTTGTCGACGAGTGTGGACGGATGTAATTTGCTCATTTTGTGAAATGTGTGGAAGATCTGTCCAGCTAAGCGAGCGGGTAACTTGCTAACGGCCACTGCAGGCGGCACGAGAGCATGCACGGGTGAAGGACGCGCGGGAAGCCCGAGCTGGGCCGTGGGTCTTAGCACGACACACGGCCGCGTCCACAGGGCTCCGGTTTTATGACTGAGCTCCGGGAGTCTCTAACTCGCTGAGTTTTGGTGTAATACAAAGAAGAAGGATCCACAGTATCTGAAAACGCCGCTAGAATATGCCTTTGCTCTCCAGCCCTGCATCTGCTCGTCCTTCAGCCAAAGCCGCGGATCCGCAGGCGGAGCTGTCAGCGTCGCTGCTGAGCCAGACGAGAGGGTTCCAGAAACATAAAACGATCCCTCTCTTTTCACTGTTTCTTGAAAAATCATTTCAAAAAAGTGTGCTACTTATGACAACACATGTGACGGATTTGGTTTCATTTTTAAGTGAACTGATGTGTACTTTGATGTCACCTGTCCTGACTTCCAAGATGGCAACGAGCGTGGACGCAGGCCCCAAAGGAAAGTGTGCTGTGTCTCCGCGACGCGTCCTGGGGGCAAGGGGCTGGGCCGCGGCTGTGTGGCCGCTTCCTCTCCCCGAGTTTCTGCCTTGTCGGTGTCCGGGTGAGGACGCCCCTGCGCGTGCCGGGAGCGGCGCCGGAGGACAGCAGCGCTCCCTCGGGGGGCGCAGGCGCTCCGCAGCACGGCCTCCACGCAGAGAGCCGTGCTGGCCGCTGGGCTCGGGGCGACCGTCGGATCTCACCACGTTCTGTATGAAACGCGTTCTGCTCCGCCAGGTTGTGTTTCAGGGGACACAAGAGTGCGCTGAGGGAAGGGGGTCCCCTAGCTGTGTGTCCGGCAGCGGGCAGGGCCGCCGGCTCCCGGCTTCTCCTCTCCGCTCCTGAGCTGGGGCGGCAGCCCCCAGCGTTGCCTCGTCGGGTCGGCCATCAGGAGTGCATTCCTTTATCTGGCGTGTCGTTAGAATGCAGGCTATGACTCATTTCCCCAAAAGCATTTTCGCATGACCTCGTGGGCCTGGCAAGAAGGTCCAGGCCCCGGGCCTGTGTCAGTAACTCTAGGCCCTGGGGGATGTCCACATCCTCGGTCCACGGTGACGCAGGACTTCGCTGAGGAGGCGGCGAAGTGCGAGTCCGGACCGAGAAGCGGTTCTCCCGAGCGGGCGGGGACCCCGCTGCCTCGTTCTCGCCTCCGGGTGCTGCCAGCGGCACAGAGAAGGCCCCGTCCTGCAGGCGTGCGAGCCGAGCAGGCGTTCTCTGCAGCAAAGGGAAGGACCCCTTGAACAGCTGCGTGAGCCGCTTCCCAGCAGAGCGCGGCTGGCACGCATCCCCGGCCAGCGGCCTGCCGTAGGGAGCGGTGATTCACGGGTGTGTGGGCCAGGCCGAGTCTCCCGGCCCGGGGCCCTGGCGGGCTGTTGGCTAGTACAGGGCGGTCCCGGAGGGTGACCAGGCACCTGGTCCTGTGCCCCATGTCTCCTGCTCCCAGGCCCGTCTGCTGGCTTCAATGTCTGCTCCTTTCCGGATTAAAATCCTCCTCCCGGATGAGCAGGTTAGCGGCCGACTGGCAGTGGGAAGCCTCGATGTAAGCACTGTTCGGGTGGCCTCCCAGTCATGGCCCGAGGGAAAAGCCAGCCTGACCTGATTTTCCAGAGAATGCACACTGAGGGCCTGATTGCCCAGCTGATGGGGGGCCCCAGTGGGGACAGGTGCGCATGGCCCAGGCCCGTCCACCGCCGTGGGCTTGGGGTGAAGCTGGAGCCTGGCGGACGGGGTGCTCAGGCCGAGGGCTGGGGACCATGGCTTCTCCAGCAGGAGGGCCCCCTCCCGGGCTCCGAGGGAATGGCCGGCGGGTGAGCTGACGGGGAGCCTCGCCCCGGAGCCCTGAGCAAAGGGCCCTGCGGGAACAGAGGCGGCGGGTGAGGGACGGAGGCCCCGCATGTGGGGCTCGGAGCACTGTCGTGGGGACAGCCGGCTTCTTCCCTGCCCCCGCCCCCTCCCAGTGTGGCTGGCGATCAGGGGCCGATGGAGAGGCTGCATGGACACGGCCGAGCCACCGTGGGACCAGGGCACTCGCTCAACGTGAGCGTGGCCTTGCCCTACCGCGTGCACCTGCAGTGCACATTCCCTCCCGCCCCGGGACACCTGCTCTTCCGCAGCGTTTACTTGCCAGCTTACAGCACGCGGGCGGCCCTGGACACCGGCGTCCGGCTCGCGAGGGGCTCCCCCTTCCCGGGGTGCAGGTGGGGGCTGCGGGGTGGGGTCGTGGGTCCCCCTTGCTCCGGGCCTCTCCCCCGGGCGGCGCTTTGTTACCCGCGGGGTGTTGTGATGCTTCTGCGGATTGCGTCTCTCCTGGGCCCGGGCATGCCTGTCCCTCTGCCTGCACGACCGCACCCCCAGGATGAGTCCCGGCGGCTTCGCTGGCAGGTGGGGCTTGTTGTGCGGCTGGACACTGGAGGCCTCGAGGGGGGTGTCCGGGCGTCGGCTGCGTCAGGAGTTTGCACGGGGCTGATGCGCCAGTGGGAGTTTCCGAGCAGCAGGAGGCACAGCTGGGACGTCAGCCAGGCTGGTCCTGGCCTCACGCGACACCTCCGCGAAGATCTCACTCCCAGTCCAGCTGGAAGTCGCAGAAGAGCGTCTCCTCCGGTGCGGCCGTGGCCGTGGCCTCCTGGCCCCTGGCTGCCCTGCGCAGAACGGACTTGTCTCTCCGCTGCCCCGAGTGTGGGGGGAGAGCCTGGGGGCTGGACGGTTGTCAGCGACCCTCTGTGTGTGTCTCAGATTCACCGGGCGCCTGTCCCTCAGGGGTCCGGAGGCCCCATGGCCCCCGCGCAGCTCAGCCTGCTCCCTGATGGTGGTCCCATCTCCTTTGTGTGGCACGTGCAGGGGGGAGGTGGCATTCTGAGTGTCACAGGCAGGCTGGCCCATCGCGCAGCTGTGGGCGCCGAGGCCCCGAGCCTCTGCCCTGGTTCGCCTGTGCACCCTCTGCACCCTGCCTGGGGCTGGCGCCCGGCCCGGCCGATCCTGCCCTGGCCCCCGTGGGCCGATGCTCCGTATCCAGTCCGTGTGGGATGGGGGGTCACCTGCAGCCCCTCCTGGTTTCTGGGCTCCACTCTGCTCCCCCAGGAGCCCTCCCCGCATGCCTTCCCCCAACAGGGAGGAAGGGCGTGTGCCTAGCCTGAGCGAGGGGATGGGCGACCTGGAAGCAGGTGGTGAGGCTGGTGTCTGCTCTCAGCTCACCGCCCCCACCCCTGCTGTCCACACGTCCACGCGTCCACGCTGGTCGCCATGGTTCCCGCTCCACAAGCAGAGCGTGGTTTCCTTCCCCGGGCGGATGGCAGGTGCTTGTCCTCATCTCTGTCGCGAGTGCTTGGGATTGTCACCGGGAGGGCCATCTGGCCGTGGGTCCCTGTCCTGACAGCACGGGGTCCCAGACGCTGACTTGTCCTCCAGCCGTCAGAGGGGTGGGAACGAGCAGCGTCCTGACTGAGGGGCGACGGGCCCCAGAGCCGGACGGACACCGGCTCACAGCGGGAGACTCGCAATCACGCGCTCGCAAAAGGTCACATTTGCAATAAGTAAAAAGGAAACGGAGGTAATTGGTTCTGGAGCCCGTTAATGCCTCTGCTGGCCTGAGAAACAGTCTGACGGACTTGAAACCTTTTTGTTCAGGTAATTAAAAATGAGATTTCATTATATCATTAAAAACGAGGGCCAGCACGCGGTATCCTCGGATCCTAGAAGGTTGTCGGAAGACAGAAGGAAACGCGGCGGGCTCCGCACACGCGCCGGGTCCCCGGGCCCCAGGCTGGGAAGGAGGCAGGTGCTGGGGAGTCAGACCCCACCGCGAGGTCTGGGGAGAGCGGCGGAGAGGAGTCACAGGACTGACACCCCGTAAACGGGACGGAGACGAGGAAGGCACCCGCGCTGCGCCGCCCTCCCCAGACAAAGGCACTGCGGCTTCCGGAGCAGGGATGCGCGGCGGCCTGTCTGCAGGGGACCCGCTGGCTGCCTCGCCCAGACGGGGCGTCACAATGACGTCACAGGTTTCTGTCCTCGCAGCGGGTCCCCCGGAAGTCCAGACAGAAACTGCACCCTGGGACGTGTCACCGCGTGTACGCTCCGCGGGGAAGGGTCCCGTCTGAGATAAAGGGCAGACGTTCGCACGAGCCACGGTTATGTGCCGTTTCTTTCTCCGTCCCAGCTGTGAACTCTTCGCCGCACCGTCTAACACTCCCGGGGCTGCTTCGGGAAGACGGGCAGAATTTCACCGGTGGGAACTCGAGTTTAGAGTTCAGATGGCTTTACTGTTCGACGGTTGTGTTGAAATGATCCCGACGCGGGAGACTGTGGGCTCTGGCCACGCGTCACGGCCCGAGCTCTGACCGCCGCGTCCCGTGCGAGCCGCGACTGCAGACCCGGACTCTGCAAACCCAGCCCACGGCTCTCCCACAAGGAAGGGTCATGAGATTCCGGATCTTTCTTGTTGTGAGGCATTTTACATGAGTCTTCATGAGACCCATTTAGTTTGTAAATAGAACAGTTAGTTTCTGCCCAGAATTTAGGGTTAAGAAGAACCCTGTATTACATGGATTGCAGCCATAACAAAATTATTTACCTAATCCCAGTTTTACGTAAAAATAAAATTACATGATGGAGAAATTGTGATTTACTCCCTGGTTCATTTAATGCACTTCCTAATTTGGATTTCCAGCTTTCAGTCTTATTTTTAGCTACAAGAAATTCACGATTTAAAGTGTTTTCCTTTCATTTGAAGATTTTCTTTACGCTGTGAGTCAGACTAGCGGCCGTGTCGAGGAAGATGGCGGACTCCGCCAGGGCGTTTCCTCGTCCAACCCGGCACCGGGGACTGTGGGTTTCCCAGCGGTTCCCCTTGGCCGTGGGGTGAGTCAGCGGCCCTGGGCCTGGACTGGGCACCTCGTCCTAGCTTGTCCTGTGGTGGGCACTGCTCCCTATGGAGGCTGAGGACCCAGCCCTCCTCCTTCCCAGTGCTCGCTGCTTCTCCCCGGCCCACCCCATCCTCCTGGGTGAGTTCTGCCTACTTTCCCTGGGGCGGCAGGGGACAGCTGACGTCCCGGGCTCCACGTGCGGTAAGAGCCATTGGTCCGCACGGCTGCCACCCCGGCGGGTCAGTCTTCACATAGCTCGGCCCTCTCTGTCCTCCAGGACCCCCCATGCATTCCTGGGGATGGGTGCTCTGTCCCTCGGCACTGCCCTTGTTGTCCTCCCCCAGACCTCCTGTGGCCACATCCTGCCGTCACCAGGGCCTTCAAGCTATAGTGGCCGCAGCAGCCGCAGCAGCCGTGGGCGCGGCCCCAGGATTGTCCCAGGGGACCCAGCTCAGCCGTCAAACCCTGAAGGAGCTGTCAACGTCCGAGGTCACAGCTGAACCATGCCACTGCTGGCCACGGACTGATCACGGGCAGGAAAGGGGCAGCTGGGGCTATGGTCACAGGCGTCCCACCGATTCAGAGTCAGGACTGACCCGGTGCTGACACCTGCTTCTGATTGTCCTCGCACTTGTAGAGGGGCCGGCGGTTCGCCTGGCACCACGTGTGAGCGCGTGATTAGGCCTCACGACCCCTCACGTGTCCGCAGGGTCATCTCACATGCCCAGGGCTCAGACACTGGCTCGGAGTCACCTCAGCAAATGCATTTAAGCCGTTTTAACGGGGAAAATCCCCTTGTAACCCAACCTTGAATTCTGCAGTGCAAGAAGTAAGTGTTTGTGAATGGCGACCATTACTTGGCAGATCACGCCTACAGATACATTTAAAATGTGATTTAAGGGGCGCCCGGGGGCTCAGTCGGTGAAGTGTCTGTCTTCGACTCAGGTCATGATCCCGGGGTCCTGGGTTCGAGGCCCGCGTCAGGCTCCCTGCTCCGTTGGGAGCCTGCTTCTCCGTCTCCCACTCCCCCTGCCTGTGCTCTCTCGCTGTCTCTCCCCCCGCCCCAAGTGAATAAGTAAAATCTTTTTAAAAAAAGAATGATTTTAAAAAATATGATGAGAGATCATCCACCCCGGCACTCGTCATTGAAAGGAGAACCGAGCAAGTAGAGTCTGATCTACAGAAGGAATCCCCTTTCCCTAGAAACATGGTAGTGATCATCTCAAAATGGAAAACGGCCTTTGTGCTAATAAGATTGAGATTTTAAGGTACCAGAGTCAAGTGAATTTGCTGCCTCTGTGGGAACGAGCCCAGGGACCCACGTACAGTCGGGGTGAGCACGGGGCGGCCTCGGTCCGGCTGGTCTGCGGAGCCGGCACGAAGCGGGAGGGCGCCAGCCCTCGCTTGGGGGTCCCTTCCCTGCAACACAGACAGAGCTTCCCTATTAGGTTGACCGTCCTCATCCAAAGATTTAAGGACAATCCATATCTTTTTTTTTAAAACCAGGAATATTACTTTATTTTACTGTAAGTCAGAAAAAGCCAGTCTTCTGGGTTCATGTCCAGGGGCACTGTTGGGACGGGGACACAGCTTCGGGGAGGATTTCGTGTAGGGCGCGAACAACTCGAACGGGGCAGGTGCAGGTTCTCCAGGAGGGCGAGGCCTGGCTCAGGGGCCCCGCAGCCGTCAGGAGCCCGCGGCTCGTGTCCTACCGCGGGACAACGTGCCGCTCCTGACTCCCTGGATGTGAACGGTGCGGCCGCCTGACCGCGGGCGCCGGGCTGGAGCTGGGGGCGTGGGCGGCCGCGCCGCTCCGGGCAGAGCAGAGGAAGGGAGTGTGCGGGCCCGGCGGACACGTGCTCCCCCGCCCTCCCTGAAGGCGGCCGGGCCGTCCGCGGCTGCTCAGGGCCTTGGGTCTCCCCTGGGCTTTCCTTTCACCGGGGCCCTTGCACTCCGGTTCGGAGCAGGGCTTGGGGCAGTGACCGAAAACAATTTCTCAGACGAGAAAGGTGTGATCTGATCGCCGGAGGCGAAGGGAACACGGAGTCCGGCCCGCCGGAAGAGGCCTCGTCCACGCGCGGCTCCCAGGGCGCCGTGTCAGCGAGCCGGGCGGCGGTCCTGAGCGCCACTGCAGTGGTCCCCAGCCGTTTGTCCGACGCTGGCTCACTTGTAAAGGCTTGGGTGTTCCCCGGGGTCGAATTAGTCCAGATGCCCCTTCTTCCTATTTTGAAACAAAACCGATTCGGAGGACGATCGCGGCTCATCTGGGGTTTGGGTCTGGGGCCCAGGAAGTCGTTTGTTATTTTCTCATGACGACGCAGGGCTGGAAGGGTGAGGGAGAGGCCGGCAATAACTCCGCAGGTGCATTTGAGCCGGAAAAATGTACTATTGATCGATAAGAAAATGGGACCGCGCGGCTGTTAGCGCCGACTGTGATCTTCTCCGACCCTCCCCCGCCACGCCGGTTTTGTTCTCGAACGTTGTGTCCCCATTCCAAAGGCCTGTCCTGTTTCGTCTCCTATTTAAATGAGACACGATCATCTTCACACGCTCTAATGTTGCCACAGGACATTTCCTTGACTTCCTTGTCGCACCGGGGTCCTCGCTCCGTATCCTCTGCCGCTCTGCCCGGTTCACACAGCGCTGGGTCTGTCTGGAGCCCCCGCAGAACCCCAGCAGCCACCACGTGAGGCCTCCGTGTCCGCAGGTCCTCGGAGCAGATCGTGGCTTCAGACGAGAGAGGCCGCGTCGACAGGCGCTCTGCCAGCGGGCCAAGCCCGTGTGCACGTGCATCTCCGTGTGTGTGTGTGTGTGTGTGTGTGTGTGCGAGCCCGGAGGTGAGCCTCCCTGGAGACCCCAGTGGCCTCCTCTGAGGGCAGGTGCGGTGGGAGTGTGTCACCTGTGGGAAGGCCAGAGCGCAGGGCTGGTCCAGGAGGACGGAGGTGTGCCCGCAGGGCGCTGTGCACGGGGGCCCAGGATTGGAAGCTCAGGGCTCAGCTCAGGGCTCAAGGGCTGGTCCACACTGCCGACAACTTGTTGCACCCTAATGGGGTTGAATGGTGTCCCCCCAAATTGCTGCCCACCTGGAACCCACGGGCACCACCTTATTCGGCAACGGTGTTTCCGCGGCTGCGATGGAGTTCCGATGAGGTCACGCGGCTTCAGTCCATGCGACCGGTGTGCTCATGAGAGGGCCGTGCAGACAGGGAAGCTGGGCTTGGAGTGAGGCGTCTGCAGCCCCTGGGACGGGCAGAGCTGGGTCGGGGGCCCCGGAGCCTGCAGCAGGAACGGCCCCTGTGGGCACCTCCATCTTGGGCGTCAGACCTCTGCCCCACAAGACAACACGCTTCTGTCTGCGGGAAGGAAAGCAGGCCCCGGCTTGCTGCCACGCGTGGTGCCGTGTGCTCCTGGGGGGCTCAGGTCCCTCACAGGAGCCGGGGGTCAGGCCTGCCCCCGGGGTCACCAGGTGGGGCGCAGGCTCCAGGCCCTGCTGGGCGGCTGGGGTGGGCTGTTCCACGCTGGCGTCCCCGTGTGCCACTCTGGGCTGGGGACAGGCTGGACTTCCAGCAGGAGTGCTCCCTGCCCCCGCTCTGGCACAGTCCGGCCCACAGAGACTGGGGGTGCCTACTGGCTCGTTGGCCGCTCCCAGGGAGGCCACCGCCTTGGGCTGGTGGTTCCTTAAGAGTCAAGAATGTTGTGGAGCATGGGCTTGCAATACATGGGCTCTTCGGGCAGGAGGGCAGGCGAGGCCCAGGACCCCGCTGGCCCTTCCCTTCCCCACCATCTCTGCTCTCCTGCAGGGCCCCCTCCGTGTTCTGTCCCTTCTCAGGGGACAGCAGGGGAGGAAGGGCCAAGATAAGGCCTCTCGGGGATGGGGTTATCTGGCTGACCTTTGGAGAGGCTGGAAGGGGAGTGTTGTCACCCAGAGGGCGCAGAGGGGTCGCTGGGTGGGGAGCAGCCACCGGCTGCCAGATCGGTCAAAGGCAGGCCCGCAAAAACAGCCCAACGGCCCGACCCGCTGTCAGCGCCTTCAGCGCCACCGTGGTTCCCAGACGCCCAGACACGTCTGCCGACACGCATGAGTGCGCGCGTGAGTCCCCGGGGGGGGGCCTGGCGTGGGGGGTGGGGGAGGCCCATAGGTGGCCTGGCAGGCCTGGGTGCTGGGGGGAGGTAATACGCTGTGTCTGGAGACGTGGCCTTTAGCATAATGACGGAGCTGGAAACCTCCCATCCGCGTCCCCTTGGGTTTGGTCCGTCTGTCCGGCGTTCTCCAGGAGGCGACTGGTCAGAGGCACCGGCTTTGTTCAGAAGCCAGGCCTTCCACGGTGGGTTCTGCATTCATTTGTAAATAAACAGCCTCCTGCACATGAAAGACGGCCAGACCAGCTCCAGCTCCCACAGCGCACCTGCCTCCCGCGATGGCTCCTGCACGGAGAGAGGTCGGGAAAACAGCACTTTCCCTCCAAATAAGCCCAGGTTTCTGGCTCCCTGGGGCTGGTTTCAGAGTCGACGGGACCGTCCACAGGTCATGTTCTCACTTAATACAACGTCCGGGGGCTGCCAGATGCGGGGGGGCCACTCCTGCCGGGAGACAGGACAGCGTCCACGCTCTGCGCCATGTGCCGCATTTACCGCGCCCACATCTGGGGACGGGGGTTCTGGGGCCACTGAGGAGCCCCTCACCGCGGAAATGCCTGGAGGTCGCTCTTTGGAAGTTATAAAGACACCTTCACTGTGTTTTGTGTAAGATACGTTTTATTAATTGTGCATTACGCGTGTGTTTTCACAGAGAAAATCATTTTTTAGGGCATAAAAGTTGTGAGTTACAATCTTTTAAAGAGAAGTTTTCTAGATTGTAAATGCCATTCTACCATAAAAACGGATCAAAACTATAAAAAAATAAACCCTGATAACCTCATATGTAACTGAGAGGGGAAAAGGTATTTTTAACTAATATAAGTCTTTACAAAAAGATTTTATTTATTTATTTGAGAGAGAAGGAGAGACCAAGAGAGAAAGCACTAGTCAGGGGGCAGGGGGAGGAGCAGAAGCAGACCCCCCAGCTGAGCAATATAAATCTTTATTTTCTTTTATTATTTAAATTCAATTGCCGACATATAGTACATCATTACTTTCAGAGGTAGTGTTTAGTAATTTATCGGTGCCAATATCAATCTTTACAGGGCGTTCTGGCTTGGATAAGACCGATGCCACAGACACCGGGCAGAACACGGGGCTGCCCTGGCTTCTTCATAGTCACCGCAGATCTGAGCCGATCAGGCACTTTCCACACCCAGAAAACCCCTCGGTTCCGACCAAGCCTCTGTGAAAGCACCTGCCACCGGACCCGCCTCGGGGCCGGCCACAGCACGGCGGGAAGCGTCCCATGCTCTGAAATCATGGCCCCGGGGGCTCCTGTTCTGGCAATGGGGTCTCTCCTTCGGAGTGGGGGGGCAGGGCTGTCCCCGCTGTCCCCAGGAGCCTGGTGATGGACACGCATGAGGTGCTCAGACCAGCCCCAAACATAGCATCGGCAGGAGTCGCTTTGTCTTCTGCCACCAGTGGTAACATGGGGGGAGTCCTCAGGAGGAGGGACTGTCAGACCCCAGCGTTCCTGGGGTTTCTGTGTTCCCGCGCGGCCCCAGGTGAGCGCCTGTCTGGCCTCAGTGACCCACACCAGCGTCCTCCCGAAGGCCCTGCTCCGTTCATTGTGGACTGAGGGGGGATGTGGTGTGTGGCGCAGTGTCCCCGCTCCATGTGGGCGCTTCGAGGGCCGTCCCCAGTGTGGGACGCTGCCGTGCCGTCCCCGCACAGGGCTGGGCGCACAGGCCCGGGCTCCCGTCTGTGGGTCGGTGACGCGATGTTCAGATGATGCGTTTGTTTGTCTTCCTGTAACTCAAGGTAAGAAACGCGTCGGCAGGATAATGCCACGCCACGAGGCCGGGCCGCGGGGCTGGCGGGAAGGCGCCTCCAACCCCTCGCCCGAGGCCGGGTGCTTCCTCCCTGCGGCTGCTGCGGGTGGACTAACTTTCTGAGGACGGAGCGGAGTCCGCTCAGCCTGGGCCGCGACCTGGAGCTGCTCGCCTTGCAGGGGCGAGTCCCCGGGTCTGACGCAGAAAGGGCCGCTCTGTTTCCGGTGCCCGGACCAGAGCCCTGGTGCGGGGGACAGAGGCCGCGCTTTGGGTCACCCCGCAGCTGGAGCGCGACAGTGGGCTCTGCTCCAGAAGACGCAGGCGGACAGCGTCTACCGGCCCGGTGTGCGGGGGCTGTCAGGCCGTCTGGGGGGAATGCTGCGTGCGGCCGTCGGGGCTCAGGGGGGCATTGGAAGGGACACGGTGTTTCTTGTGAGGTTGGGGGTTCTCTGTTTCGGCTGTTGTTGGTTTACGGCTCCGAAGCCCCGTGTCCTTCCTACGCAGCACGGCGGACGGACCCAGGGCTTCCGGCACAGACTCGGCAGGGTCCCGGGGACCCTCCCCCATTCACACCTCTGTGTCGTCCTGTCCCCTCCGAGGGGCTGGGAGCCGGGACAGCATGTAGGTGCAGGGTGCAGCCGAGTCGGCCCGCGTGCAGTGAGTGCGTGTGACGACACACCTCTGAGCGCGTCGTTGCCACACGTGCACGCCGAGGCCAGGAATTCCGCCCCCAACTCACGCCCACGCGTGCACACACGCTCCCACACGCACGTGCTCTCAGTCACACGCACTTGCACACGTGCGTGCATCTGCAAGGCCTCAACTCTCAGGACAGTGTCACAGACCCTTGCTGGTGGGGGTCTGGCTATCCCTGTGTCTCCCCGCGCTGGACCCAAGGACAGGCTTCTCACCAATTCCAGGGGAAGTGCCCAAGAGCCAAAGGGACTGGTCTGCAGAAACCAGACCGAGCCCTTGACTGCTTGCGAAGAAACGTGCACATAGAGTTATTGTCCACGGATGGCTTTTTCGGGGGCGGGGGCAGGTGTCCACCAGCTCCTGCCCCCCGTGCCTGGACACAGAAAGCCTTCACCGCCGTATCTCCGGCCCTGTTACGGCGCTGCCAACCGTGGGAGTGTGGGAGTGTGTTTGTGCGTGTGTGTGAGCCTGCCGGTGTGGTGCGTACGGCCATGCACGTGCGTGTGGGTGTGCGTGTGCACACGTGTTCGCGTGTGGGTGTGCACTCTGCCTGTCACCAGCTGAGCAGCCTTTTCCTTCTTGGGCCCACTTAAAAGCTGACACTTTGTGGCCGTGGACAAAGGCCAGGGACGATGTGAAGTGTGGACTCCGGACATGCTCCAACATTCTGTGTCTGGCATCCCCACTGGCCAGCAGGCTCACCTCCGTGCCCGGGGGTCTGTCTGGAGCCGGCAGCCTGGGGCCCCCAGAGGCCCTGGCTCTGTAGACGTGTGGGTAGCCAGGGGTGGGGGCTGCCGTTGTTTGGTCCATTGTTCTGGTTGTTTCTGAATCTGCCCTGGGCCCTGCTTGCCCATGGGGAGGAGATCCGGCTCTCAGGCCGGGCAGTCAGCGGACGGTGCCGCAGCCCGTGGTGCCGGCTCCCTTTCCCCACCGGCCACGGCTCCTCCCCGACACCGTGGCTGCCACGTCTTGCTTCCCAAGCTGTGTCCCAGAGCAGCCTGGCCTGTAGCCTCTTCCTGTGCCCTGCAGGGGGCCCGGCGCCGAGTGCCTCGAGGGAAAGAAGACACGGCCGTCACCCCAGGAGCGCACCACACCCGGGCCAGAGCGGCCACAGTGGGAAGCGCCGAGACTCAGGTCTTTCCCTCTTTGTCTCGTCTCTTTTCTCCTCTCCCTGCCTGTCCCCTTCCTCCTGTCCCCCCCTCCCCCCTCTCTGTGGCCACACGCGTGGCCCAGCTGCTACGCCGGCCACGTGGCCCAGGCACAGAGCCAGGTGAGCCGAACACAGCTCCTCCTGTGCCCGCAGACACGTTTGGGGCGTCTGTCCACAGGCGGCGGTCCTCCCTGGGTATGTGGCTGGGGAGAGCCAGCTGTGCTCGGGGGACACTAGACCCGGTCCTGACCTCACTGGTGTCGTGACCCCAGGGGCGGGCTCCCCGGTCCGGGTGGGGCTGCGAGCGCTCGTGTGATACGTGGAGCCCACGCACGTGCCACGTGTGCCTGCCCTTCTCTACAAAGGCCCCGGGGTGGCCGGACGACGGCGCCAGGACATCACAGCATTCATGCAAGGAACGGATGGGTCCGACGGTCCACATGGTGGGATGGTCATGTGTTTCCAGAGACTCACGGCACGGTTCTTGGAGAGCCATCCCTCCGCAGCCACGCCCGCAGAGCGCACACGCACACACATGTGCAAGCACACGCACACTGGTGACCACGCACACAGGCACACCCGTGGCACGGATGCACGCACTTGTGGGTGCAGCGTGAGCACACACACGTGGGAGCGCACCGGCACCCAGTGAGCACACGCGTGAGCACACAGCTCCAGTGGCCTTGGGTCTCCCGCAGCTTCATGGAAGGTACGACACGCTCTTCTCCGGCAGCTCCGAGCTGCTCAGGGAGGCTCTGTCTGTCTCACCGCTGCGGACTCCCCCTTGGCCTCTGCTGGGCGGCCAGTGACAGCTGGAAGGCCGCGAGGTGTCGGCGAGGCACCCTTTCCTCACCTCTGCCTGTCACTCGGACCCTCTGCCACTGTGGTATTTGGAAGCGGTCCCTGCTGCCGTGGCTCCTGCCGCAGGACGTGAGCCAGTGGCTGTCAGATGGCACCCGTCGGCCGGCCGGAGTGGGCGCGCGGCCCCGCGGGCACAGTCTGCGGGGAATCCACGAGTGGGAGGCGGCACTCTGCGGCCATCTGGCACATCCCAGAGGCTCTAGTGACCTGGGGCAGGACAGGCACCCCCTCGCCCCTTCTGAAGCCCGTTCCCCCTGCCAAGAGCAGGAGAGCTGGGCCGAGTTGGCCTGGAATATTCATTCGCCAGCCAGACTGGCTGGATCTTGGAAAAGCCTCACATTTTCCCTCCCTGCCTCTCCACTTGGGGGCAGGAATGTGCGGCCGGAGGCCGGCCTGTCTGGGCCTGTGGCAGCCCCTCCTTGCACCTGGCTCGGGTCCTCTGGGGACTTCTTGGGGCCCCACCCCCCGAGCACCTAACTCTTCACAGCCTGCCTGCGGCCCAGGTCGGCCCCGCTGGGGCCTGTCGGAAGTGTGGCTGCTGGCGGCAGGCCTCGCTGGGACGGGGGCGTCCAGGACGCTCACTGCCCCAGTCCCGTGTTCCTTTCCTTCCTGTGCAAGAGACCTGCTCCTTACTTGTATGAACAAAACAAAACAAAAAAATCCTAGAAAGAACAAAAAATAAGTTTAAGGTAGCTTCGTCACAGGAAGCATGAGACAATGGGTTTCATCGGGCAACTTTACTACCATATTCTTGTTTTCTTCTTATTTTTTTAAGTTAACAGACTTTATGTCTGCAAATGCAGGTTTAGGTTCATGGGAAGCGGGAACGGGAGCCCCTGCGTCTGCCTCACCTGGTCACCGTCTCACCGACGCAGCATCCTGCTGGGCTATCCCTGTCTGCGCTTGTGGTTCAGTCTACACGGCTCACTCTTGGTGTTGTTCCTTCCGTGAGTGTGGACATGCAGCCTACAGAAAGAAGCACCCCACTGCCCCGCCGCGTCCTCCGTGCTCCCCCGCCCGCCCCTCCCCACAGCCACCCCCACAAACTGCTGGTCCTCTGTCTGTCGGGTGTTGTCCTGGACACGTACGTGTGCGTCCTGCTCGTGGCTTCTCCTTCCACTTAGCAGCCTGCCCCGAGGGGCCCTCCACGTCCTGTATGTCCACTCCTGCCCCATGGGTTTCTTGTGGGTGACACGGGTTTTGTCCACGGGTCTCTGTGCTTCCGTGCCCGGCGTGCCCATGTCAGGCCCCGTATTTCCTCCTCAGCCTGGCGGGGCAGGCAGACTTCCCCACGGCGTTCGCTGCTGGTCTGCTCTGGGCAGGGCTCCGTCGCCCTCTGCCTGGGGGCTCATGGCAGGGGCCACTGGCACACTTAACCTCTTTGGGATTGAGCTCTCTCTGAAACTCGGGCTCGACCACCCGCACCAAGGCTGTGAGCCCAAGAGCTGCACACGCGCACACACGCACACACCCGCACACACCGATGTGCTGCACACGTGCACACGCCTACACGTATGTCCTCACGCGCACACACACACCCCGATGTGCCGCACAGTGCACACGCCCACACGCATGCCCTCACGCGCACACACGCACACACACGCACACACCGATGTGCCGCACACGTGCACACGCCCACACACATGTCCTCATGCGCACACACGCACACACACGCACACACTGATGTGCCGCACACGTGCACACGCCCACACGCATGTCCTCACACGCACACACACACACACACGCACACACCGATGTGCCGCACACGTGCACATGCCCACACGCATGTCCTCACGCGCACACACGCACACACATGCACACACACATGCACACACCGATGTGCCGCACACATGCACACGCCCACACGCATGTCCTCACGCGCACACACGCACGCACACACACATGCACACACACTGATGTGCCGCACACATGCACATGCCCACACGCGGCCCACATGCACACACATGTCGATGGTGTCACGCGGCATCCAGACTCCTTCAGAGATAAGGAGTGGCCCAGGGTCTGTGCTGGGCCTTGTCTTCCAGCCCTGCGCCCAAGGGGGCCGTCCCCAACTTCACGCCCAGGTGCTCCCCAGCACCGTGGAGAGGCCGACCCTGCAGGCCGAGGTGCGGAGGGCGCCCGTGCTGTGAGCCGCTGCCCAAGGCCCTTCGACCCCGTGAGGCCGGCCTCCACCTGATGGGGGAGCGGTCAGCTCCTCTGAGGACACCCCCAGATGTCGAAGAGCTACGTCCCCCACCTCTCCCCCTCGCCTGTGGGCTGGTTCCTGCTCTGCTCCGTGTCCCTCCGCATCCTGGCCACGAGGAGGGAGCAGCCCCCGTGGCACAAGCCTCTTTCATGGTGGACGGCAGGGATGGGGGGCAGGGAGGAAGCTCGCGGGGTCCTCCCTCCTTCCGTCTCAAGTGGCTCTTGGGGCCTCTGCCCGCGTCCCATTGCTGAGGCAGGTCACGTGACAGAGCCCGAGTGGGGGGGACGCGTGTTCTCCCACAGATGACGGGGCACGTCCCGGGAAACGGGCTTCTTCCCTACAGAGGAACGGCCGGGGGGCTCCTACCGGCCCCGCAGCACTGGGGCGAGGGCTCGCGCGTGTTCGCAGAACGTGCTGGCCACGGGCACGTGCCGCCTGGCGGAGCGTGGCTGCATGGACAGGTGCCACGCGAAGCGGCTTCCGGGGCCTCTGTGCGGGCTGAGGAGGCCACGTGCATCGCACATTCTCGTCCCGGAAGGACGTGTCTTCAGTGTGCAGCGGACACAACGCTGGTTCGCAGACTAGTACCAGACCTGTCCTAACAGGGGCTTGGACGGGACTAGCTCGCCCAGGTTCAGACGGGCTGATACACAGAGCAGCTGGCGCACGTTTAGTGGAATCAGAAACTTAGCTGAGCTGTTAGCCGGAACTGGATTCCAGATCTCCGCTCGAGGGAGCGGCAGGGGGAGGTGGTCCCACCTGGGCCCTGCAGGGTGCTGGGGGCGGGGCCTGGTGCTCCCACCGCCTCGCACCCCCCCCCGACCCGCACAGTCCCCGTCCAGCCCCCCGGCCCCCGGCTGGGCTGCACACGGAGCCAGAGCCTTCCGCACGTGGCCTTCTCCGGGGGCCGTCACGCTCCGGCCTTGCCCGCCACCGCCCTGCCCCGGAACAACCGAGCCAGGCACAGCTGTTCGTGCCTCAGAAATCTCTCCTTCAGGAAAGGTGCGGCCGCGGGACCCCCACAGCCCCGCAGCCCCCCTCATGCTGGAGCGGCCGGAGCCCCGATGCCACACGCCAGCCCCCGGCCGGCCCAGCCCGGTTTTCTCCCAGACATCCTCCGCTGCCCTTTCGCTCGTGGAGGAACATGCCCGAGGCGTGGCAGGGACAGACGGCCAGCTGCACGCCCCTCGCGTGGAGACGCCCACAGGAGTCTGCGGGCTGTGCCCCCGGGCTGTGGGCCTGCAGCGGGGTCCGTCCCTCAGGACTCCTCAGTGCTAGAGGCTGAGCTCAGGGACGCAGACCGACACGTGTGCACTTTCCGCCCCAGTGACCCAGCTGCCTGCGGCCCGCGGGAGGCGGCCGACGGCTGCCCTGGGGACAGACTCCCACGGGGCCCTCCTCCAGGTACGCTCCCGCGGGTGGCCGGGTGCTTGGTGCGCACAGAGCCCGGGTGGGAGGCCGAGCGCACCCTCGTCGCGTAAATCATGGGCACGTGAGCCCTGCCGCCCGGGGACTCATGGCCACCGTGGCACTAATGGCACAGACTATTACTGCCGAGCAAATAAACGGCTGCTCCGCTTTGCAGATCGCCCGGCACTCCTGCCCGCACTGTGTCAGGTTCGGGTTTAATTGGTGTGCGGGCCGCGAGGCATGAATTACGGCGTGTGTGATTTATTTATGCAATAAAACTTACCGTTAACTGAGAGAGGACAAATAAAGAGAAAAATCACATGTTTCACGCGATAATTACACAGTCAAGTTTGAACTAGGAACATCGCGGGGACCACGAACTTGGTCCGGACCAGGGGAGACCGGGAAGCAGAGTCATCGCTTTACTCCCTGCCTGGACACGGAGGAGGTCACGGTTCCAAGGTCACGTGTGGGGGGACACGTGCGTCTGCGCCCAGAGGCAGAGGCCGGAGCCGGACAAGGATGGGGCTCAGGCCAGGGAGGCGGAAGGCGGATGAGAGTAAGGACCCCGACGATGGCCTCATGCGGAACCTTTCTGAAAACAGATTATTGGGTAGCAAGGTTTTTCACTCAGAGACAGGAGAAAAAGAAAAGACAAGACCAGACAGCAGCGCTGGGCCTTCTGCGTTTCTTCTCACCGTCTGTCCCCACGCCGGCGTCTGACCGCGGTCCTCACAGCAGAACGTAAAACAGCAGCCGTCTGGCTTCCATGGGACATTTCCAGCAAAGAGATGGTCTCTGTCCTCATGCATAGACAGGCAGGGACAGGGTGGGGAAGGCCTCTGGGGACAAAGGCCCCGCAGGCAGGGGGATGGAGGGATGCTCAGAGTAGCCCAGGACTCCAGCGATGGCCAATGACAAGGAGGTCACCAAGTGGGTGGGCTCACTGACCTACAGCCCAGGTCAGGCTCTCCCTGCCGGCTGGACACCTTCATCCTTAGGCTTGTGGCTGCCACTGTGCGGGGGAGGGGGGATTCGGGACAGCAGCACCCAGGGCCCCGAGAAGGGGAAGGGTCTAGGAGGACAGCCTATGGCGAGAGGTCCTATGGACCTGGGAGGTCTCTGAGAGTTGCCTTGGAGCTGCCCAGCCCTGCCCAGGACGTTGTTCCAGGCGCCTGGGAGGGTGACTTGGTTTTATTCTTCCTGTGAAGCTACCTCAACCTACGAAGACCCACTGCTTTCTCCCCCAGGTGGCCCTGATACTCCTGGGCTGAATGGAGCTTCCCTGAGCAGACCTTGCCGCCACCTGGGTCTTTACGGAGATGCGTCTGTCCCAGGGAAGCTACAGCAGAAATCACCGACACCAAGAGAGAAGAGCTTTCGTACAGCGAAGGAAACCGTCAGCAAAGCGGCGAGGCGGCCTGCTGAAGGGGAGAAGGTATTTGCAAACCATATATATGATACGGGGTTAATACCCAAAATATGTAAAGAACCTGTACACCAAAGATAATAATCCAGTTAAACCGTCGGCAGAGGGTGTGTACAGACATTCTTCCAAAGACCCCCAGACGGACAGCAGACCCATGCAAAGAGGCTCGGCGTCGCTCCGCGCCAGGGAGATGCAGGTCAGACCCTCGGCGACGCCCCCTCACACCAGTCCGACGCTCATACCACAAAGACAGGAACAGGGGCGTGAGGCTGCGGAGAAAGGGCAGCGTCCTGCACGGTTGGTGGGAGGGCCGGGGGTGCGGCCGCTGTGGGAAACGGTGTGCAGGTCCCTCAGGAAGTTACAAATAGAGCCGCCCCAGGGCCCAGCAATCATCGACCGGGTATTTACCGCCAAAATATAAAAACGCTCACTTGAAAAGATACACGCGCCCTGACGTCACAGGAGTATTTTCAGCGACCGCCTCACTACGGCCGCCGCCTGGCTGGCCATCGAGGACGGCGGGGTAGAGCAGGTGTGGGCCAGACGCAGGACGGATGTGACGCATCCGTCAGAAAGGGGGGCATCGCGCCGCTTGCAACGATATGGAAGGGCCGGAGGGGGCGGTGGGGGGTGAGGCGAGCCACAGGGGGACAGACACAATGTGGCCTCACTCGTGTGTGGTCTGAGACGAACAAACACACAAGAAGCAGACACAGACCCTAAACACGGAGAACCACTCGGCAGCTCCCAGAGGGGAGGGCAGCGGGATGCGTCCCCGCACGGGGCTGGGTGTGGCCCAGAGACGTCCGAGACGAACGGAAGATAGTGTCACCCGGGTTTCAGGTAAAAAATAAAATAAACAAAATGTTGCACTTACAAAACTTTTGAGACTTAAATAAATAAGGTGGATGTATTGGGCCTACATCACTGTACCTATGTTCGGTTAGTGAAGAAGCAACCCCAAACAAAGCAGGGGTGCATCCGTCCTGTGCGTGCGTCCGACCCGACCGGGCCCCCTGGCTTTCAGCTCCGAGTCCCCCGTACGGGCAGGACTCAGTGTGTTAGCGTCCGACCAGACCGGGCCCCCTGGCCTTCAGCTCCGGGTCCCCCGTACGGACCCGACCGGGCCCCCTGGCCTTCAGCTCCCAGCCCAATCGTAGCAACTCACAGGTGTTCCTGCCAACGCCCGCAGGGTGACCGGAAGCCAGCGGCACCCTGCTCTTTGACTGGGGGAGGGGGACAGTAGGGTCCTGCCCTCGGGTCGGAGGAATTTTTCGGGCTGTGTTGAGGGGGAACCAGGGTCCCCCTCTGTTCCCAGGTCACAGGGCAAGTGGACAGAAAGCCAGGGCTTCCCGGCCGGACCTGTCAGGCACCTACCCCGGCCGGGGCCCCGTGCTCTCTCGGTGTTCCTGTGGGTGCAGGGGGTCACACAGATTTTGCCCTGGGCCGCCGACCCATGAGGTCGCCTTGCCATGGGATCGGGGTGATGCCAGATCCGCGCTGGCCTCTGCTCTCAGCGGCTGGGCACAGTCAGCGGCACCAGACCGGTCAGCCGTCCTTTATCTGCTCCTAAATCATCCTGTGCGACGGCCACCCACGGCTGTGTTGGGAGCGTCAGCACACCCCTCCTCCCCTCCGTGCCATTCCCTCTGTGGGGAGCTCGTCAGCCGGAGCATTCAATGACGGCCCTGCCCCCGCGCACCAGGGTCCCCACCCAGGACGGCAGCGGCTGGTCCGAAGTCGGGATGCCCTCCTACTGCCTGTTCTTGTGCGCGGGGCACCAGCAGTCACGGGCAGCTCCGGTCTCCATGGGGAGTGGGGGAGCCGGCAGGGGTGCAGGCAGCGGCTGTGGGGTCCCCATAGAGGCATCGCGGGGCTGGGGAGCTCGGAGGTCAGGCGGCCCTCAGCCCGAGGGTTCCCCTGCACCGCGCAGACCAGGGGTGTGGCTGCATCCAGGAAGAGCGCATCCCCTCGGGAGGCAGCTCCGTCAGGCCGACAACCATTGCCAAGCAGAATGGATGCCCGAGGGCAGCCAGAAAAGTGAGTCGCAGGCACCCAGGGGAGGTCAGCGCCCACGGGTGGTGACCCTGACCGAGCCCCGTGGGAGCGGGCTCTTCCCTGCTTCCTTCGGGTGGCTGTGCCCCACAGCTCATCAGGCTTCTCCGTCCCCGCATCAAAACCACCTTGCCCCTGGGGGTGGCCATGGGGCTGGCTGGTTTCTGCACAGGCTCGCCTGCCCTACTTGTCCCTGGGATCACTTCTCAAGGAGACCGGCACGTCTGGGCCAGGCTTGGCTCGCCCCCCCCCAGGAGCCCGCAGATAGGAGCGGCAGACCCGGAGCACCTCCCTGGGTGAGCTCATTTACGCACGGGGTTACACCAAGAGGCAGCTTTTGGCCACGGCCAGGGGGACAGCTGCCCCTTGCAGATCCCAGGTTCCCTACAGGGGCCGCGTCTCTGGGGCTGCAGACCCGAGGTCTCATCAGTTGGACCCGTGATTCGGTCTGGAAAGGGGCCAGGGATGCTGGGGGTTGGCCCCAGGCCTCCAGGAAGCCCTTGGCTCAGGACAGCAGGCTGGTCCTTCTGCATAAAGACGGGACCCTCCCTCCAACTTACCGTCAGGGGGACCCTCCCTGCCTGTGCTGCCTGGGCACAAGGGGAAGGGGACATCTCCCGGGCTATGGGCATTGGTCCACCTCTCCCGGCCTCCGGGGCTCCTGCTCTGGCGCTGCCCACCCCCTTGTTCCCGCCACGGGTCAGTGACGGCTCTTCTGCCTCCGACCCTCTGTCGCATCTCAGTCTCTTCTCCCTCCCTGGGTGTGCCTCCGGGTGCGCGTGGGGAGCCCGACCAGGGGGAGGAGGCGGCCCAGATGCGGCTCGCGCTCAGCTCCCGGCCCAGACCCAGGCCCCTGGCTTCCTGCATCCGCCTGGTTCCAGAACACCTGAGTGGCCAGGAGCGTGTGCGCCACACGGACGGCGGGGGTCGGAGGGGGACGGAGGGCACATGCCTGGAGGTGCCTCCTGTCGGGTGAGGCACCCAGACCCGCACTCAGAAGGGCGCAGGGAGAGGGGCGCGGTGGGAGTTAGGACAGAGCTCTTCCTCCTACAGGCTGGAGAGCCCTAGTGAGCCCGGGGGTCAGGCTGCTGTGTGCCGATGCGCCAGGCTGGGGAGATGGTGCCGCTGCTGGCCGGGCCCTGGATGCGATTGCTGGTCGCTCTGCTTAAAGCTGTTCTCTGAAGGCTAAATGTTGGCCGAGGGGCCCGTTTCCTCTGCTGCTGGCCCGGGCGGCCTCCCCACTATGACCCCTGCGTCCCCCGCAGCCCCACAGCCCGGCCGGGTCCCGGCCCCGAAGAGCACTTGGCACGGCCCGCGGAGGGAGACCCTGCAGTGCTTGGCCGGGCACCCAGCCGGGACCAGAGGGGGGAGGCCGGCAGTGACCGCCACCTCCGTGAAATGCTCCCCCCGCACACCCAGACTCCCGAAAGCTCTCCTCCGCCCGGCACCTTGAGGGCGGTACCCGGGAGAAGCAACCCTTGCCGCTGGTTTCCTGCAGTCGTTTTCTGGAACAGCCTCGTCTGTGTCCCTCGGGCGGTGACTGCAAAGTCGTGCAGAGAAAACAACCTGGAAAGATCCATCGGGGTCCTGCATGCTCGGAGGGAGGGCACCACACGGGATTTTTATTTTTTCTTCAGCTCCTTTGTGGTTTCCAAACGGTGTCTGTGTCTAGAGTAACCGACAGAGGAACAGTCCGCACGGAGGGGGGGGCGGCCATCACCCCGAGGACACAGGGCTCGGCGAGCATTTACTGCCGGACATTTGTCACAACCCGAGCCGTGCAGGAACTTCCCCCACAGCTAGAAACGGAGAGAAACACAGCGAAACAGCAGGCAGGTGGGGGAGGGCGATTTATGCACTTCTCTCCGGCACAAAAGAGTAATGGGGAGGTCATGTGGGCAAGGTCAAAGGACAATGTGACTTTCTCAGGATGACCTGGGGCCATCTGTCCTTGGCGGAGCTGATGAGCTGTCAGTGTGCGGTGAAGGGAGGGGGGGCCTTCAATGAGGAGAGCCCCCCGCCCCTGGACGGGGCCGCGTGCAGCTCCAGGACGGGGCCCGCGTGCAGCTCCTGCACTCGGCCTGGAGGTCCGGGAGAGCACAGCCCGGGCGGGGGACCCCGAAGGCTCTGGTTGGCATCCCACCCCGGGACCAGCCTCCGAGGAAGGGAGCCCTTTGTCCCTGCAGAGAGCCACACAGAGCTAGCGCTGCTGCTCTTCCTTGACCTGGAGCCGTTCCCGCAGGGGCTTCCTCTCCAGGGTCCCTTCTGCCCGGAACCCCTTGTTTCTCTCCCTCCAAGATCTCCCACCCTGCGTTCTCTGACTGCCGACCCCAGCTTCACTCTGGGCGACACGATGAGGGGCCCCAGACGAGAGCCGCTGGCCCTGACCGAAGGGCCGCCCAGTCAGCTTGTCTCCTGTCCACGGGTGAGGGTCACCTCCTGCTACCGTGACTGGACACCCCGGGCCCCTTGCTCAGGTCCTCGGCCTCACCGTGCGACATCTTCCCCGCATCTTGGTGCGAGAAGCAGAGGCTGGCCTGGCCCGCCGGGTGTGGTTTTAGTAATTGAGAAGCCAGGAGTCGTGGGTGTGTGCCTGGCCCCCGCAGGAGGACCCTCACTCCGGGTGTTTGCTGAGAAGCTGTCCCTGGGGGGGCAGAGCCATTCACAGGACCGTCCCCAGCAAGACGGGCTGGGAGATGTGCAAGCACACGCTTCCTCTGTCCTTCAGACGGCTCTGGCCGTACACCCCGACCCGGGGTCCGTGTGCCATCTTGCCCGCATCCGCATGGCAAGTGTCCAGGAATCGTCGGGATGACTCTGTGCCGGGAGCTGCCGGTGTAGCCCCTGCTCCAGTCTCCCGGAAGGACACGGGTCCAGAAAGGGAGCGGAGGGCATGGCCTGCGTGTGGCACCCGGGGAACAGACCGCTGTTGCCGGCTTGTGCCACCAACAAAGGCGGGTGGTGGTGGGCGCACTTCCCCCCGACGCCCTGTTTCATTTACGAGGATTCAGCGAAGATGGACTCAGGAGGCTGCGGTGGACCTTGGGGCTGCTGCCCAGCCCTGCACCCGCAGAGAGGTCCGAGGAGGCAGGACGAGTCGGGCCGTCAGGAAGCGAGCCTGACACCGTCTGCATCTCGGTGCCGCGAAGAGCCGCAAACGGTGACGGTGCGGGGCCTTCTTGCGCGGCCCCCTTCACAAAGGGAGCGGGCGCCGGGGGTCTCTCTGTGCGGGAGTGGCCCCAGGGGTCCCATCACGGGGCCACGGACGAGGCCAGAGCACCGGCTTCATGAAGCGAGCGGAACACGGTCTCGGCCGCTGTCAAGGCCCGAACGGACCGTGCAGCCGTCAGAGCTTGCACAGAAAGCCGGCCAGCGTCGCGAACGCGCTGCCTCGCCCGCCGTATCTGGGGCTCCGTGCTCCACGCAGACGTGTCAGCAGGCGTGTGTGCAAACAGAACGTCCCCGGGGGGGCACCTGCAAAGTCCCAGGGGCTGAGCCCGCAGAAGGCCCGCGGCGTCCTGCTGTGAAAGGGAATCTCTGCTCCCGAAATGCCTCGCCGCTTCCTGCGCCACGTCAGCTTCGGCCCGGGGGTTCGTAAAGGGCTGTCTGCCCCCGCACGCTGGGCCTGTGGGGGCACGGGGGCGCTTGGAGGTGCAGCGGGCACGTGGGACTTTGGTGGGTGTGGGGCTCACAGCAGGCGTGGGGGGCGCCCAGCTTCCTCCCCGCCCAGCATCTCTGTGCTCAGACCCAGTGACTCCCAGCAACGGACATTTATTTTCTTACATCCTGAAGGCGGGAAGTCCGAGACCCCGACGTGGGCAGGCGGGTTTCTCCTTGGCCTGTGGACAGCCGCCTCCTCCCTGAGGCCGGTCGGATGGGTTTGGGGGCCACCCTAGTGGCCTCTTTTTAAGCTGATGACCTCTTTAATGACCTTGTCTCCAAATAAAATCCTGTCTCCCCTGTGCGCACTATAGCTTTCCTCTTGCCGCAGGAGGGCGAGAGCCTTCCGGACCCAGACATTCTCCTCCTTGCCCTGTCGTGGGGAGGACTGACCACTTGCCCTCCTATGATCAAGACCAGCCAGTCGGCTCACTGAAGCGGCCCACGCGCCAGGGGCTGTGCCCTGCAGATGCGATTATGGCCGGGGGCCTTCTGAGTGCGTGCTGACGCCCTGGTGTCCCCACACGGTCCGGCTGTCCCCTGCACACAGGTTCCTGGGGGTCGGTGGGTGTTGATTTTTGGTCACCAGCCTCGAACCTCCCAAGGCTTTGAGCCCAGACTGCATGCACCTGTCCCTGTGGCGTCCTGTTCTGACTGTGGGCTGTGCCCCTCCGTGGCCCCTGGGCTCGCAGGCGTTCGTGTCTGTCCTGAGCTGCTGCGCAGAAGTCAGCAGGAGGCCCGGCTGTGTCTCCCCACGGTGCGCGGGCATGCGGGGAGGGGGCCCCTGGCAGTCCTGTCGAGAAGGTTTGGAAGGACACGGTACTCAGCTCTGGGAGTGCGGCCGTGTCGCCCGGGGACCCAGCGTCCTGCCCACGCCCGCGGCCCAGGGCCTCTCAGCAGGCACAGACGGCGAGGAGCCGTCGCTTCAGTGGAATCTCCCCGATCAGACTCAGCGGCAGTTTCACACTGGTTTTATCTGTTTCCAGGTTTCCTGGTTTTGTCCCCGTCATTACACCGACGGAGTAAGATTTGGGTGGGCTGTTCCGGCGTGCTGGGCACATCACGGCTCCCAAGATGCGTCTGTCGGGGGTCCCACACCCCTCTCTGGAGGTCAGGACCTGGCCGTTGGCCCCTGCCGTCTGGGACACCTTCCCCCGGGGCCTGGGGCCACGCTCTGGCAGCACCGGCCATGCCCACCACGGCCCTTCACGGCCCACAGAGTGGCCACGACGCGTGTCTGGGAACCCGGGCTCTCTCCTCAGCCGCACCCTTCTAAAGGCCCGGGAGGGGATGTTCTCTGACCTCTGGACGGACACAGGCTGACAGGGGCACGGTCAGCCCAGCCACTACAGAGTCCGCTCCCCAGGCTTCCGTGCCCGTCCCGTCAGCCAGAGAGTCCACGTGTCCATCTGCCACTGACGGCCACGCCCAGAGGCTCCAACCCACGCTGTGAAGCCACCGCACAGCATCGGGCAGCCCCACCGACCAGCCCGTCCTACAAGTTCCTCGTGTTTCTGTCCATAAAGAGGGCACAGTCTTGCCGTTCTTCTAGAGGGCCTGGTCTGCCTCTTGGGTCACAGGTCATGCCTGAGCCCTGGGCCTCTGGGATCTCAGCCAGGTTTTCAGTTTTGAAGCCGTGAGAGGTCCTGGGGACAGAGGGCCTTGCGGACCAGGAGCAGGTGGAGGGGGCAGGGCAGTGCGAGATGCCTGGAGGGTCATCGCCCCCCCTTACTGGAAGCTGCCCCGTCTTCCCCAAGGCTGCCCCTTTCACCGGCCCAGGTCCCACTGGGCTGAGACCCCAGCCGCACTGCCAGCGGGGCTGAGAAGCCGGTTTGCAGGAGCTGTGAGCCTTGGGCTGCTGGGGAGAAACGCTCCTCAGTCCGGCACAGAAGCTCTCCGGTCCTGACAGGGTCCGGGCGGGGGTTCACAGCCCTGGGGTTCTCGGGGTCCAGGCCCCGGCTCTGGCAAGTTTTCCACCCTGGTGCCTGGGGCAGTCTCCTGGTCATCAGAGCCCCCTGTACAGGCGGCAGGCTGCAGGGGACCCCAGGTGGCCCCCGGGGAGAGCTCTTGCTGTGTCTAGGAACCATGACACCCAGGGTCATTCGTGCCCCTGGCCCTCACGGGGTCCGCAGACTCGGTCTACACTTCTGTCCTGAGCTTCTGCTCCTGGGACCACACACACAAGCCTTGATTGGGGGGGATGGTTAAGGGGAGGCAGGGCGTGGGGGGGCCGTGGTGGGTCTTCTGGAAGGAAACAGCCCGGAGTGTCAGCCTACAGTCTTGGAGAGAGCCGGAGAGTCCCGAGTGCGGGACGCCCGCGCACCACGGTGCTCTTGGCCCGGCTGGGGTCCGGCCGTCTGCTCGCTCTCTCCCCGTCTCCCGGACTCCGAGGCTTCCTTGTTCCTGATTCCCCGGCCTCTCGCAAGCCGCTCTCCATGGCAGGCTGAACTGGGTCCCTGCAGAGGGCAGAGGACAGGCGCAGGAGAAGGAGCCGGTCACTGCAGCCCGAGGGCCTTCTCCCTCCTTCCCGTCCCTATGGCATGTGCGCAGCAGACCGTCCCTACGTCTGTCAAGGACTTACTCTCCCAAACGCTCCCGCAGTCCCAGAGCCCTGCCCCGTGTGCTGGGGGACGCGGTGGTCACGCAGCCGGGTGCACGGGGGCTCCGCGGGCGCGGCGGAAAGCCAGCGTGGCCGCACGTGCTTCGGGCTGCCGTCTGCTCCCGGGTTCTGGAGGGAGCGAGGGGTCGGACAAAAGTGTAAAATGAAAGCAAAGCTGTGATGAAAGGCCGGAACCCGATCTTCGAGGAGCCTCCGCGTCCCGTGTGTGAGCGACACGCTGCTTGGATTCATTTTTATTTAAAAAGATTTCTAAAATTTGTTTTAGAGCGAGAGAGTGTGGTGGGGGGAGGGGCAGAGGGAGACGCCTGCTGAGCGCGAAGTCCCCGACCCCCGAGCCGAGAGCAGGCAGCCCAAGCCCAGCGCCCGCCCCTCCCGCTCCCTGGACCACGTCGGTCTCCACAGCCTGAAACAGGTCGGGGTCTGGGGGCGGGCTCGTAGCGGACGGGGTGGGGACCCACGAGACCCGCAGACCCCCCCCCCCCCCCGCGGCCTGGGACAGGGACTTCTGGTGACTCCAGCTTGGAGCACGTCCAGTCTGTTCCCTCCAAGGACCGTGTTTCCAAATGCACTTCCTGCGCCCTGAGGAGGGGGCGGGAGACGCCCGTCCGGCCTCCCCGGCCCACGGACGCTCACCCTGCGAGCGGGCGGGCTCCTGCTGGACACTCCGTGGGGCAGGGATGAGGTGAGTGTGTGAGATAATCCCTTATTTTGCACTTAAACTTGAGGAATAAACAGAACGATCTCTGATTTCAGAAGCACGGGAACCAGCCCCGAATGGGCGTGCGACGGGAGCCTGGAATCCACTGCGCCCACAAACGCCCCGCAGGGCCGCCCGGCCCCCAGCCGGCCACGGCAGGAACAGGTGGTGGGGGAAGCTGCGTTTTGGGAGTGAAGTCAAGAGCAGCGGACAGCCGGCCAGGCTCCGGGGGCGGGCGGCCGGCCTGGCTGAGCCCGGGTGCCACTGGCCACTTGGTCTTGAGGAGGTTGTGGGCCCGCGTCTCGGGGACCTGGCCTGCTGCGGAGGTGCGGCTCACGCCCGTGGCCCGGCCTGGATGGTGGCCCAGCAGCGCGGTCCCCGTGCCTTGTCCTGGCCATGGGACGACTGCGGTGCCTTCTGCAGCGGGAGCTTCCGGGCTGGTGTGTTTCTGAGAACACGGGCTGAGCTGCTCACGCTCTGTTTCCACTCTGTACCCCTGCGGCACCCGAGGTGGAAGTGAGGTTCATCTGGGTTTCCCGGTCCTGCAGGCCCCGGGTCTCACGTGACCTCAGCAGTGTTCCCGTGTGCCCACACTGACCCCTCCCTTCTCCTGGAGGATCCAGCTGCCCACCAGCAAGACAGCCAGAGAGGCCCGCTCTCCCGAGGGCAAGAGGGGAAGGAGGAAAGCCAGCGGGTCATCCCTTCCCGCCAGGGCTGCGGTGCCCTCCTGAGTCCCGAGTGCCGCCTCCCTCGCATGGGGCCCCGATGCGTGCACCTGCGGCCCCTCTCCTCTCCCTGAAACTGCTGCAAACGCGGAGCCCCTTTGTCCAGCCGGCTGAGCTGCTGCACACCGTCCTTGCTGAGGCCCCCAGTCTCTGTCTGGACGGTCCCCTGGGGGCCACCCCCACCCCACAGCAGCCTGGAGTGGTCCCACACCTAACCCCACGCATGACTGATTTTCACAGCACAAGGACCAGGTGGGAAGGGCCTGGTGTGGCCCCCAAATTTTGATGTTCTCCCCCAGGCCTGGGTGTCCCACACCCACTTTCAGGACGCGTGGTCACAAGGACGGGACCACCACAGAAAGGCTCCATCCTAGCCTTCTGGACAGTTGGGAGTGTCCTCTCGACCCCCCCCAGACCAACAGAAGCAGAGAGGGGCCCACGGCCACCCGTGGTGCGCTCTGAGGCCCCGAGAGGTGCCGACGGCAACGTGGAGTGTGCCCGCCGCAGACGGCCGCCAGGGCCGGGAGTGTGCTGAGCCCGGAGGGGCCGCGGGCCGCCACCCCAGAACAAGCGCACTTACGGCCCCACGAAAATCATGCTGTCGCCGCAGGAGAGGGCGGCGGCAAAGCTGGAGTTTCCGTTCACGCTGGTGATCTTGAACTTGGGCTAATATTCCATGAAAACAGTCTCTATCAACAAATTCATTAATTAAGGTCCCATTTGCAGACCGACTGTGACTCAGAGTTGCTTGTGGACGGGACAGGCCATGCTCCCCGCCGGTGAGGCCCTCGTGACTGGGCGGGTGGGTCTGTCCCCGAGTCGCAGGGTGGGACAGAGTGAGGGAGCCCAGAGGGCCTCGGGCGGCTGACGCACCCTTCAGTTCCAGGCCGGGGTCTGAGAGGGTGTGCTCCGAGCTCAGGCTGGAGCGTGGGGTGGCGGTCCTGTGCCCGAGGGGGACTGCACACCCCCCGTTTGCTGCCCGCTGCAAAGGGAGTCGTCCCTGACTGTGGCAGAGAACGGCGCCAAGCCCGGGGCCCACAGCTCTTCTGCCCAGTGACACGGGGCCCAGCTCTGCTACCTCCTCTTTCCCGCCTACCAGTGGCCCGGAGGCCGAGACCTCCCGGGACAGTTCTCCGGCTGCTGCCCCGACTCCTCATCCACGAGGTCTCTCCCGCGGCAGCCGCCCCGTTAGCCGTAGGCGGCCTTGCTGGGTGCGGTATCAGCGCCTCGGCTCCAGCCCCTGGGACCTCCCCTTCCCCCCGCTCGCCCACTGGCTTGCACTTCTCCCCACCTTGTCCCTGCCTGGGGGAGGCCACGGCTGCCACTGGCTGTGCCTAAGCCCCCCCGACACCCACGCCGAGGCCTTCCAGCACAGGCAGTCCCCAGAGAAGCTCCGGGCCTGCGGTCCCTCAGGGCAGGTGCCCTCGGTCGGGTCAGGATGCCCGTCAGGGGCACAGTGGCCATTGCACTATGTGCTGGGTGCTGGGTGCCAAAGGCTGGGGCCGTTCTCTGCTGCTGAACCAGCTGCGGAGTGAGGTCAGTCCCGCGGCACCCACATGTCTCTGTGCACCCACTGGCTCCCTGTTTCTCTATTCCCAGAAATGCCCCTCGTTTTGTTAGCCTGTCTGAGTCTTCCTGACACGGTGTTGTCCCCACTGCGTCCAGACAGGCCACTAACTGATGAGAAAGCAAGGCTTGACCCTGCTGCCTGTGTTCTGTTGGGTTCTGGGTATCTTCCCTCATCCCTGGCCATCCCATGGGATGCAGTGTCCCCTGGCCACCTGCCTATCCCCAGCCACCAGGACTTCAGCACTTCCTGCCCCTGGCAGTGTGGGGGGAGGTGCTGCAGGGACCCAAGCCCCAACCACACCCCCCCCCGCCACCTGCTGTCCCATCCAGGCTTCCAGGGTCTTGCTCCAGGACTCCCTCCCCCAAGTATGGGGGTTAAAAGGGGCACCTTCCCTTCTGGTGTCCTGGCTTCTGCACCAGCCCCTCCCCCCACCAAGAATGCTCCTCCTCCTGCTCCGTCTGCCAACATCGCGGGTGCTCACCGAGACCAGAGCCCAGGACAGCCTCGGGTCCCCGGCTCACCATGGTCAGGGGCATCGTATCAGCAGGACAGGGGCAAAGACAGACCTCATAGGCTGGTTCTGCTGGAGCAGCTTCCAGGGCCCAGCATGGGCCCCTCCCGCTCTCCCCAGCCTCTCCCCACCCAGCCTGGTGTGTGTCTGGATGGCCCAGGCCAGCGGAAATGGGGCGCCCACAAATACTGTGCACAGGGCGGTCAGCTCCTGCCGCGCACCCCTACCCTGCGCACCCCCGCCCTGCCGCACCCCCTGCCCTGCGCACCCCCGCCCTGCCTCCGCCCCCCTACTGCTACTACTATCTCCCCGGAGGGAATGGGGTCCCTGAGCCGCAGGGCAGTTCTGCTCAGTCCGGGCCTTGGCCCCGTCCAGCCGTGGACCCAGAGGATCCTGCGGAAACTCAGCTCATCTGCCGGAAGCCCCATCCCCGGAATGACCACGTCGCTCTAACGAAACGAATGACCATGGGGTGCTGGGAACAGGGGTGCTGGCCCCAACTTGGACCAGGGGTCCTGCAAAGCGTGGAAAACGTCTCCTGGTCTAATTCCCACTCTGGGCGCTTGGGGTTCGTTTCAAGACCTCAAGGCGCTTCTGAATTCCAGCGTTGGTGTTTGCGCTGCTTTAGACATGGCAGCAAGTGCCCGGGGACCTGCGTCTTCCCTGCTCCCCGGCTGCTGAGGGAGCCAGGCCTCTTCAGTCCAGAGTGGGCTGGGCTGATGCCCCAAGAACTCAGAGGCGCCCACCCATCCTTCCCCAGCACCAGCAAGGGGGCACCACAGGCTCAGGGCTCCCCCAAGTGCGTGTGCAGGGGCCTGTCCGGTCCTGGGGTTCAGATAAAGCCTTCATCCCAGAGCCAGAGTCCTGGGGGCGGGGGAGGCATTTTTCTTCACAATCGTTTCTTCAAGAAGCTGATGCCACACATGCTGGGAGCCAGTCTCGCCCCCCTTTCTGCCGCCCTCCTCCCTAACCCCCTCTCCCCCTTCCCCCTTCTCCCGGCCTTCTCATCCTCATGGCCCCGGTGCTTCACCTCCTTCCAGTGGGGCCCGAGACAGGGCCGGATGGAAAGGTTTTACTGCCTTCCCAGGACCGGATCCCGACTGAGGGGCTTCCCGGCTTCTTCCACTTAGGCGCACCAAGGGAACAGATGCTTTGGCCAGCATCCCGGGTGAGGGAGGAGACAGCAGCTGACCGCAGACGCTGGGCTTGCTTTCACCTTCCTGACACCCTGGCCCAGAGGACAGCTAGGCCGGGCAAGCGCACATAGGGCTTGGTCCTCCTGTCCTGAGAGGCGGGCTCCAGGGGTCCCTTCAGCTCAACACTGCCTGCCAACGCCCCGCGGCTGTCCCAGCCTGGGCTGTCCCTCCATGTGGATGCCTGCTCGCAGGGAGAGAGGCTGACCTCATAGGCCTGCAGCCTGGACACCCACACCCCACTAGAGGGAATGTGTCTGGGCACCCAGCCGCCAGGACGACCACGGGGCCAGCATCCTGCTTCCAGGAGGCTCCAGCCTTAGTTTCCCTTCATCCTCTATTACCTGTCTTAGGGGACAGGAGGGTGCAAGCATCCTTCCACCAGGAGGGAATGGAGCATTGCAAGACCTTGCTTCCCGTTCTTGTTCTAAGCCAGGAGAGAGAGAGGGAGGAGGGAAGAGGGGTAGAGGCAGGGCGGAGACCGGGCTCTCTGCCGCTAGCAGGCTGGCCAGCCCAGGGAGGCGGGGTGGGGGAGGTGGGCAAACCGCAGGCTTCATCTCGGGAGGCTGCAGCTGTAAGTCTTAATTGGTTGCCTTTTAAATATCCTTTAAGGGCGGGCTTCCCTGCCCCTCTCTCTAGTTAAGAAGGTGTTGTGTCAAACTCTATTACCTTACTGGGCGTCTCTCCCGTAAGTTTGAAAAAGGGGGGGGGGAGGAAAGGAAGAGAAAAAACAAAGACACAGAGGCATCCTCGGCGAATGGAGGGTCGATAAAGCTTTTAGATTTGGAGACGTTTTCCGGGAGCCCATTTCCCGCGGCTAAGAGTTGTTAATGGAGCTTAAGGAATTATCTCAGGCCGGGCCGGCCGGGAGCGCCGTATATTTCCCGCGCCTGTTCCCCTGTCGGCTCTGGATATGCTGCTGTCAGACTCGCTTAATGAAAAGTAACGCGCCGCTGATTACAGTTTTATTTGGGCTCTATGTAAAGAGCGCCCGTTAATTCAGCCCTTCCCGGTGTGTTTGAATCCGCCACGCCTGAGTGGCTGAGCGCGCGGTCGGTCGGCCGCCTGCAGCTCCTTCCCTGACAGCCTCCTGGGGAGGGAATGGGGCCCTGCCCCCGACCACGGGGCTTTCCCCCCAGGAGCACCAACTCCTACAGTCCAGGGCCCCATCCCAGCCCAGTCCTGGCAGGCGCCCCAGGGCAGAGAGGCCGGAGGGGGGGGGTGAGGGCCCCCGAGGGCGAGACTTCCCGTTTACCGCCCACCGGAGATAAGGACGAGGTGGAGGTAACAGCCCCCAGCACGTGGCTGAACGCCCCCCAGCCCGCCCGAAGTCTTCATTTCGCACAGTTTTGCGGGTTAGTCAAATGAATCTCTCTGGTTGGTGCCACCAAGACCTGGGGGCTCCTGCAATGCGGGGCTCTGGCCCGGGTCTGCCGGCAGAGCACAGGCCCTGCCCAGGGTGTGAGGTCCCCAGGGCAAAAGGCCTGGGCAGCAACGGGGTGGGGGTGGGTGGTCCAGACTGAGGGAGGCCGCACACCCACCCCTGCCCCCAGCAGCCAGGGGCCCAGGCCCGGTCCGCACAGCACCCAACCTGCCCGCTGCGCTGCCTGCGTCAGAGAAGCCTGATTTTTGCTGCAAATGTCTGGCTTTGTCTGGGGCTGGGGTGGGGGCGCCCGGGCGGCCGCGGGGCCGCATTAAAATTCCTGGCGCCCCAGCCGCGGCCGCACGCGTCTCCCGCGAGACCGCACTTTCGCTATTACTGTCAAGTACCCTTGACTCTTTATTTTTGCCCTTTTATCTATTACAACTAATTCGAGTTCTTTTGCCCTTTTCAGTCTAAGACGTGGGCTTTCTGCAAAGCCTCCCCCTGCCAGCGAGCTCTCGGAGCGCGGAGCCTTTAGAAATTGAGGGGTTTACTGTCAAAATGAAAATTTCACTTCAAATTATCTTGGCTGATGCTCGCTCGCAGGCCGGGGGCTTCGCCGCAGCCTTTTGACAGGCGCATCAGCCGCGCGCTTCCGACTCCGATAATATCATCCAAGAGAGCGAAAGTCAATACGGTGACAGCGCCGGGCGGATACAATCCAATTACCGCGCCGCCCGGACAGGCCCCGGGCTCCGGCCCGCCCGCTCCGCCCCGCGCTGCGGCTCCGGGTCCCGGCCGGCGCGCCCGGGGCCCGGCACTCAGGGGGGCCCGGCACTCAGGGGGGCCCGGCGCCCGCCCGCGACCCGCTTCCGGCTGCTGGCGCTTCGCTCTCCCCGCACCGACTCGCCCCGCGGCGCGCCGGCCCCCGCCCCCGCCCGCCAGGCCCGGCGCATCCCGCCCGCCCCGAGCCTCTCCCCCGGGGCGCGGGACCCCTCAGGGCCTCTGGCCAGCTCCGACCCTCGCAGAAAAAGGTCCCGCCTCGCGTGTCCCTCTGAGGCTGGCCGCCGCCCGCGAGAAGACGTGCGTTTCCAGCCGCGCTCGCCTCGCCGCTGCCCCCTCGCAGACGCGCGGACTTGGCGATCGGTCCCTCTCGGGACTCCGGCGGCTTCAAGGAGGCCCAGCAGGACCCGAAGCCGAGCGCGGTCAGGCGAGGGCACGCCCGGAGTCCGGAGAGCGCAGCGGTCGCCCGAAGCCCTCGCGGGCGTCCAGGCGCCTGCGGGGCGGGGGGGACGCGGCGCGGAGTCGGCGGAAGCCGGGGAACCGCGACTTTCCTTCAGTTCAGGGGTGCGGGCCGCTCCTGGGCTGGCTCCGAGGGTGTGGGGGCCCGTGTTTCAGAGCGAACCCCGGGGTCTACAATGCGCAGGAACCCAGGCGAGGCGGGGAAGCCCGCTGCCACTCGCCCCCGCCGGAGGCCTGACTCCCAGCCCCGCTTCCTCCCTGCAGCCTACTACGCGCTCCCGCCTCCCCCTTCCCACCCGGGCGTGGCCCAGGGGTTTCCCAGCGCGGACGCTCGAGGCCTGGGGCAGGTCCCTGCGGGGAGGGGAGGCGGGCTTAGGCGTTGCGACCCGCCGAGGACCTCTCCGTCGCCCCGGACGGTCTGAAAGGAGGCCACAGCGGGAGGGCCTCAGGGCAGCGAGGGCCCCTCCCCCGCTCTCCCCAGGTCGCAGTTCCAGGGAACTGAGGAAGTTTAAAAGTTATTCTAATTTAGCAAGAGGGACTCCTATTTTCTCAAAAATTCGGAGGCTGGTGTACTTGGGAGAGTTTACAAGTCCTGACCCTCTCCTCGCCAACTCTTCTTTCCAAGAACTGGCTGTACACGCGTCTGGCGCCCAGCCAGCAACTTCACCGAGGACCCTGGCCCAAAGGCCCCTCTCCCACTCGTTCCCTTCGGGATTAGAGCCTTTCCTTTGGCGAAAGCTCTAATCCCCGGGGTTTGAAACGTGTTCATTTTGCAATGCAAACACCACCACTCGGTTTATTGGTTTTCTTATATTAGCCTCTAGAGCAGGCAATTATTGGTGTGAACATACATTTTTAAAAAAACATAATTTTATCGCGTTAAGTGTGCAACAGTGTGAACGAGGTGGACTGCTGTGGCCAGTGTGCGGAGGACGCGATCAGGTTCATGGGCTGATGAGTCTTCAGGAGGAGCTCAGACAAGCCTCGAACCCGAAGGAAGACAGGCCTGGGAAGGGAAATGTCTTCTCCATGTAAACTTTCGCTCGTAAACTTTATGCCTCAGGGTGGCTCCCTCTGCTCCCAGCGCGGCCTTGCCTGAGGGCTCCTGGAGTCTGGGAATGGCCTGAACTAGCGAATGTCCGAGTGGGGTCGGTGGCCCTGGTCTGCAGCCTGGCCTGGCCGAGCTTGGCTCCTCCTTCCACGGTGGGTTCACTGCCTGAACCTTGCCATGCTCTTGTTCTGCTTTGGAAACTTGATAGAAAAAAAGAGTCTGTGACCCACTGGCCTGCGGCCAAGCCTGGGCTCCTCCTCCGCTCAGGGGCGGGCCGGTCAGGTGCAGAAGGGCTTGCCTCCCACCTTCGGAAGGGCCAGCGGCTCCTTGGCTGCGCCCGAGGTGGGGGCGTCATGGGGTGCAGCGGGCGGGAAAGCGCGCGCCAGGGGCGTTGTCAGCACGTTGGCGCCTGCCCCCAACGAGCGTCCCAGCGGTCCTGGGTCCAGGAGGGTGCCCTTGGCGGTGGCCCAGGCCTGGTTCAAAGTGCTGTGCCTGAGGATGGGGTCGTGAAAGACCCCATCCACCCAGTTTCTGAGACTGGTTACCGGGGAGTCCTGGTGCCTGTCCAGGGCACCAGTGGGGGCCGGGGCCGCAGGCGAGGACGAGGCAGGAGCCAAGGAGGTGGCCGCAGGGGCCGCCGGGCCTTGACGCTTGAGCATGCATGATGGAAACTCAGTCTGGCTCAGGGCCGTGGCGGCGGCAGCGGTCGCCGTGTGAGCCAGGGACCAGATGCGCGGCTTGGCCTCCAGGCCCGCTGTTGCCCCAGCGGGCCCGAAGCCCAGCTTGGCCTCGCAAGCCTGCGAGCTGCCCCCCACACCGGACTGCTGCTCCGGCCCTGCCGCTGTGGTCCGGAGGCAGCTCCTGGCCCTCTCTAGGTCCTGGTCCAGGGGGGCCCCGCCACCGGCAGCCAGGGGCATCCGGAGGGTGCCGGAGGCCTCCTTTCCCGGGGCGCTTGGACCATCCGGTGTGGCAGGGATGCGCTCCAGACCACCATCCAGGGGCTGGAAGGGCGGTTTCAGCTCGCACTCCGGGGGCTCCGCCTCCAGCGGGTCGAAGTCCTCCAGGTCAGTGAGCTCGAGATCCTTTTCCTCTTTGCCCACGGGCTCTGCACAGGACAGAAGGAGAGGCCAGTGCAGGGGCAGAGGCGGGGGCTAATCTGAACCGTGCACTTCCTTCCTAGCTCTGCACCGTGCTTCTAGGGCCGACCCTGAGCTCGGAAAAGCACCCGGAGCCGTTCTTGGCACCTCCCACCTGCTCAGACGCTCCCCATCCCCCAGGTGGCAACAACGAGGGCGATTTCCTCCTCAAATCAATAGGGGTCGGGTTAGGGTGGGTGTGTCCATGTTTTAAACGTTGTTTTGGGTTTCTTTAAGCCTGTCCCTGTTGGCACCGCGGGCCCCCTGGGCTCAGGGCCTCTAGGGCCAGCTCATTCATTTGCTGCGCAGGCCCTTGAAGTTTGCTTTCACTACCCCAGGTTCGATGTCTTTAGAGGTCCTAGATCCCTGACAGAAGGCACTGGGAGTCCCCGAGCTCGGTGCCCCAGCACCAGCACCGCCCACGTCCCTCACACCTTCGTTCTTGGTGCTCCTGAGGGGCTCCGCCCGGGCTTCCTCCTCCGCCCCTTCTTCCTCCTCGCCGCCCTCCGCGTAGGCGCGCTTCTCATCTGCGCATTTGTTCCGCGGAGGCCACGTCATCTTGTTCTCCTTCTTGAGGCGGCGGCGCGCGTTGGCGAACCAGGTGGACACCTGCGTGAGGGTCATCTTGGTGATGATGGCCAGCATGATCTTCTCGCCCTTGGTGGGGTAGGGGTTCTTGCGGTGCTCCTGCAGCCAGGCCTTGAGCGTGCTGGTGGTCTCCCGCGTGGCGTTCTTCCGCCGCGTGCCGCTGTCCATGGTCCCGTACCTGCAGACAGGCTGGGCAATGGGGTGCCGGCCGGGAGGGACCCCTGCCTGCGCTGACAGCCAGAAGCAGGCCCCTGCAGGCTTTCGGTCCCCGTCGTGGGGGTGTGCTTATGGTGGTAAGACCGGGTGGGACCCAGGCCCCCACCCCTTGCCACTGCCTACAGGCACTGCCCTTTCTGCCTGTATTACACTTACAGGGACCCCGGGCTCCTGCTCAGCCAGAGGGGTCAGGGTGGAGTGCTCAAGGCCTGGCTAGGTCTCGCTCACTCCACCTAGGCCTCTCTTCTTCAGTTCCTTAGATCCGCAAACCAGGAAAGCCCCTCACAGAAGTGCAAGCCCCACTGTATGACACCCATGGGCGGGAACGGCCTTCAGTTCCCGTGGGAGAAAGTGCCCGGATGGCCTTCTGCAGACCTCCTGCAGTTACGATTAGGATTGTTGCCCTCCTCTTGCCCAGATGGGTCATGCTGTCTTAGAGTGGGTTCCACTGGACTCCCCCTTCCAGTCCCCACCACAGGGGAAGGTGGACTGGGCCCCACACACCGCAGAGGCTGCCCCTTTTGGGTGGGGGGGGCAGGCATCTGAAGCCCAAGCACCAACACTTGGCTGCCAGGAAGACCTCGTCCAGCAAGGGCTTTGGGAGTGCGGACAGCGTGGGGAGTGGGAAGGGGAGGCTGGGGAAGCATTTGTGTCTGTGGGGCTTGGCTTGCCTAGGAGGTGGGACTTGGACTAAGCCAAGGTCAGCAGGAGCCCGACCCTGAGACTGTCCTTCCTCCTGTCTCCCCAGCTGTCACAGGGGCGTGGGTTGGGGAGTTTGATGGCAGAATGGAGCGCAGGGGGCCCTGTGGTGCGGTGAGGAGGGGTTCCAGCCCTCACCTGTCATAGGGATACTGGCCCAACGCTGGCTCGTAGGGGTAGTAGGCAGCAGCCGCTGCAGGCGCCAGGCCCGCATGCGCAGATCCAGGCCCGTCCTTGGAGTCGAAGCCATTCTGTAGGATCCCAGGAGCCTGGGGTCACAGCTTCTGGGAGGCGACCCAGCTCGACCCCGCCCCCCATGCACCTCGGCTCCTGCATGCTTTGCACAGACCCCGGGGCAGCCTCACCAGCCATTCTGTCCCCAGACTCTCTCTCCTGCCCAGGGAGCAAGGAACCTCCAAAGGGGGAGGGAGAATGAACAGAACTGGGGGGTAGGAGGGAGAAGGATGAGATTGGCGGAAGAAAGGGGTAGAGAAGGGGGTGGGGCGCTGGGAGGCCGCAGAGGAGCGGAGGGTGAGCGGGACCCCAGAGTATCGCAGGGAGGAGGGGAGGAGAGAAGTGGGGGTGGAGCAAGAGGGTGGGCATGGAGAGGGCAAGGGAGGGGGAGGCCCGGAGAGGGCTAAGTGGTGGCGGTTGCTTAGAGAGGAAGAGGGAGACCTGGGAGCGAGGGAAGCGGAGCTCTGTGGGGGAGCGCGCAGGAGATGGGAGAAGGGGCCAGCACTGGACCGGTGATGTGGTCAGAGCTGCAAGGTCCCCAAACTCGGGGGCTGGAGGTGTGTCGGGGTGCCGGACTAGGAGCGGCAAAGCGGAAGAAGCCGCTAAGGTGTGCCTGTCCCGCCCCCTCCAATCTGGGGTCCAGGGCACCGGCGCCCTTGACTCCAGAGTCCAGGGAGGAGGTTTGGCAATTCCGGGGGGAGGGGCGAGGCGTCGCGGGGGAGGGGGAAGGTTTCGGATAATTCCCTCCCCTTACCAGCGAGTAGAAGGCGGACGCCTCAGAGCCATAGGTCACGTAGTTGCCGTAGCCCTGCGAGCCGCCGTAGGGGCCCCCGTAGACGCCGAGCGCTGCGGCCGAGTTGAGCTCGTGGCGCGCGGTGGCCAGCAGCCGGCTCTCGTAGACCGGGCAGTAGACAGGCGCCTGGGCCGAGGCGGCGGGCCCGGAGTCGGTCAGCGTGCGGCCCCCCGACTCACAGCACGTGCTCAGGGAGTTGGTGGTCATCAGGAACTGGAGGAGAGAGGGGCCGCGAGGAAGGGCCGGCACCCCGGCTCAAGGCTGGGGCTCTAGGCCTCCACCTGCCCGGCCCGCGGCCCAGAAAGGCTTGCCCGGTGGCCTCGGGCGTACAGCTGTCCACCGGGCCGCGCGTTCCTTAGTGCTGCGAGTCTGCTTGGCCAGGCCTCCTCTGGAGACTTGGGGCCCAGCCCGGCCAGCCCCCTGACCTTTCGCACCCTCCCCGGGGTGTCTGTGTGTGTGTGTGTGTGGGCGGATTCCAAGGCCGTGCACGCCCTCCTGTGCCACATCTCTCCTGGGTCCCCGGGTTCCTCTCGGACAAAGAAGCCTCAGAGCCCGGGGTTGGGGCGTGCTGGGGGTCAAAAAAAGCCGGAGAAACGCGCCCCCCCCCCCGCAGGACAGATGCTCTCAGTGCCCCTAGTCTCCGCGGGGCCCAGTGCACGGAGCGCGCGGCACAGGCCCTGCTCTCTAGGAAGCGACACCGGGTCGCTGGACAGCCGCCCACCCACCAGTGTGTAACGCCGCATCCCCCGCACCCTCGTGAGGCCCCCTTACCTGGGGTGCGGAGGAATAGGGGTATCCAAACTGTGGGTAGGACATGGCGGGCGCCGCCCGGGGCCGGCGGGCGGGGCCGGCGGGGTCTTGCGCGCGGTGGCCGGCGTGGCGCGGCCACTGCTCCGGGGCCGCCGGCTCCTAGGCGCTGGGAGGGCGAAGCAGAAGAGCGGGTTAATTCGTCCACGTGCCCCGCAAACTTTTCTAACCCGGTGGGAAAGGGAGCCGCAGCGGCCGCAGCGAGCCTTTTAGCTTCACATTCCCGAGCCTCGAGGGGGCTCTGGGACCAACTGACCTCGCAGCGGCGACACAAATACATATTTTGCAAAAAAGGGAAAAAAAAAAAAACCGAGTTGCGCGAACCCGTCAAGTCAGATGTGCTTGGCTTTAAGCGGCGGAGGCGCTGACGTCAGCCCACGCCGCGCAGCTCGGCCCGGCCGCAGACGTGCGGGTCACTCGCTGCGGCCAGGCGGCGGGGCGGGGACGGGCTGGGGGCGCCGCGCGGGGCGAAGGGGCCAACAGGCTCTAACAAATGAATTTCATCCGTGGAGTCAATATCGCCCCGACGAATTGCTGTTTCTCCTTAGTCACCGAGGACGGGAAGCACTTTTAATTAGAAATTAATTAATGAGCACCTGCTCCTTCCCGCCCCACTGTAATCATTAGTCTCAATTACAAATGAGACATGTGAAGGGACACACGACTGAGTCTTCACCGAAGATGTAATCAACAGTTAAAATTAGCCGGCGCCGGCGCAGGCGACCAGCCGCCCGGGCCTCCGCGCCCCGCTCCAGGTGGAGGACGGCAGCTCCGCTGGCCCGCGCGCCGCTCCGACCGCTGTTCGGCGGGTCAGCCGCTCCGCCTCCCGCCAGTTCGGACCCTGCTCCGGGGCGGAGTTCCAGGCGAGTGTCCGCGTCTGGAGGTCAACGTGCCCTCAGGCGTCTGGGTCCTGAGCCCCTTCCCAGAGCCATCTCCTCCAGGGGTGGGTGGCCCAAGTGTTAGGGGGCTTTGCGACTCCCCGCAGCCCTGTCCCGGGGGAACACCCCCTCCTTGGTCCCAGCCCAGGTCCTGCGGGTTGCTGCGCGGCGAACAGCCCTCCCTTTCCTCTTCCACCGCCTTGCGCGGGCCGCCCTCCCTCAGCCTCCCCCTGCCCCTCGCGGCTAAACCCGGGACTGCCAGACACCCCCGCGCGCTCGAAGAGCAGGTTTCCCGACTCAGCTCTGGGGCCCCTCCCGCTACGCTCTTCCCGGCGACCCTCAGGGTTAGGTATCGGGGAGGGAGCGCCGGGACGGCCCTTCCCCGCCCCTTTTGCACAGCTCCGTGACCGGGGCGCAGGGAGCAGGCCGAGTACCCACCCCAGGACTCCCCATTCAGCCCGGGTCTTGGGACCTTGCCCGAATCCAAAACAGAGGCGAGCGCGCAGGCGGCAAAGGGGCGCCCGGGCGCCCGGAACTCGCTCCCCGCCTTTTATGCCGCCGCCCTCCGGGGGCCTGGCTCGCCCCTGCTGTTCTCGCCCCGCTGGGCCTCCCGCGGTCGGCCGGGAGGGGAGCTATGCGCGGCGGCGCTGTGCAGACTTGCTGGGAAAGATTCCTGGGTTCAGACCTGTGAATCGCCCCAGGGTCACCGTCTAATTAATGATGACGTTCTCGCCCTCTCCCCAGCTGCAAACCTGCCTCCCAGAAACGAAATCTGCCCGCTCTGACAGCTCGGTTGAAGGTGATTGATGACTATCTGGAGACCAGAGTACGCATCATATGATATCTGCTGCGTAATTGCTTTAATTTACAGATGAAAATACGAGCTCTCCGATCGCGTTGAACCACAGCCGGCCGCGTCCGAGCTGCTTGCGAAGGAAAATCATCGGAAATAATGAATAGCCGTTCCATGCAAATTATTCAGACAGTTTAAGCGTCTGTAGCCCGGAGAGATATATAAAAAACACGAGTCAAATGACATTAATAATTGTTTCTGAATTCTGTATTGATCTCATCGCGGCCGTGTTTATTTCTTTCTCACCTGAATTGCTAATATCACCTCCTGTAAATAATCAGAAACTAGCCACCGGGGCTTCTCCGCCAGAAACGAATCTCTCAATCTCTCTCCCTCTTCCTCCTCTGCTCCTCCCCTCCCCCACCCTCCCTCCTCCTGCCTCCACTTCGCCGGCTTCCGCGGCGGAGGCTTTTCTGAACATCCCCTACTTTCCATTATTTATTGTTTACAAACAGCTCGCTCTTTCCTGGTAATGAGGCCGGGGTGGGGGCGGGGGCAGGAGCCCACGGTGGCCGAGGGCTCAGGGAGCAGTAATGGCGAGAAAAGGAGGAATTCAGCATCTTCCCCTCACTCCACTCCCCAAGGCCCAACCCCGGCGACCGCGAGCAAGCGCTCAGGCTGCGGCCGACAGCCAGCGCCCAGTCCCAGCAGCCCGGCGGATCGGGGCTCCGCGCCCTGCACAGAGCAGCGCACCCAGGCCCTTTCCTTACCGGCCACAGCTCACTGGGAACGGCGCCCCCCTGCACACGCGACCCTTTATTTTCTGAGCAGAAGTGCCAGCCAGCCTTCCGTAGCCCTCTCGGGGGCCTCTGGGGGAGGGGTGCCCAGGGCCTCCTTTGACCATCACTGCCGCGGTTTCCTTTCCAGTCCGCGCTCCTAAATAGGAGCTCCCAGTCCCCACCCACCTAGCCCGGTTCTCCAGGCAACCTTTTCTTCTAATCAGAAATCAAGCTCAACCGCTACTCTCCAAGGCCCTTGCACACTGATCCTCCGCTTCGCGCTGCCCCAGGCCTGTGACACGGGGCCTGGGCTGCCGGAGGGCTCTAGGCCCTGCTATCCAGTGCTGGATTCAGGGTCCATCAGGCCTGTCTCCCGTCTGGAGCAGCCCGGAACACCCCGCTGACAACCAGCACCCTGCCTGCGGCCGGCCTCCTGGAGCCGGGATACTTTCTGGGTTAGCTTCCTCCCGGGGAAGATACGGGAATAATATCCAAGTGCCCTTTCCTGAAAGGCCCAGCCTTGAGCCGAGGCCCCGAGGTTTCCCTCTAAGAGAGGACAGAGCAAGAGTGTGAACATCTCCGGTATCAGCAGCTCAATGCTCCTGCATAGACTGGCAAGCTGAACCCACGTCCGCCCAGGGACCGGGGTTCTGAATACACCCAGGAGAGGTCCCCCTCCAACAGGGCAGCGGCGCAGCTTCGGGGACGTGCCCTCACTGGCCTGGTGAGTGCTAAAGGAGCCAGGGGCCGAGGGGGCCTGAGGAGAGCCAGCGCCAAAGGTTAGAGGCCTGCGCTCGCCCTTCTGGCCCCGAGGTGCTGTAGGCCGCGGTGGGCCTGGGGGAGCTAGGCCGCGCCCTGATATTCTCCGCCCTCCCCCCTGAGACCGGCTGAGGCCAGGCGCTCCCGGTCTGTTCCCGAAGTCGTCCCCCAGGGTCACTGGCTTCTCCGCACCTAGAGCCGCCAGGGGCTCTCTCCGCCCCAACAAAGTTGACCCCAGGCAGAGGGCGGAGGCTAGAGCGCGCAGAGCCAGGCAAGGGCCTCGGCGGAGGCGCAGGCCAGCCCCCGGGGCGCCTGTGCCCGCCCACTGCTCGCGGACACCCGGGCGGGGTGCGGGGTTGGAAGGCGTTCTGGAGAGCGGGGGAGCGGCACTCGCGAGCCCCGAGGTCGGCAGGTCACTCCTCCGCGGCCGGTCCTGCGGGTCTCACGCGAAGTCAGGCTGTCGAGCTGCGGGCAAGCGCTCTGAATCCGGCTCCCGAGACGCCTCCATTCCAGGTCGGCGGGTTCCGGCTCTCCTGCCGCGCCCCCGCCGCTCGCCCGCAGGGCGCCGCCGGAGCGGGAAAGGCGCGCAGTCGGGGAGTCCGGGAGCAGGCCCGGCTGCCCCGCGTTGGGCCCCGCGCCCCGCGCCGCCCCCCCCCCCCCCGTTTCCACAACTTGCAGCGAACGCAGCGGCCTCTGGAGACCCCAGCGGCTGGCAGCAAACTTTGCGCCCTCCGGCGCAGGAGCGATCCTGGCAAAGTTTGTGCGGCCGAGCCCACTCCCTACCTGCGCTGGGGACGCGCCCGCCCGCGCCGCTCCGGCGCCGGGGCCGCGGGGAGCAGCGCGCAGCCCGGGACGCACCGGGGAGTCGCCGCAGTCGCCGCCGCCCGCGCCCCTCGGCGGCCGCGCCGAGCCTCCGCCTCCCCGGAAGGGGGGAGGGGTCTCGGAGCCCCGGGGCGGGGGCGGGCGCGGGGACCTCGCCTACCTGCGGTGGCGCCCGGCCACTACCGGCCGCCCGTGAGGGCTCTGCGCGGCCGCTCGGCGCGCGCGCTCCGGCGGGGAGCAGGCGACAACTAATGGAGACATTTCCAGGCGGAGCACCTGGCGAGCGGAGCGCGCCGGCGTCCCCAGGCGCCGCGGTCGTCAGCCGAGCCCGCACCGGCGTGACGTGGGCGAGCGAGCGCGCGGCTCCCACCCGGCCGCCCATTAACGCTTTCCCCCGCGGGCGCCGCGCGTTAGCCAACTTTCCCCTCCGCCTTGGCCCGCGCGCGGGGTGCGTGGGGCGTCTGAGCTGGCATGGGGGGCGCCCTGGGGTGGGGGCAGGGATGCCTGCTCAGAGGAGACAGCCCCCCAACAACAGGCAGCGGGAAGGCGGGCCGCCTTGATTTGGGCAAACTCTTGGCGGCCTAGGGCTCTTCAGGGGCCGTTGGGCTGCCCCCTGCCCGCCACGCCCCGCTGTCTTGGGCCAGTGGAACGGGGCTGGGGACAGCTTCACTGGTTCTTGGCCCCAGTTCTCCTGGGTTTCCCTTTAGTCATGGTCTCCTCCAGGTCTGGAGAGCTGGGCGGGGGTCCGGCAGCACCCCGACCTCCTCTGGTAGAGCAGGCAACCAGGCCTTGGCTTTCTTCCCCGCCCCAACATCTCCCACATCTCCCCTCGGCACTAAGGGAGGCCAGCTTCACAGCAACCGTGCACTCTGGCCCCTGCCTACTGGGGCTCTCTAGGCAGGAGCGGTTGCCTTGGTGCAGGCCGGGGGCTTGGGCAGCTGGAGGTGGGCACACAAAGTTGACAGAAACCGCAGGGGGTGGGGCAGGCTGTAAGCCTGTGAGCCGCCTGGGCCCCGGTGGCTCCATAGGGAGCTTTCTTAGGGCAGCTCAGAGCCCTGCCAGGCTGCCCCAGCCAGGGACACACTGCACCTGAGCAGTCTGTGGGGTCTGCAGCCCGAGTCCAGGGGGTAAGTCAGCCGGGGCGGGTCCCAGGTCACTCCACCAGGGGCGCCTCTCACCCTGCCCGCCACCCCTGTCATTTCAGAGAACCATGAAGTTGTTCTCCTTAGGATCTGTGGCCTTAGAATGACGGTTGAGATTTGTTGATTGGATAATGTCTGAAAAAGTGATTTGCTGTCTCCACCCCCCCCCCTTTTTCTTCAGGGCTCTGCCGCAGCCAGGGGGGCCGAGCACATCACCCAGCTTCCACAGTAGCCTGCTGGGGTGGTGGTCTCCTCCACAGGGCAGAAAGAAGAGGGTCGGCCGTCCCCGGCTTCCCCGGGGCTGAGTCCAGACCTTCTCCTGGCTTCTCTGGGAAGGACACTGCTGAGGTCTCCGGGTCCGCTCTGAAGATGTGAAGGGCTTCCTGCAGGCCCCAGGCTCCAGGCAGCTGTCCAGGGGGGCAGGTGCGCGGACCCTCCGGCGCAGCCTGGGCTGACGGAGGAGGGTCGTGGGAAGGGTGCCCTCTGGGGGTGCAGGTCTGCAGACGGTCTCCAGGGCGAGGCAGGGATCTGAGTCCCGCCAGAAGGAAGTGGAGAGGAAGGACACAGAGCACCGTGGGGAGGGGACTGGCTGCGGTCCCTGCCCCTGCTGTCAGTTTCCTCCTCCCTCTCTGTGCCACAGGACGGGCCTGGCAGGGTCCTGGGGAGCAGGGACGAGCTCACCTCCGCCCTCCTGCTGAGCTCACCTGGGACGCAGATTCTTCTCATGCTGCAGATAAACAAGGCCTGTTTGTGACTAAAGCCTTGATTGGGAAATAGACTCCTGCCTTCGCTGGGGCCTTTTAACGATGACAACAGCCAGAGGGACCTGTGAGGAGCACCCAGGCCCCCAGGAGCTCTGGCGACGTCCTCCGTTCTCTGGCGTTTCCGTAGCTGGAGGCAGCACCTCTCTGGAAGACAGCCACCCTTTGCCTTTCCATGGGAGGCAGCACCTCCTTTCCCTGAACTCCCCAAAAGCCCGTGCTCTGGCCACTGCCAGGCCTGACCTTGCCCGGATCGCTGGCCTCACTGGCTGTCCTCTGCCCCGCAGCCCTTGGCTGTCCTGTCCTGGGAGGGCCTCATGGGTTGGTGCCCCCGGGACAGGAGGGACATGCCCCAGGACTTGCCCAGGGGGCCTGACAGGGCACAGCCCTCAGGGGTATCAGCGTTGAGCGTTAGGTCCAGAAAGCCAGGGTGCAGCCGTGGCCACCTGGGAAGGCCCGCCCTGCTCCCAGGCCTGGCTGAGGGCGGGCCCTGGCACGTTCCCTGCTCTGTGACAAGGCTGCTGGCTCTGCCCACCGCTGTGCCCCTACCTCTCCGGTCAGGACTTGCTCCCTGATGGATCCCTTGTCTCTCAATCCGGCTTTTGTTTTGGCTGCTGGCAGAGCGGCCCAGGGCGATGTGAAACAGAAGTCTCCATGCCCCCGGGCTTGGCCTTGCTGCGTGCGCCTCCCACCCCCTCCTGCCTGGTCACCGCAGCAACTTGCAGAGGCATCTGGTGTTGGAGAAGGCCGAGCTGGCCTGACCGCGGCCTGCTGCCTGCCGTCAGAGAGCGACCCACGGCCTCAGCCCCCTTTCCTGGGGACCTGGGAGGTCCAGGGGAGGCTGCGAGATGACGGGAGAGGACGGCCTGTGAAGGGTCACTTGGTGCCCCTGGGCACGGTGTCCCAAAGATGCCGCCATCCGTGGAAGGGCCTTCTAACGGCGCCGTGGCCAGACTTAGCAGCCGGGCCGTGTTCGGGGCCCAGATCCTAGGGGTGTGGAGTGGAGAGTGTGTCTCTCACCTTTGAATGGGCCTGTTCCTCATGGGCCCTGGGACTGCGTGGGGGCGAGGGCCTCTCTCTTCCCGGTCCCAATTCACAGTGCAGAGCCAGACAGAAGTATCTAAAGCAGAAAATCGGAGGAGTTTCTTTTCCGAGCAGAGTGGTGCCTGGGTTTGGGACAGCGACGGGCTCTTGGGCACAAGTCAGAGGCACCCGCGGTCGCGGCTCCAGAATGTCCCCGCGTGTGCTGAGGGCTGTACCGCCGGTGTTGGCTTCCTCAGTTTCCTCTCCTGCCCACCCCCCCGCCTGCCCCCCTTGAGCTGGAAGGAGGCCAGGGCAGCGGAAGTTGGAAAGTTGTCCTTTCCCCTCATTTCAGAAATACAATGTCATGTCTGTAATGCAGAAACGCACCAGCAGAGTTTAGGGAGGTTTCTATTATTAAAAGCGAGAGGCTGTTAATTCAAACAATGTCTGTCATCTGTGTGGTTCACGTTGAAACGTCTGCATGCCGCAGACCGGCTCCGGCAACGTTTGGGCCGGAGACTCGGTGCAAATCAGGGAAGCGAGTTTCATTGTCCAAAGAGAGAGGGCAGACAGCCTGGGGTTCCAGTGCTGCTGTGAATGTCTTCACCGCGTTGGGGGGGATAAGCAGCGGCGGGGGGGGGGCAGAGAAGACGGCCTTAGAGAAAGGAGGTGTTGGGAGGGGCCCTAAGCACGATCTAGCGCCGGTGTCTGGTCCTACAAAACATGGATCAGCCAGGGCGGGGGCGGGGGGCTCCGGGGAGGAGCCTGGCTGGGGCCTGCCCGGGGTTCGGGGTTCGCTGGGGGAAAGCAGGGAGGCCGCCTCCCTCTGCCGGGGCTGCTCCTGAGCCATCCACTCCAAGATCACTCTCAGAACGGAAGGAGACGAGGCACCAGACGGCGCTTCCCCGGGCCAAGCAGCAGACAGGACGTTCCTGTGGGAGCCCGTGCAGCGGACTTACCGGCGCTGTGGGTATCCAGGGAGCGGGTCCCGCCGTGGCCTCCCCCTGCCCCCACAGGCGCTGCTCTCGCCCCGGACGGCCCCTGGACTTCGGCGTCCTGACCGGCCGGCGCTCGGGAGGTCTGTGGGGACTCGGTCCGCAGTGCTCTCGGGCAGAACCCCGCAGCTGTGGACGCTTCAGCCCCGGGGACTGGTCTGTACTGGAGGCGCCAGCCTGCCTCGAGTTTGGTCGTCCGTGAACACTGCTGTGTCCGCATCGGGGGGGCTGGGGACTGCGTGCCGCCCCCCGGGACAGTGCTAGAGCCCAGGGTGCCTCCCCGGCCAGGCCGAGCGCGCTCCAGACCCCGCGGTCAGCCTCCGTGCGGAGGGCAGCGCGGCCGTGACCCGCGTAACCCCGGCTTTCCATTAGGGCGGCGGTAAGTCTTGCGGGAACGTCCTCCAGGAGGTAGCTGGTGTCTGTGTAAAAAACACCATTTCAGAGTATTTCTGAAATTCAATTAATTGGAGGCCCCAGATAAAAGGAACATTCTTAATGGCTATAACATAACTAACATAACCCCGGGGGAGGAGAGGGAACCGCACGCCCGACTTCAAAGTGTGACAGAAATACTCACTGTTTTACTCTGAAAGTCTCTGGATCAATGACTCAGTCAAAATTACTTAAACATTTAGCAACCTTTTCATTTTCTGTTTAAAAATGGCAGAAAGAGACGCTCTTCCTGCCCGAGACACAAAGCTCCGGAAAGGAAGCGCGGACCCCACGCTCGCGTAGAGGCCACACCGGCTCCTTCGTGGGGACCCTGCGCTTCCGCTGTCCCGCGTGGGAGGCGTGTCGGTGTCCTGGGCTGCGTGACCAAGTGCCACATGGTGCGTGTCCCTCTCGGGTCTGGAGGGAGAAGTCCGAGACCGGCAGGGCTCGTCCCCCAGAGGAGGGAGGTGGGAGCTGCTCCAGGCCCGTCTGTCTTCTGGTGGCTGCTGACCCTCTTGGGGCTCCTGACCCCTCACTCAGATCTCTGTCTTCATGTGTCCCTCTGTGCCTGTGGGTCTCATTTTTAATCAGGACACAGTCGTCCCTCACTCCAGCACCTTCTCCCCTTAACTAATGACATCTGTGATGTTCCCGTTTCCAAATGAGGACACACTCTGGGGGCCTGGGGTCGAAGCCACAATGTGTGCCTTCTGAGGGGACACGGTTCAAGCCAGATCAGAAGAGTCTGGGAAGGCCACAGCTGGGCCTGGGTTTATTCCTTTAGATGGACCCCCTGACACCACTAAGTCATCCCGACAGTCGGGTTCGCAGAGGTTGGGAGCCCGCCCCGGACTGTGCGACCGTAGTGACGAGGGCAGCCTTCATCCCCAGCTGCCCGGGGTCTCTCAGGTACCCCCCGCCCCCATGCAGCTATGGGGGGACGCGAGAACCAGCCCTTTTCTTCCCCCCCTTATCGGCACCGGACACACCGGATCATTGCGTCCGTTCTTCCTCCTTGTTCCCTCCCCTCCCGCACTAGAACGGATGCTTTGGCAGGGCTGGGCGTTTCTGTACACAGTAGGTGCACATTAAACACACAGCAGGGGCTTAGTGAGTGTTGGGGAACAAGGACGTGTGCAGGGCGTTCTCCGTAAAGGAGAGCGGAGCCAGGAGGGGGCATCGGAGGGTTCTTACCTTGCGGGGGCCGAAATGGCTCCTGCAGGATGCACGGACGGTGCCTCCCGTGTCCCAGCCCCCGGGGCGGTTTCTGGGGTACGCCAGCGCACAGAGGAAAGAAGCGCCTCAGCCTTGGTGGCGCATCCCCGTCCTCGGAGGGAGGCAGAGGAAGAGTGGGAGCCTCACCGAAGGAGCCCACGGCCCGAGTCAGTGGGGTCTGCGGCCGCACGAACACGCTTCTGCAGACTGACCACGCCGCACCGTGTCCTGCCCAAACTTTTGGGCGCCCATGACCTTCTCTCCCTGTGCTCCCCGTCTGCGGGCAGCACAGTTGTCTCGGGCACGGTGGGGTCTTCTGCGACCTCCCTGGGAGCCCAAGCCCTGTGTGACCGCCTGCTCTGACTTTGGACCTGCTCGAGGTTTGAGCAAAAGTTTGCGTGGCCCTGAAGGTGAGGCGCACCCCTCTGGGCACGACCGCTCTGATGTTCCTGGTTCCCAGCCTGCTCCAGTTTGCCCCTGGCCAAGGGTTGTGGTGAGATGGTGAGGAGGGGCGGGGGTTCGGTGCTGGCGGCCAGCGCCAGGGTCTTCTTCATGCCACCTGGGAGGGGCGGGACCCCGTGGCTCTTGGGCTTGCGCTTGCCCCTGCCGCAGCGGGCGGCAGCATGTCCGACAGTGGCGGCTCCGCTGGGCTCCGCGGGTGAGCCGGGGCACTGGCCCGGGCCGACGCCGTGAGAGCCGGAATCAGCCCCAGGCTGGGGGGATTTTCGTTACGGCAGCACGGCCTGCCCTCGCCGACTGCTACCGGGACTCTTAGCCAGTCCGAGTCGCGATATTATAATATAATTGTCTACTATTATGTGATTATGCTGTAATTGTAAGTTACATAATTATAAATTGTGAGTGTATGTTATTATGTAATTATACATTACAATTTCATTTTCAATACAGAGAGAGTAACTCGGGAGAAGGAAACACTATCTTAGAGGGAGAAGACAATGTCAGAGCAGCCCAGACAGTGCCACAAGGGCTGAAGCCGGGTGAAGCGCCTTGTCGCTGCGGCCACGGTCAGGAAAAATCATGTTTTCAGGACGGTTTCTTAACTTTGACATGAATACTTTCTACTTGTGAACATTTCAAGCACCTGCTGGCCCACTCCCTGCCCTGGGGGCTCTCCGTAGGACTGCCTAGATGTCCGCACGGCCGGCTGCTCGGATAAGCGTGTCTGGGGACTCACGGACGCCGGTCACGGAGATCGTGAAGACTGTGGGGGGAGGGAGCACTGTTTCGACAAGTCTGCAGAACTTACAGAAAAATAATGATGCAAGCGCATTCTAACTAAAGTTTTCAATGGGCAATCCAAAGAACAAAGAAACAGAGACGTTTCCGTGTGGGCCTAAGAAAAGTCAGAACCTTGTTTCTGGGGCACCTCCATGAATCAGTCATCAAGCATCTGCCTTCGACTCACGTCACGATCCCAGGGTCCTGGGATCCAGCCCCGCTTTGGGCTCCCTGCTCAGCGAGGAGCCTGCCTCTCCGTCTGCCCCTCCCCTGCTGTGTTCCCTCTCTCACTGTGCCTCTCTCTGTCAAACAAATACGTAAAATCTTTAAGAACAAATCTTTAAAATCCTTATTTTTTGTACTTTAGGGAGATGATGATATTTAATATTATAATACTAATAGTAAATAATATTAAATAGTATGTATCATTATTTTATCTAATTTTAATAATTCAATGTTAAATAATGATATTTCATATTATCAATAGTATTTCGACCTGAAGGAAAGATGTTCTTTTGACACAGTCATTTGTGTCCCTTGTTGGAGGCTGTGCTTCCAGTCCTCTCTCTGGGTTCGACCTCCGGGCCTCCAGCCCTTCTGAAGTTGTTTGGTACATGGTGTGAGGCAGGGATCAGTAGTTTTTTTCTTTCCTTGGTGAGAGTAGCCACTTTCTTCATTATTATTCATGAAATAGCACACATCACTCATCAAATAATAAGTATTGTGCATTTTACCTATTTTTAATACTTGATTAAAATATTTAAATAATTAAAATTTGATTCTATTTATTTTGTTAATAATGAGACTATTAATTTTGCTACATAGACTGGCAGCTCAGTCTTACGTTCGTGGACGGTAGCTCTTACTGAGGACAGACTGTTGTGAGGAAGGACGGGCTCTGCCCGGTGAGCGTGTTGGTGCTGTCGCTCTCGGTGAAGGCTCCCGTTACACACCAGGGTGGCAGCGGATGGAGGGCACGGACAGCGGACTGGCAGACCCGACGACGGCCACTGGGCAGCCAGGGTGGGCCGGTGGACAGGTCATGAGTGCCCATCCTTGCCTCCGACCTGCAGCAGCAGACCGCTGGGCCCACACGGCCAGCCTCCCTCGCGCCGACGTGTGGGGCACGGACAAGTCTTCCGTCCCTGGGACGCGGGAGGCTGGTGCATGTGGCTTCCACGTCCCTGACAGAAGAGGAAGCGGCTTCCCCACTGCTTCCCCCCAACCTTGGCTGGGAAGGGGTAAAATTCCGTCCCTCTGAACTCAGAACGGGGAGCCGTGTTCTGAGCCTGTCGGTCCTGCCCCTGCGGGACCCCCACCTGTCTTTGGTCTCTTTGAACGTGTGCGTTCAGGTTGCCGTCCCTGTGCTCGTCCTGTGACGGCGGCTCAGCCTGCACTCAGGGAAGGACAGGGACCTGACCCGAGGCGGTGCACTTGGGCCAGTGGAGGAGGGGACGAGCGAGCCCTGGGGGGCTTCCCAGCGGGTTATGCGTGTGGGGCCCAGACAGGCGATGTGGGGGAATGCAGTGCTGCGTTTGTCACCTGCGGCCTGGGAGGTGGGGCTGGCTGGGAGCCCTCCGGCGTGGTTCAGCTGCCCGCCTCCCCCCGGCGCCCATGCTGCCTGGGGCTTTCTGTGCATTGGGCTTCCTGGACAAGAGGAGGTGGGGGGACTCGAGAAGCAGACGAGACACTTGTCAAAGCGTCAGGTTCTCCAAGTGGATTTCTCTGTATATTCTGTAACAACTGACACGGCGTGGTTAAACGGTTGCTGCGTCGGACAGTCTGCAGACGAGGTCTCCTCCCCTGCACTTCCTTTCCAGTGTCTCCCTTAACCGCGTGCTCTTTGTGCCCCGCAGACCTCCGCAGTGGCCATCACTCCCCCTGCCCCCGTACGCGCGGCTGGCACGGGAGCATGTGTGCGCTCAGCTTTCCCCGGAAACGCACCAGATGGGCTGGCTTTGCCTGGAGCTTGGGGTTCTTGCCTTGGAGAATGCATGCCTGCCCCCTCAGACCCGCAGCCTCACAGCCTGGCATCCCGAGGACCTCTCTGCAGGCCCGTGGGGGCCGGCTGCTTCCCCAGAAATGCCAGAGGCTTCTGATTACCGGAACCCAAATGCTCTCCCTGGGTTTCCGTGCTCTTTCCATTCCAACTCCCCAAAACCTGTCGCCACAATGTTGAAGAATCCTACGTCCCAGGACTTGTTTGTTCCATTATGTGTGCAACGTTATCCTGGAGTCTGGGTGGGCCTAGATGGGTCTCTGTGCTCCCCAGTCCAAGGACAGCTCAGCTCAGACCCACCTGTCTTCTCGGGGCGACTGTTGGGTAGGTGCCGTGGCCAGGGCCCTGGGTCCCCCATCCGGACCAGCACACATGGCTCAGAGCCCTCCCCCCAACCTGACACGGCCCTCCTGCTGCCAGCAGAAGCTCTGGTGTCCTATCTGGGGACGCTCTGTTACAAGGAGAACGCTAGAGATGCAGTCATGAGAGATCTCGCCTTCCTGACTCTAGTGCACTGTGACAGGCTGCGGGTTCTCTGGGGTCCCGGGTGCTGGGGCAGCGGGCTCGAAGCTCGCCCCGTGGTGTGGGGGCGGACCTGTGTCGGTGTCCACGTGGGGTCTGCTCACTCCTGTCTCCCTCGCCCCCCGTGACCCTGCTGACTTCTGGTGACTTTCTTATGCCTTGCTGCGACGGCGAGGGATGGGCAGGGGTCATCAGCCCAACATAGAAGCCCTTCAAACACAGGGCCCTCTGCCTGGCCGCCCGCCAGCACCCGGGGAGGGGAGTCTCATTAGGAGTCACAATTCAGGTGAGCGTCTCCTGCAACATTGAGAAAGGTTGCGGGTTTTTCTCTGGAATTCTTAGCTGTTGTTTGGGGTCCGGGGGATGGGCTGAGCGCTCTGGAAGTCGTGAGCTCAGTGGAGTTTTCTGTGCTGCACAGATTCCAGAACGCATTGAGCTGGGCGTTTGAAAATGCGCTTTTCACTCAGTTTCTTTTTGTGGCCACCATTAGACAGAGAAGCACGGGGGTGCAGACGGTGATGGCCGGCCTCTGCCCATAGCCAAATGCTCCCTGGAAAACAGCCGGCACGCCTCACGGGAGGCAGTGTTTTCCTGAGAAACCCAGAGAGAGCCGGCTTGTGTCCAGGCTGATAACAATGTCCAGGGTTTTCCTGTGACTCCCGGCAGCAGGCTCGGTGCCGTGCACGCCGCACGGCGGGCGTCAGGCAGGGGGCGAGGCCTCTTTACCGGCCGCTGGTCCTCTAGGCACGCGCTCGGCAGCAATCAATACGCATCTTCCTGGCCTCACTGACCACGAAGCTCCTTTCTGTTCCGGGTTCGTGTGTTTGCCTCTGATGCACGTCTTCAGGTCTGACCCTGTCCTTGTGTGGCCTCTTCCAACCCGGACGGCGGTCTTCCAGGCAGGGTCCCGGTGCGGGGGCGACACGCTGGGTCATGTGCCTGGCTGCTCTGCTCGGCCGCCCACGGAGTCACCTCTGCTCCCCCGGGCTACGGCACCTCCCGTGGGCAGCCAGGCCTCAGCGCAGTCAGACGCGGGGAGGCCCGGCCGGCTGGCTCGTGGGGCCGGCTGGCGGTGGTGCAGGGCCATATCCCCAGAGGGTGGTTCCCAGAGGGGTGACCACAGAGGAGCCAGAGCTGCTCCTGCTTGCAGGGGCTCTAGGGGCCCTGGCACAGCTCGCAGGGAGAGAGGACCCGGCTGCCCGGGCGGACGTGGGGGGCGTAGCTGCCCCGGGCAGGGCTCCGCGTGGGCCCACAGCCGGTCCTGTCCGTTTCCCCATCTGTTCGCTGTGAAGCAAGCTGAGAGCATCGATCTGTGACCATTTCAGGGCACGTCTGTAAGACAGAGACATAGAAGACATGTCTGGACACACTCACACCTAAAATAGTCAATAATTCCCCGAATGGCCCAAATGTACGGTCCACGTACCCCCTCCTTGTCCCCAGCATTTGTTTTAGGCTCAGGATTCAGTGCGGGTCCAGTGTTGTGCTCAGGTGACGTCCGTCTCCCGTCTCCTGAAGTCCCTCAGGTCCCTCTGCCATTTATCTTCCGTCTGACGTTTTGTTGTCGAAGAGGAGACGGGGCTTTGGTTCTAGAGCGCCCGTGTCCCTGCGGCTGCTGACCCCAGGCTCGCGGAGCTCCTTGGTGCCCTGCCCGTCCCGCACACGGTGCGGACGGTGTGAGTCTCCATGAGGCGTTGCTTCCTGTCTGCCGTGCCGGGGACGCCGCTGGTCCTGCAGTGTCGGCAAACGGCCAACGTCTTTCCTCGTCTGGGAGCTGGATGCTTTCCTAAGGGCGACGCCCCTGGGGCTCTGTGGGGTCACGCGGCGTGGAGACAGAGCGTTCTTGAGCGGGTTCTCAGGGCCCCGCACGGGGAAGTAGGGCTGTGGTTCTTGGACTTCCACACGGTCCCTGCGCGCTGATCCGCTCAGCTACTGTCCTCATCACCTCCTCTGGGCTGCGGGAGCCTCCCCAGTCTCTCTGACGCGGCCCTGCGGTCTCTGGCGGATTTTCTGGCCTGACCACGTGTCCTAGTCCCCATGAGTCTGGTCGTCCCCGCGGAGGTGGCCGCCGGCACAGAAGCTGTCGGGGACAAGGCGGGAGCCGCTCCCAGCCGGCGATGGGCCCGCGGGCTGCGCCACTGGAAGGGCCGCCGGAGTGGGAGGGAAAGGGCTTGGCGCGGGCCGGTCAAGCGCCAGGCTTACCTACGTCAGAAGCCCGTCCCCGCGCGGCCTGGGCGGGCCCAGACCCACCTCCAAGTCGGGGCTGAGAGGCCATTGTTGGCTTCTGCTCTGTTTGCTCATTCCCTGGGTCTCTGTTCTGATTTTCCAGCGACGTTTCCTGAAACAGTAGCTGTCTCTTACGAACACGCTGGGTTACCGGCCGTGGAACGTTTTCGTGAGCACCTCCCCGGGGCGCCGTCTGTCCGCGCGTCCGCCCGCAGGCTGACGTCAGAAGGCGCGGACCTCCTCGCCCGTGTTCCCATGGTTCAGCCCGTCGCCCGTGTCTGAGGCCCAGTCTCAGCTGCGCTCGGCCGGCGTGAGACAGACCCCAGTCCCCCTGGCCGAGGCCGCCGACGCCGTGCGCTTCCCGGGCACAGACACACTGGGTCTCTGGGGAACCTGAGACTCTCACGCAGGCCCAGAAGTGAAGCAGCTTCTCAGCCAGTGTGTCTGAGAGACGGGGTGAAGAAATCCGTCCCCAGCCTCCCTCGCCCGGCCAGTCTCCTCTGGTGACCACATCCGCAGCTCCAGGGACCAGCCCCGACGGGCCCGGACCAGGGGCTCCCTCTCCCTCACGTCCTGAGATGGCCCGAAGCCCACATGGGGCCTGGGCTTGAGTCTCCTGCGAGGCTGCGGCGTCCTCTGAAGGAGCCAGAGCAGAGAGCTCTGTGCCCAGCCCCTCCCACGGCCGTGGTCAGAATTTAGCCCCTGGGGGATCTGGACGACCAGCCACGGCCCCGGTTGTGAAGACAGAGGTGAGAAGACTGTCCTGCTGCCCAGTTGCTGAGGCGACAGGACGCCACTGGCTTCGAGTGAGTCTCCAGGTCCCGCCCCAGGTGCCGCAGGGAGGACCCCGGACAGCCGCGGGCCTGGGCCTGTAAGCGGCGCTGGCCGCTGCGGCATGCGGGGGTGTTCGGCCCAGGGGTGGGCAAAGATCTCTTTGTGATGAAAGGAAATGGGAAGCGACGGCGTGTCTCTCCGCCGGACACACGGCGTCTGGAGTGACCTCTGCACAGGGCGGGTGTCGCTGCTGACCCGCGGTGGAGCCCAGCGCAGGCAGGGAGGTGGGATGTGGGCTGCCTCGCCACGGGCCGCGGGACCTCCCGTCGTGGGCCGTGACGAGCCCATGTGGACTGAGCTCAGGTCAAGGCCGTCCGTTGCCGGGTGTCCAAACGGCCCGAACCCCATCTCCCGCAGCCACGCTCCCAAGCCTGCTCCCCGTGTGCGGTTCTGGTGGCTCGGGTCCCCTGAGCCGGCTCAGCCCCCCGGCCTCCCACGGAGGAGAGCCCGCGTCAGCCCTTGGGCAGCCTCGGTCATTGCCCCTCGGCCGAGGGAGTCAGGAATGGGATAGAGTCATTTTACACCCAATTATACATTGTACCTGACAGAGCCTAGTGATTAGGGTGAGTTCCTAGACTCAGTCTGCGTCTGGACTCGGTGGGTTTGCCGTCTGGGGACGGGAGACGGGGCTGCTAGAAAGCCCAGGCGGAGGGGTGCACAGAGCGCGGTGCGCCAGGCCCGTCCTCTCCCACGGAACGTGCGCCCTTGGACCGTGTGACGGGAGCCGTGCCTCCAGGACGGCCGAGAGCCCTCGGGGGCGAGCGGGGCACGGACGAACCCACACACCGTTCCGTGAGCGGGGGGAACGCGAGTGCCGCTGGCTTTGTCCGGTCGCCCTCCTGGAGGGGCTTCGGGGCGGGGGCCGCTTCCTCGCCAGCGTGGCCTGCTGAAGGGTTATGGCCCGTAGGAGGCAAGTCCAGCAGAACCCAAAGCCCTTGCTCGGCTCCGGCTACAGTTCTCGAAGCCCCGCCTGCCCACCCGCCGTTCTTTTCTCCAGACAGACGAGTCTCCGAGAGGTCGGCTCGTGAGGTCAGTCGCCTGGGTTAATGAGAGCATTTCCCCCAGGTGTGTTCCCACCAGTCCCCGATGGTTCCGACTTCTTGCCCCACACTCGGTGTTTCTGATGTTTGTTCCGACCCCTCTATGCCCGGCCCAGGGAATCCCGGTCACCCTGGAGACTGGACATGGTTGGCACGAACAGCCCATCCTGGGGAAGCCCACCAGGGCCCGTCCCTCCCGCTCTGCCCAGGGCCCTCTCCTACAGGGGGTGGTGGCTCTGGGCTCATGGGAGCCCGTGTGTTGCTGCATGGGGGACACGGACCGTCCCGCACCCCCACCCAGGCACACCGTGGACGGACTGCCTGTGCGCACATGCGCTGTCCCTCTAGCCCTGCCCAGAGACCGTGGGAGCTTGTGCCCAAGATACCCTGCCGGTGACAGGCTCGGGGACGGCCCCAGACTACCTTCCATCCTCATCCGTGGGTCTCCCCATGCCCGACTTCTGCTCCCTGGGGCCGTGTCCCCAGACAGCCGACCTTGTCCTACACTTCACCTTTTTTTGGGGTGAGCCCCGATGCAGGTGACCTGCCATCCAGTCCCAGCAGCGACTCGGAAGGTGCTCATCCGTGTGCGGACGCAGGAAGTCAAACCCCTGGAGAGAGTCCTTCGATGGTGAGAAAGTAGGGTCAGGACCCTACAGTTTGCCAGCAGAGCCCCGTTCTGCTGCTTCCCTTGCTGCGGTGGCCCGTGGTGCAGACGAGACCCACGCCAGGTACCGCACAGAAGAGATGAGCCGCCCGGGCCGGGGTGCCGCCAGCGTCCGCGCGTCTGCAAACGGCTCCCGTGTGGCAATGTGGGAGCGGAGCGTCCGTCCGTGTCGTGCCCAGCACGTCTGGAACACGGTAAGGGAGAAGCGCCCCCTTTCTGGGCATGTGAATTAACGAAACGAAGGAGAGAAACAGCTGTCACCGTTGAGGCTCGACTGCAAACAGAGTCCAGGCTTTGCCGTGCGTCTGTGACCCAGGCCGCCCCGACGCCCCGGTGCGGACGCCGGCTCTGTGTCTGCAGACGGGCTGTCCTCGGAGCTGCGGGGTTCTCTCCCTGTGGGCCGGCGAGCGGCCGTGCGGGGTAGACTCGGGGAGATCCAGGGCCCCGACCCAACGGGCTGGCGCCCCAAGGGTGGGCCCATTTCCAAGGCTCACAGCGCAGGTGACAGGACCGAGGACACCCCCAGAGCAGCACGGTCACACCACAGGCCCTCGTAAGTGACGTTTCCAGGCCCACGGCCCGGCACGTACCATCGTGGAGCACGTAGGGCTGCTCCGCAGTAAAGGGAGAGGCGGGCGCTTGTCAGACAGAACGCACGGCCGCAGAGTCAGACACATCCTGTCTGCCACGCGCGGGAGTGGGCGTCCCGGAGAGAAAAGGGGCAGCAAGGGAGGAGAAATGTGCAAAAACATTGGTCAGAGTTTCCCCCAGATTTGATAAAAGATTCAACCCAACAGTTCCGAAAGGGACGGTGAGCCTCACGCAGGAAATACTGGAAAAAAACCAACAAATGGGAAGGGTACAAAGTGCTGATCCCTCAGAATGGGAAGAAAGTCCAAGCGCAGCCGGAAGGGCAGCGACGCGCGTTCAAGGGGACAGCAGCATGAGGGACGACTGGTGATTCATCAGACGTGCCGGACGTCAGGGCAGAAATGAAGGTTTCTACGAGGACGCTCCGTGGCCACCGAGAACGTGGCACGTCCGGGACAAAGTGCTCCTGCGTGTACGGGAGTGGACACGGGGACCATGAGCGCCCCTCCTCTGCGGAAGCGGGTGAAGGATGGCGATGACCTGGCAGCCTTTTGCAGTGCCCGGCCAGGTCAGGGTGAGGTCGGGGTGCAGGCAGCATGTCCTCCGACCGTTTTGTCCCCAAAGCTGGCCCAGGCCCTCTCCGCTCCTAGAGACCCGGCACCGAGCCCCGTCCCTGTCTTAGCTGCCCCGCCCCATGGCGTCTCCAAGCTCCCTGTCAGGGCTGGAAGCCCACTGTCTCCCAAGGCCAGGCCGTAGGTACTGCCCGAGCCTGGGCGAGGTGCCCCGGGGCGTCGTCCCCAGGGCAATGCTCTCAGGGTGACCCCGTGGGCCTCTGGGGCGGGCCGTGGCTGCACCATGGCACCGCCTGGATACCCGCCCCTCGGATTGCGCTGCGCGGTGCGGTCTGGGGGATCCCAATCAGGAGCCGGCTGGTTCCGTGTGGGCCTGGTAGGGGTCCTGTCCCGACTTTGTACCCCCGAGGGACCGACACTCCTGGCTTCAGCCTCAGTTTCCACTCCTGTGCCATGGGCCCCGGGGCACCATGCGGGTGGGCTGTCCTCTGCAGACACGTGAGAGAGGCCGTCGGTCCCGCGTGGAGCAGGCTCATGCTCAGTTCCGCGGTGCCCTCCCTCCAGCTCTCAGGCCTGGGGGGGGTCACCTGCTCGTCTGCTTCCCGGCCCCCTGAAGCCGCCTCCCCCACTGCAGAGGACAAGCGCCTTCGTGGGGGGGGCGGTGTCCAGGTGACTCTCCCGCCTCTGGAGCCACAGCCGGGGAGGGGCCCTGGGGGCACAGCTCCCTGCAGGGTCCACCGCTTTGTCTGAACGGAGGCCGCGGACAAGGGCCGCTCCCCGACAGCTCCGAGCCGGCCCAGCTGCCCGCTCAGCATAGCGGCTGCCCGCGTGCCGCGTCTTCCGCTCCTGAGAGGATGTCTTGCCTCTGTCTGCTCTGTTTTCTTATTTTTTAAAAATCTCACAAACCCGTTTGGGTCGAGCTTGGAGATGTGTTAAATTGTTAGTTTCCTTCAAAAAAAGGGATTTACAGTAAACAGAAGACACATGATTTAAAAAGTGCATTTACTTTACTCCCAAGGGTTTCAATTATCCCGCAGAATATTAAGTCCCGGCTGGCGCGGTCCGGGTGCGGGGGGCGCTGCCCGCGGGCTGGGTGACGCGGGCCCGGATCCATCAGCCCCGCCCGGCGGGCAGAAGGTTTGCACATCGCAGACACGCTGGGCTCGTCTCCCTGCCGCGCGCTCCAGGGGTGTTTTAAAACGGAGATTTCTCCACAGTTACCCCGAACATAAAGATGATATATGCGTGGCATAAAGCATTTTCATTAAGTACGAGCTTATTTTATAAAAAGGAAATTCAGACAAATTAGGTTTTCTTTTCTCCTATCTCCTTCCCGAGGAAGATGATTTACAGCAGATTTTTTATCCCTCTCCCTCTATTCCTCCAAAGGCAACGAAAACCAATTCTGAGAGCAGAGCAGAAAATCAGTTTTTAATCAAGGAAAACAACGAGGGGGAAGTAGCGATGTGCGGCTCACCTCAGAGACGCTCCGGCTGTGGCCGGCCCTGTGCCCCTGACCGCACAGGCTGCTGCTGCCGCTCCGGGGGGGTCTGGCCCTGGGAGGGCCGGGGTGCGGCAGGCGGCGGGGGGCGGCCCCTGGCTGGGGTGGGCAGGGTCGCGGCCTCCCTTACCCGTAAACCTGCCTCGGGGACACGGTGGCCAGCGGACTCTACGTCTTAATAACCAGCCTCTCTGTACCACATTTGCTCTCCGGTATTTTCCCGAGATAAAGGCAAGTGTTTTCATCATCAGGGAACCTTCGTTGACTTTGAGAAAAACGTGTCATGTTCCTGAGAAGGGGAGTCTGGGAGAAGCCGAGGTCATCGGCTCCCAGGAAGCCCACACCGGGACCCACGCGGGGACGCGTGGCACGCAGGATCCCTGCAGCTCCCCCTGCACGCGGGGGTCACCCGTCTGGAGCCCGTGAGCCCCTGCGCCGAGGCAAGACCGGGAGTGGACGCCGACCCGCTGTGGAGGAGGGCGGCTGGCCCGCTGGGGACAAAGCCTCCTCACCCCGTGTGTCTCCCTCCCCACGTGGGAGGGACCAGGGCAGCCGCACAGCCCGCTGCCCTGCCCCCCGGGTGCCCTGGGCAAGTCAGCAAACGCCCCATGTGGGAAGAGGGGCAGGTGACTGGCTGTGTGCCCTTCGTGGGGCGGGGACTCGAGGACCTCCAGCCTCCCCCGTGAGCCCAGCAGGCTCGGCGCCGGCCCCCTGCCTACCACCCCTGCTCGCTCTGGGTCCTGGGCTGTCCGGGTGCATCTCGGCCTCCGTCCAGCTCTCCCCTGGTTTCCTGCTCTCCCTGACGCTGCCCCCGGAGACCCGGGCCTCTGACCCACGGACGGTGCCGCGTGGGCTTGGTCGACAGGACCGTTTTCATAACAAAGCGGGTTTTTAAGTAACAGTTACAAGGCTCATTGTGGAAAGTTTGGAAAACACAGAAAAGATTCTAGAAACAACTACAAATGCCCGGACTTCACGGCGCTGAGAGATAAGGCTGCCCCGACCCTCCAACCCGCCGTGCCCGTGCCCGTGGCCCCTACGTCCGCCCGCCCCGTCGCGGGCCAGCGGCCTTTCCCGGGGCAGCGCCCGCAGGTGAGCCGTCCAGCCTGCGAGGCCGCGCGGCCCCTGTCCCGTCCACGCGGCTCCGTGTCCCGGTGAAGCAGCCCTGCGCACACGCACGTGCGGGTCCTGTGCTACAGTCTCATCCCGGCAAACGGTGGCAGGCCAGTTACCCAGCGCGTGTTCGAAAAGCAAGTAAAATCCCTTAAATCTAATGTGTTCAAAAAAAAAAAAAAACAACAAACTACTGTTTAAGGGACTTCTTCTATCCTCCCCACATTCTTGTCCGCGCGTGTGTGCTCTGTGAAAATACCAGAATGCCACTTGCCCCCCCAGGACCTGTTCCCCGTGAGGGAGACGCGACCTTTCCAGAGCTCTCCGTGCACGGTGGGCGCGGGGTCGGGCAGCGCGAACGCTCCCCCAGCCCGTCTTCATCTCCAGGAGGTGAACTGTTTTAAAACTCATTACTTTTCATGAGAAAAATAATGAACCATGGAAACGTTAGCCTAGCGGGCATCTGTGTTTGGGGAAAGGGCACCGAGCAGGGCTACCCGGAAACCGTCTCAGCCGGCGCAGCTCCCGAGAACAGCCTGGCAGGGGAGCCTGAGGGGGATCACACCGGGAGCCAGGCTCCTCGCTGGGAGTTCACCAGGTGGGGTCACCAGCCCCTGCTGCTGGATGCTCTGTCCTTGCTCCCTTGGAGGGGCCCGGTCCGCAGCGGAGGCCCGCCCGCCCCACCCTTCACCTCTGGGGCCCAGACACGGGGGCAAATTTGTGACACCTTGGTCAGGGGCAAGGAGGGAGCCTCGGGTGACACAGGAGAGTCCTGGGGCTTGGTGATACGGGGGTGTGTGTCCTGAACGTGTCCCGGGCTCGGGCGGATGTGAGAGGAGGGGTGTGTCCGTGTCCTGACGCAGGGAGGGGCGTGTGAGGAGGGGGTAACAAGTGTCATGGACTGGGGGTTCAGGACCGCAGGAACGGATGCTCTCCAGTCCTGGAGGCACGTGTGCTCTAGAGGAGGGACCTTCCGGCCTCTTGCCCTGCTGGAGGCTGCAGGGGTGTCCGGGCTCATGTCCACGGCCTCCAGGCCCTGCTCCGCCTTCACAAGGCTTCTCCTCTGGCTGAGTCTGCGTCTCTCCTCTGTGTCTCTGATGAGGACACTTGTCCCTGGCTTCGGGCCACCCACATAGTCCGGATAAGCGCTTGTCCGGGATCCTGGACTACCTTCCATCTGCAATGTCTCTCTTCCGGATGCGGTTGTACCCCCAGGCCTGGGGATGAAGATGTGGGTGTGTCCTTTGGGGGCCACCACCCAGGGCACTGTGAGTATCAGCCTTGTGCCCGAGAGCGAGGGGCAGGCCTGGGCACCTGTCACGTCTGCAGAGATGGGGCCGCCTGGTCGGACCGAGATGCAGCCGGACATCCTTGGTGCACGCGGCTTCTGAGAGCCGTCCAGAAAGTGCCTCCAACACTCTCCCATCTCACCGGTCCAGGTGGACACCCCTGTGGGCACGCAGTAGCTCAGTCTAGTGTGATTCTGAGTGTGAGTGAGATGGGGCACCAGCGGCTTAAGGACAGAATTGGGATGAATATTCAGAAAACCTCCCCACGGAGGTGATCTGAAGGCAGAGAGGGCTGCTGCGGGGAGAAGCAAGTTCCAACTCTCGGCTCCTTCCTGCGGACATGTTTGTTGTTGAAGAAACAGCTACGCTCGGGGAATGTCCACAGGGAGAGGTTAGGGGCCTCTCAGCGAGAGTAGAAAGAGGGGTCTGCCCAGCCAGATCCTCAAAGGATTGAGCTTGGACGCGACTAAGAGACATCGGGCACGACAGCGGCTTCAGTAAAGCAGAGCCCAGCTTCCCCTCGCAGAGGGGCTGGGGCAGCCTGCGCAGTCCTCGGGGCTCCCAGCTCCTCGGGGACCAGGGCTGGTCCCATCCTTCTGCTGTACCGCATCGGCCTCCATCCTGAGTTTGCTTCCTAGTCCTGCTGTGCCTGCGGATGCTTCCGCCACCCCACCTGCGTTCTGGGTGAGAATCAGCAAAAGAGCGAGAAAGGTAAAAAGAGCCTTTCCTGGAAGCCTCACGTGACAACGTCCTCTTCTTCGGTGCTGACCCCAGATGACCACTAGACCACGAGGAAATTTTCATTCATCTGCAACAAAATGACGCAGTTAAGAAAAAGAAACGAGTATTTCTTCGAACTAATTAAAAAAGAAAAAGACATATTTAATAATTTGAGAGAGAGGAGGGGTGATTGGAGAGAGGGGCAGAGGGGGAGGGACGAAGAGAATCTTCAAGAGAACCGAGCGTGGCGCCCTGGAGGGGCTCAGCCCCAGGACCCCGAGATGGTGACCTGAGCTGAAACCAAGAGTAGGCTGCCTAGCGCACTGAGCCACCCCTTTCTTTGAACTAATTTAATTTTTGTTTTTCTAACTTTTTTTTTCCTTTTTGGTACTAAAATACACTTTCCAAGTGCTGGAGGGAGTAGGTGGTAATGATTCATTTTGTTCATTGTCCTTGCTTTTCAGAATGGTTCTATGATTTCAAAAGATAATTTGAACATTGTTTAAAATCAAAGAAGACTGAAAGGTTTATAAAGAAATGCCGGGCAGCCCCGCCACACTTGACTGTTCCTGCTCAGGGCATTTCCCGTTTCTGTGACCTATTCAGCGACCTGTCTCTGTGTTTACGAAGGACGGAGTTGTCCTGCCGGTGGGCATCCCTGCCTCCCTACAGTCTTCTCCAGCGTGGTTCCCTCTCTCTTCCTAACACACTCTTCGTACTAGTTTTGGGCAGCTGTTTTTATTGACTGCCGAGTCAGGTTATGCCCAGGGTCTATCTTTCCCTCGCTGTGTTACTTGACATTTTTCCTGGAGTTAATATCTGCATGACTGTTTCCATGGCGTGGTTTTCTACGACCCGAGTCCTGTATTGTCCACACGTTCTCGTTCTGTGTCAGATACCTCGTAGGAATGTTTCTAGATGTCCCAACACATTGAGTACCGTAATAGCCCCCCAAACCCAACTCCAGCCCCAGTGCCAAGCAAGTACTGGCCTGCTTCTGTACTTCTCTGCTTGTAGCTATTTTTGTCCTTTTCTAGAAACTTTACATGAATGGAATAATTCAATATAGGCTTTTGTAGGTCTGGCATTTTCAGCATAATGTTTTATTTTTTTTCAGCATGTTTTTGAGGTTCCTCCACGTGGAGCACGAGCCGGTGGTTTGCTCCTTTCGTTGCCGGCAGGTGCCACGCTCCATTGTGTGACTGATTCTCCGGTAGATGGACACACAGTGGTTTTTGTCTGTTTTGACCGAGGGGTCACTGGAGTCTGTGTTGATGTGTATTTTCATTGACTGGTGTATACTCATGGGCTCAAAAAGTTCGTGTGTATATCACTTTTAGAAACCTCGAAATTCCTAAAGAAAAGAGGAATCCTGGAACACCTCCGTGGCTCGTCGGTGAGGCGTCTGCCTTCAGCTCGGCTCACGATCCCGGGGTCCTCGGACCGAGCGAGGCACCGGGCTCCTGGCTTCTCCCTCTGCCTGCCAACCCTCCTGCCTGTGCGTGTGCACTGTCTGTGACAAATAAATAAGTAAATCTGTAAAAAAGTAGTGAAGTTCTCCCCTCCTGGTACAGAAAGGAATACAGGCTTATAAAATGTAGGTTTTTTTTTTAAAAGATTTTATTTATTTATTTGACAGAGATCACAAGTAGGCAGAGAGGCAGGCAGAGAGAGAGGGGGAAGCAGGCTCCCCACTGAGCAGAGAGCCCGATGTGGGACTCGATCCCAGGACCCTGAGATCACGACCTGAGCCGAAGGCAGAGGCTTTAACCCACTGAGCCACCAGGCGCCCCATGTAGCTTAAGGGGAAAAAAAAAGGCGAATCTTTGCGGAAGGGCCTTCGGAGCCTCTCTGATTGTCTCCTAGGATTCTCGGGTATTTCTTTTACGGGAGCTCATGAGTTGCTGTCACCGACCAGGTGACCCCAGCCCAGGTGAGAGACCGGTGCAGGGAACAACACATACGGTCTTGAAAACGAAGCAAGAATCAGCTGGGAAATACACTTTTTTTTTTTTAAAAGAAAATACTAAAGTTGTATCCAAAGAAGGGCTTTTTCTGGAGAAGCAAAGACAAACGCATCCGGAAGTTCCTACCTAGAGGGACTCGGCTCGACGGGCTCTTCCGTTAGTGCCCCTGGACCCGCCACTCAAGGTGATAAAGTCCTGTTACTTCTGTCCGAGCGGGCGCTGGGTCGTGGCCCTCCGAGGACGAGCCGCTGTGCTCGCGACACTGTCCTCTGTCTGGAAGCGTCCGCAGACTCTCCGCAGACCCCGCAGACCCCGCAGACTCTGCACAGACTCCGCAGACTCTCCACAGACCCCGCAGACCCCGCAGACCCCGCAGAGCCCGCAGAGCCCGCAGACCCCGCAGACCCCGCAGACTCTCCGCAGACCCCGCAGACCCCGCAGACCCCGCAGACCCCGCAGACTCTCCGCAGACCCCGCAGACCCCGCAGACCCCGCAGACTCTCCGCAGACCCCGCAGACCCCGCAGACTCTCCGCAGACCCCGCAGACCTCGCAGACCCCGCAGACCCCGCAGACTCTCCGCAGACCCCGCAGACCCCGCAGATTCTCCGCAGACCCCGCAGACTCTCCGCAGACTCCGCAGACCCCGCAGACCCCGCACTCTCCGCAGACCCCGCAGACCCCGCAGACCCCGCAGACCCCGCAGACTCTCCGCAGACTCCGCAGACCCCGCAGACCCCGCAGACTCTCCGCAGACCCCGCAGACCCCGCAGACCCCGCAGACTCTCCACAGACCCCGCAGACACCACAGACCCCGCAGACCCCGCAGACCCCGCAGACCCCGCAGACTCTCCGCAGACCCCGCAGACCCCGCAGACTCTCCGCAGACCCCGCAGACCCCGCAGACCCCGCAGACTCTCCACAGACTCCGCAGACCCCGCAGACCCCGCAGACCCCGCAGACTCTCCGCAGACTCTCCGCAGACCCCGCAGACCCCGCAGACCCCGCAGACTCTCCGCAGACCCCGCAGACCCCGCAGACCCCGCAGACTCTCCACAGACCCCGCAGACCCCGCAGACTCCGCACACTCCGCAGACTCTCCACAGACTCCGCAGACCCCGCAGACCCCGCAGACCCCGCAAACTCTCCGCAGACCCCGCAAACTCCACAGACTCCGCAGACTCCCCGCAGGCCCCCAGCCGTCCCGTGGCCTCTGGCCTCACGCCGCTGCACTTGCACATCTCCTCGCTGGAGCCCGCGGGGGCTTGGCGGCGGCAAGGCCGTGGCGCGGCCCCCGCAGGCATCAGAACGCAGCTCCTCCTGCCCCTTGGCGGAACAGGGCCTCCCAAGGCGGGTCCGCTCGCTGCTGCTGCGGGGCTCGCCCCCTCGGGGTCCGCGTCCCAGGCCCCACGCCAGGGCCTCTGAGAAACCTCCGCCTGTCCTTCCGCTGGGCCTTCCTCCTCCTGTCTGCGGAGGCCGCAGGGGACACCTTTCCCTTGGGCCTGTGTGGAGATCTAACCCGAATTAGGTCTGCATTGTACTAAGCTTAAGTGAATTTGAAGGTTTTCTTTTGCATGTGAATTTCGGGCGAGGGCTTCTGGTTCATGTCCTCCCTCTGGAGCATCACGTTTCTGCGTGTTTGCCGACACGGAGGTTTTCCCGGCGTGACTGAAGGAAACCGCCTGAGCCAGGCGTGCGTGGGAGCAGACGAGCCTCCTGGATGCGCTTCTGCCTCTTCCTTACTCCTCCTCGGTCCTCGACGGTGCTCTCCCCGGGCCCCAGATCAGGAGAACCGAGCCAGTGGGCCACCTGCCCCGTGGCACCAAGCTCTGCGCCGGTGGTCCTGGAGTCCGTCACACTGCGGTCCCACGGGGCAGGACCCTGTCCACCCCACTGACCTTCTGCCCCTGCTTGGTGGCTGACGCGTGCTTGGCGTGTGGAAGGTATTTCCGATCGGTTAGATAAATTCGTGAATAATTTAGATTAACAAGAAGTGAAAGCATAACCACGGTGAGGTTCATGTGACCATGTTCTAACATTTTTGCCTTTGTTCTTTTGTGAGAATTTTGGAAATTTGGCTAGGACTTTTCGAATGCGTTTGAACATGGAAGGGGCAATCAGGCCTCCCTTTGCCGTCTGGCCGTCTCTTCCCTCCTACGCCAGAATGCGTCCTGACAAGTTGTCGGTAACTGAGACTGTGCTCACCCTGCGTCCGGATTCCGCCTCTGGGACTCTGGAGAGCAGAGCGGCCTGGAGAGCGCCCGCCCCCCACACCATCAAACCGCCCGGGACGTGGATTCAGCTAGAAGCCGTCATGCAGATTCTCACAGCCGAGAACCCCCACTAAGCTCTCCGAGATCGGCAGTAGGTTCCGCAAGAACAGGCAGGTGGGCCGTCCAGGTCACATGGACGGAACATAAGACGGCATGCGTGGATCCTGGCAGGATGCGGTGTGTACCCCGCCAAGGGCCGGGCTCCTGGAGACCCTCCGCAGATGCTCAGGCCCGTCCTCAGACTGCCAGCCCCTTGCAGCAGGAGTCTGGATCAGCCGCGTGTGCAGCTTCCCTCGGCCCTGTCGTCACTCAGGCGCCCCCTGCCCCTGGGCACCCCACATGCCACTGTCATCCACAAAAGTCCCGCTTGCCCTGCGTGTCTGGACTTGGGTCCTGGCTCTCCCTGTTGGAATCGCCCTGGGTCACGTCTCGTTTTTAACGGGTCTGGTGCACGATCTTTCACACCTGGGGGTGCCGAGGACCACGTGCAGAAGAGCAGGCGGGGGATGGGCCACAGCGGCCGCGGCCTCACTGAGGATGACATCTGCAGGGCCCGGTCACGGGTCCCGGGCCACCCTGGCTTAGCCGGGCGGTCCAGAGCAGCCCATTGTCGAGGGAGCCCACGGTGGCCGTGGGGGTTGGGAGATGCCCGCTCCCACACGCACGTACTCGGGATGGACAAGCGGCGTGCTTTGGGGCCTTTTCACTAAAAACCCAGGAGCTACCCTTTCTAACACGCCCGTCACACGACGGGAACATCTGCATTGATTTCTAGCACAAATGTGGTGGCAGACTATTTGCCCAAAAAGTTCTTAATGGCTTTTTTGTCTTAGCAAAAGACACGTCAAGCGTACGGAGAAGCAACAATGGTGAGAGTGGGTCCCACGCCGGGGCCGGTGCTGTGGCTTGGTCTGCGCACGGTTCGCCAAGTTATCTGAGCAAAACGCGTTCCCACCGAACTGTCCTTCAAACCCGATGTTTCCTTAGCGTCTCAGTTTCTCTCCTTCCCTCCCAAGACCTTCTGAGCAGGGATCGCGTCCCTGGAGACCGACGGACTCTTCCCGAATCCCCGTGCAGAGCCAGTGTCCATGCAGGGCCGGCGGAGCTGGACGGAAGGGGCCGCGTCTCCACCGCACTGGGCTCCGTCCCGGCTTCAGAGCAGACGTGGCGGACACGGGGTGCCCCAGACCTTCCAGGAAGCAGGAGTGAGCGTAGCGCGGACCCGCACTGAGCCCCGGGGCTCAGGCTCAGGCAACAACTTTCCGGGTCTCCACGTCCCTGCTCTCACCGGCGCTGCGCGTGGCCTCGGGCCCTCATGCCCCAGGTGGGACCCTGTCCGTGGAGACCCGCCTCGGTAAGAACGCGGGCTTGAGGTTTGAATGGAGTCATTTACAGATCGAGAAAAACAAGTTTCTGCTTTTGAGGTCCTTTGAGCACCCCGGGGAGGGCTGCGCGGCCGCGGGCAGCTCCTGGCTTGAAAGCCCGTCCCTGACCAGCCCCGGCAGTGCTGGTGCGCGGGAGCCACTGCGAGGAACCGGCGGGTCCAAAGCCCCTTGTTGCGGCTTTTAATGGCTTTCATTTCCCTCCACATAAACTCAGCTAATAGGAAGGTGGCAGTTCCCAGTATTTGTGTATTTTCTTCACGGTCCTGTCCCTTCCACCTAGAGGGACGTGTGGGCAAGCGTGGTGGAGCGCGGTGGAGCGCTCCCCCGGATGTCCGCGGCCGGCCTCCTTCCCTGCAGACCCCGACGCCCGCAGGGAAAGGGCGCGGGAGCGGAAGGGCGGAGGGGCAGGTGGATTCCTGCCGACGGGCCAGGCTTCCTTCATCTTCATGAAAACATAATGCCTGATCCCTACCGTTCGTTTTATGGTCAATCAACCATTTTGAAATCCGACTGAGAAGTACAGAACAATCAGCAAGTAATTTAGGTTTCAACTTTGTATCGTTATCTAGTGAGTTCCCGTGCAAGGCCCTCACTTTCCTCACAGTGTGACTGCCACGTCGGGGCCCGGCAGGGGTGCACGGTTCCGAGACGCCGCGTCGGGGACAGGGCAGGGGAGATGCCGCCTTCCCGCGGGCTGTGCTCCTCTCTCCTTCCCTGAGCCGCGCGGATAACCGAGGAGCAAACATCGCGGCGTCAGGCTCTGGAGCTGGGGAAACCGTCCAAGGACCGAGTTAAGCCTGAGCCCTTTCAACGAGTGACGTCCCCGCGCCGGAAGCTACGAAGCCTCCCGCGGACGGGAGTGCCGGAGGGTCAGAGCGAGGCGGGGAGACGCGCAGGCTGGACGTCCACGCTCGAGCGCAGCCGCTGGTGGCAGCGCCCACGTGTGTGGACGAGCCTGCCAGGAGGCGAGCGAGGCTGCCCACCGCCTCTGCTCTCCCCGAGGGCGAGGGAAGGCCTGGGAGCCCTGTGCCGTGGGGCGTCTGCCAGTCTGTCTGCTTCTAAAGGCGCTTCCTGGGACCACGGGCTCCAGCGCACGGCCACCCGCCATGGCCTCCACATGGCCTGGCTGGGAACGTGGACGGTGTATTGTAAGAGGCCTCGTGGGTACCATGAAGTTACGGTGGCAGGTGTTTGCTGAACCTGTCCAGAAGCCTCAGGGGGGATGGGTCACACCATCGGGCCATGGAAACTTCCAGAAGTTTGAGCCCCCATTCCATCAGCCCCAGGGTTGCCACCTTAAGCTGAGTGAACAGAGCCCAGTTCAGCCTGTCCTGGGGTTCCTGCGGAGACCCAGGCTGGACGGGCATCCGGCAAGAAACCGGGCTCGTGTCACAGAGTCCCGGTAGGCAAGGAGGCTCCTCTCCTGTCATTCCCGAAACCCTGGTCCTGGAATTCCAAACTGTACCCGGCGCAGCCTGCCCGCCTGCAGTAGCCCTTCCCGCGGCTGGTGCCTCGGTGCTCGACCCCCCAGACCCCGCCCCGACAGGGCCTGTGCTCACCCTGCGTCCGGATTCCGCCTCAGGTACCTGTGCAGGTACCACACGTGGCTTCCCAAAGGCGTGAGGAGAAGGTCGGTGAGCGGACTGCGCCTTGGCACAGACACGTGGGCACTGACGTCCTGGGCGCCCCAGACCAGCAGACCCACCCACAGGCCGAGCGCCCCCTCCGAGATGCCCCTGAAGGCAGCTCCTCTGGGGGGTCGGTCCCCACCAGCAAGCGCCCAGCTACCCTGCACCAGTCCCCCAGGGTCACCCCTGGTCCTGATGCTCCCCTCCCCCGTGGGCACTCCGTGTGCCGCCCGCCGGCTGTGGTCGGGGGACGGCCGACACCTGTGCCAGCCAGGCTGCGGGGCTGGTCCGCCTGCGGGGAGTCCGGCTCCTGTGGGCCAGGGCCTCATGGCCGTCGGCGCCGCTTCTGCGTCCTCGGCTGCGTCTGTGAGCCTCAGAGCCTCCGCCGCCTTCCCAGAGCCCATCTCCCTGTCTCAGAATTGGAGGCCTCTCCTGCCTCCCCTCCCACGTGTGCCGTCTCCTCCGCTGGGACTTCCTCCCGCTGTCCCCTGGCCACGCGGTGCCCCATGTATCCTTCGCAGGACGGGGCAGGCTTCTGTTTTGCGTGTGCTGTCCCGCGGCTGTCCTGAAGCACGGGGGGCGGGTGCCGGAAGTTTGGGGTCACACCGAGGGTCCTAGACCATGATCGGCCCCTGCCACCTGCCAAGGGGCGGTGCCGTCCCGGGGATTCTGCCGGTGACACAGGACCTCCAGTCTCCACGGCAACATGGGGCCTCCTGATGGTTCCTCGGGAACCCTGCGTCAGCCTCTCCCGTCCAGAGGCCTCGAGGGTGGACGCGGGGGAGCAGCTGTGGGGACGGCAGAAGTGGCACCCACCTGCCGGGGTTCCCGTCCCTGCTGCAGACTGGCCCTGTGGGCTGCAGCCCCGGAAAGGGCCCGGGAGCTGGGATCCCGCCTGGCGCGAGGTGCCAGCGTTGGAAGGCCCGCGAGTGCCCGCGCTGTGAGAGATCAATGGCAAGAAGAGAAAAAAGGAAAATTTCTTTTAAATGCCTCAAATCTCCTGGGTTGTGTTGTACAGTGAAATGAATACAGGAGTCTCACAGAAAATATATCTTTCAATTTCTCGGCACTGTTGTTTACTGGGAGCGCAGCTCTAATCGACCGGAGTTTGGAACCTCAGCCGTTCAAGGGAGCTGAGGCTGAAGGTGTTTTTCAAGCTTCCAAGTCCTGCAAGTAAAAGTCAAAGAAATTCAAAATCCACAATATTATTTTCTAAGTAATTGAACTGCGGGGGGTTCCGTGCGGTGGGGAATATGGGTGCATTATTCCAAAGTCCTCGTGCCATTCGGTGAGTAAGTCTGTCTTTCCTGCCCGTGCTTTCCTGACTGCCTAAGTGACGCTGACTGAGCAGGATGCCCGTTTGCGGAGGGGCGGACTGTGCACACGGTTTTCCACCGGCTCCTGTTCGAGGGGCCGCCACTCCGTGTGTTTGCTGGTGTTGTCAGGAGGACGTGCGTGTCCCCAGAGCTCGCCGCCCTGGGCCGCGCCCCACGCCCATTCTTCGGAGAGCTTGCGGGCTGGAGAGTGGCAGGGGCTGCGGGTGAGAAACACGAGTTTTCCGCTGTCCCCGTGGGTCCCAGAGCCGACTGCAGCCGCGGACACAGCTGCGGACACGGACCTTTATCAGGTGGGACACTGAGCTCAGCCACCAACGTTCCGGTTCACCTCCCCAACGCCCGAGATCCTGGGGACCCTCTTTGTGCCAAGACGTCGAGCAGTGTGGCGGGGGGACGTTCAGATGTTGGGAGAACCCACGGCTCTCGCCTCGGCTCTGGCTCGTCACCGGACACGGCGCCTGCGGGGCTGGAAGGGCGCACACGGACGTCGTGCGGGCGTCACCGCTCGCGTAAGGACCGCGAGCTCGCACCCCCGCTGTCGGCGCAAGGAGTCCTGAGCCCAGTTCAGAAGCGTCTGTCCCCGGAGGAGCAGACGCAGCGCTGAGTCCGCAGGGCGGCCCCCGGCCCTCCTCCCACTACAGTGCGTTTTCCGACCCGGGGAAGGACAGCTGCACACAAGGTAAGTGAGGAAGAAAGCAGCTCGGGAAAGCCAAGGTTTCTGGACGTGCAGGGTTCAGAGGAGCACCGAGCAAACTAAAGCCTCAGTCCTCCGCGAGGCCATCGCCCTCTGATCCTGGACGTGGCTCCAGTCCTGCTGGCCCTGCCACTGAGGTGACCAGACGCACAGAACTACGGAGCACGTGTTTGCTCAAAGGGGGACGAGGGACGGCAGCTGCAGTTGCCAGCTCCCGGCAGCTATGCTGTCCAGTGAGGCTCATGTTGCCAGTCGTTCTGTCGGAGGCCCTGCTCCCGGGGATCGCGGCTCTGCCCTGTTCCCCGAGACACGGCATGTTTCCAGATCAGAAGTCTTCTCTGCGTGCTTTACACGCCTGCGAAAGGCCGGGGGGAGTGGGAGACTTGTTTGTACATCTCAGCCTCGTGTCCCAACTGATACCTGCTCCTTAACACCCTGAGGGCTTCCCACGGGTCAGACTGTCAAACCTTCTGTGCCAGCAGAGACAAGCCTGCACCCCCGTGTTTTGTTGACTGATATGTTCAGCCTGAATTCCACCATTTAATTATTGTTTTTTCACATTAACGTTATCTACGTTTTTATGAAAACTGAAAATGTGGCATCATTGAAAGAACTTTGTGATTTCATAGTAAATGGACGTAGGTTGGCGTCCTCGGGCCCTCCCTGTCCTGTCCCGCACCTGCACGCATTCTCACACCGGGCTTGTTCCTGGCCCCTGTCTGGGTGAGCGGGGACGCGAGGACGCGTCCTCCCCACGTGTCGGTGGCTGGGACTCCTGAGCTCAGATTCTGTTACGGCGCCTTGGCTGTGGACGTGCATATGACATGTACTTGTGACTATGAGGAGAACCTCCAAACCTCAGTGAACTCCCAGAGTTTGGACAAATGTGAGTGCCCGGGAAACCCAAATATCTGAGAAGTCCGAGTGCTGCTCCTGGCTTCCGTGTCCCCGGGGCCACAGGCGGCCTCTGCGTTCCCCATCGGCACGACTTTTCCGGCACGAGTCAAGTTGCCAAGAACACATGAGCGAGGGGTCGCGGGGCCAGTGCCGCCCGGGGACTTCCCTCGGAGGCGGGCTGCCTCCCCGCTGGTCGCAGGAGCGCGTCACCCCCGGGAGCCTCTTTCTGTCTCCGCTCCGCCACCGAGCAGCCGCGTCTCGCCGGACCCTGGCTTTGGAGAGTGACGTGCCACGCGCATTGGCAGCAGACACTGGGTGGACGGCCGGGGACACACCGCGGGGGGAGGGTTTGCTGGGGAGACGATGTGTGCGCGTCGCATTTTGAGAGGCTTCTGGACGCGGCGGTCGGAAGTGCGGGCGTCCTTCGCCACGTCCATGACCACTGAGACCGCGGCGGGTTAACCTGCATTTTGCTGGGGACGACTGGTGCCGGCCACGCTCTCCGTGCTCAGTTCGGCGGCGCATCCTCCTCCGCGAAGCGCGGCTCCCGCGGGTCAGGGTCAGGCTGCTCGGCCTCGCGCTGCCCGGGTTCCGCGACTCTCCGCGCGTCCGGCGTCGGCTCCTGCTTCTTGGGCGCCTGGGGCGGCCCGTGTTCCTCTCCTCGGCGCACAGACACGGGCTCTCCGTCCGGTCCCGTCCCGCTCGTCGTGCGGGTGCAGGCTGCCCCGGACGGTCCCGGGAAGCCCACGCCAGGCCGCGAGCCTCACGCTGCCGTTGCCTTTCACTGCCTGTTTGCGTGGCTTTGCTGTCCCCCCCCCGCAGGCTCCCGTCTTAACGCAGCGTTGCTTACTCTGTGAGCTGGCTGTAGCCGCCCGGGGTCCTCGGTGGCCGGAGCCGCCCGGGGTCCTCGGTGGTGTCTGGCTCCCGGCCTCGCGCCCGCTCTTGGTGGCCCCGTGAGCTGGATCGGTCCGGATCCTCCCCGAGTCTCCGCGAGCCCACGCCGGCCTGCTCATGCCCCTCGTCGCCTCTCTGCGTCTGTGGCACGCAGGGCGGCCACACGGGGCACGCGGTGACCTCGCCTCCCCCGTTCTTGCAGGAAGAGTGCGCGTTCGGTCATTATTCCTGTTTTCAGATGAGCGAGCGCATGTGCTCCAGGGCCCGACGGGTGATCGGCCCACGACGGCGCAGCCCGGGCCACCGTGCTCTGACGCGGCAGGAAGTGGGCCTGGAACAGCGCGGAGGCACCGGCCGCTCCCTCCTGCGGCGGCCCTGGAACCCCCTCGTGGGCACGCAGCCCCCCCTCCCCCGCCGTGGAGGAGGTGAGGCCGCCAGGCCCCTGCCCACACCCGCCTCCTCGCCGGCGCGGTGGAAACCGAGAGAGCCGACGAGTAGCCCGGAGAGTGAGGCTCCGGTGAGGGCTCCCGGCTCCGGTGAGGGCTCCTGCTGCCTGTGGGACGAACAGGCTGCGGGACCTGCCTGCGGTTCCCGGACGTGGAGACAGGCCTGCTGGGCTTGCTGTCCTCGCCGCTCTGGAGAAACCATGTCCTGGCTCTGTGGGATCCTCGGGCGCTCGACGCCGCTGGTGCGGGAAGCAGGGTCTGCCGTGTGTGCGGGAAAAACGGGACAGCCAGGCGTCCGTAGTCTCTTCCCAATGAGCAAAGTACACGTCACGGTGTCGGCTACACCTGGTCTGTGGGACGTGTGGAGGCCGGGGGGGGGGAGCCCTCACTTCCCCGCAGGCTCCGCGCTGCACCGTCTCACCCGGCCACCTGCCGTCTGTGCTTACCCGTCCCGGGTGTCGGCAGCCGGAGCCCCGGGAGGCGCAGGCAGCAGACGGATCACTGCTTTGGTTGCTAGTTTGATGCAGGGGGTGACGTGCTTTCCTCCTCCGGGGCTTCCTGCTGTTCACGCCCAGGTCTGGGCAGTGGGGTGGAGCCACGGTCAGTGCTCTGTGTAGGCCCAGAGGCCACGTCCTGGTTGTTGACTCAAACACTCATCCAGGTCTTGTAGCCAAGACGCTGTGTAGACGGGACTAAACTCCATAGTTCAGTGACTGAATAAAGCAGATTATCCGGATAATCTGGGTGAGCCTTATCTAATCAGTTGAAGGGACTTCTGAACAGAGCGCAGGCTCCACCAGCGTGTCCCGCCTGCGACGGGCAGCGTCAGTGTGCGCCCTTCCTGGTGGCCTGCTCAGGGATGTCACGCATGCCTGGTCACCCCCGGTCTCGTCAGCCAGCGCCTTACCGCAAATCCTGCCGACCCTGAACACGAATCTCCCCCAGAGGAGCCCCGAGCAGCCCAGAAGGGGGCAGAGCCCATGCTGCCAGGCGCCGTCCGCTGAGAGGGTTCCCTTCTGGTGGCTCAGACCCGGACGTCTGAGCGCGACGTCTCTTTCTCTCTGTGTCTCTGAATTTGGTGGCGTGGCGGCCTGTGGGGCCGGGGGCCTCTCTGGGCACGTGGACGGACGTCTTTCTGGCTCTCCATCTTCCCGTTTGCCGGGCTCGGATCTGCCACATCCACCGAGCACTGTGCGCGGGGACCGGTCGGACGGATCGGGCCGCCTGCATGCAGTGGGCTCCGTGCCCCGGGGAGGGTCGCTGCTCCCACGGACGGGACAGCCGTGCTTTCGTACGAGACGAGCTGCGTCTGAGGGGCAAACGCCCGTGGCGTGCGCCGTCAGCCACGGGACATTTAAGGCGTGAAGATGTGGAGCCACAGCTAATTGCTCGAACTCTGGAAAGCTCCCGCCAGGCCCACCTTCGCTGCACGCGTGTGATGTCCCATCCCGACGGCTCCCTTTCAAGTCGCGGGGGGTGTGGTGGGGCCGTGTCTCTGCAGAGCCCGCTCGCGGCGCTTGTGAACGCTGGCAGGTCCGGGGCCTTTTGTTCCTGCTCAGCCAGACGAGCCCGCCCTCCACGGGGTGTTTCCGGGGGTTTTCCGGAGGCTGTCCTTGCACGCCCTGCCGTCCTGCACCCCAGCACCTGGGTGCCGCCCGGGGCAGGGGCCGCCATCGCAGGTCTGGGCGCTCCCGTCTGTCATCACCGGTTCCAGCTGCTCCCGCTTCCCAGCGCCCTGCCTGCTCCCTGGCGGGTGCGCCCCTCCAACAGACCCACCCCGCCCCCACCTGCCTTTCCCTTGCCCTGCACCCCTCCCCTCGCACGCCGGCCGCCCCGATGTCCTCACGGAGTCCAGACGGCTCCAAACAAGAGCAGACACACAGCCCTGCTCCCCCTCCCCCACAGCCAACCGTCCCTGTCCGCCACCGTCACCATGGGATTGGATGCGATTTCTTCCTTCCTTCCTTCCTTCCTTTCTTTCTTTCTTCCTTCCTTCCTTCCTTCCTTCCTTCCTTCCTTCCTTCCTTCCTTTCTTTCTTAAATTTTATTTATTTGACAGAGAGAGACACAGCCAGAGAGGGAACACAAGCAGAGGGAGAGGGAGAGAGAGAAGCAGGCTTCCCACTGAGCAGAGAGCCTGACGCGGGGCTCGATCCCAGGAACCTGAGATCATGACCTGAGCTGAAGGCAGATGCTTAACTAACGGCTGAGCCCCACAGGTGCCCTGGATGTGTTTTCTTTTTAAACATTGGGCGATGATTGGGATCCTAGAGAATAGACATTCCTGAACGCTTTCCCGTAGAGGGACCTCTGTCTGTACTCGCGATAACCCAGGAGGACTTCTCGGCGCCCGTGGTGGACCCCTGACACGGAACGGCCTTGCCGAGCGCCTTCCCTCCAGCGCCGCAGGGACACTGGCCAGAAAGGCACGTGTCCGGAGATGACTTTTTTCCCCTTATAATACAGTTCTGATTTTTCTGGGACAATTTCAGGTTTCGAGTATCCTTACTTAGGAGCAGTTTCTGCTGTGATGGTCTTTTTTTGTTTGGTAGAAGATTTAACCTGGCTCATCACCTCGTAATTTGCAAACCCGAAGCCTCCCTCTAATCAGGACCCCAGATGTTTCTCAGGTGGCCTCATTGCTTTCAGACTGTCCTGGGGGACACAGTTTCGTCATTGCTTTAAAGGGGTAACTCCAATTTTTGAGAAACATTTTACTTGGTTACGTTTTGGGGAATAGAGACCCCCACATGGTCCCTTTCTCCAGGGTCTGCTCCGATCGTGGCTCGGTCCTCCGGGGGTCTGTGCTCCTAAGGGAATGGTTCTCGTGCCAGAGTGCCCCGGAGCCCCACCCGCGTTCCCCTCAGTAAATCAGCTGTTCGGTAACAGCCGTAGCGCGCCGTTCGGTGTAATTACGCCCCCACAGGCCACGTGAAGGTTATTAATCACGTACGGTGAAGGAAACCCGAAGATGACCACGGATAAGACGCTCAGGAGAGTCTGGGGGCCGCAGCTCATGTGAGCAGCAGCTACTGTTTCCCAGGAAGTCCTTCATTTCTCACGTGCAGCTCCCGGCTCTGGATGTCAGGCGTGCGACGGGTGCTTACACCCGCGCGGACCCTTGGCTGCGTCGTGACGCCCTTGCTAGCGTCCAGCTCATCGGCCTGACTCTGGAACGGGAAAACCGTACCGAGGAAAACGGAGCCCATGTGCCCCGCCTAAGTTCAAGGCCGTCAAGGGACAGGGCGTTGTTCAAACGGACGCTCAGGTGAGTCCGGATAGGCCCCCGGAGTGCGTGGTTGGAGACCCCCCAGCCCCGAACAGGCCGGGCTCCTGCCCAACGCTGAGGAAGCGCAGGCTTCGCGGGCGCAGGAACCACGCGACTGGCCACCCTGGCCGGGTGTGGACACCAGCGGTTTGGCCTCCTGCATCTGTCATCTCATCGGCACAACAGATGAATGCCCTCCACGAGCGCTGCTGGGCCTGGATGGCACCTTACCTGAGTGAGGCTTCTCACATCTGCGCCCCCCGCTTCCCTGCAGAGGTCAGCGGGACTTGAGACAGGCTCTGCTCCCCCACCCCGGGGGCCCAGCCAGCCTTCGCGACGGGGCGGCGGCTTTGGTTAGTTTGTTTCTTTAAACAGAAGAAGGCAGTGCGAGGCCATCCCCGAACCTGTCACTCGTAGGGGGTCTCGGGCACAAGCTCCCACGGCCTGCTGGGTGGGGCTAGAGGGACAGAGCGTGTGGGCACCGGCAGTCCGTCCGGAGCCAGAGCGAGCGAGCGGCTTTCCCGCAGACGCGTGCCCTCGCCCCCTCCAAGGAAGGAACACAGGACTGAAATCACAGCTGGTTCAAAGGAGTGTTTTCCAGGGTCTCTGTTTCATGGAGGCGCATCTCACTTTCCAGGGCCGGCCACGTGGGGCTCAGTGGCCATGTGGTGCCGTGATGGGGCAGGTGAGGTGCCCGGGGGGAGCCCACCGTGGGGGCTGCCGCCAGCCAGTGCGCTCCGACCTGGTCCCGGGTGCGGTGACGACAGGTGCCGTGTGCACCCTGGGGCGGGGCGGTCTGGAAATCAGGCTTCCTGCAGAAATAGGGTTTCCCAGTCCTTGTCCTAGCCTTGCCCACCTGATGTCCAGCGCGCGTCATTCTGATGTCCTGGGAACTCGGCTCCGCTGGTGAAGGGGTCTGGGCCTCGGTGGGGGGCTGTGCCTGCCCTCTGCTTGCTGGGGGGAGGCTGAACGTAGCGGAACCCCTCGTTTTCAACACGTGCTGTACCAGGACACGTGCAGGGCAATACTCGTTTACGAAACCGTGATTAGAGCCCACTTGGGAATCGTTTCTTATCGAGACAGACCTAGCTGTTTAGAAATGTGGTTCTCTAAGTTAGAGATAATTTCTGTGCGGTCCAGTGAGCAGGTCCCTCCACCTGACCCGTCTTCCCGCCCTTCTCTCGTCATTGTCCGTGCGTCCTCTGTTCCCCTGGGAGACCCATGGAGACCCCTCCGTGGACACAGTCCTGGCTTCTCAGGTCCGCCAGCCTCCCTGTGGGCTCTGATCGCACACAGCACTCCGTGACCAGCTGGTCATTTTCTGTACCCAAGTGGCCTGGGCCTTGCCCTGGTCTCCCGCCCATGTCTTCCCACAACCCGACACACGCTTGCACCCAGGAGAGGCTCGTTCGCCTGCTCCCTAGAGGTCAGGCGGCTCAGTGGGGTCTCGGAGTCTCTGGACGCCCATGTGCCCCCGGGGCTCTCCTGCCGTAGCAGGTGTCCCGCTCGTGGTCTGCTCAGAAACATGTTTTCCACGTTTGTTCTCATTGGTGATGTCCTGCTTCAAATGTCCCCTGAACGTGTGCAGAGATGCTGCCTGGTGTTCGGGAGCACAAGAGGACTGGGAGTGGCCCACAGGGAACACGCGTGTGTGGGGGCTGCCCCGGTCCGGCCTGATGTCCCGCTGTGGGCTGTGCGGTCCACGTCCGCGGGTCCCCGTGAGGTACTAACTGGGTGTCGTGATGTGGACACATTCATAAAACAAAGCTTGTACTGACCAGAGGGGAGGCTGTCTGAGCGTCCCCTGTGCCTCCTGGGGTCAGGGGTCCGCAGTCTCGAACGCACCGTTCCCACTGATGTCATAGGGACACAGCACCGCGAATGACGGGAGTCGGAGAACCTGTCACCCGTCTCTGCTGTGGGGCGTGTCACACGCGCACCTCACGCCCCTCTTGCGTGCCCACAGTGTTCACCTTACGGAGCAGAAGGCGACTCCTGTTTGTGGAGGGCGAACTTTAATAAGAACCTGGAGTCAGCAGCACAGCTGTGGCCGTGGGGAGCCCAAGGACCCCGCTGTCTCCCCACCATGCCCGGCGCTCAGTGCCTGGATGGATGGACGGGTGTTCCCGCGCTCGTTGCCGGGACGGATGGACGGGGCCCACAGAGCCTGCTGCTCCCCTACAGGAGGGGGGAGAGCGGGGGTGGGGGTCTGCACAGCCCGATGTGGCAGAAGTGTGGTGGGGATGGCAGGACGGTGGCCCGGGCAGCGCAAGGCGAGCCCCTGGGGACAGTGAGTACAGTAGGGGGCTGTGTGTCCAGCCATGTGCTGTGGGACGGATGGGCCTTCAGGAGACGCTGTCTGGGTTCCCTCTGGTGGACGGGGATGCCACGAACATGGCGGCAGGGTCCACACTGTTTCTCAAGATACTGTTCATCGCAGAAGAGATCATGGGGTGACCGATGTGGGCAAGGGCATGCCCTCCCTGCCAGTGGGCACCCCCGTCAGCGGGCCGTCCCCGTGCAGAGCCAAGGTGGGCCTGGGGCAGCGGCTGGGAGTGAGGGGAGGTGGTCCAGGTCCTAGGGACCTTCCCGTGTGGGGAGGCGGTGAAGGACCTCTGTGTGAACACGGAGGCATCGCCATGGTGCGGAGACATGGAGACATGGTGCGGAGCATCTGGAGGTCATGGGAAGGGGACAGCATGACCTTGAAGGAGGTGAGGTCCTGGCAGAGGATGTGTTCAGAGCCGTCAGCAGACTCATCGATCCATGGTGCTCGGTGAGCACGAGGACCACCCTTCCCCCTCACGGTGCAGACCCTCCTCCCTCGGGAGTGCCCTCAGGGAGCGCAGGGTCACTGTCACGGGGATCCTAGAACCTCTCCAGCAGTTTTGGGGCAAAGGGTATGATCCGCGGCCATCGAGGGCACTGGTTTCCTGTTACATTCCTATACGTTAAGTTTGTGCCTTGATATTCCTTCCTTACACGTCTGAGCCCTGGAAGGTTCCACAACTTCTTTTATCGTCTCCGAAAGCTACAGACACACTGACCCTGCCGTCTGTCTTAGCTCAGCCGCTGTCATCGCCCACCTAAGGCACAAGTCAGCTCACCGTTGGCCCCAGACCTCGCTGTGGTCCTCCTGGCTTGCTCTGGCCCCTTTCCCACAGTCCTCTCCAGCCTCGCTCTGCTGCATACGCCCCCGCCCCCCGCCCCGTGTCCCTCCTCAGTGCTTGAGAATGGAAGACTCCGTGGGGGTGGGGACATGTGCGGCTCCAACAGACACATGTGCTGGCTCCCGGCTCCGTCCGATCGTCGCGGTGAAGCTCTTTCCCACAGCTGTCCCCGGAGCGGCTCTCCCTCTGTCGGTGCCTGTCCAGCCCCTGAACCCTCCGCCGGACCCTCTGAGGGCTGAGGAGCTGCTTTACGGGCCAGCTTGGCAGGCGTCCACCCCTCATCTGCCCTCCTGTCCCTGGGGTGTGGCCACAGCCGGGCCAGGGCTCAGAGCTAACGCATCAGCCCATCCCGTCCTGGCAGCCCACCCGGCCCACGTGCCGCACGGAAGCGTGGAGTTAGGTGGGGTGAGGTCAGGGCCATCCGTGTCAGGAAGGATGGCCGCAGGCTTCCTGCCCCCCCATCCCACCCTGTCCCCACAGGCCACTCTGCGCTGTCCGTCCACTCATCTTCGCGCTCCGTCATACCCTCTGCTCAGCTCGGACGGTCCCTCTGCCGCACGCCCAGCCCTCCGCAGCTCTCCGCTGCATTTCTTCCCGGTTCTTTGCGGCACGGATCGCCGAGACATTCCGGTCCTTCCAGATGTCTGGCACCCGTTTCTGCGCACACTGAACGTAAGCCGCGTTCGGGCTGGACTGTTTCCCGGGGGTGACCACCACACAAGCCTCCTGGAAAGTGGTGGGGGGGAGGGCGCTGGTTTTACAACCAAGTTCCCGGAAAGGCTCCTTTCTCCGAAGACACAGAGCCCTTGTCCGTGGCGTCCTAGATCCTAACTCCGTCATCCTGCCAGGTTACTAACTGGTAACAAAGGAAAACCGATGCTACATTTTGGCAATTTGCTCAAACATGCCGTGGAATTAAAATCATTTCTCTGCTGGCCACGAGCGACTTTGTATCCTCTTCAATCAATGCAGACCCGGAGTGGCACGCAGCCAGCCACGGAACGTGTCCCCAGCCATGCCTTTGCTTGGCGAGAACGTTTTCTTTTCCTTTCCTTCCTTCCTTTCATTTTAAAATGAAACATATTTGGTTTTTAGGAGTTCTGCCTCGGAAACTTGGGAAGTGTTTCGGCTGTCGATCAACAGATTTGTGTAACTGGGGTATGGGCATAGAGGTTATTTTTTCCAGGATTTTCCAAGTGGCGTGGTGGTGTGTTTTGTACTTGTGTTTCTAGGCTCGAGCTCTTGATGGTGTGGATTTTTCGTTGAGGGACACGCAGGACGATTAGTTCAATATGAAGGTGCCCATCAGCCCGGCCTCATGGAAACAGAATGTGAGCCGCAGGCGGAATTTCCAATTTTCTAGCACTCGCAGGGAGAAAAGTAAAACCACAGGGAGGACATTGATTTTAATGTGTATTTTCTTTAACGTAGAACATCCAAAATATTGTCATTTCAGCATGTTCCTAATACAACAACATCTTGAGGTCGTTCACATCACCCTTTTGTACGAATCCCTCAAAGTCCAGTGTGTGTTTTGTCCGCACACCTTCCATGTGACCAGTGGCCACATGGAGCTGGCAGCCACGGGACTGGGTGGCTTGGCCACAGCCCAGGGACCCAACCAGGCTGTCTGTCGTCTTGTTCACGGACTTTCCAGTAAAGGACATTTTTCGGTGCTTCAAAAAGGAACCACGGAAGATGCGACAGGGACCCAAGTTACGATGTGTCGGTTTATTACAGTTACTTTTTAATGACGAATATGCATATTTAATTTTTCCGCAGTTTCCCCCTCAGTTTTGACTCTTAACAGCAGAAGAGGTGGTTGCAACGCACGTAAACAAAGCTCTCGGGCCGTTTGAGAAGCGCAGGCCTGTTCGGACCCCAGGAGGGGACCGTCGGCTCCAGAAGGCGCTTGACAGCGAAGGCCACACCACCTGGGGCCACACCAGCTGATGCCACGTCACCTGGGGGCCACAATGCCTGGTGCCACGTCACCTGGGGGCCACATCACTCTGGCCTCCGCGTTCCCCACCGCCCCCCTCTGAGCCCCTTCTTGTCCACCACATCTCTTGTTTGCAAAGGTCAAATTCCTTTACTTCAATTTTCACGTAAAATCGTTGAGGATGGGGTTTTCTGTTTGGTCACGTGGAACGGCTGTCCTCACCTCTCTAATAGGCTTCGGTTTGGCCTGAGAAATCCTCCAAGATGAAATGGGCTGACGGCTCCCTTTGAAGAGGTTTCCCACACTCAGAAAGGAGGTACTGTCTCGTCTTCATTTCACAAGACTACTGGCTGTTATCGCTTGTGTCTTAGGTGATCTAATTTGGAACCTGTCATTAGTTTTCTCTTAAAATAATGCCGGCAGGACATGGGGATGTGTGCCCAGCACTTGCAGCAGGAGGCAGACCAGGCGGCTCTCGGCAGAGCCGGGCAGGTTCTGATCTGAAGAGATCTCCGCCCCGTTGGTGGGGACTTAACCCGGAGAATCCTAACCCCGCTGAGCCTCCTGGTTTGGGCGTCCCGATGGCTGCTCGGAAGCCCCCTGTCGCGTCCCCGAGGGCAAGCCCGGTCTTTATCCTGATGGCTGAGGGCACCAGGCTCTTGTGTGCCTCCCTCCCCCAGCGACCCCACACTGCCTGAAGCCCCTGGTTTCCCTTCACCCAGAACATTGTTCCCAGCTCCCCAGCATTGGTCGGAGTCCCTGCTGAGACCATGGAGGGCCCCAGGGAGCCTGGGGACATCCTCAAAGCCCCACACTTGGGTGGGCGGTGGGCGTGTTTCTTCGCACTGGCCCATCTCCACAGGCTACGTGAGAGTTCGGAGGCACCGGGCCACGGGGCATTTCACCTTAGCACCCTTCTCCCTGACTGGGGGCTCAGCCCGTGGGCAGGGTGCCCGGAGCCAAGAGCAGGCAGGTGAAATCCGTCCGTTGCAGGAGCCGAGCTGTCTCAGGGCAGCCCGTTGGTGGCCTCCGTCAACGGAGCTGTGGGTGTCACAGGTGAGCCGGTGTCCCGTCCAGGTCCCTTCTCCCTGCTGACGTGCCCGGTCCCCTGGGTTGGGAGGGCCCTGATGACGGTGTGGCTGTCTGCTACCACTGGTGTTACAGGTTCCTCTGGGCCACGGGGAGCCACGCAGCACCACGCACAGAGTCAGATGCACAGACCGGACCCCGTGACTCCAGGCTCTGCTCTCTGATGCTATGAATGCCCCAGACTAGAGCCGGTTCCCAAAGCAAATCTGACCTGCCGCCTCGGGATTGAGGTGCCACCTGGAAACTTGCTGGAGATGCAAGTTCTCAGCCCCACCCAGACCTACCGCACGGGCGGGGCCCCAGGCCTGTGTGTGACCGGCCGCGGCTGCAGGACTCCGCAGGGTCAGGGCGGGTCTCTGTGCCGCTGGGCCCCGCCTCGCTCCGCTGTATCCCCGGCCCCATCCCGCTTCCCTCCCTCCCTCCCTGGAGCATCTCTCCGGGATGTCACCCGTGCACGCACCCCCAACCCAGGCTCTGCTTCCGGGAAGCGAGGTGGGGCTTCTCACGCTATCAGGCAATCTCCAAACCAGGGGAGCTGCTAACCCCCCCCAACACATACCTTTTACCTTTAAAAATTCAATAAAGTCAAAGGAAAAAGTCCCAGAAGGAAATAGATCTAGTAATTGGGAGACTTTTTTCAGATCAGTAAATATCAATTTTCTACTAGAAATGAGATGGACGCTGCGCAGAGCTAGCTGTCCGACGGGGCACCACTGGCCACGCACGGCTGCGCACACAAAGAACGCAAAGTCCGCCGTTAAGCATCATCCTGCGTGACTGCCCTGGAATGACAGTGACTTGCGTATCGGGTTAAATGGAGCACGTCACTGAAACCACTTCCACCGGTTTCATTTTCTGCAACGCAGCCGTGGAAAATGGACAAATACACACGTGGCTCGTGCTGGATTCCTGTGCCCTCGGCTGGTCTGGCAGACCCGGAGAGCAGCGTCCTCGGGCCAGAGGAGGTGCGGTGAGAGGAGGCTGGAAAGCCAGAACGGACCAGACCCCACCGGCCTTGGCAGGGGCGGGCACGCGTGCGCAGGGGCACGGCGCCCCGCGGGAGAAGGAAGGCTCTGGGACGGGTTTGCGGGCTGAGCTCCTCTGAGGCTTCTTCTCACGGTCTCTGGCCGCTGGACGCGGTGCGGTGAGCGCTGAGGTCACCGGCAAGCCAGGGCGATTCTAACCCCACGCGACGCACATCTGGAGGCTGTGGCTTGGGGACGTCCCCTCCGCCCGTACCGTGGCGGATCTCCGCGGGAGGAAATTCCACACGGCCCCGCGGGGACGGGACTGTAATTCTCCACAGCCCCGCTGGCAGGAAACTCCGCTTTGTGTCTGCGGTTTGAACGGTTTCTTCCCGATCATTCCCAGAAGCGGAGGAAGGGCACTTGGCCGCCGCACTGAGCGTCCGTCCTCCGGTAAGTCAGAGGCGAGGCTTGTGTTTCTGTTCCCCGAGTTAGATGACCCCGGTTCCTTGACTGAAGACGGCGCTGACTGTTTTTCCTGTAAAATCAGAACGGAGGCGACCTGCAGGTGTCCATCTGGTGACGTCTGTAGGTGAATCCCGAGGCTGGGCTGTCGGAGGGACTCTGAAGCCGCCACGTCGCGGGTCTGTGCTGCCAGCGAGCTCCAGCGCTCCGGAGAGCGACATCTCCCGGAGGTCTCTGCCGCCATCGCTCTCGGAGCCTCATGTTTTCCCAAGAACACCCCGTGTGGGAACGACTGGCATCGAACGGAGAGTTTGGGAGACAGTGAGGTAGTTCAGGACCCTCGGGAACGCGGTGGCGTCCTTGGGGTCACCGCGCCGGGCTTTCTGCCCCCCTCAGTAGCCGGTGCGCGTGGGCCGGCCAGCATTTCGGTCTAACCGCAGGGCCCCTGTGTTTGTGCCGGAGCCGAGCTGTCCCTTCGTGGCGGTAGAAACGACCCACGTGCGGATCCTGGGCCCAGGAGAGGCCGAGCCTCCCATGAGACCAGCTGTGGAATTTGTAGGGCCCAGCGAGCACTGAAAACTTGGGACTCCTTGTTCGAGCTTGGTTAAGAACTGGAAGTCTGGGTGGCTCAGTGGGTTAAACCTCTGCCTTCGGCTCAGGTTATGATCTCAGGGTCCTGGGATCGAGTCCCACATCGGGCTCTCTGCTCAGCGGGGAGCCTGCTTCCTCCTCTCTGCCTGCTTGTGATCTCTGTCAAATAAATAAATAAAATCTTTAAAAAAAAAAAGCACCTCCTCTGCCCCACTGAAATTACAAAATATTAAGAATACAATTATATTTGGCCCCTGAACAAGGTGGGGTCTCGGGGCACCGACCCCGCACACAGTCTGAAGTCCGTGTGTCACCTTGGCGTCCCGCAGAGCGCAGCCGCCCACGGCCCGCTGGTGCCTGGAACCTTCCCGCAGCGTGAGCGGCCGACTCCCCCCAACCTTGTGCCGTCAGGGACTGTGTTCCCACAGCAAAGGAAGCTCCGGGAAAAATGTCACCAGGAGACCATGAGGAAGAGAAAATACACCGATGTCCTGTCCTGTCTTTACAAAAACCACCCGCCTGGGCGGGCGAAGCCGTGCGCTCACATCGGACGCCCTCGGCTGCTTCCCTCCTTTCCCCTCGACGGCGTGTTTCTCCGGGTGCGCCGGCGGCTCTGTCTTCCTGCAGCCACCACCACGCTTTCTGGAGCCGGTGTGCGGACGAGCCGACCAGGGGCTCAGCCCACACAGGCTGGTGGTTTTAAACAAGCCCTTGGGGCGCCTGGGTGGCTCAGTGGGTTAAGCCGCTGCCTTCGGCTCAGGTCATGATCTCAGGGTCCTGGGATCGAGTCCCACATCGGGCTCTCTGCTCAGCGGGGGGCCTGCTCCTCCTCTCTCTGCCTGCTTGTGATCTCTGTCTGTCAAATAAATAAATAAACAAAATCTTTAAAAAAAAATAAAAAAACAACAACAACAACAAAAAAAAAACAAGCCCAGGCGCTCACGGTCTGAAAGAGCCACGGGCTGGTTTCATGCGCTCAGACATCATCAGTATCTTCGGGGTCATCTTGGTTTTGACTCAGGCTGAGGACAGGCGTTATCTGGTTCACGTCAGGCTCCCTGAGGATAGGCTCTGCCCGTCGTATGTGGGTGACCGCTCCGTCGGCTTCTGGATTTTTCTGTGGGGGTCTCTGCTCCCTTGGTGTCTTGGCACCTGAGAGCGTCCAGGAGCGATTGTCGGAGGCCGTGGCCCCAGAGCCAGATGCTGGTGACTCAGCCCGTCTCCCTGCAAACCAAGTCATGAAGCTTCCTCTGGGTTGAGCGGGGCAGAAGGTTATTTTTAAAAGTGGCTTGGCAGGAGTCGTGTGATTTTTACAACCAGGGTGGGGGCAACGCGATTTAGTTGTGACTTGAACACCTGTCCTCAGCGGCCAAGGAACGCGGCCCACGTCCGCCTCCAGCCGAGGGGTGTGCAATGCCCAGATCGTGCAATTTTCAAAATTAGGTTAGTAATTAACGGCACAGTATCTCCGGGGAATTCTGGAAGGACAGCCGGAGAAAAGCTTGTCCTGTCAGATATCACGAGGCAGCTCATGACATTTCCCAAAGAGAAAAAAATCCCCCTGCGGGCAGACGGCGGTTCTTGTCCGCTCTCCGGCTGGGCTGGGGCCGGGCGTCCCGGTCGTCCCCGACGCTCCCCGCACGGTCTTCCTTCCACTTCTTCAGTGTCGGGTTCGGCCCTCCTGAAACACCGTCTTCGTCAACCGGGAAGTCCATGAGAATTTCTGAGGAAAATCTGATGCACAGTATTTCGTGAGAACCGCCTGAAAGTTAAAACTCGTTTTACTGAGACTTCTCCTTAGAATTGTGTCTGGACGTGTTACTAAAACAGCAACAAACACGATAAGCTGCCCGGGGACCTGGGGCCCTGTGACAAAAGCCCTGGGCCGCGCTAAGAATGAGGCCCTCGGGGTTCGAGGTTGCCTGTCGGATGCGCCCGTGGGGCACACGCGGAGAGAAGAGGGCGGGAGGCCCCCCGCCGATTCCCGGCCGTGCAAGCCCGCACGGGCACCACAGGGGACGGACGGCCCCTGACGTGTCCAGGGAGCGGAGCGGAGCCGGGCACCATCAGGGACTGGCCGGGCCGGCCCCAGGAGCCTGTGCCCTGCTCACTCATTAACTGCCAACGTGCTGGGGGGTGCGCAGTGCGGGGACCAGCCAGCCTGGGACGCGCCCCTGCTCGCCAATAGCTTTCAGTCGGGGCGGGGGCTCCAACCACCGTTTCCCACTGTGGCCCCGGGGCCCCGGCCCCCCCGGTCCCTGGAAGCCTGCCGCCGCACACGCAGTCAGACTTGCTCTGCTGACCTACGGCCACGGCGCGTCCCGGGAAGAGCGGTAAGAACCGATGCGCACACTCGCGGGCCGGAAGGGCGGCCGGGGAAGGGCGGTGGGCCGTGCAAGCAGAGAACCCCCGCAGCAGCCATGGTAGGAGTCACTCCCGGGGCTGCCCCCTCAGACGGGGTCTCCCCGATCCTCGCGGGAGGAAGGGGGAGGCTGGGATGACCAGACCGGGCGTTCCTGGGTTTCTACCTTGTGTATGGATGCCTGGCGGCTTCCAACGGCGCTACCCAGAGGTACCCACGGCCCAAGCCCTTCTGCAGCTGGGACAGGACGAGGCCCTGCAGGACCCAGGGCTCACAGGAGGCCTCCCCCTCCAGGGTGCCCAGCTGACTGCGGTTCCCAGTCCGCTTGCACTTACCTGTCCCCGACCTGCCCTGTAGTTTGGGGTGGAGAGGGGGTGCCCCTGGCAGCTTTGGGCCATGAAAGAAGCCAGTCTCCCCTCTCGTGTGCCAACTCAGGCCTCGTGTTACCACTGTCATGGCCACGGATGTGCAGAGCCACTCTGCCCTGTGACTTGAGAAAAGTGAACTTTTGTGTTGTCAAAGGACTAGAGGCTTCTGTCTGTCGGTCCCTGACTGTCACCTCCCCGAGGCACAGGAGATGGGGGCGGGGAAAGAAAATGTCTTCCGAAACACTTGGTCGCCAGGACCGAGTGGGCACACGGAGTGGGTCTGTCCGGCGAGCAGGCACACAGCAAACTGCAGGACTAAGGTGTGAGGAAGGTGTTCGCACCGACAACGTGCTTGCTGTGGCAACGTCTCCTGTCCCGGCCTTGTGCGCTGGGCTAATCCGAAGGCCTCCTGGTCCCCCTGTCCCGGGCGAGGCTGCAGGCGTCTGTGGGTTTGGCTGGCTGACAGCAGGGGCCCTGGGACGGTGCTCGTCCCAGGAACTGGCTTCCACCACCGACCCTTAGAAGCCCAAAGGAGAGAAAAGAGAATAACCCGTGTGTTACCCAACCAATAACGCCTTTCTACCCTTGGAAATACAGAAGAGGGCAAATTCCGTGACGGAAAGGAATCCAAGAGGTCTTAAAAGAAACTGCGCACCCGAGACAGAACCGGGGAGATGGAAAGAACCCCAGGCTTTACTTCTAGCGCCCGCCGTGCCCTATAGCTGTGCCCGTGGTGCCGGCCGGAGACGCCCGGTGCCCACTTGCAGGCTGGACCCGCCGGGAAGGCGCCTCAGGGTCATCATGCTCCTCACAGTGCACCGGGGAGGTGTGACTGCCTCTAGGTCCTGCCCTGCGCGGCTTCCCTCGCCACAATGTCCATGTGCAAACGCAGCCTCGTGAGGGGAGGGCTGGGGGCCGGCGGGCGCCGTGGAGCTGCCGGCTTCCCTGGGGTGAGTCTGCCCGGTTTTCTGATTTCCAGTTTCTTGTCCGCGAAGTGGAGGTGTTGCCCCAGCTCCGCAGGCCGGCGGGACGTGGTGAGGCCAGGTGCCCGCCCCCCTTCCCCGGCAGCTTAGCCTCACGTCTTCTGAGGGGCCGTGAGCAGCACTTTCCCAGACACATCCCGAGCAGGACGTTGCTGGAGCCCCACGCCCGGAGGCCTCCACCCCCGCAGTCCGCGAACATCCACGCCCTCCTCCGGCAAGCTCTCCGGGTTGCTCGTCTGTGTCCCCGCTCCGCGAACGGCGGGGGCAGCGCCTCCGTCTGCCGCCCACCCCCATCCCCGCAGCGCTCACCGAGTGAAGGAAGAAGCGGGAGACGGGGATGAACGCGAGCCTGAGCATCTTCCCCGGGAAGTGTTAGCACATCACGGCAGCCACGCTGCCCCGGCTGACTTGGGTTCCTCCAGGTCAAGAGCACTGAGCAAACTAGGAACTGTGGGACTCAGCTGACCTCGTCTGGACCCCGCGTGTCCGGACAGTGCTCAGAGCGGCACAAAGCGTGGTCAGAGGGTGCGTGCATGGGCTGTCCATTCAGCTTGGAGGCGTGGGCTTGTGCGTCTACGCCAGCCTCCGAAGTACACCGTCTTTCTGAGATAACCAGTAGCCCTGGGCACGCCTCTGAAGGCTCCGGCAGCTGTATCCGTGGCCCCTGCGGACAGCAGCGTGGGGTTCTTCCGAAGCCCAGGTGGCAAACGTCGAGACACTGAGATCCTTTTTTTCTTTTTAATTATTTTTATTAACATATAATGTATTATTTGCCCTAGGGGTACAGGTCTGTGAATCACCAGTTTTACATATTTCACAGCACTTACCATAGCACACCCCTCCCCAATGTCCATAACCCCACCCCCCTTTCCCTACCCCCTCCATCCACATCGTCGCAAACGGCAAGATTTCATTTCTTTTGATGGCTGCGTAGTATTCCATTGTGTGTATCTACCACATCTTCCTGATCCATTCATCTGTTGATGGACATCTAGGTTCTTTCCATAGTTTGGCTATTGTGGACATTGCTGCTATAAACATTCGGGTGCATGTGCCCCTTTGGATCACTACGTTTGTATCTTTAGGGTAAATACCCAGTAGTGCAATTGCTGGATCATAGGGAAGCTCAATTTTCAACATTTTGAGGAACCTCCATGCTGTTTTCCAGAGTGGTTGCACCAGCTTGCATTCCCACCAACAGTGTAGGAGGGTTCCCCTTTCTCCACATCCTCGCCAGCATCTGTCATTTCCTGACTTGTTAATTTTAGCCATTCTGACTGGTGTGAGGTGGTATCTCATTGTGGTTCTGATCTGTGTTTCCCTGACGCCGAGTGAAGATACTGAGATTGTTTGTCTAAATCTTGTGCAGAAGCTTCCTTCCCTGTTACTGTCATATTGACAATTAAAGCACAATCCTGCTCTTGGAGAGTTTAGACCATGGTTTGCTGGAGACTAAGATCGAGGGAGTGTTTCCCTCACCCCCATCTTGGGAGTTTGATTTGATGACGTGTTTCTGGCAGCTTGTGGTGGATCACAGTGTTTTCATTGAGTGAAAGGTTGAAAGATGGGGGGGCAGCGGCATGAACTCAGTCCAGTATCTCAGAGCGTCCCCTAGAGCAAACGCTTGCCTGTGGCCGGAGCCTGCCTCCCAGTGTCACAGGGACGTGCAGACTGAAGGTGGAAGAAAACCCAGTTCCGTGATGTTCCGGTGACCCAGAAGCTTAAAAGAGGCAAGACGGTGGATTCTGCCAAGGTCTCTAGAGCAAGTCCCCGTGGAGGAGAGAGGTGCTGCCATGATGGGGATCCTGGGGTTCCTGAGAGCCCACCTGCGGAACCAAGCATGCTTTCTGCTGAGCCAGTGGCATGAAGAGACAAGGGCCACCCGACGGGGTAGTTCTACAGGGAAACGTCCCCACAAGAGCGCCTGGGTCCCCTAAAGTCACCAGGACCCATGTCTACTGGGACACTGCTCTGTCTTTGAGCCGACCAGCTGAGGCGCCTCTTCTGCCTGGGCAGGTCTCTGGTGCTACCTTGCTCGGTGGCAGGAGAGGCAGTCCCCTGGCTGGGGCAGGGGACAATCAGGAGAAACCTGTCCAGAGGCAGGACTCCCTTCTAGGACCACCCCTGAACAAGAATGCCAAAGCCTGCATTCCTCAGACTCCCTTGTGGCCAGCGCTCAGACCGGGTCCACCATCGGGCCCACCCGCCCGAGACCTGAGGTAGCAGCGAGGGCAGGGCCTGCTCTGCTCCGACAAGCCTCCGCAGCCTTTCCGTCGTTCTGAAGGCCAGCCAAACCCCATAATGCTCAGTCTTCCCAACTTATTCCCTGAAAATAAGCCCTGCCCAGATAAGCCACATGGTAGCTAAAACAGAAAAAAAAAAAAAACCCTAAATTCACAAAAGCCCAGCAGGGCTGTGCCTTGTGATAATGAGGTTGGAAGCAATAGAGAGGGTCAGTGCTACTGATTCAGTCTCCAAACTGTTGGTGTTTCATTCATCATCAGTTATTGGCATTAACTTATTTCTTTAGAAGATTGAACCACAATACTGTTTATTAGATTACTGGATCTTATGATGTTCCCTGAACTTCTGAACCCAGGCCCACACATCATCAGCCTCACAGAATCACCGTGCTGGCCGTGGGAACCATCAAGTGCTAGGAGCAAACCCCGGGCAGAAGTCTGTAGGGCCGAGAAGACTAGAAACTCGACCGAGGCACACAAACATGACTTGAATACATCGAGAGGAACACCATTTTTCAGTTTTTGTCCTTCCTAATATATGTGTTCAAGGTTTCGACGATCTCCTTGTACATCAATTAACTGTGCTGTGCATTTTAATATATAAGAGTCTTGTCATGTTCGGTTAAAGCTCTTGCAAAGTATGGCTGCATTTCCGTTGTGGTTTCTTTTTTGACCCATTGGCTACTTAGGACTCTAATCCTTGATTTCCAAACGTATGGGAATGTTCCAGTTGTCTTACTATCATTGTTTTCCAGGCTGATCTCATTGGGACGAGACAACACTCTTTGGATGATTTCAGTCCTTTGAAATTTGTTGTGACCTGGCTTGTAACCTGATCTATGAAGGATCATGGAACATGCAGTCTTGTGCTTGTAAGAGATGCATATTCTACAGGGTTGGGTGGGTTCTTCTCTGCTGGTCAGTCAGGCCACATGGTGTATCACATCGTTCTGATTTTCTGTATTCATATGCCTTCTGGCATCACTGAGCATGTTGTGTTAAAATTGCTCATGAAAATTGTGGATTTGGTTATTTATGCTTTTTAATTTTTTCAACTTTGACTTTATGCATTTGAAGCTGCGGGAGGAGTAGCATAGTACTTTGGAATATTATATCGTTTTAGTGGACTGGCAATTTTATCATTATAATGCGTGTAACAGGACCACATATTAAGCCATAAAACAAGTCTTAATACGTTTAAAAAGATTGAAATTCTACAAAGTATCTTCTCCAACCACAATGCAATAAAATGGCAAATCAATAACGGAAGGAAATCTAGAAATCTCAGAATATGTGGAAGTTAAGCAACACTCTCTCAAGCAACCAATGAGTCAATAAAGAAGCCAGGAGGGGATTTAGAAAATACATTGTGATGAATGAAAGTGGAAACAATGTAGCAAGACTTTGGGACACAGGAAAGCAGTGCTCAGAGGGATGTTCCTGGCTGTGAGTGCCCGCAAGAGAGAAGATCTCAGATAAAAAAACTTACCTTCCACCTAAAGGAATTAGAAAAAGAAGAGCAAATCAAACCCGAAGCAAGGGAATGAGGAAATAATAAAGATTAATGCAGAGATAAAGGTGCTGTGGAGTTAAAAGTAGCAGAGAAAATCAATGAAAGCAGGAGTTTTTCTTTAAGAGGATACACCCATTGACAAAATTTTAGTTATGTTAACTGAGAAAAAAATAGAGGGACAACTACAGTTACTAAAATCAGAAATGAAGGAGATTACTGACTTTACAGAAATAAGAACAATTATAAGAGAATACTAAGAACAATTTAATGCCGACAAACTAGGTGACTTAAATGACACAGACAGATACCCAGAAACACTCATAGTACTGAATGCCACTTCAGAAGGAAGAGTAAATCTTGATAGATCTCTACAAATGAGGAGATTGAATCAATAATAAAACCCTCCCGTGAATAAAATCCCTGGACCAGATGACATCACTGTTGGATTTCATCAAATATTTAAAGAAGAAATGGGCACTAATCATCTTTAAATTTTTCCAAAAATGGGGAAAAAGGGAACAGCACCCAACTCATTGCATGGAGCCACTATTATTATGATACCAAAATCTGACAAAGACTTTTGTTCAGAAGGAAAGAAAACTACAGGTTTGTATCCCTTATGAATATAGATGCAAAAATCCTCCACAAAATCCTGGCAACCCCAATCCAGCAGCATTTTAAGAAGATTAAACACCAAGACTAAACAGGATTTATCCCATGAATACAAGGATGTTTCAATGTACAAAAATTAAACAGTATAATACATCACATTGATAGAACGAAAGGGAAACGTAATTTCAACTGATGCCAAAAAAGCATTTGATAAAATCCAACACTTCTTCATGATAAAAACACCTAATAACTAGAAAAGGAAACTTTCTCAGCTAGAGAGTACCTATGAAAACCCGTAGCTAACATCTCACTCAATGATGAAGACTGAAATCTTAATTCCTAAGATCAAAAACAAGACAATGATGCCCATCCTCACTGCTTCTCTTCAAATTTGTACCAGAAATTCTAGCCAGGTCAATCAGGCAAGGAAAAGACAGGCACCCACAATGGAAAGAAGAAGCAAAATTATGCCTCCTCATAGATTACATAGTCCTATAGAAACTCTAATAGAGTCCACAAAAAAAGCTATGAGAGCTAATAAATGAGTCAGCAAAGTTGCAGGGTACAAGATCAACATACATAAATCAGTTATATTTCTACTTATAAGCAATGGACAATCCAAAAATGAAATTATAAATAGAGTTCTCTTTACAATAGCACCAATAAAGAATAGAATACTTAGGAATAAATTTAACTAAGGAGATGCAAGATGCATATACCAAAAATCACAAGACATTGGTGAAAGGTACTTTTCAAAAGAACGAAGTAAACGGAAAGACATCTCAGGCTCATGAACTGGAAGACTTAATATTGTAAAGCTGACAACATTCTCCAAAGCAATCACGTCAATCCCTATCAAAATCCCAATGGTCTTCTTTTTTTTTTTCCTGTAAGTGAAAAACCTGATCCTAAAATGCATGTGGAATTGTAAGGAACATCGAATCTTGAAAACAGTCTTGAAAAAGAAGAACAAAGGGACATTAAAAATAAACAGATTGGGAAGATAGAAATAAAACTATCTTTGTTTGCAGGTGACATGATAATCTGTATAGAAAATCTGAGAGAATCAACAACACTTAACTCCTGGAATTAATAAGTGATCACAGCAAGGCTGCAGCACAAAGTTAATCTACGAAAGTCAAATGCTTTCATATATAACCTCAATGAAGAAGAGGAATCTGAAATTGAGAATATATTATCATTAATATTAGCATCCTCACAAATGAAATGCTTAGAGACAAATCAAAGGAATATGTAGAAGACACATACAAGGAAAACTACAAAACTCCCATGAATGGAGTCGCAGGACCAAGAGAATGGAGGAGTATCCCATCTTCATGGATAGGGAAGTCAGTATTGTCATCTTTGCACAAATTGATTTATAGATTCAGTTAACACAAATTAAAATCACAGTAAATTATTTTGTACATATGGATGAGCTGATTCTGAAGATGAAAAACACAGTATTGAAAGAGAAGAGCAAAGTTGGAGAAGGGACACCACTCAATTTCAAGACTTACTGTACACCTACAGTAATCAAGACCGTGTGTTATTGGTGAAAACAAGGACAAATGTATCAACAGAACAAAATGGAGAGCCCAGAAAAATACCCCCATAAATACAGTCAACAGATGATTGACAAAGGAGCAAAGACAAAATGATGGCTTTAAAACAAATGGTGCTATGTACATGCTATGAAATTGGGAAAATTTGCAATGCAATGTATCCACCATTATATCACGATTATTATTACTGTATCAAGGTAAGCATAGACTAGCCACATGATCCCGCAATTCCTCGCCTTAGGTGCGTGCATGTGTGTGTGGCAGCATCATTCATAGTAGACAAAAGGTGGAAGTAGCCCCAAGACTCATCAGAGACGAATGGATAAGGAAACTGTGACATGTGACATGTATCTCTTGGTTGCAAAAGGGCATAAAGTGCTGACCCCTACTAGGACACGGAGGAACCTTGGAGACATTTTGTTGAGTGAAAGGAGCCAGGCACTAGAGACACACATTGTATGGTTCCACTGATAGAAATGTCCTGAAAAGGTAACCCCTTTGAGGCAAAAAGCAGATAAGTGGTTGTGAGAGTCTGGGAGACAGGGAAGGAGGCGTGACTGCCGGATGGATACGGGGTTCCTCCTTGGGGTGCCGAAATGTTCAGTAATTAGATGTGGTGATGGTTGTGGCACACTGTGAATGTACTAAAAGCCACTGGATTATACACTTTAAAATGGTTAACATGGTAAATTTAATGTTACGTGAATTTTATAAAAGACTGACTTAACAATCATCCCATGTACAAAAATATTAACTGGAATGTTATTTTAAACAATGAACAACTAGAAACAACTCAAATACCTAATAATCACATATGATTGAAACACTGTGGAACTATACTCCGTGAGTATTATACAGACATTTTAAAGATTATTATAAATATGTAGCAGAATGTAATAATTTTCATTAGAAAAAAAGAAACAGAGTACAAAGTTGCATATATTCCATAAGAGCAACTTTTGAAACTGTATATACATAAGCAAAGACTGAAAAGGAAAAGATGAAATTAGTTTTGTGCAGTTATAGGTCATTTTAAACTTTAATTCAATTTTATTTTATGATAGAAAAGGTGTTGCAGCCCCTCAATAAACACTTAACATTTATTTGTGTCATCAGAAAACTTAAGTTTGAGTTCAAAAACAAACAATACTAGCAGATAAAGCACTATATCAAAACATTTGGCTGTACACATTTTGAATTGTTGCCAAATGCAGAATAAGACTTTGATTTCCTTGGGATTCATACTTACAGCAGATTTTAAAATCTTTCATTTTAATGACTATTTTAATGAGGAAAGAAACTTATTTATTTTGATTTATCTTAAGATTTCTAAGATTACCAGTATTATATAATAAGATGTCTTAAAGAGACTGGGTCTCTTCATTAATTCATTATTTTGCTTATTCATAAATATATTTATTGATCATCAACACTATGTTGGAAAATTTGGGGAAAAAAAAAGTAAAAGGGAAAAATTTCCCTCAAGAACTCTGGTTTAATAAAGGAGCTAGCATGTATGGAGAACCAGGTCTTTTAAAACAGGTGTTTCCTTTGAATTTCAACACTAACATAGAGAACATTTGTTTCAGATAAGTACATTAAAGGAAATGGAACTATATTTGTGGATTTCCTTCTAGTTCAGGATAATCAGACTTTATCCTTAGCCAAAATTCTATCAATCCTCATTTTAATAACTGAAAAAAACCTGATAGCTTTCCTGTGTGGCTACCGTGTTCACTTGAGTATGTTAGTTTTGTGGCATTATCGAAATCTACTTTAAACAGTTATTTAATGGGATCATCACTGAAATTAGGAAAAGAGGAATCCTTGTTGCTTACAGAACATTAGATTTGATGGCAAGCAGACCCCTGGAAGTAGAGTCCTGTATGGGCAGACGCAATTCTGCCTTGAAGGCTGTGCCGGCAAGGTGTGTGACGGGTCAGCCCCTGTCTCTTTCCTCTAATCGTGTGGATCCAAACCTTCTGTTTCATGTCCCTGATCTTGGCTTGTGGTTGCCGCAAAAGGGGTGGTAAGCATGAGCCCAAACTCTGGTGACAGCATTTCCTCCAGAAGGGCCCAGGCTGATGCCCTGAAGTGGACTCCAGTGGGATGCCACACCAGCCCCAGAGATGCGTACCCCTGTGCGGAGCCCCACACCGTCACCAGCGCCGGGTTCAGTCATGGTGCGCGCTCCGTGGACACGTGAATGTGGGTAGGAGAGTGTTTGTGCTGTTGTGAAAGAAGACAAACCAATTAAAACAAATTTCAGGGAAAAATGAAAATCTTTACCCCCAAAGATTTATTTATTTATTTTAGAGAGAGAGAGGTAGGGGAGAGGCAGGGAGAGAGAATCTCAAGCAGACCCCCCCACCGAATGTGGAGCCCAATGCGGAGCTCGATCCGGCAACCCTGAGAACAGGACCTGAGCTGAAACCAAGAGCCGGCCGCTTAACCCACGGGGCCACCCAGGCACCCAACACTAAAGTCTTTGTTCCATTTAAATTGTTAGGGACCTCAGAGATTTCTGATCCATTTTTAATTTATTAATTTAATTTATTTATATGTAATTTTTTATGTTTCTGAATGTGATTTTGGTAGCTTAAAAAGCTGTATTCTAGTAACAGTTAAAAATGAGTAAGCGCCATTTCTACGTAAAAGGTGAGCTATCCTGTGGTTTGGGCTTCAGCTGTTTACCAGTATTTCAAAATATTATAAAAAGTGACGTGAAAAATATTAACATAATATATTGTAGAAAAAGAGGAAACTAGGTTTTTTGTAACTAATGTTTGTAATATGATGAACCAGAAGTAGAAATCTCTCGGACGCCTGGGAAGCTCGGTGGGCTGAGCGTTGGACTCTGGGTTTTGGCTCAGGTCGTGATCTAGGGGTTGTGGGAAAGTCAGGGCCATGGGAGCAATGAGTTCTGCGTTGCTCACAGACGTTGCCTAGGGGTCTGCTCTCCTATTTGGATCAGGAGAGCTGGCTGAGTCAGGGGTAAGGGTCTGCTGATTTCTGGGAGCAGCCGCCAAGTCCTGGAAGGTTGGGCTGCTCCTCGCCTCACCTGTGCTGACCGTCTCCATCTTGTCCCTGACACAAGAGACTGCATCTTAGTCTCGTTTTTGTCAGACGTGTGCACTGATTTAATCTATTATGACAACGCTGTTGTTATGGGTTGAAGTGTATCCCCCGCCTTGAGAAAAGACAAGTTGTCCCCTCTGGAGGGTTTGTAATGGAGGCGGCCGTCACGCTGGGGGGACCCACACCGGCCAGCACTCTGGGTTGGTCTGTGTCCAATACAGTCACCGTGGTGACTTGCATGGCACAGGGGTCAGCTGCCATTCGCTCGTTTCTGTGACTTACACTGTAATGAAACATTGACGCCCTGCGTGAAGATTTCCATCATCGAAGGCTGATGCGTCCTCCAGCCCCCTCCTCCCCGGAGGCTGGGGTGGGGACTCGAAGTTCCAGTTCTGGACTCACGTGTCTAGTTCTCCTGGGGACCATCCTGGGGTGGGGGTCCCCAAAGCCACCCCATTAACATAACAGAACACATCAAAAGTATATATTCTGACCACAGTGAAATTTACCTAGAGCTTAGTTACCAAAAGATGTTCAGCATATCTCCCAATATTTGGAAACTAGAAAACACAACCCCCAGATAAGCCCCGGGTCAGATGGGAACTTAGAAGAGGACTTAGGTGTGTGTGAAGCGGCGCTTCCAGGGGAGCTTCTGGCGCGGAACCCCACGGGTAAGAGAAGAAAAGTCGGAACCAACGACGTCAGAGCAGGCGCAGACGAAGCGCTCGGCCAGAGAGGGCAGGAGTGTGGCCGTCGCGAAGTCACCGCGGGCCCCGCAGGCCTCTGCCGTGGAGCTGGCGTCACGGCAAAGCGACTGAGCCAGTGTCGGTTCTCCTAAGAGCGAAGCGTCCTGCGCGCGGCCCTGCAACCCACGGAGGGCGCCGCGCACGTCTGGAGAGACGCGCCCGTCTGGAGAGACGCGCACGGTGGGCGCTGACGAAGCTTCCCCAGGGTGTCCAGCAGCGGTGCCCACAGCAGCCGGACCGGGGAAGGAGCCGGAGGTGCGCGGACAGACAGACGGATGGGGAGATGCGGTCCGTATGCACGAGGGACTGTCACGCCTCCATCAGAAGAAGAGGCCGAGCCGCTGGCGGTGACGTGGAAGGGCCCGGCCGGCCTCACCGTCCGCGAAGTCAGTCCGAGAGGGACCGTGAGCCTCACTCGCACCGGGGGTTTGAGAAACGAGACAGGAGCACCGGGGACGGGAGGGAAAATGAAACGCGATGGAATCGGAGAGAGGGCGACGAGCCGAGAGACTCCGAGTCATGGGAAATAAATGCGGTTGCCGGTAACGGGGCGGGCGTGGGGGGCACGTGATGGAGGGAGCACTGGCCGCTTTGTAAGCCCGAGGAACCCCTGACCTCTCCCGCTGGAACCAGTGACGCACTACGTGTTTCTTTCTTTTTTTTTTTTTTTAAAGATTTTATTTATTTATGTGACAGAGAGAGATCACAGGTGGGCAGCGAGGCAGGCAGAGAGAGAGAGGAGGAAACAGGCTCCCTGCTGAGCAGAGAGCCCGATGCGGGACTCGATCCCAGGACCCTGAGATCATGACCTGAGCCGAAGGCCGAGGCTTAACCCACTGAGCCACCCAGGCGCCCCGCACTACGTGTTTCTTAATTGAACTTAAATAAAGTAAAATGTTAAAAAATGCCAACATCACCTGAGTGACGAGTGACGTGACCCCGATCACAGATCTCCGTGCAAATACAAACATAAGGAAAGAGTCTGGAATTTGGGAGAATGACCAAAACGTGACACGGATACACAAGGCGAGCAGTTCTGTAGGAAGAAGGGTGCTGGGCTCCCCCGACGCGGGGCTGCTGCAGACCCTCCAGCCGCCACCAGCGCCTGGAGGTGACGCGCCGAGTGGAAACCAGCCGCGGGCTGCCTGCAGAGCCCCGCAGCAGAGCTCAGTGACGCGGAGCAAGCCACGGCCGGCCGTGAGGGAGGCCACGGAACCCCAAGAGGTTCTCGGAGAGGACCAGGGAGCTTGAGAAACCCAAGTCTGCAGGGGAAGGAGAGGCGCGCGCGCACCAGCGTCAGGGACCATAGACACGGCATCCAGCAGGTCCCCTAGACGTTCCTGTTATAACAAGGAAGTAGTGTGAATAGACTTCATGCCGATAATTGTAAGGACGTGGATACAATGGACACGTTCCTTGAGAGGCAGAACTCACGCCGCTTCCTCCAGAAGAGAGAGATCAGCCGACGAGCCTTCCCTGTACCGGCCCCCACACGAGCCGTGAGACTGTCCCCACAGGCGCTCGGGTCCAGGGGGTGTCTCTGCGGCCACACGCCCAGAGAAGACGCAGCGTGGCGTGTGGGGCACTCGGCGGCAGAAGACCGAATGCAGCCCCGTGACACGGGGGCACCGTGTCCCCGCTTAGTGCATCCACTCAGCCCTGCGGGAGGCCCCGGCCAGGGGAACACATCACTCAAGAAGACTGCGGGACACCTCCAGATGGTTCTGTAACTGTCCCCAGCCAGCACCCCGGGAGAGCCCAGGAGCCCCAGAGGGCCCGGAGCGCGCAGTGCGGCCCACGGGGTCTACACCGCCAGGAGAGTCTCGCTGTTTCCGGCCGGGTGTTGTGCATTTGCCAGTGACACGTCACATCTGCTCCCACGGTGAGAGCCGTCCCTCTTCACAGTATGGTTTCCTGGGACTCCCTCCCGGCTCGTCCCTCGGAGTTTGGCTGTGCTGGGCTCCCCGTGCGTGTCTACACTTGCACGGGACTGAGAGCAAAGGCAGGTGGACGGGAGCAAGCGAGCGGCCCGGCCCCGGGCTGGGACAGCTCGTCTTGGTCATCTCTGTCCCGTAACCGCACTGCTCTGTAGTTAGAACTAACTTCTCTTCCACCAGGAAACTGCTTTCTATCAGGTCTGCATTGAAATCCCCCTTATTTTGTGTACTTGTCTGTGGATTCCTAAAGTGTGGCTGTGGTTCCCTAAGTCCTGTGGGTCTGTCCACTTCTCCTTGTACTTGGAACAGCTCCTGCCATGTGTCTGGGGGCACAGCTCTGTTCTGAGATGAGTCAAGATCATGGCTCCCACGTTCTTCAAGGGCGAGACCTAACGTTCAGGGACACCCATCTGCTCCCATGGTTTCCAGTTCGGTTTCTCCTCACCCACATTCACAGGGTCTCTGTTCTCATGTGCACTGGTTTCTTGGATTTTCCCCATGTCTTTATATTTTGCCTTTTAATTTTTGGAAAAATACACGTAAGTGAATTCTATCTTAAATGATATCTAGGAGACTCTTTTGGCAGCTAAATTCACCCTAGAAAACCCTTATGTTGACCATATTCACAGTTTACTTTGATGTCTGCTCTTGTAGCTTGACTGTGGCAGCTGGGGCCTCTGATGGCCGTATTTCCACCACTAAAGACATGGTGAGTTGAAGGGGGCCGTCCTGCCCTGGATGGGATGTGGGTCTTCCCGCCCACCAGCCTGTCTCAGGGGCTCCTGGCTGTGGACACCACCGAAGGAAGGCTGGGAACTGAGTCCCTTGGGGGGGACTCAGTCCCGATGCCTGGCAGGTCCGGAGGTCCCTCCCCTTGTTCCAGAGTGCAGAAACTCTGGCTGTGGGTGGCAGCGGGGGGTGGTACCCCCAAGGGACCTAGACACCAGCTTGCTAGGAATCCACCAGAGCCGTCTGGGAGTCCAGCAGCTGAATTGGATTTTTTTTTTAAATTTCTTTTCAGCATAACAATATTCCTTGTTTTTGCACCACACCCTGTGCTCCATGCAAGCCGTGCCCTCTCTAATACCCACCACCTGGTTCCCCACCTCCCACCCCCCGCCCCTTCAAACCCCTCAGATTGTTTTTCAGAGTCCATAGTCTCTCATGGTTCACCTCCCCTTCCAATTTACCCAACTCTCCCTGTCTTCCATGTTATTTGTTATGCTTCACAAATAAGTGAAACCATATGATAATTGACTCTCTCTGCTTGACTTATTTCACTCAGCAGAATCTCTTCCAGTCCCATCCATGTTGCTACAAAAGTTGGGTATTCATCCTTTCTGATGGAGGCATCATACTCCATAGTGTATATGGACCACATCTTCTTTATCCATTCGTCCGTTGAAGAGCATCTTGGTTCTTTCCACAGTTTGGCGACCGTGGCCATTGCTGCTATAAACATTGGGGTACAGATGGCCCTTCTTTTCACTACTTCTGTGTCTTTGGGGTAAATACCCAGGAGTGCAATGGCAGGGTCATAGGGAAGTTCTATTTGTAATTTCTTGAGGAATCTCCACACTGTACTCCAAAGAGGCTGCACCAACTTGCATTCCCACCAACAGTGGAAGAGGGTTCCCCTTTCTCCACATCCCCTCCAACACATGTTGCTTCCTGTCTTGCTAATTTTGGCCATTCTAACTGGTGTAAGGTGGTATCTCAATGTGGTTTTAATTTGAATCTCCCTGATGGCTAGTGATGATGAACAGTTTTTCATGTGTCTGATCGCCATTTGTATGTCTTTATTGAAGAAGTGTCTGTTCATATCTTCAGCCCATTTTTTGATATGATTGCCTGTTTTGTGTGTGTTGAGTTTGAGCAGTTCTGTATAGATCCTGGATATCAACCTTTTGTCTGTACTGTCATTTGCAAATATCTTCTCCCATTCCGTGGGTTGCCTCTTTGTTTTCTTGACTCTTTCCTTTGCTGTGCAGAACCTTTTGATCTTGATGAAGTCCCCAAAATCAAACAGAATCCAACAGCACATTAAAAAGATTATCCACCATGACCACGTGGGATTCATTCCTGGGCTACAAGGATGGTTCAACATTCACAAATCAATGAATGTGATAGAACAAATCAATAAGAGAAGAGAGAAGAACCACATGGTCCTCTCAACTGATGCAGAAAAAGCATTTGACAAAATCCAGCATCCATTCCTGATTAAAACGCTTCAAAGTATAGGGATAGAGGGAACATTCCTGAACTTCCTAAAATCTATCTATGAAAGACCCACAGCAAATATTATCCTCAATGGGAAAAAGCTTGCAGCCTTCCCGTCGAAATCAGGAACAAGACAAGGATGCCCACTCTCACCACTCTTGTTCAACAAAGTATTAGAAGTCCTAGCAACAGCCATCAGACAACAAAGAGACATAAAAGGTATCCAAATTGGCAATGAAGAAGTCAAACTCTCTCTCTTCGCAGATGACATGATTCTTTATATGGAAAACCCAAAAGACTCCACCCCCAAACTACTAGAACTCATACAGCAATTCAGCAACGTGGCAGGATACAAAGTCAATGTACAGAAATCAGTGACTTTCTTATACACTAACAATGAAAATACAGGAAGGGAAATTAGAGAATCGATTCCATTTACTATACACCAAAAACCATAAGATACCTGGGAATAAACCTAACCAAAGAGATGTGGAGAAAGGGGAACCCATGTAGCAACATGGACGGGACTGGAAGAGATTATGATGAGTGAAGTAAGTCAAGCAGAGAGAGTCAATTATCATATGGTTTCACTTATTTGTGGAGCATAACAAATAGCATGGAAGACAGGGAGAGTTGGGGGAAATTGGAAGGGGAGGTGAACCATGAGAGACTATGGACTCTGAGAAACAATCTGAGGGGTTTGAAGGGGTGGGGGAGTGGGAGGTTGGGGGAACCAGGTGGTGGGTATTATAGAGGGCACGGCTTGCATGGAGCACAGGGTGTGGTGCAAAAACAAGGAATACTGTTATGCTAAAAATAAAAAAACAAAAACAACAACAAAAAAATCCTCCCAAGAAACAAGAGCCCAGGACCTGAAGGATTCCCTGGGGAATTCTACCAACCTTTCAAGGAAGAAATAACACTTATTCTCCTGAAGCTGTTTCAAAAAATTGAAGCAGAAGGAAAACTTCCAGACTCTTTCTATGAAGCCAGCATTACCCTGATCCGCAAACCAGGCAAAGACCCTACCAAAAAGAATAATTTCAGACCAATATCACTGATGAATATGGATGCTAAGGTTCTCAACAAGATCCTAGCAAACAGGATCCAATAGCACATTAACAAGATTATCCACCATGACCAGGTGGGATTCATCCCTGGACTACAAGGATGGTTCAACATTCGCAAATCAATCAATGAGATGGACTGGATTTTTACTGCCAAAGTAGGAAACTTCACGTCCGCTTGGAATACATGGCAAGGGCCGGGCTGCGGGGGCCTGTCAGAGAGGACGGACGTTCCTACCATCGTGTGCGTGTTAAGGACTGTGTGACTTTTTAAAGACCCATTTTGAAATTCACTCTGATGTCTGGAACCTGAGTAAACTTTCTGGGTTTCCAGGGGAAGAAGTTGAAACGTGTTTTCTGTGAGCTTCAAGGTCTTGGGCAAGTGAGTAATTTCCTAATATTAAAGAAATGCTTTATGTGTTCTGAACTTCGCTTCTCACCATTTAAGTAATGATGGGAAAGGGTTTGGCTGCTGTGGTGCTGCCTAACGCTGGAGCCCGGAGGGACGCTCCCGTTCTGTGAAGGGTCCGCTTTCTCTCCCGTCCCGGAGCCCGCTCACCGGATGGGCCAGTGACGGCGCTGAACATACACGGGGAGCGTTGAAGGCGGAATGAATTGAAATGCATTCCAGCAATTACAAATCCGTGTGTCAGGCCGGGCCGCCAGCGCCCGCTGTCTCTGGGTGGGTGGCAGCTGTGGGATGGCTGAGCCCTCTCTCCTCTGGTGTTCCTAACGCATGCGAGCACGGACGAGGCCGTCCTCCGTGGCACCGGGGCGGGGCACCCTCCCCACACATAGCCCCGGGGGGCTGGGACCCAGCGAGAGCGGGGGTGAATCCTGGGCCTCACCCCATGGGGGGCTCGCCGCAGGGCCCACCGGCCAGGACAGCTCTTCTCCGCTCAGCAGGCTCCGTTGGCCCGGCATTCATGCCCTCGGAAGCTGTGACCTAAAACCACGGCCCAGCTTCCCCGGGCTGGCCCCCCCCTCGCCTCCCACCCCCACTGAGCAGCGTCCTGGAGGGAAGCCAGGCTCGTCGGGGAGTGGATGAGGCCGCCCGACTGCAGGGCGAGCCACGTCGGCCGCACCAGGCGCGCACACACAGCTGAGTCTCACGACAGCCCTGGGAGTCAGCCCCGAGCGCGGCTATCCGGGTTAGCAGGCCAGCGGCTGAGCCGCCACCGGGGGCCCGTCCCTGCCCCCAGCAGGTGGTCTGTGGTTCTGCCATGTGGTTCCGTGTGAGGTCTTCCCTTCCGGTCGACTCCCCACCCTCGTGCACAACCAACTGAGGGGCCAGGGCAGTGGAGACACTCGGCCCGGCCGGTCCCTGCAGGCCTCCGGCTCTCCTTCTGCAAGTGGAGTTTGGGAAAACTTGGGAAAACTGGCCTGGGCTCGGAGGGTCAGTCCGCGTGCAAGGAGCACCCACCGCTGGGCACGTGCTCTGGTCTCTCCGAAGACTAAGGAGGCCCGAGCCATGGCCCGGGGCCGCGTGTCCCGTGGGTGAGCTGTTCCAAGCTGCCCCGTTGTTCGGGACTGTCCTGCAGCCTGGAGGGGCCAGCAGGGCCGGCAGCAGCTGTGTTGGGGACAGCAGTCCGCACGCGCCCCTCTGCGCCCCTCGTCGGAGGCGCCCGGACGGGCCATCTGTGTGGGGCCGCGGGTGGGGATGACACAGAATGGGACCCCGAGTCTCCGCCAGAGCGCAGGCCGCGGACGGACAGGCGGACCCCAGACCCAGCTTGCCTGGGGCCGGCGAGCACCTTGGAAGGAACAAAGGGAAGGTGGTTTGATTTTCAGGGGAAGGAATTCCACGGGGGAAATAGAGCGACTTGTGTAGCCGACAGTATCAGTTCTAAAAAGGCAATTTCCGGATTAATAACAAAGGCGCTGCTGTAGCTCGCGAGCTCCTTCTGGACGCGCGCCGGTGACCCGCCGAACATATTGTGCCCCGCGGCTCCCGGCTGAGTCGTGACTCGACAGTCCTCCCCGCTTTAATGCGTGATGTCTATTAAAACGAGCCGCCGCTCGCCGCCCCCGGAGAGGAGACGCGCACCGCAGCGGACGGCGCTGGCTGAATACTGCGGCTCCAATCTGGGATGCGTGCGTGTCTCTGCGCCGCAGCGCGGAGAGGAAGAGTCATGCGAAGCCTCCAATATCAGGCAGTTTCCACTCGTTTTCCCTCCTGAGGTCAACTTCCTACACCAAGGGACCCTGTGCACACAAGACAGGTGACCCCCACGTTACTGGGGTGCGTGGGTCTCCGCACCGTCTGCACGCGGGTCTACTCACGCACGCACGGAAGCGTTTGTTCATCCGCCGAGGACTGTGTGTTTCTGAACAAGCCGCCGTTTATGCCTCACCAGCCGCCCCCCAGCCAGGCGGCCGAGAGGTTGGCGCTTCGGGGACGAGGAGGGCGGACCTCGCTCGGAGAGCGCCTGCTGGAGTCTAAACACAAGGTTGAGTTGTCCGTCTGCTGGAGTTTGTTGTGGTCTTGAGTGGCTAGAAACCCAGTCCCTGCGCTTTAAAACAGACAAAACACGTACAAATATTCGTCGTGACCTCTGCCCTCTTTACGCTGGCCAAGGTGGGTCTGTGGGTGAGGTCCCACATCGCCCCGTGCTCTGGGTCCGGCATTGCGCGCGGATGAATAAATGGCATTTCTCGGGAAACTCCTCTTGTGGATTGCACCTAATTTGCTTAAGGAAAATGCAAAACAGATTCCGAATTTCACAGTGAACTGAGCAAATCTTCCAAAATGCTGTGCTCAGGGAGGGTTTTGTGCCCAGCCTCCTGTCTGCTCCGCTGGCCAGACCCTGGCACACCTGGGCAGGGCCACCTCGCCAGCGGCTGACACAGTGACACAGCCTCCGCACCTGGCCCTCCAGGGGCGTCCAGCAGCTGCCAGGGCGCGAGAGGAGAGCAGGCGTCTATGCAGGTGGTCGGGTCACCTTCCAAACTAGGTCTGGGGTCTGTGACCAGGCCCAGGTGAAGCGTTTGCATCGATTTTCTCTCCAAGAACAATGGCGTCCTGGATCGCAACTCTGTTGTGTCCTGGACTCTGTCCCTGGAACCACTCGGAGTTCCACGATTCTGTGGTCTGGGCCCGTGCTCACCGATGAGTGGCGGGAGGTCATGGTGAAGGTCGTGGGCAGTGGCTGGAAGTGAAGGTCAGAGGCCACTGTCAAGGTCACAGCGTTCATGGAGGAAGGTTATGGGGACGCCCTGAGAGAAGGGCAGGAAGGGGCACCGTCGTCTGGATTGTGGGTGTGTTTCTGGTCTCAAGCAGGAGCGGTTCCCTGGTGCGAACATCTCCAGCCGTTTTCATCTCAGACTGCGGAACTGTGCGGCATGGAGGTGCGCGTGAGCGTGCCATGGGGCTCCAAGGGCCGTTCGAGGGTCAGTGAGCTGAATCCAGAAAAAAAAAATGGGCTCAGATTTGAATTTCTTCTGTGGTGTCTGTGGGGAAGTTCAGGGAGACAGACCCTGCGCTCTGGTGGCCTCTGTGGAGTCCACGTGCTCCTGTGCTTGTGGGACAGCGCGGGAAACGGGGAGGGAGGGAGGCTGCGAGCGGGAGGGCAGGGCCGGCTCGCTCAGGAGGGGCACAGGCGCGGGCTCGTCCACTCTCCCCAGCTCTCCGCGAACCGTGGAGAGAGAGTCGGGGCCCCTGAAGGTAAACCCTCACTCGTGAGCCTCCATCCTGGGCTTTCCCTGCACACAGGAAGCCTGGCCGCAGTCTGCAGGCCTCCACGTCCCCTGTCCCAGAACACGCATGCCTCGCTCGGTCCCCGGTGAAGCCGTTGGAGCGCCGGGCCGAGGACCGTGTGCGGATCCTTCCTCCGATCGTCTGCGAGAGGTCAGTGAGCGACGGCATCAGGGGTCAGATAGTGTCCCAAACGTACCCGGTCCGTAGTTTCCCGTCTGAATCTGGACCCAACCGCACTCGGACCGCAGGAAGGACTTGCGGGGGGACCGCGAGCCGGGGTTTCCGCTGCTTCTTTGCTCCCCGTCTTGCACCACAGCCAAACAGACTCGCGGGTTTCCCGAGACTTTCCTAACAAACTCACCTGTGTGCTGAGGGGATTACGGAAAATTTCCATCTCGAGTGTTAGTTTTGGAAATGGAGGCCCGGAAGGTGTTGGATGCCCCCGTGGCTCCTGCACGTCCCTCCCGCACGAGTGCGAGCACGTGTGTCACGCGTGTGGACGTGCGGCCTCGCCGGCCGCTCCCACAGCCCACGTGCTTTCTGCGGCCGGAGACCAGAGCACGGGCAGAGCAGGGCTGCTGAAGCCCGGCCACGAAAGGGTGTGCAGGACTCGGCGGGCGGGGTCTGCCCGGCTGGACGCCAGATGCGCTCCCGGGGCGGGGAGCCTGGACGTCCCGCTCAGAAGGGCAGAACCACGGTCAGCGGGATACGGAGCACAGCAGGCGTTTCTCCAAATCCCACATTCACTTGGGTCATCCTTCTGCCCGTTTGAGAGGGTGTTGAGGTGGGTTCCAGGCCTTGGGGCTGGCCACAGCGTGGCGGGGTCCTCACGTCCGCGGGCCCTGAGCGGCTGTGCCCCAGTTGGGAGGGGACAGCCTGCCGGTCCCGGCTGTCCTCAGGGGCCTTTGTTGGTGGAATCAAAGGAGCAAATTCAGTCACAGCAGATGGCTGGGGTCCCAGCAAAGACCCAGGGCCATTCCTGGTCATGCCACAGTGTCTGGGTGGAGGTCTGCAGTGACCACCCTCTCACCAGAGTGGGAGCTGCCCGAGGGGCATGTGGGGACACTCTCCTGCCTCCCTGGGCCGGCCATGTCTTGCGGCTGCCACCCACCTGCAGGGCTCTGTGCACAGGGGTGAGGCTCCAGGTGGCCCAAAGCCACCTGCTGTGGGGGGGGAGGGGCCCCAAGCAGGCACCGTGGTGAGTTACCAGATGTCCCCTGTGCTCGCTGAGGGGGGGTCCGCTCAGATTTCATGGCAGGCTCGCCACAGGGGTCTTGGCCCTAATGTGGTTTGACGGCCGTGCAAGGCGGTGTGGTTGCTGGAGTCGGTGCCCGTTGCCCGTTGCGGCTCACGAGCCCTCGTCCTGGCGTCGGCTTGGGGATTAGCCAACGGGGTGCTCCAGCCTCATCACGGAGAAGGGACAGCAGGACGAGAATAAACTGGATGGGATTATTTTTGAGGATAAAACACAGAATCTAGAAAAAAGGAAGCATTGGAGGAGACAGTTGGGACTTAGGGCAGGACAGGGGCGGGGTCCTGGGTGTGGGCAAACGAAGGACCCGCTGGGCTGGCCGCGAGTTCGTGGTTTCCAACAAGGGAGGATGGGGGCAGCCTCTCGCCTCCGCTGGCCTCCCTGAGCCAGTGTGCGGGGACGCCGAAGAAAGCCAAACGTTTTGTGGTCCCGTCTTGGGTCTTGGGGTTCCCCCTTTCCTGAGTGACTGGCCCAAAGCTGCCTTTCCTCTGACAAGCAGAGGCGTCTCCAGCGTGTGGACTGAGCTGCCCGATGCCTGAAGGGCTTGCAGGGAGAGCCAGGCATGCAGGGGAAGGGACGGCATCTCCAGGGGAGCGCGGCCGTGGGCTCGGGCCGGCTGCCGGGAGCCCGTGCGGGAGGAAGTGCCGTCCGGGGCGCCCAGACATCGTGTGTGCTCGCTGCTGTGTGTCGGCCACCCCAGCAGGGTGAGATGACCGTCTTTATTTGATGCACAATCCTGTGGGTCAGCGATGCGATGTGGGCTCGGCTGGACCCACTCGGGAGCCACGGGCAGCTGCCCGCTGCCTGGGGGCTGGTCCCCGGTGCGGCTGGGACACGTCGCCTCTGCTCTGGGCTGCGTCCCGCCCTCCAGCTGGCGCTCCTGGAGGGGAGCATGTGTTCCTTCGTTTGGACGCCAAAGCAGGGAACCAGCCCCCCGGTGTGGAAGGGTGGGGACCAAGCCCACCCGTGGGAGGAGCTGTGAGGTCACGTGGCCAAGCACGTGGATGTGGAGAGGAGGGAAACCTTACGGCTGTCTTTGCAATTATTCTGTCTCAACACAGCGTTCCCTTCTGAGGAGGCCTACTCGGTGTTCGACGGGTCAGAGGCTGGACAGGGCAGCGCGTCATGGAGGGCGACCGGGTGGGGGAGGAGGCGGGGCCTTGCCTCCAGCCTCAGACCACGGTTCACTCTGGCGCTCCAGACGCTCCCAGCCCCTCGGCCCTGGGGACACCGCGCCCGAGTGAGTGGCCGAGGGAGGACTCTGCGGGAGTGGACGTGCCTCCCATAGTCCTGCACACGCCCGGGAGCCTCAGGAAAACCCGGAGGACTCACGTACTAACCCGGAGGAAGCGCGGCACGGACACGTTTCCAAGATGTGACGCGTGTGCAGGACGACCCTGTCGGTGGGGCTGTCGACATCCCGCGGCCCGTGGCCCCTGCAGAGCCTCGCGCCCCTCCAGCACCCCCCCACCCCGTTCTTCACCGCGGGGGGACTGGGACCTCCGTTCGGGGGACATTATTGACTTTTTCCTTTTCACATTTTCTTTAATTCACCCTTTCCTCATTTAGTCTAAGGTATTTGTTATTGTCGTAAAAATCTTTAAGGCAACAATGCAAGGAAAAAGTCAATTTTCAGCTTTTTACTTCCAGAATCGTGACAACATGTTGGATTTTATGGCAGGACGAGCATCTCGAGAACCGGGGATTACCAAGATGAACGAGGAGGGCTTCCTGAACACCAGACGGCCGTCCTCACGGCGGAGGACAGACGTGGACCTGCTCCATCCCGGGGTCATCCCTCCGCTGCGGGGAGGAGAGCCCAGAGTCTGATGCAGGATGGGGTGGGTGCAGCCGATGGAGCCCGCACACCTTGCCAACCTGGCCTCTGCGCGTCTGTGCGTGTCCGTGTGCGTTCGCGTGCGTGGGGCACCGCGGTGTCGGGGGCTGGGGGGAGCACCATGGCATTGGGCTGTGGACTCCTGACGGCGTTTCGGGTCACAGCAGGATTCTGACAGTCTTCCCCCCGTCCCCATTCCCCCTCACCCCCGGTGTTCCCTGGGCAGCCCGGCTCCTGTGCCCTTCTGCCCAGCGTCTGTCCTGTCCCATCTCGTCCGTCGCACCCAGAAGCCGCGTGCGCCACGGTTCTGTGTCCTCACCCCGGCACTGAGGGGCACAGGGCCACGCTGGGAGGCACCCCTCTTTGTCCTGTTCCCCACGGTCCTCCCTCGTGCTCTGGGGAGCCATCGCCGAGCTGTCCACACCCCTCCCCCACAGCTCTGCCTCCTCCTCCATCTAAGAAACCATTTCCTGACGTCGCATGACAGCAGCACCCGTAGGAAGTTCTGCCGAACTGAAGAAACGTGCTTGTCTTGAACCATTTTTTAAAATAAAGGAGACGTCTCGTGGGTTTGCAGAGCCCAGCGAAGACACAGGCTCATTTCCTGGATTACTCCGGGGAGGCCGAAGCTGGAGACGATCCCTGCGGGTCCAGATGTCCTGTCCCATGAGGACGGGAGCTGGGGCGTGGAACGACCTGCGCACACGCGGACACGGACGCGGACACGGACACGCAGGGACGCGGACACGGACTCGGACGCGGACACGGACACGAACGTGGACATGGACTCGGATACGGACACGGACACGGACACACATGGACACGGACACGGACTCGGACGCGGACACGGACGCGGACACGCAGGGACACGGAGGCGGACACGGACGCGGACACGGACACGGACACGGACACGGACACACAGGGACACGGACACGGACACGCAGGGACACGGACACGGACTCGGACTCGGACGCGGACACGGACGTGGACTCGGACACGGACACGGACACGGACTCGGACGCGGACACGGACACGGACACGCAGGGACACGGACGTGGACACGGACACGGACACAGACACGGACACGCAGGGACACTGCCAGCAAGACGAGACCCCTCGCGTCTCCCTGAAAGTCTCACCGAGCACACGCGGAGCCGGTGGGCAGCTGGGAGCAGGCGGGTGGGCGGAGGACGCGGGCAAGTGGCGGACGGCCACGGGGGCTCCTGCCCAGGAGGGTCTCGGGCTCCGTCCAGTCCAGGAAGCCCGAGACCACCATGGGCCACGGCACTGGCCCAGCTGAGCGCAGCAGGGTCACCTCGAGGGTCCCAGCTCCTCAGCAGCCCCCCACCCTGCTTCTCACTCAGGAGGAGCTGTGTGCCACAGGACATCGCCCCAAACCTTGCCGTGCGGCTAAAGGAAGCCCATGGCGAAGAATTCAAAATCACCGGGAAGGTTGGATTTTTCCATCTTTAGGACGTGAGACTCGACATTCATGACAAAGCAGAAGGAAATCAGCTCTGATCTGGATAACGTGTAAAGGCAGAGAAAAGTCAGCACGAAGAAAGACAAACTTCTCTTGAACACTCAATGGTTCGGTGAAATCGTCCCATTGAGTGACTTCTCAGGCCCCACGTCCTGGAGACACGCACCCGTAGGTCCCCCAGGCTCGCCGGCCGCTGCTGCCGCGTCACGACGTCCTCCCTTTCCGACGTGGGATGTGTCCTGCCACACACTCACGCCACGTTCTCCTTGTCCGTTCACCTGACCGTGGACGCAGTCCGCTTCTGTGTCCTGGCCCCGGGAGCCCTGCTGTGGTGGACACGGGGGTACAGACCGCACTACGACATCCTGACTTAGGGCAGCCACAGAAGGACAAACACTGTGTTATTCCACAGACACGCGGTTCCTCAGCCGGTCAAACTCGCAGAACGGGTGAGCCGAATCGTGGCTGCTGGGGTGGGCGCGTCCCTGGGGAGCGCGGTCCACCGGGGACGGCGTCCCACCCCTGCAGGGGGGTCCCGTCCTGGACACCTGCCATGCGGCCCTGGGTCTGTTCTTAGCAGTACTGCACGGGCACTTAGGGTTTGCGGAGGCGGTGGGTCTCCGGAGAGTGTCCTCACCAGGAACACGTGTGTCTGCCGGAAGGTTCATGTTCAGTTGAAGCCACCCAGGTCCCCCCGCATGATGACCGACGGGATCCATCCCAAGAACCTGGAGTCCGGAAGGCAGGCGGGTTTGCTCCCGGGTCAGATTCGGTACAGGCATGTGCCCTTTTGTTCCGGGAGGGACTCATTGACCCGGAAGGTCAGTGGCTCCCGCAGACCCTGCTGCTAGAGCCGTGGGCGTCTGGAGAGCGGGAGATCCTTCCAGTCGTAGCACGACCCTCCAAGGGAGCGAGATGCATGAGTCCCTCCGTGTACCCTGAGCCGAGCGGTGAGGGGCGTGGAGGGCTGTGCAGGGGACGGGTGGAGCGCAGGCTTCAGGGGAGGCAGGGGCTCAGCGGGGGGAGCTTTCCCAGACACGGGGAGAGAAACAGGATGGGATGTCTAAAATTGGAGCATGGCGGTAATTTTGGAATTCTTTCCAGATGCGTCCAGCCATCCAGCAACAGCTTCCAGCGAAGACAGCCCCTCTCCCGGAGCTGGTGCCCTGGGATGTCTCAGAGCCACGACTGGGGGCGGGAGGCACAGTCCCCTCTTGGCCCCTGTGCTTCCGGACGGCTGTCATGCTGGATTGCGAGGAAGGTCAAGTGCCTTCTTGGCCAGGCTGTTGGGTGACGACCACAGCGTTTTGTGTGAAAGCTCCTAGCCTGGATGGGGGGTGCCCTCTGGATTTTGCATACCCAGGAAGGGCCAGGCTCTGTCCCAACCGCGGGCTGCTTCTGGGAGCTCCTTCCTTGGGGGGGGGGGGGCACCGTCCTCTCTGGTGTCTGCTTGCGGCTCAGGGCACATATTTCCCAGATCCCAGGTTCCCTGCTCTCCTTTGGGCCCTGTCGCCGCCGGCTCAGCCGGCCGGACGCATGAACACAGTGGGCTTCTGGGAGGGAGAAAGAGGGAAATGGGGTCTTCCCGCATGGACGAAAAAGTCCCTGGGAAAGGATCACACTGAAATACGACTTGTAGAGCCACAGAGACAAGGTGTGGACTGAACCGTCCGCACGCGTTGGCCACGGAGAAGGGTTTCCTCACGTCTTGGCTGCTTCTGCACTGTCAGCCTCGACCAGCCGGCGCTAGGACACCCCGGAAGAAGTCCCACACGGGCGGCCGTCAGAGGACCTTAAGCTCAAGTGTCCCCGTGTCCTCGGGAGTCAGCAGCCCGCCGTGACCTGGAATCACAAGACGCTCTACGAACCGCTCCAAGAACTAATTCCACGTCAACACACATGGAATTCGTTATTTATGCAGCAAATTATCTTCCTCCACAGCAAGCCAAGAACTTGCCAAATAGGCCAAGCTGCATCTTCCTGATCTTTTTTTTGGAAGGCGGGGGCGGCTGGGAGCTGGACGCGCCGTGGGCGGAAGCCCTGGGCTGGGGGCGCTCCGGCCACTCTCGGTCCTGAGGGTGCGGCCCCTCCGTGCGCCTGTTTCAGGGAAGGTCCTGCCCTTGGCTCCCCCTCTGGGTCCCAGGGGACCTCCCCTCCCCCACACCCGCCTCCCGCGCCCCGGGCAGGGGAGGTGCTGGCTGTCCTCCGAGCACCAGGGAGATAATGACAGCCGAGGGCGGGCGGGCCTCAGGAACACCCCGAGAGCGTCTCAGTGCAGAACGCTTCATGACTTGGAGAAGACACGGATTTAAATCTGTTATTGAGCGGCAAAGAATGGTGGTCGAGGCGTGCGGGGCTGCAGCTGTGTGGAGGGGGTGGGAACGCCTTGTGCTCGTCTCTGAGGGTGTTTCCAGCTACAGGTACGGGAGGGAGAGTACGCGCCCCACAGGGGATGTGCATGGGGCTTTGCAAGCGCGGCTTACAAGAAGGACGCCTCGTTGTGGTCAAGTAACTGTCCTGTTCCCGCGGCAGCTCATTTCCATAACTGCGGCGTCGGCTTCGCCTAATGGCTTGGCCGCTGGTGCAGGTGCTCGCTCCACCGTCGTCGGGAGGATGTGGGGTTTGTCTTCTGTTCGGTTGGCGACTCAGGCTCTTGTAGGGAAAACGAAAGCCAACGAGCTCTCCACCTGTAGATGTTCTGTAATTGTAAGTCATCTTCGAAACCTCTGCCAGCTTCATGGGGGTACGTCTGTACGAACAAATTAACACCTGGATGGTTCCCCTCTTCTGTGGCATGGTTTTCTTCTGCAGACATTCCAAGAAAACCAGGAATGGGTTGAACACCTCAGTTACTACTGCAACAGAAAATGATGTTTTCACTCCTCGAGGCCATCCTGGTATGACTTAAGGGCGTTGAGCTGCAGCACATTCAGCCTCATCTCCAGCCCCACGTGAGATCCCCGACTCGGGGGGCGGGTCTTGTGCGGAGGAGGGTGGTTCGGAGAGGCGGCCTCGTGCAGCTCGATGGACTGCTGGCAAGGGCCTGGTCGCAGCGGCTTCTTGGGCAGGTGCCGAGATGCAGAGATCCTCGTGCTTCTAGAAAACAATCTTCCTGAAGGAAGACGGCAGGACGGTCTCGGGGAAGAGGCCGCGTGAAGCCTGTGCTCCCGGCAGCGGGGCTGAGTGCTGCTGTGTGTCCGCACCGACCCCTCGGTGGCCGTTCTGTGCTCGATTCTGCGGTCTGCAGGCTCCCAGGCCCACTGCCGTTGGGTTGGGCCTGCCGATTGGGGTCTGCGTTAGCACCGCTGGAGAGGAGGGAGGGAAGCCATGGGTTCCAGAACAAGGTCCCGGTGAGGACTAGTGTCCGTCTGGGATGGCTGACTTTGTGGCACCTGGCTGGGCCATGGTGCCCAGCTTTGGGTCAAACATCATTCTGGGACTAGGACAGGAAGCCCGGAAACTAACCCACAAATACGTGGTCAACTCACTCACCAGCAGGGAGCCAACAGTACCCAAGGGGAAAGGACAGGGTCTTCCGCGGACGCTGCCGGAGTAACTGGACAGTGACACGCAGGAGGACGAAACCGGCCCCCGGTGGTGCACACACACAACTGAACTCAAAGCGGATGAAAGACCCGAACGGAAGACTGAGTCCGTATCCGTCCCAGAAGAAAACACAGGCAGTGCGCTCCCCGACACACGTCTTCACGTTGACTGTTAAAAACCCGACACAAAAAGCGAAAGTAACAGAAGCAAAAGCTATCGAGACGGCGGTCTTCTGTCCCGGAAGGAAACCACCAGCAAACGGAGAAGACGGCCTACGGGACGGAAGGAGTCGACAGCCAGGGGTGTCTGCGCACGGTCGTCCCTAAAGCACGCGGATGGGACTGGGGCCGAGGACACACAGCCGGGGAAGGCAGGACGGCTGGACGCTTCTCCAGAGGAGACGTGCGGACGGCCGACAGACACACGGAAAGTCGCGCAGCTTCTCTGGTCGTCCGGGAGATGCAGATCCAAACCACCACGAGGCACGACCCCACACCCGTCAGAACGGCTCAGATCAACAGCACAAGACGCGGCGGGGTGGGGGGGCTTGTGCCCAGGGGACACGGACTGGCACAGCCCCTGCGGCAAACAGTGCGGAGGGTCCTCGAAAATGTAAAATTGAATGCCGGACCGTGGAGGAGCTGAAGTACCGGTGTTTACCCCCTAAGAGGAAACACTTCTTCCAGAGGACGCAGCACGCCTGTGTCTGCCACGGCACCGTCCACGGTCGCGGACACACGGAAACCACCTCCGCGTCCACGGAAGGAGGGACTAAAACCTGGAAAAGGACCCGGCGTAACAGAAAGAAATCCCCCCACTTGTGAAGCACGGCCGGGCCGTGAGGGCATTGTGCCAAGTGAAGCGAGTCAGACGGAGGAAGACGAACACGTAGTCTGTCTGCGCGGGGCCTTGGGCGGCGGCGCTGGCGGTGGGGAGCGGCCGCCGATGCGCAGGGAGGCGGCCACACGCAGCCTCTGCTCAGCCGGACGTGCCTTCCTCTGCAGGCTGGGCCTGCCGGGGCTCAGGGCAGGTGCGGGAGTCGCCCCGTCCTCGGCCCCGGTGACACGCACAGAGGAGGAGACGCCGCTGCATCTCCGCTCGGGAGGCCGGGCGGCCGTGAGCAGGAGCGTCGGGAAGGAAACGGGGCGGCGGGGGCCTGGGTCTCGCTTGCTGTCACCGAACGTATGACCCCGGGGCTGTGCTCTCCGGCTCCCGCACCAGTGTGGCCAGACCCGGCTCCTTCCATGGGTCTTTGCGAGCCGGTTGGAGAGGGCGGCCAGCCGTGAGGGCGATCCTGCCTGCGGAGCCCAGTGCGGTGGTCCCTCCGACCGTTCACGCCGCGCCGTGCCACGTGGCTGTGGACTGCTCACAGACGAGCACAGACAGCGGGAGCTCTGACCGGAACAGGACACAGCTAGGCACAGTTTTACTGCGAAGCAGGAGGACGCGGTTTAAAAATGGTCACGGACCGAGCTGTCTCCCCGAACGTTATGTTGAGTTCTGCGCGCGAGGACCTCGGCACGGGGCCTCGTCGCAAACCGAGGTCACCGCAGACGCCTCCCGGAGCTCTGAACGCGTGTCTGTTGGGCCGTCAGCCACTCCCGCGGGTCCTTCCTGAGAAGGCTATTCTGGACGCAAGAAGACGATTCTAGACTTCGAGAAGGTGCCGGTCCGCAGGCCCAACCTCCAGCATCTAAGGTCCAGTCCAGGTTGTGGTAAGTCGCTTGCGGGGCACACGGGAGGGCACGAGATGTCCCCAACGTTTGTACGGAGTGGGGACGGCCGGTAACGTGGACACACCCGAGAAGGCTTGGTGTGGTCAACGTGGGCCTCACTGTCCAGTTAACAGTAAGTGTCGGTAAGTGTGAGGCGCTGGCTAGCGGTCCTTTGTGCTAAAGGGACCCGGGCGGCCGCGGTCTGGGCGTGCAGGCCGCAGAGAGGACGTGCACGGTGCCGATCCGGGAGCTGTTCCCACAGGGCCTGCGCGCACAGGGCTCCAGCCGCCCGCCCGCGGTGCCTTGGCCTCTGGCTCCGTAACACGGAGCTGACGGCCGCCTCTCCTTCTCTGGTGCTGTGAGGGGCTGACGCCCGTGGACGGTCTCCCAAAAACAAAAGAAGAAGGAAAAGAAGTCCGGGTGGGAAGAGTCAAATTCGCCGACGCTCGCAAGGTTGGAGTAAGTGCATCCGCCGGGGCTCCCCGGATGAATCAGCGTCAGGGGACGTCCTGCGAGGAACCGCGTCCCACAACCGAGGAGACCGAGGTCCGCACGGTCTGCTGCCTGCGAGCAGGTGCGAGGCTCTGGCCTGACCGCCGTCCCCCGCTCTGGCAAAGGGGGTGAATTCCTCCTCCCTCCTCTGCTCGTCCGGGCCCTCGGGGATGGGAAGACGTCTGGTCCCTGAGTCCCCGGAATGAAGCCCGAGTGTCACTTGGGGACCCCTCACAGGCACACTGGGGACTGACGCAGGGTCATACACAGAATTTACCGCTCTAAGGTGGCAGATCATTGCTTTCTCCTCTGTTCTCCAAGAACTTAATGAGCCTACAGTATTTTCCTTTTATGAGAATGAGAAAGAGCCCAAGTCCTGAACTTACGCCCCCCCCATCAGTGTCTAACGAGGCTACGCCCGGTCCGGGCCCCAGCTCGGTCAGAGCCCCTCCGAGCGAGACAGGCGAGGTCATCTCATCGTTTGGGAAAGTCGCCTGAGGTCTTGGGACCCGTGGCTCCTCTTCTGTAAAGGGGCCACAGGGAAGCCTCGGAAAGCCGCCTGCCGGTTTCAGGAGGAAGGCCCGGGGGAGCGCGAGGGGATGTGGCCCAAGGCGCCAACGACCCCGTGCGGGGGACGCCTTCTCCGGGCGCGCCAGCGTCCGTGCGGCCCGAGTGACAGGAAGGCTTGTGCGACAGCGACGCCCGCGCTGCCCGTGCCCGGCAGAACGCAGGACGTGGAAGACCAACAGCAGAGTTCTCGGGCACAGGAAGCAGCGGCCGGCGTGGGCAGGGGGCAGACGACCCACAGGAAACGGCAGAGGCCGTGGCGAAGGCGCTGGTCTCCAGCGGAACGGAGGGGAAGGTCAGAGAAGTGAAGTAGGCGAGAACTAACTTACTGGAAAATAATCGTGGTCGGTCGACCTTGGTTTCTCCTCAGATCTCCTCACACACACGTGCGCACGCCTGGCCGGCTCCGGGCAGGGCGGTCCGCGGGGCCGGGCGAGCTGTGCGCAGGGCGGCCGGCTCCCCCTCCGCTGGCCTCGGGCCATCTTGCTCCGTGCCCGCTTCTCCTCGTGGGGAGCCGCGGCCCCAGCACCCGCCACGGGCCACGTCGGGGGCGTGAGAACAGCTGCATTGTCGCTTTTAATCTAAAATGCGGGAGGAGAAGGGCGTTGCGGGAGATCGGAGAGACTGCGGACTCTGACCAAGACACGGAGGGTTTTGGAGGGGGCGGGTGGGCGGACGGGAGAGCCTGGTGGTGGGTATCGAGGAGGACACGGGCTGCACGGAGCCCTGCGTGTGGTGCATAAACCATGAATTCTGGAACAATGAAAAAAAATAAAAAAAATACAGATTGGAAGGGGCACCTGCCCCTTCCAGCAGCCGCATGCATGAGAGTTCGGCGATGGAAGGAGCCCAGGAGTCCACCAACTGGCGAGCGGAGAAGGAAGGGGTGCACAGTGGGATACCACGCGGCCGTCAGCGAGGACGGAATCCGGCCACTTGCCAGGGCGCGGGCGGAACCGGAGGCTGCTGCGCTGCGTGAGGAGTCGGAGACGCAAGCACCGGGCGCTTTCACTCGCGCGTGGGACTTAAGAAATAAAACCGTTGAACACATGGGTATGGGGGAGAGAAAGGACAGAGGGGACAAGCCGCCAGAGACTCCTAATGGTTGAGAGCACACGGAGGGCGGCCGAGGGAGGCGGCGGGGGATGGGCTGGGCGGGGGATGGGCACCGGGTGTTGGATGTACGTGAATCCCTCGATTCTACCCACGAAACCAACACTGCACGGTATGTTAACGAACTAAAATCTAGTTTTTATTTTTTAATTGATGAATTAATTCTTGAGAGAAAGAGGGAGCGCACAGGCGGGGAGCCGCAGAGGGAGACGCGGACCCCCGCGCGGCAAGGAGCCTGACCTGGGCTCGATCCCACACCCTGGGACCATGACCCGAGCTGAGGGCACACACTGACCCGACGGAGTCACCCAGGCGTCCACTAGCTAAAATTTAAATAAAAAAAGTGAAATTCTGTGGTTGCTGATATGGACCTATTTGCTTACACGTTTTGTGCCTGTTCCTTGCCTGTGTAACGGGCAATTAACGGCCGCCATCCTCTCCTCACTGTGGGGACCTGAAGAGCAGGGGCGACCTCTGAATTCAGGACTTTGTCCTTACAGGGCGAGGGCTGAGCCGGTGCGGCCGCCGTCCCGCTGCCAGTCAGCTTCCGGTTAGCTCTTCCCCGAGGCTGACTCCAGACGCATCCGGAGTGGCCCCGAGGGCCGGGAGCTGCTTCTGAGCGTTTGCAAGCATCAGAGGAAACCTTTCCGGGGGCATCTGGGACACAGACTGTCCCACGTCCACGGGACTGGGGGCAAAGCCGAGGGCCCACGAGCACCAGCATCTGGAAAGGGCGCCTTGACTCCTCTCCAGAAACGGTTATGGAGCATCAAAGCGTGATTCTCTCCGCACGAGTTCTGCCTGCGGCTTGTTGCCTGGGCCCCGCAGCAGAGAAGTCGGAGCCGAGGCCGCCCGAACTCAGACACGCGGTCGGGCAGCCGGGGCTCGGGCTGCGCATCCGCTCTCTCCGGAGGGACCCGAGGCCACGGGCCGGCACTCCGCGAGAGCGGGCGTCTGTGGGGACGGTCTGGGGGGGCTGCGGCGGGTGGGCGGCGGCCCCGAGAAGCCCCTCCATCCGGGCGGGCGGGGATCTGCGTCTGCTCGGGAGACAGAGCCCTGCGTGTGCAGCGGGGGCCGCGGGGAGTCAGTCTGCGGGAGACGTCTGGGGTCGTGGAGACGGAAGGTCAGGCTCTTGTGAAAATTGATGACCAGATTTGGAATGAAGGCAGGAGGAGATAAAGGATGAGGTTGTCAATGTAATTGGCCTGATAATTAATTATCGAGGTCCCCGGGTGGGGGCATCTCGCAGGCGAGCGGCAGGACCCCGGTCCCTCGGTCTGTCTGCGTCTGGCTCTGGACTGCGGCTCCGGAGGCTGGCGGAGGAGGGGAGGGCGGTCCGCAGCTCCGGATCCGAAGGCGAGCGAGGAGCCTGCCCCGGCCGCGGGCCCGTGGGCAGCGCGGATGCCACGACCCTCGCACACACGCTCTGAGGCCCGCCCTCTCTGGGCTGCACGGCCGTGGCACAGGCCCAGTGAGCCTGTTTCTCCTTCCGCTTCGCTCTCCCCGCCGCCTGGCTCTTCCTGGGCTCCTGCACCATCGCGGCTGACCGAGAGCCACCCCCGGCCCGGTGGCGTGACAGGGGCCCGTGGGCACTGACCCCGCGCTCACTGGTGAAGAGGCCAGGCAGAGGCCCGGGTACTGAGGGGAGCCCGGAGCTTGGCGCGGCCCCCGTGATTTCACGGGTCAGCCGGAGGCTCCCTCTCCCGCGGCCCCCGCCGCCCCCCCGTGCACTCCCGGGAAGCCCCCGGCAGCCCCTGACTCAGGGTTGCCGTCAGCCTGGCAGACGCGGCCTCGGGGGTGGGGCGAGGAAGACACGGGTGGAGAGGTCGGGGCTGAGGCTTTTCAGAGGCGACAGCTCTGCTGCTGCAGAGCTCCAAGACCCGCCGTCCGCCGGGCCAGTGACGTGCGGGAGGCGTCTGCTCGCTCAGTCCCGAACGCTCGACCTGCTTCTTCGAAAGAGCTTGGTTCCCTCTCGGCTGTTACTCACGGTGGAAGTCGCGAACGTTTCACTACGAAACGACACCCGAGCACACACCGTGGCCAGCACTTACGCCGAACGGCTTCCCGGCTGTGCCCGCCGAGAAGAATGAGAAAGGACGCGCGGGGTCCCGGCTCGAGCGGGATGGCGGCTCTTGGGCCGAATTCCTCTGGAAGACGCCACGCAGTCTGTCTCTAACTCAAGCAGTTACCGAGGAATCGGCCAGAATTTCTGGATTGTTGAGGAACTCTGGGCTTATCTCTCTCCCCCAGAAAGAGTTTTTCTGAAGATTGCTGGCGACAGACCTGACCTGTTTGTGACATACGGAAATCACGCACACGCGTGTGCGCCCCAAGCCACGCACGCCTCTTCCTTTCCTTCCTTCCAGCTTGGGGCTCCAGGTGTTCCTGCAGCTGGTGGCAGATTGAAAGAGCAGTTCTCCTTGGAGAGCTCCTTGAAAGAAATCACTTAAAAAAAAAAGATTTTATTTATTTATTTGACAGAGATCACAAGCAGGCAGAGAGGCAGGCAGAGAGAGGAGGAAGCAGGCTCCCCGCTGAGCAGAGAGCCCGATGCGGGACTCGATCCCAGAACCCTGAGATCACGACCTGAGCTGAAGGCAGAGGCTTAACCCACTGAGCCACCCTGGTGCCCCCAGAAGTCATCCGTTTTTTTTTTTTCCAATTTATTTATTTTCAGAAAAACAGTATTCATTATTTTTTCACCACACCCAGTGCTCCATGCAAGCTGTGCCCTCTATAATACCCACCACCTGGTACCCCAACCTCCCACCCCCCCGCCACTTCAAACCCCTCAGACTGTTTTTCAGAGTCCATAGTCTCTCATGGTTCACCTCCCCTTCCAATTTACCCAGATTCCCTACTCCTCTCTAACGCCCTTGTCCTCCATGCTATTGGTTATGCTCCACAAATAAGTGAAACCATATGATAATTGACTCTCTCTGCTTGACTGAATTCACTCAGCATAATCTCTTCCAGTCCCGTCCATGTTGCTACAAAAGTTGGGTATTCATCCTTTCTGATGGAGGCATAATACTCCATAGTGTATATGGACCACATCTTCCTTATCCATTCGTCCGTTGAAGGGCATCTTGGTTCTTTCCATAGTTTGGCGACCGTGGCCATTGCTGCTATAAACATTGGGGTACAGATGGCCCTTCTTTTCACGACATCTGTGTCTTTGGGGTAAATACCCAGGAGTGCAATTGCAGGGTCATAGGGAAGCTCTATTTTTAATTTCTTGAGGAATCTCCACACTGTTCAAGTCATCCGTTTTTAAAACTGTTTCAAGCTGGTTTATTCACGTAGTTGTTTCTCCTAATTGGAATCTCATTCTGTTCAAATGTCCCCAACACCGGTGGTGACAGTAAACTCTCACCCAGGGACACCCGAGCTCCGTACTAAAGAACACGCCCTTCGCACTAAGGGCTGCGATGTGTTTTAGGTATTTTCAGTAACAGACGCAAGATGGCAAGTAAAAGGCAAAGCCCGAATTGACACCGGGTCCTGCCGGAGCCCAGCGGCGGAGGTGGGGGTGGGGACGCTCCTTTAAGCTGCCCCGTGCGCCTCTGCAGCAGCATCTTGGCCCGGGGCTCCTTCCCATCTCCCGGCACAAGCTAACCTCCTTGCCCTGAGAATCTGCCCTCTTGGCTACGGGCTGGCTCTCCCCACCCAGCGTCATGCTTGTGCTCCTGGGCCCGGCGGGTCGATCTGCGGACGGAGAGCCCGGTCTGTCCGATCGGATTGCCTTTCACTCGGTGTTTTCACGACGAAGCTCGGCCAGAACATTCTCATTTTGTCTACTCATCTGGCCCTTCTGGGCGAGTCCGTGAGACATGATCAGCTGGAACGAAAGCAGTTCTCTGCTGCTGCTGGGACCAGGAAGCCAGGCTGAGCCCAGGCCTGTGGCTGAGGTTGTGCACCGGGGGACGCGGCTGGTGGCTGGGAGGGCGGGTGCGGGAACTGGGCTCTGCGCCGCTCCCGGCCGTGCGAGGGCACCGGCAGCCGCCCCCTCCCCGCTGTTACTCCTGTGCGAGCTCCGGCTGGGAGTCCGTCCCCCAGAGCTCGAGGGTTGGGCCGGGGTGTCCGTGGCAGCTAGCCTCGGGGAGGGCGCATGTCCGGGACGCGCCCAGCCTGGCGCGCTCCAGCATCTGCACATGTGAAGACGGTGAGGGACGCTGGCTCCATCGCCAGGGGACGTCGGCGGGGCGGGCATGGGGCTGCTCCTCGAGGCTCTTGCTGGTGCGTTTCTTCCCAGACATCCTCCCCGGGCAGCCGCCCGCGCCTCTCACACCACTAGTTCCCGCTCCCCCTCCACAGATCCAGAAGGCCCTGTTCGCCCACCTCTGGGGAACCATCCCTTTTTTTGGAAAGACAGCAGACGTGCTTGGGCTTCAAGCACCCCCGGTTTTTGAGGGCCCGGCCCCTCTGCTCGCTGCTGCTGTAAGACAGCGGCCCACTTTCCAGAAGAAACCGAACACCCTGGAAATGCAAAGTCCACGGGAAACACAAGGCGTCCACTCCCCAGAACGCATTAGCACGGAACCTGGAATTTTATTTCTAACAAGGCAATTAAATGCTAGCGTCTTACTTGCCATTATTAATGGTAACCGTGGTGTTTGTACTTCCCCTTTGCGCAGGGTTTTCCTTTCTTCGAGCTGTTTTCCTGAGAGCCCACTGGGTCACGACAATGTGATGTAAGTCGCGGATGCCTTGCATTTTGTAAAACGTTCTTTATAAAGTGGGAAAACTCAGAAGTTCGTTTTGTGAAATCATCAAATAACACAGCGGAATTACTAATTATGTTAAGGCCACTGTGTAGAGAAACTGCTTAAATATACACAGAATAGATCTTAATAGAGAATTCTAGTAACTTCATAAAACTCCTGCACCTATATGGAAATTAAAAGTGGGGTTGGATTAATAGTTGTAGAGTTACATGCTCTGGGGCTTTTAATCTTGATTTTCCGTTTTCCTTCTATGGAATTACACAGCCACAAAGATGAAATATACTAGTTTTGGTTACGATTATCTACCTCAAAGGGAGCCGGGACAGTAGCTTCCAGTGTCATCTTCTCTGTACAGATTTTTACCCAGAAAGGGTGACGACGCTGCGCCCTTCCCCACGCCGGCCGCGCTCCCCGCGCGGAAACTTTGCAGAAGCCGGAATCACTCCGGAGAGACGGCCCGGGCGCCGTGAGACGTGCGCGGTGAGACAGGCCACTCCGGTTCGTTCCACCCTCAACACTTCCTACGGGCACTTTTCAGAAAAAAGAGGACTTTTAAAAAACGACTCTCGGTAAAACCCTGCATGAATAACACGCCTGTCCGGGAGGCGCCCCGAGCCGCGCGCCACCGCAGCGCTGCGAGCATCGGAAATCAATACCGTAATCGCCACCGTGGAATTGGATGCGCGGCGACGGCTACTGACGTTTAGGACAGGTGAGCGCGTTAATCAAGCCGGAGTCTGAGCTCGATAAATCGTGCTGCAGGAGGAGGGCGGACGCAGCGCCGGGGCAGGGGCGCGGGGCGTGGGGCGCGGGCGCGGGGTGCGCGGCAGGGGTGCGGGGCAGGGTGCGGGGTGCGCGGCGTAGGGGCAGGAGCCTTCCCATCACCCGGCGGGGGCGCAGAGCGCACCCTGGGAAGAGCTTTCCGGTTTCCACCTCCAAGTTCCTTTTCTAGTGTCTGGTTTGTTTTCTGTTGGAAACTCAGTATGAGGCGAACACTCCCGAAGGGATACGGGGGCGCTCCTGGGAGGGGTTGACTGGGATCCCGAGGCTGGGAGGCCGGGCCCCGGGGCCATCCATGCGCAGGGATGCTGACTCCTCAGGAGGACTTCTGACGACAAGAATCGGGACGCCTGGTCCGGTCGCTGGGGCCGTGCACACCGTGTCTGAGCTCTGGACGTGGCCGGGCTCGGCGGTGCGAGGCGCGCGGGGGCCCGCGTGTCGCTGCGTGCTCTTATGTCCCTGCTCCGTGTTCCGCCGCACAGAAACCCGTGCGTCCCTGCTGGCGGGAACCTCCACTTTTCCCCGGGCTGTGCGCGCTCAGGAGCCGGCGCACTTCGTGCTCCCGTGGCAACCGGACTCTAACAGTCCTTTTTCTGGCATTCAAAACATTGTTTCTTTGTGGAATTAATTCACTCTACATGGAATTAAAAATTGGTAAGCTTGGTTTTTTTTTTTTTTGTCCTTTTGTTTTTACGCCCTCCTTTAAGTGTCAGTTTACTTTTGCTTCTGAATAATCAGATTGTTACAAACACAATCCAGAACATACAGGTGCCGACTGACAGGTGCACAGACGTTGTGCTTGTTCCCTAAAGATGATTTGATTGTGTGAAAAAAAATTTAATAATGTTGTTGGAGAGCATAAGACTGTTCAGGTGCCTACAGTTGGAAGTTTTCCTTTATCTGAAGAACAAGCATGTTTTCGCAGTATCCGTCTCTAGCTGACTTTGGAGTCTCAGTGGCTCAGCGGGGAGGGTGGCTGGGAACTTGGGTGGGCGCACGGGCTGGCACGACTTTCTCTGAGGACAGCGAGGGGTCCTGGGCCCCACATTCCGCGTGAGGCGTGCCCAAGCCCTGCGCTGATGAGGTCGACCTCGCAGGGCGGGGGGGTTTTCCCCAGGAGGCGGGGAGCTGACCTCAGCCTGTGGCCGGCTGCCCCTGCTCCACCGCCACTGGGAGGGCAGGCTCCGCCCACCGAGCTGGACCTGCAGAGCCGCAGCCAGGGTGGGCCAAGCCCAGGCCCAGGCGGCTCGCACTTGCCCTGTGAGGCGGCGGAGGGTGGTGGAGAGCCCCAGCTGTGCTTTGTACATCGGCAAAAGCCTCCTGCCCGAAGCAGAAAGTGGCATGTGAGCCGGCCAGACCAACACTGAAAGAGAGCACACAGGCAGGAACGCATCTGGGAGGGGCTGGGTCCTCGGACAGTAAGGCAGTGACCCCAGCGGCACGCGGCTGGGCAGTGAGGGCAGGGACCGGGCTGACACCCCGGGAAATCCCTGGTGTAGCTCTTACATCTAGATCTGTGATCTATTGGTGGTCAATTTTTGTAAGTGTGCAAAGTAAGCGTTTAGGTTCATCTCGTTGCATGTGAGTATCTAGTAGTCTCGAATCATCTGTTAGACTGTCGTCATTTCCTGAACTATCTCAGCCCCATTGTTGAAATAAATGAGCCGTAACATAAAGGTCTGTTTTCAGATTCTGTTCCATTCGTCTGTTCACCTCTATGCAAGTCCCACACTATTTTGATTACCTTTGATTTACAGTAAATTTTGAAATGGAGACATGGAAGTCTCCTAACTTCGCTTTGGCTATTCTGGATCCTTTGCATTTCCACATAAAATCCAGGATCAGGTGTCCATTTCTGTATCGACAGTCAGCTGGATTTTATCAGACCTGCAGCCCTCCAGGTTGGTTTTGGAGACGTGCCTTCCAAGTAGGGATGAGCTGTCTACTCCTGGGCGTGGAAGGCTTCCCCATGCTTTAAAGATCTTGACCTTCTCTCTGCAAGATTTTGTTATTTCCAGTTTACAAATACACTCCTTCTGTTGAAATTTCTTCTGAGTATTTTATTCTTTTTGCTGCAATCACGAAAGGAAATAGTGTCTGAACTTTATTTTTGGTGGGCTCGTGACTGGTGTACAGAAACACAGTTGATTCTCTACATTGATTAAGGATCCTGGTACCATTCTGATCTCAATTACCAGTTCTGTAGACTTTTTGGCGAACTTAGAATTTACCACATACAACATCATGTCAACTGTGAATAAAGATACTTTTTCTTTTTCCTTTCCTGATTAATGTCTTTATTTCCTTTTCTTGCCCGATTCCACTGGCTAGAACCTCTGCGACAATACTGAATAGCAACGGTGAGAATGGACGTCCTGCACTGCCCCCACTGTAATCTGTCACCACTGAATTTGGTTTAGTGGCCTTAAGTTCGTTACAGGAGTCTTTTACTAGGTTAAGAGTTTCCTTTCATTTCTAATATGTCGATTATTTTTATCACGATAGGTGCTGAATTTTGTGAAATGTTTCTACATTTATTAAGATGATAAAATGTTTTTTCCTCTTCATGCTATTAATAGAATTTATTAAATTCATTTATTTTGAGTAGGAAACCATTTTATATTTCTGGATGAATTCTACTTGCTCCTGGCGTCTAACCCTTTCTATAGTGATGAGCCTGGTATGCTAACGTTTTGTTGAAGACTCTGATCTACTGCAGAACATTTTGGTTTCCAGGTTTTAGCAGTTATGAATAGAGCTGCTGTAACCTTCTGAGTGCAGGATTTGAGTAGACGTTATGTTTTCACTCCCTCGGGTAAGCACCAGGAAGCACGATTGTTGGGTCATATGTCAAGAGTATGTATGTTTCCTTTGGGACAGACGGCCGAGCTCTCCAGCGTCTGCGCCATCTTGTGTTCCCACCAGCCACGAGTAAGGGTTTCTCTCGCTCCACATCCTCACCACCATCTGGTGTCAGGGTTCCAGATTTTGGTCATTTTAATATGTGCATACTGATATCTTATTGTTTTATTATTTATTTGTTTTTGATTTTTACATTCGTTTTTTGATTTAATCCAACTGAGCTAACATCCAGTGCGACCTTAGTTCCAGCGGCAGGATTTAGTGATGTGTCAGTGGCACGCAACACCCGGAGCTCGCTCCGTCAAGTGCCCTCCTCAACGCCCATCCCCCCGTGACATTTCCCTGATCATATACATCGCGCAGCAACTTTTCACATGCTAACTACCCAGCTGTATGTCTTGTTGGGCTGGTGTCTGTTAGTGTCCTGGCCCATTTCTAGATCAAGTAGTTTGTTTTCTTATTGTGGAGTCGCGAGTATTCTTTGTATGTCTGGGATAGCAGTCCTTTATCAGACGTGCCGTTTGCAAGCGTTCTCCCAATCTGACTTGTATTCTCGTCCTCTGACATTGTCGTTCAGAGAGCAGGAATTCCCGGTCTCAGCGAGGTCCTGCTTCTCAGGTCCTTCATGGGTCACATCTTTGGTGCCACATCTAAAACGTCACGTCCACATCCCAGGTCTGTGATCCATTTGACTTTAGTTTGGGGCCCGGCGTGCTGTCTGTATCTAGGTTCCGATTTTTTGCCTGTGGATATCCAGTTGTTCCAGCACCACTTGCTTTCTTTGTTTTCATAAACATTTATTTATTTATTTATTTGCAAGAGGGAAAGCAGGAAAGTGAGCATGCGTCAGTGGGGGGGGGGAGAAGGAGAGAATCTCTCCAGCAGAGCCCCCCTGAGCACGAAGCTGGCCCCGGGGCTCAGTCTCACAGCCCACGAAGTCACGACCTGAGCTGAAACCAAGAGTTGGATGCTCAACCGACAGAGCCCCACGGGTCCCCCCGCAGCCCCTGTTGACGAGACGATCTCTGCTCCGTGGCGCTGCCTTCACTCTTTGTCAAAGATCAGTATTGATATGGGTCTGCTTGGGGCTTTCTGATCTGTTCCAGTGATCTGTTTGCCTTTTCTTTCATCAACACTGTGTTGTCTTGATTACTATAGATTTATAGTGAGTCTTTTTAAAAAAATTAGCATATAATGTATAATTAACCCCAGGGGTACAGGCCTGTGAACCGCCAGGCTTACGCAGCTCACAGCACTCACCACAGCACATACCCTCCCCCGCGTCCATCATCCAACCACCCCTCGCTACCTCCCACCCCCAGCAACCCTCCATTTGTTTCCTGAGATGAAGAGTCTCTTATGATTTGCCTCCCTCCCCAGTCGCATCTTGTTTCATTTTATTCCCTCCTTATCCCCTACGACCCCCGCCCTGCCTCTCGGATTTCTCATGTCAGGGAGATAATATGGTACTTGTCTTTCTCTGATTGACTTATTTCACTAAGCATGATACCCTGTAGTTCCATCCATGTCATCGCAAACGGCAAGATTTCGTTTCTTTTGATGGCTGCATACTATTCCATTGTGTATATATACCACTTCTTCTTTATCCATTCATCTGTTGATGGACATCTAGGTTCTTTCCGTAGTTTGGCTATTGTGGACATTGCTGCTATAAACATTCGGGTGCACGTGCCCCTTTGGATCACTACATTTGTATCTTTAGGGTAAATACCCAGTAGTGCAATTGCTGGATCATAAGGTAGCTCTATTTTCAACTTTTAGAGGAACCTCCAAGCTGTTTTCCAGAGTGGTTGCACCAGCTTGCATTCCCACCAACTGTGTAGGAGGGTTCCCCTTTCTCCGCATCCTCGCCAGCATCTGTCATTTCCTGACTGGTTAATTTTAGCCATTCTGACTGGTATGAGGTGGTGTCTCATTGTGGTTTCAATGTGTATTTCCCTGATGCCGAGTGATGTGGAGCACTTTTTCATATGTCTGTTGGCTGTCTGGATGTCTTCTTTGCAGAAATGTCTGTTCATTTCCTCTGCCCATTTCTTGATTAGATTATTTGTTCCTCGGGTGTTGAGTTTGCTAAGTTCTCTATAGATTTTGGATACTAACCCTTCATCTGATATGTTGTTTGCAAATATCTTCTCCCATTCTGTCAGTTGTCTTTTGGTTTTGTTGACTGTTTCCTTTGCTATGCAAAAGCTTTTCATCTTTTTTTTTTTCATTTTTAAAATTTATTTTCAGGGTAACAGTATTCATTGTTTTTGCACCACACCCAGTGCTCCATGCACTCTGTGCCCTCTCTAATACCCACCACCTGGTTCCCTCAACTTCCCACCCCCCGCCCCTTCAAACCCCTCAGATTGTTTTTCAGAGTCCACAGTCTCTCATGGTTCACTTCCCCTTCCAATTTCCCCCAACTCCCTTCTCCTCTCTAACTCCCCTTGTCCTCCATGCTATTTGTTATGCTCCACAAATAAGTGAAACCATATGATAATTGACTCTCTCTGCTTGACTTGTTTCACTCAGCAGAATCTCTTCCAGTCCCGTCCACGTTGACACAAAAGTTGGGTATTCATCCTTTCTGATGGAGGCATCATACTCCATAGTGTATATGGACCACATCTTCTTTATCCATTCGTCCGTTGAAGGGCATCTTGGTTCTTTCCACAGTTTGGCGACCGTGGCCATTGCTGCTATAAACATTGGGGTAGAGATGGCCCTTCTTTTCACTACATCTGTATCTTTGGGGTAAATACCCAGTAGCGCAATGGCAGGGTCATAGGGAAGCTCTATTTTTAATTTCTTGAGGAATCTCCACACTGTTCTCCAAAGAGGCTGCACCAACTTGCATTCCCACCAACAGTGGAAGAGGGTTCCCCTTTCTCCATATCCTCTCCAACACATGTTGTTTCCTGTCTTGCTAATTTTGGCCATTCTAACTGGTGTGAGGTGGTATCTCAATGTGGTTTTAATTTGAATCTCCCTGATGGCTAGTGATGATGAACATTTTTTCATGTGTCTGATCGCCATTTGTATGTCTTGATTGGAGAAGTGTCTGTTCATATCTTCTGCCCCTTTTTTGATATGATTGTCTGTTTTGTGTGTGTTGCGTTTGAGCAGTTCTTTATAGATCCTGGATATCAACCTTTTGTCTGTACTGTCATTTGCAAATATCTTCTCCCATTCCGTGGGTTGCCTCTTTGTTTTCTTGACTCTTTCCTTTGCTGTGCAGAACCTTTTGATTTTGATGAAGTCCCAAAAGTTCATTTTTGCTTTTGTTTCCTTTGGCTTTGGAGACATATCTTGAAAGAAGTTGCTGTGGCTGATATTGAGGAGATTACTGCCTATGATCTTCTCTAGGATTCTGATGGATTCCTATCTCACGTTGAGGTCTTTTATCCATTTTGAGTTTATCTTTGTGTACGGTGTAAGAGAATGGCCGAGTTTCCTCTTCTACATATAGCTGTCCAGTTTTCCCAGCACCATTTATTGAAGAGACTGTCTTTTTTCCACTGTATTTTTTTGCTGTTTTGTCAAAGATTATTTGCCCATAGAGTTGAGGGTCCATATCTGGGCTCTCTACTCTGTTCCACTGGTCTATGTGTCTGTTTTTATGCCAGTACCATGCTGTCTTGGTGATCACAGCTTTGTAGTAAAGCTTTAAATCAGGTAACATGATGCCCCCAGTTTTATTTCTGTTTTTCAATGTTTCCTTAGAGATTTGGGGTCTCTTCTGATTCCATATAAATTTTTGGATTATTTGCTCCAGCTCTTTGAAAAATACCGGTGGAATTTTGATTAGAATGGCATTAAAAGTATAGATTGCTCTAGGCAGTATAGACATTTTAACAATGAAATGATGCATTCCTAAAAAACTATAAACTCCCAAAATTGAACCAGGAAGAAATTGACAACCTGAATAGACCAATATCTAGTAATGAGATTGAAGCAGTGATCAAAAATGTCCCAAAAAACAAGAGCCCAGGACCTGACGGATTCCCTGGGGAATAGAAATAACACCTATTCTCCTGAAACTGTTTCAAAAAATTGAAGCAGAAGGAAAATTTCCAGACTCTTTCTATGAAGCCAGCATTACCCCGATCCCCAAACCAGGCAAAGACCTTACCAAAAAGGAGAATTTCAGACCAATATCACTGATGAATATGGATGCTAAGATTCTCAACAAGATCCGAGCCAACAGGACCCAACAGCACATTAAAAAGATTATCCACCATGACCACGTGGGATTCATTTCTGGACTACAAGGATGGTTCAACATTCGCAAATCAATCAATGTGATAGAACAAATTAATAAGAGAAGAGAGAAGAACCACATGGTCCTCTCAATTGATGCAGAAAAAGCATTTGATAAAATCCAGCATCTGTTCCTGATTAAAACGCTTCAAAGTATAGGGATAGAGGGAACATTCCTGAACTTCCTAAAATCTATCTATGAAAGACCCACAGCAAATATCATCCTCAATGGGAAAAAGCTCGCAGCCTTCCCATTGAGGTCAGGAACACGACAAGGACGCCCACTCTCACCACTCTTGTTCAACAAAGTATTAGAAGTCCTAGCAACAGCAGTCAGACAACAAAGAGAAATAAAAGGTATCCAAATTGGCAATGAAGAAGTCAAACTCTATCTCTTCACAGATGACATGATTCTTTATATGGAAAACCCAAAAGACTCCACCCCCGAACTACTAGAACTCATACAGCAATTCAGCAACGTGGCAGGATACAAAGTCAATGTACAGAAATCAGTGGCTTTCTTATACACTAACAATGAAAATACAGGAAGGGAAATTAGAGAATCGATTCCATTTACTATAGCACCAAGAACCAGAAGATACCTGGGAATAAACCTAACCAAAGAGGTAAAGGATCTGGACTTGAGGAACTACAGAACACTCATGAAAGAAATTGAAGAAGACACAAAAAGATGGAAGATCATTCCTTGCTCTTGGATCGGAAGAATAAACATTGTTAAAATGTCTGTACTGCCTAAAGCTTTTGATCTTGATGAAATCCCAGTAGTTCATTTTTGCCCTTGCTTCTCTTGCCTTTGGAGATATTTCTAGGAAGAAGTTGCTGTGGCTGAGGTCGAAGAGGTTGCTGCCTGTGTTCTCCTCAAGGATTTTGATGGATTCCTGTTTCACATTTAGGTCTTTCATCCATTTTGAGTCTATTTTTGTGTGTGGTGTAAGGACATGGTCCAGTTTCATTCCCCTGCATGTGACTGTCCAATTTTCCCAACACCATTTGTTGAAGAGACATTTTTCATTGGACATTCTTTCCTGCTTTGTTGAAGATTAGTTGACCATAGAGTTGAGGGTCCATTTCTGAGTTCTCTATTCTGTGCCATTGATCTATGTTTCTGTTTTTGTGCCAGTACCATGCTGTCTTGGTGATAACAGATTTGTACTTATTCATTCATTCATTCATTCATTCATTTATTCATTTATTTATTTAACAAAGAGGGACACAGCGAGAGAGGGAACACGAAGAGGAGGAGTGGGAGAGGGGGAAGCAGACTTCCCGCCAAGCAGGGAGCCTGATGTGGGACTTGATCCCAGGACACTGGGATCATGACCTGAGCTGAAGGCAGATGCTTAACAACTAAGACACCTAGGCATACCTGATTATAGCTTTGTAATAGAGCTTAAAGTCTGGAATTGTGATGCCAGCAACTTTGGTTTTGTTTTTAACATTCTTCTAGCTATTTAGTGTCTTTTCTGGTTCCATGTAAATTTTGGAATTATTTGTTCCATTTCTTTGAAAAAAATTGATGTTTTTTTTGATAATGATTGCATTAAATGTGTAGATTGCTTTAGGTAGCATAAACATTTTCACAATACTTGTTCTTTCAATCCATGAACTTGGAACATCTTTCTGCCTCTTTGTGTCTTCAACTTCTTTCATGAGTACTTTATAGTTTTCTGAGTACAGATTCTTTGCCTCTTTGGTTAGTTTTATTCCTAAGTATATTATGGTTTTGAGTGCAACTGTAAATGGGATTGACTTCTTAATTTCTCTTTCTTCTGTCTTGCTATTGGTGTATAGAAATGTAATCAATTTTTCTGCATCAATTTTATATCCTGACACTCTACTGAATTCCTGTATGAGTTCTAGCAGTTTTGGAGTGGAGTCTTTTGGGTTTTCCACATAAAGTATCATATCATCTGCAATGAGTAAGAGTTTGACTTCTTCTTTGCCAATTCAGATGCCTTTTATTTCTTTTTGTTGTCTGAGGCTCTGACTTATAGTGCTATGTTGAATAGCAGTGGTGATAGTGGACATCCCTGCTGTTTTCCTGACCTTAGTGGAAAAGCTTTCAGTTTTTCCCTATTGAGAATGATATTTACTGTGGGTTTTTCATAGATGGCTTTGATGATATTGAGGTATGTACCCTCTATCCCTACACTGTGAAGAGTTTTGATCAAGAAAGGATGCTGTACTTTGTCAAATGCTTTTTCTGTATCTATTGTGAATATCATATGGTTCTTGTTCTTTTTTTTATTAATGTATTATATCCCACTGATTAATCTGTGGATGTTGAACCAATCTTGCAGCCCAGGAATAAATCCCACTTGGTCGTGGCAATTGATCCTTTTAATGTACTGTTGGATGCTATTGGCTAGTATTTTGGTGAGAATTTTTGCATCCATGTTCATCAAGGATAATGGTCTGTAATTATCCTTTTTGATGGGGTCTTTGGTTTTGGGACCAAGATAATGCTGGTTTCATGTAATGAGTCTGGAAGTTTTCCTTCCATTTCTATTTTTTGGAACAGTTTCAGGAGAATAGGAATTAATTCTTCTTTCAATGTTTGGTAGAATTCCACTGGGATTCTGTTGGGAGATTTTTGATGACTGCTTCAATCTCCTTACTAGTTATGGGTCTGTTCAGGTTTTCTATTTCTTCCTGGTTCAGTTTGGGTAGTTTATATGTCTCTAGGAATGCATCCATTTCCTCCAGATTGTCAAATTTGCTGGCATATAGTTGCTCATAATATGTTCTTATAATTGTTTGTATTTCTTTGATGTTGGTTTTGATCTCTCTTATTTCATTCATGATTTTATTAATTTGGGTCCTTTCTCTTTTCTTTTTGATAAGTCTGGCCAGCAGTTTATCAATCTTATTAATTCTTTCAAAGAACCAGCTCCTAGTTTCGTGGATTTGTTCTACTGTTCTTTTGGTTTCTATTTCATTGATTTCTGCTCTGATCTTTATTATTTCTCTATTCCTGCTGGGTTTAGGCTTTCTTTGCTGTTTTCCTCCAGCTTCTTTAGGTGTAGGGTTAGGTTGTGTACTTGAGACCTTTCTTGTTTCTTGAGAAAGCCTTGTATTGCTATATACTTTCAGGACTGCTTTTGCTGTGTCCCAAAGATTTTGAAGAGTTGTGTTTTCATTTTTATTTGTTTCCATGAATTTTTAAAATTTCTCTTTAATTTCCTGGTTGATCTATTCATTCTTTGTATGATCCTCTTTAGCCTCCATGTATTTGAGTTCTTTCCAACTTTCCTTTTGTAGCTGAGTTCTAGTTTCAAAGCATTGTGATCTGAAAATATGCAGGGAATGATCCCAATCTTTTGGTACCAGTTGAGACCTGATTTGTGACCTAGAATGTGATCTATTCTGGGGAATGTTCCATGTGCACTAGAGAAGTAGGTGTATTCTGTTGCTTTGGGATGGAATGTTCTGAATATATCTGTGATGTCCATCTGGTCCAGTGTGTCATTTAAGGCCCTTATTTCCTTGTTGATCTTTTGCTTAGATGGGAATGTTCCATGTGCACTAGAGAAGAAGGTGTATTCTGTTGCTTTGGGATGGAATGTTCTGAATATATCTGTGATGTCCATCTGGTCCAGTGTGTCATTTAAGGCCCTTATTTCCTTGTTGATCTTTTGCTTGGATGATCTGTCCATTTCAGTGAGGGGGGGTCAAAGTCCCCTACAATTATTGTATTATTGTTGATGTGCTTCTTTGATTTTGTTATTAATTGGTTTATATAATTGGCTGCTCCCATGTTAGGGACATCGATATTTAAAATTGTTAGATCTTCTTGTTGGAAAGACCCTTTAACTATGATATAGTGTCCTTCCTCATCTCTTATTATAGTCTTTGGCTTAAGATCTAATTTATATATGAGGATTGCCACCCCAGATTTCTTCTGATGTCCATTAACATGGTAAATTGTTTTCCACCACCTCAACTTTAAATTGAGAGGTGTCTTTGGGTCTAAAATGAGTTTCCTGCTGACAGCTTATCAATGGATCTTGTTTTCTTATTCATTCTGATACCCTGTGTCTTTTGATTGGGGCATTTAGCCCATTTACATACAGGGTAACTACTGAGAGATATGAAGTTAGTGCCATTGTATTGCCTGTATGGTGACAGTTACTGTACATTGTCTCTGTTTCTTTCTGGTCTACTGCTTTTAGGCTATCTCTTTGCTTAGAGGACCCCTTTCAATATTTCCTATAGGGCTGGTTTGGTGTTTGCAAATTCTTCTAGTTTTCATTTGCCTGGAAGCTTTTTATCTCTCCCTCTATTTTTAATGACAGTCTAGCTGGATATAGTATTCTTGGGTGCATATTTCTCTTGTTTAGTGCTCTGAATATATCATGCCAGTCCTTAATGGCCTGCTATGTCTCTGTGGATAGGTCTGTGGCCAATCTAATATTTGTATCATTTTATATTACAGCCTTCTTTTATTTATTTATTTATTTATTTTCAGCATAACAGTATTCATTGTTTTTGCACCACACCCAGTGCTCCATGCAATCCGTGCCCTCTATAATACCCACCACCTGGTTCCCCCAACTTCCCATCCCCCACCCCTTCAAACCCCTCAGATTGTTTTTCAGAGTCCACAGTCTCTCATGGTTCACCTCCCCTTCCAATTTCCCTCAACTCCCTTCTCCTCTTTAACTCCCCTTGTCCTCCATGCTATTTGTTATGCTCCACAAATAAGTGAAACCATATGATAATTGACTCTCTCTGCTTGACTTGTTTCACTCAGCAGAATCTCTTCCAGTCCCATCCATGTTGCTACAAAAGTTGGGTATTCATCCTTTCTGATGGAGGCATCATACTCCATAGTGTATATGGACCACATCTTCCTTATCCATTCGTCCGTTGAAGGGCATCTTGGTTCTTTCCACAGTTTGGCGACCGTGGCCATTGCTGCTATAAACATTGGGGTAGAGATGGCCCTTCTTTTCACTACATCTGTATCTTTGGGGTAAATACCCAGTAGCGCAATGGCAGGGTCATAGGGAAGCTCTATTTTTAATTTCTTGAGGAATCTCCACACTGTTCTCCAAAGAGGCTGCACCAACTTGCATTCCCACCAACAGTGGAAGAGGGTTCCCCTTTCTCCATATCCTCTCCAACACATGTTGTTTCCTGTCTTGCTAATTTTGGCCATTCTAACTGGTGTGAGGTGGTATCTCAATGTGGTTTTAATTTGAATCTCCCTGATGGCTAATGATGATGAGCATTTTTTCATGTGTCTGATCGCCATTTGTATGTCTTGATTGGAGAAGTGTCTGTTCATATCTTCTGCCCCTTTTTTGATATGATTGTCTGTTTTGTGTGTGTTGCGTTTGAGCAGTTCTTTATAGATCCTGGATATCAACCTTTTGTCTGTACTGTCATTTGCAAATATCTTCTCCCATTCCGTGGGTTGCCTCTTTGTTTTCTTGACTCTTTCCTTTGCTGTGCAGAACCTTTTGATTTTGATGAAGTCCCAAAAGTTCATTTTCGCTTTTGTTTCCTTTGGCTTTGGAGACATATCTTGAAAGAAGTTGCTGTGGTTGATATTGAGGAGATTATTGCCTATGATCTTCTCTAGGATTCTGATGGATTCCTATCTCACGTTGAGGTCTTTTATCCATTTTGAGTTTATCTTTGTGTACGGTGTAAGAGAATGGTCGAGTTTCCTCTTCTACATATAGCTGTCCAGTTTCCCCAGCACCATTTATTGAAGAGACTGTTACAGACTTCTTGTCCCAGCCTGCTTTCAGATTTTCTCTTTGTCTCTGAGACTTGTAAGTTTTACTTTTAGATGATGGGGTGTGGATATTTTTTAATTGACTTTGAGGGGAGGTTTCTGTGCCTCTTTGATTTTGATGCTAGCCCCCCCCCCAGCAGATTAGGGGAATTCTCTGCTATAACTTGCTCCAATATACCATCTGCCCCTCTCTCTCTTTCTTCTTCTTTTTAGATCCCCCTTATTCTAATATTGTTTTTGTATTATGGTATCACTTATCTCTCAAATTCTCCTCTCATGGTCCAGTAGTTGTTTGTCTGTCTTTTTCTCAGCTTCTATATTCTCCATCATTTGGTCTTCTATATCACTAATTCTCTCTTCTGCCTCATTTATCCTAGCAGTAAGAACCTCCATTTTTGACAGAACTTCATTAATAGCTTTTTTTAAATTTCAACCTGGTTAGATTTTAGTTCTTTTTTTTCCCCAATTTATTTATTTTCAGAAAAACAGTATTCATTATTTTTTCACCACACCCAGTGCTCCATGCAAGCTGTGCCCTCTATAATACCCACCACCTGGTACCCCAACCTTCCACCTCCCCGCCACTTCAAACCCCTCAGACTGTTTTTCAGAGTCCATAGTCTCTCATGGTTAACCTCCCCTTCCAATTTATCCAAATTCCCTACTACTCTCTAACGCCCCTTGTCCTCCATGCTATTGGTTATGCTCCACAAATGAGTGAAACCATATGATAATTGACTCTCTCTGCTTGACTTATTTCACTCAGCATAATCTCTTCCAGTCCCGTCCATGTTGCTACAAAAGTTGGATATTCGTCCTTTCTGATGGAGGCATAATACTCCATAGTGTATATGGACCACATCTTCCTTATCCATTCATCCGTTGAAGGGCATCTTGGTTCTTTCCATAGTTTGGCAACTGTGGCCATTGCTGCTGTAAACATTGGGGTACAGATGGCCCTTCTTTTCACGACATCTGTATCTTTGGGGTAAATACCCAGGAGTGCAATTGCAGGGTCGTAGGGAAGCTCTATTTTTAATTTCTTGAGGAATCTCCACACTGTTCTCCAAAGAGGCTGCACCAACTTGCATTCCCACCAACAGTGGAAGAGGGTTCCCCTTTCTCCACATCCTCTCCAACACATGTTGTTTCCTGTTTTGTTAATTTTGGCCATTCTAACTGGTGTAAGGTGATATCTCAATGTGGTTTTATCTGATAGCCATTTGTATGTCTTGATTGGAGAAGTGTCTGTTCATATCTTCTGCCCATTTTTTGATGTGTTTGTCTGTTTCGTGTGGGTTGAGTTTGAGGAGTTCATTATAGATCCTGGATATCAACCTTTTGTCTGTACTGTCATTTGCAAATATCTTCTCCCATTCCGTGGGTTGCCTCTTTGTTTTTTTGACTGTTTCCTTTGCTGTGCAGAAGCTTTTGATTTTGATGAAGTCCCAGAAGTTTATTTTCGCTTTTGTTTCCTTTGGCTTTGGAGACGTATCTAGAAAGAAGTTGCTGTGGCTGATATCAAAGAGATTTCTGCCTATGTTCTCCTCTAAGATTCTGATAGATTCCTGTCTCACGTTGAGGTCTTTTATCCATTTTCAGTTGATCTTTGTGTACGGTGTAAGAGAATGGCCAAGTTTCATTCTTCTACATATAGCTGTCCAGTTTTCCCAGCACCATTTATTGAAGAGACTGTCTTTTTTTCCACTGTATATTTTTTCCTGTTTTGTTGAAGATTAATTGACCATAGAGTTGAGGGTCCATATCAGGGCTCTCTATTCTGTTCCACTGGTCTATGTGTCTGTTTTTATGCCAGTACCATGCTGTCTTGGTGATCACAGCTTTCTTTTATTTCTCCAGAAAGGGATTTTATTTCTCCAGAAAAGGATTCTCTAGCATATTCCACGCTTTTTTCAAGTCATTCTGAACTCTAGTTCTGATATTACTAACATACATATTGATGAGTTCCCTAGCTGTGCGTACTGACTCTTGTTCTTTTTTTTGAGGTGAGTTTTTCCATCTTGTCATTTTATCCAGATAAGAATAGATGAGTGAGAGAACAAAATACTAAAAAGGTAGCAATGACCCCAGAAAAATATACACTAACCAAATCAGAAGAGACCCAGGGAGAGAAGAAAGAGAAACCAGGGAGAGAAGAAAGGAGGAAAAAAAAAATTAGACCGGTGAATACAACAGAGACACACACTTGATTTTGGGTGTATTCTGATCCGTTAGAAAAAACTGTCTCCCAAAATCTTAAAGAAAGAAAAACTTTTATATATAAAAATAAGGGTAAGCCCGATGAAGGGATAGAACATGACTGTAAAGATGAAACTTAAAGGGACGCCTGGGTGGCACAGTTGGTTGGACGACTGCCTCCGGCTCAGGGCGTGATCCTGGAGTCCCGGGATCGAGTCCCACATCAGGCTCCCAGCTCCATGGGAAGTCTGCTTCGCTCTCTGACCTTCTCCTCGCTCATGCTCTCTCTCACTGTCTATCTCTCTCAAATAAATAAATAAAATCTTTAAAAAAAAAAAAGATGAAACTTAAAAAAGATTCTAAAAAAGGAATTGATAAAAAGTTGGTTGGAAAAGGGGGAAAAAAGAGGAAAGAATGTGATCAGGCTGTAGACTAGAACAAAGCCATGTGCTAGATTTAGGGTATATTTTGCTCTATTAGAAGAAATTGTATCCCAAAATTTTAAGGAAAGAGAAACTTATGTGTATACAAAAAAATAAGGTGAAATACAATGAAGGGACAGAATGTGACTATAACCATGAAAATTAAAAAAGATCTTTAAATAGGTATCGATAAGATAAAATAGTTTAAAAACATTAAAATAAGAAAGAGGAAAAATTTTAAAAAATAGAATAAGAAAAAAATGAAATTAAAAAAATTAACTTTGAAAGACTAAAGAATCATGGGAAAAAAGCCATGAATTCTATGTATTGCTTTTCCCTAGCTCCAGAGTTCCGTAGTTCTCAGTGATCAGTGAACTTGGTCTTGGCAGGATGTTCTTGCCGATCTTCTGGGGGAGGGACCTGTTGCCGTGATTCTCAAATGTCTTTGCCTGATGTGGAATTGCACTGCCCTTACCAGGGACCAGTCTAAGTCATCTGCTTGGGTTCACTCTTGGAGCTTTTGTTCCCTGAGCTCTTTCCATACTGCTTTGGAGGACGGGAATGATGATGGTCTCAGTATCCGGCCAGAGAAGCCAGAAGCCAGGCCCCACTCCTCAGTACGCCCTCGGAGAAAAAACAGTCAGTCCCTCCCATTCCCTGGTCTCCTGCTGTGCTCCAAGCAAAACCATATGATAATTGACTCTCTCTGCTTGACTTACTTCACTCACCAAGCTCACCTGCCTATGACCGAGCATTTCTGTCTCTGGCGCTTGTCCCCGTTTGGAGTCGCCAATCCCAGCAGATTCCTGCTGGTCGCTCCCACGTGACAACTCCTAGAGGAGGAAAGAGGGATTCTCCTAAGATCTGCCACTTGTGGGGTCCCTGCCTGAAAAGCAGTGACCCGACTGTGCCTTGGATCACAGTTTAAGTTCACTCCAATCTGAGAGCCCCTCCTTGGCTTTCTCTCTGCCACCAGCTTCCCAGCACCGATACCTGGAGGGCTCTGCCACACTCAGGCACCCCTGGTATTTCTGTGACCCTGAGGGACCTGGAACCACACTGTCCCCGTGAGGGCTCCACCCCCACCCCTCCTTAGCCTCTGGAGAGCCATCCCTCAATGGAGTAGACTTCTAAAACTTCCAATTTTGCCCTCTACTGCTCTGCCACTGCTGGAACCCAGCCCCTTCCCCCGCGGTCTATCTTCCCCGTTGCTTTGGATTCACTTCTCTGCACGTCCTACTTTCCAGAAAGTGGTCACTTTTCTGTTCCTAGAATTGATGCTCTTTTTCTCTTTGATCTCCTCTTGGGATTGTAGGTGCTCAGAAAGGTTAGATAGCTATCTAGCTGAACTCCTGAGACCTCGTGATATTTTGGTCTCCTGCCCTTCCGCCCTCTTGCTCGTCCATCCTACGGTGAGTCCTAACACAGGGCAGTGTCAGTCGTCCAGCTTCGTGTTTCTCCATCAATATTGTGCTGACTATTCTACATCTTAATAGAAAATCTTTAATTGCTAATTAAATTTCTAATCAATATCTCTATTTGTAATACGTTTACTCGTATTTTTTTTCTAAAAAAGATTTTATTTACTTAAAATTTTTTTAATTTTTAAAATTTCTTTTCAGTGTACCAGAATTCATTGTTTATGCACCACACCCAGTGCTCCATGCAATCCATGCTCTCCAGTATACCCACCACCAGGCTCCCCCAACTTCCCACCCCTTGCCCCTTCAAAGCCCTCAGATTGTTTTTCAGAGTCCATAGTCTCTCATGGTTTTTCTCCCCCTCCAATTTCCCCCAACTCCCTTCTCCTCTCCATCTCCCCATGTCCTCCATGTTATTCCTTATGTTCCACAAATAGGCAAAACCATATGATAATTGACTCTCTCTGCTTGACTTACTTTATTCAACAGAATCTCCTCTAGTCCCGTCCATGTTGACACAAAAGTTGGGTATTCATCCTCTCTGATGGAGGCATAACACTCCATAGTGTATATGGACCACATCTTCCTTATCCATTCATCCGTTGAAGGGCATCTTGGTTCTTTCCACAGTTTTGTGACTGTGGCCCTTGCTGCTATGAACATTAGGGTACAGATGGTCCTTCTTTTCACTATGTCTGTATCCTTGGGGTAAATACCCAGGAGTGCAATTGCAGGGTCCTAGGGAAGCTCTATTTTTAATTTCTTGAGGAATCTCCACACTGTTCTCCAAAGTGGCTGCACCAGCTTGCATTCCCACCAACAGTGTAAGAGGTTCCCCTTTCTCCATATCCCCTCCAACACATTGTTTCCTGTCTTGTTAATTTTGCCCATTCTAACTGGTGCAAGATGGTATCTCAATGTGGTTTTAATTTGAATCTCCCTGAGGGCTAATGATGATGAACATTTTTTCATGTGTCTGTTAGCCATTTGTATGTCTTCATTGGAGAAGTGTCTGTTCCTGTCTTCTGCCCATTTTTTGACATGATTATCTGTTTTGTGTGTGTTGAGTTGGGGAGTTCTTTATAGATCCTGGATCAGCCCTTTGTCTGTATTGTCATTTGTGAATATCTTCTCCCATCCCGTGGGTTGCCTCTTGGTTTTGTTGACTGTTTCCTTTGCTGTGCAGAAGCTTTCGATCTTGATGAAGTCCCAAAAGTTCATTTTTGCTTTTGTTTCCTTTGTTTTTGATGACATGTCTTGAAAGAATTTGCTGTGGCCCATGTCCAAGAGTTTACTGCTTGTGTTCTCCTCTAGGATTCTGATGGATTCCTGCCTGCCATTGAGGTCTTTTATGCATTTCGAATTTATCTTTATGTATGGTGTAAGAATGGTTGAGTTTCATTCTTCTACATACAGCTGTCCAATTTTCCCAGCACCATTTATTGAAGAGATTTTACTTATTTATATGACAGACAGAGATCACAAGTAGGCAGAGAGAGAGGAGGAAGCAGGCTCCCGGCGGAGCAGAGAGCCCGATGTGGGACTTGATCTCAGGACCCTGGGATCATGACCTGAGCTGAAGGCAGAGGTTTTAACCCAGTGAGACACCCAAGTGCCACTGTATTTTCTTTTTTTTTGGTAATTTGTATCTTTCTAAGAATTTGTCTATTTCTTGTAATTTGTCTACTTTGTTTAGCATAAAATTGTTCATAGTATTCTGCTTATAACCCTTTAAATTTCTATGAAATCACTGGTGATGTGCTCTCCTTTATTCCTTATTTTGGTAATTTGTGCTCTCCTTTCCCTCTGCATCAGTGTAACTAAACATCTGTTAAATTTCTTGATCATTATAAGGAAACAATTTTTGTTTTCATTGACTATTACTCCATTTTTTCCTCTTTAAAATTTGATCGGTTTCTAATTTTGTCTTATTATATTCCTTCTTCTGGTTATTTTGATTTAATTTGCTCTTTTAAAAAATTTGTGAATGAAAACTTAGGCTAACTGATTTGGGATTTTTTTGTTTTTGTTTTTGTTTTTCTTTTATAATACAGACTGCTAAAGCTAGAAATTTCCCTCTAAGCACTAGTTTAGCTGCATTCTGTAAATTTTTATATGTTGTATTTTATTTTTATTGATTAAAATTTTTTTCTAAATTCTTTTGTGATTCCTTCTTTGATTCATGAGTTACTTAAAAGTGTGTTGTTTAATTTCCAATTATTACTGTATTTTATAAATTTCTTGTGTTGATCTCTAATGAAATTTATAATTATATCGTGGTCAGAAAACATACTCTGACTTTAATACTTTCAAACTTATTGTGGGTTTTTTTGGCTCAATATATGACCTACATTAAGGACTATTCTTTGTGTACTTGGGAAGATTGTATACTCTGCTGTTGCTGAGCAGAGAGTGTCTGCAAGATGTTATTTGTGTCAGGTTGGTTGATAATGTTCAAGTCTTCTGTATGCTTGCTAGTTTACTATCTAGTTTTTTAGAGTGGGATATTATTGTGCCCAACTACTGTCATGGAATTGTCTGGTTGTCTTTTCAATCTTGTTAGTTCTGTGTCACATATTTTGGGGCTCAGTTTTTATCTATGTATTATAATTGTTATATCTTTTTGGTAAATTGACTCTTTATATTGTCATAAAAATCCTTTTTTTCCCCTTTAGAAATGTGTTTTGTCTTCAAGTTTATTTAATCTGTTGTTAGTATGGTTCCTCTAGTTCTTGTATGGTTCCTGTTTGCATTGTATATCTTTAAATCATCTACTTTTAAATATTCTTGTATGTCTTTGAATCTAAAGTATATTTCTTACAAAGGCCATAACACTGGATCTTACTTTTCTTGTCATTTTGCTTTCAACCCAGCCAATCTCTGATTTCTGACTGGAGTGTTTAATTCATTCATATTTAAAGGATTTGTTAATGTGTTTGGATTTATTTCTGCCACTTTGCTAATTGTTGTCTTTATGTTCATGTCTGTTCCCTTGCTCTTCCTTTAATGCTTTATTTTGTGTTGAATAGTTGTTTTCTAATGTACTATTTTTATTCCTTTTTAATCCCCCTTACTTATGGAAACACTGCTTGAGGGATTACAGTATACGTACTTACTTCAATCTGCTTTATGTTAATAATAGCTTAATTTTGGCAAAATGTGGACACTTCATTCTGATATAGCTTAATTGCCTTCCTCCTCTGTGCTCTAATTGTCCTGTATATTACATTTATATATAAGGCCACCAACACATTTTTCTAGTTATTACCTAGAATCATTTTATTTTAAATACCTTTAAAAACAATTGAAAGATACATATACATATATTTAAAAATATTTTATCTATTTATTTGAGAGACAGAGAGTGAGCAAAAGAGAGAGCACAAGCCAGAGAGAGGTACGCAGAGGGAGAAGCAGAATCCCCACGGAGCAGGGAGCCTCCTGACAAGACACTCGATCCCAGGACCCTGAGATCATCACCTGAGCCAAAAGCAGAAGCTTAACCCACTGAGCCACCCAGGCGCCCCAGATGAAAAATATACTTATATTGTCTTTCCATTTATGTACACAAGAACTTTGATATCATTATTTACTTCTTCATGTTATCCTCTGGTGTCATTGCCTTTCAGCATGAACGATTTCCTTCAGTTATTTCTTGTGAAACAGGTGTACTAGCAGCAAATATTCTCAATATTTGTTTGCCTAAGAAAGACTTTTTTGAGTCTTTGAAACATATTTTTGCTTATTATAGAATTCTTAGTAGACAGGATTTTTTTTTTCCTTTTAGTACTTTTACTGTAACAGCTTCTTTCATGCATTCTTCTTTATGGGAATTCAACGGTTAATCTCATTGAGTTTTTCTTGTATGTAGTGAGTTGCTTTTCTCTTGCTTCTTTCGAGATTATCTCTTTAGCTTTGGTTATTAACAGTTTGCCTATGATGTGTCTAGGTGCACATCTCTTTGTGTTTATCTTAATCTGTTGAGCTTCTCGGGTATCAGATTTTTCTTCAAATTTGGGAAGTTTGCAGCTCTTATTTTTTCAACAATATTTCAATATTTCTTCAATGTTTTTTCGTTATTTCTTCAATGTTTTATGCTACTTTCTACCCCTTCTGTGAGTCCTATTAAACATATATTGGTATATTTGATGGTGTCATATAGCGCTCAGAATCCTTATTTTCTTTACTCTTTTACACTTTTGCTTTTCTAATTGCATATTTTCTTTTGATGTATTTTTAAGTTTGCTGATTCTTTACTTGTCTAGTACAAATACTCTGTCAAGCAAATTTTTCATTTGGCTATTGTGCTCTTCAACTCCAGAATATTTCTTCTAATCTGTCTTTTTAAGAATATCTCTTCGTTGAACTCATTATCATTATATTTGTTTTTATTTATTTATTTATTTATTTATTTTAAAAAGATTTTATTTATTTGACAGACAGAGATCATAAGTAGGCAGAGAGGCAGGCAGAGAGAGGAGGAAGCAGGCAGAGCAGAGAGCCTGATGCAGGGCTCGATCTCAGGACTCTGGGATCATGACCTGAGGCGAAGGCAGAGGCCTTAACCCACTGAGCCACCCAGGTGCCCCATCATTATATTTGTTTTTAATTCTTTGAATATGATTTCCTCAATTCTTTGAACATATTTACAATAGCTGCTTTGAGGTCTTTGTCTTCTAGTTTCAACATCTGTGTCCTCTCAGAGAACCTCCCTCTCCATGTGTGGATCTTGTTTCCATATTCTTGCATGTCTTGTAATGGGTGCAGTAACAGGCGTTGAAAATGTGATATTTTTGGTGCTCTATTATAACAGTTCTGGGTTATGATTTCCCCTCCTCCTGGTTTTGTTGTTGCTGCTTTTGTTTCTTGTTAGTTCAGTGACTTAGACTAATTCTGAAAATTCTGTCACCCCTGAAGTTTGTTACTTCTTCTATCTGCATTTAGTTTTTAAAAGCTCCTGTTTTTATATTTCAGCCTGGTTTCATAGGGGTCACTTCAGGCTTCTGTACCTTAGTAGTCAGACAAGGATTGGTAAGAGTTTGTCTCAAAATTCCTTGAGCTAATAAAGTTTCCACCCTTAGCCGGCGAATCTGTGTATGGGTTGGGTTGTGCATTTAAACACTGGGCAGTTTATAGGACTTGCTGCAATGTTTGTCTTTTGAGTTTTTGTTGTTGTTGGTTGGTTGGTTGGTTTTGTTGCAGAAATGGCTATTCTATTCAACACCACCCAGCACTCAACTGAAGTCAGCTCCTCCTACAGCCAAGATGCCAGTCTCCACTGCCTACCCGGCACAGGGAGATCAATGAACCACCACACTGTGGGATCTGGTGGTATGTTGTGTTGGGGAACCCCTATAAAGACGCCACATACACCAGTGTTCTCACATGAAGTACAATGGTGTTTCTTGAATATATGCTTCTCACTTTTGATATACTTTAATTGTAGAGTCGGGAAGCAATTTTTGACAATACTATCCAGTTTTGTCATTGCTTTTGGGGGAGATTTATCTAGTATCTCACTCCATCATGCCAGATGTCCCACCCATCTAGGATAAAATTCAAGGTTAAAAATATGTGTAAGTATTTCTTGGTTGATATCACCACCACAACAGAGAGTTGGGGACAAATGTTGATGCATTATCGTTTATTCTGAACCATCTTATGATTTCTCAATGTTATTTCTCTGGGAAGTCCAGTTTTATCTAAGACTGGATCTGGAAATGTGATGTCATGTCTTAAAGCACCAAGACATAGAATATGCACATTTAAGAATTCCTCAGGTATCACTATTATTTCTTGGAGAATATGGCATTATTAGAAGTGTTGCCATAGAAACCAGACATCAAACAAAAGTTCTTATCAACCATCTCCAAAATTCTCAAGACATGTTCTAAGAATCCCACTATTTCAAAATAGGATGACCTCAGTGTTGTTGAGACAATCGCAGCTGAAAGAGCTTCCGTCTTGTGTCCTGGGACAGCTGCATTTGCCTTAAGGTAAAACACGTCTGTCATTTTATCACCCACAAGCCTGGTGCAGAACTCACTGTCGAACTCAAGGCTTTGTACAAATGCATTCATCAGACCTACAGGTGCAGAGTGGGAAGAGCTGAATCAATTGTTTATTTCAACAGGGCACAATCTGACGCCCTTGGACTGCCCAGGAGGGTCTTCTAGGTCAGATTACACAGCAGGCTCTTGCCCTCTCTCCACTGACACACAGAGCCATAAGAAAAAGCTATTTAAAAACTTTGTCGAAGTATTTGTAGAAGCTTTTAGAAGTATGACTCCCCTGTTGATTTTACATCTGAGTTCAAAATGTGGAAAATCGACTCTTTTTATAGTTATTCTGAAATATTTAGAAATAGAAAAACAGCAGCTAGTGCTTTCATTTCAACTTAATCCTTTTACTGTATTTTTATGATTTCCTTATTTCAGAAATATCTTGTCAATATAAACAATTCTGAAATTATAAATCAACAGAGATGAAACTTAAAATCAGTGCTAATGTCACTGGTAACATCAGAGATAATTCCTGCTGATACATTAATGCATTTCCATAAGGCATTATAATGACGTGGCAACATTTTCTTCAGTCACTCAGATTTGTCCAAAATTTGATTTACAGCACCATATTCTCTCCTAGGAATCTACCACAATCTCCTACTGTCTGCTTTTTTTTTTTGTTCAGCTACTATTTGTTCTGTTTCAATAACACTGTTGTCCATGATAGTTTTCACGACGTTAGGACATGTTTTAGACTAGATACCCAATGTGGGGAGTTTCTAGGTGGAAGGACAGTAAGGTCAGCGATTCTGATGGGTTTTGTCTCATTGCCCTCAGGAGAGGCTGCCCCCCTGCCATCTGTTTGTAGCAGTATGATTAGTGCTCACTGTTTTAAACATAAACTTTCCTTTTAAAAATAGTTTGGGTAAATTGGAAGGGGAGGTGAACCATGAGAGACTATGGACTCTGAAAAACAGTCTGAGGGGTTTGAAGTGGCGGGGGGGTGGGAGGTTGGGGTACCAGGTGGTGGGTATTATAGAGGGCACAGCTTGCATGGAGCACTGGGTGTGGTGAAAAAATAATGAATACTGTTTTTCTGAAAATAAATAAATTGGGGAAAAAAAATAAACTAAGAGGTTTAAATGACAAAAAAAAATAGTTTGGTTTTACAGGAAAATTATGAAGTTGGTACAGAGAGCCCCCATATATCTTTCCCTTATTCTATTTATTTATTTATTTATTTATTTATTGGTCAGAGAGAGAGGGAGAGAGAGCGAGCACAGGCAGACAGAGAGGCAGGCAGAGGCCGAGGGAGAAGCAGGCTCCCTGCCGAGCAAGGAGCCCGATGTGGGACTCGATCCCAGGACGCTGGGATCATGACCTGAGCCGAAGGCAGCTGCTTAACCAACTGAGCCACCCAGGCGTCCCGTCTTTCCCTTATTCTTAACACTTCTATTAGAATGTTACTTCTGTTACAATTAGTGAAATAACACTGATACATGATTATTAACTAATGCCCGTACTTAATTCACATTTTCTTTGTTTTGTAAATTTAATTAATTAACATATAGTGTAATATCTGTTTCAGAAGTAGAGTTCAGGGATTCATCAGCTGCATAGAAGACCCATTCCATCACATGCTGTCCTTAATGCCCATCCCCCAGTTACTCCAGCCCCCCACCCACCTCCCCTCCTTAGTTTTTATGTAACCTCCTTTTTACTGTCCTAGAATCCCATTGAACAATCCAGAGCACATTTAGTAAGTGTGTCTTAACTCAGGTCATGAAGGATGAAATAGTTTTATCAGTAAGTGAAAAGCTTATGGGAAGTTTTAGGAAAAGGTCATAGATGGGTGTTTAGAAAATTGTTAAATAAGATGCACACTCAGTCTGGTTTTCAGTGTCTGTCCTGTGTGCTATGGGACCCTCCTGCTGGCCTCTAACATCTGTGACACACATCCCTTGGAATCTCCTTGCCCAGGGTTTTGAGGTGATAAGGACACTCAGCTCTCATCTCACAGCCTGGGGAAGCCTGGACCATGGTGACAGTGTGCAAGGTACTATGCAGTGACCTGGAGTCACGGCATCAGGACAGAAGCCTTGTTGGTCAGGTGGCTGCTGGGCAGTCTCAGGAGAGCCATCTCACCTCTGGGAGGCTCGACTCCCCTCTTCAGAAGAGGCAGGGGTTGGCAGCTACCATCCTCTTTAAGCCCTAGGGTCTGGCTTCATTCTCACCTGGACCCAAATTCCTGGGCATGGGTCCTGCTCAGTGATGATTTTGCAACTTTCTAAATGAGAGTGGGCTGTGAGCAAACATGATGACCACTTGGAAACACATCTTTGGCTGTTTCTGTGTGGCTGGCCATCACAGGCTGGGTGACCTGTCTCCTGCCTGCCTTTATCTTTGTGGTTTGCTGTTCTCTCACATGTGAGAACAAAACAAATGGGATTATTGGTTTCTAGAAATGACCCTTTGCAAACTCGTTTGGGGTGGTAGTTTATCCTTGATGTTCACCCAGGTAATAGCAGAAGATTGTGCTATCATTTGCATTAATCAGTTACCAGGCACTGATATTAAGGAACCAGGGAAGATCAAACAGGGTTTTAAGAAAACAGTATTATACTGTCCCTTTAGCCAACATCTTGGATTTTATCTGTCATGAGGATTTCCCAAAAGTAGTATTTAGAAGTTGTGTGAAGACAAAAGCTAATTCTAAAGGATTCTTGAATCAGAGATGAAGATGTCAAAAAAAAAAAAAGTCGCTGGGCGATAGTTGTCCTACTACTCAGACATAGCCTGTTTCTTCTCCCATTGGTCAACTGCCCAGAATTGTCGTCTGTTAGTCTCGACGGGCAATCCCTGGTGCACTTTCTCACCTCTGGGAGGGAAAGGAAAAGGAGAAAAGCTGTTTCTGGAGGTTGTGGAAGATTTTCACTCCCCTGGAAGTGTGGGAAGAATTCATGTCCTCACACAGGAGAAGCGTAATGGGGCTTCTCCTTGTTCTTTCTCCTACCTGGTCATATCAAGTCATTGGAAATAACTTCTAACTATGTTTAAACTGTTTCTCTCCCAAACGATGGCTGGTCCTCCTATCCTCATTGGCTTCTGAACATGCCATTTCCTGGAATGCCCTTTCTTCCAGCCATGCCTGGGCCTTCCAGATTTCTGCCCAGGGTCAACCCTCCCATAAACCTGCCTTCACGGCTCCCTCATATGCTCATGAATCAATCAACTTCTTGTTCCCAAGTTCCAGCCCAATGCATAGTAGGGCTCTGTTGTTCTTTTAAGACTGAACCACAGTGGCACACGATGTGAGCTTCACCGTACCAGACACGTATGCCCTCTGTGTGAGACAGCGTAGCCCTACATCGTCCCTGCAGTCCCAGATCAGCACCGTGGCTTTGCAGTGGGAGGTGGAGGCTTTGCAGAGATTCTGCCCCAGGCCACCTCGACTGTGAGCTGCACTGGGTGTAGTCAGCCCACGAGGTAGGTCCCACAGCTGCTCCCCCTTGGCTACAGGAGGACCTGCTTCTGCTCCTTTTAGATGTCTGGGTCTTCACTCACATGCCCCAAGGAAAAACAGTTCCTCAGGGCTCCCACTCCACCTTTCCCTCAGGTGACCATCATTTGCTTCTGGCTCAGGGTTACCCTCCTCTGCACTGTCCTGTCTGTTGGACCAGGTCAGCATCCACACGTCCCAGCCTCCCCAGACTGTATGTCCAAGAATTATTGTCTCATGACCCAAAGATGACTCTTGATCATGATGGACCTGCCCATTCCCCAGCCTGTTCTCGATTTTGTTCTTATCCAGCCTGGATTCCATGTTCTGGGGTCAGCCACACTCCCATGTGTAGGTCATGCCCCCAGGAGCTGTGACGTTCACCGCAGCACCTGATAAATCCTGGGACTGACCAGATCCTGTTACTTTTTATTTTTTCTTATGGAATTGGAATTTTCTTCTGTCAGATCACTTACCCTCTCCTTCTACAGCCCCTAAGATCAGCACTTCTAGAGGAAGTGTCCCAAAGTCACAGTGCATAGTGGGAAAAGTCAGATTTTAAGGTGCTCCAAACAAAGAATGGGTTTAGGAGGTAGATGGGATTTAGGAAATGCTGAATCTACTGTATCTACTGTCAATAGAACGAGTTGAGACTAGTGTAATCAGAATAACCTTAGAAATGAGCACACTTTCAAGTGTGCAAAATGAAAAGCTCTGTATGTGCAGGTGTCTTTCTAGTGCTGAAGGCTCACACTGGTGTCTGTCCAGGGTGTGGTTATAATAGTGCTATTAGAGACAGTGGGCATTCAGCCATGGCCTGCTCCTTTAAGCTAAGTTGCAAAAGTCCCTCAGGCCCTCTAGAAGACAGACCTAGGTCTACTGCAGAAGCCGGGTGCTCATGAAGAGTCCCACGGCAGGGTGGCTGGGCTCCCTTCCGCATTCAGGACTCCTGGCCTCAAATAAACCTCCATGTCGGCCAGTGCTCCCCTCTGCGCTCATGACTGTTGCCCCCCCGTCCTCGACTCTGCTGTCTCCCACCCTCCCACATGCAGAGCCTCCTCCTCGCAGCACCCAGCGTTGGCCTCATTTCCCAGTGCCAGAGAGGACAGAGGCTGCCTGAGACCATCCTTCAACACCAAAAAACTGTGCTGCCCTCTGCTCTGTTCCTGCTCCTGCAGAGAAGCTGTACCTTTCTCCATAGAAGTGTCCTCTCCACTGGGTTGTGGACCCCACTCTCTCTTATTCAGGAGCCTTGCGCTGTGGATTGTCCCCCTTGGCTCTTGACTGCATAGCCCGTCACTCTCCACAGTAGCTTTCCGATCATGCTCCGGTCATTCCCACGGCGGTGATGTTGAGGGATGCCCCTGGGACCCCCACTGATTCCCCATGCCATCTCCTTCTCTCTCACAGAAAATTTCTAAAAGATATGCATGCACTAACTCCTTCCATTTTCTTAGTTCATGTTTACTTCTCCAATAAAGTACAAGTCTTTTCACTTTTAGCATTTTAAAGTAGTTCTTAACATCTAGATGTCCTTGATTTATATTGACCTTTTAGTTCCATAACCTTCCTGTTTGGTCATCTTTTTTTATGTTAAACATACTAATTTTAAAGTTCTCTTTAGATTGTTTTATTATTTCTACTTCCTTGGGAATGAATTCTCCCATTTGCTGACTCTTTTAATGGCATTTCTTCTTAGTGTGTTTATAATCTCGTTTTCAAGACTGTCCCTCTTGTTCTACCCTTCCATGAAAATTTGTCTTGTGATTGGCTTCTCCTTTCTCCACAAGACCCCCAGTTCAAAGCTCATGTTTCAAGTGCACTTTCTCTTGGTCAAAGGCCTCTAATCTAGACAGATCTCCTGCTCCACCCCCAGCGCAAGGCAGCTACCCTGAGTGAGGAATGCTGTGATAAAGCCTCCACTCTGAAAGAGGACAAGGAGGTGCTGGGAACCACTGGAGACAGCGTTTCTGAATCTGCAGGCACACGTCATCACTTCCACAGCAAGCCCCTATCCTGCCCCTGGGAAGGGGCCTCCATGGCTCTTGTCAGTCTGCTGTGTTCATCCATTTAAAGACCCCATGGAGTTTTGCGTATCAATTTATAACCCATTCCCTAAGACCAAAGCACGTGCATGAGTCTATTCAAGATAAACCCTTCTCTGCCTTGGCCACCTGTGAGGCCACACAGCGCAATGTCCTGTCTCTGAAGCACTATAGTCCCTGGGATTATTCTTATTTAATGGAGGTCTTTTTGTTCAATAGAGGGGTGTAGGATATTTTACCTTGAATCATTCTGGTACCCTCTTGAAGGGTCTCTCAGCTATGCCCTGCATTCCACGAGGCAATATTCTCCTGGCAGTGTCCTCAAATTCATCTTTGCCCTGAGGCCAGCTCTTCATTTCGCACCTTTTGCTGGCTGCAAAGACTACCCCGGACCCTTTACATGTCATGCTCACTCTGCTAAAGAACTACGCACTTTTTCTTCATTCCGTCTCTCCCCCACCCCCATCTATTTTTTTGCAGGAGGAGGAAGGTGCAGGGTACTTTCAATACTGCCCCTAGAGATTTCCTTAGCAGGAGCATAGTGATGGCTAGGTACAGTTTCTACATTCTGTGTTGCCAAGCCTGTGCCCCACGTAACAGGCAGGAGCGTCCTTTTCTCTGGCCCCCAATCCCGCCTTACTCGCCTCCCTCACGGTGTCCCAGCAGCCGCATGAGAGCCCTTCAAGCTTCTGCTGGTGCCTGGTCTCAAAACCAATGTCACGTGGCAGGTCTTGTTCTGGCAGCATCCCCCCTCCCCCCCGACCAGGACCAGATTCTGTCCTTGGCCTCTATTACTGTGTAGCAAAATGCCCAACATTTAGTGCATTTAAAGCAATGACTAATTAGTACAGCCACAGAGTCTGTGGGCTGGGAGCCCTGGAAGGGCTTGGCTTGTTGCTTCTCCCTCCGGGCTGCTCACGCGCTGTGGGCAGGTGTGGGCTGGGTTGCAGGCACCTGAAAGCTCAGTTGGGATGGGTCTCCAGGGTGGCGCAATGGGGGCTGCTCCCTGCGAGGCAGGCTTACCTGGTGGCTGGAGGTCCCTCAGTGGCGACTGCACCATGTCCTCGGCTGCTCCCAGTCTGGTGTCTGAGTCCAAGAGAGAGCATCCTGGGCAGAAACACCTGGGAGTGCATGACTCTAGAGACTGAGACAGGAGCTGTAGCCTCTCCTCACCTGGACGTGGGATTCATGTGGTCCTTACCTCTGCAAGTACTTCTTGTTGTGGTGAGAGCCTGGGTTTAGCCCCAACTTGAGGGGAGAAGAATTAGACCAAAGCTTTTTTTTTTTTTAATTTAATTTAATTTTTTCAGTGCTCCAAAATTCATTGTTTATGCACCACACCCAGTGCTCCTTGCAATACGTGCCCTCCTGAATACCCACCGCCAGGCTCACCCAACCCCCCACCTCCCATCCCCTCCAAAACCCTCATATTGTTTCTCAGAGTCCACAGTCTCTCATGGTTTGTCTCCCCCTCCGATTTCCCCCAATTCACTTCTCCTCTCCATATCCCAGTGTCCTCTGTCTTATTCCTTATGCTCCACAAATAAGTGAAACCATATGATAATTGACTCTCTCTGCTTGACTTATTTCACTCAGCAGAATCTCTTCCAGTCCCATCCATGTTGCTACAAAAGTTGGGTATTCATCCTTTTTGATGGAGGCATAATACTCCATAGTGTATATGGACCACATCTCCCTTACCCATTCATCCGTTGAAGGGCATCTTGGTTCTTTCCACAGTTTGGCGACCGTGGCCATTGCTGCTATAAACATTGGGGTACAGATGGCCCTTCTTTTCACTATGTCTGTATCTTTGGGGTAAATACCCAGGAGTGCAATGGCAGGGTCATAGGGAAGCTCTATTTGTAATTTCTTGAGGAATCTCCACACTGTTCTCCAAAGAGGCTGCACCAACTTGCATTCCCACCAACAGTGTAAGAGAGTTCCCCTTTCTCCACATCCCCTCCAACACATGTTGTTTCCTGTCTTGCTAATTTTGGTCATTCTAACTGGTGTAAGGTGATATCTCGATGTGGTTTTAATTTGAATCTCCCTGATGGCTAGTGATGATGAACATTTTTTCATGTGTCTGAAAGCCATTTGTATTTCTTGATTGGAGAAGTGTCTGTTCATATCTTCTGCCCCTTTTTTGATATGATTGTCTGTTTTGTGCGTGTTGCATTTGAGGAGTTCATTATAGATCCTGGATATCAACCTTTTGTCTGTACTGTCATTTTCAAATATATTCTCCCATTCCATGGGTTGCCTCTTTGTTTTCTTGACTGTTCCCTTTGCTGTGCAGAAGCTTTTGATCTTGAAGAAGTCCCAAACATTCATTTTAGCTTTTGTTTTTTTTGTCTTTGGAGACATGTCTTGAACGAAGTTGTTGTGGCTGATGTCTTCTATGTTCTCCTCTAGGATTTTGTTAGATTCCTGTCTCATGTTGAGGTCTTTTATCCATATTGAGTTTATCTTGTGTATGGTGTAAGAGAATGGTCGAGTTTCATTCTTCTACATATAGCTGCCCAGTTTTCCCATCACCATTTATTGAAGAGACTGTCTTTTTTCCACTGCATATTTTTTGCTGTTTTGTTGAAGATTATTTGACCATAGAGTTGAGGGTCCATATCTGGGCTCTCCACTCTGTTCCACTGGAGACCGAAGCTCTTGATAGAGTTTGTGGCTCAGCTCAGCTGTTGCTTCCTGGGGAAATTGTCTGTGACCTCTCTGGGCAGGTGGAGTCCACCATGATGTGCCCAGGGCTGCATACACTCCTGAGCCACCAAAGAGCATAGGTGTAATTTTGAATGCGATGTGTGATTGATGACACCATCAGCGTCTTCACCAGACTACCTCCTTGAAGGACACAACCTTTATTTTCCCCTAACATTTGTGGTCTCAGCTCCCAGCAGGGTGCTCAGCAAGTGTTGAAGAACGAGTGCGCCGCAGCCCGGGGAGCTCCCACACGCGCGTCCGTCAGAAGACGCGGTCGCTGAAAGTCCGATCGTGGACGCAGGGACGCGTGTCACCGCGTGTGTCACTTCCAGCCCGGAGAGGGGCGGGCGCGGGTCCGAACCCGAAACAGGCGCCGACCGAGCCGCACCGCAGCTGCGCTGTGAGCCCGTCCGGAGACAGCGAGGACCGACCACGGGGCGCACCCCTGGACCCCGCCCCACGCACCCCTCCCGGGGCGCACCCCCTGTCCCCGCCGCAGGCTCCCGCCAGTCCCTGCCGTCGCACCCCTCCTCGGCCGCGCGTTCCGGTCCCCGCGTTCCGGTCCCCGCGTCCCCCGTCCCCGCGTTCCGGTCCCCGCGTCCCCCGTCCCCGCGTTCCGGTCCCCGCGTCCCCCGTCCCCGCGTGCAGTGCGGGCGCCGCGCCGACAGGTGGCACAAACGCGTCCGGCTCGCGCCGCTCCCGCGCCCGTCCGGACCCCGGACCCCGGACCCCGGACCCCGGACCCCGGACTCCCGCCGGCGGCCGCGCTCCCTCCCACTCCCGCTGGCGCCGGGTCCCGGTCCGCGCCGGCTGGGGTCAGGGTCTGGGCCGGGGCCGGCAGGACAGTCCAGGCTCCGGGAGGCGCGCCCTCTGCTGGCCGCCCGCGGACTGACTGCGCGGCCTCGGCGGGCGCCGCTCCCTGCGCCCGCGGGCGGGGCGGGGCCGGGCCGGGCGGGGCGGGGCAGGTGAGCGCGGGCGGGTGCGGGCCGGGCGGGTGCGGGTCGAGGGAGACCCGGCTGCGCAGCGGAGAAGCTGGGCAGGGCCGGAGCAGGGCTCGTCTGGGCGGGTGCGGGGCGGGGCGAGGCTGCGGCCGAGCGGCCCCACTGCGGTTGGGAAGGGCTGGCCATGGGCTGGGCCGGTCTGGGCAGCGCTCCGTGGCTCTGGGCGGGGCCCGCACCCCACGAGTTCCCCGCAGCCCCACCGCGGACCCAGGACCCAAACCAGAGGGTCCTCGTCACTCTTGTAGGTAATCGCCGGAGGGTCCAGTGGCACCGCCGCCGCGTCTCTCCGGCCGCAGGGGAGCACGGACAGCGCCGCGCCCCCGGGAGCCCCCGCCCGCCCCGCCCCTTCTTCCCGGAAGGCTCGCGTCTGAGCGGCGTGTGCGGGAGGGAAGGCGGGCCTGTCACATCACACTTCCCAGCCCGCTGGAGAGGAGCCGCGCTTGAACCTGCTTTTAATGTGTCACATCACAGAGGCACTTCCCAGCAATGAGGTGGGAAGGGGTTACAGGCTCCCTGGGGTCCCGCAGGCAGCTGCGCCTGGAGTGACAGCTTTGTTTCCGCCACAGCGGGCAGCGCTGGCCTGTGCGCTCCCCCGGTGGGCCCTGTTAGCAGAGCCTCCTGTGTGGAGAGCACCTCACAGCCCACGCTCCCTCCGCTGCCGGCCCGGAAAGCCTGCCCCCCGGGGGGTGTGCCCGAGGCTCTCGGATGCCCCCTCCTCCAGCTCATGCCCAGCATGTTCTAGGGGTCTTGTGCTGTTCGGACAGAGCAGGAGCTCACTTTAGAGCTGGTTCATTCTCCGCCTCCTACTGTCAGCTGTGGATTTGTCCCTTGGAACTGGGCTGGAGGGCAGTGGGCACAGCATGGTCCCGAGGAGAGAGATGGACAGACGGAGCCCACTCGGGTACCCTAATCTGTTGTAGCCCATAACATGCTTCTCCTGTGCCCCACCCGAGGGGGGAGGGAATCGAGTCTTGAAGAGACTAGTTTCTCTGGAGCTGAGTGGAGCGGCCAGTGTGGGTGTGTTCCCAGCAGGCCCCATGTGGGTGACTCATGCACATCAGCAGGCTGGAGGTGCTCCCAGAAGAAGGGAGCACTCAGTCCCCACCGGCCTCACGCTGGGCGCACAGGACTCAGGACCCTTCAATTCCATCCTGTAGCCAGAAATGAATGCCCGCCATCTCCAATAGCCTCACCTGGAGAGGAGTCCCAAGGTCCCCTTGGTTTCCCTTTGGTCCCCTTCTGTGGGCTTCCAAGCCCGACCAGGGTCAGGGCCCTGGAGCAGAGGACCTTCAAAGGAAGCACAGGTCTCTCAGCCCCTGACTCCAAGGCATGGAAGGAGATAGTTATTTTAGAAAGAAAGATCTATTCTGGGCATCTACTAAATAAACCTTCAGAGACTCAAAAATCATTCTTGATTCTGCCTGCACCAAAATTGTAAGTGCTCTTTATATTTTAACCCCGAGTGACAGGATTTGGGGGAAAAAAGCAGATGAGTAGAATTTGCAGAGGGCAAGAGAGAGAGCTTGAAGTTTCTTCATGGCATCTAAACACAGACAGGTTGGTGGGACCATCGCTCAAGGCCTCGAACGTCATCACGGCTAAGTGAGTATCTGTTGAGTGCAGATCGGCACCTGGTTTTGCTGAGGGGTGCATTTATGAGCTTGACATTTTAAGAAGTCAACATTTTAGCTCATTTCAGAACTGGAGGAACGTATCTAAAACTGTATTGCCTTCTGGTGGCGGTCCATTCAGACTGAAGTCTGACTTTGAAGTAGCGTTGACCTTTTAAACGTCTCTGGAAAATGCAACGTATGAGGCCTGGGGAAAGCAGAGAGTCCAATCTTTTCCCTCTTTAACTGAGATGGATTAAAAAATGCTATGCAAGGACCAGGACATTAATTTCAATTATTTTCATAGGGCTTGGTAGGAAAAACAAGAGAACCAAGTGGAGAGGTAGGAACAGTGTAATCAAGAAAAGAAATCCAGAAGCCCCAGTATGTGTTTGAAAAATGTCCAGCCTCACGGTGAGCAAAGACATACAAATTAATACAGCTAAAGAAATGAGAAAACCAGTTTCCCCCATGCTGTTGGCAGGGCTTGGGCTTTGTCGGGCATCCAGTACTGGCGACGGTGTCCTGAGAACCGCCCTGTCGTGGGCCAGAGGCAGTGGACGCGAGGCCGGTTCGGCTTCCCTAGAGAGCATGATGGCCTCGATCACCCAAAGTGCTTGGCTGAGCTGCTCTGACCCTGTGATTCCCCTTCTAGGAAAAGGAAAAAGTCCCGAGGGGGCCAGAGAGTGGCACAAACATTTGCGTGACTCCAACCGCAGTCTGGCGACATCAGGGAGGTGCTGGAAATGATCTACCCTTAGTATGCGCTATGGGGAGAAGAGTAAACATTAAAATTAAAAAAAAAAAAAAAAAAAGGAAAGGAGAGACCCGTCCTGTGAGAGCCGGGAGGCTAAGCTCGCCGGGGCCGGGTGCCGGGGGCCAGGCATTGTGCTCGGGCGCTGGGGGCCCCTCCGGATGGGAGACTGGCCAGTGCTGGGCTGCTCCCCGGGAAACACAGGACTGAGTTGTATCAACGGGACACGACAAGAAGTACGTAACCGTATGCACACATAGGTACTTATGTACACATAAATACATATCTGTACATGGTTTTTGTAAATTTGTCAGTGTTCTGTTTGTGTAGCAGACACACACACACACACACACTTGTGGCCCATTTTCAGAGGGTGAGCAGGAGGAGGCTGTAGTAGAGGCGGGGGCGGGGTCCCTTCCTGAGGGTTCCGGAAGGCTTGCTGCTGGTCACCTTCCACGCTCCGGAAAGGCGCGTTTTGCTTCCACAATCACAAAACACCATAAAGGTGTGTAGCCGAAAAGCAACGTGCTCCCCCCACCCCCATCACACCCCGGACGATGTTACTATGAAATGGTGGTTTAGTGTCGCGCAGCCCGGCCTCCCCCGTCCCTGGCGGCAGCTCGGCTGGCGCGGCCCAGAGCCCCCGAAGGGCTCCCCGCGGCCGGCTGCCTTTCCCAGGGCGCACTCGGGGGGCCGTGACGGGAAGGTCCCGCTGGCCGACACGGTCCAGAGCGAGCCTCTGTCGGCCCAGCACACCCGGACCCTGGCCGGCTCAGTCACAGAGCCGCTGTCCCGCGCACCATCGGGGGAGTCCCGACTTCTAGATGGGGAGTCGCAGCCACGTCGCGGGGCTGGCCACCGCTCGGCCGCCCGGGCGGAAGGTCGGCCGAGGTCTCACCTTGGGAGGGAGCAGGGCGAGCGCGGGTGTTCAGCCGGCCGGCCAGCGGACCCATGTTAACGTGTGCCGGGGGCTCGGCGCGCCTGTTGGGGTGTCCTGCCTGTGCGTGCGAGCGTGAGCGGCGCAGGGGTCCGCTGACCCGCGTCAGGCGACAAGAGTCGGAGGAACACGGTCTGCCGCCCGCCCCCCGAAGCGGGACGCGCTGGCGCGGTTCTCCGTGCCGGGTGCTCACGCCTGTGGAGACGGACGGAAGAGGGTGGGCACGGGGCTTCCTCAGCTGGGTCTTCGCGGACGTCGGCCGCCCCTGAAAGTCGGGGATGGTACGTGTGGCTCACGCTGCCTGTGGGAACCGAACGGCAGACTGTTCACGAGGACAGCCCAGCACGCGGAGCCCTCCAGGCCCCACTCACACCCCCAGCTGCCCTCGTGCCCCAGGCCGCGGTCGCTGGCTGGCCCGCCCGGGGCTCTGGTGGCCTCTCCGTTCCAGCAGAGCAGCGCGCACGTCCCGTTGGACTAGTACCCGCGCGCGCGGTGCGGGATCTGACACACTCAGCAGGGACTCCGAGAGGGCTTGCTGACAGCTCTGGCGGAGGGGCCCTGTCCCTCCGACTTGCTCTGGGATTCATGGAGTCTCCAAGTGTCTGGAACCATCCCAGGCACAGGGAGATGCCCCGTTCCGTCTGCTGCGTGCCCCACGCGTGAGTAAAGGAACGGGTGAGTCTGCGCCTCCCCGGGTAACAGACCCCGGTGTTTCCCCAGGGGTCTGTGGGAAGCGGAACATGAGCCAGGATGAGAAAACCAAGCATGGGGCTTGGAGAGAGAATTGAGACTCAGTCAGAGAAAGATTGAAATCGCTGTGTGGTAACGGTTAACCGCGCTGTTTGTTTCACAGACCGTGACTCCTCGGCCAGGTATGCAACCCTCCGCGCATCGACCTGCTTCCCACTGGAGAGACCGGCAGCCGGACCGGAACCCGCAGGGCCCAGGCTTGAGCCTGCCTCAGCCCCTCAGCACACGCCAGCTCTCGGGGACATCCGCGCTGGTGCCTGCAGTCGACTGAACACAGCTAAGGAGCCAAATTCTGGTAACAAACACCTTTGACGTTTCCTTTGCCTTTTAAACCAATGTTTGGCAACGACCTGCTCCTCTCTCCATGTGGGGCCCGGGGCTTTTCTCTGAGAGCAGCGTTGGTGACCGGAGCCGGGCGGGTCGCTCTCCTGGCTTGGACACGCGCAGGGTGCACTGACCTCAGCTGGGAAGTCGGGTGTCCCTCCGCTGCGTGCAAACGTGCAAACATTTTGTACAGCGACTTGAGTGAAGAAACCTGCTAGATCCCGTAGATATTGTTCCGATCTTTTGTGGCTGCTCTATCCAATGTTAACTTCATAGGAATTGTTCTAAGTCACTTTTCTTGCTAGCACGCATTTCCCTCACTTTTAACTTGGCTTTCCATTCATCGGGTTGCATAACATTTAATTACTGCATATATTTCATACACAAATATGAGTGGCGTAAGCAAATTTCGGAAAAACTAAACATGCCTTTTGGAAAGTGCCCAAGGCAAGTGGTGGCAGCAGATGGACTTGTGCGGGACACACAGGCTTTCTGCTGAGACACAGTCGTGGGGGGGATGGCAGAGTACATGTGGCTAGAACCGAGCTCTTGTATGAGGGAATGGGCCAGCAGGCTGTCGTGGTTGAATCGTGCCCCCCCCCCCAGTACAGGCTGAAGTCCTAATCCCGTTACCTCAGAATGTGACCTTATTTGAAAATAGGGTCTTTTCAGAGGTGGTTAAGACGAGGTCACTAGGGTGAACCCTAATGCAATATGATGCTGTCCTCATATTGAGTGATGTCATAGGAGTGATGTCCTCCTTCTCTCCATGAAGGAGACATTTAGACACAGAGATAGCCACACAGAGAAAGGACAATGTGAAGCGACACAGGGAGAGTGAGGATGGAGGGTTGACGGGGAGACCGGGTGTGTCTGCAGTATCACATTGTCAGCGGATGACCGGGCTATGAGACAGACCTGGAGCTGACTCTCTTTCATGACCACGGAAGAAACCAACCTTGCAGATGCCTCCATCTGAGATTTCTGCTCCAGGACTGGGAGGGAGTAAACTTCTTTCATTTTCAGCTGCCCGGTCTCACTGGTTCCTCTCGAGTTCTTGGATCTCTTGGTCCATAATCTTCCTTGGACTCGTGGATCTCACTTGGACTCGTGACTTAAATAACATCTAGAGACCAATAACCCAGACCATCATGCGTCTGGTTCAGCCCGCACTCCAAGACAAGACCCATATAACCGACTGCCTGTTTGACACCCTTGTTTGGAGTCCCTAATGGAATGATTGATTCCCAACCAACTCAGCCTAATGTGAAGTCTGCTGGTGGTGAGCTCTGCCTGTGTGTACCCTAATCCAGGGAGTAGAACAGCCTGGCTGTGGGGAAGAGAAGCAACGTGGGGAACACAAGAAAACATTGATAATAGCTCTAATATTCTCGGAGAAAATGAAAGAAGATATTGCATATTTTCAGTGATCAAGAATCAGGGAACTTACACTAGAACACAGTGACCATGAACTTCAAATTTCCAAAAAAAATGTTTCCCTCTAGAATCATATACCTGTGGAGGCAGACACCCCTGTGCTCTCTCTTACCCCCTGAACGGAACTTTCCTAGCATGACAGTTGCAAACATTTACCAAAGGGACTTTCTCTGGTCGAAGGAGTCAGCCTGCAGGTCGGAAGTTCCAGACACTGAACAGTCTTGGGAGAAGCCCTCTCATTATGCCTGATGGGGTTTTTTTGCCTAATTTCTCTGACTGAGACAACTTGGAGGACGCACCCATCGAACGGTCTCTCGGAGGTGCTCACTTGCTCACGTGGTAAGCTACGCATTAAGGCACACGGTGAGCTTCTGGGAGCACCTGCCAAACAAACTGGTTGCAGTTAATGCCTTGACTCGGGCTCCCAAGTCTTAGACACAAATCAAAGTATGAGAATAGTGTAAACAAAGTGCAAATGTGTAAGTGTTCACTGCTTCTGTCCCACGCACCAATCCTTTGTTAGGGTATGGCTTGAGGTGCTCCGACACAGTAAAGTGGAAATCAGGAAGACATGGGTCAGGAAGGACAGTGGGTACCGCTAAGAACCAAGAAATGAAGTGCCAGGATGACAGACCTAGAAAGCAATAGCCCCAGAGGACAGAGGTCTCTAGGAGGGACGTCTCTGAGGAGAAAAAAAGAAATCATGATGGTGGGAGATTTCATTGATTTGATACTGCCTTTAAGATATTAGAAAAACAAGGCAATTAGAAACTCCAGAGAAACCAAAAAGCTGTAAAAGGAAGGGAATATAATTATAACATATGATTCCACTTTGCAGTTAATAATGCACAGAGTTCATTATGTAATGTGTTTCAGTGATCTTCCAAGCTTTGGAGTTCATCAGAAAGAGATCAGAGTATTTAATTATGATTATGGAATAGAATGCCAATGCTATCAAACTTGGCAATATAAATGTAAAAAATAAAAGGGAATTTAGGAGGTAGAAGGGAGGGATGATTGGTAAATGGAAACATAGGAGATGTCGTAATCCCCTGTTATAAGCTAAGGAAACATTTTCTCCATGTTTAATGGAACAAGAAGTAGAATTCCAATTATATAGTCTAAAGTGACAGAAAGTCATTAGCCTGGGTGCTGGAAATAGTCAGACGTAGAGAGGGAGAGGCAGGCTGAGGGAGTTAAATCTTATCTGCCACAATGGGAAGTCAATAGGTAATACCAAAAATAGGTATTTCAAGAAATATGTTGTAAACATATTATTAAGGGAGATGGAAGTTAAAAATAGCCAGAAGAACTAGTAACAAATAATTAGAAACAGTGTTTTCCAGGGAATGTGTCCCTGGGCCGTGGTGTGAGAGCACTGTTGCCTCTTAACTATTTAATTTAAAAATCAACGGATTTGAATGTTTTTATAACAGTTTCCAAACCCAATTCAAAATTTTGGTAATTTAACCACCTACAAGTTACCTTGTCCCTGTTTTCACAGTGAGGTTCATTGTAAAGCTAAGTGTGCATTGTTTTTAGTTGGGTTCGCTCCCGCCACTGACCTTGTCTTGGGATGGATAATTGAGAACTGACTCTGTAAAGGGCCAGGGAGCTCAAATAGCTGCCGTACAAGTGAATGGCACCGCGTCGTGTTGGGATAACGAATTCCCAGCCCAGAATACTTCCACAATGACATTTCCCCCGACACCTGCTTTTCAATGACAAGGAGGTATCTACCAGGGGAGTAAGTGGCTCATGGACTGGTTGGTGACATGTCCTGCCCCGTCTGCTGTCACTGAAAGCCCCCCGCCCACCCCCGCACTGGAGCCCGCCTGCTGTGTGGACCGTGCCTCCGCATAGCACAACCCGACTTCATTAAACCTGACCGGAATTACCCTCATTATGGCCCATCTCCGGATAACTGCCAAGCTACGTGGCTCCCAGGATCCTGTTGTACAAGGAGGTCCAGTTCTATATTTGGCTTTTAACAAACGGGGTACTGCAAATCAATCCAAAAATCGAGACTAGAAAAGGGAATTGAGAAAATCCATGAGCTCTTAATTCTGTGGTGGGACACTGGATGTCACACACCAGCACCTAGGTGATTGTGTCATGGGAGTCAGTCTCCAGGTTCTTGACTGGGAGGAAGTCACCATTTTCCAGCACGGATAGGAGAGCGCTGGGAATTACTTTGGGTTCCTCAGCCCCCACTCTAGCTTCTGAATGAGACGTCGGGGCCCTCCGGGCTCAGCAAGCCGCGTCCTCCACTGAGTTCCCTGCATATGTCACTGCAGTTGCTGGGACCTTTAATCCTTGCTTAAAAGTTGTAACAGAAAGCCAGAGAAGACGGATGGAAATGCTTTATGTTTTCAGCTGCGCCCTTCCAAGGAGCTGAGCCGCAGCTGTGGACGCTGGGAGCAAAGGCCCCGCAACATGGCGTTGGTATAAAAATAGTGAACAGCAGCCTGGAGAGGCTGTGAAGCCAGAGGGTGCATTTTGTGGAGAGGCAGCACGGCCGTGTGTGGCATCCGCAGAGCTGGAAGCCGGACGGACCCAGCGCCGACCCGCGTTTGGCTTGGGCGGGGGTCCCTCTGGGAGTCTCACCCACAAGCCTGATGTCACAGCCTTGCGGGGAGGGCAGCCCCGGCGGGGGCTGGGACACCCCTCCGTGGTCCGGGCGCTTCGCCCAAGTACAAGCAGCGGGTGAGTGCGGGCGACCTCGGTGCCCGTCGGAGCGGAGTGGCGCTGCCCGCGCTGGCCCCGGGGAAGGACGTGCGGGACAACGGGCAGGCTCGGACAGACACCGGGCCTGGCGTGCAGAGGTTTTCTAGGTGCCCTGCTGCAAACCGCCCCCGGCATCTAGCCTCGCCGTGGACTGGGAAATGTGCCCGGGAAGGACCCCCGCTGGGGACTGGCTGGGGCCTCCTGGAGCTGATTTTGGGGGGACTGAGGCTGGGGCCAGGCCCGGTTTCCCTCCGGCTGCCGGGGCGGGGGTGGGGCCGGCCTTCTCCTGAGGCAGCCGCTCCCTGGAGACCCAAGGCAGGGGGTGGTCTGAGCTCCTGGTCCCTGCAGCCAGTGGCGTGGGAAGAGCCCAGGAGATAAAGGAACACAGCCCTGGGCACTGTCTGCGGCTGAAAGGAAGAGTCCATGACTCCCGGCATGTTCTGAAAAAATAAAAATTAAAGAACAAGTTTCCCTTTATCATTTTATTATTTAAAAGAATGACTTGTTCTTCTTATGCAAGGAAAACATGCCTCTAATAAAAAATTGAGAAAACACAAAGTTATGAAACCAACATATTCTTTTTCTTGATTTTTGATTTACATTCAGCATAGTTAGCACGGAGTGTATTACTAGTTTCAGAGGTGAGGGACCGGCCAGTGGCATAGAACCCCCAGGGCCCAGCGCGCCACGCGCCTCCTTCGCGCCCATCCCCCGATGACTCCAGCCCCTCACCCGCTCCCCTCCAGCGACCCTCAGTGCGTTTCCTCGTTTCTCGGTTTGTCTCCTTCTGTGATGACTTCCCATTCAGTTTTCCTTTCCTTCCCCTATGATCCTCTGTCTTGTTTCTGTCCACAAATGAGTGAGGTCATATAATTGTCCTTTTCTGATCGACTTACTTCCCCCAGCATGATGCTTTCTAGTTCCATGCACTCACTGCAAATGGTCGGACTTTGTTCCTGTGATGCTGCGTAGGGTTCCGTTGTGTATATACACACACATCTTCGTTATCCATTCCTCTGTCGATGGACATCTGGGCTCTTTCCACAGTTTGGCTACGGTGGACATTGCTGCTGTAAACACTGGAGTGCACGAATGCCTTTGAATCAGTATTTTTGTATCATTTGGGTCAATATCTAGAAATGTAATTGCTGGGTCATAGGGTAGCTGTATTTTTAACTTTTTGAGAGCAGGTACCCAAAATCTCTAAAGAACTTCTTAAACTCAACATCCCAAATCAGAAATCCGGTGAGGAAATGGGCAGACAACATGAACAGACATTTCTCCAAAGAAGAAACCAACATGTTCTTTTAAAAAAATATGTTAACCTCTGATATTTAGAAACCAACATATTCTTAAGAAATATTCAACGCTAGCATCCTTCTGGTTTATCTCAGTAAGATTTTAGCATCAAGGCCGTTAATGGAGGCACTGTGGACTGAGTCAAGAAGATTTCCTTCTGTCCCGATTCTGCCAAGCATTGAACTTCTGGGTTCCGTAAAAGCTTGAAATAATACAACAGCATAAAGCCCACAACGATTTCTCTCTTTTTTTTAAAATCATAAAAGCACTTAAATATTTATATTCTCTCTGAGTTCAGCTATTGCCGCCTCCTGCTGGTTTTCATGGCTTGGGCTCATTTCACTTTTAAAATCAGCCTTTAATTTCTCTTCGAATAGTGATTAGGATTCTATTCTTCAAGTTGCACAATGGGTTTTTATTTTAAACTCCTGTTATTTGTTTTTAATTTTCTTTTATTGTCCTTAAACTGTGGTACCAATGAATCATGCAATAAAATCATTAGTGATTTCTTTGAAAACTGGCACACGGTTGTTTTCTACAAATGTCTGATTATTCTTCTAAGCCACGGGGGAGCCTTTGTCTTCAGGAAGCAGTTTGCTATATAACTATTAATGTACAACTTATTTATTAGATCTCACAGACGCTGTTGTTTTCCCCACTTGATCTGTCCCAGGCTGAGAGACGTGTTCACCTCTCACGACGCTCGCTGTTCATTTAAGTCCCCCTTGTATTTCAGCCGTTTTCTTCCTATAGTTTCTGGCTGGCTCAGGCTGATGACAACTGTTTCTTCGGGGCACACCACAGGTCTTGTCATTTCAAAGACCCCCTTTAGCTATTGGGTACTTTTCGGTCTTGCCTCTGGGTCTGGTGCAGGAATGCCGTCCGGCTGTGGACACGGGACCTCTGGCCCCAGCTCTCCATGCCTCGCTGTTCCGGGCTTGTTCCTCCTAAGACCGTGGCTCTGCCCCCTCCTGGGGCTCCCTGAGGGTCCGTGGAGACACTGCCCGGCCCAGTGATGGGTTCTGACGGGCTTGGCCCACGACGCGCTCTGGACACCGAAGGTTACAGTTAAATCACGTGCAGCAGACTGGGTTCACCCACAGCCTGAAGGAGAGCCCCCCACTGAGCCCCAGTCTAAATGAGAGGTTTGTGCTTCGTCTTTCAAACTGATGAAACGTCAAGGTTGTCCAGCAGCATTACGTCACTGAAAGTCTAAGGCTTCATGCTCTCGTATTATTAGAAAGACCTTTGTAACAGACTGCCCAAATACTTAGGTCAGCTTTCCTTTTTTTACTTTATTTTTATTTTTAAATTTTTAAAATTTCTTTTCAGTGTTCCAGAATTCATTATTTTTGCACCACACCCAGTGCTCCAGGCAAGCCGTGCCCTCCTTAGTACCCACCACCTGGTTCCCCCAACCTCCCACCCCCCGCCCCTTTAAAACCCTCAGTTTGTTTCTCAGAGTCCACAGTCTCTCATGGTTCACCTCCCCATCTCCGATTTCCCCCAACTCCCTTCTCTCCATCTCCCCATGTTCTCCGTGTTATTCCTTATGCTCCACAAATAAGTGAAACCATAGGATAATTGACTCTCTCTGCTTGACTTACTTCACTCAGCATCATCTCCTCCAGTCCCGTCCATGATGCTACAAAAGTTGGGTATTCGTCCTTTCTGATGGAGGCATCATACTCCATGGTGTATATGGACCACATCTTCCTTATCCATTCGTCCGTTGAAGGGCATCCTGGTTCTTTCCATAGTTTGGCGACTGTCGCCGTTGCTGCTATAAACATTGGGATACAGATGGCCCTTTTGTTCACTATATCTGTATTTTGGGGTAATACCCATGAGTTTTCTTTTCTTTTTTATTTTAAGATTTTATTTATTTATTTGACAGAGAGATCACAAGCAGGCAGAGAGGCAGGCAGAGAGAGATAGAACGGGAAGCAGGCTCCCTGCTGAGCAGAGCCCGACGCGGGGCTCCATCCCGGGACTCTGGGATCATGACCTGAGCCGAAGGCAGAGGCTTAACCCAGTGAGCCACCCAGGCACCCCTCACCCATGAGATTTCTTGTTAGGAGGGTAAATTCCCCCAGATTCAGAGCTTGTGAAACTCTGAATTCCAGACACACAGAATTTTTAGATGTGCTGGGGTTTTTTGACTCATTAATTACTTTATAAGTGAAATTGGTGTTTAAGAAAACCAGTTGGCTTACACTGAGTTACATCAACTCATTAGAGATAAGGAAAGACTCTAACATTACTTTTACATGGAATAATGGTGCCTGCAAAGCAGACTTGAACCCACAGGGAAATCTAGGATTCCAAATTCGTATCTTTCATGTACTCAACATTCCTTGAAACCAAGTGACGGCAGGCAGCACAGTCCCCGCGGCTAGGTGTGTGCGGGACCGGCAGGGGCGACTGCGAGGTTCCCTGCATTTCCACGTGGATTTTATTTTAACTTTAAAACCATTTTCACGAATTCCTCTAATTCATTTTAGGTTCAACAAAACATTTTACAAATTAAAATAATTGGCTTTCCTTCCTGCCGACGATTCTCCTGTCCCAGACCTGCCTCTCCCCACTTGCTTCCTCTCCAACGCAGCTGCACGCGCAAGCCCGTCTTTCAGGGAAAAGAAAAGGTGCTCTGCTGACGGGGGTGCGTCCTGCGATTTGTCACCCAACGTGGAGAGACTGCGGACATGCTGGGGGCTCGGGGGGGCGTCTCAGGGCGGAGAGTGGACAGTGGGGCTGGGGGGCGCTCACCATGCCCTGGGTGTCCCTCGGCGCTGCCCGCTGGGGGACAGTGTGAGTGCGTCATCGGGTTCCTGACGGTCTCAGCCACACATGTTCCGCGTGATTGAGGGGGCAGGGGTCCTGGAGAAGGGCTAGGGCAGCCTGCACTTGTTTTCTTCCTCCCTTCCTTCCTTCCTGCCTGCCTTTTACTTTTTCAGATTTTATTTACTTATTTGAGAGAGAGAGAGAAAGCACAAAAAGGGGCGGGTCAGAAGGGGAGGCAGACTCCCTGCTGAGCAGAGAGCCCCGTGTGCGACTCGATCCCCGGGACTCCGGGATCATGACCTGAGCTGAAGGCCGTCGAGGAACCAACGCAGCCTCCCAGGCAGCCTCCGGCCCGCGCTGTCTGCTGACACGTGGTGACTCGCAGACTCTGGGCTCCACCGAGCCCGTGGCCCCCTCGCCTGCCTCGTGGCCGTGGACGTGGCCCGGCCAGAGCGCCCGCAAGCGTTCGGATGGAACTGGAGGTGGCGTGAGGCCTGGGAGCCCTTCCCGACGCCGGATGCAAGCTCTGTGGTGGGGAAGAGCTTGTTAGGCTCTCTGGTGGGAGAGTTGCCCGCGGACGGTCACCGGAGCCCGCGCTGCCGGCTGTGGGTCCCGCGCGGCTGGCTGGGAGGTGAAAGGTGTTTATGTTTTGCCAGCCCCGTTCGGAGGCCCAGGAGAGAAAAGCACCTTCTTTCCCTTCTGCCGTCCTTTACGTCCCTGTTTTCTTCCCGACCCTGCGGCCGAGGTTGGCGGGTCCGAGCCTCGGGTGCGCCCGCGGCACTCAGCAGCGGCCACAGAGAACGGGTGTGTCCGAAGCCCCCAAGGGAAGGGCTTGGCTGGTTTACGGCTTACGTGGAAACATCTTCAGGCTCTCACGGCCTCATCCACCCGGAGCCACGCCGGGTGAGAAAGGCTCAGTCAGCTTCATTGCACTTGAAACCCATTTTAAGTGCGTTGCTTGTAATCCCTCGCATTTAGCTAAATTTTCTAGCCGGTCTGGCCGGGTCCCGGTCCCTGCGCCGGCCGGCGTCATCTCACGGCCGTTTCTCTCCTTCGTTTTACAGCTGGAGGTGAGTCTGGAGCCCAGGCTGGAGAGTCACCATGTGCGGAGGCATCTGCCCTCAGTGCACCTGCTCCTCCCCTGCATCTGTGTGGCCTCGCCCTCCCCTGCACGCGCACACCCCACGCACTAGACACCGCCCCGCGGGTTCTCCCACCCCGAGCGCTTCCCCCGGCCCAGCTGGGGGTCCTACCACTACCTCACTTCCGGCGCTGCGGACCTGGATCTGGGGCCAGACCCCACAGGTCCGGGGCTCCGTCCCGGGAGACGCCCCCTCAGACACAAACAGCAGGTGCCCCAGCTACGTGAGCCTGGGCTGCAAACCGGGGGTTCCCGGGACCCCTTCTCAGGTTTGGTGAATCCGCAGGATCAGCCCACAGAACTCCGAGGGGCCGTCCCCGACTCTCACCGGGTTCGTAAAGGACGGGATAAGGACGCAGAAGAGCAGCCAGTGACGAGACGCACAGGGCGAGCTCGGGGACGGTCCCGAGCCCAGGAGCTTCTGTCCTGTGGAACTGGGGGGCGTGACTGTCTCCGTGTGGGTGCGTTTTCCCACAGAAGCCCCCGAACCCTGCACTACTGGGACGTCACGGACGCTTCCCCACGGAGGCGTGGTCGTCACCAGCTCCATGCCCAGCCCCGTCTTCTCTCCAGAGGATGGGCTGTTGCTGAGCCGTCCAGGCTTCCAATCATGGCTTGGTCTTTCCGGCCAGCAACCCCATCCAGGGGCCATGCAGGAGCCCACCCAGAGTCCCCTCACTAGAACACAAGATGCTCCGAGTGCTCTCATCACTGGGGGAATTTCAGGGGTTTCAGGAGCCCCGTGCTGGGAAGCAGGGTACGTACTCTGTCCCTCACCCACGTTCACAAAGAGTCTGCTCCTCTCTGGAGGCTCATCCGTGCTCAGGGACACAAGCCCCCGGTCCCCTGAGTCCTCACGATGGCTTTCGTGGTACAGCTCTTCTGCTTTTTTAAGTATTTGTCCCCAATGCTTATCAATAATTTGAGCAAAACAACTTCTCTAGCCACAACACGAATCACTGTTTCTTGGAAAAAGTCAGCGAAAAAGCAGATTTAAGATGTTAATAGCACAAGCCAAATTCACACAGCGGTATGAAAATTAAAATCACTGACACGTTCTTAAGGACGCATGATAGGAGAGAGAGGACATACTACAACAGACGTGTCCTCGCCAAGTAAGGGGCAGGGGAGAGGGAAGAATACTTGCGAGCATTATTTTGAGGAATAGATTCCTTTAAAGTAAAGGCTTTCCTCTTGGTGAAACCGTCATTTCGGAAAACTAGTGACAGATGCCTTCAGTGCCCACACGGAAGACACAGAGGGTGCACGCGTGTTCCCGGAGGTTCTGTACAATCTCTCCTCTGGGACGAGCACCGAGTACTGTAGGGAAGGGCAGCATTTTGTTCAAACAGTCAAATGATTAGTGTTAATAACAAATGCAAAGAGAGCCCTCGTGATCCCGTATGTCACGAATTCTTCCTCGTGGCAAACATCCAAGTGCGGGGTTTAATTCTGCCGGGAGGGACGGGATGAGCTGTTTTCCGGAGAAACGTGAAGCAGGACCCGGTAAGAGACGGAAGCCGGGACCCTCCTGTCACCCGAGGCGAACATCACAGCCTGTCTCTGGGGTCTCTCCGCCTCCCTCCCAAGCAGGTTGGGCATTTAACTCCCATTACACGGATTCTGGCTGTTGTCCTTTACTGACCCCACGGGAGACCCACAAAAAGTTCACAGGAGGGAAGCACCTTCCATCCGATATTCGAAGCAACGGCGTGTAGCAAGCGCTGGACGCCAGTGCCCGCGTCCCTGGAGAAGTTACACGGAGCACGGGGGCCTAGGTATGCCGCAGGAACAACGCATCTTGGACACTGAAAAAATAAAGGCAATAAACCAAAAAATCCCTCAACCCCCCCCAAACAAACAATAATCCCTTACGACCCAGTTGTTAGAGCCCCTGGTGAATTTCGGCGTCCGGCTGGGGGTGGACAGCGGGTGGCAGAGTGACCCTCACTGTGTTTTCCCAGCGTGTGCACCCCCCCCCCCCCAGTGACACGAAGCGTCGGGTTGGCAAAGGCAGTGGGCGGGTGGGGAGAAACTGGTGCCTCCTCCCAAACCTATGCCGAGTGACTGCACTTTAATAAGCCCAGGAGAGGTCATCCCCTGCATTGGGCTTTCCCCTGTCCTCCCGGCCTCTCTGCTGCGGGGGGGACATCCCTGCTTCAGGCCGAGCTGAGAAGACGCCCAGCGCACCCGTCTGCGCCCAGGGCTCCCCGAACCCCGCCGGCTGCAGGAAGAACCGTGCTGTGTCGGTCCTGCGGCCCCTCGGCCTTTCAGGGTGCGCTCCCCGCGGCGCCTCCTGCGCGCCCACCGCCCCGGGCCCCCTCACGGTCATCTCCTGCCTCCTGGTACGTCCCCGAGAGCATCGCGTCCGGCAGAGAAAGCCGCGGCTCTGGCGCGAGCGGGTGCGGGTCCGGGCGACACGTTTCTCCCTCCCCGGGTCACCTCCGACTCCGTCCCGCTCGCGGACTCCCGCAGCAGGGTCGGAGGAGGGGGCAGGAGGTCCCGGCTGGGTGCCGAGGACCAGCGACCCGCCCCCGTCCGCACGCGCCGTGAGCGTCTCCATGCGCAGGTCCGGCCGCTCCGGGGGGATCTGGGGGCCGCAGCCCTGAGCCGAATGGTGGGTGAGTGAAAACGCATTCAGATCCGGAGAGGCCCGAAGCCACCGGCCCGGCTCCTTTCCGCGCGCTTTGGTCCCCGCCGTCGTCACGAAGGAAACCGCCCTGCGGCCTGCAAGCTGCGTCTCCACTTGTCTCTCTCCTTCTTCGGTTCTCAGTTTCATTGATTTCCACTCTTGACGCTTTCCTGCCTTCTCGCTTGGGGCTTGTTTCTCTTTTCTTTTCCCGATTGTTGACGACCTGAGACTTTTCTGCTTTCCTCGTGGATGCATTAGCGCCACACATTCCCCCTCAGCACCGCTGTGACAGTTGTCCACGAAATTTGGTTACTTGTATTTTTATTTTCATTCAGTTCAATGTTTCTTTTATGTATCTCTACATAGAGTGTTATTGTTATAGGTATATATATTTATAAATACATATATTTATAAATAAATTACATACATGCAATTTACTTAAATTGCACTCAGTGAACAGACAGTGCCGACCTGGTTCCTGGAGCGGAAGCCACGGATCAGCACGGACACACAACACCTGCAGCTCATGGTGACAAGGGCCCTCCTTGATGCCCATCCCCAGTCTAGCCCACCCCCTTCCATCTCCCTCCATCAACCCTTAGTTGTCCTCAGTCTTTAAGAGTCTTTTACGGTGGGAAGCCTGGTGGCTCAATTAGTTAACGTCTGCCTTCGGCTCAGGGCATGATCCCAGGGTCCTGGGATCGAGTCCTGTATCAGGTTCCCTGCTCAGTGGGGAGCCTGCTTCTCTCTGCCTCTCTCTCTCATTCTCTCTGACAAATAACATATTTTAAAATTTTCATTTATTTTAAAGATTTTATTTATTTATTTGTTTGTCAGAGAGAGAGAGAGAGAGCGAGAGCACGCAAGCAGGCAGAGGTGGAGAGAGAAGCAGGCTCCCTGCTGAGCCAGGACACTGATGCAGGGCTCGATCCCAAGACCCTGGGATCATGACCTGGGCTGAAGGCAGTGGCTTAACCAGCTGAGCCACCCAGGCATCCCAAAATCTTTTTTTTTTTAAAGAGTCCCTTATGGTGTGTTTCTCTCTTTCCTTTTTCTCTCCCCCCCTTCCCATATGTCCATCTGTTTTCTTTCTTAAATTCCACATATGAGTGAAAGCACATGGTATTTGTCTTTCTCCAGCTGACTTATTTCACTCAGCGTCACCCACTCTAGCTCCGTCTATGTCATTGCAAGTGGTTAAGATCTCATTTTTGATGGGTGTGTAATATTCCTGTGTGTGTGTGTGTACACATCTTCTTTATCCATTCATCTGTCCATGGACATCTGGGCTCTTTTTGTAATTTGGCTATTGTTGTTAATGCTGCTATAAATATTGGGGTGCATGTGTCCCTTCAAATCAGTATTTTTGTAAATTTGGGTATATACCTAGAAGAGCAAGGATTGCTGGCTCATACGGTAGCTCTATTTTCAGCTTTTTGAGGAACCTCCATGCTGTTTTCCAGAGTGGCTGCACCAGCTTGCATTCCCAACAACAGTGTAGGAGGGTTCCCCTTTCTCCGCATCCTCGCCAGCATCTGTCATTTCCTGACTGGTTAATTTTAGCCATTCTGACTGGTGTGAGGTGATATCTCATTGTGGTTTTGATTTGTATTTCCCTGATGCCGAGTGATGTGGAGCACTTTATCATGTGTCTGTTGGCCATCTGGAAGTCTTCTCTGCAGAAATGTCTGTTCATGTCCTCTGCCCGTTTCTTGATTGGATTCTTTGTTTTTTCAGTGTTGTGTTTGAGAAGTTCTCAATAGATCCTGGATAGCAGCCCTTCACCTGTAGCATCATTTGCAAATATCCTCTCCCATTCCATAGACTCCCTTTTAATTTTGTCTCTTTTGCTGTGCAGGAATTTCTATCTTGATGAAATCCTAGCTGTCCATTTTTGATTTGTTTACCTTATCTGTGGCGATGTTTCTAGTAAGAAATAGCTGCATCGGAGGTTGAAGAGTTTGGCGCTTCTGTTTTCAAGGACTTTTCTGGATTTCTGTCTCACATTTAGGTCTTTCATCCATTTTGAATTTATTTTTATTTTTAATGTAAGAAAGAGGTCCCATTCATTCTTCTGTATGTCATTGTCCAGTTTTTCCAACACCATTTGTTGAAGACAAATATCGATTGGATAATCTTTCTTACTTTGTTAAAATTAGTTGATATATAGTTGAGGGTCCATTTCTGGGTTCTCTGTTCAGTTTCAGGAATCTGCATGTGTGTTTTTGTGCCTGTTCCATGCTGTCTTGATGATGACAGCTTTGTAACAGAGCCTGAAGTCTGGAACCTAAAGATACCTGCAGACTGACACTGACTCTGAACCGTCATGTGAATGGATGTCAAAACAAAGTCAGAGCAGCCACACGTACGTCAGATAAACTCAACTTTGAGAAAAGACTGTAATGAGCGATGAAGAAAGGTGCTGTATCATAATCAAGGGGTCTGTACCCCAGGAAGATCTAATAATTGTAAATATTTATGCCCCCCACCTTGGGAGCATTCATACATAAATCAGTTAATAATAAACAGAGGAACTGGTTGATAATAACACAATAACAATAGGGGACTTGAACACCGCACTCACAGCAATGATCAAACCATTTAAGTGTTAGATGGAACAAACCGTCTGATAGGAAAACAGGGGCTTTGAATGACGCACTGGAGCCGATGGGCTTCACAGAACAGTCGGAGCGTTGCATCCTAAAGCAGCAGAACACACCTTCTTCTCTACTGCATGGACCATTCTCCAGAATAGATCACATCCTGGGTCACCAATGCAGTCTCAGCTCGTACCGAAAGACCGAGATCAGAACGTGCATATTTTCTGACCAAAATATTCTGAAGCTGGTGGTCAACCACAGGAAAAAACTAGGGAGGCCACAGATACATGGAGGCAAAACAGCATCCTACTAAGGAGTGAGTGGGTCAATCAGGAAATTGAAGAAGAATTTTAAAAAATATCTGAACACAAATAAAAATGAAAACATGACAGTTCAGAATGCTTCGGGTTCGGGAGCGGTGGTCCTGACAGACGTTCCTCAGAAATAAGGAAAGTCTCAAATACGCAACATAACCTTACTCCTAACGGGGCTAGAACAGGAGCAGCAAATAAAACCTACAGGCAGCAGAAGGGAAATAACGAAAATTAGAGCAGACATTAACAATATAGAAACAAGCAAACAAAAAGCCCAGTAGAACCGATCAATGAAACTAAGAGCTGGTTTTTCAAAAGAATTAATAAAACTGACAAACTTCTAGCCTGACTTACCGAAAAGAAAAGAGAAAGGACCAAACGTGATAAAACCATGAGTGAACGGGCAAGAATGAGGGTCACAGCCACAGAAACACAAACAGCTGTAAGAGGATGTTGTGACCAATTATTCGTCAAGAAACGGGGCAGTCTGGACAGATGGGTAAATTCCTACAAACCTAAAGCTACTAAAACTGAAACGGAGAAATAGAAAACTTGAACAGAGCAGTGACCAGCAAAGACATGGAATCAGTCATTAAAAAGCTCCCAATAAACGAAGTCAAGGGCCAGATGGCTTCCCAGGGGAATTCTAACAGACTTTTAAGGAAGAGTTAATACTTATTCTTCTCAAATTAAAAAAAAAAAAAAAGGAAAAACTGGAAGGAAAACTTCCAAACTCATCCTTTGAAGCCAGTTCCCTTTTTCTTTTTTTTAAAGGATTTTATTTATTTATTTGACAGACAGAGATCACAAGCAGGCAGAGACACAGGAAGGGAAGCAGGCTCCCGGCTGAGCAGAGAGCCCGATGCGGGACTCGATCCCAGGACCCTGGGATCATGACCTGAGCTGAAGGCAGAGGCTTAACCACTGAGCCCCCCAGGCACCCACCTAGTTCCATTTTTCAACGAGAATTCTCTTGAGCAATTTATGAAAAACATGAAGCAACATGACCAGTGAGGTTTAACCCAAGGATACAAAGTTACTTTTTACTTACAAACCAGTTAGTAAACTTCAGTATCTTAACAGAATAACAACAGAGTATTCTTCTCAGAATAGGGTCTTCTCAGAAGAATAGGGTCTTCTCTGCAGATGCAGAAAAGACCTTTCCGGAGCTCACTAGCTAGTCATGTCACACACAGCGGCAAGCCCAGAACAGAACGGGGCTGCCTCCGCCGGACGAAGGGCACCTGTGGCGTAAACGCACGTCGTCATGACAGCCAGAGCGGGAACTGGTCCTGCTCTGGAGCTGGGAACCGGCGTGTCTGCCCGCCGCACTGCTGACACTCCTGCACTCGAAGTGTGCAAAGACAAGGCACAGCCCCCAGCCGGTGAGAGATCAGCTCGAGGAAGGAGAAATGCAGTCGTGCACCAGGACCGGGAGGCCAGGAGCAGACACCCGCGCTGAGCCGACCTGCTGTTCGCCGAAGCTGCGAAAGTCATTCAGCGGAACCGAACGAAGGGCCTATCGGCACGGATAAAATGAAACGTGAATTCTGCTTCCTAGCGTCTGAAATACTAGTTGAGCTGGATCCTGGAGCTAAACTTAGAAGCCATACAATTCCCAGAGGAAATCTCAAGAGAGTGTCTTCATGACCTGACTGTACAAAAATTGTCTAGAGAAGACACCAAAATAAGAAACAAAAATGATGTAAGATCATAATACACCAAAAAGAACCCAAGCTCACAAAACACATCATAAACAGAGTCAGTAAGTAGGGCAGAGCCCAGGAAAAGTACTTGCAGGACACACGTCTGGTAAGGGGCCATTTGCCGCAACACGGAAGGGATTTCCACAGCACATCAGCAAAAGACAAACAACCTAGTGCAAAAAATCAAACTACTTGAAGTGACACTGAACGGTCATCACTCGACCAATGTCCATGGAAAGACGTTCAGCATCATGTTTGAAATCAAGGACGTGCAAACCACAACTGTCGTAGGAACACGACGCGCACTTCAGAAGAGCAGAGCTTGAGGATGACAAGACCGGGCTGGGGGCTGGGCCCACGGCAGCTCCTGGGCTCCGCTCCGGGGAGGATGGGCGCGCGCGGCCTCGTGCAAGCGGTTCGCCACTTCCAAGTAAAACCCACGGCACACGCGGCCGCGGGGCTGCTGCGCGGGCACCCACAGGTGGTGAGCCTTTGTTTGGGCAGGAGGGTTCGCGCGCCCAACGTTCCCAACAGCTTGATGCGCAATCGCCCGGGGACAAACAGCCCCATCGCTCACAGAGAGGGCAGTGGGCGACCGACCAGGCGCGTTCACACAGCGGACTGAGAAAGGGGCCGCGAGCTACGGCCCGCTTCCCTGCGGGGTGACGAGGGCAGCGCCGACCGCCGCGGGAGGGCGCAGACCTTCTCCAGCAGGTAGGACTCACCTACCGTGACGAAACCCAAAGTGGTTTGCTTTGTGGAGGAGGGGGGCTGGCTGTGGGGCAGAGGGGGAGCTTTGGGAGATGCCGGGAATGCTCCATATTTTCACGGGTTCGTGGGTGCGTGCGGCTGTCAGACTTCATCAGATTCTACGCTTAGGATCTGTGCGCCTCACTGTATGTAAAGTGTAAGCAAGAACCAAGAAAGACGGCAGACACTGAACTCTGGGCGCAGGCTTGCTTTTATCACTTTACGGGTAGCATATCTGAATCTCCTTTTTTCTGTGTATATTCTAGGCCTCGGGAAGGAACCGCTATCTCGAGGATCATGGAAGCCGGTGCGTCTGCGCTGGGGAGAGGAGCTAAAAAAAAATGGAAAAGCAAATCGTGAGGATGTTTCCTACGTTTTCAGACTGGAACCAGCGGCATTATCCGCAGGCTCGTGGTTGTGTGTTTAGAGTCGGAGAAACGCAGACGCGGATTTACGCACCTGCTTCCACGTCCTTTCTACTTCTCCGCTGGCTTTGTCCGCGGAGAGTCTGGAGGGGGTGTATCTGTGGGAACCAGAGCTCCTGTCACTGGGTCTCAGTCTTCAATCACTTTCTCTCCTGAATAGAAACAGGGAACTTGTAGAACAGACAGATCCAGCCTGGGGCCAGGAAAGCCCAGAGCACCTTGTTTTCCAAAAAGTCCTAAATGGCCCTCAAATTAGGACTCCTCCAGTCGTGCACTATTTTGTAACGAATCACCTCAAAACTTATTGCCTGAAGCAACAACTGGTTATCATGTCCCGCACTCCCCGGGGGACTGTCTGGATCGGAAGGTTCCCCTTAGGGGTCTTCGATAAGGCGGCCATGAGGTGCCCGCTGGGCGTTGGAGATGGATGGGTCCATGTTACGGAAACACCCACCACCATTCTCCCGCTGGGGGACTCGCGGCCAGTGGACAGTGGCTACGGCAGAGGACTCACACCCGTGTTCCCGGGGACGGCAGGCGGAAGAGCCGTGCCCGTGAGCTTGGGCCTGTCCCTTTCCTAAACAGCAGTGAGGCGCCTGGACGAACAGCTTTCGTCCGCCTCCACTTCACTAGGGCTGGTGTCGCGGAGAACGGTAATGTTGCGTCTTTGAAGTGTTCTCTGTGACGGGGCAGGGAAGACAGGAGCGAGGACCACCTGTGGCGTTGGGGGTCACCAACCAGTGGACACTGCCTCACCTGACAGCTGAAGAAGTTAGTAATATTCCTGATACCTTGGGACAATTTGGATGAACCTGGGGGACAGAATGTGGAGTGAAAGAAGCCAGACGCCGAAGGACAAATGCCGGGGTCGGACTCGGACGCAGACGGGACGGTGGCCCAGAGGCTCTCGTCCGGGGCGCAGAGGTTGTGTGAGAGGTACGGGTCCCGCAGACCGGCTGCGCACAGAGCCGTGGTGTGCTGCGCTCTTTCCCGTGCGTACCCGCTGGCGGAGAGGACAGAGCGCACACCGAGCCGTAACGGCGGCGGCCCGGCGGGAGGAAACGCGCAGCTGGGGGCGCTGGTGGGAGGGAAGGTCCTGAGGGCTCACGCGTGTCTGTCCATCTCCAAACTGGCCGCTCGTGGCTGTTCAGTGTGTGCAGCTTTTGGATGTTGGTCACACCTCGATAAAATCGTTTTTAAAAAGCCTCGTGGGTTTGCAAAGATGAGAAAACGGATGGCGTCAGCGAAGCGCAGTGTCTCCTGTTCGAACACGTCACGAGCTGAAAACAAGACAGCACAGAAGCACACGGAGCACGGGTCGCCCTCTCCCAGCGTGTGCTCCGGGGGCTTGCAGGGGAAGCGCGTCTCGTTGCTGAACCGTGACTCACTCAGGGCCGTTCCTGACACACACTCGGCGTCCGACTGTCGTTCTCCCGAAGGCGCTCCGAGCTGTCCGGAAGGGGCTTCGTGGAAACGAGGAGAAGCCGGGGCCGGCGAGGGGAGCGGGCTGTCCGTCCGCCTCACTCTGCTTGTTGTCGCGTTGGGCGCCACAGCTGCCGGCAGTCGGGGCGCTGAGCCGGGAACGCTGGTGACCCCGAGAAGGGGTGGGACCCGCCGGCTCACCTCGCGGCTTCCTTCCTGACGGGACGCCGAGGCCTCGGGTCTGTCCCGCAGCGCGGCTCCGAGCTCGCGAGGGGGTCTCGCAGGGCCCCGGCGGCACCCGGGAGGCAGCCGCGCCTGTTGGGACAGGGGTGAGTTCAGAGCGCCCGCAGCAGGGAGGGGTGCGGGGGAGAAAGCCACCGGGACAAGGACTCGCCACTTCACGGGGCTAGTTTTGTTTATCCAAGCGGAAAGCTTCTCCACGTGGCATAGTCTTCTTAGGTATCATGTTTTCCTTTCTCAAAAGAAAAATCTGTTTTGCAGAATTTGCAGTTTAATTAGAGTTTTTCTGCTTATGCCAAGCAGGACGGGGCCCTCGCCGAGGCAGCCTGGGAAGGATTGTCGGGTTTCCCAGCCCAGCCGCGCTAAGCCCAGAGATTTCCCAGACCGATCGCTCTGCAAGGGGTCCCGGGGGCTCGCTCCCAGGGAGGCCCTGCTGGCCGGCTCTGCTCTGGCGACGCGTCAGCCAAGTCTGAGGCTTCCCGATCTCCGGCGTCCGCACGCACACTCTGCTTGCCAGGGGCAGCTGGGGGGCCGGGCGGGGGGTCTCTGCGTGCCGGCGCCCGGGTGCGCCAATCTGGGATTCTCTCCAGTGGCGTCCACTGGGTTTTCTGTTAGAGTGAGTTCGTTTTCCCCTTCAGTCTGGCAGCACACGCGCCGCACGCACATCCAAATTCGATAGACATTGGAGAGTAACACAGGTTTGCTCTTTCCAGACAAGTCTTAAAGGCTATCTGGAGAGCCCTCATTTCTTCTTTCTTTTATATTTTTTTCTCTGCCCATAAAAGGACAACTAAAGGAAAAAGAAAAGCAGAAGAGAGGCTCCTGGACCCTCGTGTCCGTGACCACTGGGCTGCTTCCCAGCTGTGGGGACGTTGGGGGCAGGTGGCTCTGACCTTGTCCCGGGGAGGCTTCCCCTCCCATCCTGGCCTCCCTCTGAGGGTCCCTCTGAACTCAGGCCCCCAGTAGGGACCCCCTCCCCAAGCTCCCTGATAAAAAAGATTATTGTGCCAGATCAAAAAGCAAGATTCAACCCTATGGTTGTAAACTCTTTCTCATTCTTTTCTTTCTTTCTTTTCTTTTCTTTTTTTTTTTTAACATAAAAACACTTGAAGATACAACAATAGAAAGATACTTGGTTTCAGGAGGAGGAGCCCCCAGCCCTGAGCGTACGCTCTTCCCATCACAACCGCGGGAGGCAGGACCCCGGCTGACAGAGCTGACGGAGGCCACGCAAGTCCACATTTGTGTCTGGGAACTCGGAGTGCTTCTCCGAGGAATTAGTGGGACGCGTGGACAGGCATCGAGGCGGAGCCGGGGCACCTGAGTGGGACCGTTAGCTGCCCTGATCCAGTTGACCGAGAGGACATGCTTTACCGCAGAGGAGCGTGTGTTCCTGCGGGACGCTGGCCACAGAGGCCACGTGCTGGGCTGCAAAACCGGCTCGCCGAACGCGAGAGGCGCAGACCACCCAGAATCCGGGCTCCGACTGGAAGGACGCCCGTTGGAGGGTCTTACTGTGCAGTAAAATGACCAAAACAAAGCCCGCTAGAAGGGGCAGATTCACAAAACATGTCTGAGCGGCCCCTGTGCACAGGAGAGGCTCCCCGGCCACTCAGAGATGTAAATTCAAGCCCCAGAGAGGTATCACTCGGCGTCCGATCCGGGTCCGACCCACGGGACGGCCTCGCGAGTGGGGAAGGCGCGGAGCAGAGGCGCTGGCCGGCCGCGTCCAGAGCGGGTTCCCGGCGCGGCGCCCGCTCCACGCCTGCCCCCAGATGCCGCGGTGATCCTCACTGAAGCCGCTCGGACGCGGGTCCTCGAAGAGCCTCCTGCACGGATCCGCCTGAAACTTGCCGCTGTAACAGCCAAAACCTGGCCTCCGCTCAAGTGCCCCCCAAGAGACGAGTACACAAGCCGCGGGAGGCCCACGAGGACATTGTACTGAGAAACCAGAGGAACCGACTCGGGCTGCGGACGGCAGACGGGCTGAGTCGGAGCGTCCCGGCGGCGCGGAGTGCAGGAAGCCGCCACGGACGAGAACACACGGACCTCGGGAACGTGCCGCTGTGGGACACCGGTCAGTGCACGGTTTCCTTGGGCTGGGGGAGGGGAGCAGGCTGAGACAGGGCTCGGGGGCTCTCGGCCGGCGCTGGGGGTCTACTGTCTCTCTGTCCCGCGATGCGGGTGCCGCTGTCAAAACTCACCGTCTCCGCACCTGCAACAGGGAACCCCCGGTCTGCGAATTCTGCCTGCGCCGGTGACGACCGGTCCAGCCCTGTTGTCTGCACTGGTAGCAAGAGCCGGAGGCCGGCAGCAGGCGTGCGGGTGACGCTCCAGCAGTAAGCAGGGATGGTGGATGCCATCTCTGTCCTTCGTCCTGGGCACTGGTTCTTCCTGCCCTGCTCTCTCTGTACCCCAGAGCTTGAACAAGCCCAAGAAGAGTTGTGATACATTTTTGTTTTATTTTACTTTCCTCCTAAGAAACACGAAGTAATCTAAGGCGTCAACCAGCGGCTCTCAGCTCGGTGGCTGGTTCAGGCTCTCCAGAGCAGGTGGGGGCCCTGACATGGGACGTGGGGAGGCACCGGCTGGAGGAGTGTGGCCGGGCCCGGGGTGAGCCGGCTGCAGGGGCAGCTCAGGGTGTGGGGTGCTGAGCAGGTGCGTCCCTGCTGAAGGCCTCAGGGCTCCGACCCTGCGTTGTCGTCCGGGGTCTCCTGATGCACCCGCCTGCTCCCTGCCCGTGTGTCTGCTGCTGTACCCGCCCCCCGCCCCGTGGGTGGGCCGCGTTCCCAGCGGTCTGACTGGTAGGTGTGTCACAGTCCCCCCGAGGGGCACTGAGGCTGCCCCAGGCTCAGGGGTTCTAGCCAAACTTGGGAGAGTCCCAGGTAACGACAGGATACTTTGAATTTCCCAGCAGGGTGAATGGGCGCAGGGTCCGGGGGGCTCTCTCTGACTTCATACAGCTGCAAGGTATCCACAGCGGGGTCCGTTAGACACCGACATGGACGTGGCAAACGCGGGGACTCTGCCCTCCCCGCACGCCCTCAACCCTCTCGGGCAGCGCTCCGCACGCCCAGCACCAGGCTTCCACCTGGACTCACGTTCCCGGCGGGAGCTGCCGGCCACCCCCTCAGTCCTGGGGAGGTTTGGGAGCAGGTCCAGGCAGCTTACATGGACAGAGGGTTTCTTGCCCTCCTGGAGGTCCCGTCTCATTAGCTTCTCTGTGTTTCGACAACTCCATTTAAGACCCTTTCTTGGAAAAGTGATGCCGTGAGCACGGCTCACCGCAGCTGGCCGTGGCCCTCCTTACCGCATCCCCAGGAGGCATCTGAGCAGGAAAGGAGGGGAGCCTGGACAATTCGTGTGTGGCCGTTGGACTCGGAAGCCGGCGTTGCCAGGCTCTGTTGCCCATGAATGTGCTTCACGGGCAGGTGATGGTTTACCTTCGACCTCGCGGGTGATGGTGGAGATGTTGCTACGGTGGAGGCTGAGCTCTCCTTGCTCGGGGACGCACACCGGGGGCATGGCTGAGCTCTCCTTGCTCGGGGACGCACACGGGGGCATGGCTGAGCTCTCCTTGCTCGGGGACGCACACCGGGGGCATGGCTGAGCTCTCCTTGCTCGGGGACGCACACGGGGGCATGGCTGAGCTCTCCTTGCTCGGGGACGCACACCGGGGGCATGGCTGAGCTCTCCTTGCTCGGGGACGCACACGGGGGGCATGGCTGAGCTCTCCTTGCTCGGGGACGCACACCGGGGGCATGGCTGAGCTCTCCTTGCTCGGGGACGCACACGGGGGGCATGGCTGAGCTCTCCTTGCTCGGGGACGCACACCGGGGGCATGGCTGAGCTCTCCTTGCTCGGGGACGCACACCGGGGGCATGGCTGAGCTCTCCTTGCTCGGGGACGCACACCGGGGGCATGGCTGAGCTCTCCTTGCTCGGGGACGCACACGGGGGGCATGGCTGAGCTCTCCTTGCTCGGGGACGCACACGGGGGGCATGGCTGAGCTCTCCTTGCTCGGGGACGCACACGGGGGCATGGCTGAGCTCTCCTTGCTCGGGGACGCACACCGGGGGCATGGCTGAGCTCTCCTTGCTCGGGGACGCACACGGGGGCATGGCTGAGCTCTCCTTGCTCGGGGACGCACACCGGGGGCATGGCTGAGCTCTCCTTGCTCGGGGACGCACACGGGGGCATGGCTGAGCTCTCCTTGCTCGGGGACGCACACCGGGGGCATGGCTGAGCTCTCCTTGCTCGGGGACGCACACGGGGGGCATGGCTGAGCTCTCCTTGCTCGGGGACGCACACCGGGGGCATGGCTGAGCTCTCCTTGCTCGGGGACGCACACCGGGGGCATGGCTGAGCTCTCCTTGCTTGGGGACGCACACTGCCGCAGGAGCAAGCCTGGGCTGTGCTGGGAGTGTCGGCAGGCCGGACCCCACGCCTGACCGGGGCTCTCCACTCAGCATCCGGCGGCAGCCTCCCGACCCCCTCCACAGGCGGACTTTGGGGAGTCCCAGAGGCTCCCTCCTGGCTGTTACCTGCCCATGATTGATGGCCTCCGTCCGGGTGACCCGAGGTCATCTTGTTAGGACCCAAACGCCGCAGTTGCTGCACCACAGAGATGGGAGCTGTCCTGGGGTCAACGGGCACGATGGCCCCCATTTATCTCCCAGGACTCGGACCTGTCACCAGCTGCCGCGGCTCCGAGCGCGTCCACCCAGCCTGTAGCGTGTAAGAACTGGAACACTTCCCACCGTCTCCGAGGCACGTCCCGGCGGCCCCTCACCCCTGCCTGCATCTGGACTCCTCCTCCGACCTCTTGCTCATCTCCTAATTCTGGAAGTTGCTAACCAGCCGCTTCCCAGGGCGTGTCTGCTGCGCCAGCCCGGGCAGCTTTCGGTGGGGGGTCTGGGCCGAAGCTGTGTTAGACTCCAACGTTTTTGCTGGACCGCTCTTGTTCTAAAAGATTTTATTTATTCATTTATTATTCATTCATCATTGTTTGTTTGTTTAAGAGAGACCTAAGGTCACGACGGGGCTGGAGGCAGAGGTTTCACCGGCTGAGCCCCCAGGGCCCCCGGGGTCCACAATTAGACGGTGATCAACTGCTAGGACTTTTCCAGAGAGAGAGAGAGAGAGAGAGAGAGACGTCCGTGACCCCGGGCCGGGCGCCTCATGTCGCTCAAGATCCAGGATAAGCCTTTGTTAGCAGCGTCCGTGAGCCCGGGGCCGCCGCGAACCCGACCGCCGCCTCCTGCGACGGGGGACACATTCCAGCCTCTCGGCCCAGCTTTCCCGGCCGGAACGGGGACGATGACGTCATGCCCCTCCCCGTGGCCGCGAGTGTGGCCCGAGTCCCCCGACAAAGGCCCGGAGCGCGCACAGCCACGGAGCTGTGACCGGTGGCTTCGCTGCGGCTGGGGGTCCCCGAGGACGTGAGACCGAGCCAAGATCGAGCGTGCTGCTCGGACACGCGCGTGGGGGCCCGGCCGGAGAGGGGCGGGGAGGGTCGGTCCTGGCTGGTGAGGGCGGGGCGGGGGGGAGAACCTGCTTCTCTGCTCCCGCCTTGCGGGGCTGCCTGGATGCCACCGCCACCGGCCGGCACGGCAGAGCCCTCCCGGGAGACGTCTGGCCGCAGGTGTGTCCTGTTTCTCGCCGATATTCGGCCCTGCCCGGACCGCATCTGGGGGCGGAGGATGCTGGCCGCCGCGCAGGGCCGGGATCCAGGGGCGTCCAGCCAAGCTGGGGAAGGCGGCAGCCAGAGCGGACCGACGAGCAGGAACCACCTGGCTAATTGGGAGTCTCCAGGCTGCAGACGGGTTCCCCGGGCGGTGCGTTCCAGTTCCGGGGATCTGAGGTCACGGCCTCTTCTGTGCAAATGGCCTCAGGCTTAGATTGTTCTCTTCCGCCCTCAAAGCCTGGCTGTCATAAGGATGCTGTCCCTCCAGCCCTGGCCCCTTCCTCCAGCCTCCGGGAAGGTCGACCGTCCCCTTCCCGGCTCCCTGCCTCCCGGTGCACAGCAGGGATGGATGGAGAGTCCCCGGCACCGTCGTGGCCCGCAGCCCACCCCACAAAGGCGCCGTCCACCTGAACCTCTGACCTCCACTCTCTTCCATGGGTGTGCGTGAGGAGCCTGCAGCCTGGGTCCTTGCGCGCGTCCCTGCGGGGCCTCCGCGCCGAGTCTGCACGGCCCCGCTGAGAGCCCTGCGGCTCTTCCGCGGGCGCTGCTTTCCAGGCCTGCTGTAGGTGGACCGACGGCCAGCACTGCTGTCCCTCCGGCAGCTGGAGCCTGCCCGTTCCTTCTTCTAGTGATGGGCACACAGGCACGTTTGTTATAATAGCTTTAGGACTCACAAAAATTCCACTTTATTCTTAGAGTTGAAGGGTTAAGCTATATTATACTTAATCAAATCCAGTCTCTCATTATTTTCGGGAGCTAACATCCTAAGCCTAACTTAACTCTCTAAAAGTTATATTTCAACCAAGATGCCCTTCAACGGACGAATGGATAAGGAAGATGTGGTCCATATACACTATGGAGTATGATGCCTCCATCAGAAAGGACGAATATCCAACTTTTGTAGCAACATGGACGGGACTGGAAGAGATTATGCTGAGTGAAATAAGTCAAGCAGAGAGAGTCAATTATCATATGGTTTCACTTATTTGTGGAGCATAACAAATAGCATGGAGGACAAGGGGCGTTAGAGAGGAGAAGGGAGTTGGGGTAAATTGGAAGGGGAGGTGAACCATGAGAGACTATGGACTCTGAAAAACAATCTGAGGGGTTTGAAGTGGTGGGGGGGGTGGGAGGTTGGGGTACCAGGTGGTGGGTATTATAGAGGGCACGGCTTGCATGGAGCACTGGGTGTGGTGAAAAATAATGAATACTGTTTTTCTGAAAATAAATAAATTGAAAAAAAATTAATCAAAAATTAAAAAAAGATATATTTTAACAACTTCCTACAGACTGTCCACATACGACAGGAACATGGATGATGTCTCCTGTCTGAAACCCTCAGAGAAACAGTGTGTTAATGGTAGGAAAGTTCTCTTCCCCTTGGGGTACAACAGCTTAAGGAGATATATTGGGTTTGGAATGCCACCTTCATAGTTTTTCAGAGAAACATGGCTAATTTTTAAACAAATTCCATGTTTTAAATTTCATGAGTGTTTAAAAAGCAATATAAACCTTTTTTCTATTAAAACTAGGCTCCTTGGGGCGCCTGGGTGGCTCAGTGGGTTGAGCCTCTGCCTTCGGCTCAGGTCATGATCTCAGGGTCCTGGGATCGAGCCTCGCATCGGGCTCTCTGCTCGGCGGGGAGCCTGCTTCCCTCTCTCTGCCTGCCTCTCTGCCTACCTGTGATCTCTGTCAAATAAATAAATAAAATCTTAAAAAAAAAAAACAACTAGGCTCCTTAAAAGTGGAGCTCTGCTGGGCTGGCTCTCTGACCCGATTATGGGGCCAGCAAGGCTCAGTGCTGGCCACTCCCTCCTGCACTTGGGATGGGGCACCTTCTGGTTTCTCTGGATGCAAAGGAGTCACACTGAGGGGCCACGTGTGCAGAGGTGACACAGCCCACGAAATCGTGTAGACGGGACTCTGTGTTCTGGGGCTGGGTGTGTACCTTGCACTCTGCCAGGGGTGGGTTGTATTTTAGCCCCCAGTGAACTGTGCCTGGGGGATCCAGGCCCTGTGGTTCACTCCCCTGGGGACTCTGAGTTTGCCGCCCACTTGCTTTGGGCGGAAGGCCATCAGCAAACACTGTGACAGCACATGCCGGTGAGCCCCTGTGCGCAGGTTTGCTTGCCTTCAGTGCAGCCCAGGGAAACCGCAGGAGAGTAATCTTTTTTTTTTTTTTAAAGATTTTATTTATTTATTTGACAGAGAGATCACAAGTAGGCAGAGAGGCAGGCAGAGGGAGAGAGAGGAGGAAGCAGGCTCCCCGCCGAGCAGAGAACCCGATGCGGGACTCGATCCCAGGACCCTGAGATCATGACCTGAGCCGAAGGCAATGGCTCAACCCACTGAGCCACCCAGGCATCCCAGGAGCGTAATCTTCGTCAGCCTTTAGGGGGTGGAAGGCCGCACAGAGAGGGCCTGGCCATGCCCAGGGCCCCACATGACCCAGCAGCTCGGAAGAAGCCCCATGTGGCAACCCAAGAGACCAGCAGAACGGTCCAGCCCAATCAGGAAACCGTGAGAGATCTGTGTTTTGTTTGAGCACCAGGTTCCACTGAGTTTACTGGGCAGCATGACGGAGACAGTGGGCATGAAAACTAAGCTCGTGGGTTTTCTGAAGGTCTCTTGAATGAGTTTGGTAATATTTTTTGTGTCTGTATCACAAGGGATAAATGCATTAAGAAATCTGAATGACTTTCCAAAAAGTAACCTAAATTCTACTGAATTATGGCCACTTTGGTTTTTGTATGGCCTTGGCCACGAAACATAATAACGAACGAAGTTAGTTTGACTCTCCTGTCAATGCTTTGGGAAAGCCTAAGTGAGTCCTTGTATCTTGTACCACCGCAAGCCAGAGGGTTCAGAAGCTATTGCTGACGTAAGAAAGACAGAGACCTGTCAGGGGTGGGTTAGCTCTGACAGCAGCTGCATTTATAGCCAAGAAGGCGAGGAAATCGTCGCTGACACTGCGTATGCATAGACTGTTGAGAACGCCATCGTCTTGAAGACATGGGGACTTTTGTTTCTTTTACTGACAACTACCCCAGCAACAGCCAAGAGTATCAAAAATATCTACTCATCCTGCGTTCCAACCTGTTGCCATGCCGAGGGACAGTGTGAAAGCTCCTTCGTCTGTAGCGGGTTTTAATGCCTGCCTAGACGTGTAGCTCATCAATTTTTGCCTTCTGATTGATATAAAAACGATACAGTTAAGCTGCTAATTTATTTGCATTTCTTACTCCACCCCAATCCATCCAACGGAAGCAGAAGTCCGCCACGGGGAGCCGCTGAGGGGGGAGGAGGCCGTTCTGCAAAGTGCGGCAGCACAGGTGAGGCTGACTGGGGCTCAGGCGGTTACGGCTCGTGGGTCCAGGTATGGAGAGACCAGGGTGAACGCCACACAAACACAAGGGGTCTCCTGTGTCTTTGGCTGTGTCCTCTCCACAGCAACCTGGTGCTGGAGAAAAACCAATCGCCAAAAGGAAACATCCAGAGAGGGCTAGGGTGCACACTTAGAGCAATTTCAAACATGTCCAAATGCTCTGGAAACGGCCGGAGGACAGGCAGCCCATCCACCTTGCTCTGTGAGATGCAGGTCACAGAGCGGAAGCCTCACGCAGGTTGAGCAGGCGGAAGAGCGTGGGGTCCTGCTAACAGCGGGGCACGGACAAGGACTGGTGGAAGGAAAGTTACTGAACTTGAAGGAAGCAACAGAAAGTATTTTTATAGGAAAAAAACCAGCATCACTAAGCTGCAGAAAATATCACGTACCTTGAAATGCATACACAGTGATGATGGGCTTCACAAAATATTTCAAAAATTATGCCTACTAATTTTCCAGATTTGAAAAAAGGGATTAACCTAGCGACGAGAGCAGCTCAGTAAATGGCTGACACAGCAAACATGAAAAAGACCTCACCCGGTCCCCGGTCACCTGGGGACCACGTTGCCGGTCCACTGGCAGGAGGCAGGCTCCTGAGCAACCAGAGGACAGAGACACACTGTGTGAGGAAGGGTGTGGTTGGGGCGATGGCGAAAACACACAGGTCAGAAGACAACGCAATGCTATCCTTCAGGTGCTCAAAGGAAAACAAACTGTCACCCGAGAAAGCTTGTTCCAGCAATGGAGACGTGTTGCAAATGCACAGAGTGCCCTCATGAGAGAAAGGGGAGGACAGGAGCCGGCTGAACAGCTTGGGAAATGAGTAGCTGAGCAGGTAGACCAGACAGACCTGCCCAGCACCGTCCTCTCACTGATAAGGCTGTCACCATGGGGGAGCCAGTTAAAAATTCCGATGCCACACACAGGCTTGCTGGAATTCAACAACCGACTAAATGGCCAGCAGATGATAGGAGTCAGATTTCGCCGGGACCAGGAGTTTATGGATGCAGGAGGATGGGGTGATCTACTCAGCAATCAGTTGGAGATGGAGATACAGTGAGTGTGAACCGGTGGTTAGCTCGTTATAGATACGCCTGGTTACACATGGGGGCATTTAAAGATACGTGTACGTAAATGGGTTAGGACATACCACTGAATTTCCTGTTTTGTCAGTTGAGAGGGCTTAGAAGAAAGGTAGTCCAGGAGCAATGAGCGCAGCTCAAGCCCAGATCTTTGTTTACAATACAATTCTCCAATAAATTCCCTCCTTGGAGAAGCAGCTGATTCATGAACTCTGGCACAGAATATACAAGATGAGCCTGAAGCATCTTGTAGTCCCCGAGTGAGGAAGCGCTGACACACACACACACACCTTCAACTCCAACATCCTCAATGGTGGGAGTACGTCACAGAGACACAGGAACCACCCGAACGAGCCCCCGGTGGACGAACTGGAACATTGTTATAAATAAAATAATAAAGTAGCATTGTATTATGACTTAAAGTACAAAATAAACATCCATGAGTCTATATCGATAGAACTAAATGATTGCATCAATAAATAAATAATGGGGAAGAGACAAATCTTAATGCAGAAGAATTATAGCCCTTTCCCTCATGAAGGTGAGGCACAGCCACCAGCCCTTACGCGTGGGCAGTGTGTGGTGACCTGGTTCTAAAGACTAAGTCATGGAAAAAGGAAGATGGAGTAAGCACAGCGCGGGTGTTGTACGAACAGCACTGCAGGGGACGGTCGAGGTCAGCGTCGGCAGCAGTAAGCTTTGTGAGTCTGTGCGTGGCCACTTTCCTCTGCAGTCATTCCTCCCAAAATACATAACTCCAGTTTAATTATGAAAACCCAAAACCCAAAACAGACCCTAATAGAAGGACGACGCATAAGGTACCTGCCAAAGACTCCTCAAGACTGTCCAGGTCATCAAAAACAAGGAAAGTCTGAGAAGCCATCACGAGAGTTAGAGGAGCCAGAGGAGAGATGGCAGGTAAATGTAGAAGGCGTCCCCAGGGACCTGCAACAGTGAAGACGCATTGTTCAAAAAAATAGGAAATCTAGATGAAACAGAGTTTAGTTAGTAACAGCGTGTCAACATGGGTTCATTAACGAAGAAGAATGCACTACGCTACCGTACGACGCTCTTGATGTGAGAACCTAGGAATGAAGCATAGGAGAACTCTGTGTTACCCTCCCAATTTTCTCTTAGTCTAAAATAATGCTGAAGTAAAACTTTCATTTTTTAAGTAAAGGAAGGGAGGCTCCCACTTCCTGACAGGCGGGGTGACATAAACTAGACCCACTCTTACATCTGGGTAAAGAAAAAGCAGACCAAATATATGAAGTAGATGTGTTCAAAGCACAGTGAAGTGCCCTGTCCCTGAGATTCGAGAAACCGACGAGGGAGCCCTGTGGTCGCCTTCGCTTTCCGTATGAACGTTCCTATCGTGTGGCACACGGACAGGGCAAGGCAGAGCTCATCAGACTGGCCAGGTCGAGGGGGTGGCGACGAGGGTTCAGCAGCGGGAGGCTGAAGGACAGAGTATCGGGGAGATGGATGGTAGCCAGCTAGCTAGATAAGTGAAAGAGAGAGGGAGAGTTGGAGGGAGAGTCAGAGGAGGAAAGAAGGGAAAGATGGGGAGATGGAGAGAAGGAGAGAGACAGAGCTGTGCAGAAAGGGAGGGTCGCCCTTGAGTAATGAGAGGAGCAGAGTAACGAGGATGTAACGGACATGTGTGAGGACGTCATTGAAGACAGATGGACAGTGCTGAGAGACTTAGAGGGGACAGTGATCCTCGAGCTCTGGGATGTTCCCACCAGGCAGAGAGCAAAATCCAATTCCACAGGACATGGAGTAGAAGTCTGAGTGTTGTCGGCTCCCACCAGTGGGGAATACTTAATTTAAAGTGCTCCAGTCCTGCTTTACATAGCTTAAAAGAAGGTCTAAAAGTATGAAACTTTCAAAGAAATTTAATATGGTCCCAGAGCAAAGGAATTTGAAGAGGAGGAAATACATTTGAATTTGTTCTATGAGGCCAGATTACGCGGACAACAAAACTGGACAAAGACGTTGTCCTGCTTGTGTTAACTACTGTGGTGAGTAATGAAACAAAACAAGAGCAAGTAAGTTTATCCAAAATAATCTGGAAATGGTGGAAGTGATGGAGTAAGACTCTTTACTATCAGACGACATACTCGTCTGTGTAAGAAATCCTAGGGACTACACAAAAATCCTACATAAACTCACGTGTTTATTGGACGGCAGGATACAAGGTCCACATACAAATATCAATCGTTTTTCTGTGTGCTTGCAATAAACTAGTAGAAATTAACATTAAAAATTACTATTTGCAATCGCATCCGACCCACATGTGCGAAACTTCTATACTAAAAATGAGAACATTTCTAAGAGAAATCAATGAATACCTAAACAAATAAGTGGGTAGACACAGTGGCATCCCAAGTCCCAACTGCTAAGGTGTCCTTGTTCCCAAGATGGTCTTGTGCTATCCCAAGGAAGACCAGCAGGCTTTCATTCTTTAACAAACTGACAAACTTATTCCAAAATTAAGTTGCAAAAAGGCTTTGAATTGCCAAAACAACTTTAAACGTGAAAAACAAAGTTGGGGGACTAACATTATCTTATTTCACAACCGAATGCAGCCATTATCCGGAGACTGTGATCGGCAGCAAATGAGACGAGATCAACAGAAGAGTCCGGAAGGCGACAGCTGCACGGATGAAGAGCTTCCAGCCACGCAGAGTTTAGCAGAGGATGGGGCTTCTTAAGAAATGGTGCTGGAACAACTGGATATGCACATGCAGAAAGTGAGCTTTGATCTGTACATCATAGAGAAATGGATCATAGACGGAAATATAAAACCCAAGACTAGGAAAAATTTCAGAAGGAATCATAGGAGAACATCTTTGTGACTTTGAGTTAGACAAAGATTTCCTAAATATGACATCAAAAGCATGGTCTATAAAAGTAAAAATTTGATAAATGTGACTTCATAAAAATGAAAACTTCTGTTCTTTGAAAGATACTGATAGGATAATGAAAAGACAAGCCATCGACTGGGGGAAATTGCTAATCTTATAGTGACGAGGGGCTCGTCTCCAGAATATACAAACAACTCTCAAACTCTGTGAAATGAAGATGAGCGATCCAAGGAAAAGTGGACAGAATTCGAGCGGAGCATTCACCATAGCAGACCAGTTAGTGGCAAAGAAGCCCACGATGAGACGGCGGCTCCGGCGGCCTGGAGATGTGCCTGGCGAGACCAGGTCGGGCCGCCTGCGCACAGCCGGCAGGTGACGTGGGGGAAAGGGGCGAGCGTGGGCCTGGAGGTGCGCGGCCTGTATTTACGGAGTGGGCATCCACTCTGGGAAATGCTGGCATAGGTTTTTGAGCTTTGTATTATTTGTTTTGTATTTACCATCCCTTAATGCATTTTTTTAAAAAAATTATTGCTGGTAAAGGGTTATTGCAAAATTATAAAAACATTTCCAAAGAGAATACAGAGGTGGGTCATACACGGACGGACAGAAGCATGGCGCGGTCCTGTGATATGTAAGGGTCGTGCCTGCCGGGCTGTTCGGGGCAGTCCTGTCTCGTCCTGCTGCACACTTCACGATCTCTTCATATATAATTCCCCTCTTTTCCCGCCGACCTACTCCACGGGCAGCTTGTGTCTCTGACTGTAGCGCAAGCCAGGCCTCAACTCTGAGTGGCCAGCGGGCAATCGTACTCTAGACACTCCTGGCCAAAGCACGTTTTAACGTGAGCAGCCGCATCCTGTCCTTGAAAGGAAAGTGCAGTAACATCACATCAGAAAAGACCAGAGGAGGAGAAACAAACGTTCGTAGGTGCCCCAGCGCTTCAGGAAGTGTGTCCTGCGTCAGCAGAAGCTGGAGATGGTGGGGTCCTAATGCACGCTCGGAAGTTCTCGGTCACAATCTGATGCTTTGTGCTTCTGTTGAATCTTAAGTTAATTTGTCTTTTGTTTTCTCCTACCCAGGTGAAATTTCCTTAAAGGTCTGATACGATACATAAACTTCCTTTTTATCTTCTATGACGTGTACTTATTCATTCATGAAATAAGTGAAGGACGATTATTTTTATTTTTTCCTATTGATTTAAGTGTTCGGTCACGCTGTGGTAAAGAAACAACTAAAATGAGCCCCACCTGAAACGGAACATATGCTCACAGGTACAAACAGGTATAAATTTGGATGACTCAGCCATTCCTTGCTGTGTACCTACCCCAGAGAAGAGACACGTGTCACCTCAGAGGCAAGGACTCAAATGTTCACGGCAACCCGACGCCGACCACCCTCGACACGTGAATGCGTTGACCTGGGCGTATCTGCAGTGGAAACTACTCTGTGATATTCGGGGGAAAGACCAACAATTAAGGGCTGCTCTTGTCCTGATGAGCGCCGGGCGACACACGGAGACGTGGAATCGCTGTGTTGCGCACCTGAAAGTAATAGAACAGCGTATGTTAGCTAACTGGAATGTAACGAAAAATTTAGAAAACCGACTACTGGGATGCCCAACGACAGGGCTGAATCTCAAAGGCACGATGGAGAAACCCGGGTGAAGACGGACGCGCCACACACTCACACAGCACTTCACACATTGCGTTATAAGCGTGCGGCTACTCCCAGGGACAGAAACCTCCGGAGTCGGCCAGCGGACTGGTGAGGGTCTGCGGGGGAGGCAGGAGGAGCAGGCGGGGGCGGCCCAGCCGGGAAACCGCAAAGCGAAACTCGGAGGAGATGCGTATGGTCATTATTTGATAAATTTGGTGGTTTTAAGTGAATGATCTATATTATGAACTTCAGAGAATCTGCTTTAAAAAAGAGCTACTGAGATTCATATGCTAGTGACAAAACGGACATAAATGGAATGTGTGAACACACGTGTGCTGTGTCTGAGTGAAATCTCAAGGGCACAGTCTTGAACAATGGCCCCACGGGAATGAGCCTTTTCCACTCGCCAGTCAGAGGAGCTCCCTGGGCTCGGGTGGACGACAGATCCCCGGGACCGGGGCCAGGTAGTGCTGTGACTCTGTGTGGCCTTTGCAGATGGTTGGGGACCTCCCTCCAGGGACAGAGGGTGTCTGCAACACCCAGACCCAGAGAAGGGCTCTGTCCTGGGGGGACAGTGTGCGGACGTGCCCGGGCTCTGCCGTGCCTGCGTCCCCTCTGCACCGGCCGCCCTGCCTGCTCGCAGCTCCGAGGCACACGCCTGTGTGCGCGGGGCGTGCCTGGATCTGGTCCCTGCTGTGGGTACGAGTCTCATCGTCACTGTTCGCCTCAACAGTCGTGACATTCCTGTGACATCTCAGCGCACTGATGGATTTTAAGTTCCTTTTTTCCTCAAGGCAGACCTGGATGTGAAATGTTGTCTGTGTGATAAAATTGTACGTTGTTTCCTCGTCAGTCCAAAATAGTTTCCCTCTTGTAAGGAGCCCCCATTTCCAAGAGAGCCCCAGGGACGTCCCTGGGCCTGGCCACAGAGATGCTCAGAGTGCTGAAAACCAGCACGTGGTCCTTAGATGTGGTCTGAACCGCAGAGCCTCTCCGGAGTGCAGGTCTGGGCAGTGAGCGACAAAGGCTGGGTGTGGGAACATTGTCGCAGAGCTCAGCTGGGCGGCTGGGCAGGTCTGCGGGCTCATGCTCAGGCACACGGGAGAGGGGACCATCTCCCCGTGATAATGACAAAGCGCGTGTAACCTCCTGCTTTCAGAAACTTCTGCGCGCAGGCACCCATGCTTTACAGGACCCAACCCTCACCCGGCACGTGTCACTCTGTGAATGGGCATGGGAGACTGTGTGACTCAAGTCGTTGGCCAGCCTGAGTGAAACGACAGACACAAAACGCACGGAGACTCTCCCTGCGACTCCGAGCGCGCTTCCAGGCCTTCCCTGGGGCTCGCACCGGTGACGCTGTGCTCTGGGCGGGGCAGCCTCTTGGGCTCCACCGCGGCCCTCACCGCTGGGCGCACAGGGACCTCGGGCTCTCACGGAAGCAGCCGACGTAGGCCGGGAGACTGAAGGGCAGGTGGACGGTAAAGGGCAGGCGGTGCGGAGACGCACGTCCAGGCTGGAGTTGATGGATACGCCCATCCCGTCAGAGCCAGGCTCCCTCTGCGCCCTGGGCAGCCCGCGGCGGCTGCGGTAAGGGCGCGTCCCGGGTTAGACTCTGCGCGCTGGACGCCGGTGTCGGAGCCACTGCCCCGGGTCCCACGAGACAGTCACCCCTCATGCTCGGCTCGGATTCGGTTTTGCGGGCTGAGATGAAAGCGCGCCCGCGGGTTCTCTTGGAATCCGAAGCGTCCAGCAGCTTTCCGCTCCCCCAGCTCAGCGGGCCACCGTGAGCGCGGGCGGAGCGTCTCCTGCAGCTCCCAGGGCCGCAGGTGCCGGTCCCGGCGGGTCCCCCCTGGCTGGGAGATTGCCGGCCGCAGTGGGGGTGGGGGGGACGGGGCGGACATCTCCGGCCTTGGTGGGACAGGCCGTGCGCGGCTCGTAGGAAGGTCAGCACCGGCCCCGGTGTCGCTCCACGGGCGCGCTGACCCGCCCCGGCTCTTCCTGCCGCCCCGAGCCGTCACTTCGCTCCCTCACCCTGGGTCGGGCGTGGGTACCGTCTCCCACGACCTGACCCCCGGTGGCGGGGCCGGTGGTCACCGGGTGCTGCCGCGGCGACAAAGCAGCGGCCATGTCGCCGCGGTCCCTCGCCGATTTACCTTGCGTGAAGCTGCAGGCGCCGGGGCAGCGCGGGCGTCCGCGGCGGCGCGTCCCTGCCGAAGGCGACCCTGCGCTGGGTTCTGTTGCTCGCGTCCAGGGACACGTCCCGCCACCGGTCCGGCGTCTGCTGTAGCCGCGTGGGAGGGGGCGGGGGTCCCGCTTCTCCCGCCGAAGGTCACTCCACTTACACAAGTCGGGGTGTTCCTGCCGGGTCACCTGGGGCCATCCCGGCGCCCCCCTCCCAAGGCGGTGGCAGTTTTCAGTGGTGCCTGGACGACCTCGTGGCTGCTAGCAGCCCCCTCCGCAGCGCAGGGCCACAGAGGACCCCTGAGCCAGCAGGGTTTACTCATCTGAAGTGGGTGCTGTGCCCTCCCGAGATGATAACCCCTTTCTCAGCTCCCGCATGGTGTAAGGGGGGTTCTGGGCGGGGAGGCGGAGCAGGGCACTGACGCACATGCCCTCCAAGGCCAGGCTCCCACCTTCGTTCTGCTGTGGCTGGATGGTCAGATCAAAGTACCACCCCGCCTCTCCCCTCTGCCGACCTGTCCTTTGTCCCTCTGTCCTTCTCACTCCCTCTCCCTCCTTATGTCTCTCCCTCCCTCCCTGTTCTTTCTGGTCACACGTCAACCTTTGGTAAGGGTTGCAGGACGAGAGTCCCTTGGGCTCTGCTAACTGACCTCAGCCTCTGCTGGGAGGGTTTCCATTTGCACCCATACTGGAAGGCCTTTCCCTGGACAGTCCCACAGGCCCGTGACTTTTCCTGCAATTTTCACAAATGCTTTCCTTTTCAAGGCAGAATCTTCCAGATCAATTTCAGTCATTCAGTTACTAAAGCAAATATAATACAAATTGTAAGGTTTCGCAGGCGAGGTAAACACAGCACCAGGCAAGGTAGGCACAAGGCAAGATTTATTAAAGGCATTTCCGGTGAAGTTTCGGGGCTCAGGAGAAGGGGAGCCAGGAAAGTCGCGCCAGGAGGAGGTAGGCACCCTCCTGGGAGGTTCTGCGACTCCAGAGAGGGGAGTGGGGAAGTCCTGCTGGGAGGGAGTCCGTGGGGGTCTCTTATCAGGCCAAGGCAGGGCATGGGCTCACATCCATATGTGGTGCAGTATTTGGTGATCGGAGGGTGTGGGGTGGGGGGTTCTGATACTTGTTTCCTGCATAGGTATCGGGTTACCTATGGAGATGTGACCTGGCTGTACATCCTTTTGGCAAGAGAGTCAAGGGTTGAGGAAGGAGGGGAGGGGGCTGGAAGATGGCGGCCCCGGAGGTCATTTCTATTGTTCCTCCTGCATTCCTGGAGCCGCCGACCCAACACAAATAAAAAATAAAAACAAATGAAAAATCAGGGTCTGCATGTATGCTCCCTGCGTGAGGCCCAGCGATGTCAGTCCCCCTTCGCTTCCTTATGAAGGTGCCTCAGGAACAGCACGAAGCTGTCTTCCTTTTTTTTTTTTTTAATTTTTATAAACATATAATGTATTTTTATCCCCAGGGGTACAGGTCTGTGAATCGCCAGGTTTACACACTTCACAGCACTCACCATAGCACATACCCTCCCCAATGTCCATAACCCCACCCCCCTCTCCCTCCCCGCCTCCCCCCAGCAACCCTCAGTTTGTTTTGTGAGATTAAGAGTCACTTATGGTTTGTTTCCCTCCCAATCCCATCTTGTTTCATTCATTCTTCTCCTACCCCTTAACCCCCCATGTTGCATCTCCACTTCCTCATATCAGGGAGATCATATGATAGTTGTCTTTCTCCGATTGACTTATTTCACTAAGCATGATACCCTCTAGTTCCATCCACGTCATCGCAAATGGCAAGATTTCGTTTCTTTTGATGGCTGCATAGTATTCCATTGTGTATATCTACCACATCTTCTTTATCCATTCATCTGTTGATGGACATCTAGGTTCTTTCCATAGTTTGGCTATTGTGGACATTGCTGCTATAAACATTCGGGTGCACGTGCCCCTTCGGATCACTACGTTTGTATCTTTAGGGTAAATACCCAGTAGTGTAATTGCTGGGTCATAGGGCAGTTCTATTTTCAACATTTTGAGGAACCTCCAAGCTGTTTTACAGAGTGGTTGCACCAGCTTGCATTCCCACCAACAGTGTAAGAGGGTCCCCTTTCTCCACATCCTCGCCAGCATCTGTCATTTCCTGACTTGTTAATTTTAGCCATTCTGACTGGTGTGAGGTGATATCTCATTGTGGTTTTGATTTGTATTTCCCTGATGCCGAGTGACATGGAGCACTTTTTCATGTGTCTGTTGGCCATCTAGATGTCTTCTCTGCAGAAATGTCTGTTCATTTCCTCTGCCCATTTCTTGATTGGATTATTTGTTCTTTGGGTATTGAGTTTGCTAAGTTCTTTATAGATTTTGGACACTAGTCCTTTACCTGATATGTCGTTTGCAAATATCTTCTCCCATTCTGTCAGTTGTCTTTTGGTTTTGTTAACTTTCCTTTGCTGTGCAAAAGCTTTTGATCTTGATGAAATCCAAATAGTTCATTTTTGCCCTAGCTTCCCTTGCCTTTGGCAATGCTACTAGGAAGAAGTTGCTGTGGCTGAGGTCAAAGAGGTTGCTGCCTGTGCTCCTGCGTTCTCCTCAAGGATTTTGATGGATTCCTTTCTCACATTGAGGTCCTTCATCCATTTTGAGTCTATTTTCATGTGTGGTGTAAGGAAATGCTCCAATTTCATTTTTCTGCATGTGGCTGTCCAATTTTCCCAGCACCATTTGTTGAAGAGTCTGTCTTTTTTTCCATTGGACATTCTTTCCTGCTTTGTCAAAGATTTTTTGACCATAGAGTTGAGGGTCTATTTCTGGGCTCTCTATTCTGTTCCATTGATCTAGTTGTCTGTTTTTGTGCCAATACCATACTACTTTGATGATGACAGCTTTGTAATCAGTGGGTTTCTTATACACTAACAATGAAAATACAGAAAGGGAAATTAGAGAATCGATTCCATTTACTATAGCACCAAGAACCATAAGATACCTGGGAATAAACCTAACCAAAGAGGTAAAGATTCTGTACTTGAGGAACTATAGAACACTCATGAAAGAAATTGAAGAAGACACAAAAAGATGGAAGACCATTCCATGCTCTTGGATCGGAAGACTAAGCATTGTTAAAATGTCTATACCGCCTAGAGCAATCTATACTTTTAATGCCATTCTGATCAAAATTCCACCGGTATTCTTCAAAGAGCTGGAGCAAATAATCCAAAAATTTGTATGGATCAGAAGAGACCCCGAATCGCTAAGGAAATGTTGAAAAACAAAAATAAAACGGGGAGCATCACATTACCTGATTTCAAGCTTTATTACAAAGCTGTGATCACCAAGACAGCATGGTGCTGGCATAAAAACAGACACATAGACCAGTGGAACAGAGTAGAAAGCCCAGATATGGACCCTCAACTCTATGGTCAATTAATCTTTGACAAAACAGGAAAAAATATACAGTGGAAAAAAGTCTCTTCAATAAATGGTGCTGGGAAAATTGGACAGCTATATGTAGAAGAATGAAACTCGACCATTCTCTTACACCGTACACAAAGATAAACTCAAAATGGTTAAAAGACCTCAAGGTGGGACAGGAATCCACCAGAATCCTAGAGGAGAACATAGGCAGTAACCTCTTCGATATCAGCCACGGCAACTTCTTTCAAGATACGTAATAGAGCTTGAAGTCCGGAACTGTGATGCCACCAACTTTGGCTTTCTTTTTCAATATCCCGTTGGCTATTCGAGGTCTTTTCTGGTTCCATATAAATTTTAGGGTTATTTGTTCCATTTCTTCGGAAAAAAAGGATGTTATTTTGATAGGAGTTGCATTAAATATGTAGATTGCTTTAGGTAGCATAGACATTTTCACAACATTTGTTCTTCCAATCCAGGAGCATGGAACATTTTTCCATTTCTTTGTGTCTTTCTCAATTTCTTTCATGAGTACATTATAGTTTTCTGAGTATAGATTCTTAGCCTTTTTGGTTAGGTTTATTCCTAGGTATCTTATAGTTTTGGGTGCAATTGTAAATGGGATTGACTCCTTAATTTCTCTTTCTTCTATCTTGTTGTTGGTGTAGAGAAATGCAACTGATTTCTGTGCATTGATTTTATATCCTGACACTTTACTGAATTCCTGTACAAGTTCTAGAAGATTTGGAGTGGAGTCCTTTAGATTTTCCACATATAGTATCATATCATCTGCGAAGAGTGATAGTTTGAATTCTTCTTTGCCGATTTGGATGCCTTTAATTTCCTTTTGTTGTCTGATTGCTGAGGCTAGGACTTCTAGTACTATGTTGAATAGCAGTGGTGATAATGGACATCCCTGCCGTGTTCTTGACCTTAGTGGAAAAGCTTTCAGTTTTTCTTCATTGAGAATGATATTTGTGGTGGGTTTTTCATAGATGGCTTTGATAATATTGAGGTATGTGCCCTCTATCCCTACACTTTGAAGAGTTTTGATCACGAAGGGCTGCTGTACTTTGTCAAATGCTTTTTCAGCATCTATTGAGAGTATCATATGGTTTTTGTTCGTTCTTTTATTAATGTGTTGTATCACATTGATTGATTTGTGGATATTGAACCAATCTTGTAGCCCTGGAATAAATCCCACTTGGTCGTGGTGAATAATCCTTTTAATATACTGTTGAATCCTATTGGCTAGTATTTTGGTGAGAATTTTCGCATCTGTGTTCATCAAGGATATTGGTCTGTAGTTCTCTTTTTTGATGGGATCCTAGTCTGGTTTTGGGATCAAGGTAATGCTGGCCTCATAAAATGAGTCTGGAAGTTCTCCTTCCATTTCTATTTTTTGGAACAGTTTCAGGAGAATAATAATTAGTTCTTCTTTAAACGTTTGGTAGAATTCCCCTGGGAAGCCATCTGGCCCTGGGCTTTTGTTTGTTTGGAGATTTTTGATGACTGTTTCAATATCCTTACTGGTTATGGGTCTGTTCAGGTTTTCTATTTCTTCCTGGTTCAGTTATATGTCTCTAGAAATGCATCCATTTCTTCCAGATTGTCAAATTTGTGTAGAGTTGCTCATAGTATGTTCTTATAATTGTTTGTATTTCTTTGGTGTTAGTTGTGATTTCTCCTCTTTCATTCATGATTTTATTTATTTGGGTCCTTTCTCTTTTCTTTTTGATAAGTCTGGCCAGGGGTTTATCAATCTTATTAATTCTTTCAAAGAACCAGCTCCTAGTTTCATTGATGTGATCTATTGTTTTTTTTGTTTGTTTGTTTCTATTTCATTGATTTGTGCTCTGATCTTTATTATTTCTCTTCTCCTGCTGGGTTTAGGGTTTCTTTCTTGTTCTTTCTTCAGCTCCTTTAGGTATAGGGTTAGGTTGTGTACTTGAGACCTTTCTTGTTTCTTGAGAAAGGCTTGTACCGCTAAATATTTTCCTCTCAGGACTGCCTTTGCTGTGTCCCACAGATTTTGAACCATTGTGTTTTCATTATCATTTGTTTCCATGAATTTTTTCAATTCTTCTTTAATTTCCTGGTTGACCCATTCATTCTTTAGAAGGATGCTGTTTAGTCTCCATATATTTGGGTTCTTTCCAAATTTCCTCTTGTGATTGAGTTCTAGCTTCAGAGCTTTGTGGTCTGAAAATATGCAGGGAATGATCCCAATCTTTTGATACTGGTTGAGACCTGATTTAGGACTGATGATGTGATCTATTCTGGAGAATGTTCCATGTGCATTCTGTTGTATTGGGTAAGGTGTGTGTATAATGTGTATTCTGTTGCTTTGGGATGAAATGTTCTGAATATATCTGTGGTCCATCTGGTCCAGCGTGTCATTTAAGGCCTTTATTTCCTTGTAGATCTTTTGCTTGGATGATCTGTCCATTTCAGTGAGGGGAGTGTTAAAGTCCCCTACTATTATTGTATTATTGTTGATGTGTTTCTTTGATTTTGTTATTAATTGGTTTGTATAGTTGGCTGCTCCCACGTTGGGGGCATAGATATTTAAAATTGTTAGATCTTCTTGTTGGACAGATCCTTTGAGTATGATATAGTGTCCTTCCTCATCTCTTATTATAGTCTTTGGCTTAAAATCTAATTGATCTGATATAAGGATTGCCACCCCTGCTTTCTTTTGATGTCCATTAGCATGGTAAATTGTTTTCCACTCCCTCACTTTAAATCTGGAGGTGTCTTTGGGTCTGAAATGAGTTTCTTGTAGGCAACATTTGGATGGGTTTTGTTTTTTTTTATCCATTCTGATACCCTGGGCATTTAGCCCATTAACATTCAGGGTAACTATTGAGAGATATGAATTTAGTGTCATTGTATTGCCTGTAAGGTGACTGTTACTGTATATTGTCTCTGTTCCTTTCTGATCTACTACTTTTAGGCTCTCTCTTTGCTTAGAGGACCCCTTTCAATATTTCCTGTAGATCTGGTTTGGTGTTTGCAAATTCTTTCAGTTTTTGTTTGTCCTGGAAGCTTTTTATCTCTCCTTCTATTTTCAATGACTAGCTGGATATAGTATTCTTGGCTGCATGTTTTTCTCGTTTAGTGCTCTGAATATATCATGCCAGTTCTTTCTGGCCTGCGAGGTCTCTGTGGATAAGTCTGCTGCAATCTAATATTTTTACCATTGTATGTTACAGACTTCTTTTCCCGGGCTGCTTTCAGGATTTTCTCTTTGTCACTAAGACTTGTAAATTTTACTATTAGGTGACAGGGTGTGGACCTATTCTTGTTGATTTTGAGTGGGGTTCTCTGTGTCTCCTGGATTTTGATGTTTATTCCCTTTGCCATATTAGGGAAATTCTCTCCAATAATTCTCTCCAATATACCTTCTGCTCCCCTCTCTCTTTCTTCTTCTTCTAGAGTCCCAATTATTCTAATGTTGTTTTGTCTTAGGATGTCACTTACCTCTCGAATTCTGCCCTCGTGGTCCAGTAGTTGTTTGTCCCTCTTTTGATCAACTTGTTTATTCTCTGTCATTTGGTCTTCTATATCACTAATTCTCTCTTCTGCCTCATTTATCCTAGCAGTGAGAGCCTTCATTTTTTTATTGCACCTCAGTAATAGCTTTTTTTATTTCAACTTGGTTAGATTTTAGTTCTTTTATTTCTCCAGAAAGGGCTTTTATATCTCCCAAGAGGCTTTCTCTAATATCTTCCATGCCTTTTTCGAGCCCGGCTAGAATCTTAAGAATAGTCATTCTGAACTCTATACCTGACATATTACCAATGTCTCTATTGATTATGTCCCTAGCCTTCGTTACTCCCTCTTGTTCCTTTTTTTTGTGGTGAAATTTTCCACCTTGTCATTTTGTCCAGATAAGGGTATATGAAGGAGCAAGTAAAATACTAAACGGGTGGCAAAGATCCCAGGAAAATGTGCTTTAACCAAATCAGAAGAGACCCCAAATCGTGGGGGGGGGGAGAACAGGGATAAAAAGAGGTTCAGAAAAAAAGAGAAACAATTAAAAAAAGAAAATGAATAAAGAAAAAATATAAAAAAGAGAAAAATATATATTAGATAAATTAGCTTAAAAACGTTAAAAAAGAAAAGGGTAAAAGTTAAAAAAATTTAGCAGAAGAAGAGAAAAAAAATGAAAAAGAAAAAAATTAAATTAACTGCAAGACTGAAAAATCACAGGCAGAAAGCCATGAGTTCCGTGGTTTGTTTTCTCCTCCTCTGGAATTCTGCTGCTCTCCTTGGTATTGAAACCGCACTCCTTGGTAGGTGAACTTGGTCTTGGCTGGATTTCTTGTTGATCTTCTGGGGGAGGGGCCTGGTGTAGTGATTCTCAAGTGTCTTTGCCCCAGGCGGAATTACACCGCCCTTACCAGGGGCCGGGCTGAGTGATCCGCTCGGCTTTGCTTTCAGGAGCTTTTGTTCCCTGAGCGCTTTCCGTAGAGTTCCGGAGGACGGGAATACAAACGGCGGCCTCCTGGTCTCCGGCCGGAGGAGCCGAGAGCCCGGGGCCCCGCTCCCCAGTGCGCCCTCAGCGAACAGCGCCCAGTTACTCCGTCTGCCTGACCTCCGGCCACGCTCCGAGCTCACCGAGCCTGCGGCCGGTTCAAGGTAACCCCGAGCTGCGAGCTCACTGTCGGCTCCGTCTCTGCAGCCGGCTTTCCCGCTCCAATACCCGCAAGCTCTGCGACACTCAGACACCCCCGATCCTTCTGTGACCCCGCGGGACCTGAGGTCACGCCGACCCCGCGTGGGCTTCGCCCCGGTTTAGCCTCCGGAGCGACGTCCCTCAGCGGAACCGACTTTTAAAAGTCCCGATTTTGTGCTCCGTTGCTCCGCCGCTTGCCGGGAGCCGGCCCCTCCCCCGGGGTCTGTCTTCTCCGCCAGTCCTACCTTTCAGAAAGTGGTTGTTTTTCTGTTTCTAGAATTGCTGCTCTTCTTCTCTTCGATCTGCCGACGGAGTTGCAGGTGTCTGCAATCTCTAGATGAGCTCGCTAGCTCATCTCCTGCCGGCCGAAGCAGTCTCAGCTGCTGCTTCTCCGCCATCTCGACTCCTCCCGCGCTGTCTTCCTTTTTAAGCTCTTAACGTCCTCAGTGTGTCCAAATTACACTAAGACTTTCTCTTCAGCTCTCATTATTGTGCTTGGGTTGCCTGTTGTGAGATGCCTGTGTTTTTGCTTCACACAAACGGATGCTCGAGGTGGCCCTGGGCAGAGCCCTGCCCCCTCCGCCGGCGGGCGAGGCTGGGCTGTGGGACGGCGGTACAGGCTGGTTTGCACGAAAGGCTCCTCATCCGACCGGAACCCTTCGCGGAGCATCCTTGTGTCAAGGGGCACTGGGGAACCCTTTGTGACACCCAGTATAGCTGGGGTCTCTGGGCCGAGTGGGGCTCCCCCTCTGCCTCCCGCACCCAATGCGGACCCTAATCCCTCTCTGTGCGCAGACCCCTCGCTCTGCCCATCGGGGAGCTCTGGTCCTGCAGCAGTGACGGGAGGATGTGCCCAGAGATTGCAAACAACTACCATCAACAGCCAAACTATGGGAAGAGCCCAGATGTCCATCAGCAGACGACGGGATGAAGAAGCGATGGGCCCCCCACACGGAATGGGACTCGGCCTTCAGCCTTCAGAGAATGGGCTCTGGCCACGTGCCATGAGGTGGATAGAATCAGAGGGTATTTTTCTGAGCAAAATAAGTTAATCAGAGAAAGACAATCATCATGATTTCACGGAGGGCTGCTGGAGGGGAGGGGAAGGGGGCTGGGGTCGCTGGGGGAGGGGCACGAAGGAGGACACGTATGTGATGAGCCCTGGGTGTGACATGCGGCTGATGAACCCCTGACCTCTGCCTCTGAAAACAATAATATATTATATGTTAATTAATTGAAGTTAAATTAAAAAAAAAATTGCTGATGAGCCTAAATCCATGCTCCCAGGGCACAGGAAGTCAAGCAAAGCCCCAGAGAAAGGGGTTCCAGGTACCCGGCAGTGAGGACGGGCTGCGTGGGGTCTCCCCTCCCCCGCTGAACCAAGGATTCTCGTCCCTGCATATGGTGTGGTTCCTATATGTCATGGTAAAAATCCCCAAATCAAAAGAAAAGGACCCACCCATCCAGTTCTCTTATATGTTACAGGAACTTGTGTACAAATGATAACTTTTCTGGAGCTCCCCGGATTACAGACTTCCCGGGAGCTGAGTTTGTGCCTGTCCTGGGCCCAGCCAGCTCGGGCAGAGTGGCCCCAGGGACCCTTCAGTGGGAGAAAAAAGCAGCATGGACCTACTATCCTCTCCTTTGTGAATGTGAACAGAAAGGTGCTTTAATTTTTGTGATTTATTTTACTCTTTACCCCTTTTGTTAGGGCTAAGCTCGAAGGAAAAGAAACCAGGGTAAATCACTGGTTAATGCATTAACGATTTTAAAAAACCTTCTACTTGCCATACATTGCACAGTTGGCCAGAGCATCTGTGATTTTTAAAAATCTTATTTTATTTCATTTTTCCATGGCCTTAAGCTCCTGGACACCTTTCTCTAGAGCTTTGCTGCATTTCTCACACATTTCTCAATAACCCTACAGTAGCTGGTGGTGGGATAAGGGTTGGGCATCCCCCAGACAAATGATAAATTCCAAGAGAAGTGGAAGTGGAGTAGCATCCATGAGAGTTAAAGACAGAACTCCTGGGCGGTCCAGCACTGCCGCTCCCGGTACGTCCCCCGCAGACGTGGGCGTGGGGACTCAGTGGACACGAGCTCCCGTGGGCACAGCAGCGCAGGGAGTGAGAACAGCCCCGAGTGTGCGGTGGTTGGATGGACGACGTGTCACCTACACAAACACAGACGTTCCTGAGCCCCAGACGGGAATGACGTTTTGCTACAACAGGGCTGTAAAACGTGAAAACAGGAATGCAACACGCCAGCCACGGGCCAGGTGCTTCCTGATCCCACCGGCACGAGGTGCCTGTGACAGGCCACTGGGCGAGGTGCAGCCAGGGGTGGGAGGGGGAGCAGAGGATCTGCCGCTTCGTGGGGAGATGAACGGGTTAGAGCCGCAGGTGGAGACCCCGTGTCGGGACTGGATCCAGCGTCACCAAATGCCGGCACAGACACGGCTAACCTGGTAACTGCTGTTACATACGACTTATCACAACAAACATTAATACCTCCTACGGCTTGTTTTTAAGATTTTGTTATTTGAGAGAGAGAGAGAGAGAGCGAGAGAGAGAGCAAGTGCACCCAGGGGTGGGAACAGAGGGACAGGGGCAAGCGGACTCTGCACTGAGTGCAGAACTCGATGCGGGGCTCAACCCCAAGACCCCAAGGTCGTGACCGGAGCCGCATCCAGCAATCGGACGCCTGACGGACCGAGCCGCGCGGGAGCCCCACCCTGCAGGATGTGTGTGTGCTCGGAGCTCACGATCAACATCACGATCCTAGGGTCTGACAGTTTGGTTGTTCGCAGAGAGCAGCGAAGGGCTCCCTGTTTACTGAGTAAGCCTTCCATTGTTGCTACCTAGTCCTGCAAGGCAGACCTTGAGGCTGCAGCTCTGATGGGGACAGCAGGGCAGCCCACAGATGGCCCAGCAGCCTGCTTGCTTCGGGCATTTCCCTGTGTGCAAAGTGCAAGGGTTCGGTAAGTTGTTGCAGGAGCAGAGGCCATCCGGGAGGCCAGAAGACGGCGTGTTACCTGCGCTGGTTTGCCACCTGCTTGGCAGTCCAGCCACACCAGCTGAAGCTTCAGGATTTGAAGCTGGTGCACGTTCCCAGAAGACTTCCATCTTCCAGGTACACCCTGTGTGTGAGATCGCCCTTGTTCGCTGCTGTCACCTTGGAATGGATATCCGATTTATTTTACAGGTAAGAAAACCAAGTTTTAGAGCACTGAGCAGGCTCCTTTGCACCTGGACTGACGGAACCGCAAAGCCAGGCTCTGAAGCCACGGCCGGCACACCTGAGACCACCGCGATGTGCCTGGGAGGCACCCAGTGTCTTCACGCTCGGCGCTGTGTCCTGAGCACTGGGACAGTCCTGGCTCATGGGTGGCAGCCAGACCACTGTGCAGACGGAGGAGTGCACAGACGGATGAAGGAAAGCGAGCGTGCGGTCAGAACTTAGTGCAGACCAAGTCAAAAGCGATAAATCAGTCACTGGGGTACAGAATCCGGCCCTTAAAATCCCACCCAATATTTCTGTGCTCACGTTAATGACAGTGCCGTATTCAAATGATCAACTTGGTGTCAAGATACATATTTTTTAAAGCTAATTTAATGATTCAAAGTTAGAAATCGTTCTGCATTTTAGGCATCTCTGCAGCGTGATACACAAAGGACGCACTCCGAGCCCCGACGATTCAACGGCAGGCAGCGTGCCCCTGTCAGGCCAGAAACCCCATCTCCACCTGCAGCTCCCCCTCGCCTGTCTGAACGTCGATAATTCACCGTTCGAGGGCAACGGGCCCATTAACACAGAACAGCTTGAGAATACACTCTTCATTGATCAGATAAACAAGTCATGAGATATTTTATTACAAAATGATGGACCAATTTAGCCCTCTTTTCACCAACAATGGACTTATATTGAATGTGAAATGGCAAGAAATTTGCTTCCTCAGGGAGCTATCATAAGAAATACAAAGTGAAAGCGTATCAAGAAAATGCTTGATCTAACCGGATTTGTATTGAATTCAGCCCACATTTAAGTCAGACCCCTGATCAACTAAAGTCCGATGGAGTGTGGGCTCTTTTCTCTTTGTTCATCTTGCTCTGGATCATTTGCAATGTTTTGCTTTATAGCTCTGTCATAATTTTGGCTTTTTCTGGGTGTTCCTTATTGAAATGCATTAATGACATTGGTGACTTAAATAAGCATTATTTGTTATAATTCTAAGATCATTTTAGGTAAATGATTGACTTGACTTTAAATCTATTTCATGAAAATTATTTTTTACTTAGAAATATAACAGTTATCATGGTAGCAAAGATGTATTTATGCAGTGCTGACTTTTTACGTGTTACAGCAACGGCCCCACAACAACTATGCGGGAGGCAGATAGAATCCAGGAAGCTGGGATCAGTCTTTCCAACATTCTTTCTGAGTAAGTAGTCAGAGAACCCCCCTCCTACAGAGATTCGGACCCTGCCAGGTGGAGCGAGGCACACCGAGAAAGCCCGTGAGTGCAGAGTGGCAAGTGAGCATGGGGCCACATGGGCTGCGGGGTGTGGTTCTGGGGACGCTGGGCAGAGCAATCACTCCAGCACCTGGTCTTGGCTGACCTTGGAATGCCTGATGAGGAGTCTACAGGATTGCGTGGGGCAGTCCCATTGCTACAGGGGAAGCCATCCCAGGACTGAGGGTGTCTGACGATGTCCGATGGGTCAGAACCTGTGTGTTCAGGGCCCCACATGGTGGAACAGGAAACAAGTTCCAGGCAGACTGAGGGACTATGTTAGAGGTTCCTGCAAAGTCAGGACTTTGGAAGAATGGGACCTTCCATGGAAGGATGAAGGAAACATGCCCTTTTGGAGCAGGTTGCCCCTCGCGGTTTTGACGCTGGTAGACAGTCGAAGGAAGAAATCCTATCCATTCTGCTACACCGAAGCAGAAGCAAACATGGGTCTTTTCTGAAGGAATACACTTTAAACAATGACTTCAAAGAGTTTCACAGATGAAGTTCCATGAAACATGAGATCAAAACATAGAGAAAATGAGTCGTTACAACCAAGAAGAGGCAGAAACACACACACATCAGATGCTAGTATCACAAAAAAGATAAAAAAATGCATATATGTAGTACATTTAAAAAAACAAAAAAGGAAATTTATAATATGAAGTAGCAGAAGCTATCAAAACTGACACATCAAGTTGACAGCCAAATACGACTTCCAGAAATTAAAAATACAATAATCAAATCATACAGGGGGTGGGTCACATAGAATTTCAGAGAGAATTGGAGCTGAAGTTATTACATGTGAAATCCGGAGGACCAATCTTGGGAAATGCCCCATAATGCCCCACCCAGTTAGAAAGAGGTGAAAGATAAGCAGGAGCTAAAGGATCCAGCGCAGAGACTAGGGATGGGGTGAAGAGGAGATGCGCAGACAGGCACACCGGGGATGCTCCAGAATTAATAGCAGACACCAGATCTCAAGCTCATGAAGCTCCACGAGTCCCAAGAAAGATAAAAAGAAATTCACACCTACAATAATGTGATTGAAAAGCGCTACGGAGGAGAGTAAGACTGGTCTTCTCAGGAAGACACAGAGGTTTACGGCCACGGCGAGAGCCATCAGACAGCAGTAAGCTGAGGACCTCTCAGAGCTGACCCAGATGGGGGACTGGTTCATCATCAGGCAGCCCGGGTGGGGAGCCTCATTGTGCCTGAGGCACCAGGGGGAGTGAGCAGGAGGCCATCCCTGCCGTAGCGCAGCTAAACGAGCCCAGGCTGTGTGCCATTCAAACGTCCTCTCACAGAGCCCTACAAAGGTAGTTCTCTAAACAGCTAACTAATTCCAGAAACTGAAATGCAAGCAAAAAAATTTGTACAGTATTTTCTAAAGGAATACAACACAATCTAGCATCAATGATGTAAAATCAACAATTTCCGGCACCCAGGAAAAATATATCGGGCATGCATAGAAGTGGGAAAGTGATCCGGGACCAGGAGAGACATCAGTCTGGGTGAGAGCTGTTCAAAAGCTGGGCGCCCCTGCCTGTGCCCACCCCCCCACTGTGTCTCTCTCTGTCAAATACATAAATAACATCTTAAAAAAACAGCAAGCTGGCTTCTTGTTAGCAACCACGGAGGCTGGAATAGAGTGGCCCAACATCTTCCTAGAAGAAAATAACTCTTCAGCCCCAAATATCATATCCAGTGAATATACTGTTTCAGAATGGAGGCAAATAAAGACATTATCAGATATAACTAAAAGCACTTGTCACCGGCAGATGTCCGTACTACAGGAAGTGCTGATGGTAGTTCTTCAGGATGCAGAATTGCACCAGATGGAAACCAGAATATGAGAAAAAATAGAGCAGCAGAAATGGCAGATATCTGAATAAATTCAAAATGCTTTTTTGCTTTTTGTTTTTCCCTCTTGATTTTATATAGACCATAAAACTACTTAAAAGAAAAACTGTAACATTGTCTCATGGATGTATGATATATGTAGTTGTATTTTACATAATTGTTCTAACATAAAGGGTAGGAAACATGGATATAATTGTGTCAAGGTTTCAATATTTTATGTGTCAAGGTTTCAATATTTTACCTGAAAATGTACCCATTAAAAGTTAAGAAGGTATATTGTGAACTCTAGAACAACCATGACAAGAAATGGAATTCTATAAAATTTGTAGGAGTGTGATGCGTGACAACCATAGGCCAAGGGAAGGAATGAGGAGAGACTGATGATAGGGAGATGATGGACACAGATACATAATCGATGGCAGATGGGTGATAGAAGACAGGTGATAGATGATGGGCAGATGGTGGAGAAGGACGACAAACAGACGAGCACATAGATGATTCAGACGAAAGACAAATGATAGGTAGATAGATGGCTCTTGAGCTTGAATCAATCGAAGAGGCACAATTTCATAAAAACATTAAATGAATCTAAAATAAAGCAGAACTGAAGACAACAAATAGAAAATACAGAAAACACTTTGCAAGACATGGATTTAAATCCAAGTCATCAATAATGACACTACCTGGAAATAGCTTGAAAATTCTGGTTAAAAGTCAGATGTTATAAACATGGATAAGAAAGCAAGATCCAACTAAATCAGTACACAAAAAACTCACTTGAGGGGTGCCTGGGTGGGTTAAGCCTCTGCCTTTGGCTCAGGTCATGATCCCGGGGTGCTGGGATCGAGCCCTGCGTTGGGCTCTCTGCTCAGTGGGAAGCCACTCCACCCCACTCCCGCCCTGCCTGCCTCTCTGCCTACCTGTGATCTCCGTCTGTCAAATAAATAATTAAAAAAAAAACTTTAAAAAAAAAAAGAAACTCACTTTAAAAGTAAAATGATAATAAATTACAAGTAAAGGATGGGTACTTACCTATCACGTAGATGCTAACCAAAGGAAAGCTGAATTGGCTGGATGAATATCAGAAAATTTGAATTCCAGAATAAGGAATATCACCAGGATAAAGGGGAACGATTTGCCAACAGTAAGGGGCTCAATTCATGACAAGAACACAATAGTCCAAAATGTATATAGCACAACAGCAGGGTTTCAAAGGACATGAGCAAGGACTGATGGGAATGAGAAGAGAAATAGAATAATCCACAATCATAATTACAAATACCACCATTCCTCTCAGAAATTGGTAGGACAAAGTTAATAGAAAATCTGTAAATGAAAAGTTTGAACAGCACTATCAACCAACTTAATTTTCAGAAACACAGACAAGTTCCCAAGGTAGATCATATTCTGGGCCCTAAGTAAGACTCCACAAATTCAAAAGGATTGACATAATAAAAACTATGTCTTTGGTTGTTAATAAAATTAATGTAGAAATCATTAACAAGATGTTTGAAATTTCTTCACATGCTTGCACGTTAAAGCACCCAGTCTTAAATAGATTAGGCATCTCACCTCCCTCCCACTTGCTAATTAATGAGAAATTAGCAAGTGTTCTGATCTGAATGAAAATGAAAACACAACACACCAATATGCAGCTAAAGCTGTGCATAGAGGAAAGTTTATAGCATTAAATGTTCTTATTAGATAAAGAGAAAGCCTCATGTTGATTCTCTAAGCTTCTTATAAAAACTAGAAAAAGAAAAACAAATTAAGTCTAAGATAAGCTGAAATCAGAAAGATGGTAGAGAAAAGTGGGTGACATACAAGACTGGCTCTTTGGAAAGATCAGCTCAGTGATCAGCCTTTCACCACGACGATCATCTACTTGGGCTTGTGTGTGCAGTGAGTGGTGGTGAGGCAAGGCCAGGGGAGTGTGCAGGTGGGCTGGGCTGTGCTTTAGTGGTTCAGAAGAGACCCGGGAGCGGTTGGTCACATTTTTCTGGGATTCTGGTAAGGAATGTATGAATTTTTACTTTTCTTCCATTCCCTGGATCATGTGTCTTCTCTAGTATCCATGAATAGCAACCTGCCTCCTTTTGCCTATGGGGTTACTGTGGCACCGTGGTCATCCAAGCACTTTTTTCCCACTCCTCTCCTGGCCCTGGACTCACCCTAGGAGTTGAGCCTTCCAGGAAGTGTGCTCATACCTGCAGATACAGTTCTGTGCAGGACTGGGGGCAATGCACTGCCGCCATCTTGCTGAGGCCACACGACTGATGACCCAGCTTCTTGCCCTGGGGCCCCTCCCTCAGCCCAGGCCTGCTCTCACAGTGACAGACATCTCGGGACCCCAACTGGGAGGAGTTTTCACACTTAACTGCAGCCTCAGTGCCCCATTCTGTCCTGAGCTAGGACATCCCTCCTGGCCCCAAGTACTCCCACAAATCCCAGGTCTGCAACGGTGCCCTTCTCTTCTGCAGAGTTATGGTGGTGGCTGACCGTGTGCAAATTCCCTGCCATGTTGGGGATGCTCTGAGGGTGTGTGTGCGTGCGAGGAGGGGGTGAGCTTGCACACCTGCTTTACCACTTGGAACCATGAATCTGTAAAACTGGTTGGTAACCGATCACCCTGACGATCGAGGAACTCCAGCTGATGTCGGGATGTTTGCGATTGGCTCATGGTGCACGCAGACGCTCTAGGTCGCCACGCCATGAGTAGATATCAGGACGGCTGCCTGGCTTGCCCACCCTCCTTCACAGGCTCCCATCAGTGCCCCACAGAGAGGTGCTCCTGGGGGCGTGGCCACATGGTCCATCTGGAGCTGCGCTCCTCCGTGTGGGGGCACTGAGTCTGTGGTGCTCCATCTGCCCACCTCCACCTGCCCAGTCACTCCCGGTGCTTCTCGCAGACCCGCTGGCTGTGGGCAGGAGAGTCAGGCAGGTCCAGCTGTGATGCGTCCCTCCGTTGCTGACATCTGACCCTCCAGCTCCACTTGCCTTTGATTCTGCATGCCTGTGTCTGCGGGGCTCTCCCAGGACCTTTTGGACGGTGATGGCTTCTCGGGCCACAGGACCCAGGACAAGCAGGTCCCAGGCCGCCGGCGCTCAGCTCTCAGCCTGCAAAGTGGACGGATGAACCCGGAGGGGAGGAGGATGCGGTCTCTGGAGACCAGCTCGCCTGCCAGCTGTGCTCCTTCTGCCTGTAGAAGGTCCTTTCTCTGCCTTGAAGACACACCTGGTTGCCCAGGGCAGTCCCTCCACGGCTGGGCTCCAAACTTGGGTCAGCCTCTCTCTGCCTATCCCTGGTCCAGGGCTTTTCTGTCGCTCAGCAAGACCGTGCTGGACACACAGATTAATGTTGCATGAGACAGTCACAGTTTCCTTAGATCGTGGGCTCATCTTTAAAATGCGCATGGCGTCGGGCAGTCTGAGCACCGTGCCGTCTGCCAAAATGCCTCCTTCAGCAACGCAAGTCAGCAGGCTCTGGACTTGGAAAGCAGAGTTTGCTGTGAGATGGAGGTTTTTAGAGAAAAAGGACTGAATTAAAAAACTACAATTCAAACTCACATAATTTAACTTGTTTGTGCCCAATCAATCTTGGCATCATGATACTTTTTTTTTTTTAAAGGTAGCATGGTTTCCTTGAACTCTGAGTATATTAGATATAAGTTACAAATGTGGATGCATCCCGGTTTATGTACTAATGTTTATTATAAATTGGACAATTTCTCAGGGGATGAACAACAAATTAATCTTGTAGGTTTTGATGTCTTAAAGTAAAAAAATGAATTGAACAGTAACTCATTGATATTTAGAAAATAGTAGACATATCTTGCAGTTTATTTCTTCTCCTGCTGAAAACATTTGGGATTTAAACAACTATTTATTTTACAGTACAGACAAAAAAGATTGTACTTCTGACAAGAAGGCTCCCTGGAGAAAGAGCCTTGCGTGGAGGAAATGAGTCTCACCGAAGCCGGAACCCCTTCCCTCACGCTCTCCAGCGGCCGTCTGGGTCAGTGACCCCGGCTGGGGAGCACTTAAGCTCCTTCCTTTCCTGGGAAAGGCATTTCGGGTGCAGCGGGGGGAATTGCCGCCTTCCCCTCTAGGACTGCCACCCAGATCTTGCCCAGGTGCGTGGTGTCTCAGGTGAATGAGACCCCGACGAGACCCCCGTGGCAGCAGTCACCAGCGCCCTCGGGGCTTGGGGCCCCCTAAGGCAGGGGTGCACCCACGCGGGAGTGGAGGCCCATCCTCGGAAGTCACGGCCCCTGCCGATTCGTGGTTCATCAGACCCGCTTGCACTGTCCTTGCTGTTTTTAGTTTTATTTTTGGGTTTGTAGGTTTTTCAGGCCATGGTCTCCAAAACCAGAATGACGTGAGGACAGCGATTAGTCTGCTCGCTTTGGCCATTTCCCCGGCGGACTGCGTCGGTTTTCTCCTCCAGTGGTTTACGGCGCCTTTCAGGCCGTGCCGTGATCACAGTGTGGCATCCCATCGATTACTCCAAACAAACCCAAGTGCGGCCGAGAGCGGCCCGCCCCACACGCGGCCGGGGAGACCAGCCCGAGCAGCCCATCGTTGCTCCAGATACGAAAATCAATAGGATAATTCAGAGTGTAAGAAGAGTGATCTGACTTGTCAGGTTTACTTATTTGTATTTATGTTTTAAAATGGGATGAAACACCGATTGCTCCTCTTCTCTCTGCACATTTCTAGCAAAAGCCAAGAATTTTCCTCAAATGTGAAAAATAAGGCAGCCAGTCCATCAAGGGCTTTCAAGGTTTCGGTGACAGAAGATCGCGGTGATTATAAGTGCTCACCGTGGAGGAGAAGTACTGAGCAGAGGAGAAAAAGGAACCAGATAAATACAATCAGTGGGTTCAGTTCGTTCCAAGAAGAAATAAGGAAAAACAGCCCCCTGTGAGAAACGGCCGCTGCTGGACTGACGGTGGACAGGGGTGACACAGGAGAGTCCCGGCCCAGTACGGGAAGCAGGGAAACGGTCCGGTGCCGGCGGACAGAGACACGTGTCTCCCGGAGGTGGGACCTTGGGGGTCTTTGTTACAATGTGGTTTCACTTTTGCGCCAGGTGGGCGACGTCCCTGACACATGCCTTGGGTTTCAGCCCCTTCGTGGCGGTCTAGATGGCTGATCCCAAGCCGACCTGGTTTGCTCCCACGGCTGCATCTCAGAGATGGAGGACTCCGGACCCGGGGCGGGGAACAGCCTCCCCTCGGGCAGCTCCGCCTCTGGGCGCACTTGCTGTCCTCAGTCTGGAGGCTCCCTGATGCGTGTGGGCTGCCTGCCTGCGGCATGTGTCCGCGCCATGGACGGAGCGCTTGGGCAACACCGAGGGCCTGGCTTTCCTTGGATCCCAAGGAGCCAGAACAACAAGACGGCTCGAATCATACGGGAAGTCCCGGCCAGTGACGGGAGAGGAGCATCTCTCCTCTCCCTTCCTGAGCCTGGGTTCTGGAAGGGGGGGCTCTAGGGCCGCCACCTGGTAACCTTACGGATAGGGGCCACCTGGCAGAGGGACCTGTCAGTGGGCTCCAGATATTGCTAACATAACATCAAGAAGCAGCAACTAAGTGCCGACACTTGGGACCTGAGGGCTGGGTGCTGGCGAAGGCGGGGACGGGGGGCAGAGGGTCCCACAGAGGGGAGGACCACGGTCCCCTAGAAGGCACGGTGGTTTCTCCCCTGCAGGTTCTCCGTGGACAGTCTGGCCCTCAGGGTGTCCAGGTGCCGCTCTGACCCTGGGACTGAGGGTGCCTTGTGCAGGCCTGCAGGAAGCATCTGTTGGCAGGACACTGCATTTGATGAGGGCCAGGGTCTAAGGTTGGAGGGAGAAGGAAGCAGAAGGGACCGGGATGGGAAAGAGGTGACACAGAAGGACCATAATGGCCCCCTTGCGTCCTGAGCAGAGCAGCGCCTGGGGTGACACAGGCACCGGGGTGGACTGTCACTGCCACACTCAGGGACCCAGGGCCGTGGCCATCATCTGCACAGGCTTGCTCCTGAGCAAACACCTCCGGTGGGTGTCCTGAACCGTGAGGGGCTCACCGCTCAGCAGAGCCCTGCAGGGTGCTGGACCCCGGAGAGGAAGAGGAGCGCGGGGAGGCGGCCCTGCGCTGGCTCCGGAAGGCTTGCTGTGGCTCCTGGGGCTGCCGCAGGAGAAATGGGTCATCAAGGGCCCTTTCTCAGGGAAGGGAGGCAGCCCGGAATGTTCTGGAAACAGGCATCACTGGCGGGCCCCTTCCCTGCAAACACCTGCTCCAGGGGCGGCTTCTGGCTCTCACAGCAGCACCATCTGCACTGGGGGCCTTGGGCAGAGCCTGTCCCTCGGGCGCCGCTGCCCCAGGGACGTCCCGCATCTGCCCGGCGCCTCTGAGCGGGATTGCGGGGCGCGGCGGGCGCAGAGCGCGCAGGCGTGAGGTCCTCACGAGACGCCCCGCAGCCACCCGCGGCCTATCCAGGCTGAGGGGCTTCTGGGCGCAGGGCCGGGGCCGCTCAGGGAGGGACCGCGGGGCGCCTGTGCCCCGACGCGGCTCACAGAGAAGCGCCTCGTTACTCACGCGTTTGCCTCCGCAGAGCAACGTGCGCCGGCGAAGGTCGACGCGCGGCGAGGCCGGGGGCGCAGGGGGCAGGGGTGCCCCCTCCCTGGCGGGGCCGGGCCGCAGCGTCCGCCTGCGGCTCGCGTGGACCCTGGTCACGGCTCCGTCCCCGCCCGGGCGCCCGCGGGGGCCTCTGCGCAGCGCGTGCCGGTGCCCGCCCGGCCGCCGAGGCCGCTCACCGCGGGGGACAGAGACCAGGGCTCGCGCAGGGCAACTTAACCCCGGTCTCCGGACACTGGAGCCGCCGCTGGCCCCGGGCCCATTGTGCGAAGGATTAGGGGCGCGCGCAGGCGGGGCGCACGAGCACGCGCGCGCGACCCCAGCCGGGAGGGCCGGCCCGCGCCCCCTCCGCGCAGGCCGCCCGGCCTCCTCCCCGCGCCGCGCCATTCAGCAACATGGAGCAAATTAAATCAATGAATTCATCCGAGCAGATGGCCACTTTAACACTCAGTTAGCCTTTAGATAATGGAGCGTTGACTCCGGAATCATAAAATGGATGGCTCGTTTGTACATTTTACTGAAATAGATCGCCGAGGTTAAATAAATGAAATCCCATTTGTCAGGCGGTAATAAATGGTCTCCCCTTCTGCAAACAGCTCTGTTTGGCCTAATAAATACAGGGACGTTACAGCGTCCCTCCCTTGATAGGGTTACAGCTTAATGAAATGGCCTTCCCTCCGCTTGTTTGTTCCTCCTCCTGCACCGCGTGATAAGTAGCAAACCAACGAAGCTTGTAATTACAATCTTACAGAAACCCGGCCAATCTGTATATAAATCTCACCCTCCAATTACAAGATGTAATAATTTTGCAGTCAAGCTGGTAATGAGGTCTAATATTCGTGCCTGCGATAATCCCCCCTGGTTGCTGACTCTATCAGATGTTAGCTTTGTAATTATACTGGCAGAAAATCATTATTTCATGTTCAGCAGAAAAATGAGGTTGGTGGGAAGTTAATTTTCTCTATGCTCTGTGAAGCATAGACAAAATTTTAATGATTTAATCATTATGGTTATCCCTTCTGCAATTGACCCACGTTACTTGTGCAGAAACATTGGCACATTTTAAAAGTCCCTGTTACCCGATAAAGCTTGCCAGGTATGCGGCTTTTAATGCAAGAATAACTATACAATTAAACTATTACCCTGCTGGTACGAAAAATTCATTTTCTTTTTTAGTTTTCATTATTTGCGTGTATGATTCATGGAAATGTTTACATCTTGCCCACACTGCAATAAATGGCTAAGTTTAAAAAAAAATTGAATTACATTTTCCCGATTATGTCCACCCCACAAAACATCATCATTGAAGAGCCATGTAAGGCGATGGCCTGAGAAGTTAGGGTTACTTCATTTTGCATGAGAAATGAGGACAAAAAGCGGGGAATGGCCCATACCCCATTTTGGGAATGTGATTTCTTACCTGTAAGCTTTGCTATTCCTAAGGTTGCATGTTGCAGTGTTTAAAACAATGCACTTTTCAGGGTACTTAAATAATTTACTTCACACAGTATTTTCTTTCCATATTTTTGGTGACTCTCTGGTGACACGGGGAAATCACACATGCACACTTGGCATTTCAAGCTACTTAGAGGCTAAAGAAGAGTAAAGTTATTAGCATCACACTCTGTAGGAAGTGGAATTTCATGGTAGACTTTTGAAAATGTAGAGTTCCTTCCCCCTGTGCTGTATTTTGCGGTAAAACTAGCTTTATTCTGGAACTCCTAAAAACGTCAGTGAAGCAAGGGCACTCAGGGTAGACTTGTGTCCCTGCTTCTAGGTTTACCGTCCACCCTGCTCTGTGAATACGACGTCTTCTGAGCCAGACTTGGCCAACCTGCCTTCCTAGGACCCCCAACTGTCTGGGCTGGGCTGCGGGCGTGGGGGGGGTGCAGAGCAGCCCACGTGTGGTGGGCAGAGCAAAGGTAAGCCACACAAATGGGGGGAGGGACATTCAGGAGGTAAACCAAGGTGATCGTGGGGAGAAGACAGTCCCCCTTTGGTGGATTAGCCTTTGCCAAACCTTGTCCTTATGGAAAGATGGGCAGATAAACTTTTACACACAGTGTAATTTTAATTTCCAGCTGACTTATGTGAATTAACCTATCACGGAACTTGGTTTCTTCCTTCACAAAGAGCCAGTCACAACTCTTGGGACATTAAGATAATAGAGTTTTTAGGGTGCAAGCCAGTGTGATGCTTCTGAATGGACAGTGTGTCAGTCACTTGCATCAGGACCATGAGTGTCCTGTGAAACGCAGAAGGGGGCTCACACCAGCGTGGGGCTTGTGTCTGCGGAGCAACGGGGCGCTGTCGCAAAGATGGTGGGGAACGTCCCATTTCCCGACACTGTTAGGTTCTCCCCAGGGAACAAGGAGTGGGAGAACATCACTCTCCTCTGTGCTGAGTGTGCTCTGCTGGTGGGCGGAGGTCTCCGGGCTGACTGGGAGGGCTGCGTGAGCTGGCCCCTCCCGGGGGGGCAGGAGTGGTCTGCAGGAGTGGCCCTCTCTGCGGAGGTGGAACGTGGCTGCACTCGGTGCACTTGAGTCCCCCGTGTCTGCCCAACCCTTCGACTCTTCCTTCCCTGTGCCCCGGCTTCCTGACGGGCATTCCTGAAAGCAGGACTGAGTTCTTCCCCACCTGCCCTCTGTGTGGAACAATCACACATGAATCTTGCTTCTCTGACCCCAAAGAAGAAGACATTCAAATGCTGTTGTAGAAGGAAGACCCGAGGGGCTGGGCAGAGTGCCGGGTCCCCGCGCATCCCATCATGGAGGGGCCTGGGCTCGCACCTGCTGGGGCCGCCACACTCTGCTTTTTGCGGGACCTGCCGGCGGAGGCATAGCCGGGTCACCTGCCTTTCCACCAGGGCTGGGTGGTGGCAAATCTTTTTCCCCTGAAGATTTCCCTTTTAATCCTTAGAATCTGTCATTTCTAAGGAAAAATTTCCTTCTGCCTAATTCAAAGAATGATGCATCATTGCTGCTCTGTGTTCTTCTTGAGATAAGTAAGTCGTGGTTATTTTTGACCTTTTCAAGATGGGAGTGGTTAGCAGATCATACTCTCGTCAGAGGGATGGGGTCAGATGGTCAGAACAGCTCATTTGGGTCTCCTCTGCGTGTACACATGAACGTACGTGTGTACTTATCTGTCATCTGTCCGTCCATCCGTCCATCCGTCCATCTGTCCGTCCATCTACCATCACCATGCGCTGTTGGTTTTGCTTCTCCGGAGAACATGTCTAACACCATTGTCAAAACTCAGTATTTATTTCTGTGAAGGTGATGGGGGTTAAGCTACAGAATGAGAGAATTTTCTGCAAAATAAGGACCTTTCTCCTCATTGACAGGCTTTTATGGCTAAAGTACAAGCAGAGATTAGAGAAATATGCTAGCGCCCCATGGCAGCATGTCCATTAAGAGGACCAGAGGGATGTCGCCACGTCTCCATCCCTGGTCTGTGGCGGGGAATCACCAGGCCCAAGAGAGGCTCTTTGGCTCTAAAGGAAGACAAGTTAGTGGGTTTTGACACAAGCATTTTGCTTATATTTGCCTGCGGTTTTATTTTCTCTTAGTTTCTGTCAACTCCTTCAAGCGATTTGTGGAAGCAAGGAGGGTACATGTATACACATCAGCCAAAGGAAAATCTCAAAAATGAGTTGCTTGGGTGGCCATGGAATGCGGGGGTCACATGCCCAGAACTGATGTTTGAGGTCACAGAGGGCAGCTGCTGCCATGTCCCGCATGGTGCATCCTTGGTGCCACGGCGAGATGCCATGTACGTTTGCCCTGGGAAGGTCTAGCCTGAAGCTACTCACAAGCAGGAGTCAGGAAGGTGGTCCGTCTGGTCTGAGTTCTGGCTCAGCGTTTCCCGTGAGAGCAGACACTGCACTGAGTGCATCGTCTCTCCTGACGCGCTGTCCTTATCCAAGCAGCTCCCACAGGGATCACATGCACAGGGGCAGGTTAGCACAATGACTGGGAACAAGAACTTCTTAGAACATGTTAATCGTCCATGTTGATGCAAAAGCCGGAAAAAATCCTTTCTGAAGGCTGAGTAATACTCGGTTACATGTATGGACCGCAGCTTCTTTATCCGTTCTTCTGTGGATGGACGTCCAGGCTCTTTCCACAGTTTGGTGGGTGTGCGCATCGCCGCTATGAACATTGGGGTGTATATGGGGCTTCTCTTCTCTACTTCTGTATCTTTGAGGCGAATACCTCGTAGTCCAACTGCTGGGTCATAAAGTATCTCAAGTTTTAATTTTTTGAGGCAACATGGATGGGACTAGAGGAGATCATGCTGAGTGAAGTAAGTCAAGCAGAGAGAGTCGATTATCATACGGTTCGCTTACTCGCGTAGCATAAGGAATAGCACAGAGGACATTGGGAGAAGGAAGGGGAAAATGAAGGGGAGGAAATTGGAGGGGGAGACGAACCACGAGAGATGGTGGACTCTGAGAAACAGAGTAAGGGTTTTGGAGGGAGGGGGTGGGGGACTGGTGAGCCTAGTGGTGGGTGCTAAGGAGGACACGGATCGCAGGGAGCGCTGGGTGCTATGCGCAAACAATGAATCTCGGAACATGACATCAGAAACGAGTGCAGTACTGTATGGTGACCGACATAACATAACAACAAAAAAAGAAAATATTAGCCACGATTTAACCTGGGTTTGGAGCCAACCCTACTTATGAGTTACATGATCACTCGTTGGCCGTTAGGAGGGCGTGTTCCAGAAGCCCTTTGTCCGCCATGGCCTCTCAGAGGCGGACTGGAAGTCCGTGGTGCAGGGGCCTCGGGAATGGACGCGTTCTGCTGAGCACGGGGCAATGTCTGTCCTGCAACCACCGGGCACGGGCTCTAGAGCCACCCCTACCGACAGGGTCTCCTCCTTTACTACTAACACGTCCTTTGCTCTGTGTGTGGAAGCCAGATGACAGGCTGGCAAAATTGTCATTAGCTGCAAAAAGTTTTCTTCCTATTTTTTATACGAGACCATGATTTTCCTCGATATTGGAAAAATAGAAGACATTACCATTGTTCTTTTCCCGAACTTTCCCTAACTCTCTAATTTCCTAAGCTTCCTGACCTCACTTCTGCACACAGGATCCCCTGCATGCTGCTGGGTGGAGGCCACTGAGGGCCACGTCCGGGCCCACCAATGGCAGGGCGTACCCCTTGCACCCATCATGACCAGAGGCCCCTCCTGGCCACCAGTAGATCTGCTTGGTGAACTTGCAGCCAAAAAAAGCCACCGTCACAGAGGCCCAGAGGACGGGGACGCTGGCCTTCGGTGTGGACTCAGTCTCCAGGATTGTGGTCCCCAACTGGCTGTTGCCAGCAGACGTGCTCAGCTTTGCATTTGCAGGAGGCGGTTCTTAAGAATTCAGACTTTCCGGTAGGACCGGCCAGGGTCTTTCTCTTCCCTGGGCTGGCGGGTGACTCCAGGACAGTTCGGAAGTCCTTGAAGCTCAGCACCTTTCTCTCTGAATACAGAGCTACCAGCTCCTTCCCGTGGCTGCCATGACGGGGAATGGTCACAAGAATCCTGGGGCAGTCAGCGAGGACACAAGTTTGGAGAGAAACCAGGGCCCCACCTTCTCCCTGAGGCCCCTTTTACTAGGGTGCACCTTTGCACATGCGTGTGTGCCCATCCTCGTGCTCACGGACACGGACATGTGCACATACACACATACCAACATCCCCGTGAAAGCAACAGGGCCTCCTTGAATAGAAACAGGACACTGTCCTGACCCTCTCATTTAGCGGGAGAGGCCAGGATTCTGCCACGTGATGCTCGACAAAATGCATCTCTGCGCCTCTCCCTGCCCCAGGCCCCAGACTCCGGCTGCTCCCTCTCCTGCCTCTCCAGGGCTGTGTCCCCTGCCGTGTCCCCAACAGGGCTGTTCCACATCTTCTGACAAAGACCAGCCTGCTGCCTTCTCCCGGCCTTCCCACGAGCAGCTCCGTGCGCCAGTCCGAAGAGGGAGGCAGGGCTGGGAGCTCCCAGTGCCTTCCACACGCTGGACGCGGACGGCCACCTAAACACAGGAGTCCTTTCAGAATACCGTGGACCGGGGCCAGTTTCCGCAATTTTCCCCTATAAATGTCTGGGGAAAGAGCCTGGGTGTTGTAAACAGAAGTTCTACTTCTGCCACTACGTGTGTGTGTTGGTTGGTCTTCCCCTGAAGTGAAGGACCCTGAGTCCCAGCCTGGGGCTTGGGATTCCCAGATCACCTCTGAGGTGAACCCAGGCCAGTTTCCTCCCATCACAAGAGGTGGCAATTGTTTAAAATGACCAAATCTCTCCTTACATGAAGCCCCAGCCCCGCTTTAAAGTCTGACAAGTCTTCCATTTGTTTGTAAAACCTTTCTTATTTGGGGGCTAAGAAATGGTAAGACTCCCCATGGACAGAAAACTATCTTTCTCAATTTCCTGTTTTTTTTTTTGTTTTTTACATCACAAAAAGTTATTAAAGCTCTGTATCAGAATTATACTCTTGACTCCTAATATATGCCAAAATACATTTATCAAATATTTATAGGAAGGTCGCGCATCAAGTAGATGACCTCGAGAACACGAACTATCAATTTGTGCTGCTCAGACTCCATTTGGCGAGTTAAGGGATTAGGAATGAAATTTAAGGAGAAGCCAAAGGGTACATTTATTTATGATAAATATTTTAAGCATCTGTCATAAAGTGTGCCCAACACTGTCTGCACTTGGATGGCTGATTTCCATGTTTTATCTGTCTCTACACCCCAAGTTCTTTTTACACATTTTCACATATAGCTGCTCTGATTTTTCTTGCCCTGAAATTTTTGAGGTTAATCTGCAGGAACTCTCTTGTGACAGCGGAATCCGGGGGCTGGTGGATGAGGATGTGCCCCTCCCCCTCCCCAGCCAAGGGCTCCTTAACGTGAAGCCGTGGAGGGTCCAGACATCTCACAGCAGATTTCGAGGCTGGGCTGACCCAGGCCGGATGCAAACGGCTCTGGGCACAGACGGTGCCCTGTCGTGCCCTCTCCCTCTTGTCGTGATAAGGGATGGTCCTTTTCTCAGTGTCCCTGCCTAGGGGCACAGTTCTGCACTGATTTCATGCCTCAGCTTCACGTAACTTTTATGAGATACACCTCAAGACAAAACACTTTATTTCACTCTCAGAATAAGTATTTATTAACCCCCATTTAAAGTCTTATTTTTAGCAGATTGCTTTTCTTTTTTTCAGAGGAGCATTTGGATTTTGGATTAGAGGGAGAATTTTGACAAACCTGAAGTCCCTTTAATCCTAATAGAGCATGTTGGAGTGGTGTTAAACATGTTTATAAAAAATACATGCATTTGCATTGGCAAGAAATCTTCCAGAAAATGCCAAGAATTTCCAGGCACCTCTCAGATTCTCTAGGTAGTAAGTGATCACTTCCCGGTCTTTGGGAGCGTGTTGGATGGCCTTCACTCACTCCGTATCAAGAAATGCAAGTAGCAAAGTCTTGTGTCACGCTCTTCGAGGCCAGCTCACGATAGCGGTGCCTGTAGATGTTGTTAGATCACCACCGAACAGTAGGTCATTTCAGGGACGGGATATCATTTCTTCTACATCCAGTAAGAACAATCCTAAGGTTTTTCAGAACAAGGAGTAAAAACACATTCTACTTTTAAATACCGCCATAGTTAAAGGGATCTGGTAAAACCCATGGCCTATGACGTTTGCTTGTGACAAACCCCTTCAGCTTCCTTCCTCTGTGAACGTCTTTGTGTCCACTGCTTCCACCTGCTGGAGGTTCCTGGGCTCCCCTTCGGGCACTTGGCAAGACATGGTACCACGTCCGTCCGGCCCCCATGGCACACGGTGGGAAATCCGTAGTCTCTCCACTGGGGATCTCCGCCGGCCGCCAGCTGCTTTTCCTGCTTTCACAACTTGGTCTTTGGTTCTAGTTCCCACCAGTTTCCTTATGAAGGTGCCTGTGGTTCTGTCTGTTTGCTTTTGATTCATCCCGTTGGGGGTTTGCTCACCTCGTGTGAGGCGGCTTCTGTCTTCCAGCCACACTTGAACTGTTTTCAGCCATGATTTCTTCGCACACTTCCACAGCCTCCCCTCTCGCTGCAGACTTCGAGGATGGGACATCGGGTCCTCTGCTGATCCCACATCCGTGGGGCCCTCCTTGGCTCTCCCATCTCTCTTTCTGTTGTCAGGCTGGGTGAATGTTGTTGCTCTACCCTGAGGTCCACAGATTATTATTTCTGCTGCACCTTCGTGGTGCTACTGGGCCCAGCAAGCAGACCTTTCCCTTCTGCTTGCCTTTTCTTTTTTTTTTTTTTATAGCTTCTAGTTCTTGGTTGTGATTTTCTTTCAGTTGTTTCAAGGCAATTTGTAATGGATTATTGAAGAATTTTTAGGACAGCTACTTTAAAATCCTTGTTGGATAATTCAATGTCTGACTCAAGACAGTGTTGCCTACAGCTGATTGTCTGTTTTCAGTCCACTTGGGACCCCTGCGTGATTCTCATGGACTCCACCCTCCATGTGAGGAAAGCCTGGTCCCGATGAAGCCCCCCCATTAGGTGCAGAATGTGGGTCCTGTCCTCCCTTTGTGGTGCTACCTTGTGAGGGCTGGGGGCCCACTGGCCCCTGCTGGTGTTGCCAGAGAGAGCAGGACAGGTTCCCAGCAAGGTGCCTGTGTCTCTCGTTGGTGAAGGAGAGCCGGAGCTCGGGAGGACAGAGAGACTTCCAGGCTGGACACTCGTCATGGGGGGATTCCTACAAGTGTCCCTGGACGCTTCTGGGTCTCTGAGCAGTAGAAGGGCCTCCAGCTCGACATGGGGGGAGGTGAAGACAGACGAGTTTGTGGGACGGGAAGGAGAGGGACACTGTGTTCCCCAAGCAGGAGGACAGTTGCTGGGAGAATCTGGTGAACAGATTGGGGAGAAATGGGACGGGGGACGGGGTGGCTGTGATGTTTCCTCTGAGGATGGGACAAGGGGGGGTTAACAGGAGAGCAGTGCCAGGAAGGTAGACGTGCTGACTCTGCATTCTTCTCCCTGTGCCCTCCGTTGGTGCTGATTAACCAGAAAACCATTTGTGTAGGCGGGGAACATTTTAATGTGTCTGCATGTTTCCTTTAATGTACATTTCACAAGAAACTGAAATCAAATTAGACCATACTGTTGTGGTATTTTCACTTTTTAAGTTAGCAAAATGCCTAGAGGTGCTGAGGACATATGTGACAAAGGAACTTTATTAATCTCTGGGCAGAAAACACATGAAACACACAGCGGTCAGGGCCCAGTGATCCCAGCTGGGTCAAGCCTGCGTCGTGCTGTGGGTCGGGCATAGCCCCTGTGGCACCAGCTAGGCTGGGTCTCAGACGTCCTCCGGGTCACAGGGGAAGTACAGAGTACAGTGCCCTTTACAGAAGCAGGTCTGGTTCTCCAGCAGGACTGAGGGCCCTTGGTCTGTTGGCGGCACAATGGAGGTTGGGGAGAGAAGCTGCCCCAGGTGCGGGGACCCCCAAGGAGGCTGCATGACACCAGAGTGGGCTTTGGATGGGGGGGGATACATCCTAGTTTTCCAGAAAGCACTAAAAGTGAAGAATGGTGACTTTGTTTTGTTTGTAGAACAGTTTTATTTTATCTTTTTATTTATTTTTAAAGATTTTATTTATTTATTTTTTAGAGAGAGAGCACAAGCAGGGGGAGGGGCAGAGAGCAAGGGAGAAGCAGGTTCCCCACTGAGCAGGGAGCCCCATGCAGAGCTCGAACCCAGGAACCTGGGATCATGACCTGAGCCGAAGGCAGACGCTTCACCAACTGAGCCCCCCAGGCTCCCCAGCAGTTTTAGATTCACAGGAAAGCCCAGCAGAGAGCACAGGGTCCTCACATGCCCTCACGCCCCACCCCCATACCAGCATCCCCTTCTCCTGACGTCTTGCTTTAGTGCGGTGCAGTGGCTACAATTCATGAACAGATATTGCTACATTATTATTATTTTATTTTCTTTAAAGATTTTATTTCTTTACTTTAGAGAGAGGGAGAGAGAGGATCTCAAGCAGACTCCCTGCTGAGTGCAGAGCCAAACCAGGGACTCGATCCCGCCACCCCGAGATCACGACCTGAGCTGAAATCAAGAGTCACATGGTCAACCGAGGGAGCCCCCCAGGGGCCTGTTCCCTGCTACACTGTTATTAACTGAAGTTCCATGAGGGTCACTCTGGGTGTTGCATAGTCTGTGGGTTTGGACAAGGGTGTAATAACAGATGCCCACCACTGTAGTAAAATATAGTATTTTCACTGCCTTAAAAATCCTTGTCTTCATAGCTATGCATTTTCCAGAACATCACAGAGTTGGATCCTCATGCGGGGGCGCCGTTCAGACCAGGTTCTCCCAGTTAGTAACGCACCTTTAAGTTTCCCCCGTCTTTTTGTGGCTTGAGAGCTCGTTTCATTTTAGCTTGAATAATGTCCCATCGTCCGGACGGAGCACAGTTCCTTAGTCCATTCGCCTGCTGAAGGACACGCCTCTTGCCCGTCAACTTCTTTGGGGGAAGAGCATCAAGATTAAGATAAATTGGGTATTTTTAAGGGAAAGAGACTGGGCTCTGGACTTTTACTTCTTCGAGCCTCGGTTTTCCAAGGTGCAATCCGGGTGTGCAGAAAAATCAGAAACAAGGACTAAGTATTGATAAACGGCGTTTAGGTCTACTGATAAGTATTTGTTTGCCTTCCCGTTGGGTCATCTAGTGCTTCTGCAAACACTGCAGGGCTCTGCCGAGAGCTCACCTGGTCGTCAGTGAGAAGGACTGACAGCGGAGAGAGTGGGCTGTACGTCCCGGAGACGCGGAAAGTCCCAGGACACTGGTCCCACTCACAGAACGACTTCATACTTTTCATCTTGGGATCTTACCTTTTTACACATCAAACTGGTGTCATCTTACAAGGAAGTTCGCACATGATCTACAAGGACGTCGGGGGAACACAGCTCCCTTGTTATACTGACGCAGGTAACGTGGCTCCCGTGACAATGCCGTGTGTAATGACGCAGGTGGGCTGGGCTCCGTCACACCTGAGGCAGAGCGTGGCACCGTGGCTCAGTCTCAGATGCAGGATTTTGGGGAGGAATATTGTTATTTTTGAAAAAACCTAATAACTTGAACAATAAGCAACCTGACCCCTCCCCCATTCTCACCCCAGCAGAGGTTACGTCACTTTCATGCCCAAATAAAATGGATGGACGTTCACCCGTTAGGGCAAGCCGGGTTCTCCTGCCCAGGGACACAGCAGCCCAGCATCTGGGAGGGGAACATCGACGCACCTGTGGGGCAGGCCGACCCCGCAGGCCGTGGCCTCGATGCCGTCCGCACAGCGGCTGACGCAGACACGTGCCACAGCTCACACATGGAAACTTCCAGTCACACCCGGAAAGTTGGGCAGATGGCATCTCTTCTCATTTAATTTTTTCCCCTCCATTTTTCCCCCTGAAACTCCAGCTCCAGGCCCTGACCCCCCAGTTCAATACCTTTTTTGTGACTCGATCTGATCAGCAGCGTGTTAAACAAGAGAGGCCCTTTATGCGGTGGTGTTCGGACAAGCCCAGCGCCGCCGTAGATCACTAGAATAAACAACTCGGACCCATTCAATTACAGTGCGGGGGCCCGGCCTTTATCTGGCGGTGACATCATTTCAATCAAAATGTAAAATAATACAATCCAGTCGTTGGGAGAGGGAGAGATAGGACACAGACGGCTGCACTGAGTCATTTAATAAAGAGAAGAGGAAGGTGGGGTGGCCCTCCTTCTGACAGCCGGCAAGGCCCCGGTCCCCAAACTCCATTACCTGCTGTAATCGTATTCACAGGAACCGAGTGCAGGAAATTGTCTATTACTTTTTATTAGCGGAAGCTGTTATGCGGGATACAGCCTACTGCACTGTTTTTCCCTTTGTTCGTTTAATTAACAAAAGCATGAAATCTCCCTATTGGAGGCTTCTACTACGTTCCCCTCCGAGCACGGATTTTATTCATTTCCTCTGTCTCCTTTGAATTTCTTTTTTTTAACTGTGATGTTTTTCAGGACTCACAAATCATCGTGAGAAGAAAAACATAATTCGAGGGCAGAGCTGTCGTCTCTGAACCGGGCAGGCGGCGGGCACGGCCAGAGGCGTCTGGGTCCCCGCGGCACTGAGGGTGGAAGGTCCCTTCCTCTTCTGAGGCTCCCGGAGTGAGAGTCGCCCACTCTGTGGGGCTGGTGAGAACCACTGCACGCTCCGTCCGCAGCCCCAGAGCGAAGGGAGAGCGGGGAGGGCGTCGGAACGCGAGCTCCCCACCGGCCATGCGGACCCGCCCTGGGTCTCCCACAGCCCTTCAGTTCACCGATGCATCCACTGCTTTCCCTTGGACGTGTTCACTTGATAGCAATCAATCATTTTCAAAAGGAAATCATCGTTACCCTTCAATGTTTTTGATCATTCTGCAGACCAAGCAGATCCATCACACAAGGAGTGGCTTGTGTGAGCTCCAAAAGGAGGCGGTAGGAGGCAGAGTCCTTCTAGAATGCGGCCCGTTGGCGTCCATGCACTTTCCCACCAGCACGTGCAGGACGGTGACACTCATGGCCCGGGAGGACTGGATTTGGGTGTCCTTAGCGGGAGGGAGATAGCCAGCACGCCCCGGCCGGCTTCAGAAGGGCACGGCGGAGTGGGACAGGTAGCACCGTCCCAGGAGAAGTCACACAGCAGCAGGGACGCCTCTGACCAGGGGCGAGACAAGGGTGTCCGCAAGGCCATTGGAAAGAGGGGCCCGTGCCTAACGGAAGAGGGACTCTTCCTGTGGCCCCTGAACCTCAGCCCCGGCTCCGAGTGAGGGCAAGAGACCCTCACTCTGGAGAGCGCTCGGGCTCACCCAAGCAAGTCCCTCAGAGAAACGCAGCCTGTCCCCTGTGGTCCCACCCTCCCCAGGAGGAGCAGAGGCCTGAGGCACTCGGGGGGAGAACCCCCGTTTGCATCTGAGGAGCACCTCTGGCTTTCTGCCCAAGCCTCTGGGCCATGGGTGAGCCCCGACCCTCACGCCGGCAGAGAGGCCTCCGAGGAAAGCAGTGGCAGACACGGGAGCCCTGTGAGCCGGGGAACTGCCTTCCCTGTGCCCCCTGGGGGCCCAAGGGCACCCTTCTGAGACGGTTCTTGGGAAAGCCAGAAGGGAAACCAGAGGCTTTGGGGTGGATTTGAACATGGACTCTTCCCGGGAAAACCTAAAGTGGGGCAGCAGGCCAGGAAACCCACGGTCTGCAGGGCCAGAGGCACAGCAGCCTGGCGGTCACACCCCTACAGTCTGGCGGGTCAAGGCCGCGGGGGTCTCTGCGTGGCGTGTGGGAGGGCAGGGGCTGTGGGCTTGAGCCATCCTGACGGGCAGCCCCTTCTTCTCAGAGACGGGCTCAGGGGGTGTGCTGGGTTACCGTCACAATGTCCCTGACGTCCGTGCCCGTGTGCAGGGTGACTCGGCAGCTCCCGAGAAGCGTGGCCGCTCCCTTCTACCATGTGCATCTGGGCGGGTCCTGCTGCTGCTCCTTGGCTTAGGCACTAGAACATGTTCTAGAGAGTTCTAAGCCTGGGACTCCGGCTGCTGCGTGGGGTCGGAGAACCCCGCAGCCGACAGACACCCGACCGTCCCAGGCCCGGCAGCCACGGCCGCGGCCACGGCCGCAGCCACAGGCGTGTGCGTGGAGGTCAGCCAGGTGGCCAGCTGACCTGTCAGAAACCCACCGCCCCAGCCCCCGAGCTCAGGCAGCTGGCGTTGGGGTGGGGGGCACTGCACCCTCGGGGCCTTCCCAGCAAGGAGCGGCCGGCGCACGTCTTCGCAGCCACAACGCGGGTGGTGACAGCGGCCTGCGTGCTGAGAGCTGAGCCGCCCGCGTTCCTGGAAGGGGGTTCCAGCCCCTCGGAAGGCTGAGTCTCCCCTCCAGCCCGGGCCTGGACGGGTGGCCATGGGGGCCCCAGACGGAGAGCAACTGTGAAACAGACACCCCAGCGGGCTGTGCCCCAGCGGCAGGCCTGGAGGGTGGGGTCTGTCCCACGCGCGGGGACACAAGCAGCGACTCTCATGGGGAATTGCTGGGAAGTCGGGGACGGGGCCAGCGGTCCCGCGGGCTGGGAGGGAAGCCTGGGCAGGACTGGAGGCCATGGTGGGTCAGGGGGCGCCTGCTTCTGCCCGGTGAGCCGTTCATCCCACAGACCGCGGTGGAGCCGGGCAGCAAGGGCCTGGATTCGGTTTGGCCCTGGTTGTGGGGCCTCTGAACATGGGTGTGAGGCCTGGGCTTCACGTGGAGCCCGTCAGCCTTGGAGGGTGAGCGGATACCGAAAGCTGCCCTCCGGACACAAGGACCCACTGCAGGGGAGCGGCAACGCAGCCAGGAGACGCGCAACCACGGGGGAATCCAGGCGCTGGGACCGAGAGGCCATTTCCCGCCTGAGCTCGGGGCCCCGGGAGCGGGGAGGGCACCAGGGCAGGACCTGTGAAGACCCGAAAAGGCGTTGCTAGTAAGGCCCCTGCGGTTGTCTTTGTATGTCCCTCATTGAGATAAACAGTGGTGTCTAATAGAGCACCCGTGGGGAGAAGATCCCAGGCAGTCTGGCTTTTTGTTCTTGTCCTCACGGTCGTGAGGTCAGAACGCCGGCACCTGCTCACCTCCAGCCCAGGATATGTGGCAGACGGGACCGCTCAGGACCCGGCCGGCCGAGCCCGGCAGACAGCACGTCGGCAGGTAGCACAGGGAAGGGCCCAGAAGAGCCGGGTGCTCCAAGGTCGAGAGGGGGTCAGGGGAGCAGGGCGCCAGTGTGCGGAGGCCTCACTGATGCCCGTGGGGGCCCTGTGGGGATAGGCTGCGCCCGCGCCTTACTGGCCAGGAGCTGGGGTTCCGGGGACTTCGGTTGCGGCGAGCAGAGCCGGCCGGCCGCACCCTGGCTGTGGCTCCTGGGGGACCGGCAGCCTGGGGTGTGCAGACCTGTGCCCAGCGCGGCGGGTCGCGGCCTGCTCGGAACCGGGGGCTCCTACGCTCCCCGGGGGCTCCCTCTCCTCTCTGCTTGCATAAGGGGCTGAAAGGGGCCCCTCGGGAGGGCTCAGGCGTCTCAGATGCAGACGATCCACTCCACCGGGCCGTGCGGCACCCGCTGGACCCTGCACCTGTCCGGGCCAAGATGGCTACCTTGGGGGAGTCCCCCCTGCAACCCCACCTGCTGCAGCCCTACCGTCCCCTCAGCACATTCCAGAGCCTCCTGCCCCTGGCTCCAGGCCCCGTGTGGACGGAGACCGCTTCCGTCCCCGGAGTCTGCAGCTGTCCTTCCAGCGGCTGGGGGCTCCCCGCTCCCATCCCCATTCCCGCCTCCCCTGCTCTCCGCTCTAACCTGGAGCCTTCCTTCCTGCCTGCCCATCCGCCCCGCAGCTGGAGTGGAGTGAGGCGTTGCCGTGCGGGTCGGAGCCCAGGAAGGGGGAGAGCCAGCGTCCTTGCTCCGGCCGCGCGGGATCCTCGCTGGTTGTGGACCAGGCGCCCCACGAGCTCCTGCCCCGAGGCCCTTCCTCTTGCCTCCACGGTGCGGCTCTTCTCCCGATGTCCCTTTCTTGATGCCCCGTCTGCTCAGATGTCCCCTGCTTTGTGAGGACCCCTGAGGCTCTCCCCGGCCCCCCACGGTCCCCGCCCTGCTTGGGGTTCCCTTGGGCCGTAGCGCCGCACCACACTTCACAAAGATTCATTTCTCTGGTTCTTCTCCCCTCCCCGTGCAAAGCTGCGTGTGTCCAGGGATTCCGGCTCTAGGTTTCCCATCTGGTGTCTGTTGTCTAGAACCACAGATGTGCCCTGGAAATCGCAGCAGCTGCTTCCTGAGGGTTTGCTGGAGGGAGGGATGAAAGCTACCCTTGACCGGGCTCCCCTCCCCTCCTTCCGGGCGCCACTTCTCAGACGACCTGACTTCGCCTTAGTGCTGAGGCCCAGCCGGCCCAGGCGGCTCGCGTTGAGTCCGTGTGCTCGGCTCAGACTCACCTCCACCCCCGGGGTTCAGCTGCGTTTTCCCAAAAAAGGACAGATTCTCCCCTGAGAGACGGACCCCTGAGGCCCAGACCCCGAGGAGAGGCACAGCGCGTCTGTCCACACGCACAGGTGCCGTGCGTGGCCGCTGGGAAGCCCACTGTCCCCGGAGGGTCCGGAGGCAAACTCCTCCGCTGAGGAAACCCGGGATGCCGTCACAGGGGCCGTGTGGGACTCGCTGGCTGCGGCGTCCCGTGGCCGCAGTCCCATCTGAGTGGCCCCTTTGGGTCTTCTGGTGCGACAGCCGTTTTAATCTGGTCTCATTTTTTGCTTAGGAACAAGGGCATTTGCAGAGTGAGGGGTCGCCACACGGGCACCCCGCTGAGCTGCTGGGGGCTCAGGGGACACGTGTCCAGAGGGATGAATGCAGAGACCTGCAGAAAGAGCTCTTTCCCGTGAGCTGTCCTGGGGGTGGGGGACGGCCGACGTGTGGCCACAGGGGCTGGGCTTTTCCCTGGAGGACACAGAGCCCCTCAGTCACTCTGACAAGCTGTGAGTGGGATCCCAGGGACAGGAAGGCTCGCCTTCTCAGGGGCTGGCCCACTGGTGGCCAACTCTCAGGACTGGGTCCGGGGACGCAGTCTCCCTCGGAAGCAGCAGCACTGGCACCTGTAAGAGGTGACGGGCAGCTGGGCCCCTGGACACGGTGCCCCTGGCACAGCCCCACGGCCTTCCGCCTGCACTTCCAAAGAGCCACCGAGCCCAGCCACCTACGCCCCCCACCAAACTTCCGGGGGCTCTGGCTGATTGAGAGCCTTACTTTAGCCTTCCTGCTAGGGGGAAGGGGCTTCGGCAAGGCGGTGGTGGGAGCCGCGGCCTGGGGGTCCAGCCTGGTGCAGGACACGGCCGAGCTTTCCAGACTCTCCCACAAGGCGAGACTGGGGACATCAGCTGGGTGTCTCTCAGGTTGCTGGGACTTAGGGCCTTGGGCAATGAAGCGTGATGTCACGGTGCCTCCCAGGCCGCCTGCAGCCAGAGGGCTGAGGATGGCGCCGGCTCCCGGCTCTCCCTGCCACGGCCCTCCCCGCTGTCCATCTGGCCTCTGGGGCGCAGGCAGGTGGCGGCTTCTCCCAGGTGCGTCCTGCTCCCAAGTTGGAAAGAAACCTCCTCCTCATTTATGTCCTGGTCCTAGGGACGGACTCGTCAACCCCCTCGTGGTCCCCAGGGGATCGGAGCTCCCAAAGGGCAGGGTGCCTTGGGCAGCTGCAGGCCCTCCTAAGTGTGAGTGTGTGCAAGTGTGTGTTCTCAGACGGGGGAGGGCGCCTCTGAGAGGGGGGTGCGCAGACGTAAGCCTCTGACGGAGTCAGCCTGGGGAGCTGCGGCTCCTTTCAGCTTGGGCTGGATTTAGGACCAAACTTCCAGTGTTTGCGCCGTGTTCCTCGGACAGGGCTGCTCCCACGGGCTGCGCGCCCGGTGTGCTCCGCATCAGCCCGGAGCCCGGAACGACGCCAGAGCATGTGCCTGTGTCTCAGCCCCGGTTCTGAAGAGCCCCTGGCGCCGTCCCGCTGCTCCTGACTGTGGCTTTGTACCGCGCAGGTCCTCACGGGACTCGGGCCCAGGCCCTGCACCCCCGTGGGGATGACCCCGCTCGGGGCTGTGGGAGGATGCGTGGCCAGGGGTCGGGGGTGGGACAGGGCCGCTCCGGAAGGGGATGGGAGGGCCTTCTGTCCGACCGCCTAGCGCTTCCAGGCTTTGGGGAGCAGGGCTTGGCTCTGCGCCCGATTGGGTGGGTTCGCTCGGACCCGTCCCATCCAGCAGGCCGGGAAGAAGCGCGACCCAGGCGGCCTCAGAGGAGCCCTGGAGCAGGGCGGTGTGGCCACTTCGGGCGGGGATGAGCTCAGGCTTGTCTGTGTCGACGCGGCTGGAGTGAGCTTGTCGGGGGCTGGTGCGGGACAGACCCCAGGCCTCGCTGCTCAGTGGGTGCGGCAGGCGCCCTCCCCTGCCCGGGAGTGAGCCCTGGAGGAGGGACATGCACCTGCTGCCGCTCACCACCACCTCCCTGCAGGCCGGGGCTGCCCTGATGTGCCTTCCACGGGGCCCCTGGACCCCGACTCCATCTGGAGAACGCGCGCTTCCCCATGTGCGCTTCCCCGTGCAGGCTTTCCCTTGGATCCCCGACGGTTCCCGGGAATTTCACTGCAGTACAGACGGGGTTCCCCCAGGGCTGGGGCAGGGGTGGGGCGGCGCCTCCCGGCCCTTCTGGGGTCTCCGTAGTGTGTGTGCCAAGGTGGCCCTGCAATCTGTCGCAAGAGATGCCTAATCGGTTCCTCGCTCTTTCTGGGGGGTCGAGGTTACCGATCCCGGCTTCTTTTCCTTAGGGGATTTGTACCTTGCTGTGGAAGCGGGTAAGCGCTCTTTCCTGGGACTTGCTTTCATTTTTCGTTTCATTGGAAGGAACGCTGACTGGGGTGGGTCCCCTGAGTGATGCTGGAGGGACCCCCGGAAAAGGTGCAGATCGCAGCCTCTGCTCACGGCAGACACACGCGGGGTATCGGTCCCTCCACAAGCCCACCTACTGGTGCACGGATTGGCTGTGGCTCGCACGGCTTGACGGCATCCAGCCGCGTGCAGGCACATCCGCGTGCTGCCGTGAGGGTTGTGCACTCGCACCGACGCCGGCCCTCTTCCCCCAGGACCTCAAGCCCTTCTCCCAAGGGGGCTGTTGGCTTTCATCCGCGTTCCTCTCTGCTTTTGCTCGCTGTTTCTCCCGTCTTGTGGTCAGGCGCCCTCCTGAGCCCTGCTGGGTGACCTCCAGAGCCTCCTTCTCTGGACCCTTCCTGTGAAGGGGCTCCCAGGCCACGTGACGTGGCATCAGAGAGCCACACAGACTCCTTTCCCAGGGGCCTCCTCTTAATAAAGACGGAAACGCAGACGAACAGTTACACACGAGGTGACGATCTGTGCATGAGGAACATGTACTCGGCGCACACGGACACAGAGGATGAACCGTGGATGCTTCCTGAGATCTGTAGCCAGAGAGACAGCCCCCGAGGAGCAATGCGGGAACCACGGCTTCTTGGATAAACCAGCTCGCAGGGCAGGCTTGGGGCCCACGAGCGTCGGTGTGGCGGTGACAGACACGGGAGGGCCCAGGTGCTAATTGACGTGGGGGTTGTCAGCAGTTGCTTACTGGGGTCGGGGGCAGGACTCCCGAGTAAGGGACACGGCCCTGCGCCTGCCCCTTAGAGATGCTCTGAGAAGTCCTGATGCCTGACTTACTCTGCATGGTACTAGCTCGGAGCCTTCCCCGCGCGCGTCGGATTCTTGCTGTGGTCTGAGTGTTTGTGCTGCCCCCCCATCCATGTGCTGAAGTCCTGAGCCCCACGTGAGGGCACAGGGAGAGGCCCTCCCGCAGCCCCCAGGCTCCCGGTCTGGGATACCCCACCCTGCACGGACTGGTGCGTTTCTGCCGTTCGTAAGCCTCGGGCTCGGCAGGCTGTGCTCCGGGCAGCCGGAGTGACGAAGACTGGATTTTTCCAAACCCTGACATCAAATTCGGGGGGAAAAGACAATAAAGCCTATTGTTTGGAATTGTGATCCTAAAAATAAAATTTGCTCAATGCAGCAGTTTTCAACTTTGTCCCACAGACTCTGGCCAGATGTTGGCCAAATCCCGGGGCTGTGGCCAGGCTGGCAGGGGGTGAGGCGTGGGCAGGACAACACACGCCCACCGGCACGCCCCCCTTCCTCACTTATCCCTCAGACGTGCTCTGATGGCCTCATGCTGCAAACCCAGGGTGTCTGGCCTTGGATCCTGGAATCTACACCTTCAAGTCTTATTAGCCCCAAGACACACATTTTAAAAGCAGAAGCATCGCATTTGTAAGACCTCTTGAACATGAGCAGACGCGTCCCAGGCCCAGCAGCCGTTGGCGGAGGCCCAGGCCTGGGGTGCGCGCCCCGGACGGCTCAGGCGCAGCTGGGATGCCCCTCTCCTCCGTCCTGATTCTGACACAGATTCTGAGCCCTTTGCTGGTCACAGGAGGAAAAAGAAAAGGTGGACCCGCGTCCTTCCTTCTGTCTTCCCGTCTGCTCTTTCCACACCCCCCCTTTTATTTCCTAAACAAGCTGAGAGTTTTTATAATTCATCACCTGGCTGACAGATGAGTTCTGCTGGAGAATATTAGAAAATGTCTCAAATCTCATATATATGCTAATGGTATGCCGAGACTGGTCGGTGGCGTGCTGGAGTTTTAATCTGTCTTGGCCGGTGTGGAAAGTGGTGGAGACAGTCACTGCACCCGACAATTTATGATCAAGCAGCTGAATGGTGAAGGAAGAAGGACATGCAGAAAGAGAGAGTAATTTTCTGATTTAACAGCGTTGTTACTACAAATAAAGAAATCTTGATTTTGACTGCACTCGACATTAAATGAGTTTCCTGTGCCCTGTGCTGGATTTTTCATTTTCCAGATCCGTAGGAAGTGCCCTGCTTAGATACAAGTGACAGATAGGAAGACGGTTGCATATGGAAATCAAATGTGTATAATAAAGCCATCTTCTGTTTATTAAATAAACACATGTAGATTACTTCTTTGGAGGAGGCGCTGATAATTCTTCTTTGTGTTCCCCTTTTTTTGCAAGTCACAAAGCATCTTATTTAACAACCACGAATGCTGGGTCTGGGCTTTCCAGTTTATTACCTTCTCACCGTCCAGGGGTTCGCATCTGGAATTTACAGCAAACATTTTGCTTTGTCTCTCCGGTGCCTGCTTCTGCCTATTATTTCCGTACATCATTGGGAGCAGCACAATAATTTTGGAAGATGTACCATTAAGTTGTGTTTTGCGGGTATTTCCATTAGAGAAATGATGGGATGGACTCGGAGGACAGGGACGCTGGGCCGAGAAGTGAGGGGGGCTCAGCGAAGCCTCCGTGTGTCCGGCCGCAGGAGGGCGGGACGCAATGCCCTGGGGTCCCCTGGGAAGACCACTTGAGCACCTGAGCAGCACAGTGGGAAGAGGGAATGGCGGAGTCCAACACCCCACAGGGTTTCAAGGCAGGTAACAGCCCAGCAGCTGCCCGAAGGCCCTGAGAAGTCATTCTGGCCAGTGGAAGGTGCGGGAGGATCTGACCCGCTGCAGAAGGAGGTTTCCGGGCAGGTGGGAGGTGAGCCCGCTCGGAGGAGGGGAGCTTCTTGGCCCATGCTTGCTTTCCTAGGAGATGCATGGTAGCAAAAAAGTGCCGGGTCTACAGTCCTGGATTGTCTAAGTGACGTTTTCTAGACGTTTCGAAGCTAGGGCCCAAGTTGGGTTAAGTTAGGGTTCATGTCAGTGCCAAAATGGGGCAGAAAAGTACAAAATCCTTTGATTTTCTTCAGGTTTCCATATAAACTTAGGTTCTCAAGCATGTAACAGGAATAATACAAATCACTTCTGTTTCTTCTTACCAGCTTTTTTTTTTTTAAGATTTTATTTATTTATTTATTTATTTTCCAATTTATTTATTTTCAGAAAAACAGTATTCATTATTTTTTCACCACACCCAGTGCTCCATGCAAGCTGTGCCCTCTATAATACCCACCACCTGGTACCCCCAACCTCCCACCCCCCCGCCACTTCAAACCCCTCAGACTGTTTTTCAGAGTCCATAGTCTCTCATGGTTCACCTCCCCTTCCAATTTACCCAAATTCCCTACTCCTCTCTAACGCCCCTTGTCCTCCATGCTATTTGTTATGCTCCACAAATAAGTGAAACCATATGATACTTGACTCTCTCTGCTTGACTTATTTCACTCAGCAGAATCTCTTCCAGTCCCGTCCATGTTGCTACAAAAGTTGGATATTCGTCCTTTCTGATGGAGGCATAATACTCCATAGTGTATATGGACCACATCTTCCTTATCCATTCGTCCGTTGAAGGCATCTTGGTTCTTTCCACAGTTTGGCGACTGTGGCCATTGCTGCTATAAACATTGGGGTAGAGATGGCCCTTCTTTTCACTACATCTGTATCTTTGGAGTAAATACCCAGTAGTGCAATGGCAGGGTCATAGGGAAGCTCTATTTTTAATTTAAATCCATGCCAGCTGCCGTCTTCCCTCGCTTTTCGGTCTGCCCGTCGGTGGGTCTTTTTATCCGTCGTCTGCCTGTTTGTCTAGCTGTCCGTCTATCTTCTCTCCTTCATTTTACTTAGTTCGCTTTGTTTTCTTCCTTAGCTTGGACACGAGGAGCCTGGTCTCTCCGCAGCCTGGTACGGAGACAGCAGGGTGCTGTTCGTGTACACAGGGACCCCGTCTGTTACTGCAAGGTCTGGCTGTAGGTTGAATCAGTGCTTCTCAGCTGCAGGTGGCTTTGCTCTCCGCACCCCCATCCCGAGGGTCATTAGCAATGTCTGGCGACATTGTGGGTTGTCTAAACTGGGGGAGGCAGCATAGGTGTGACTGGCATCTGATAGGTCGAGGCTGGACGCCCCCGTGTACAGGACGGTCTCAGGACAGGGAGAGTTGCTGTGAATCTGCAAGGACAGTGAGGTAGGGACACCTGGTCTGATGCAGGACAGACAGCAGAGGATGAAAGGTTTGACTTTGAAGGTCAGAGCTGAGCATTCCGGACCCTGAGCCCCCTCCAGCTGAGCGAGCATGGGAGACTGTTTCCTGTTCACTTCCTAGTCCCCAGGTCAATGAGCAGTTGTCATGTCTTTTGTTCCATTCTGGAAATCTTTCAGGCCATATGTGTCCTAAGATTGGTGTTGAAATCTGATGTGGGGGCTGGAAATGACACTGGGAAGCCTGTGATGGTAGCTGGGTGAGCAAGAGAGGCCAGGCAAAGCTGGCTGGCTTGCAGCTGTGGTGGCAAGGGTTGTGCCCAGTTAAGCTGGGTAACAGTGGGACACTGACCTTGAAATTTCAGGACCTAAATCAGCGACCCAGCTGAGAACACCTTGAGAAGATATTGTAATTTTTAAAAGGTTTTATTTAAATTTCAGTGTAGTTAACATACAGTATGGTATTAGTTTTGTGTGTGTAATACAGGGCTTCAGTGCTTCCGAACGTCACCTGGGGCTCCCCACTCTGACAGCTGCGCTCGCGAATCCCCGCCACCTGTTTCCCCACCCCACCCCTCTAGTGACCACCAGGATGTCTGTCCGCTGTAGCTGAGGCTCCATTTCTTGGTTTTTCTCTCTCTCTTTTGATTTTCCCTTTACTCAGTTGTTTTGTTTCCTAAATTCCACATGTGCATGAAATCATATGGTATTTGTCTTTGACTTATTCCACTTAGCATAATACATTCTAGCTCCATCCACGTGGTTCTAAATGGTAAGATTTCATTCTTTTGACAGCTATAATAGTCCATGGTATATATAGACCACATCTTCCTTGTCCATTCATTCGTCAGTGGACTGTTGGGCTCCTTCCATTGTTTCGTGACTTTAGGTAATGCTGCTATAAATGTTGGGGTATATGCGTTCCTTTGAATCAGTATTTTTGTATCCTTTGGATAAACACCTAGTCATGCAATTGGTGGGTGCTAGGGTAGCTCTATTTTTAACTACTTGAGGAAACGCCATGCTGTTTTCCAGAGTGGACGCACCAGATTGCATTCCCACCAACAGTGCTCCAGGGCTCCCCTTTTTCGGCATCCTCTCCAACACCTTGTTTCCTGACTTGTTAATTTTAGTCATTTTTCCAGGTGTGAGGCTATATCTCATTGTGGTTTTGATCTGCATTTCCTGATAATGTGTGATGAGGAACATCTTTTCATGTGTCTGTTACTCATTGGGATGTCTTCTTCGGAGACATGTCTGTTCATGCCTTTTGCCCATTTCTTAATCAGGCTATTTGTTTTTTGGGTAGGGAACTTGATAAGTTCTTTGTAGATTTTTGGATATGAACTCTTTATCTGAAATATCAGTTGCAAATATCTTCTCCCACTCCATATGTTGTCTTTTAGTTCTGTTGATTGTTTTGCAGAAACTTTTTTTTTTTTTTGCAGAAAATTTTATTTTGATGTAGTTCCAATTGCTTAATTTTGATTTTGTTTGCCTTGCCTCAGGAGATATATCTAGAAAGACATTTCTATGACTCATGTCAAAGAAGTTACTGCCTTCTTTTCCTCTGGGATTCTGATAATTTCTTGTCTTATACTTAGGTTTTTCATGCATTTTGAATCTATTTTTGTGTAAGGTGCAATAAAGTGTAAAGTTTCCTTCTTGTGCATGTGGCTGTCCAATTTTCCCAACACCATTTGTAGAAGAGGCTGCCTTTTTTCCATTGGACATTCTTTTTTTTTTTTCCTGCTTTGTCGAAGATTAGTTGACCATAGAGCTGAGGGGGTCTATTTCTGGGTTCTCTATTCTGTCTCATTGATCTATGCGTTTGTTTTTGTGCCAGTACCATGCTGTCTTGATGATGACAGCTTTGTAATAGAGCTTGAAGTCCAGAATTGTGATGCCACCGGGTTTGGTTTTCTTTTTCAACATTCCTCTGGCTATTCAGGGTCTATTGGAAACTTTGCTTTTTCACTGGTTTAGGAAAACTCTAATTCTTAGGTGGAATTGTGTACCTCTGTTAGGAAGATTATGATAACTTGCCTGGTCTTGGAAATACCATGAATAAGAAAAAAGCACAATTCGTAAATAGAGGCCCTCTCTCTTCCCTCCCTTTTGTAGGTGGTTCCATACAAATTTTAGGATAGTTTGTTCCAGCTCTGTGAGAAATGCTGGTGGTATTTTGATAGGGATTGCATTAAATCTTCAGATTGCTTTGGGTAGCATAGACATTTGAACCATATTTCTTGTTCTAATCCATGAACATGGAATGTCTCTCCATTTCTTCATGTCCTCTTCAATTTCTTACATCAGTGTTTTATACTTTTCAAAATACAGATCTTTTACCTCTTTAGTTAGGTTTGTTCTTAGGTATCCAATGGTTTTTGGTGAAATTGTAAATGGGGGTGATAGCTTACTTTCTCTTTCTCTTGCTTCCTTAGTGCTGCATAGAAGAGAAGATAGTGGGATCTTTATTTACATCACTATCTCTGTCTGGATCCTAACTTCATCTCTCTTTTATAAGCTATTTATTCCAGGAAACACCATTCTTATTGTATGGCTCTAATGAGCCGCTAGAGGCATTTATAGTTGTGAGCTTTTATTTTTGAAGAAAGAAGAAATTGCTTCTTAAATCTACAAAGTGAAACCACACCAACATGCTGGAACAGATGCCCAGAGCAAGCTGTGTTTTGTGTGTTAGGGTTGTGCATGTGGTTATTTTAGAAACACGTCTTTGTTTCCAAGCCAGGGAAACAGAGCTGAGGGCATCCAAAAATAGTTCTGTTTGCTATTTGGGGTGTGAGGATGGGATTCTTCTGCTGTACACGCCTGTCTTTCCAGCGCCAGTGGGCATGTGACGTGTAAGGCCGGCAGGGGGAGGGGCTGGAGAGGACTCAGCTGCAGGGCTGGCCCCAGGGCCAGGCCCTTCCCACAGGACTCGCTGGCTTCAACGTCCCTCTAGAGTCCTGGGAAGACTCAGAGCATGGCTCCCCTCTGGGGTGTGGACGCCACTCATGACTGCCTTCTTACTTGTTTTTTCTTCATTCTATCAGCCCCATCGGGACAAGAGGAGACTTCCCCGGGGTCCCTGGTTCCCTGCAGACAGCACTCCCTTCCTAGATGATAACTTTCAGAAAGAGACACAAACATTTTTTCCTCACTTGTGCTTTCAGACAATAACTTGATGCCCTTAGAGCTCAGCTGTTTCCTCCTCCAGCTCCTCCCATATGAGTTCTGTGTGACATGGGACACAGGGCGAGGCAGGGGGCGGCCCCCTCCCAGGAGGGTGTGTGGGCAGCTCCCCTGACTTAGCACGTGGCTGGAAGAGCTCACTGCTTCACAGCCCCGAAACCCTTTCAGGAGGGCACCTGCCTCACTTCCCCATCAAAGGCTCCCGCCCGCCTGCCCGCCCGGACACCAGTCGGTCCCTTGGAGAGGCTGCAGCAGCCTCTGGAGAGACACCCTGCCCAGGGCAGCGGGCAGCCCCGAGAGTGGGCACCACACTCACACTTGTCCACACAGCTACTGGCCAGGAAACGTGCGGGCGGGAGGCGGGAGCAGGGGCTCCGAGGACGGTCCACAGCGGCCACAGATGCCAGCTTGCTTTCTCCCTTTCTTCTTGTGTTTAAACAAGCACAGCATTTATTCTGGTTTTAAAAATGGTCTCTCTTGACTCTTTTTTTTTTTTTTAAAGATTTTATTTATTTGTCAGAGAGAGAGAGGGAGAGAGAGCGAGCACAGGCAGACAGAATGGCAGGCAGAGGCAGAGGCAGAAGCAGGCTCCCTGCCGAGCAAGGAGCCCGATGTGGGACTCGATCCCAGGACGCCGGGATCATGGCCTGAGCCGAAGGCAGCTGCTTAAACTACTGAGCCACCCAGGCGTCCCCTCTCTTGACTCTTTAGAGATCAGAGGAAAGCATAAAAATAGAAGTAACCAGACATTAATATTTTCATTGGGACAAACACTGGTTTTCTCCTTTTTTTTTTTCTTCCATAAGATATAAACGAAAGCGTCAAAGTGAGGACATACTGCAGCGAGCGCTTGGGTGTCACCTTTCACTCGCCGTCACAGGAGCGCTGTTTTCTTTGTACTTGTGCTTAAATAATCACAAATTCCTTAATCGGCTGAGTATTCTGTAATCTGTTTAGCTGCCTCAACGTTCTCAGATTTAATCTGTTATCGGTTCTCTCTTCCAGAACGAGATGCTGCCTGCGTGCCCACCTGTGAGCCCCCAGCAAGGCCACGCCCGCCCAGCTCCCTCCCGTGGGGACGGCTGGGCGCGGACAGAGGAGGCCTGGCACCGGGACGGCGAACGTGTGCACCAAGCCGGTCATGACGGCGATGGGAGTCGCGGCCACATGTGCTGGAGTCCTGACGTCCTTCTAGGCGGTTCCCCGGCCCCATGGTTGAGCACCCCGTCCCTGAGAGGCAGCAGGGCTCAGCGAGGACTCCTGTCTTTGCAGTGGGAAATCCCAGCCTGGATGGTGGGGAGGGAGGGACGTGCAGGGTCGCAGCGGCTCCCGCCTCGCCTGGAGGGACCCTGGCCGTGCCTCAGCTCACCGGCCTCCTCTCTGTGTCTTCCTTGAGCATTGAGCGGCTGCTGCTTTTCTGCTTCCACACCCACTTGTGGAGATTCTGGAGCCTTCCAGACGGACGCGTCCCCGTGCCTGTGAGCCCGGGCTTCTGCCCCAGGGTCCTGCCCCAGCCTTCCCCATGTGTGACCTTTTCGGCTTCCCTGTGCCCCCGCTGGTCCCGAATCTGCCCCAGCACCCCGCGTTTGGGCAGGTGGGTTCTTTCTGGGGAGAGGGTTAACCCGTGGGCTTCTCCCCAGAGACACCCGACCTGGCCGACGACCTCTTGCTCCCACGCCCTCCAGACTCCCCTCCCGTTGGCGCAGAAAGTTTGTGGGGTCCCAGCTCGCACTCTCTTACCCAGGCACCCAGCGGAAACAAGAACACAAACCCCACAAAATCAGACAGACCAGCCCTCTTGCCAGGAAGCTCTGAGGGTCGAGGTCACATGCTGCCCCGTGTCCCTGCCACTCCCGCATGGTCCAGGGTGCTGGGCCGCAGGGCGCTCACCCCGAGCACTCATGGCCCCGACATGTTCATGTGCCCAGCTTACACCAATCTGAGAAAACAGAATCTTCACCCCTCACCGAGAAACCCGTCTGTTCCCCAAGCTTGTCCTGTCACCGGTGCTGATTTTTTTTTCTCAATGAAAGGAACCACGTAGAGCGTCTCACGTGTGCAACCCAAGTAATCGAGCTGGTGTTGGCTTTGACCCGTTCCCAGTGTCCTGCACTGTTTCAGACGTGGGAGCCACAGTGTCCTCCTGCCCTCGGCCCCAAGCATCCAGTGGGGCCCCCGTGACACCGGAGCATGGCTCCCCAGCCGGAGGGCGTCCTCCAGTTCATTTCCATCGACGTGATCCTGAGCCCCGTCTCATGACTCTTTTCCCAACGTCTCTCCTCCCCTGGGGCTGTTGACACCGTCGCGGGGGTCCTGGCTGAGAAGCCCAGCCCTCCCCACGGAGCCACCCACCCTCGCCCCTGCCCTGCACACCCGGTGGGATGGAGCCGTACTTCCCGGGAGGAGTGCCGCGGGGTGGGATGGGCCCAGCAAGAGGGCCGGCCTGGGGCCAGCCAGAGCCAGAACCAGGGGTGGTCCCGGGCACTGGGGCAGAGCTCCAAATACCCAGTGTGGAGTTACATGGTTGAAAACCACCGGATTCCATTTAAGGGTGTCCCTACCCCTGTCTCTCTATCCACCAAGAGGGCGAGAGAGAGAGAGAGAGAGAGAGATATTTCAGGAAATTAGCTCCTGTAATGGGAGAGGCGGAGGAGTCCGAAGTCTGTGGGCTGGGCCAGCAGGCAGGAGACCCGGGGAAGGCTGTCATGGCCATGGGCTGCCTCCTGGCAGGATTCCTTCTTGGGAATTCCTGGCCCGGGGAGGTCAGCCCCTGCTTTAGCCAGGCCTTCAACTGATTGGATGAGGCCCACCCGTGTCAGGGGCACTCAGAGCTCGTCACTGTGAACGTTAATCTCATCCAAAAAGCATCTTCATAGGATCACCTGGGATAATGCTCGACCTCATACCTGGGCACCGAGGCCCAGGCGGGCCGACCCGTATGACGAGCTAGGCCGGCCGATGGGGTGGGAGCACCTGCCCCATCGGATCGTGGCACCCGCACTCACATGCGCCTCCCGTGTGGTGCGGCGCTCACTGCCCGCCCCGCTCAGGGCCCTTCTGCACCTTCTCCACGTCTGTCCCACACTCCTCGAGCGGCTGACGCGCTCGCCGCACCGCTGCGTCGCAGAGGGGAGCCCTGCCGGTCCGGGCGGGCTGTGGCCCCGACCGCGGCATCGCTGAGCAGGACTGCAGGGGTCATCGGGGGCGGAGGGGGGCGGCTCTCCCAATAGCCGGCGTCCCACGGGCGACCGCCGACGGCCTCACGCCTCCCTCCGCGTGTCTCAGGAGCTTGTCTTCGTACAGCGTTTTTTAGGGTTTGGTTTGGAACTAACTTGAGGGGAGAAAGCTGCTGCTTGGTGCTGTGGGGTCGGTGGTGCTGTCCCTTCTCCTGCGGCGGGAGGAGGGGCGCCAGCACACCCCATCCGGCCGGCGCCGGCTCACTTCCTGGGGTGGCCACCGTGCGTCTGGGTCCTCGCGGCCCCTGGGACCCACCGCAGGGGGAGGGCACCGCCCCACCGTGCAGCGGCGGGAACGCCCCGGGTTAAGTGGTGTTGATTTCGGAGCAGCGGCTTGTTTCTTGGCGGTGCGATCGAGTTTCAAGCTAGTTCCCGTTGAATTAATTTTTGTTGCTCCGTGTTTGAAGTTCAGACAGGAGTAATTGGCCTGGGAAGGAGTCCGCGCTCTCGCCGAATAACGAAGCTAGAGGCTGGCGTTTCCCCACCTCTCCCGGGAAAGGTTTGATTTTGAAGTCTTTTTGTGGCTTCCAGGAGACGTTGGACCGCCCGTGGCCAGCAGCCGACGAGGCACTGCATGAGCAGGGGCCGCGCGCTCCTGAGCCCCTCTTTGTGGTCTGCGAGTTGGTGGCTCCCGCGGACCCTGCGCCGGGCAAGGGGAGGCTGCTGTTCCCGGTGGCTGGCGAGATCCGGGCCGGGAGCTGGGGAGACAGGCTGGGCCAGAGCATCACGAGCTCCACGTTCAAGCACGACCACCTCCTGGCTTGCAAACAGCCCGAGTCGCGCAGAGACAACGCCCCGTACCGGCCGCTTGCCTGGTCCCTCTCTTCCTCGTTTTGCTGCGTTGTCCTTCCTTGTTTCCCGTAGACCGGGGCTTGGTCTCCCCGTGTTCAAAGATGTGGCGGCTGTGTTCTCTCCACCCGAAACCTTTCTGGGCTCGAGGGGGGCCCCCTGTCACGGGGCTGCCTTTCCTGGGCTCAGGGGTCCAGACTCCTCGGCTGGTGAGCAAGGCAGTCTGTGGTGAGTGTGGTGGCGTGTGTCAGGGGTCGTGGCTGTGACTCCGGACTGCACAAGGCTTCGGGAGAATCATGGAGCGACTGCAGGAGAAGGGTCTCCGTGTGCCTCGGACGGCTGCATGGATGCAGTCATTCTTGTCGGTGAGGTGCGCACGGTCAGCTGCTACCGTCTGGAAGATGTCCACGCTCTCCCTGAGTTCAAAGGACCAGGTATAACCAGAGTCTTAGGCAAAACCAAAGCCGCACTGACAAAGTGTCCCCGGCTTGTCCATGCAAAGATCACATGGGAGGCAACCACCATTTCAAAAGGTGCCCGGCACGGGCGGGTTAGGGACTGGCCATCTTCTACTGGAAACGATGTGGTCTCTCTCCAGCAGGGGTCCTGCCAGGTGTGAGGTGTGACCCTTTATCTGTACCCTGCTTCTTAAATTGGCTGTCCCGTTGTGCACAGCTTGGCACCCTCTTGGGTGGGGTCCAGGGGACAGGGGACCGGGGGACACGTGAGTGCTCAGACCCTCTGCCCCACACCAGCAGGGCCGGGAGGAGCTCTGCACAGGCGCAGGGGACCTGGGGAAGCTCAGTGTATAAGACACGAGAGTCCGAGGCTTGTCTCACCAAGGCTGGGCATGGGGAGACGAGCCGCCCATCGTGCTGGTCAGTCGCTGTCCTGAACACGGGAAAAGGCTTAGGACGTGCCCCTCAGTGCCCACGAGCCTCGTGGGTTTTGGTGACTCTGCTATCTGGAACTTTACTTGACTGTAAATACCTACATCAAATGTCTGTTTTATTGATTTTTAAATCAAATTGTTATTATATTGGTCTTTCCTGCCGCTAATCTTGTCTTCTCCCCAAATCTTGTGAAATCAGGTGGAGAGAACCCTTGCACAAAAATTCATTTTGGTTTCAGGGAAAAAGCAAGGTTGACAAAGGGGAGAATGTCAGTGAAGTACAAACTTCCCGTTTCCTTCCCCGACCCGCGAGGGCTGCTTTACCTGGACTAGGACAGGAGCGGGATGTCCCCCACCGGCTGCCTTCCTCCCCGGTCTGCATCCCCCACCGGCTGCCTGAGGTGGGGCCTGTTCCTGCTGCGGGGATGAAAGAGGGAGGGACACCCAGGGCGATGCCATCGGGCTCAGCCACGTGCTCCCAGGGCCCCAATCTGACCGTCCCTCATTCCCTCACCCCTCTGTCCCACAGACGCTGTTCTGGGACTCGGAGCCTGGAAGGTAAGGGTCCTCACAGATTTATTGCTGTTAACCTCATAGAAGACAGACATTTCCTAACGTTTCATTCAGAAATGCCCGGCCCAGCCCTTCGCTCCAGCTCTGCGTCTCGGCCGCAGCACCCCTACCAGGCGGCCGCCCAGAAATGCCCCCTGCTCGGCTCACTCCCATTTCACAGAATCACACCGGGGCTCTGTGGCGTCTGGAGGCCTTTTCCTCGAGGTCCCTCCTTGCACAGGGGGACCCGGGGGGTGGTTGGGAGCACCGGCTGGGCTAGTGGCCGAGTCAGGCTGCACCGGAGGTCCGGCTGTCCGCCCACAGGAGGCTCCTCCAGCGTCCATCCGACCGTTCCCTCCCTTCCTCCTGCCATCATCCTCTCTGCCTCCTGGATGCAGCAGGCTCTTCCCGACGACGGCGCATTCCACATGCCAGACACCCTGCAGAGCAGGCGTGGGCCGCCCCAGAAGGTCTCGCGTGGATGGGGCCGGAGGCAGGCGGTTGCAGAGACTGGAAAGAGAAGAGGCAGGCATTGGGCAAGTGGCGTGGTCATTCCACTTGCGGCCACAGGGACACAACCCAACGCAGGCTGGCAGGATCCAAGAAGCCGGGCTCACACCGGGGAGCCTGGGACTCAGACTGTCGCCAGGGTCTTTCTCTCCCTTTCTCCCCCGTGGTCAGTGTGGGGACCGCCCCAGGTAGCCCGGGCCGAGAGAGCATGCAGAGGGGAAAGATGCTCACCTCTCTAAACGTGTGCTTCAGAGCCCCCAGACAGCCAGCAGGACCCGCTACTGGTGTAGGTCCCCCAGGATCCAGACTGTGAGGGACTGTCAGCGTGGGTCTCCGTCACTGCCTGCCTCTGCGGCCAGCAGGGCTGGACTTTGTGCCTGGGAGCGGCACGATCAGCCAGCGGGGTGCTGGTCAGTGCTGGGACTAGGGCAGCTTTGGGGAATCTGGGAGATCCTGGGGCCACAGGAGTTGAGCCAGGCGGGGACCGCGGTCAGTCCAGGCAGAAGTGCTTGTGGGCGTGGGAACTGTCTGGTCTCAGGGAGCGGCACACACCATACGGGAGGACAGAGGGCACAGGGCAGCATTCGGCGGGCTGGTGGGGCTGGGCACTCAGCCAGAACTATGGGCCGGTCGGAGACGCACACTGGATGGGAACGAGGGCTCCGTGGTCCGTGTTGGCGTTTGTGACTTTAGTCTGGGATGATCTGGGGCCATGGAAGGTTTTAAGTATAAAAGAGATCTGTTCAGACTTTGACCTTATAAGGATAATTGTAGTTTAGGTAAGAATCGAGGAAACGGCAGCCATCAGGACAAGGGGCTATGACGTTCCTGCAATAATCCGGAATAGCAGGGCCGTGGCTCACCGGGACGGCAAGACGAAGGCCCAGAGCTGTGCCTGTTATGACTCTGGAGGCATTTCCCGGCCGGGGAACACAGTGTGCAGACAGCTCAGCCCCCCAGACTGCTTTATCTGTGGGCCTCCGTGTCTCCGTGAGGTGAGGGAGTTGGAATTCATAACTACTGAGATTCCTTTCTCTTCAAAATTCTCCATTTTGTGCTTTGTCATTAAACACTGGGCAGGAACCTCGTGCCATCCCAGAAAGAAGAGACGTGTGGACCCATCTTCTGGTGTCCCCATGGAAAATGCTCAAATAATATTTCCACAGCATTCACATCAATTCCTTTGCAGTCAAACATCCCCAAATACAACCAGTATCCAGACCTGACGGCACATCACAGCAACTCCTCGTGCAGAAAACCCCACCCTGGTTCAACCTGTCACAGACGCCCCACAGATGCTGCTGTTCCTCAAGACCCCGGTTGCCCCCAGCTGCCGCCATGTGCCCGAGGAGGGTGGGCGACAGCGGTTCGCGTCAACATTCGCCCTGGGCGTGAGCCTGCTGTTTGCGAGGCACATGGCCACGGAAGACTGTGGAACGGAGGAGGGACACGCTCACTTCTCCCCGATCTGCATTTCCTTACGCGCTCCGGACGCACAAGACGAACGCTCCGAGCTCCGAGTTCTTAGATTAAATGTTGTCTTTTTAAATCAAAAGTAAGCAAACCCTATGTAATGTGCCTGACGCGTATTTATTACGACGTTCTTCCGAAGCAATTTCCATTCTGATGTGCCATTGCCGGGATCATTATTAAAGAGCTCAGAAGAGCGGGGAGCGGGCGCTAGAGGTCGGACTTGTCAGAGATGTGACCGAATGGGTGGTGCGTTCTGCGGGCGTGGACAGAGCCGGAGGGTTGGAACGTTGAGCAGATCCGTGACGACAGACGCCGCACCGCGAGCGTCCGACGCTCCGTTCTCAAAGTGGCGAAGCTGGGTTCCAGCAGCCGTGTTTTTCAAAACATCGGTATGGGAGGATTTTAAATGTTCTGCAGGGGAATGAATCAGTTTGGGAGTAACGCACAGTTTTATCATTATTGTTTATCCTTACTTTTCTGATTTGGAAAAAAAAACCCGAAACGACAGGAAATCAGAGGATTGTATCATAAACCACAGCTTTCCCCCTTAAAGGAGCTGACACAAGCGTTTGCTTCAGACTTTTAATTCACGTGTGCAAGGAAGTCACTCCGGATGGATGGCGGTCCTGGGGTCCATCCCTGGAGCCCGCGCTGCCCATGCGCCTCGAGGTCTTACGCGTTCCTCGCCCGGGCACGGTTCCTGGGCGCCCGCGGGCCTCGTGTGACGATGAGCCGCTCTGACAAAGCCGGAGAACGTCGGAGAACTGCCCCCGAGTGCAGCCGTCCGCACACCGCGAGCACCGGGGACTGGGCTCGCTCCCCGGGCCAGTGTAGCTAGTGCCACGCCACGGTCAGCCAGACACCGTCTTACCGTCGGGAGCCCAGAGTCCAGCGTCCCGATGCTGGCAGGGCTGTGGTCCCTCCAGAGGCTCCACGGATGGGCCCGTCCTGCCCCTCCAGCGTCCACCCACGGTCACGTGGGCTCCTCTCTGTGCTCTGTCCCCTGCCTCTCTGCATCCCCCATAAGGACACACGAGACTGCGTCACCCGGATGGTCCCAAGAAGCTCTTCTCAGCATCTCGAACGTGATGCTGTCTTTTGCCATATAAGGGAACGTCACCCTTTTCCCATAAACCAGCGTTCACAGGCCCGGGGGTCAGGAAGTGAGTATGTCTCTGTGGGACGTTCGATGAGTGTCCCCGCCTCGGTGTTGCTCTCCTGGGACAGCAGAGGACCAACAGCGAGGGACAGCAGAGGACCAACAGCGAAGGACAGCAGAGGACCAACAGCGAGGGACAGCAGAGGACCAACAGCGAGGGACAGCAGAGGACCAACAGCGAGGGACAGCAGAGGACCAACAGCGAGGGACAGCAGAGGACCACCAGCGAGGGACAGCAGAGGACCAACAGCGAGGGACAGCAGAGGACCGCCAGCGACTGGACGCACAGGGGAGCTCGCGCTGGGGTCCAGAGATCCTCCTCGTCCTACCCCACCCGGTGCCTTGTGATGGCCGGACTGTCTTGTGGGCTGCTAGCCGAGTCCGTCCTCAGCTGCCGGGGGTTCCCCACATGAGGTCCTTCCAGTCCCTCAAGCACAGCCTAAGAGTCTTCCTTTCCCTCCTTCTAATCAGAGCCTCACACCGTGTGACATGACTGTGGGAGCGACTTCCCACCTGCTTTGCTTTCCTCCACGGTCTCGGGGCCACCGATGCTCAAGAGGAGGGGAGTGCCTGAAGGACGACTCGGTGGAGGTCATCTTGGCTTTCTGCTGGTCACAGGCCACCATCCCCCTCCCACATGCAAAGTGCATGCATGTCATCTTACGATCCCCTCAAGTCTTGCACCGTGACGCCCACCGGAAGACCCTGGGCCGCGGATCCACAAAGACAAGGGCATCTCACACGCCTCTCCATGGCTCTCCGGTGCCACTGGCTGCCTTAGTGGCTCGACTTAGTTGCCCAGGAGTCAGGATGACAAAGAGACACGGGACGGAGGAGATGGTGGGCAAGGCGGGACGCTGCACTTGGCCATGACCCTGTCCGTGACACTGAGGGCGATGGGTGTTGCCCCTCCCCCGCCACCGCCTTCCAAACTGTGTGCCTAGAGCCCTTCAATGTATGTAAATCAAGGAAGCCCTGAGCAGGCGCACATCAGCTCCACGGACTTTCTAAGTCACAGAACCTGATCAGACTGGCCAGGCTCCCCTTGCCTCTGGATAAGCTCTGTCACACCTCCCTGTCCCTTTGGCCTATTGGGCGGCCACTGCAGAACCCCTCGGGAGACATGCCTATGTCTCTCCCATAGAAGGGTGCTCAATGGGACGTTGAACAGGGCGCCCCAGCTGGGGTGGCGAGCGGATCTCCTGAAGTGTGTTATTCCGGCATCCCAGGCGCCCTGTCACGGAGCGCCTTTCTCTGGGACGCTGGAGAGGTTCAGATCTCAGCTCAGCCCCCCGCAGAGGACCGCTGGGCCAGAGCTTCAGTTAACGAGCTGCGTAGACAGTAGGTGCCACTTCCGGTGGCTCGAGTCAGCACCAGGAGCTCAGAGCTTTGCTCGCTGCACCCACGCCGACTGCCGTGCTCAGGTCGCCTTCAGCGTTTCTTCTCCCAAGAGGCAACAGCCCAGGATCAATGTCCAATCGTATTTCGTAGTTTCTACCAATATAGACGGGCAAAACTTTACAATTTTTTTGGTGTGCATGGGAGTGTCTCAAGAGCCACACTCTGTCCTCTCTCCCTGTACCTCCAGCTCCCTTTTCTCTTCCCACAGCTGCTGGCCGCCCACAGCCCCGGACCTGGCTGGGCTCGAGTTCCTGGTGCAGCACAACAGGAGAGGGTGGGCGAGGGCCTCCAGGAGGGTCGGTGTCTTGCAGCCCGTGTCTGAGATGTCATCACACATCACACATTCTCCAGGCGAGGGGAGGACCGACCCCGGCAGGGGAAGAAGGGCAGCTTCTGGGGGCAGAAGTGTTTTGGCAGAAGCGGGGGTACTGAGAATTATAGCCTCCCTGACTCCTGGCCGAATGTCCCTGTTCCAAGTGTCAGGGCTCAGGTCCTGCTGCCTGACCAGTGTCCTTAATTAGCTGTGACACTCTCATAAAGTTGTGGCTCAATTGTGTTGCACTTTTTTTTTTCACTTGCAGGATTTGATTTTAGGTTTGGTTTGCAAAAGTTTATTTATTTATTTTTATTTTTTTCATTTCTTTTCAGTGTACCAGAATTCATTGCTTTTGCACCACACCCAGTGCTCCATGCAATCCGTGCCCTCTATAATACCCACCACCTGGTACCCCAACCTCCCACCCCCACCCCTCCAAAACCCTCAGTTTCTTTCTAAGGGTCCACAGTCTCTCATGGTTTGTCTCCCCCTCTGATTTCCCCCAACTCACTTCTCCTCTCCATCTCCCCTTGTCCTCCATGCTATTTGTTATGCTCCACACATAAGTGAAACCATATGATAATTGACTCTCTCTGCTTGACTTGTTTCACTCAGCATAATCTCTTCCAGTCCTGTCCATGTTGCTACAAAAGTTGGGGATTCATCCTTTCTGATGGAGGCGTCATACTCCATAGTGTATACGGACCACATCTTCCTTATCCATTCGTCCATTAAAGAGCATCTTGGTTCTTTCCATAGTTTGGCAACCGTGGCCATTACTGCTATAAACATTGGGGTACAGATGGCCCTTCTTTTCACTATGTCTGTATCTTTGGGATAAATACCCAGTAGTGCAATGGCAGGGTCCTAGGGAAGCTCTATTTTTAATTTCTTAAGGAATCTCCACATTGTTTTCCAAAGAGGCTGCACCAACCTGCATTCCCACCAACAGTGTAAGAGGGTTCCTTTTTCTCCACATCCCCTCCAACACATGTTGTTTCCTATCTTGCTAATTTTGGCCAATCTAACTGGTGTAAGGTGATATCTCAATGTGGTTTTAATTTGAATCTCCCTGAGGGCTAGTGATGACGAACATTTTTTCATGTGTCTGATAGCCATTTGTATGTCTTGATTGGAGAAGTGTCTGTTCATATCTTCTGCCCAGTTTTTGATATGTTTGCCTGTTTCGTGTGTGTTGAGTTTCAGGAGTTCATTATAGCTCCTGGATATCAACCTTTTGTCTGTACTGTCATTTGCAAATATCTTCTCCCATTCCATGGGTTGCCTCTTTGTTTTGTTGACTGTTTCCTTTGCTGTGCAGAAGGTTTTGATCTTGATGAAGTCTCAAAAGTTCATTTTCGCTTTTGTTTCCTTTGTCTTTGAGGACATGTCTTGAAAGAAGTTGCTGTAGCCAATGTCAAAGAGGTTACTGCCTATGTTCTCCTCTAGGATTCTGATGGATTCCTGCCTCACGTTGAGGTCTTTTATCCATTGCAAGTTTATCTTTGTGTACGGTGTAAGAGAATCATCGAGTTTTATTCTTCTACACATACTGTCTAATTTTCCCAGCACCATTTATTGAAGAGACTGTCTTTTTTCCACTGGATATTTTTTCCTGCTTTGTCAAAGATTATTTGACCATAGAGTTGAGGGTCCATATCTGGGCTCTCTACTTGATTTGCAAAAGCTTTGAGTTAATTCTTACAAGAGACACACATTTATCTGTGAAAGAAGCTTTCTGACTCACCTGGTCCCTGAACTGAACATTGAAAGCTGCCGGCTTCCATTCGTCCCTCCCAGCTATCCGGCGGGTTGGGGCATCCAGCCCTCCGCATGGCTGTCACGCTCAGAGTTCCACCCAGTGTTCTGAATGAACTCTGTGTGCCCACCGCTCAGGGTTGGAGTCGCCGTGGGGCATTGCCTGTCAGCAGGGCACAGTAAGGGAGACAAGTGGGTGCTCAGTGGAGAATGAGCAGTCAGGTTTAAAAACGTTGTCATTTAAATCAGTCAGCTATTCAAGAATCACTGCCGATAGCGAATGACTCTTCCCAATGAGCCCGAGACAACCAACCAAAGCACTAGACGCTGGAGTTTGCTACCAGGCTCCTGCAGCAGGTTATCCCCAGACCTGTCCTGTCCTCCCATCGTCCCCGACTGTCTTGTCCTCATGCAGTCCCTGACGTGGGCTGTGCTCCCACTGTCTCTGGCCTGTCCCGTCCTTCTGCTGTCCCGGACCTGTCCCTCCTCCCACTGTCCCCGACCCGTCCTGTCCTCCTGCCGTCCCCGACCCGTCCTGTCCTCCCGCTGTCCCATCCATTTTACTTTGAGCTTCTGATAACCACAGCCACAACATGTTCTGAAGTCAACAGAATGCTTCAAGATATCCCACTTCCCCCAGGAAAGGAACCATTGAGCAGCCCTTCAACACAGTATGTGGGCAATCGGAGGGATGCTTTTCAGGGCAACAAGGCATGAGACGCTGCAGTGCCTCACCAAGCTTCTCTGTCTAATCTTCATTCCCATTCGGGGCGAGACACTTTCTCCACCATGACAGAGCAGTTGCTGCCTTGGACTTTCTCTGCTGAGCGAGCAGGCTCCAGGAGCTAACACTGGGGTCCTTGTGACATCTAACAACGCCCGGGGCAGACGGGCTGTGGGCTACAGCAGGAAGGATTGAGGCCGCCCCAGAGCTATGTGAGACCCTCTCACAGGGACTCTCGGATCTGAAAGTCGCACTTTTTTAATGAAGCAGACCCCGCCTAGAAGCCCGTGGGATGGTGGGTGATGGAAACCAGGCGTGTGTACCTGTGAGTGGCAGGTCCTGTGGGGACGCCGTGACCGGCCCAGCTGGACTCTCCCTGCACAGACACGGAGCACGGTGCAGCTCGGGTTTGAGCTTGGTCAATAAAGTTATCATGCAATTATCATCGACTGGTCTTTCATTATTAATCGTCACCTCTGGGGCTGTCCCTGGACTGAGCGCTGCTTTTCATCTGGAAGTAGGACCCAGATTTGACAGATAGGAGGGGAGTATGAGAAAATAATCAGTGCCACCATGAATAATTGAGCTTTAATAATTTTTGCTGCATTTAGAAATCATTTTCCACACTTGTTACATGACCAAAGTGCCTGAAGCCAGAAAGTTGATCAGACTCATCTCATACTTGGTGAAGCTCTGCAGACTGAATGAGAGGGAGGTACAGATTTTCCAGAAGGAAACACACGGAAGACAGTCCAGGTCAGAAATACCTGCATGACCGCGGACCATTCCCAGCGCTGTCGGATGCCCAGCCCTGCCCAGTGAGGAAGCTCTTTGGGCACTAAGACAGAGTGCAGAGCGGTTTTTGTCAGACCACCTAACCCATTACTTATTTTCTTTAAAAAGGTAACATTTCAATTACAAAGGTAGTATTTATTCATTGTAAAAAAGTTTTTTAAAAGTTCAAAAGTATCTATCCAGAAGGGTAAATGCCCCTCTTCTTCCCCATAGTGAGCACCCTAGAGAAACAGAAGGGACCACAATACAGAATCTGGTGCGGACGGCCGTAGTGAGTATGTCACATGACCAGAGGGTATGAGGTTTATTACTTACATAACGAGGCCTTTTGTGGAGAAGAGAGTAGAGTCCCCAGCTGATCTGGAATGGCCTGAGACAGCACGGAAGGAGACTGGCTTGGGTTCGTACGGTGGTGGGGGACAGGAGGCTGGAGCCAGTACTTCCACGTGTCGGTAGGGCTGCTGTGGTTTCAATATCCCACTGATGCCAAAGGAAGGGGCGCCCAGGTTTTCAGATCCACTTACCCAAATGTGGAACAGAAGAGAAAAAGGGAAAGGTGAGACTTGTTACCTGTCAGCAGCCACACGCCAAACAATGGAGCCACAGAACTCGGTCTCTCAACCCTCATACAGCAAGGGGACCGTCCTTTACCGTGTCTTTAGTGTACATCCAGACATTTCTATGAATGGATAACAACATTCTTCCACACAAACTGTCTCTCTTACACTCATCCATCCATCCATCTACCCATTCACCCATCTGTCCATCATCCATCCCCACATCCATCCGTTCATCCATTTACCCAACCTCCATTCCACCCGTCCATCTATCTGTCCATCCATCCGCCCATCCATCCATCCATCCATCCATTCCATCCGTCCATCTGTCTTTGAGTGTGAAAATGGCATCACGTCACACACGCACTCTGCATTTGTTCCCCACTCGGCGACGAGTCTTACAACGATATTTGTCTGTAGACTCGCCCACTTCTCCTGATGGCCTCATGCGGCAACATGGCTTCTGTTGGTGGCCATTCGGGATGATTCCATTTTTGCCATCACGAGCAGTCCTAGTTCCCCTGCACCGGTGTAGGCGTGCTGTCTTGGGGCTGTGATTGCCAGGTCACAGGGCAAGCACATTAGAAGTTTTGACGGATGTTGCTAAATTGTCTTCCAAAGCTTGGCTCTAGGACGCTGCAGTCAATGGGTCATCAGAGCCTTCATTTCCATGTCACCTGGGGTGGTGTGGGGCCACTAGCAGCCACCTGCCCATTTGAAACATAAGAAGTCCTCGTACAGAATTACTTCCATCTTTCCAAGTATTGATCAGGGGTTTTCTTTTTCATTTCTCTGAACTGCCAGCTTTTCTCAAATCAATCATTCTTTGCTTATTTATCAGCAAGGAAATCCTTGCTATAACACGTGTTGCAAATACTACTTCAGCTTGTCATTGGACTGTTATGGAACCTTTTGCTAGAGAGAAATTTCTCGCTATTATGAAATGAAAATGAAGAGTTTCATCTTTTATGGTCACTTGCTACTTTTAGAAAGTACTTTCCTAATGAAGATCAGTTTTGTTTCCTATCACCTGTCATTGTGTTCTAATGGCTTTTAATGCTTGTGCTTAAGTTGGCGTTCCACAGAACTTCCTGTGCTGTACGGCATGAGGCAGAAATTCTAGCTTTACTTTATCTCAGATTGTCTCCATACCAGGTACCTGCTGATCTGAAATGTTACTCTTATCATGGTAATTGTTCTGAATTATGTTTCATGTCTGTGTTTCCTGTTGAGGCACGTGCTGATGTCTGCGACCTTCGCGTGGCTTTGCCTACTGTGCTTTACCATATGCTTGAATATCAAGTAAGTTAGCTCCTCTGAAATATTCTGAACTCAAAACTCCCTAACTCTTTAAAAATATTTACATTCTTGGGAAATCTTTAGTCACTGTGTCATGTCATACGGGTCCTCTGTCCACCAGCAAACATCAAAGAATCTGTTGCTATTTAAGTTGGAAATGAATTCAAAATAGAGATTAATCTGTATAGAATTGACATTTTATGTAGTTGCCTTTTGAGTAAGAATAAGACTGGCTCTCATTTATTCAAATGTTTTTCACGTTTTTATATAATGTTTTATTTTTAAATCTATGTTCTGCATTTTTTCTTGTTTATTTACAGCTGTATATATATTATACATCTATGTATGTGTGTGTGTGAACTGAATTGTCTTCCTTTGTATTTCTAATTGGTCATTGATTCTGAGTAGCAAAGTGTGGATCTTGTACTTTAAATCTGTATTCATTGTTTTGGAATTGTTTATTTCCCAGTCATTTGATTACACAATCTGCAAAGAGTAATGGTTATGTCCTTTCTGACATCACCACCTTCTCACTGTGTGGCCAGGACAGTCCCCAGCACACCGAGACTCCGGTTTCCTCATCTGTAAACTGGGAATGGCATCTGCCCGGAGGATACGCGCGGTGAGAGGCTCCGCCTGTGGGGGGGTTGCCCCTCTGAGGTGGGCGCAGGCCTGGCCTTCAGGGGATGGCGCCGAGCCTGGGGACGGGGCCGCTGGCACCCACGCTCCTTGGCTTTAGCCCCTTCTGCCTCGCAGCCTCTGCTCTGATCTGTGCCGGCTTTGGTCACCCATTTTAGGAACGTTCCAGAGAACTGTCTCGGAGTGGCTGTGTCCCAGCACAGGCTGGGTGAGCTGCGTTGCTTTCTGCTTCTGCCGGGAAACCCAAAGCGGCTGGCCTTTCCCAGGAGCTTGAAATGTCGTCGTCCATAAAGCGCCCGGCGTCGCCGCAGAAGCTCCTGGTTCTGGCGTCCGCTGAGGGCGGGCTCGGGCACCGGGACGAGCGAGGGTTACCCGCGAGGCCACAGACCGACCGTGGAGCCTGAGCCTCCACTGCAGGCAGAACTGCACGCGAGAGAGGCGGGGGAGACCGGACGGCCGGCTTGTTCGCAGGCCCGAGGCCGCGTCATCACGACACTGTTTTCCTGAATGATCAGGAGTAAAGACTTTTTTCCCGAGCAATTAGCAAGTTAATGGGCTCGACATAGTACCTGCTGGTTTTTTTTTTTTTTTTTTGCAAAGATTAAAAAGGGCATAAATGTCTCTTTATCCCCAATGTATAAATGAAGATGGTGCGACACACTTTCTGTCCCTATAGCTGCGCGTCCGGAGCACTCAGTTTGCGGCTCTGCAATCGGCATCCGGCGTGCACCGCTGCTCCGAGCCTGTGTTTTCTTCTCGAAACTCTCAGGAAGTAGCTCACACCGTAACACGGTCGATGCCAGCGAAAATGAAGCTGCAGGAGACCACCTAGACGGTTTCCTCCGAGCGGAGCGCACACTGCTCTTCTGGTGGTGTCGTGGGTTCCCGGCACACGTGCCTGCGTGTGTGCGTACACGTGTGCACATGTGCGTGCGAGGCGGAGATCTGGTGCCGAGGACCCTGGCTCGTGCTCTGGACCAGCGGCTCTCAGTCTTGAGCATCGGAACCCCTGAGTGCTCTGTAAGGCAGGGTCCTGCTTCGGCCCCCTGGGGGCTGACAGGCTGGAGGGGTCTGGGGGACCCCAAGTGTGCATTTCTGGTAAGTTAAGTCCCCAAGCGACTCTGCTCCTGCTGGGGGGAGGGGCTCTCAAAGACACTGCTTCATGTGCTGCTCACTTCCCCTCTGTGACCTGCAGGTGACAGCCGCTGCCCCGCCCCCGAGGCCACGTCACAGGGTCCCCTGAGTTGGCTGTGGGGTGTGAGTGCTCTGTGCAGGGGGGTCTCTGTCCTGGGGACGGCTTATTTTCGAGGACTTGCCACATAGGCTCACCGTTATGTTCCTCTCCAGCACCTTGACGGGGAGAATATCTGTGGACCCCAAGCAGGTGCCACATGCCGTCCCTGGCTGCCCGGGGTTTCCATATCGCAGGTTCCCATTAAGTGCCACCCACGTCCACACCCCACGCTCTCCGACTCTGACCTCCCCCTCCAGGGCGGCGGCAAGGTACACGACACAGGGGGGGCCTTGGCGGCGTCTTGGCTCTGTCCCACTCGGACGCCGCACACAGCCGGGTTGAAGGTGACTGAGCCCCAGGACAGTTGTCATAATCGGAGGCCACAGGGTCCCTTATGATGGGCAGAGGGACAGCGCAGAGCCTAGAGCCAAGCTCTCCAGGAGTCCCTCCTTAAGGACAACGGGGACAGGCATTTAGGTGGGAGTGACTCCTTCTACAGGCTGGCCCGAGGTGGTCCTCCTGACCCCTGGCGTTCACCCCCGTGTGCGAGCCGCACCCTGACTGTGCTGGGACCCGTGGCTTGCTTCCAGCCAGGAGGAGGCGGCATCCCGTCCCCTTCCGGAGGTTCCATCTCGGCACGGGGGGACGTCTCTCTGAGGAAGGCAGGGGCTGTGCTGACAACCCCGCGTGGGAAGGAGCTGGGGGCTGTCTGAGGACCAAGCCCGGCCCCAGCCCAGGCCTTACCAGGGGAAAGGGATTCTGACGCCCATGGGAGCTGGGAAGCTGGTTCTTCCCAGGCCAGCCTGCGGGTAGGAGCTCAGCCCGTCTATAGCCTGGGGAGACCCCGCGTGGAGGCCCCGGCTAAGCCCAGCAGGCTCCTGACCACGGGCCCAGGAAGTGATAAGCACACGTTGCTTCAGGCTGTTATGTTTATGGCAACTGCTTAGTAGCAGCGGGACGAGTGTAATTACGGATGTTGGGAACTTCATGTGGTAGGACCAATTTAATGTTAAAACCTATTTAACCATTAGGGCCAGCTTAGCCAGAGCGACTCCATATTGCCCAGGTAGCCATATTGTTGTTTACATCCACGGACCTCATTCGGGGAATAAACGCCCCCGTAGCTCCTGGGATGGTTCCGGGTATCGATTCCGGGAGTAAACGCCTTAGCAATAGAAGCCAGTACCTTGGGTCTGCGGTTCTGCCCTATAAAACCAGCTTGTGAGATCGGGACGGGGTCGCTCTCTTCGGAGGCGGCCCTGGCCGGTCAGTCTGACTTCTAATGCCTGGCATAGCTCAAGGCTTTGCATAGCTTTCACTTGGTCTCAGTCTTGTTCCTTGATAACGGGCCCAACACATGATTAGAAACTCATTTCTTCACATGAGCCGCGGGAGACTGGGTTATTGGACGCTGACGCGGTGAGTCAGTGCTGTCCTCCCCAGAGCGGGCCGGAGACGGTGTGGGCGCAGCCGGGGCCGGGGTGGGGGTGAGTGCGGCGGGAGGCTGAGAACTGGGGGCTGCACCTCTGCCCTGGCCCCTCCCCCTGCAGGGTTGAGCTCAGGACCCGGTGGGCTTGTCTGAGCCCATGTAGACTGTCTACCCCTTGTTCTGGGTGGGGGAGGGGCGGGAGGAGACTAATTTAATGATTTAATGACTCGGCATTCATTAAAAGGCTTTAAGCCATATTTTCTAAAACAGGAAGTTCAGGGCTCTTGACCATGGGCCGGAGAAGAGGGTCCAGGTAGGCCAGCTGCCCGAGGGCAGCCCCCAAGTCTCCCTCCCAGAAACGAGAGAGGGAGAGCCCACCTCACATGGTTTGCTGGGGGCAAAGTGTTATTTATAAGGTCCACGCGGTCATGGAAGAGGCCTTCCAGGCAACGTGGCTCATGTTTCAGGGACCAGAAATGTCCAGAAAGGGGGTTCGCATGTGGGTGGAGATTGAACAAGGTGCCCCGTCTGAGAGAGGCCACTGGTCTCTGCTCACAGGATCCCAACAAGCGTGCAGAACCGGGCGCCGACCGACCGCGGCCCTCTCTGGACCCCACGGCTCAGGGAACGGGAACCGGGTGGCTACGGGGCCACGCTTGCCTCTGGGTGAAAGGGTCGGTCCAGGGGATCTGTCGGAGTGACTGTCTTCCTCGTGTTCCCGGGGCATATTCCGGGTCAGTGATGTTTTTGTGCCAGATCTTCTAGTAAGATCGAGCGATGAAACTAGTAAGTAACAGAACGTCACTGTTTCTCTGCAGCTCCAGAGGAGAGAAGTGGGGCTGGGCGGGAAGTGCTTCCATCGCCTCGGCTTGATCGACACGCTCGGCGGGTACTGATTTCCACGACACGGCACAGTCTTGAGACAGGAACAGTTTTTTATTCCTTTACAGATGTGTTGAGCCTTTTTTCCTCCCCGTAGCGCAGCCTGAGATTAAAAATATTTTTGCAAGTCCCCAAGGGCATGGGACTCTCTGAGTCAGGATGGCGCCGGCTCACCCGCCCGCAGCAGAGGAGATGTCCCCACCGTGTGTGAACCGCCGCGGGGCTGGCGCTCGGCCCTGTGGCCCGATCCTTCCCCAAGACTCATGGGGACGCAAACCCGAGTTAGCGCCCGTGGGCCGCCCCCCTCCCCAGGACTTTTATCGGCCTCCACCTGTTCTTTCCGCCGACCCTTTCATTAGTTTCTGCATCCAAAGTTCCCGCAGAAGAGCTTCCCGTCCCTCTCCCCTGCCTCCCACGCCCACCGCACCCCTCCAAGTCCAGCGCACAGAAAGGATCGCGCTGGCCGGGCTTCTTACCAATGTCCCGACAGGAAATTATTGCACGTCATTACTTTGCTTCAAACACAATTTCCCAACCTGTGCAAATCAGTGTCCACCAGCATGAGGGATAATGGGGACTGTCTGTTTCACTTTCTTCTCGACGATGGACGATTTATGTTTTCTCTTTGTGGGAAATAAAAATGCTTCGTTTGAAATACGTACAGACAACTTAGCAGGTGATCGGAGTAGAAGGAAACCCCGCCTGGCTGTCTGCCTTACTGTCCCTGACCCAGAGAACCGGCGCCCGCGTCTGCGCCCTGAGCTGCCTCGAGACTGCCATGTGCCCTCCAGGGAAACGTTCCCTACAGCTTCTAGAAGGCTTCATCCCAGATCTGGAAAGTAGCCCAGGCCGGTGGGAGGCGGCCTCTGCCCGCGTTGGCCTTCCCAGGGCGGGTCATGGGAGGCCAGCGCCCTTCCCCCGCCCCTTCCCGTGGCCACCCCGTTCGCCTTCCCGGGGCCACCCCTACCCCCTCTCCGCTGCCCGTTGGGGTCACAGCTCCGTCCCCCTCCCATCCTGGGCCCCCGTTCCTTCTGGCCCCCGCCCACGTGTCCTTCCCTGGCTGCTGGTTGGGGATGGCTCCTGTCCTCTGCCCCTGGTCCCTTCTCGACCCTTTCGCCCTCCCCTCCCCGTTCCCTCCACCTTCCTGGGGCCGCCCCCTCCACTCCCCTGGCCTCCCCTCCCCTGCGCCCTCCCTGCCACCCCCCCCAGGGTGCCGGTCGTGGACGCTCGTTCCTGCAGTTGCCGCACTTCTGCTGTGTGACTCTATCAAATAACCATTTGTCTTGAGGTCTTGTCTGAAATAATTTCAACTGCCAAACCCTGAAATGAATAGGTTTTGTTAACACAAAAGGCTAAGGGACTGGCTGGAAATTTTAAAGAGCTCCCGCCCCGCGTCGCGGCAGACCGCATTGTCGGGCTCCGGGCGCTCCTTTGTCGGCGTCCTTCTGCCTCAGTGGGCGCGGGATGATGGATGGTCTGGCTGCTGGAGGCGGAGGGAAGGGAACGCCAGGCCGGGTCTGGGAATTGGCTAAGTACTTCTGGGCGCTTCGACCTCACCGCGGTGCACGGCGACTCGGCCTTCTTGATTTATAAACTGGGCCGGTGATGGATGATCTTTTAAGTGGACAGGGCGGGCCAAAGCCTCGCACATCGGAGCCCGTAGACAGGACCGCCACTTGTCGCGGGAGAGGGGCAGCCGGGCCTGCGTAAGCCTGACGCAGGCTGACAGCGACCATCGGCTCCCAGGTCCACCCGCTGTGGGCACGGGGACCCTGGCCAAGGCTCCAGGTCAGCATCCCACACGCAGAAAGGGAGGACAGGCTGGGGAGGGAATGGGGGCTGTTCTTGTGTGGTTGGGGGCCCCTCCTAAACTACTGAGCTCTTGCCATCGCCATGGGTCTGGCCTGTTCTGCCAGGCTTTGTTCTTGCCCTGTGACTGCCCACCCCCCTGCGCCATTCCGAGTACCATGGTCTGCTGCTGAGAAGCAGGTGGCCGAGCTTCTCCCATTGGACCCCTTGTCCACCGCAAGTGGTCCTCCTGGCTTTTTTCTGAGCCGGAGGGGATGTGGCAAATGTGAAGCCCCTGGGACCTGCAGGCCCGTGGCAGGAAGGACCAGGCACACCTCCTCTGGGCTGGGAACCAGCCCTTCCGGGCTCTCCGTGCCTGGGGACAGGGCAGCGTGGGCACCTCGAGGGACAGAAAGGACAGCCCTGGACTCCACGGTGAGGGCCGCACTGGCGTGGGGTCACGTCTGCCTGGCAACGACAGTATTTGCCAGGATCCTGACCGTAACCAGATCTGGCCTTGGAGGCGACACGTCCCTGAACACGTGGACAGGAGCAGGGATCAGATCAGCAGCAGAAAACCAGCCTCTGCTACGGAGGGAGCTTCCAAAATCGTCTCAATGTGTCCTGACCTCCAGGGAAAGCTTGAGTGCGTCTGAAGGAGGAAGGAGAGGGAGAGGAAGCTCGAACGCAGACTTCCCGGGGGCCGGTCCTAATGACCTGAGCCCTTGGCTCGGAGGCGTGTCGTGTCGTCCTCGAGTGCCGTTTGCGAGGAGCAGAGGAGCAGCGGATGAACGACCCCTCAGTTCGGGGTGTCCGCGGGTGATTAGCTCCACCTCCCTGCAAGCCGCGCGGCTCCTGTGGCCTTGTGCAAAGTGCGTGCGCGAAATTCTGAAACCACCTTGCGGAGGGAGAGGTCTGAAGGGTCGGATAAAAGCTCCACCCCAGATCCTGCACGAGGGAGCAGGTCGGGAAGGCCGCGGAAGGATGTTGCTTGCGCACACAGGTTTCTGGTCCTGAGTGGTGCCGAGGACGGGACGAGAAATGGGTGAGTGAGATCCGCTCGTACCGCGATGTTCCTTTTTCCTGCGGAGACGGACTCCCCTTTTACGCCTCTGATCTCTGAAGTCCACAGAGCAGACTCTCGGCTCCGAAGAGCGTTTGATTGTGGCTCAAAATGCCTGTGATTATCTTACTTTACTTCGTTGCGAAGAACTTCATACTTGTCTCCTGGGATGAGGCAGGATGGACAGTAAAGGGTCGTCGTTTGTTTTGTTTTTTTTTTTTTAATAGGAATGGGAACGTTTCTTCTTTCTTTCTGATTAGGGCTGGTATATACATCTTTTATCTTTTCTTTGTTTTTCTCCAAATCTTTTAATTTAAAAAGCATGTACTAATTTTATATCGGAAAACAGGATTCAGAGAGTCGAAGAATTTCACTGTGTTTCTTCAGAGGAGAAGATCGCATGTTGTCTGCATTTCGCTCTGCTTTTCCGAAGGACCCTCAGTTTTGAGAAAACTCAAACACTGCCTATTTCATAAGCCATTTTTGAGGCTTTCACGCATCTTGTTTCCACTTCTAGAACAGTGGAACGAGTACAAAGTTTGGAGTTTCCAGACATGTTCAGTTCCTTCGGACGCACCCTCAGATCCAAGTGAGGGACCTGGTACTTCGGGGTGACATTGGCTGTGACTGGCGTTCCTCCGGCTCCTGGCCTGCCCCGAGCGCTGTCCTGAGCCCCAGAGCTCACTCGACCACCCTGGTCCGTGCGACACCACCAGGAGGGAGATTCCGTTTTTACAGAAGAGGCACCGGAGGCACAGAGACAGCAGGCACCTCGTCTGGGCTGCACAGCCCTCAAGACGCGGAGGCTTGCCGTGTGGCCCGTGCCTGAGCGCCACGTATATTCTCCCTGTCGGGGGTTGTGAGGACTAGGAAACCGCGTGAGCACACCAAACACAGGCTCTTTTTCTTTTTCCTTTTCTTTCTTTCAGCAAATCAGGTAGACCAGATAGCCCAAGTTGAACAGCCGGGGACCGGCACGGCTGCCGTGTGATCATTACTGGCCGTGACAGCGTCCCACCGAACGGCCGCCCATCCGGGATCCGCTCATTCAGTTCCAATCCCGTCCCTCCGAGGACCACGGCCCCTCCAACAGCGGGACACGCTCTTGCTTCTTAGGAACAAATGATCTAAGCTGCATTTATTTTTTAAAATTGTGATGCTGTAATATTTTATAAGGAGAGATACTCTGAATTTAATACATGATCAGCTTATACTGTTGGCTCGACTTGGTTTTCTAAAAATCAGTTAAATTATTTAAAAAAAAAAAGGTGAACCAAAAACCAGAACCACCCCCCCAAAAAGAACCCGAAACAAAAGAAAAAAAAAAAAAAAAGAAAGCCCGCAGACAAAACCACACAGGAAACAAAGCCACCGCAGATTTACAAACGGGCCCGCGGCCGAGCGTGGGGCGTCTCGCGCCTGAGTCACTCGCATCTGCGGCCACGTTGTCCCGTCTCGCTGTGACGCTCCGACTGGAGACTCGTTCGCTATTCCTAATGGGAGAAGGAAGACCCACTGGTCCACGTGTGCAGAACAAAGACTGTATTTATAAGAGAAGTGCTGGACAGCGTGAAGCGGTTCCGGGTGATTGACTTTTTGGGTGGGAGCCTTGGGCCGAGCAAGCACCGTTTATTTGGAGCCCACAGCTGCAGGACATGGTCTGCGCTCGCAGCAACGGCCCGGTGCCGTGCAGAAGTTTATTTTGCTACGGGTTGTTTCATCTCCAACCAGTTGTAGTATTGATTTCTCTCAGTGGATTAATTATCAGAGGCCGTTTCAGACTGCCCTGAGATGGACAGAAGGAAAAATGATGTTTTCATTTCAGTGAAGCCTGTTGGCAATTGTGCTGGCCTTTCTCTGGAGCCCGGGCGCCGGCGGATCGGCGGCCACGCTAGAGCGGGCTGAGGCCGGGATGACCCATTTCCTCTGCGGGGCTGACGTCTGGGCATGGGCTGGGGACTCTGGGAACGGGCCTCACGTGGTTCTGCGCTCGTATTTGTAGCGGGAGCGCTCAGCCCTCGGGGGAAAGAAAGAGAAACGAGGGAACTGCACAGACGTGCACGTCCGGGTTATTTATGGTGGGGCCGGCGGTCTGAGGGGAAGATGCGGTCGGCTCGCTAAGACAGTCAGGGTTCTGAAATGGGCGCTGGTTTGAAAGTCACCTCAGAGCACAAGGCCTGTGAAAAGCTCTTTGAGAGGCACTTCTGTAGACTGGAAGGGTCTGGGTACGAAGGGGCAGCGGCACCTCGAACACGCGCTCTCTTGGCCTGGGCCATCCCGGGAGCGGTGCAGTCACGGAGATAGAAGGGGTTCCCCGTGCCAGGGGGTCGCTCAGCTTCTAGAGCACCAGCGGGGGGGTCGACAGAGCAGGCTTGCAGACGTCTGCTGCGTTTCCACTAGTAAGATCTGCCCGGGGCAGGCTGGGGGAGGAGGTTGAGTTTGCAGACGAGGCTCGCAGTTTGTTCTGGTACCTGACGGGGGCCTCCACGGCGTCTGCGAGGCCACCGTCGTCTGACAAGGACTTTAAATGGAGCTTTCGGACCCCACTGAGTATGGTCTTTATTTTTACATAATATTTTGTGTAATACAGTTATATTTTTACATAAATGTGACAAGGTGACTTTAAAAAATGTAGTCGGGTTGTGAAATAGAAATCCGGTGGATGACAGAAATAAAACACGATTTGTGTCTCTCCCCACCTACATGTAATCACTGATAATACTATTTTTTTTGCATTTGTGCAATAGCAAAAAAGTAACCCTTGTTTTGTAACATGTTGTAAATTTTTCCTTACGGAAGTGCATTGTGTGCCTCTCCCGGGATTTCCCAGGACACCATTTCTCCCACGGCGCACGGTGGGCTGGTGCCCTTGGGGGAGTCTCGTGTTTTCCTCCATTTCTTTCCTAAGTGGATGTGCTCGGTGTTTCCTATTTTCTGCTTTAAACGTCCCGCACCTACTGGATCTGGTGTCGTGCTTTGAGCTTGCCGGTGGCGGCGGCAGGATCCACCCAGCCTCGGGCTTCGTGTGCCACGTGCGGGGGACACTGCTCCCATGGGGAGCCAGGACGCGTGGGCTCTGCGTGTGTCCACCCCCGGGGGAAGCAGGGGGGACGCCGGCGCTCGGGTCCCCCGCCGAGGTGCTCCCTGTTTCGCAGTCACGGTCACTGTCCGCCGGCGTCTTTCCTGTACTAAGGCACATTAGGATCTTCTTAAAAAATTTTTTGTGACGTTTTAACAACACACTTGCCTAGTTTTGGCTGCAAATCCCTTGTGTTCAAGACGGGCTAAGGAGAGCTTCGGCCCGTTCCCGCAGCTCGTGCTGCCCGCGCCCCTCCCGGTCCTCCCTCGGCTCCGCGTACCGGGCTCTCACCGGCCGCTGCGGCCTGTTCTTATTGACTCAAAGCCACCCAGCGGATTCCCCAACTGTCTGCGCTCGGGGACGCGCTTAGAGAGCCCCCCTACCCCTGGCTCACACGGATCTTCACGTTCATTCCTTCCAGCATTTCACACCCTTCGCGGCTGCATTTAAAACTTTCCGTTACCCAGAAAGGACTTGGACGGAGACGTGTGATTCTCACCAGACCTAACAGGATCCGCACGGGCGTGGGGTGCAGGGGCCCCCCCCGAGGGGCTCCGCGTGGGACCCGGCCGTGCGCCGTCCTGTGGCAGCGGAACGTGGGGACCGAGTCACTGTGACTTCTCGACACTCAGGCTCCGAAGCCGGCCTTTGCGGCGCTTCTCAGAGCTGCCGCTATGTCCGAGCTCGTCCGGGTAGCGTCCAGCAGCGGATGATCTCAACGCAACTTTCCTGGTGCTTCAGCTCTTGATTATGCTGTTCCTTCCGTTTCAAAGAAGACTTTGATGATTCACCTGGAGAGAGAGAGCGAGAAGGAGAAACCGTGGGCCGGGGGAGGGAGCAGCAGACTCCCTGCGCGCGGCCCAACCGGGGCTGCCGTCAGGCCCCGGGGACTGTGCCCTGAGCCAAGACAGGTGCTTCCCCGACAGAGCCCCCCACACGCCCATGTTGTTCCTTCTCCAAACACTTCTGTGAGTATTATTTTATTACTATTAATGTCAGTTTGCATAGTTACTGTTAATTTATTCGCCGTAATGGCTTCCGTTTCTGCAGCTCAGAAGGGCACGGCGTTTGGAAGTCTCCGTGGGCTGCGGGTTTTCTTGGTCTTCACGGGCCCCCCTGCCAGGCTCACACAGCGACGGTGCCCTGCCCTCACCCGGGCCCGGGGCTGGGACCCTCCCTCTGAACCCCCAGGCCTGGCAGAGAAAGGAAAGAAAGGGAGGGTGACTAGGGGCGCAGTGGGCGTTGGGGGCCCAGGCTCCGGGCCGTCGCTCTCACCCGCTGAAGTCCGTAGATGCTTCTGCAGGCGGCTCACCCGTCCGGGCCGCTGAGACTTCACGACCCCTCCTCGAACTACAGAGCCTTCAGGTCTGGGTGGGCAGGACCAGAGTTTCCATTTCCGAGACGTTCCCAGGGCCCTGATGCTGCTGGGCGTGTGGCTGTGCCCCAGCAGCGCTAATTCGGAACTCGGGTCTCTATCCCAGTCTGTCTGACTTTAATCACATGTGAGATCACAGTTAATTTTTCTCTAAGTTTCCTCACACCGTTTAAAACAGGGAAGCATATGTTAGAAATAGTCTTCCAGATTCATCCAGGAAGAACATTTTTTTTGCTTGCTAATTAATTTCCTTAATTACTTAAACTGTTACCATGTCTTCTTTTTGACTGTTGTCCTCGTAAGGTGAATTAGTGCTTCTGTGATTTGAGACACTTAAATGCATTTTTGAAAAACAGAAAGATAACACAAGATGACACAGGTTATGGAGGCTAAATCATGCGGGGCTCTCTCCCTCTTTCTTCTTTGTTCCTTGGAACAAGTAGGTGAACTGGGCACAGAATTAAAGAAACGTGGGATTAGGTGCTCTGACTTGGATCCAGAAAAGCGCCGGTTCTGCCCGAGCAAGTGCAAATGGCTGCGGAAGGACCGGGACCTTTTGAATGTACGGTGAGTGTTGCAGATGGAATTCGGGATAAAAACACGAGTCAGAACGGCAATGGCCAATTTATCATTTGATCACTGGCTGGGAAAAGGCCAGATTTATTTGTAAGTGCCTGCTCCTTTTCTTAATCATAATTACTGTGTTTTGTAAACAGTACATCTTACAATTTATTTAAAGGTAAATTTATTTTGAATAACTGAATTTGAATGTGAATGAAATACAGCCTTGAAGGGAATGACTTAGTATCGATATGTAACTACATCACGCCAGCGGCTGACAAGACTGACGCTGGAGAACACGCAGGTCTTTCCAGCAGTTCCGAGGTGCACATTTTCTCCTTTGAACTCTGGAGCAAGAATTGTGACCCTGGGCCATGACAAGGAGAGGGGGTCCCAGTATCTAGGCCCCAAACTCCTGCTTCCCATCTCTTTACCATGTGGAACGCCATCTGGTTGCTTGGACACGAGCATCTCACGGTCAAGGAGGCTCTGCTGGACCAGCCCCAGCCGCAGCCCCAGCCCCAGCTCCCACCTCAAGGTCCAGCCTCGGGCTCCAGCCTCCGGCTCCAACTCCTGCCTCCAGCTCTAGCTCCAGCCCACGGGAAAGCTCTCTGTCCACACGGCGCGATGGGTTCCCAGCATGAGCATCCTGGGGGAAGTGGTGAGCTACCCACAGGTGTCCACACTCTCCTGTGTCCTTTCCTGTCCCACCACCTCCAGGTCTGGGGTTAGGCCAGGTCCAGGCAGGATGAGGCTCCGGATGCATCCACAAGCGGCCCCAGAACACAACCTTCACGAGATGGGAAGCTCCCGGCCGCCCCTGCCACCGCCCGCTGGCAGCTTCTGAGCTTGGCAGTCACTCCTCCCTCCTTAGGGTCCTGGAATACTTTCCGATTCCAGAATCCATGATCACAGTGCACAGGCTGACGCTGAGGAAGGACGCTAGCTGGAAGGGCAAACTGAAGGAGGACCCGGTTCAGCCTGGACATGCAGGCTGGCAAGGCTGCCCACATGTAAGGGTCCTTACGTGGGCTGGGCACTGCCTTCCATGAAGCGCACGGGCCCACAGTTCTGTTTCTCCTCTCACCTCTGCGGCTTGCTCAGCCACACAAGGTCCAGCCCTCAGTGGGGTGGGGGTTTGGAGGGATAGGAGGATGAAGGAGGCATTGGCTCTGCTCACAGGCCATCCAGGAGATGTGCCCTAGAGCTGTAGGCTCTGCTGGTTGGAGTCTGACCCTCTGAGGCCCCAAGCCAGCTGTTGCTCCTCAGCAGGCCTGCCGGGGCCTTGTGACCTGCCCCTGCCTTGGCTTTAAGCTTGGCTTTGCACCAGCCCTGGTCCCCACTGCTCTGGGGTGCTCTGCCCCTGCCCAAGTCCCAGCACCTTGCCCATCGGACCTCCTTCCCCAGCAGATGGTCTCTCTGTCTGGGCCAGGGAGGGGGTCCCCAGTACCCTGGTCCCTGCTGGTTCTCCCTCCATATCCTTAGGTCTGACTCAGGCTGGGGCAGGATAGGTGCTGTAACAGGGAACCGGGGTGTGGACCTCGTCCCTGGTTCTGCCCAGCTGATGCAGCTGCCCTGCCTGGCCTGGCTGTGATCCCAGGGCCGGACTGTGGCCTGTGTTTCTAGGCAAGCATCACATAGGGAGACTTCAAGCACCTCCGTAGAGCTGTCCTCCTGTCCTCCCTGGCTACCCCCACATGGGGCAGGGCCCAGGCCGGAGCCCAAAAGGTGTACCAGCTATGCACCCCAAGTTTTCTGGGGATCCCGGGAGATCTAGCTGTCCAGAGATGCAGAGGGAGTTGGAACAGCCAAGCTTGAGGTGTTATTTTACAAACCTAGCACAAACAAGTGCAGTTACTTGTCCTGCAAGTTGTGTGAAGACGGAGTGGGCAGGGGGGGTGTGTGTCCACGCAGCTTGGGGAAGACTGCTGGAAGCAAACGCCTGTCCTCTGCGGGCCTCGGCTCAGCGACCTGGCTCAGAGGTCCCACCCTTATTTAATGAATAGCCTTCTCACACCTTAGTTAAATATTGTTCTAATAGTCACTGCGAATCCTGCATTTTGTGGCCAATTAAAGACATAACTCATTTGTTTATGGTGACCCTAAGGAGTGCAGCGTTGAACAGTCATGCTGAGCAGACACCCCAGCTGGTCCCTGATCTTACGGGGTGCAGACTTTTGTCTTCCTCACTAGGCACGGCATTAGTCGTAGGCGGTGCTTGCGTTCACCAATATACCCTTTCTCAGGTTGGGGAAGGTCCCTTCTGTTACTAGCTTGTGGAGAGTTTTAGGATTTTGTCAAATGCATTTTTTGGACTATTATGATGATCTGTGAATTTTTGAAATTTGTTAGTATGGTGGATTGCATTGATTAATTTTTGAGCATTAAAATAATTTTGTGATGTGGTAAAACCCATTTGGTTATAGTATCTTATCATTTTTAGATTTGCTCTATTTGATTTGCTAAAATCTTTGCATCTATCTTTTCTAGAAATGTTGGTTTGTATTTGTGACATCTTCTGTGTATGGTTTTAGCATCAGCATAGTGCTATCTAATACTGTGCTTACCTTTTAAACTTTTAACATCTTTAGGACCTGTAGTAATGTCTCATTACTGCTGTTGCTAATTTGAATTTTTTCCCCCATGTAGCCAGATTCATGTAGCTAGGGGCTTATCAATTTTATGGATTTTCCTGAAACACCTGGTTTGGGTTTCTTTATTTTCTCTGAGCGTTTCCCCCATTCTTATGCCATTTTTCATTCTTATTGCTAGTTTTTTTCTTCTTACTTTGCTTTTATTGGTTATTTTTACTGGTTTCTTAAGCAAGAAGCGCAAGTTATTAATTTAAGACATTTCTTCTTTATAATATAGGTATTCTAGCATTATAAACAGTAAACATCTTGCTTAAGCTGTACCCCACATATTTCAATATGTTGTACTACTGTTTTAATTCAATTCAAACATACTTTTGTTTTTTAAAATTCCTTTAGATTTGTTCTTTGGAAATACTTATTTTGAGTGTTTTATTTAGTTGACAAATACTTGGGGATTTTCCAGTTATGTTTTCTGTTACTGATTTCTAATGTGATTTCACATGGTTGAGAATGTAGGGCCTGGAGACAGAGCATCCTCTATCTGACTCGAAGGCTGGTGTTATGGTCCCGGATATGGTCTACGTGCCCTCTGAAGATAGCATTACTGTTGTGCTCTGTAGCATGGGCCGAAGGTGTCCAGTGCTGCTTCAAGTCCTCTCAGTTCTTGCTGGTTTTCTCTCTACTTGTTCCATAGTTGTTGATGGAGAGGTGTTGAAATCTCTGACCATGGTGTGTATTTCCTTCTGAAACTAGAAACACTCCTTTAGTTTTAACAAATTGTACATCTTATTATTAAATGCTTACATTTTTAAGATTATTCTGTGGTTTCTTGACAGATTGAAACTTTTATAATTATGAAATGATCTTCTTTAAAATTTTATTTTAGTTCTTCAGTGTTCCAAGATTCATTGTTTATGCATCACACCCAGTGCTCCATGCGATACATGCCTTCCTGAATACCCACCACCAGGCTCACCCAACCCCCCACCTCCCGCCCCTCCAAAACCCTCAGTTTGTTTCTCAGAGTCCACAGTCTCTCATGGTTCCTCTCCCCCTCCGATTTCCCCCAACTCACTTCTCCTCTCCTTCTTCCAATGATCTGTTTTATCCCTGGTAATATTCTTTGCTTTAAAATTTACTTTGTCTGATTAATATAAGTAGCCCAGATTTCTCCGTTTAGTATTTGCATGGTATATATTTCCCATCCTTGACATTTCAAGTAGGTTTTTGAGATGGGATATTTGGGTTTTGGTTTAAAAATTTTTTTCATTGAAATCTGCTTTTGAAAAAGATTTTGTTTATGTCTTTGACAGAGAAAGAGAGAACATAAGCAGGGGGATGGGGAGAGGGAGAAGCAGGCTCCACATTGAGCAAGGAGTCAGATGCAGGGCTCAATCTCAGAACCCTGGAATCATGACCTGAACTGAAGGTAGATGCTTAACTGAGTGAGCCACCCAGGCTCCCTGAAATCTGCTTTTTGATAGGGATATTTGGATCATTTATATTTCATTTGATTATTGATGCAATTGGGTTTAAATTTATTCTATTGCTATTTAAAAAATTACTCTATTAGTTCTTTGTTCTCTTTTCTCTTTTCCTATTTTGTTTCAGGTTGTATGTTTATGATATCATTTTATACCCCTTGTTAGCTTTTTGAATATAATTATTTTCCTTAGTGGTGGCTTTAGGGATTACAACTTAACATTTACCGTATCACTGCGTCGCGTCAGGTGTTCGGTGAGAAGGCCGTGAGGCGCACACACAGCTCTCTCTGAGTCCCAGGCTGCTGCCCTCACAGGCTGCATCTCCACACACATGTTCGACACTTCACTACACTATTACTATTGTCACTCAGTCAATTATCTTCTGGGAGATTAAAAAAGTCATTATAATTACCTCTTAGGGTGCTCTTTATTTCTTCATTTTGTTCTAGATTTCCATCTGTCATTTTCCTTCTTAAAAGACATCCTCTCACATTTATTGGTTGCAGGTCTATTGGCTAGGGATTTGTTTCTGCTTGCATATGCCTAAATAGACTTTATTTTGCCTCCATTTTTGCAAGATATTTTTCTGGGGTAAATGTTTTCTGCTTTATTTTTCAGAACTCCAGGTATCACTTTACTGTCTTCTGGTTTGAACTGTTTTCATGAAAAACCTGCTTGTATTTGTTCCATCTTCAGACCAAGTGTCTTTTCTCTGGCTAATTTTAACATTTTTTTTTTAATTTTAACATTTTTTTCTTTATCCTTGGTTTAAAGCAATTTTACAATGCACCCGGTTTTCTTTATGTTTCTGTAGCTTTTTGAACTTTGGAGTCTTACCATTTTCATCAAATTTGGGAAATTTCAGGTTACTTCTTTAAATATTCCTTCTCTCCCTTACCTTTAGGATCTCAGACGATGCATGCGAGAGTCTGCTGGCATTGGCCTACAGCTCCCTGACGCCCTCTTCCCCTGGGGTGCTTGACTTTGGACTGTCTGTCTTGCTCTTTCTTCAAGCCCCTTGGTCTTCCTTCCGCAGCGTGGAAACTGCTTTCCTTCACCCATCTCGGGTGCTTGATTTCTCTCGTCTACGGTCTGATTGAAGGCTACTCCTTATACCTCCTACGTGTTTGCTTTAACGACCCCATCTCAGCGTGAATGTGTGGAGTGTGGGTACAATAACTGCTCCGATGTCGTTGTCTTACTGATGCTATCCTTGGTCTTGTTTCTGGGTCTGCTTCTGCCGACTGACTTCTTCCTCATCATGCATCATGGTTTTCTGTTTCTTTGCATGCCTGGTAATTTTTAATCAGAGTTTTAATTAGAGTTTGTAAATTTCGCCTTGTTTATAAAATATAAAAATGTATTTTATATCCATATAACTATCCTTGAACCTTATTTCTGGATTTCAGTTAAATTATGTGGAAGCTGGTTAATGCCGTCCTTGTTCCTAAGCCTTGCTGTGGGATGCTAGCACAGTCCCTAGTCGGCGGCTGCCTTCATCCTTCTATGGAGGTGATACCCTTCTGCTTCTCTGCTGATTCCTGGCTCTGTTCCCACCCCTGTGTGCGCCCCCGAGACTGTTCTGGCAGAGACGCTTCCGTCACATGTCTGTGTTGATCAGTACTCTGTTTCCCTCAGCAGGGTGGGCTGGGCTGGGGGTTCCATAGATTTCTGCATCACTTTCTGTGCAGAATTTCTCTTTTTGGACTTCTAGCCCAAGAGCTCCCGCTTTGAGCTCCCCAACATCCCAGTTCTGTTTTTTCTTTTCTCAAAATCAGGGAATGCACTGGATTTTGCCTCCATTTTCCTCCCTGCACGGACGTCTGTAGTCTCTCTCCAGGCGCTAACCTGGGGAAATCCCCAGACTCGCCTCGTTTGTATTTCCTCTTGGAGATGGCTGGCTTGTGTGGACTGATGTCCAGTGTTTGAAAACAGTCATTTCATGTATCCCATTAGGGTTTTTTAGTCACTTCAGGTGGGGGAGTAAACTCCACTCCTGTTACTTCATCTGGACAAAAATATAGGCTATTTATGAAAGGTATTTGAATTAGTGTCTATGTTCGGTTTACATCAGACAACTCGTGCACTTAACGGTACGTGCTGAGCAACATCTCTGTGCCTGACATCACTCTAGAAGCTGCGGCTGCCGCCGGGAATCACACAGACAGCAGGGCGCCTTCTCACAGACCTTGTGCTCTGTTTAGTGCGGCGGCAGTGAAGCGGTAAGCAAGGAGCTCCATGCGTCTGATGGCGGTAAGAGCTGTGCAGGAAAATGGAAGGATGAATCCAGAATGACGTCTTTCAACAGCAGCTATGCCATGGGAGAAGGTGGGCATTGTGTCCCTGAGAGATGTGTCTGGAGTCGCCTTGAGCGCTCATGATACCCCTTACCTCTGCAGGTCACCTCTGCAGCTCAAGTGAGGAAAGGGGGAAGAGGATGTGGGTGCTTGTGGCTAAAAACACTTGAGTGTATCTTACTGCATCAATCCTAAACTCTGTCTTATTCACACTTTTTGCTATTTCCATGCTGCGGAGCTAGAATGGATAAAAGCATATTCTGGAGTATCCTGGAGCACTTTTTCTAAGCCTTAAAATCTTAATATTCTCTGTAATAAAATAAGAATAATAACAGTCTCTATCTTATAGGGATTTCAGGTAGATGAAAGAAGATAATATGTGTAAAGCCTTTAGAACTGTGCCTGGACGCAGTCATTACACATGCAGTAAGAACCCATCAGATGTTAGCATAGATGTTTATTATCACCGTCATCAACACCGTTATTATCTCCACTGTCTTCATCACCACCAGCACCGTCACCATCACCATAACCATCACCATCATGACCATCACCATCATGACCACCATCAATCAGCATCACCATCATCACCATCATGATCACCATCATCATCATGACCATCACCATCACCATCATGACCATCACCATCATCATCACCACCATCACCATCATGACCATAACCATCACCATCATCACCATCACCATCATGACCACCATTAGCATCACCACCATCACCATCATGACCATCACCATCACCATCATGACCATCACCATCATCATCACCACCATCACCATCATGATCACCATCACCACATGACCATCACCATCATGACCACCATCAATCAGCATCACCACCATCACCATCATGACCATCACCATCAGCATCACCACCATCACCATCATGACCATAACCATCACCATCATCACCATCACCATCATGACCACCATTAGCATCACCACCATCACCATCATGACCATCACCATCATCATCATCACCACCATCAGCATCCCTGTGAGCATCTTCATCACCTCCATTATCACCAACACTAACACCCGAATGTACTTACTCCTAAAAAGTTCTCCTCATTACTCTGGATATTTCCCACAGCTTTACTATCATTTATTGAGCAGCAGCGGAATGATACGGGCTTCTATCCAGAGGAGAAAAATGAGAACTCAGTAGGCTGGGTGACGAGTTCTTCCTTCCATTATGAAAAGTGAACACACCCTTAATTTCAGACTCCGAGAAATGACTTCTTCCAACAGACATCCCCAGGGACACACAGTCCCTACTGTTTCTAATTCCACCTTTAAATTCATAGTTGAAAGGGATTCTACCAGCACCAAAGTGGAATGAATTTCAATTTCAATCGTTTTATTGGCATGGCAAGGTACACAAGAATTCCTGACGTTAATGTTTCAAATCCAGTGTCACAGCAGTGGTCATAGGGCACGTGCCTCTGTTTCTCATTACTGACTTTCCAAGTCAGTGTCAGACTCTAGCTACTATAATGTCTTTTCTGCCAAATTTGAGACTTATTTCAATTTTATAGTTTTTATTCCTGTATCTGTTTTGACAGGATTTCTTCACAATTTTCAAAAATTGGAAAAAGATATTGTCTACATTTCTGCATCTTGTAAGGAGGAGTAAAAACCGTTTTTTGTCCAATTTAGTGCTTTCTTGTGACAATTACTAAGTTATGTTCCAATTACTTCTTCTGGTTAGTGAGATTAATGGCACAGAAGATAAGCTCAGATTATTATTTTCACTGTGTTCATCAGGAAAAAAGTACCCTGATCAAGTTTAGTCAGAGCTAGGCAGTTATTAAATACTTGGGAAGTGTAGTTTATATAGTTTAGTAGTTATGCAAGAAACATCCTAGCAGTTACTTCCTACCATCCTGTCCCGAGATAAAATCATCGGTGCTGAGACCTGACAGTGCAGCCAACCGTCCAGTACTACCTTGAAAATGTTTTATCGTAGCATCAAAGAGGACCACAGCACGAGTTCTGTTCTGCTTGGGTTTCTGCTGTGGTGCAGCATCCCGCCCAGGGAGGGACTGGGCTAGACGGTGACACAGCGTGGATATATATGTTTGTGTTCGTATAGACGTGTTCTAGGAAAGTATGGTCTTCAACCTTCATCTTCCTTCCCCTTGTATTTTTGATCCAACACAGGAGTTGTTTAAGTTCAAGAAGGGCTCTGTATTTTCCTAATCCCCATTAATCCCTCCCTCCAGACCTTCTGTGGCGGAAACGAATGCCAGACATACACGATCTGTTCCAGTCCAGCGGATTCAAAACTGACATTTACCTTGGGTAGATCCTGACCTAGTTCCAATGCTCTTAGCCCTTCTGTATAATACTATCTTTTTCCAGCAAAGTGATGCCTTTTCTGTATTACTTATAAGTCGGTCATTTCTTGTGTATGAGAAATTGTGGTCCAAATTGTGTCGTCACCCTGCCATAGATCTCGTCTGGGACGCCACGAGCCCCCACCCGCTGGGCTCCTGTTTTGGAGAATGCATTTCTGCTACGATTTGTCAACACTCTGTGCTTAATATTTTGTGATTGTCTCCCAGTGGTTAAAATGCTTTCAGGCAGGGCTTTGTTTCAGATAGTTTTTCCAAAGCTCAGAGGTGCCCAATTTCACTGTCTGCAAAAGAAAATGGATAATGAAGCTCTTTAATTAATGTGGATTTTATGAAATTTTAACTGTGGTTGATGGGCTTTGGTTAAGAATCAATCACTGTCCCTTAATTCTCTGATAGCTCTGAGAATGTGGGAAATGAACCACCACCACAGGGGCTTATAGAGGAAGAGCCAGTTGGAAGGGAAGACTTCTAATTTTTTGGATGCCAGATAGGACGGCTCCAATACAGCACCCTGGGGCTTTGTGAGCCTGAGGGGTTTGTGTGCTGAAGGTTACGCCTGCACTCATAACATTTCACATTCCCAACTGTACTCAGTCACCTCCCTCCACCATGAGGCTTGTCTTGGTACACGTATTAATTATAAAAAGAATCCATCCACAGATTTCGGATGAACTGTTTCAGCGGCAAGCCAAATTATGGGAGGGAGAAACCCCATGAGCATGGGTGAAAGGCCCTGCAGGAGGTGACCTGGTCCTTGGCAATTGCCTCTTGGGTACACTTTTCTGAAGATCAGAACGTGGGGCTCTGTCTGGGACCCCCTTAGCCCATAGTTCTAAATAAGGTTGAAGTTACAGTAAGCTTCACTCAGGAAGAAGAATCATACCTGTTTTCAAGAGTCCCCACGGCCTTTATTAGATGCCAGGGGCCCGTCCTGGCCCTGAGCCAGCTCCCCTCCTCATTCTTGTCTCTGAGCTGTCCACGCTCTGTCCCGCTGAGCTGGGCTGCCGGTGCGTCCCAGTCACCTGCCCACTCGGCCTGTCGTCAGTGAGAATACAGTGCTCTATCCATCCCCAAGGTGCCCCGCCTGGGTCCTGCGCAGGCTTCTTGGTCCCAAAGAGTCACAGAGCTGGGACGCCTGCCGGCAGGATGACAAGGTGGAGATGGGTCCCCACGCCGGCCGCTCCTCCACCCCGGACCTGCCCCTTCTCCCCTGTCTCTGCGCCGTCCATGAAGCCTAGACGCTCACGTGGTCTCGAAGGCTGCCAACACTTCTGACCGCAGGAGGTCCTCGGAAGCTTGCGGTTGAAACCACTGCGCCTTCCTCAGTAAATCGCTGCTGGTCCGGGCCATTACCTTCCTGGGTCCTAAAATCGGCTTCTCAGGTCTCAGCCGTGCTTTACATTCACGCCTGCTAAACACTGCTTGGACGGTTTTCAGCGTGTTTTTGAGCACATCCCCTACGCCTGGTTTGGTCTGTGGTGAGCGTTTTGAGCAGCGCAGGGCGGGGATGTCCTGCTGGAGGCTGTTCTGATGGGCGTCCAACCTGTGATGTGGGTTGGATCTCGTCCCCAGCCAGATGTGTGTCCGCTGACCACAGCTGTTACAATGCAAGTCCGCACAGTCTTCGGCGAGCTCAGTGGATGGCCTGATGCTGCCGCCTTCCTACCTTGGGGACTCCTGGAATGGGAACTAAGAACAGGAGAACTTGGTCTGATGACGTGATGAGGACTTAGGATGGTTGACACTGGTTTCTTCCTTCTTTGAGCTTCACCCAGGACACAGAAACGTTCAGAGCCTTCGAATCCTGCCAGTGTCCTATCTGGCAGTTTGAAGACAGGTCTGTCAGCAGATTCCGAGCCGCGCGGGTGTTCTAGAGACAGATGCTCCCAGAGTCCGATGTGCCTGCAAGAGCTCCCCTGTGCCTGCTGTGTTGGCCTTGTGTGTCGATTTCACCAGTATCAGCTCCTTATACCCCAAACCGCGTGGCAGGGATCTGCGAGGGCAGGACACAGGCTGGGAATCGGACGCCGTAGCCTCAGCCGGTTGCGGTCAGCTGCGTCCACACCTGCTGGTCCCCATCCTGGGCCAAGAGCCGGCCGGTGTAGGTTCCACTGTCCACCCTCTGCTGATGAGTCAACCTCATCACATGTGTGGCTAAAACACGACTTCTCCCTCCGGCGCTCGAAACGTCATCGGAAGCCCCCAGGACCCCCGGGGAACCCCAGGACCCCCAGGCCACCATCAAGCTGCCGATGGCCGGGAAAACCACCTTGGGTCTAAGCCGGCGGCTTTACCTTGTGCTTCCTTTTCACTGTGACGCCGCGTCAGCGCCGCACACCTTCTGGCCGTTTTACGCTCCCTCCTTGCAATGGGAAATGGGCAGAGCTTTCCCAAGTAACAGACAGGCCCTGTCAACTAGGTGTCGCTTTCCATTTCCCTGTTTATAATCCTCTGGCTACTGAACATCCATAATTCCTGCCCTCTCTCCTTGTCCCCCCGAAGATTGATGGTGCGCGTCATCTCTCATACGAAGACATTTAAATGAAAATCACACTTCCGCCGGCATCCCATTTTCCCGCTGAGCGGGGGAAGCTACCCTATTAAATCAAATTATATGTGACTTTTAAAACTTCCCTTTACAGCATTCAATTGAAAATCTGAATCTTATCATAATACATTGCCTTTTTATAAGTAAATTGACTTTACTTGGTCCTTGGGGAGTTTCCAGCCTCCTTTCCACACTGGGGGGGAGAGAGACCCACTGCCCCTCGAAGACACAGACACACGGTGGAGCTGGCGGGAGGCTAGGAGGGCCCCAGGCCTTGCGTTGGTGGCATCGGAGGGACCCAGGAGCCTGGCCCCAGCTCCCCTGTGACGAGGGCTCCTCCCGATTCCAGTTATAGCAGAGTTTGGCCGTGAGGGGGGTCTGTCCAATGCAGAAGCAGTTAGTGTGTCTTGGGGGGCCCAAGACCCGTATCACCTGCAGCTCTGTCTGATTAGGCAGGAAGAGGCCTGAGGGCCGCCGGCAGACCCCTGGCTTCCTCCCGTCGGAGCCCCGTGGCAGGAGAGCCCGTGTGCACGGGCAGGGCTGCCAGGAGGCGGATGAGCCCGCTGAACCCAGAGTGCTCCCCGAGAAGCCTGCTGCTCCCGCCACGGCTGCAGAATCTGCATGCGGGAAGGTTCCGGAAGGTGTCTTCCGTGACCGTGTCCGACTTGGAGCAGTTGCGTGAGCAGGAGGCCGGCTGCCCAGAGACGACACCGCGGGAGCAGGGCGCTGAGGCAGCGGGTTTCCTGTCCTGGCGGGGTGAGGACAGAGACCGGCACACACACGGTGGCCCAGGCCGTAGGAAGGTTCCAGAGAGCTTCTCTCACGCTCTGGAGGACTGGGGGCCACTGGGCAGTGAGATGAGATGATACCAGGTTTAGGCTCCGTGCTCAGGAGAGCGGCTTGAGGGGCTCTCTGCCCCTCCCCCACTCGCACAGGCTTCCTCTCCCTCTGTCTCTCTCTCTTTCAGGAAAAGAAAATCTGTCTTTCACATAGCTGCTGGACAAGAGATCACGGAGCTCTTTGGTGTCCAGTGTAGACACCTGCCTTCGGCACTGCTGTCCGAGAACCTTCTGACCCTCGGCTCAGGCCCCAGACTCTGGTGTTGGTTCCTTAGGGCAGGCACCGTCCCGCCCATGGAGGCTTTGCCCCGGCTTACCCGAATCCCACCCCCTGATTTCCGGGGAGCAGGTTAGGGTAGCCCAGCACCTGGAGCTGGAATGTGATTTTAAAACTTGGTTTCACCTCCTCGTCTCTCGTGGGGAGGCCCCGTCTCCCACGGGTTCTCACCGTCCTTCCGCAGGCAGAGCCTTGGGCGTGAGGGCGCAGGCTGAGCCCCCGGGAGCTCCGAGAACCCGCTCCCTCCTCCCTCCTCCTGCTCTGCAAGTCTTCACCCTGTTGTCCTCCGCCTCGGCACTTTCCAAGGAATCCAGTCCACACAGCGGGACTCCCCGCCCGCCCCTCAGGCTGATACTCAAGCCCATAAGCCCTGGGCTGGGCCCCGTTCCCGAACTGCATCTGTGAACGGAAATAGCGGATGGGGCGTTTGACATCTGTAATGAGAATGAGTTTGTTTTGTACGAGACGCTCCCCCCAGTGCTCCCCAAATCCATTTACGGCCATCGTTTGCCGGCTAATGCGCCGGTAATGATCTCGTTGTCAGGTGACCAATTACATTTTATCATTAGTGTGATCAGCGTAATCATGTTATGAAAAACTGATGCCACATAATTCTTCCTAACGGGGTCGACTCAGCGGGACTCCGACGTGCTGCTGGGCGACCGGCGGGGGTGAGCGTGCGCACATCACCTCGCGGCCGACGCGGAGGGGCTCTGGCTTCCCTTTCGAACAGAGCTCATATCCTTCCCACGTTCTCCATTTCTCTCCTGTACAGTCCTTCATCGTCTTGCCTGGGTTCGCTGGGATCTCATTCCTGGCTCCTGTCCCACGGGGGTGACGGCAGGACCCAGGTGTGTCTGTGTGTCCCCGCACGGTGCAAGGGGAGAGATTGCGGGGGGGCTTGCTGGCCAGCGAGTGGACCCGTGCTGCTGGAGTCGGCAGAGGGCCGCCTAGAATTCACTGGAGTGTCGGCATGCGTCTGGAGAATCAGGTGGACTTCAAGGCCAAGGACAAGCCCTGGGAGGCAGAAAGGCCATGAACGCACTCAGGTGACGTGTGGACCGACGCAGAGCACATCGGCGGGGCCACGTCAACGGCAGACGGCCACCTGCTCCGACGCGCACGTGCGTGGCTTTGTCCTGGGCCAGGGTCCAGGAGCTGGCAGGGTGCCCCGGGTGTGGTTTGGCCTCCCCGGTGGACAGGGTGCAGAAGCTAGGGCTCTGCTGTGCCCTCCCCGCGGATGACAGCTGTGGCAAGGAGCAAGTGTCTGTGGGGCCGTATTCTCCATGTGTCTGTCGGTGGTCCCGCACCTTCAAAACGCGAGAGCCCTCCCTTGTGACACCCGCAGAAGCTAAGGCCTCACAAAGCCGTCTTCCCCACACAGACCTGGACGGGGGTGGGACACAGAGCCTGTTCCGCACTTGATGTCCCCAAGGCTGATGGCCACAGGCCTCTAGAGCTTTCTGTCGTGAGACATCCTAATTACTCTAATTAATTATCGACGTGGATTATTTCAGGGCTGAAGCGTCCTCCACCGTGACCTGTCAGAGTCCAGCCGCGCCCCTGCAAACGCCTGTCTCCGGCTCCCACGGCCGGGCCCACGGAGGTCTGACGGCTCGCTGGGCTCGGCCTGTCTCTCTGCTCGGTAGCAGTTTTCTTCCCCCCTCAGTTTATAGGGGTCAAATGTTTTAGTTCAAAAAGTGTGACTTTTGGTAGAGAGCCATCCTGAACAATTTGGACCCGGGATTCCTGACCCCGCTGTTTCACGGGAGCCGGAGCTGCCTTTCAGCCGGCCTTCCACTGGCCGCCTCCTTCGACATGCTTCACTAACCCTAATAGCTCCCTATTACCGGCTACAATTTAGCATCTGAGCCAGGAGCTGGATGAGAAAGGGGAGACCAGAGTGTAAATTATACGGAGTAGCGGGGAACAAAGGTTTTATTTCTCCTGAGCACAGCCCTTTGATAGGAAAACGGGGGAGACAAATGTGTCGGTAATTTAATTAAGTGGTACGAGATTTCAGGGTCTACAGATGCCGTTTAGAATGGGATTAATCAAGGGCAGGTGACGGAAATGAATAGTCACACACAATGTTAGCGTTTTTAACGATCCGACTCAGTCGAGGGGAGTCAGGGCTCTTCAGAACAAGGCACAGTTCTGCTAATCCAGATCTACCTACGCTTTCTTCTTACAACGCTCAGCTGGTTCTCGGGAGGCCGGAAACGTCCCCTGTTCTTGCTGTGACCCAGACACCGGAAGGGAGAGGATAAAGGGGCTGCTTCATCTCCCGACGCTGTCGGCTCTCCACACCTTCTCTGCGACGGAGAGGACGGGCCGTCGGCGGATCTCCGAGCAGCGTTTCGGGGGCCTTCGGTCCACGTTAGAAATCAAATATGTCACAGCTCAGTTCCAAGGCTGAATTCATGGGTGCGGACCCCTGTGTGCGAGCCCCTACTGTGTGCTCAGTGCGGAAGGAGGCCCCTTCGCCCTGCAGGCTTCAGGGCCGTGTCGAGACGGTGCCAGGTCGACAGGCGCACAGCTGCGGGGCGCGTGCCCGAGGGGCCGCGGGATGGCCTGGACCACGGTACGAGGCACCACCCTGTGCGAGCTGGGCTGCAGGACGGAAGGGCTTTGCTGCCGAGCGGGGAGACCCGTCCCCACCCCGTGCAGTCTGCCAAGCCCAGCACAAACCGTGCAGAGAGGGGACTCGGGACTGGGGAGGCCTCCCGGGAGGACTTAGTGCCGCGTGTGGATGGGTCAGACCCGGTTCCCCCTCCTTGGACGCCCCAGAGCCCCTGGGAGTCACCCACAGGCTCTACAGAGTCTGAGGAGCGGTCCGACGTTCTGGGGACATCGGTTGCTCCTGGACTTTGGGGACTCGGGAGACAGGGAGCAGGTGGGTTTTGGTGTGGATCACCAACCCCACGTCCAGACTCTGAGTCGCCTGAGACGAAGCAGGGAGCGGCTCATACACGAGGTCGTGAGTCCCTCGGGGCAGCTGGCGTCTGCCTCGACGGTCGGCATCCAGCACAGACCGCGCCATGTGGAGACGCTGCCCCCAGTTAACACACAGGACGGAACAAAGCCGATGACACGCAAAGCCCTTTCCAGACTCTGGACATCTTGCATGGTCTCTAGCGGTTTTCCTGGGGAACCACCCAGAACTACTAAAGATTTATTAAAGGCATCTGAGGACTATCCAGGGGCCTGAGACCACACGTCACGCCTCCCCCTCAATACCGCAAACCATCCGCAATTGGTTCCTCTGTGTCCTGAGTCAGGAGGACGAAGACGGCGTCTGAAAGGGACATCAGGAGGTGCTGCAGCCGCGCTCCGCCGAGCAGAGGAGGGTTTCAGAGACGGCGTCTTTCCGGAAATATCCGCAGGGGCTGATGGCGCATTCCAAGGAGGTTCCTGCCGCTGAGCTCTCTAGGGCTCGACACTCGCGGAGGCTTTGGAAGCTCAGGCCCCTGCCCCACGCCTGCTGTCCGGCGGGCGGCGGCCTAGAGGCAGACAGCCCCGTTTCGCGAAGGAGAAGCGTTGAGAGCTTCTTCTTCAGGCCAGCGAGACGCCTGCTCCGTGGGGGCCGCTGACGGCAGGTGCCTCGGGGACGGCTTCTCCTTTGTTCCACGAGTGCAGCACGTGTCACCGCCCCACCAGCCCCGTGTGCGGCGGCCACGGCAGCTGTGGGACGGGAGCAGGGTGGCCAGCCGCCTCCCCCTGGCCAGCCAGGCGCTCACTCCTCACGCAGCCTCGCCGGCGGCCCGCTGCTCCCGGCTGCCTTCGGATGTGAAGCCGGTGGGCCCCAGACCCAGGCCCAGCCTTGGCTTCTTCCCAAGGGTCAGAAAGAGCAGCAGAAATGCTGGGACTCGAGTCTGAGTTGTGTCCGCGGTGACCCAGTCCTGCCGGGAGGAGGGAGCTGGGCTCAGCGTCCACCCTGTGGTCAAGCTCCTGGACGTTCCCTGCCTCCATGGCCTCCTCCCAGAAATGACCAGGCCCCGCCTCGCGGCTCTCCAGCTGGAAGCCTGGGACAGTGAGAGCCGCGGAGCAGAGGGGACAGGACAGAAGCCCTGATGTGGGTGTGGCCTCAGCCAGAATCCACCGCAGAGCAGGAGGGACGAGCCACCTGCGCAGACCCCATATTCGCGGCACATGGCTCTCGTCTGTCAGGACAGCAGGGCAGGGAGAACGGGGGAGGCATCAGGCCGACGGGGCAGAGGTAGATGTTCTAGCTCATCAGGACACCACACCGAGCAGAGCGGCACCCCTGCCTCCTTGCCCGACTCGCTTGGGCACGCCTGCACTCACGAAGAGGGGGATGGGCTCCTGGTCCCTGAAAGGACACTGGCCGCTCCCTGCGGAGGGGAGTGGATGTGTCGTGGTCAGCCCTGGTGGGTCTCAGGCATGCTGGTGAATGGCCCCAGAAACCTTTGTCTCTTCGTCCGTCTCCTCCTGGCCCTCCCTGTCTGTCTGTCTCCTCCTGACCCTCCCCGTCTGTCCGTCTCCTGGCCATCGCAGTCTCCCTGTCGCTGTTTGCCGGGACGCACCCGTCAGAAGCTAGCGCAGCTGAGAGGGAACCCAGTGGGTCCGTGGAGACCGGTGGACGGGGCGTTTCAGGCTGGTTTCCAGGACCTGCCCTTATGCTTTTCAAACTCCCCGTGGAGCTCCTTCCCTGACCTGGAACAGAGTTTCCTTGTTTGTAGGTGAGATTTTATTTTCATTAATTCCAGCTCAGTTTTCCTCTAATCTTTGGGGCTGGCAGCATGAGGAAGCAGAGGACTCGCATTCAGAGCCTGGTTTCACGTGAGTCCTATGCCTACGAGGGGCCACGGGGCCAGCCGGAGGGCTCCCCTTCCATCCCTCGGACGAGGCAAGAGCTCAGTGGTGGGTGCTGGGACTGTGTCCAGCATCGGCCGGCCCTCCGGTGGCAGGAGCTCCCCCCCCCACGCCTCCCGATTACGCCTTCATTGGGAGGAAAGGGTCTGGAAGGTGAGTTTCGGGTGCCGTGTCACCAGCAACGTCTGCACTTGAAGACGCTAACAGTTTCGTAATTTAGGCTCATTTGTCGGGGGGTTTCTCTTTGTGCTTTTAACAGACTCAGAACCCCTTTTGCTTTTCTTTTCTTTTTTTTTATTAAATTAATTAATTTATTTTCAGAAAAACAGTATTCATTGTTTTTGCACCACACCCAGTGCTCCATGCAAGCCGTGCCCTCTCTAATACCCACCACCTGGTACCCCGACCTCCCACCCCCCACCCCTTCAAACCCCTCAGATTGTATTTCAGAGTCCACAGTCTCTCGTGGTTCACCTCCCCTTCCCATTTACCCCAACTCCCTTCCCCTTTTGCTTTTCTGAGGTTATGTTTGTGATTATAATGACACACGAGTTGGAAAATTCTGCTTTGCTTTAAAACAGCAAGTTCTAGACCAACTCGTCTGCTGTCAGCTTAGGCTGAGCACCTGGTAGAGACGGGCTGAGGACGTGCGGCAGGTCTGGAACAGCATGTCACATTCTCCTTTCTACCACCGGACATTCAGCCCCCATCAGGTGCCTCCTGTCCTCCGGGTAGGACATCGGAGCCGCACGGGCCTCGGTGCTTACTGAGCGGAGACCCTGCTCTCGCACCGGCAGGGGACCGCCACCCGCTGTCCCCTCTGGAGGGCAGGCTGCGGGGGGGGTGCTCAGTACTTTGGGGAGCGGCTCCTCCTTCTATACAGGTGGCCTGACCCCGTGTGGCAGGTGGGGTTGTCGTTAGTGCTTCCTTATGGAATGCAGCCCAATTGTAATACTGGTAAGGATGAGGCGCAGCAATAAATAACCCCCCATCAGATACATTTTGGGGAAGCCCAGTCTGCCTCAGCAGAACAGTGTTTTCAGAACAACTTAAGTACAATCCCCTTCAAATGATTGCAAGTCAAAGTCTTAATGTGATTTCACATTAATGCCCGTTGCAAGACCAAACGTTATATATTTGAGCTCATCGGCAGTTTGGGGTCACTGAAACCTTCCCCCTCTTCTGTTTTCATCGGGAACATGATGGCTGGTCCGTCTCCCACGCCACCACCCCGGAAACCACCCCCGAGAGAACAGAGGACGGATGTGGAGGGAGACGCGGCCGGGCAGGCAGGGAGGAGCTTGCCAGGGGAAAGGCCATCGCACAGAGGAGAGTAATTAATTATAAATGCATCCACACGGAGAGTCTATTACAGGTAGCCCTATAAAATATAAAGGGAGAAATATAGGTTTTTAAAAAAACACAGTGTGTCAGTGCTGGAGGGAGAGAATGAATAGGACTTTTTTTTTTATTAAACTAATATACCATTTGATTAAAAAGTGAGCCATGTAAGCTTTAATAAGATGAGAATGATGAAGTCGGTAAAAATATTTTTGAATTAGCTGAGCTCATATTCTTTTCTTAAAATGGTTTAACAGGTAAAAACCGAGGAGTGTCTGGGTGCCCGTGAAGCCACGGAGACGTCATCAACATGGTCATGGGGACAGGCCGGAGCCACCAAGTCAGGGGCACATGGGGACGCCAGCGCCTTCTCGGGGGTCCCCGTGTTCAGAGTTGCGGGGCGCCGTGATGAAGACAGAGTGCCAGACGTGCTCCGTGACAGAGAGGCCACGAGCCATGAGACACAGCGGAGCAGAGGGACTGTGGATGCCTCGCTGAGGGGGAGCCCTTGGGCTCCTGGGGCCGAGGCCAGCACCGGCTGTGCGGTGTGAGACGTTCAAACCGAGGGGAGGGCCCAGGCTGGGTTTTCTAAATGCTACTTCACATCATCTTTGTTTGACCTGCAGAGGACACTCAGTGGGACCATAAGCCTGTGCCCTTTTTTCCTTCCCACAAGTACAGGGTCCTGAGGCGTGTCTGGGTTCCTACCTCGTCTGGATCCACGTCAGGATTGGGGAAAACCGACAGACAAAACAGCGTGCGATGCCACTAAAGCGGAGGGAGCCAGAGAGGGGGCAGGGCTGGGCCTGGCGTGGACCCGAGCTTCCTCCCAACCGGCCAGGAGGGCGGGGTGCTTCCTCACAGGACATCAGGAGAAGGCCGGGCAGTATGCCCGCGGCGGAGAAGGGCGGCAGCGTCCCCACCTGGTGCCGGTCACTGCGGGACGGGCTCCTAGTGCAGACACTTGGGGACAGGCTCCTGCGCAGGTGCCCTGCAGGGTTGTGCACACAGGAGGAGAGAGGCCAAGAGGGAGACCTCCACCCTCCTGGATTCCCGCCCCATCCAGGTCGAGACCGGTGTGAGCCCCTGGGGAGCAGGTGTGCCCTGTGGTTGGGGCGTCGGGCAGGAGCTCCCGGTGTTGGGAGACGCCTCAAGGAGGAGCAGCTCCTCAGGGCTGAGCGGGGGATGCCCTGGAAGGTGCAGCCAGAGAGGCAGGAGTGGGGGCCCGGCTGTGACATTGAGTGACCCTCGGCCACTGGGAGGTCCAGAGCTGGGAGGGATGTGCCCGGACATCCCAGGAAGGGGGGAGGACCAGCTGTGAAGGCCGGGGCGAGACAGGGAGGCACAGAGGGGTCTTGTGCTTGTCAGCAGAGCATCCCACGGCGGTGCGAGAGAAGCCTCCGATAGGAGAATGAACAGTTGCGTAAACCACGTGAGGCATTGACTTGTCCCCCATGTCACACGCTGTTTTCCCAAGTGGAAACGGGAGGCCAAGAGAGGTCGTCTCTGAGCTGGGCAGCCGAGTCCCAGGGAGCAAAGCCCTTGGCGGGCAGCGTGTCCCACAGGTCACCCCAGAAGTCAGGGGATAGGCGACTGCCGCTGGCTTGGGGCAGGGTGGGCCGCGTTCCTCTGACCGCGTGGCACAGCAGAGGCTGCCATGGCTGCCATGGTGCGAGGCGCCCGGGCCGCCGGTACGCTCATGCAGATGAAATGGGAGTTTAACAATGTCTCGGGGTGAATGCGTGTCGTCCCTTTCCTGACTGTGTCACATGATCTCGCTGTGTGACATCGCCGATCTCCGTCCCCGCTTTGTTGGGCTCTATGCATGAATAATTTTCCCAGTGCTTGTTTTTGGCAAAGCCAGAGACAGAGTGCGTCGCGGGCCCGCGGGCCCTTGTTGTGGGCGATCAGCATTCTGGGGGCCTGAGCCGCTTACAACAGTGTAAAGACCCCGGTGGTACGTGTCACAATGCATGAGCCATTGTCCCCCGAAGAACACACGGAAGAAAGAACATTGTTCTACGAGGGGGCAATTCATTGGGTTTTTCCCAGAGACTCTTGGGTCAGGTTTTTATAGGCCTATTTGATTTTCAAATTCCCTTTCTAGCCTCTTCGCTCTCAGCAAGCACAGTGTCCAAACTTGTCCACATTCACTTCCCATGTTTTGTGCATGGTCGATGTCCTTTAAAAAGAGCGTCTCAGATAAGTCTTTATTCTTGTTTTGTCGGTTCTTATTCTGTGTTTTCACGAACTCTGGCCCCAGCCATGGCAACTGCAAGAAAAATGTTAACAGTGATTGACAGGATTAGAAAAGCGGGGTCCCTATCCGCATTTCAAACACTTTGGGAACAATGGAGTTTGGTGTGATTGAATTAATGAGATACCGTGGGCTGTCAAAAGAGCACACATACTTTACATAAACCTGATTATCTTTGCATGGCAGAGATGGAAAAAAAACAGAGCGGGGTGCCGAGTCTGGCTTTCGGCGCTTGGTCCGGAGGAGCCTGCGGCAGCCCTGCCCCCGCCTGCCCACTCGGCACGCACCAGCCCTGGGTTTGAACAAGTCTATTCAGGGCCCCGGGCTCCCAAACGGCTGTGTCACAACTCAGCACCTCTGTGGGCCTTTTATTTTCCCCAGGAGCCATTGTTTCACGTGAACGAAGCACACATTTGAACACTTAGACCTGAGCCGGCGGTGACCGCCCCGCCCCGACCCCGCAAGCACCTACGTCCACACCCGGTCCGGCTGGTGCCGGCGTCAGCCCGCACACGAGGACAGCTGGAGCCCGTCCTCGCCGGGGCTTGGAGGTCAGCCTCGGTTCCCGGAAGCTCTCACGGTGAACTCAGGGCGGTCGTGGGGAGTCAGGGACCAGGGCTGGAAGTAAGTAAGTCACCCTCGCAGAGGAAGCAGCCCTGGTGTCTGCGGGGGACGCCCGTGGCCAGAGCGACGTGTGCTCACAGGCCTGGGGGAGCCGTGGAGTGCGGCCCCCTCCAGCCGAGGCCCGGCTCCCTCATCCTGCACGCCGGCCATGGAATCCCCTGCTGGACTGGGGCGGGTCCGGAGGGCTCGCTGCTGTGGCGGTGCCCTGCTCATCCTCACACTGCGTACACTCACACTTCCCGACAAAGGAGCACCACCCAAGGAACACCTAAGCGACACCAAGCGAACAGGCAATGAGCCGCGGCCCCCGTCAGCCCCCGACCCCTGGGGGGTTCCGAATCAGGGAACGGCATCAGCAGGGAGCAAGGCTGCTCCTGCTTGGCCCCAGCAGGTCACCCGGGATGAGACGGGACGCAGGACCAGACACAGAGCGGCTTCTGCAAACTGGGGCAAATCTCAGCCCCACCCACCCAGGTACCTGTTGGTGGCCCATCAGCTGACGGACTCCAGAATTGAGGCCAGCTTCCATGCTCACGAAGCAACTTCAAAGACACTTGGGTGGCTGGTGCCCACAGTTTATCCACGAATCAAAGTCCACGGACTAAATGCATGCACACCGGAAATACACAAGGGTAGGTAGGCTCGGTGGCCCGGTGGCCCCAGCACCCCCGGGTGGCTCCTGCGTCCTGCTGGAGCTCTGGAAGGGCGGCCGCAGGACGGTCTCCACGGGACGGGCTTTGTGCCCCAGAGCATGGCTTCAGAGAAACCTTCTCCGGATTTCCCATCCGCCGAGCCTGTGAAACTCTCTGCCCGCTCACATTCAAGTCTAAGCGCAGATTAGAAACGCCTAATCTGTCCTGGGCCCCTGAGCCCGGAGCAGGACAGGCATTGCCCACGGCTCGGCCAGCAGGTGTCTCTGTTTCACACCATTGGGCACCAGCCACCATCTTCTCCCCCGTGGCCACATTCCCCTGTCACCCAGCCTTCGAGGTGGGACAGGGGAGGAGGTGACAGGGGAGGAGGTGTCTTCCTGCCTCTTCTTGCCCATAAGTGAGGATGCGAAGTGCTGGAGATTATGTCTGGGGGAACCTGAGGGTCCCCTTGAAGAAAACACTGGGAATTCCCCAGACCGTACCCAAATCACCTGCAAATGCTTCTCCTCCCCCCTGGGGTTCTGCCCCTGGATTCCCTATCGGGACCCTGGGAAGGGACAGCAGCTGTGCTTAGGCGACGGAGGAAAAGATCTTCATTGGATTTCACAGTCACATTTTCATCTCTTCGGTACGATCCCACCGACCTGGGACTGAGAGGAGTGGCATGGACGCTGGCTGTCCCTTCCTCGACCGCCGGGCCCTACTTTGCAAAGTTCTGCCGTCGTTCTTAAAGGAAACAGGGTTTACTTGTCTTTGTAAATAATAACGTTTGAGGGTGGAAAATGTTTTCAAGTGGTTGGATAATTTAAGTTCTATTTTAAAATTTCACACCTTTGCAAGATGAAATACACCTTCAAACTTGCTTTACTTGGTTTTAATAAAAGATCTCAGAAAAGTTGCTTTATTTTTCCAGCCCATGAGGTACTGCTGTTCCTGTCACCTACAGATTTTGCAAATTGTTGGCTAACACGTTTTCCCGGTTGGCCTTGTGATCGCTTTGTGTTTAAGTTATTTTTGAGACTTTCAGGCATTGGTGCACCTAGAACCCTGCCTGGCTCAGAGTCTCAGAAGCTTAGTGTTAATACTGTCGAAACAATGTTGCTTCAACACTTTAACAGATTAAAAAGTGTCCTGGGAATGGGCGTGGGGCAGGGGCTTTGTTCCTGTTTTATTAGATGAACTGTTATGACTTCTGTAACTTTATGTTTAATGTTTGGAGAGTGATTTAAAATAATCACATTCTAATACAATAATATTTGTTAATAACAAACTCCTTGTTTTAGGAAAGGGTTTGAGGCAGCTCATTTCTGTAGAATTTGACAGTTTCATTCCGGATGATGTGCAAAATGAGAAACAAATAATTCCCAGTGGGGACTTGGGAGGCTTTGGGGCGAGGGGATCTGTATTTGGACGTTGATGTCCTGAGACTCCCTTGGCTCCTCTGCATTGTCCACATTGGAGTCTGAGCACTGTTTACATATGGTGGTTCTTCTCATCCAACACCAGCTCCCTGGAATTTGTTCCACTTCAGTTAAAAAATGCTTTTGACGATCATGAAATCTTTGAAACGGCTACTTGCAGGATTTTTACAGATGAGTTTTCACTCCCTTGAAACTGAAAGCAAAGGAATCAGGAGCCCACTGTGTCTGTGGCCAGAGGAAAGCCTGTGCCACAGACTTTGGAGGCAAGAGAGGGAGCAGGCAGGGCTGGTCCGTGGTTGAGGGTGTGAAGGAAAGGTCAGCTCAGGCCATAGCCCAGGAAGGACCCAAAGTACTAGGTGAGCGTGACCGACCCGGTTTGGGCAGGAACCAGGCAGTGCCAGGAGGCACCATGAGGATGGGGCTCTTGAGAGGGGCTTATGGCTCCCGGCCACACTGGCTCTCCCCAGATGCTGTGCAACGATGGGGGGTGGTCACAGTCACAGACAAGGCCCTACTCCACGTGGGGGCCGTGGGGTCTTGGAGAGAGCAGCAGGGGAGGCCGACCGAGGGTCCTCGTGCAGCACAGAATGTCAGGTCGCATCACTCCCCAAAGGGAGGGGCCCTGGGTTCTATGCGTCTTGGGGTTTCCCGTGGCTGCGCCAGGCTCCGGGTCCGGCAGGGGAAGCCTGGGTGATGAGGACATGGGTGCCAGGGAGAGGTCCCGCTGCCCTTGTGCTGGACACCGTCTCGGGTGGTCAAAATCCCCCTTCCCGGCCAGGAGAGAGCCTGGGGAGGTGCTGGGCGGAGAGGTGGGGGAAGGGCCAGGAGAACGGCCAGCGACGCCTCTGTCGCGCGTGTGGGCTGTGAGCGCATTTGACCGGGGGTCCCGGGCGGGGTCACAGGTGGTCTCCTGCGCAGCCGGCCGGGACGCGGCCACCCGCGCTCCCCCAGTGAGGACGCTGCGCTCAGTCCTCCGCAGCAGGGCAGGCCCGCCGGCTCCCGCAGTCACCAGCGCCTCGATTCCAGCTCTGGCCGAGACCAGCCGCTGACTCGCAAGGACACTTTTTGGGGCAAACCTCAGGAAGGTCGAATTGCTTCAAACTGTTGGTTAACGAGGGTTTAGTACGAGGTACTGGGGGCGCAGGCGAAGAGGAGCTGAGGAGCTCCAGGTGCTGCTGCCGGCCCTCCCTGATGTGTGTCACAGCAACACGTGTGCTGGCACCAGCTCACGCCCGGCTGGTGCCGCCTCCCGCAGGGCCACCACCAAGGGCCCCACGGAAGCTGAGAAAAACCCGTTTTCCAGCCGCTTGGCTGCGGGTGAGTCTGTCCTCCTGTGGAGTGGGGGCTGGGAATGAGTTTCTTCTCAACCTGGCTTTGGGACGAGCATCCTTCGGGCCACGAAACTATCTTTTGAGTGCCCAGAAGGGACAAAACCTGCGGTTTTCCAGGGCAGACCTGGGACCCGGGGCCCGAGGTGAGCACATCTCTGCGGCCAGCCCTGCCCGCCGGGACGGCAGCGTGCTCGTCCGCCCCCCGGGGGCTGTGCCCGGCGAGCGTGAGCGTGTCTCCTCAACCCCGGCTCAAGTCTGTGATGAGGCACTTCTGGAGAAGCAGAGCTCGCGGCTAGCACGCCTGTGGCAGGACCAGAACGCGGGGCCCTCTGCAGACCCCCCGACGCAGGACGACAGCCCGGCTGAGGGCGCAGATGCAAGGGTGGGGAGCGAGGAGAGGCTCCCGGGCTCCCCCAGGGAGGAGCGCAGGACAGGCAGACGGACTTTCCTTGGCGCGCTTCAGGGACACGGGGGTTTGGCGTCTGCGGGGTGAACGTGTCCACTGTGACCCCGTAAATTTGTAAATACAGCCCGTGTTCAATTTCCGATCTTGTCCCCAAACCCTGGGAGCGTCTGCAGTGTCGGCTCCGGCTAGGACAGGCGCCGGGCTGGGATACCGGCCTGCGCGGCAGCGGGCTGCTGGCAAGGAAGGGGTTAAGCAGCCGCATCGCCTGCAATTTCTCAATCAGCCTCGGGAAGCCTCAGGTCAACTTTGCTCATAAAACTGTGCACAAATATTTCTTTTTCTATCAGAGGAATTCTAATTCCGCACACAGACCAGGGCCACTCAGATTATTACACATTATTAAAAATTAATTTAAAAAATGGTCTGGCTCCTGAAATGTGCTGTAGAAATGTGTGTCCAAGTTTGAAATTACAGCAGGAAAAAAATGGAAAGAAAACCTATACGTTGTTTGGGCAAAATAAACCCTGGAAAATTGTTCCTTTCGTGGTGGCAGTCGGCGCTCCGTGTCTGTTCTTTCTCTCTCCGCGGTGGTCGCTAAGTTAGTACGACTGACCTCAGCACGCGGCGATGGCAGGCACGCTTCCTCGCTGTCCGTGTCCCTGTGTGTGCCCGGACGGGGAGCCCAGGACGGACAGGACAAGGCCCTCCCACTGGCCCGTGTGACAGAGCTCACGAAGGACTGTGTGGACGCTGCTCCACGGATGCCGACATCTTCCCTGGGACCGCCCTGGGCCCCGCGGATGAAGGGCGGGCACTCCGCGCGGGAGACTCGGAGACCGCTGGCCCCGTTCTCTCCAGAGCAGCAGCTCCTCCGACGGGTTCTGGTGAAAGTGTGTGTGCCTGGAGCGGGCGGGTTTTCCCGGCGCTGCTCAAGGACAGAAACGTGTGATTGGGTCCCTGTTAATCTTAGTAAGAGATAGATTTTGGGGGACCCTGGGTGGCTCAGCCAGTTACGTACATGACTCTGGATTTCAGCTCAGGTCATGATCTCAGGGTCATGGGATCCAGACCCAAGCTGGGGTCCCAGCAGGGCTGTGCGCGGACTCTGTGTTTATAGGAGAATGTGCTGGGGACGCTCCCTCTGCCCCTCCCCGCCACCTTGAGCTTGCTCTCTCCCTCGCCCTCCCTCTCTCAAATAAACAAGTCTTTAGAAAGGAAAGACAAGAACGTTCTGTTGTTGTCAGCATCCTGCCTGTCCCAGATGCCCCATGCACAGGGTGACCGTGTTCCTCTGACCCACCGATGGGCCAGGCAGAGGTCCAGGGGAGGTCACTACATCACCAGCTTGAAGGTCTAGGGAGTGGGGTTCAGCGGCTCGCTGCCTGGAGCCCAGTTACAGCAACCGTGGCATCCCCTGCTCCCCGGGGGGAACAAGCTGACCTTCCTGCGGGAGCACGGAGGGCGGCTCCCAGAGACGCTCCTTCTCCAGGCCGGACGGCTGACCGCGCCAGCTGCGGTGGGCGGCTGACCGTGCACTCCGGCGAGGCCGAGGACCGCGCTGACGCGGGACAGAGCCACACCCGTCCCGCTGCGGGGACCGGGGGCAGCGGCCTCTCCAGGCGCTTTCCCTAGAACTCAGTGTGGGTTCTGGTGTCTCTGTGAGCAGGCAAGGGACCAAATCCGCCAACCAAGCACCATCCGGCTCACAAGGTTGTACGCCACGGACCGCCAGCCTTGAATTTCAGTTAGAAGAACGGGGACGCAGACATCGGTCCTCAAGCTCGTCTCCGTGACCGATTCTGCTGACTTGTAACACCAGTGGCCTTCTCTGGCCCTGTGCGGTCTCCAGCCCCTCGCCTGGCGGCCGTGGGGTGGACCCACCAGATTCCCCACCCCCAGGCCACGTCATCTCTGGGTCACGCTTTCAGTCTGTGCGGTCCACGGCTTCCTGGTCTGGAGTGGGTTGTCTGGAAAGAAACACTCTTCAGCTTCGTGCAGGAGGGACCTGGGGGCCCAGTTGCCCTCAGGGCGGGCACGTTATCTGTGAATCCTGGAGAACATGATGTGGCCCACACTGTATTCCCAGGAGAGGGACGGGGCAGCACGCCTGGGGACACAACCTCTTCAGGGGAAGAGTTGCTGGTCTGCTCTGCCCACAGTCTCTAGGGCACTGGCTTGAGGGATCTGCTCCAGAACACGTCCCCCTGCCAGAAATAAGCAGATGCTGGGAAGGTGCGAGCTGGGCTCCTTCTGTCTGCAGACCCGGTCCTGGGGCCTGCCTGGATGGGCACGTCTGGGCACGGCCTTTCCCGAGAGACCACCAGCTGCGTCTCCCACTCTGGGCCCTTGGAATGGGCGTCCTGCTGATGCCCTGAGCCTTTGTCTGTGCATAACAACCCAGACTGCGACATTTCAAGATAGTATGTTTTCTCTCCACCATGGAGGCTGGAAGGCTGTGATCCAAGCCTGAGCAGGCTGGCTGCTTCTGGGAACTTTCCCCTGGCTGTGCAGATCCGTCTGTGTCTTCCCACAGTCATCCCTCTATGTGTGTGTGTCCTGATCTCTTCCTATGGGGACAGCAGCCCTGCAGGATGAGGGAGCGTCCACATGGCTTCATGTGGCATCAGTCACCTGCCTGGAAACCTCGTGCTGAGTTCCCGGAGCTGGGATGCTGATTTTGAAGGGCACAGTTCAGCCTGCGATGCCTGGATACCCCCGCGACGAGGCGTCCCTTTCTCACGGAGAACAGGCTTCCGCACAAGCCGGGCCTGGCCGGTACCACTCGGGCCTGGAGATCAGGTCACCCCCTCCCAGCCTCTGCACTCTGCGCTCTGAAACGCCCTTCCTTTTCTGACGGACCACGGACGGAGCAAACCTCATACGTTTCAGATGTTACTCAGAGGTTAAAAATGGGCTAGGAGAGGACAGGGCACAGGGGACGGACAGCCACCGAGGGCACCGTTCCAGCCTCCCTTGCTGATCTCATCCCCCTCACGGCACTTGGCGAGCAGGACAGGCGAACTTCAGAGACTCGAGACCCAGCCCCGCGGCAGCCTGTCCCTGGGGAAGGGCACTCGCCCAGCTTGGGCATCAGCGGCTGAGCCTGCACACTAGGGTCTGCACGCAGTGGTATGCATATCGACTCCTCCCGGGAAAGCGGCCCTGACCCCCGTCCAGGGTTCGGTGTCATTGTTGGTGGCAAACCGCCAGCTGTGGGCTTGGCTTCGCATGCGCAGTGTCCGCTTCACACTGTCCGCCACGCTCAGCAGCTCTTCCTGCGACGCTCCTGGTGTGCGGGATGTGGACATCCTGGGCCCTTCCTGGTGACCCCGTGCGGGTGTGCGGGTGTGCGGGTGTCCAGCGAGACACGCCCAGATGTGGCAAGGCAAGGCGACCACGCGGAGTCTGGACCCCTGGGAGCACGGACGACCTGGCCACAGCTCTGGCCCGGCAGCGCCGCAGACACGGATGGGACGTTGTGGCACCCTGACGGCTGGGCCCGTGCCCCCTGCAGGCCCGCTGCTGCTCGAAGATCGTGTGACATGACGTCTAACGGGGGAGAAACGTGTGACTTGGACCCAGAACTGGACAGGGTCTTCTCCAGCCCACCTGGACGCATCTCTGGGGACCCCCAGCAGACCGGAGCCCGGTGACCGTGCTGCCCATGTGGCCCAGGCTGGTCTGCGGCTGGGATGCGCCTCCAGGCATCGGCCTGTCCTGAGCACACCGGCTGGGAGGCTCCAGTTCCCTAGGACCTGACTGTTTTAGAGACACGTTGGAACTGACTGCGCTCTGGCCTCCTTGTGCGGGCAGGACGCACGCACAGAGCGAGTCAGGCCGGCCGCGGCCGCACGTCCGCACGTCCACACTCGCCGGTCTCCCGTGGGCCCGGGCTGCAGGCCGCGGTGCATCGGGGGAGGCCCTGGAGGGCGGGCAAGGCTCCCAGGGGGAGACGGGCCTGCGGCGCAGAGCGGCCGACGACTTCCCGCGCTCTCCGGGGATGCAGCCCGGGCTCTGGGTTCCAGCTGCTGCGGGGCTGGCCGGGCCGGCGGGCAGCTCCGGGGTTAACGCTCAGCGGTGTCCGGAAGAAAGCAAACAATCCAGTCGGGATGCTGGTTTGTAAAATGAATTTTCAATGTGTAGCCCACAGACGATCATTGATTGTGGTCAATAAATAAAAACAGTCCTGACGTTTATTGTCGTAGGGGGTAATTACAGTCCGCGAGGCCGGGCTCCGTGCCGCTGAATGCCTCGTTGTGCTGGCGCGGGCGGCCCATTAACTTGTGCTGCTCCATTCAGGGGCGCGCTATTACTCACGGGAGACTGATCAATATTTCATCTGCTCAGCATCTTGACTGAGGATGTCTGGGTCCATTGTGGGGCTGCTGATAATGACTCCTTTATTCAAGCCGGCTTGTAGGAACAAGGAGATAAAGAAAGGGGAGAGAATTATAGCATATGCTCATGAAAGTATTGTAAAGGTTATAAGCAGAAAACAACAGAAAAGCTACGAAACGAGGGGAAATTGTACAAAACAGTGCAGAGCTTTCTAAAGCCATAAGGAAAAGAAGTGGAGTGTTTTCATGGATTTTCCTTAACATGCTAAAAAATGTCAGGGAGCTTTAATAAATCTTTTGAAATTCATTCTCTCGTAGAAGATTGATTTTTTTAAAAACCTTTGAGGTTTAACAGCCAACTATTTTTCTTACCTTCTGGATCATTTAAGTGTTCTCTCTACAAATAAGAAGTCCTCCTTTTTCTTCCCCAAACCTACACCCATTAATTTTCCATTAGACTAAACTCGGGGATCTTCCGTCTTGGCTGCCCTCACCCACGACTCACAGGCTTCCCAATGAGGATGGTTGGTATCCTCGAGGCCCCCCTCAGGGGTGGGCCCAGGGCGTGAATCCCAGTCACCTGGGTCTGGAACCCAGGGTCCCATAGGACTACGTACTCTTCACACAGGGCATCATTTACGGAGCTGGGTGGTCCCTACTTCCTAAGTCAGCACAGCTGAGGTCTCAGGCCCTGGGAAGGGGGCCAGGGAGCACTTCCAGGGAGCACAGGCCTCTCCCCAGGAAGCTGGACCCTATACCGCACTGGACGTGGGCCTCACCTCCAGCATCCACGTCAGAAGGGGTGGATGAGGAGGCTTGGGGACTGCTTGCTGACATGCTGACGTCCGGCATCGCCATCGCAGAGGCAAGGCCCCAAATGGCTCCCATTTTTACGAAGAGCCTGGGGGTTTGGGTTTACCTGTGTTGTGGGCTGCGGCAGGCGGCAAGCACAGAGGAGCCCTAGAGAGAGGCTGGTGGTCCCCCCTCCCCCTGGATGTTTGGTTTAGGGCATCCGTCCCCGTACATTCTAGATCCCTGCTCCTGATCCCTGAGCGGGATACCTGGGAACTTACCGCATCTGGTGTCTCTCCTTCTGCTTGTGAGGTGGGGATGGACAGTGGAACCTCAGGGACATCTAGCTGTGCATGCGGCCGGAACCCGCAGACACGGAGGCCTCGCACACCGCGCTCCCCGCCGCAGCCAGCCCCGCGGGGTTGGGTGGAAGTTGCCACGGCGAGGTGGCTGGGCGAGTGGACTTATTTGTGGACACTGCGGTTTGAATTCCGAGTAATTCTCCCACGTCGTGAACCTTCTGTTGACTTTCTTCCGGCCGTTGGAAAGCACAGAGGACCCCGTGAGTTGGGTGCCGCAGCCCGGAGCCGGGGTCCCGGTGCCTACCTTGGGGCTGTCATCTCATTACTGTCTTGTGTGAAGAGAGATGATGGGATGTACCCCTCGGTGTCTGCTCGTGGCTGTTGGATTTTATTCCTGCCTCTTTTCTCAGATTTCCTGACTTTCCTGAATCAAATATGTCACAACTAATTACTTTAGAGTGTAAAGCAGTGAACTTGAAAAGTCCCCTCGACCAAGAATATCAAAGTCTCTGGAGGAAAAGCAGGACTGGACAGCGGGTCTCTGTGTGTCCATGTGGCCTCGGTCTCCAGGGGACGGAACGAGGGTGTCCTGCATGTCGAGAACAAGAGGAAACACGGCCAGAGCGGCCGCCCGGAGCCACGCTGGTCCAGCCCCTGAAGGAACAGCACGCGTTCTGTTGGGGGACCTTGTGGTGGGGGAGCAGGCGGGGTGGGCGCGTCTCTGTGTCCTGGGAAGGACGAGCCGTGCGCCCCGAGGGGCCGAACCCCGTGCGAAGGCTCGCGTTAGCGTGTGAGATGAGACACGGGTGGAGCCCAGCATCTCTCCTCGCCACTTGTTTCCGATTGTCAAGTCAGGGTTTCCTGCTGGGCGGTGGGTTTTAGGCGGGACTCGCCGGGCCAGGGATGGATATTCCAGAAAGGAGCGCCCTTGCGGCTCAAGCCAAGGTCCTTGCACTCTTGTGAGAGCTGTTGGCAGGTTAATTAAACGAACTTCTCCTTTTTAACGGGCTACAAGAGTGCAGTAAGACGTCGGGGAAGACGGCGGCTACGGTCACGGGCAGTCTCATTTCCTCCGTCTACACGGACAAAACAGACACGCAGACAGTGAGGTCAAACCAGGGGACGGAGCGCCCCGGGAGCCCAGAGTGCCCGTGGGCGGGGACCGTACCGCAGGCGTGTGCACGGCCGGCCGGAGCTTCTTTGTGGAGGGAGGGAGTGGGGCGGGGGTCTCCAGTCCCGGGCGCTCAGTAGTTCCTGGACAGCGCTGCGGCCGCCACCACGACAGGATCTGCCCACCCGCGTGGGGAGGCCGAGGCTCACGGTGGACGAGGGCAAGCCCAGCCCCTCTGGGCTTCTTCCATAACTGGGTTCCTTCTCAGGGGAACCTGTTTCACTTGGACCCAAAGCTGAGCAGGCCAGAAACAAAGCAGGTGGCCCCAGAGAAAGTGGGGCCCCGCGGGAGCTCAGGGGACCCAGCTTGGCTGAGCGCTTAAGGAAAAGCCCAGCGGAGGGAGCCCAGAGCAGCCAGAGAAACCCTCGTCTCCGGCCGTGACAACTGAACTCACGGAAACGAGCCGTCAGCGTGTGTCGGGGCCGAGCCCCAAAGAAAGCTTCTGTAAGAAAAGGAGAAGGAACAGAACACGTGCCCACAGCGGTGGAAGGGAAGGCGGGAACCCGGTCTCGGAGTTCCTGCTCAACACAAGGGCAACACCATTGGGAGGGGACGCCCGCCCGGCCCAAACCAGCACACGTCAGAGGAGAGTCGCGGCATGAGGTGGGGGGACCCAGGAAAGGACGCGGAGGGAGAAGCAGCTGGGGCGGCGAGCCGGAGGAGAGCAGAAGCCGAGCCAAGACGAGAGCCAGGGAAGCGAGGAAAGTCTCAGAAGTAAACACAGATTTATGAGACGGGGAGCATTTGGACGTGACAAATGGTGAGGTCTGGCCCCGAAAATCCAGCGGGCAATAGCAGTGACCTCTGGAAAGACACAGCAAAGGGACAGGAAGCAGATGTTAACGATCCGACTCAAGCACGTGGTGCCGGGGGGGAAGGAGGCGGCTGGCCGCAGTGACGGTGCGGCGGGACCTGGGCTCTGACGGCCGACGCCACGACTGTCCCAGCAGAGCGGAGAGAGGAAGGTCCTAGTGGGGTCCAGAGAAACACACGGACCCACAAGGGAGAGCAAAGCGTGTTCTGTCCCGTTTCCAGCAATGCTTCGCGGCAGACATGACAGAGGAGTGTGTGTGACAGCACAGGGAAGGGTGGTTTGTCACTGGAGACGTCCGGCCGGTCACACGTTCCTTCCAGCCACACGAGGAACCTCGGGGACCAGCGTCCTAGGAGCCGCTCTGAGAACCAGGGACTGACAAGGCGCCCAGGGAAGCTTTGCTGTAGGTTGGCCTGAGCGCTCACGGCAGTTGGAGGATGGAACATGCGCCCCAGACCCCTGACGTGGCTTAACTACGCCCGAACCGGACGGACGGAGCGTCCGTCACGCGTCCTGCTGGTGGGCGCCGTCAGCCGTGACGTCCTGAGGTTGTGCGAGAGTCACGTTGGACAAGGAACGTGAGCAGCTCTGAGACCACCCGGACCACCTCCTGCCCAAGCGGCGGCCTCTCCAGGAGGACAGGAGGCCAGACCCAGGGTCCCGAGTCCTGCACCGGAGATGGGATACCAGCCCGACCCGGGGACGGCTCGCCCTCGCAGGTCCTGATTCCCCATCACAGTTCTGTGCTCTCCAGATGCGCGGAGACCTGACCGTCCAGCCACGAGGGGCACCAGCATCCCTGCGGGAAGACAGAACAGCCTCCTGACAGAACCCCGGATGTCTGGGGAAAAGTCTGATTTCTGCCCTGAAGCAGAAAATGTGCAAGAGCCTGGAGCTCACTGTCCCGGCAGATGACGGGGCCCCCTTGGGAGGCGCAGGACCCACGTGGACCCGCCGGAGAGGAGCCCAGGTGCTCGGGAAGCAGCCGTGGCAGCGAATCACAACCTGTCAGCGATGTCTACACCCACGAGTTCCCCGCGCTACAGCCTCCACGGGATGGAGAGCCGACCCACTTCCGTGAGCACTCCCAGGGGAGGCCGTGGAGAGCTACTTGGCCCTCCGTCGCCGATGAACGCACGGTGGATTCTGTGACGATCACATGAACGTCAAAGGCCCAGGGCTTGTTTTAGTGGAATTCAGGGACGAGATCAGGGCTCGCCCCTGTGGGTGTGGCCGGCCACCGTGAGGGCCTCCAGAGTTAGCGGCGACGGCGACGGAACCACAGCCCATGGCAAAGCCGGTGGTGGTCGCTGCCCACATGGTTTTAGACGTCCCTATAGCACACTCGCCTGGCCACGGGGTGACGTGGGCAGGGCTCGGAGGCCGTGCGAGGCCCACGTCTGTGCCCGCTGCGGCACCTGCGACGGCCCTGCTTTCCCGCCTACAGGGTCTGGTCCCGACAGCACCTCCATGCCCGCTGGGGCCAGCGGGTGCCACGCGGACACCCGTCCTCTCCCTCATACATCAAACATGAGGCCGGGCCCACGTGTCCCGATCGGCCGCTTTCAGAAACCCAGGGGAAGCCGGAGATACAGGTGTACACGGCTAAGGGCTTTCTCTCTGTTAGTCCGTGCTTTAAAATACTCCTCGTTAATACAGCGTTTATCAAATGTGCAAGCGCTCCCAGAAGTCCAGTACAAACTAAAGCAAGACCCCACCTCGGCCTCATACGGAATTCAAGGAGCCGCCGGCAGACGTGTCCTTCTTCTCTCTTCTGGCTTGGTATTTGCATGTTGGTCCGTCATCCGTCAGTGGGACACTGTCGTTCAGCCTCGAGTGGACACACAGAGCATGGGGCACAGCAGGAAGGCAGGGATGTTTGGAGGACGCAGTGAGGGGAGCAGGTTGGCCAGGGGGCATGGAGGGGTTGGCCAGGGGCATGGAGGTGCGCCGGGGTCCAAGGCGACCTCGTGGTCCCTGCCCAGAGGCTCCGGTCTCCCCCTCCCCCCGCACAGAAAGGAAATCGGTTCTTGGTTCCGTCCAGAGCAGGTGGACAGAAAGGCTTCAGCGGGAATATTGCAGGTGAATCACAATTAAAAGTGACCAAAACAATCTTTAGCATCTGAATGTCCTTTTTCCATCTGTCCCCAACCCTGGCTCAAAGCCTTCCTCATTGTCCTGGGCCCCATCTTCCTCTTTCTCACACTTGGTCTGGGTGTGCGATGCCTCAGCCGGTCTCTGCTGGGAGACACCACTGTGGACGCCTCCGCCTGGTCTTCCCGTGGACGGGTCACCAAGTGCCCTGGAGGGCGCGTCCAGCAGACCTGCGCCCTTGGCGTGCTGCTCTGAGTCTGGTGCCCACCACACTCCACGCGGGCCTCTGCTGGACGGAGAGGGACCCGCTAAACCGGCTCCAGGGTCTCCCTCACCGTGTGAGTGCGGCCGAGGTGGGCAGAGCTCCTGACGCAGGGAGAGGGTTTGTGTCATTGGGGGTTGTTCCTGCAAACCCTGGCCCTGAGTGACTGACTTGAGAGGGAAGCAGGGCTTCAGTGAGCCAGGCTTCGGGAAGCATCTGGCCTGCCCGTCCGGCTCCTGTAACGTGGTGAGGGTCTGTCCTTTCCCGGCCTTCAGTCTTCCAGGAAGGTGACCACAGTTGAGCAGCTGGGGACTTTCATGGAGCCCAGGGATGCTCCCCGACCTCCTGCACGTGAGGCCCTCAGAAGCCCTCACTCCTGTCCTCGAGACAGGAGAAAAGCGAACACACTAGAAGTCCGCCAGTCTCCTTAGATGGGCCAGAGAGGTCCGGTCACAGACGAGCAGCTGCCCTCACGTGGGAGACACAGGCGGGCAGATGCGGGGAGCCGCACTGGCCGGAGCGGAAGGCCCCCTGGGAGCCCGTGCTGGTGGGAGAGCCCGGGCGGCTGGCGGGCGGCGGGCAGGGCTCAGCGCGGACGGCCTGGGAAGTTCGGCTCCGCAGAGGGGAGCCCGCAGCAGTGGGTCGTACCAGCAAGAGCCCCAGCCGTCCTCACAGTGATGGTCAGGGGCACGGCCCTCACGGTCCCAGAAGCAGGAAGGGAAAAGGAACCCTCCGGAAACCTGCGTCGGGGCTCTGTTCTCAACAGGGGGGCCCTCAGCAGAGCCGGGGCTACTCACCTGGGGGACGGGGAACACCCAGCCCCAGTGCCCTAGAAGACGGAGCATCACGGGACGGCACGCCCCCACCCCCACGGCCTCCGCAGGCCCCGTGCACCCCCCAGGACAGCCCCGAGGGAGACTGAGAGTCCTCGCTTCTCACTGACACGGCGTGTTTGCTCGTGAAGTCCTTTTCTGTAAGGAGTGTCATCTCTCCGTGCACTCAGACACTTGTCAGCGGGTCTGCGTGTTTCTGAGGTGGTAGTCCTTGCTCACGAGGGTCCCTGCAGTAGGTAGAATGCACAGTGCCCCCATTTTCGTAGGGGCAGTCAGCAGCTGCTACTGTACACACAGAATTTACACTTGGTCCACATCCTCGGAAAAGCCCCGTTGAACTAGGTGAGGCGATTACCTGCTTGCCAGGACGTCTGGTGACGGACAGAAGATGTCTGGCTCCCCTCACGCTGCGGGTGCGCGTGCACAACCCACGTGGCTGAACGAACGGCCATTTTGGGGCCAGTTTGTGGGGCGCAGTGAGCACCCGCTTCTGCCCTGCCTCGGCCTCTGCAGGAACCAGCCCTCGGCGCCCCTCCCTTGTCACGTTCTGGGGGTGCCGTCGGGGCCTGGGGTCGGTCTCCCCACGGAGGACCCAGCTTCCCACTAGGACGCCGGTCTTCCCTTGCACCACACCTGCCACGCTCCCCATCGGCTGTTTCCTGCTCTCAGCCTTGGGTCATCACGTGGGGATGCTTATTGTCTCTGCAGATTTGGGGTGCATTCCCGGATGTTTGAAACTGGACAGATTTCCTGGGCTCAGAGCCTCGACTTTTTGGCGAGTCCTGTGGTTATTACGACTTGGGAATAGCGGCTGCAGGAAGGGCTCCCGCGGCCTGACCTTCCCGGACAAGCACTGGGGACACCAGAGCGTCTGGCTGTCACCCACCAGACGCATCCCTTCTGCCACTTCCGGGCCTCAGAGCCACTCTCCATGTGTCATAAGAGAGCCTCTGCCTCTCTCCATGAACACTGGTAAGATCTCTTGAATCCCCTGCAGGTGAAATCTCCACCATACACTTACCGATCTTCTGCCTTCTCGATCCATCAGTTAATGACCAGGGGTCCCCGATGTCTCCAGCTGAATCTCAGATTTGTGTGTGCCCCCCAGTTCTTCCCTCCTGCCCCTTGTCAAGGTGCCAACATCAGCTGATTGCACCTGGTCAACTGTATTTGTAACTGCTTTGTATTGGTTGCCAAGGCTCCTGTTTCTGCCTTCTCTGGTTTTAACTGAGGATTTTGTCTGATTCTTTAACTTTCTCCCTCTGAGTATCAACTAAACTTCAGGAAACCACTGTTTCCCTGGAGTTTACACTGTGCATTTTGCATGGATCCAAGCCCATCCATCAAAACCGTCCCTGTGTATGGCAGTGCAGGACCCTGTGGCAGAGAAGACCCAGCTTCTCCCCCACCTGTGTGACCTTCCAGTCACCTCCCTGTCTACTGGAATCACCCCGTGGACATCACCTTTCCTTACTCCCGCTCTGACTCTATTCTTGTGTGTACCTTCAAGTTTCTGACCTTTATCTTACTCCCTTTCCCTCAAGAGCTTATTCTCTTGTTTCTTGAACTTCTTTGATTCTTTCTTCATACATTCTCATTTTTGTTGTTTGTCTGAGACGGTCTTGTCTATAGCCATACCACCATGAACGCGCCCAATCTCGTCTGATCTTGGAAGCTAAGCAGGGTCAGACCTGGTTAGTACTTGGATGGGAGAAGGTCTTTATTTTTCCTCCAATTCTGGAGGTTACTGTCACTGGTTCTAGAATGCTGGGTTAGCGGGATTTTTCTTACAGCAGTTTAGATATTGCCTCCACTTAGGGTTTCCCTCTTGCTTCCATGATTGCTGCCGAGATGTTTCTGTGGCAGCTGTCCTTCTCTAGGTCGGGTGCTGTTCCATCCCCTCAGGCTTCCTTCAGGGTTTGCTGTGTCTCCGGCTCCCCGCAGTTTGAATGTGCTGTGTCCGTGTGCGGTCGTCGTGTTCATGTTTCCCAGTCACTGAGCTTCTTGGATCTGCGGCCTGGTGTCCGTCATTAGCATTAGAAAGTTCTTGGCTGTTGTTACCTCAAATACTTACTCCAACCCCTTCTCTCTTTCTTCCTCTCCTGGTACTGAAGTTATATGTAACACCTTTTGAAAGTGTCCCTCTGTTCCTGGAATTGTGTTTCTTCTCCCATTTTTTGGTCACTTTGTGTTCAGCTTGGAATTTCTGTTGACCTATCTTCAAGTTCACTGTATTTCCAGACATGTTTGTTCTTGCTGTTTGGCTGCCTTGTAGCTTTTTGATTAAAGCCAGACATGTCCTATCTGCGTGGAGGGAGATGGGCCTCTAGGGCAAGTGCTTTTGCTAATGTGGTGGGGAGCTGATCTTAACGTAAGGCTTTCTCTGGTCTCATTGCTCCTGACTTTGGGCTTCCCTGAGAGCTCCTCCCCAGAGCATGTCTACACCTGAAGCCTGTTTGGCCATCACGCATGGTTGTCCTGGAGCAAAACTGGAGTGAGGCGAGCCTCGGGGAGGGACGGGTCCTTCTGTAGTCATGGTCCCTTGGATGCCACCTGCACAGAGGATTTCTCTCTTGAAGCTTCTTCTCCTCCACAGGTTGAGACCGAAGATGTGAAGGGGACTGGAGTTGAGGAACAATCTCCCCTGGACTTTGTACTGTGGCTCTTGGGAAACCTGTTCCCTTTGTTAGAGAGAATTATCTGGGTGTATTTTCCTGTGCCGCTCCTCTGTCCCACTGCAGAAGCCAAGCGGGGGTTTTCCTGTGACCCCCACCAGGAGATCTCAGAGCTCTTAGGAGTACAGCCACTGAGACCACAGCCCCACACTTCATATTCAGCTCCCAGAAGTCCGTCAAAGCCCGGACTTCTGTCACCTGTCAGGAGGTCACCAGCTTCTGCCCTGGTGGAACCTTGCTGCACCAGCCTGCGCCTCAAAAGGTCAGGATGCCGGTTTGCATCACACACTGATGGTTTCAGGTTGTCCAGCTTTTCTTAGTGCAAGGACAGGAGTGGAAAGGGCCGTACCCTTTAAATGTCGGCACTAACTTCAGAGTCTCCTGCACTGGGAGAAGTGTGCTCTTCAGCCATCACAGATATATTAATAAATATTAATACACAACTAATAAATATTAATGCTGGGATATAGAATAATATATTCTCCTTAGCCAAGAAAGGAAGAAATTCCATTTCTTGTGCATCACCATTCTTAAAAATGCTTCCGGTTAATGTTTGATTCTGAGACATTGGGGACTTGAGCCCAGCCTCCTCGCACTACCTCCGACCAAGGTTCATAGGACTGAGTGACCACAAGTCCCCAGGGGAGACATCCTTGCAGTGACACCATTCAGCTCCCCCACTGGCTGTAGATTCAGCCTGTGGGACTCATTCCGGCCCCAAGACAGGAAAAGTGTGAGACTCAATGAGTGAGGAAAAGCCGGGCCCCAGTGTCCCGAGGGGAAGCAACTCCACAGGCAAAGTGTTGCCTGGTCATTAGCTGAGCCAGGGGTGTTCTCAGGTTGCTCGAGATCAATCTGGTTTTCATTTGCCACCATGGTGGGATGAGCAGCAGCTCGGAGTCCCCTCTGTGGCCTCAATTTGGCCAGGTCCCCTGGAGCGCTGAATAGAGCCAGCCTGGGCGGGACTCCCCTTCACCTGAACGTGCCCTTGAAGGCTCTCTGGGCTCCGGGAGGAGGGATCACAGAGACGCCCTCTGCAACGGGCAATTGTCAGGCCCTGAACACCTTCACGTTTCACCCTACCTCAGTTCTGTGAGTTTCTTTCTTTACAAAATAAGACTGATTTACACACAGGGAAATTCACATTTTCAGGGAATAACGGGTACCAGCTTGCATGGCTGCATTCCTTCCAGGCAGGAACTGAAGCAAACAGCTTAGAAGCCTCAGAAAATGTCCCTGGGCTCCATTTTCTAGACACAGGGCTGGAGGAGAGTCATGGGGCATCAATGAGGGCCTGCGTACTTAGAGAAAAATGGCTGATTTTCCCTTGAGTATTTAACAAACACATCACGATATGCTTGGAAGTAAGTCACTGAGGGGTCCCAAATGTGCACCAGGTTTCCAAAACTTCATATTACCTAAGTTAATATTCTGAAAATAAAATCTCCGTGCTTAAAAAGTGACAGTAAATGATCAGGAGAAAAACTGAAACTCGGGCATGCCCTTAATGCTTCAGGCGAGCAGTGTTTGAAATTCACAATCAGGAAAATCTTGTTTTCTCAGAGCATCCCCCAGACCCGGGGGGACCTTGAGCTGGGAGCAGCGAGGACACCAAGGCGATGTCCAGGTGCTGGGGCTTTGTTGAGTTGGTCAGTGTGGGGAAGAGCCAGGGCTTCGATCAGTGCAGGTGCCCTCGCAGCCCTGGTCCCTGGACACCTCCTCAACGTCTCCCCCGGGTCACCTGTTCGTGTTTTCTGTCCCCTTCCATCGCCTGTCATTTTTATCTCTCTAAGGGTGGTGTTTTGTGAATCGAGTTTCTGGGGCCCACCCGCGCAGGCAGTGTGCTGGCGAGTAGCCATGGGTCCCCGTGTGCCCGAGGACGGTTCCACCCTGGGTGTCTGGGATCGAGGGAGCAAGAGGCCCAGAGCCAGTGAAAGTCCTAGCATGTTTCCCTCTGGATGGAGAAAGCAAGGTTTAACTGTCTGTGCCTGAACTCACTGTAAATAAACCTTGGTAACGTGTGCAATAATTAGTAAAAAAATAAATGTGTACTTAAGTATTAATGAAATAAATATTTAGCAGGTTATTTGGGATCTTTGCTATATCCTCAGATGTTTAAAAAATAATGAGGGGGTTATTAAAACTTCCAACTTTGACTCCATAGAAAGATGTCCACAATGCAACCCCCTAAAATCAGGAAAAGGATTTGTTTCCCAGGGTGAGGTTAGGCCAAATGACATACCGGAGGCTGGGGACCGACGTCCTGGACAGAGGCCGGGGCAGAAAGATAAGGTCTGCAGAAGCCACGGTGCGCCCTGGTTTCTGAACGCACCCCCCGGCTGTTACAAGCTAAGGGTTCAGAACAGGGAATTATGGCGCCAAAAGACCTCGGGTCAGAGAAGAGGGTCCGGCTCTGAGCTCGGGCTTCGGGGAAGAGTCCAGCTGCAGGACCACGTGGCAGAGCCTGGTGGGGGAGGCACCCCGTAGGCTGCCCCAGGGCAGATGGAATCAGGACCATGGAGAAGCTGGAGGAAGGTGCGCCCAGGGGAGCCGTCCTCTCTGCCAGCACTCGGAAGCCAGGACATCAGGGTGCTCGTGGCTCCCCAGGCCCTGAGCCTGAGGGTCAGCACCAAGAAGCAAACAGACCCGGACCCCTCCTTGGTGGAGGCAGACCAGAGCCCACACGCTGCTCACATGCAGCTTGGTGCAGAGTCTGGGCGAGGACGTCGTCGGGGTCCAGACTCTACAGACTGGGGGGGTCTCCCCACGGGTGCTCCTGCAACCAGTGCATGGGGGATGCTGGAGGCAGGCGGCCGCAGTCCCTGGAACAGACAAGGGGCCTCTGAGCATTCACCGCTACTAGGGTTTGGCGAAGACCCGCTTGTGATCCTCCTAGGTGGCCCCCTCCTCCACGGCAGGAGGAGGGACCTGGCAGCCCCCTTTCTAAGCCCTGCCACAGTCTGAACCTGGTGCTAAGTGGCCACAAGTAAACATGTTCCCCTGGCTGTGCCTTTCCATCTGTAAGGGTCCCTCTCCCATGGCCCGGGATGGGGGAAGAAGTCCCTGGAGCTCCAGGAGACTAAAAGACCGTGGCGGTGCTCTTCTGCCAGAGAAAGGGTCTGTGCATGCTCCGTCCGTCCTTGGGGCCCTCTGCAAACCCCAGGACCCAGGCACTCAGGACACACATGTTAATGCATTTGAAACTCTTTACCTAACAGTTTCCAAGTCACAGTAATGAAGCCCCTGATGCCACCAGCCTGGACGGCCGCAGGCACACGCACACATCCTGCCCGGAGCTCACGTCTGCAGAAGCAAACTGTGCGGTTCTGCCCACGTGTGTGCACTAACGTTCCTTTCTTTTCTTTTCTTTTGACCATGAAGGGTTCCCACTGATTTAAAAACCAATAAAGTGGGAGGAAAAAACGTCAGGGCTCGTCGTGGCTGACTGACGGCAGTAGTCATATTTGAGGGAAGCCTCCCGCAGCATAAAGTGTCATTAATTTAAAAAAAAAAAAGTGTTCTATAGGCTACAGAATTATCACTTTTTACTTGGTGAGACAGTGTAAAGGCAACATGTGTCAGTAACACTGGTGTGAAAACCTTCAGACCAGACACTGGAAAGGATTCCTAGAAACACGAGAGACCCCTGTTTCCTTGCTTTTCTGCCTAAAAAGGGAAAAAAAATTAGTAGAAGGAAGACTGAACGGGGATGAACAGTGGCCTCCACGTCCATAACCTTCACCGTCCCACTCACCTGGAGAGCGCCTCTACCCACAATGCACTAAGTGGATGATTAAAAAGGAATGGGAGGCTTAACCGAGGGTACGCACGGGGTCCCCCGAGCCCCGCGGAGCACTGAGCCGTGCACCGACAGCTGTCTCCACACAAGCCCGACATTCTTTATTTATTTGTTATGAAATATTTATGGGTGTTATGAAAGGTTTAAAATAATGTGTCTGTCCCTCTCTCCCCTCTGTCTCTCCCCTCTGCTCAGCACACTGTTTTCCAATGCATAAATAATTCTGGGCTCCGGACGGGGGGACAGCACATTAAGGTGTGGAGTATCTGCTGTATCACATTTTTTCTGCCTGAGAGAAAATACCATTCCTAGTAATTTTCTACACTTATACAATCGGCGTTGACAGTAAATAATTGATGTATGAATTTAGGACTAAACTCCAACACAATATGACTTTATGTCAAGGGTTACTCCCAGCAGATTTTGAGCTAAATCATCTTGCAAAATGGGTTCTTTCAGTGGGAGAAAAAAAGCTTTTTGAAATTATTTTAATGGAAAACTGGGACCTTCGTGCGGCTCTTCTTTTGATGAGGTCTTGCTTTGCATGGCTGGTAATAAAACGGAGCAATCTACCCATTATGAGATTGGAAATGTTGCATTTGTGATCACAAATGGATTTTTTTAAAGACTGACACAAGCTGTTTTTATTCAGCTCATCCTTTTTTGTCTTTTTTTTCCTCTTCTTCTTTTTGTGTGTGTGTGCGTGTGTGTCTGCGTGTGATTGCGTTGGTGTGTGGTAGGCTGCCCTCTGCTTTTCATGCTAGAATCTTCCATAGAAAGTACAATTATGACTTAAATTACAAGCTGGATATATTTGCAACTTAAAGATATATAACGAACAGAAAGGGTTCAGATAAAGCGCCACACATTCCGTCCCATCGCTGCAATTAAAATCCTTTTCATCATGAAAAGAAAGCGGGTAACCGCGGACCAGGAGGGGGAGAGCAGATGCGGGAGAGGGAAACCTCTCATGCGGTGGTCTGCGGAGAAACGCGTTGCACTCTCGCGGCTGCAGCCCAAGGCCGGACGAGCAGATCAAAGGAAACAGAGTAGGTGAGAGATGCGGAGTGAAATTCTCCGTTTGTCTCACGGCACTCTGGGGGGACGGAGATCCGGAGCGACCAGAAATCCTTATGTAATTTCATTTTTGCTGAGACGGAGATCCAGAGGCTGGTGTAGAAAGCCAGGCCCTCGTGGCTTTGAATCGCTCTGCCCTCCCTGATTATTTTCTCCCGTGTTTTCAGTTGTGCAAGCTTTGGTGTCTTCATTTCTGGACCCACTGTTCTTTTGAAAAATTCAGATCTTCCACATAATGATTCTAATTGAATTTATAATGTAAATGAAGAGATACGATAAAATCCGAAACTTTCTGAAGAGAAAACCTCCTCATAGCAAGCGCTCCACTGGACTGCGAAGTCCAAGGTCTCAGGTCCCGGCCCGTGCCCGCACTCGCTCTGGCCTCCCCTGCGGTCCCGCTGCCCGTCTGCTCCCCCGTCCTCGCGCAGAGGAGGCGATGGCTGTCACTTCATTCCATAAGTGGCACTCACGTCTCTGTGCAGTTCTAAGAAATTCCAGACCAGGCACTGGTTTGCAAAGCACTTGCTCTCCGAGAGAGGTGCTTATTTCTGAAAACACGACACAGATTCCAGTAAAGGGAACTTCGAGTCAGCATTCGTAACGGGCTGTTGGCTCGTGCCCCGATTTGGGACGGTCCTGAGAATGCTCACCAATGGGTCTCAGCGAGTGGCTGTCCAGCCGGACGTGGGTGTGCGTGAGCCCACGTGAGTGTGTTGTTGGGTGTGCGTCTGCAGGGTTCCTACGGACACAGCAAGTTTTCACAAAAAAGCTTATCTTAAAATACCCCAGCTTGAGTGGGTGGGTGAGCGCAGCGTCTGCAGGGCTGGCCTCGAGCACATTGTGGGTGCGTGTGTGTCAGCAAGGACTAGACGTGTGTGTGTGCCGTGTGCACGTGTGTCAGTGAGGATGGGGTGTGTGTGTGCGCGCGTGCACGTGCGTGTGCATGTGCGCCGGTGAGGACCGGTAGGTCTCGGTGCTGGAAGTACACAGATGCGAAGGTGTTGACGTCATATTTCTGTAACAGTTTCCTCGTCAAGCTGGAAAGGAGGATCTGGATCTCGAGACTCTGACGCTTAGAGATGGTCTTGCCCGGTGGCTTCGCTTTGTGCGTGCAGAAGCCCACAGGACACCAGCTGCTTCCCCTTGATCGCAGGCTGTTAAGTGACAGGGCACAGGTGACATCCAGCTGTCAGACTCCAGGTTACTCATCCAAGGTCCCCCTGCATCAGACAGAACTGGGGGGCTCCAGCATGGCCCCACCTAGTGCCGGGACTCGTGCCTGGGCTGGAACGGCCAGCGCAGAGGTCTGACTGCCGCTGAGGCCCCTGTCGGGGAGAGAGAGGGGACGCTCCGCCCCAGGGCTGTAGCACCGCAGCGCTCAGCTCTCCGGAGCAGACAGAGTGGTCTCAAGGCCCTCCGCGTGACCCCCGTGGGCCAGCCAGGGGACCAGAGAGAAGGCGCCAGAGGTCACAAGTCTGTGTTCAAGGTCACTGACGCTGAGGTGAGCATTTCACTGGGAAGAAGACTGTTCCCTGAGGCCAAGAAGTGGGGAGGTTTGGATGTGCAGACTGACGCCGCCGGGCCCTCCCTGTGCTGCCAAGGCTGCGAGCCACGGCAGCCGCCGCGCGCCATGACGGGAATGTCCGAGTGTGCACGGGTCTCTGTGTTCGGTGCGGTGACGCTTGGGAGCTCCCCCAGGGAGCAGGAAAGCAGCCCCCCCCCGGGTCTCACCAGCATGAGGCGGGCATACGGTTATCCCAGGGCTGTCTGGGCCCTGAGCCTGCGTCCCCACCACCGGTGACGACACACTGACTAGGGGGACACTGGCTGCCTCCCTGCATGGTGTTTCTGGGAGGGAAGCGATGGCCTCATTTAAGCCAAACAAACTTACGCCCTCCCTTAGACAGCGGCACGTCCTCATCGGATCCCCGCCGGCTGCTCCCCAGACTGGAAGGGATTAGCCAGTCCAGGGAGGTCACCTGAGCCTGCTAAACTCACGAGGGCTCGCTCCCACCGTGCTCTTCACTCCCCGTGTTCCTGGACGCCTTCTGGAGGCCTGGCCGGAGGCAATGGAGGGCTTCGGGAGTGGTTTTCCAGCGCGGTTGGGCACGGGGCAGGCATTCCTGAGCAGCCTGCGCCCTCTGCCCCGGAGCCCCCGCCCGAGTCCCGGGCTCTAGGGGAACCCTTGTCGCCCCTCCTCAAACACTGCCCCGGAGCTGGGCTTGCCCTCCACTGTCCCTCCCAGCATGCCTGGGACGCAGGTCAGAGCCCCTGGACCGAGTTGTGGTGCTGCTGGTGTGCAAGAGAGAGAGTGTGTGTGTGTGTGTGTGTGTGTGTGTGACGCGTGGACACGCGTGTGCCGGTGTGTGGCGTGTACATGACTGCAGTCATGGTGCAGGAGGCTGCAGGGCTGGCGGCACCTGTCCCCACCCCGGGTCCTCCTGAGAGCCCGATTCCCTTTGACAGGCAGCCGCAGGGCCGTGGGGTGCCTGGCCCCTGTCTCCGCAGGGCTCCCGTCGCCGTGACGGAGGTGCAGTGAGAGCCGCTGGCTGAGGCCGTCTCTCCCACTGCCCGTTTCTTCTCTCTCTTTGCAGTCGTCAGCAGGAAAGCCATGTGAGGGGCTCTGGGATGCTGCCCCATCCGGGGGCTGTTCTATTTCCAGGAGACACTGGGCTGCTGTGGGACAGGCTGGGGCCAAACCCGAGGGGACACCCACCTCGCAGGTGGGGCAGCGCCCCGACAAGGGAGCTTGTATCTGTGCGACCCCTCGTCAGGCACCCCAGGACCCCCTCGCCCTCTCAGAAGTCCTCCCTGACCTCCCTCTCTGCGGCTGGCCCCCTCCCGTCCACCCCTGACTTTCCCGGTGGAGCGGGCGGCTGCCCGAGTTCCGTGAGCCTCTAGCACTCTGCTCTCTCCGTGCCGCCCCGCCGCGCGGGGCCGTGGCTCACGGACGTCACCCCGCGCCCCTCCCTCTCCACTGCTGTTCCGCGACACCAGCCCGAGTCTCTGGGCTGTGACAGTAAGTGTGTGGATGGCGATACCAGCTGCAGGAGGGGCTCCCTGAGCACTGGGCCCCGACGCACAGGGCGCTGCCCAAGAAGCCAGGGTCCCGTTACCACGCACTTCAGCACCTCCCAGAAGGACAGTGGAAGCAGGGGCATTCCTGGGGCAGCTCATGAGGCACCTTTCCCGACTTAAACCCGGGGGCCGGGGACCGACAGCGGCCTTGGGGCTCCATCGTGAGAGCCCGGAGCTCGCCCGGCAGCGTGAGGAGCTGCCTCGTCCATGGGGTTGGACCGCGCACCCTGCTCCAGGCCCCGTGTGGGTCCGACATACATCCCGACACTCCCCACGCCCTTGACTCAGCCTCGACCCTGGGCTCAGCTCTCACGGAAAGGGAGGCTCAGAGGAGTCTGCGTCTGGAGTCTAGACTCTCGTGGTTTTGCAGAAAGACCTTCCTCGAGGTCACTGTGGGGAAATCTGGCTGACAAGTCTCCTGGGGCAGTTTCTGTGGCCTGGGACCCTCCGTGCTCTTTTATTAGCTCAGGAGGTCTGGGTCCGTGGGGTTCTGTGCTGCGCCGGGTGTTCCTGGGGACAACGTGGTGCCCACTGACCATGGCCGAAGCTGCTCCTCCGTTTCTGCTCGGATGCACGCGGAGATGAGCTCGACGGGGACCTGCAGCCGGGCTGGCCACGCCTTTCCTTCAGTGGGCAGAGCGGAGCCCCCGCCAGCCGGCCTGGGACCCCTGGGCAGGAGCGCCTCACCGCGGGGGCAGAGTCGCTCACCACTCCGCGGACACCCGACGGAGAAATTACGCCGGATAGCGACAGCCTCAGAAGTCACCGAGCGACTCCCAACCAATTTTCTCAAAAGTTCACTTTGCTGCTGCTCAGACGGACGAAGTGTGGCATTGCGGGGTTCAGTCCAAGGGGAGGGGGGTCAGCGGCCCGGCCCACTGAGTCTTTAAAACAATCGACGTACCTTCTCGCTCCCAGAAGCTGGTGCGTGGGTGTCAGGGCAGCGAGGGGGAGACGGTGTCGGGGTGACCCTGTCCCGTGGGGGCTGGCAGCTCGTGGCCCGTCCCGGGAGCCACAAGCGACCCCATTAACAAACGTGATAGCAGCTCGGTGACACTGGCACGCACTCAGAATGAGGCCGCCGGGGAGCGCCGGGGAGGCCACCCGGGCAAGCCTGCTATTTTTAATTCTTTGGAGAACCAATTCAAACAGAAAATGTAATTAAAAATTTGTAAATAGAACACCCAGAAGCCCTCCCTCCAGCCCCTGTGCACGCACCTTCATTTGCTCAGCAAATTACCAAGGAGCCGTTTCTCAGGTAAAGCGTCCGACATGTTCACGGTTTGCAGCCATGAAATTGTCAGTCATCACCTCCCTGAGCACGACCCCGTGCTCAGGTCTTGATCTTGATGATTCGCAGAGTGAGGCCGGGCTCCTGGGAGAGCCAGCCCACCGCCCCAGGGTCCTGCTGTCCCGGCCATGGGGCCCGGGCCTCGCCTGCAGGCCCACAGTGCTCCAGACTGTTTCGGGGCGCCGTTGGGGTCCCACATGGGGCGGTGGTCGTGGAGGTTCTGACGTAAGAAAGTCAGATCAGGGTCCTGGTGCTCAGGGGCTCACGTGCAGAGACCCCTGGCCGCGTGTCAGACCAGCCTTGGGTTCTGTAGAACCGTGTGCCGTGGCCGTCTTTGGCTGGAAGCTGAGGGAAGAGCACGGGGGCCCCCATGGCCCCTTCGAGCTCATCCTCCCACAAAGAGACTGTCCCCCCTCGGGGCGACCCCGCAGGTGCGCACACTAGGTTCCTTGTGCACAATGAGCAGGAAAGGCTCCATGGAGAAGCGGTAAAGACAGGAGCGTGTGTGCTTGTGCGTGTGGCTGCGTCGGCCCGAGAGGTGCGGGCTCATACCCGGGCGTGTTCTCTGGAGCCGAAAGCGCGTCTGCAGGGAGCTCTCCGAGCAGCGGAAAGGAAGCTGTTTCTGCGCTTGTCCAAAGCCTGGTCTCCCGGTGCGCGTGGCCAGGGAGCTCCATTCGCTCCTGCTCAAGCCACGGGGTCTGCAAAAAGAGGCCGCTGAGGTCGGCCTGCAGCTGAGACCAGACCACTGAGGAGCTCAGGCAAGCGCAGGGTCAGCCGCAAGGGTTAAGTGGAAATGAGTCTAAAAAAAACAAAAAGAAAACCCAAACCCAAAAATCTTCTTGGGCACTGCCAGGCAGAGTATGTTCCCAAAACTTCTCTACCCTCTTCCGGGGGTGGAGAAGGTTCTCTAGAGACAGGTTCTCCGCCCTGCTTCTCCGCCGTGCACTGAACAGGGACACGGGAGACCCAGGGAAGCCTTTCGGAACATGCAGAAGTAGGATTCCTCTTGCAAACGTGTGGCTGCTGCATCCGCCATGGGAAAGGGGCGCCCTGGCTCGTGGGGTGTCTGAGGGAGGCTCCCTCCAGGGCATTCCTGGACCCAAGTCCCAGGACAAGCAAGAAGGAAGCTAGGGTCTGGCAGAGTTCGGGGGCCCACAGCGGCCAGCCGGCAGCTGGTCAGGAGACAGGCATTTCCCAGCCTCCTCGTGGGACGCGCATTGGCCAGACCGCAGACAACCATGATTTAAGACGAGCACATATGGATAGAGCAGAAAAACCTCCACGGCACTCTCGGTTGGATTTTTTTTTTTCAAAAATGCTTATTTTTAAATGAACACAACCTACTGCAGAACTCTTTAATGTAATAAAAATATAGCTCAGGGTCAGGTGTGAAATTAATGACACAAATTCGAAGTGTTAATGCTCGGTGGGGGGCACCGACTTCAATGAAGAAACGAGCTCTGTAGCCGGACGCGAGCGGATCAAGACAGAAGCACACGAGCAATTCCGACAGCAAGCTGTTCCTAAGGAAATTATGAAAACATGTATAAAATATTTATTTTTAATAAGATGAATGTCCTATTTCTTAAAACTGAAATAAGATTAGACTCTTAGCTTATTATCAAAGCAGAGCAATGATTGCAAACACCACCTCTTCATGTGGATGGAAATGCTAATTTTATTATCTTAATTGGTACAGCTCTGTTTCTCGTCTATTTTATTCTTTTTAAAGTTAAGTAAGTAGCAATAAGAAAGCTTTGGGGTTTCATTTCTACAAAGTGAGGCCTACGGTACCAGATACCCAAGTAGGACATTCAGTGGGTCCAGTAGGTCTGAGTTCAGAACAATTTCTGCACCACAAGGACACCTCGCGGACTAGTGAGGCTTAAAGGAGGCCACGCCGGTCACAGATGCATTTCTGTTATGCGTATCACTATCTGCTCGTCACTTTGCAGGTGACGCCCTCCAGGAAAATGAGACTGACCCTGCACCACCCTGGAGGTGATTCTTTTAGAGAAGGACAAGGACCAGCATCATTATGTGCAAAGTCTCCTCCTCCTGTAGGGCTTGGGCACATGCAGGTGTGTGAACGGCAGGTCGGGCAGCAGAGCGAGGCAGCCCGTCCCCGCACCGCTGTCGTGCATGCCGATGGGGAGGGCTCAGGGACTCAGCCTCTCGGCCCGGGTGGTGGAGCTGGGCTCTGGACCTGGCAGAAGTCCACCGGGCAGTGGTCCAAGATGCATAGAAGGGCACACGGCCAAGGTCATTTACAGCAGAAGAGTCCGTCTCTGAGAGCCTGAACAGAACACACTGGAGGCGGAGGGTCAAACGCATTCGGGACACGGGTGACATGAAGCCAGTAGAGGCCCATTTTAGAGGATATTTAAGGAAATTGCAAACGTGACAGCTATACACTGCGACGTGAAAAAGCTGCGATGAAGGCAGAGCATGTAACTCTGCTCATCGCAGACCCGCTTCTCTGCGTGGACCGGGAGCGCACGGGCCGCGGGGACGTGTGCTACGGAAGCATAAAGACCTCGTGCTCTGAAATGGCTGGTAGGAAAAGTAAATAGAACAGTTCACCTGTGATTGATTGACTGATTGATTTTTAAGAGAGGGAAGGGAGGGGGGCAGAAGGAGTGAGAAAGTCTTTTTTTTTTTTTTTAAATTAAGGATTTTTATCTATTTACTGGAGGGTGAGAGAGCTTGGGGAGGAGGGGCAGAGGGTCAGGAGAAGCAAACCCCCCGCTGAGCAGGGAGCCAGACGCGGGGTTTGATGCCATGACCCTGAGATCTCGACGTGAGCCAAAATCAAGAGTCGGACCCTTCACTGATTGAATCATGCGCGAGCCTGATCTGTGATTTAGTTTTTAAAGATTTTTTTTTTTAATTTATTTGAGAGAGAGAGACAGTGAGAGAGAGCACGAGCGAGGAGAAGGTCAGAGAGCGAAGCAGACTCCCCATGGAGCTGGGAGCCTGATGCGGGACTCGATCCCGGGACTCCAGGATCACGCCCTGAGCCGAAGGCAGTCGTCCAACCAACTGCGCCACCCAGGCGTCCCCTGTGATTTAGTTTTATGTTTGTCTTTTTACCTTTTCCCAATGAAAATTTCTACAATGAATTCAGGTTTATTCCATAATTTGAAAAGTCACAAATCTTAATACATATTAAGAAACGTTACATGACTGCAGAATGAAGAGGTCACGGCAGCCGTCTAGACTCTGCCAGTATTTTCTTTAAAAAAAAAATGCACAAGTTTAACAGATAAAACGCTATTTCTGGATTGTTAATTTTTTATTAACGTGGTTACTTGTGAACCTGTGTATGCTCTGCTCTGCTGCCCGGCTCTCTGTGCTGTACACGAGTTGACCCTCTCTGCTGAGCGTTTCGTCTTACTTAGTATTTTGTCTTACTAATCTATAAGAGAATTTTTTAATCATATCTGTTTCAATACTTTCTCATTCTGTCTGCCACTTGGCATTATTTTTTAAATGTGTGAGTGAGTTAATTGTTTATACGGGCAAATGTGTCAAGTATTTGCATATTTCTTTAAAATCTTATGTATTTGGAAAGTCCTTCATCAAAAGATTGGTGGCCCCATTTCTTTCTAGTATGCATGCATTTGTATGTTTTTATGTTTAACTTTTAAACTATCTTGTGGGGTGCCTGGGTGGCTCAGTGGGTTAAGCCTCTGCCTTCGGCTCAGGTCATGAACCCAGGGTCCTGGGATCGAGCCCCGCATCGGGCTCTCTGCTCAGCCGGGAGCCTGCCTCCTCCTCTCTCTCTCTCTGCCTCTCTGCCTACTTGTGATCTCTCTCTGTCAAATAAATAAATAGAATCTTAAAACAAACAAACAAACAAATAAACAAAAACTATCTTGTTATTATGATTACGAATGCCCTAATTATTTGTAAGAACTAATCATCACGTACTAAATGCTAATATTCATAGTCTAGTAGGTATGTGTGTTTTCCTCATTTGTATATTTTGACATCAAAGCCAAACTTTAATAGTAACTGTAACCTTAAAACATGTTTTACAGTCTTCTAGATTACATGACCTTTCTTTATGGGGGGGGAGGGTGACGGAGGGGGTAGAGAAAGAGGAGAAAAGGAGAGAAAAAGCTTTTTGTGTTTACTCTGTTACTTCACATACATTTTTGGAAACACTGTGTCACATTACTGCCCACTTACTTCCCAGTGCTAATTTGTTACATTAAAACTACATAGTTTCTATTTCTTCCTCGACCCAATTTCTTCTGTGTCCTCCAATTTATAAAAATACTTTTCTTTACATGGGTCCCACTCATTTTTTCATAGATACACATGGATGTATATTTGGTTTGATAAATTGATTTTCTTCTCCCCATCACATCTTCTAAGTGATCATTTCAGTTTGACATGAAAGCCGTCAATCTGGTGACATTACTATTACATGACTCTACCCAGTGCTCTGCTGTCCCATGTAACGTGTTATTTTTGGTTGACTGTTTGGCAAAAGTCACAAGATTGGCCCCTTTCGGTCCCTTTGCCCGTCATTTCTGATCTATAGTGTTTCATTAAGTCATAATGTGTTTATTTACTTCAAAGTAGGCGAGACGCCACAGAGAGGGCATCACCTGTATTATACAATTTAATCCTCAGACCCCCCCAAAAGGAGCTTACAAAGGACAGTGCCCCCCAATTGCAGGGCCGGTTGGTGGCGGAGGCAGAGGTCGGACTCCAGCCGACCTGAGGTGTGAGCACCTGCCGGTTCCCGGCGTGCAGGGGCAGTGGGGGAGGGCAGGGAGGCCTCTGCCCTTCCTTGGGTTTTAGGTGAGATTCTCTGCAGTTTTGCTGTTGATTGTGTTGATGTTAGGTTGAGGCAAATATTCGTCATTGGAAGAAATACACATTCTTAGAGTTTTCGAATAAAAATACTCTATAGAGTTTTAAAATTAATGATATGAACCGATTGCACATTGCTAATTAATAATATTAGCATATTATGTAACGTATTATGTTGTATCCTGTACTATTACAGTTACTATATGTAATAAATGAACGTGTTCTTGAGCTTGCCATTCGCACATCGGTTATGAACCTATACAGCTTCCTGACACTTAATCTGTTACAGTGATATCATGTATTAAGAGATTTACTGTTAATTAAGTCATCTTATTTTTTTGATAAATACATTTTGATCTGTTAGATTTGTTGAATTCAATTTATTAGCATTTTACCCAGTGGCATGCTGGCAAGATATCCAGCTCTCTGAAAAATCATATGCATAGATATGCATACATAAGTTTTAAACACATTTTAATGATGTAAAAGATAAAGTAGAATAGCAACAAATAATAGTAAAATATGCAGTGCTCTGTATGGTGAGTGCCATCAACGACTTCTCAGGATATTTTGTGGGATTTGCTCAGTGCTTGACTGTGCAGCCGGTCCACGGCTGGAACGACCCTCAGTCCCAGCGTGAGTGGGACGGACGCTGGTTGACCTTGTGCTCCAGCGTTGCTGTTGGGCCACGATGTGGGCACCGTCTCTGCTGAACCGGCGATGGTCTCCAGGAGCTGGAATACCGGGAGAGCCTTCCCTCCCTGCGTCGTGCTGCCCACGACAAAATGGCTAGGAAGCGGCACAGGCTTAGGTTGACTCTGCATTTTTGACATCGGCAAGTCCAGACAGGCAACAAAACCGAACAGCTCGCCAACACCTCCCAAGGAGCAGCTGCCCCTGCCCGCGGGCTAGAGCCCATCGGCCGGCCCTCCACCAGCGGGCGCGAGGGCTTAGCAATTCCGTAAGCAAATTAGTTAGGCAGTGAGCAGGTCTTCCAATCTCCTCTTAAATATAATTTATCTAAGTCTCTACAGCTCACTTTCTAATAGTGGCCGTTTTCGCAACGGGCTTGCCCCAACGCTAACAGCGGAGCAGGGGCTGTCCTGGGTGGCACGACTCACACACGACCCCGAGCTTTGCTTGCCTGTGTCTCCCTTGTTGGCTTTTCCCGCCCAGATTGTTGTTATTTTTGTCATTTGGACAATTGGCTTTCAATTGTCTTTCTTTCAACTGTCTTATAATTTATATGGCATTAGAATAAAATGCTTCTTAGAATTTTAAAGGTATTACTCAGTAAATGCACCTTGTTGAAACAATTACAGAAAACCTGATACTTGGAGTTACGTCTGTCACTTTGAGTTACTTGGTCACCTCCGAGTTCCTTCATCTTCTATTATCTTTGGCCACGTTTATTTACTAGAGGATTATAAATCGTGCTGATGTTTTGGAATGACCCTGTCCTTACAATTGTGGTCCTTCTTCATGAGATTCTAGAGGCTCTCCAGCGGCCCCCAGCCCACCGCACCGGACTTGGGTGCGGTGCTTCACTTAGATCAAGTACACATGGGTCTCGGCCATGGAGAAGTCACAGCGAGGCATCAGTATCTTGGGCTTCCATTTGTAAAACAGAGTATTTTATCTTATGTGGGTGGGCCGAACATGACCAAAGAAATCAGTGATGTTTACGAAAACCTAGGGAGGAAGCCCCAGGCCTTTTTGGGTGCAGTGAGGAACCGATTGGCCCCCCATCCTGCATGGGTGGGCTCTCGCTGGGAGACTTCTCCAGAACCGCGGCCCTCGTATCTTCCAGAATCAGTGCCACTGAGCCTGGCACAGGGAAGACGGGGTCCTCTATGAGTGGCCCAGAGCTGACGGTCTGTAGGAAGGGAGGGCACGTGGGTCCAGGGGAGTGCCTGGCTTGTGGCTGTCCTCACCAGCTCACACGGACAGACCAGCGCCCACCGACACGTTCAGCCTCACTGAGCTCTTAGAAGCTGCTCAGAGCCGCCCTCTCGGGGCAAACGGAGTCAGATCTGAAATAATTATTGGAGTCACCCTAGAAGGCCGGGTTTTATTCTGACAAGCTGTACCCACGTGACACATTTACAAGACTATTTTCAATAAGCATTTGCAGTAATTTACTTCACAGATGCATCGCCCGTCAGCAACAGCCTGCAGGAGGCGTGACGCAGCCAGTCCCAGGTCCCAGCAGGTGGTCCCAGCAGGTGGTCCCAGCAGGGCGGCTCCAACTGCCCGGCCAGAGCCCTCACCTGTCGCCGTGTCCCCAGCAGCGTGGAGGGGTCGCAGGGAGCCAGAAGGAGTAACCCCCTTAGTCCACAGGGGTGTCCTTTAACTTGACCTGGAGTGGCTTCCTCATCTCTAAGGCTAATTGCCTTTCAGTAAGGACAGGCTGTCCTGAAGCGGATGGAGGGGTGGGGAGGACCGTCCCAGCTCCCTTGGCCAGGACACGGGCAGGGGCTGCCAGGACAAGGCACTTATGGGGATTAGCATCTCCCAGGGGGCCTCTGAAAGCCTGCGAGGGGCCGCAGCTGGGGCCCCTCCCGCCGGAATTTATTGAACAAAGTGACCCCTTTCTTCCCTAAAATACCTGCAAGAAGCCATGAGGTTCAAAGGTCCGTGCTCCTCCCTGCTTGGTGTTCACAGTAACCAACCCGACTCCTGGCCCCGCAGACCGGCCGTGGCCGTGGAGCCGCTGGGTGTCGGCATCCGCTCGGTCAGAAAGCTCCTGTTCGTACGCAATAGGGCCTTCCAGCAGGCGAAATTTCTCTCCGACCTCCTGTGGCCCAGTGTCCCCAGTGGGATGCGCTCCGTCTCCCAACATGCAGGCAGCAGCTGTGGGGCGACCCAGCCTTGTAAGGCGGGAGGGGGCTGCCTTCCAGGAGCGGCCCTGGGCCAGGCCGGAGAGGCCAGGTCCTGTGGGGCCCCCAGCCCCAGAAGGGGGAGTTGATTCTCACGCCTGGGCGCTGGAGTGGGGAGTACGGTTCTCAACGGTGCTTTCGGGAGTCAGGTGGTCGGTGGTCCCCGGCCCAGCTGAGGTCTCCGGGGGCCCGAGCCCGCCCTCTGCCTTTCCCGTGCCCTCCCCCCGCCCCATCAAAAGCCCCTTCTTCATCTCTCTTCTTCCTCTGCTTGCTTTCTGGGCGTCTTAAAAATAATGTTTGCACATCTTTCTCTTTAGCCAAGGAAGCCCGAGGACAGCCCTCGTGGGCGCTTCTGTGGGACTCTCCGCTCAGAGAAGGGCCAGACGCCCTCGCCGGCCGGGCCTGGCTGCCAATCTATAATGTTCCCAGCCATGATTAATCTGATAAATAATAAATATATCAATCTAGTCTTTTAGACAAGGACAAATTCTTACCAGCAGGGAGGCAGGAGGCCTCCCTTACTGCTGCCTGTAGTGCTGGGATTAATTATTTAATGCTTAATTCTTCGGGAAATGAGAAAGTTTTGATTAATGCTGTCCAGTGTCGTTCCTTGCTTGTTTGATACGTGTCAGATAATTTTTCCCTGGCAGTCACTCTGAAGAAGCCAGAGGCTACTGTCACGGAGATCAGACACCAAATTTCTAGAGATTAATTGAAGAGAAAATGTAGAGGAGAGGCGCACAGGGCCTTTCTGAGATAACCCTCCTTGGGCTCCTTGGGCTCCGGCCGGGCCACCCGCCTCGCCGCGTCCTTACCTACGACGCTGGTCCCAACCTCGTGAAAAGCCACATTTGGTTTCCAATTGATTTTCCTTCTCGGCTCTGTCCTGAGTTTGAATACGCGGCTGCGGCTGGGCCAGGGCCAGCAGGACGGGGTGGGCGGCGAGGGTGGGCATGTGTCTGTGATTCCGGGCTGGCTCAGGCCCGGCCGGCCGACGGCTCACACCGGGGTCGGGAGCCCGCACCTCTCCATTTCGATTTCCTCTCAGGGATCACTTCACGATCTTCCTGCGTCTTCTCTGTAACATCCCATGTCCCAGAGTTCCAAATCCAAGGCTAAGACGGGATCCCTGACCTCACGTTGTAATACCCGCTCGACCAAAGCTCTGAGCACTACCGTTGGAAGCGGCCGCCTCACCGTCCTTGCCCACCTTGCTGGGAGGTCAGAAGATGCTTGGCCAATGGTGGGGGAAGGCCCGGCGAGGCCCAGGGTCCGTGGCTGGGACGCCCCTGCTTTGCTCCTGGGCGGCCCCTGCCTGCTCCGCTCACGGGCCCGCTTCCCTCATTTGCGTTTGTTGAGCTACAACGGACACAGGACGTGCCCCTCGTTTCCGGGGGCGTCGGACTCGTGCAGCGCCCACGTGCCTTATGGAAGGTCCTGACCGTAGTCCAGGCCCCTGTCACGTGTGGGGCTGCAACAGTCTTCCTGGCCGCACCCCATGTTTTCTTCCCTGTGACTTCGGGCCTCTAGATGCCCTTTGCCTTGCCCCCCCACCCACGACGGCCCCCCCGAGGGTTCACTGCGTTCGTGTTTGTCATCTGCTCTGTGTTTTCACGTTTCCCTTGTGCGCGAAATCAGGGTACTTGTCTCTCTCTGACTTAGTTTTTTTGGCTCCAGGTCCTTCTGTGCTGTTGGGAGCACTGTTGAGATCTCGTCTTCACGGCTCAGTAACTGGTTCCTTGGACCCCCCATCCCCCAACTGGGGGTTCTGAGCCCGCTCCAGCTCGAAGCCCTTCACAGGGGTCCCGGGAGCCTCCACAGCCCCCTACCTCCCCCTGGGCCTGTGGCTGCCGCTTCCTGGGGACTCATGGCTGAGGGAGAGCCAATAGCACCTGCTGAGCAGGGGCAGCTGTCAGGGAGAGCAGAGACCGCCTCGCCCGCGGGATCCCTGCCTGGGCTGGTGACAACGCTCGCTGTCGTTCTCGAAAAGGGGTCAGTGGCCCGCGGTGTGCTCGGGCAAACTGGACTCAGCCCCGAGCACATGGTGGGAAGTGAGAGCTCGCACCGTGAACAGGCCGGTGCGGAACCCAGGTTTGCAGCGTGAGCTCAGACCTGGACATCCAGCGGCGGGGAGCAGGGGTCGGCGGAAGGCAGACGGACAAGAGGCATCCAAGTCTGTGCTGCTGAACGTGAGGGAACCTGACACCACAAGCAGCTTAGAGAGTCGCCCGGGAGGTACAGAAAACACACAAGAAGGGGGCGTTCCACATGTTTTGCATGAGGTGGATGTTGAGCACCAGGAGTTAAGAAGTTGACTTGGGTCTTTTGAGACGTCCCCAGCCCCTTGTGGGCCCCACACAAGCATCTGATGCTGTGGACAAAGCGGCAGGATGCTGAAGGGGGACCCGAGCCCCACACTCCGTCACTGCCATGGACCCCGCACCCCCAGCTTACAAGCACCTGCCTTCCATGGTCATCTTTGTGCCGCGTGTTGGGTAAAACTTATCATTTCACAGATGAGGGACTTTGACTCGGGAAGATCTAGTGAATTTCCTAAGTTTGGGCAGTGGGCACGGGTGAGCTGGACCCACGGCGATTCTCTGACTTGAATGCTTGGCTACCCACACTTGTAACTTAACAGGCAAATGTGGTGTTCCTGCGGCCCCCCTCCCCAGAGGCTCACACCCCACGGCCCGCTTCCACAGTGTACACAGACCCTGCCAGGGACACGGGGCCCCGAGGTGTGTGCACGAGGTGCCTGTACCGTGTTGCCTGACGCTGCACTCCCGTGGGGGCAGAGGACACGGGGGGGGCATTTCTGCCCCGTGTTCAAGGGCCTGGCCACACTCACCACTTCTCCAGGAGCCCCGATGGCTTGAGTACGGGTGGTGAGCAGTGGGGGCTGCACAGATCCTGGCGGGGCTCTGGGCTGCGCACGTGGTCCTTTCCCCCAGGGTGTGGAGAGCGCGGCAGGTCACCCCTCGCAAGGCGGATGGGCAGCTCAGGTGTGGAGGGACGGGCTCCCTGCGCCCCTCGTGTGGCCTGGGTGCGGGTCACCAGGGCCTCCCTGAGGTGGGTCCCACCTGCCCTCCTCCGCTGGGCGTGAGTGTGCGTGTGCGGGAGAGCTCTCTCCCAGACGGCCGGGGGCCGCTGCCAGCGCAGGCTCTCCCGTACTTCAAAACAGAGTTAGTGCGGGCGTCTTCATTTTCGTTTCCCGCGGTGGGAGCGTCTGTGTGAGTGAGCAGCGTCCTCACCCTCCCGTCTGAGCGCCGCCGGGGCCGCGACCCCACCACGGGACCGAGCCCGGGCCCGTGGTGGCTGCTCTGTCCAGCCCGGAAGCCCTTCCAAAGGGGAATTTGTTTAGAAAATTTGTATTTTCTGCTGCTTTCTTCTTGAACCTATTTGCATTTTAAATAATTAAAACATTAAAACTGAAAAATTTATAAATGAGAGCTGCTAAGAGGAATCCTGCCCGGCAGACAATAGAAAGGAAATTATTTCCCGGCTCAGTCTGCCTTAATGCTCTGTCTGTCACTCTCCCCCAGTGTCTCTCCTCTGCGGCCCAGCATGCACCCGGGCAGGAGCACAGGGAACAGCACGGAGGCCGGACAGGTGCGCCAGCAAAGCCCGCACGCAGCACGGACAGACGTCGCAGCGGCCGGCGCACGGGCTCCGCGTGGTCCGCTCCTCCTGCGCGTGCGTCTCCCGCGGCCGCCCTGGCCTCCCTCTTCTGGCCGCCGTTTGGGCAGGACTTTGATCTCATCGTGTCACTCCCCCAAACAGAGTCCATCAGGCCGCAGCCACGCGAGTCCCCCTTCGTCCCCATGTGCTTCCTCCTTGAAAGTTCCCTCGGAGGAAGGGGAGGGCGGCCCGGCGGCGGCCGGCGGAGTGACAGGCGTTTGGTCCGGCGCGGCTTTGCCTGGTTGTAACAAGCTCGGGACATCAGGAGCCACAGAAGCCGGGCTGGCCGCGTCATCAATCACGGCGCTGACAGCCGCCTTCAGTTTGTTTGCTCCACTCTGCATAATAAGTGATTGGATCAGGTTTAATTAGATATTGGGTAATCAATCATTGCCAACAAGGCAACTCAGCTTGGGATCTAGATGCTGCGAGGGGAAGGGAAAAGACAAAAGCCGGCAAATCTCATCTCGTGCGCATAAACCCGGCTGCGCGAGAGCCTCGCGGTGGCCAGCGATGGAGGAGAGGTGCGGAGAATAATTCACATCTGGGCCGCTGTTCCCAGACCGCGCCGGGTGACATTTTCCTTTCGCTGCATAATTACTTTTCAATATAATATAATATGCAGACCTCAGGGAGGAAGGAGACGCAATTAGATTATGCACCGGCCCTTCCTCCTGCCACCGTCCCCAGAAGTGACCAGATGCTGTGTTCAGTGCAGCCCCGCTGAGGGGTGGGGTCTGCCACCAGGTAGGGGACGGCGCCGGCTCGGGCCACTGCTCGCCGTGGGAGCCTCCGGGCCCCCAGTCCAGGTCTGTCATCGACTCCAAGCTCTCAGATGATTGCTTCCCGCTCTGCTGTCAGAAGCCGGTGCCCCCGCAGCTCCATAGGTCCGTGGAGATCACTGACCTGAACTGTGGGTGACTTATTTATTTACTTGGAAAACTACATTGAACCTCACGGGTGGAAATCACAGGGAGCATCATTGCATTCATTATTTGGATGTCAAAGGTTATGTCAATTCTCGCATGAATCTAATTAGACACAAAGCCACTGGGTCTATTATGAAAGTGTTCCCTGAGGGTCAGCAGGCAGACCCTGGGGTCCCGGCTGAGCCCTGTGCTTCACCTCCAGGAACTTCTTTGTGTCGTGCAATGGAAACATCCATCCCGATTCTGATTCTGATTTTGAGTCCTTCTATGCAAGAGGGACAAGGACTTCCCGTTCCCCGAAGAACAGACTCCCCGGCTTCCCCTGAGAGTCAAGGTCGGGGAGGCATTTCCCCCTTTCTTCCTGTCCTCTCCACATTGTGGGCAGGATTCTCCACCCATTAGAAGGGACCATACAATCACCTGGGGAAAGTAACAGGTGTGGGAATATGGTTGGTAGATCAGCAATTCTGCTCTTTGCTGCAAATTCCTACGTTGGGTGAGTAGATGGACAGACAACGGTTGGATGGCGGATGGATGGTGGGTGGGTGGTGGGTACACTGAAGGATTGGTGAGTAGATGAAGAGAGGGCTGAAGGGTGGCTGGTGGGACAGTGAGTGGACAGTGGCTGGTGGGTGCAGGGAAGGACTGACTGGGGGTTGGTGGGTGGATGAGTGCAGGAGAGAAGACAGATGAGTGAGTGGATCTAGCGGATGGGTGGGTGGACGGGTGGTCCTGCTTGTCTGGGGGTCTCGCATCCATTGCCTCGCACACGCCATCGTTAACCCTGGACCGACGCGTCAGCCGTGAGGGAGCCGAGGCTGGTGGGGATGCCAGCCAGGGTGCGGGCATGGCTTCGTCATGTCCAGGAGTGTTTTTCCTCACTTAGAGAAAAGGGAGAAACAGGCCCCTCAGATTGTGTAACCAATAAAAGGTCATCTTAGAAAAATATCTGTTTTTGATTCAGATTCCAACCATTGTATGGAAAAGAGAAGATGAGTATGTTTGTGGGGCAGGAGAACATAAAGTAAACAGCAGGAAAGGACACCAACCGCATACGCTAGAGACTCGGAAGCTTCAGGAGCCAAGAGCTCCCCGTGGGCAGGTGAGCCCATCACTGGGCTCAGAGTCGCGCCCTCCTCCATGGCGCCTTTGCACCTCCCGCTCCCGGGCAGCAACCGTGGGGCCTCTGTTCCCGTCTCCTCCTCTAGGACCAGGGACAGGTCCCAGGCCCTTGAAGTGCGTCCTGTTCATCCCTCCAGGACGTGTCCTGGGCTCTTCTCTCTGAGCCGCACGTCTTACTTGGTAGGGAAAGACCCAGGTAACGGTATGTGGGACAGAGCGTTGTGTGTCGTTGCGGGGCGGGGGGGACGCCTTCCCACTATGTGCAGAGCAGGGGCTTGCGTGTGGCATATGTGGGAGTGTGCATGGGGTGTGCATGGGTGTGGGCTGCTCCGGCTGTGCCTGGCCTGGCCCTGCTCCCTGCGGGGTCATGGGGGGAGAGGACTTGAGGGCTAGGAGGGCCCTGGTGGGGTTTGTCTTCTAAACCAGAGATGTGGGCTCAGGGCTGGCTGACAGTTAAGGGCGAAGCTGGCGAGGACAGAGGTCTGCAGAGTGGTGGCCGCCCTCCACGGATGCCATGGGGACAGGCCTGTTGGATGGGGCAGACGGCAGGCTGCTGGGTGAGAACATCTGTCCCTGCGTGGAAGGTGTGTTCTCTGCAAACCCGGGCCCGTGGCCTGGCCAGTCTCTCCTGGACACCCTGAGTGTTAGAGTGAAGGGAACAGCCCTGAGGACGGTGTTGGCCACGTGTCCCAGCCCCCGATTTACTTGTCTTTTGCGTTCCTTCTTGGCCATGTGGGTGAAGGACTTCTCCTCCGTCTTCAAAGCTCACTTTGAATCCTGGAGTCGCTGCGCGGCCCCTCTGTCTGGTGCCAAGGGCGGCCCCTCTGTCTGGTGCCAAGGGCACGGCTCCTGCGGTGACCGCAGAGGAAGACGGGGCCGAGGAAGCCTCCCAGCGTCATGGAGAGCCACGCAAGCCCCGTGTGCATGCCCGGCTGGCACACTCCCTGACACACTCAGCCTTTTGCTTCTTCCGTTCTGCTTTTGCGTCTAACTTGAAGAGACGGCGGAGGCAGAGTGTGTCAGAGGGGAGGACTGGTGTCGCTTCTCCCACCTTGACTCTGCGGAGCGAGGAAGCACCTCTTTTATTCCAGGACAGGACACTGGCTGATGAGATAATTGAGGCAAAGAGCCCCAAGCGTGGGTTAGGTCACAGATGACACAGAGGTTGAGAAGGTCGCAGCTTGGGACAAAAGGCCAAGACAGAATAGAGCTGCTCCTTGGGGCCCCAAGCCTGTGTCCCCCCCCACCACCAGGGGCTTCAGACTGTGTAGGAGACCCCTGGGCAGTAACCCTCCCTTCCGTCCACCACACTGTCCACCAGGGCTGGGCCTGGGACAGGGGCAGAGCCGAGGGCCAGAGGGACAGCAAGCAGCACGCTCCTGCTCCAGGACATTAGCCAAGGCAGACTCTGAAGATCTGAGGACCCCGGGGAGGAGGGCAGGCGGGGGTGTCCGGGAGGCACAGCCCGTGTATCAGCCATCAGCGCGCCAGGCCCGTCTCCCGGGAGCAGCGCCCTGAGGCCAGGATAGAGCTCAAGACGGGTCTCGCATCGAGGGAGGGCAGCAAGAACAGGGCCACCTGCCTGGGGACAGAGACAGGGGCTGGGGCTCCTGACGCGGGCAAGTGGACACAGAGCCACGCTGGGGCTGGCCTGGGGCTCCAAGAGGCAACGGGGCCCCCGCGGCTGAGAGGGCAGGTGTCAGGGCCTGGCCAGCCCGGCCCCGGAGCCCGGCTGTGGAGACGGAATGACCAACCCCGAGGGGCAGAGCACGCCTTCCGCAGATGTCTTGGTGAAGAGGCCCGAGGGCTCTCTCCGCTGTGACCTGGCCCCAGGCACTGGCTGCGGCCCCGCGGGGAGGCAGACCCCTCAGGCCCTGCAGGGGAGGGCAGGGGCCGGAGGGCGAGCAGGGCCGCGGGGCCGCAGATCCAGGGCATGGGGCTTCCCAGGCCGAGGGCGGCATCTGCAGCTCTAGCCTGGGGGTGGCCGTGGCTGCGGGTCCCGGGTCCCCTCGGAGCAGCCGTGGCTGTGAGGAAACACACGGGGCTGCGCCTTCACGCGCCTGCAGTCTTCACTGTCCGCAGATGTCCTTGGTTGAGGGTGAAAAACGGAGACCCCGATTGGGAGTTGGGGACCGCTCCGCTTGTGCGGTGGCTCCTTCTGCTCCATGCTGCCCCCTCCCCCCAGGACGCTGGTGTGTGAGCATCGCACGCACCTGGGCGGAGGGAGGGTGAGAGGTCCGTGGGGGCCGCCCGGGGGGAGGTCGAGGCCCTGGGAGCCCCGCGCGCTGCCGCTCCATCATCCACTTCAGACTTCAGGGGCTGCTCTCAGCCCAGGCGCAGGGTGGCCCTGGGGTCACCCGTGAGCACCCCGACCTGCAGCTTCTCAGCGGGGCTCTAAAAGCCTAACTGGAAAGCCTCCACGACGATGCCTCTCCTGGGCTTTTTGTGGGTTGGGGCAGGTGCCCACATGTCTGGGTCAGCTGGAGTTGGGGCCGCGGAGGACGGGTGACTTCGGAGGCCCCTGAGGTCACTGGTGTACGAGTGAGGAATGCGATGTGACGGACGGGTGTTCGGATGGGCCTGCGGCCACGGCCCTCAAACGTGCACGTGCGCGCTGGGATGTCCCTTCCGGACTGCAGACCGTCCGTCTCTCCTGGCGACAGGTGGAGAGGAGGCGGGCCTGTGGGCTGGCTGTGCCCAGAAGACGCGGGTGGGTGGGCAGGACCCCCTCTGTCCCGGACCCCCACCTGGTTTCCAGAGACACCCACAAGCTCAGGACGCCGGCAGGCAGTGTTTCATCGGGACAAGATCTGTGGCGGGGACAGCATCCTGTTCCTGCTTTCCAGGGACAGTCGTTAGACATGAAGGACGGCGCCAAGAGGCCCAGAAAGTCCATGTTCTCTCCAGACTCAAGAGAGAGACAAGTTCCCACGTGTCACAAGAATATCCAGACCCACGGAGTAACGTCCCACCAGAGTTCAGGACCCTTCCCCGTGTGGCCCCGTGGCCTCGGGGAACATGTGCGGGCTGGGGGGTGGGGGGTGACAGCCAGGAAGGGCCTCTCTCTGCTCACGGAGGGGAAGGGTCTCCAGCCTCGAAGCCGTCTGCCGGGCCCTTGGACAGACACTGCAGCCTTGTATGTGATCAGGACTTCAGCCGAGCCTCGTGGATCCCTTCCTGTCCCAGGGTTTGCTGGGAGAGCTGGGGTGGGCTGAGCACCCCCAGCCCCTCCCACGGGACGTCCGCTGTCGGGACGAGGCGCGTGCACCGGGCAGGGCCCTCAGGTAGAACTGTCCCAGCAGCTGCCCCTCCGAGGGCCCAGCCCTCCACCCGCCGGCCTCGGGCATGGCCGCGGGTCGGGGGTGCTGGCTGCCGAGGTACAGGAGCAGCAGCTGCAATGGGCTCGCAGGAGGCTGGGAGTGACTTCCTGTGGCCACGGAGCTGCTGTGGCAAGTCCTGCTCTGGATGGAGGAGGGGTGGGAGGGATTAAGGACAGGGGGAGGGGGGAGGGGAGGAAGGGGAGGGAGGGGAGGGTTTCTCCAAGGCTGCGCCCGCCCGGAGGGTTTGGGGAGCTAGTCTTGCTGTTTGGGAAAAGTGACCGAGGGATCAGTGAAATACACAAAGTGACGGGGCAGGTGTGACGCAGGGTGACGCGCGGAGAGCGGACTCTGGAGGCTGCTCTCGTCCCCGTGGCTCCAGGCGCCCCTGCCCGACGGACTCCAGGGTCACCAGCCCCCGTCACTCAGGCAAGATGCCCTCCCCGAGTCAGGTCGGAAGCCCACCTGCCCCGTGGTGGACGGCCGGCTCCACGCCGGTGCGAGTGAGCTCTGCGGCCCAGCGAGGCCCCCAGACCAGACAGCGAGGCCCCCAGACCAGACTGCGAGGCCCCCAGACCAGACAGCGAAGCCCCCAGACCAGACTGCGGGGCTCATGCCGCCGTCTGTCCGTGCGGCTCGCTGGGAGGAGCAGGCGCGGTGCCCAAAACACACCTGCTGTCTCCTGACCTGCGCCACGCGGCCCCCGGGGCCCCACCCGGGCAGAGGTCCCTGCGTCCCCTCACTGCCACGGCTGCTCCCCGTCCTCACGCCCGGGCTGGGGAGAGGCGCGGGCTCAGGGCTTCCTTGCACAGAAGGGAGGCCTCCGGCACCCATCGTGGGAGTTTTAAATCACTCATTTATTCTGTTTGAAACAACCCCCCCACCCGGAGTTAGTCCAGAGATCGGGCGAGGTGGGCAAGGCTGTAGGTTCAGGAAACTTTGCATGAAATTTCCAGGAGGCAGGAGGGCCAAGGACGACCGCGGCAGATCGAGGGGTCGTGGACGCTCTCACTTCCCTCACTCTCCGGCCCCAGCGAGTCTGAAGTCGTGTCCTCTGTGTGTCCTTCTCTGCACCAAGTTTAAATGTGACTTTAACGAGTGGTTTGTACCCTGTTGACAGCTTTCTTGTGAAGACTTGTCATGGAGGAAGCATTTCCGCAGGTTCCTGTCCGGCCTCCCCTTTGGGTTCTTGTTTTTTTGGACGGAGGCTGCCGGCACGTAAGAGCCCCGGGGGGCAGCGCCCACCATTTCCGGGGCTCCGCGGAGACGCCGCGCCCCGCACCAGAGGGGCCAGCTTGCCTCTCCCTGCGGCCACAGCCCGTGCGCGGCCCCCGCCTGGTTCTGGACGTCTTCCTTGTGCCGCCCTGAGTTGCGTGGGGCACATGTGGCAGGGGCCTGTGGCGTGCTCCCCGACTGGCCCCAGGCCCCAGAAGCCCACCGCCCTCTCCCTACATCCTGTCAAAGGCCGGCCCCGACCTGGTTGGCAGCCATGGAGGAGGGGCAGCCTCGTGGGCCGTTCCTCTAAGCACTGGGTCTGATTTGCTGCGGAGAAACTGTCCTGATGCTTGTTTCCAAAGGCCAGGCTCCTGCCACGGAACTGGAGTCAGCCAGGGACCGGCGGGGACGTGCCCCAGAAATGTGCACCTCAGGCCAGGTCGGGGGCTCAGGCAGAGGGTGAGGGGCTCCCAGGGTGGCCCGGGACTAGGCAGGCGTGGGCTCTCAGTGCTGTGGCTTTGAGGGTTCCTGCTGACATGGCGCAGAGACTCGGGGCCACTGAGGTTTGGTGGCCTCACCACGGGTCAGGGTGCGCCTCACACACAGGAGGCTCGACTTTTTAAGGCTGATCATCCCACAGTTTGGTTAACCACGTCCCTTTGCACTCAGAGCTGTGGACGCCACACATACCTGTCCACGGGCGGGACCCCCCTCCGACCGTCCGCAGCGGTCACTCTGGGGCAGGCGGGCTCACGCGTCCCCCAGGACAGCCCGGCACCTGACGCCACGTCTGTCTCCATCTGACCCGCTGGCCCCCGGGTGCCGGAAACGTGCAGAGAAAGGCACCTCGGCTTCGGTGGGCACCGAGGAGAGGAGGAGCAAACAGAGACAGTCGCCCGCCCTGCTGTGCGGTGCGCGTCAGCACGCGCAGACACACACGCACGTTCTAGGTGTTGGAAAATACGAGCACGTTCCTGCTTCCTGTTCCCAGGTAGAGGCGCTTCTGTCCTCCCTGCGCCTGCGGCTTCGCGAGGTGGGACGGGCGACACGTCCCGCAGCTGGCCTGTCCCCACCGCTGCCCGCACTCCTGCTCAGAGCGTGGTGTGCTCTGCTGCCTTCTGCCTTCGGGCCCTCCCTCAGCCGGGGAGGGGGACCAGGACGGCGGGGGGTGGGGAAACCATCTCACAGACGATGAGGGGCCGACCCAGCTGCTGGGGCTTTGTGGGCAGACGTCCCTGGAAGGCACCGTCAACGACAACCAGTCCACGTGGTCCCCGCGTGTGTTTCCGGACCTTCCTGCCTCCTCTTCCACTTCCTGCCCTCCCCGGCCCTCCCCTCCTCGTGGCTGCCCTCCTTTCCCCTCCCCTCCCCTGCGGTCCCCTCCCCTTCTCCCCCTTCCCCTCTTCTGCCCCGCTGTCCCTTCCTTTCCCCTCCAGGGCCCTCCCCTGCTCTCCGCTGCCCTTCCCTGTGTTTCCCTCCCCTCCCCTCCGCCTTCTCCTCCTGCCCCAGGCGCTCCTGAGTGCCCTCCTTATCTCCTGGCCATGGCAGGGCCCCTAGGATCAGATTCTGGAGCCTGGTTCCTCCATACCTGTCTCCGCCGGGGCACGCCGCCCTCCTGTCACCCCCGCCCCCGCCCGTCTTGCTGTCCTCCTCTTTCCCATAACTCACAGTCGCATGGGATCAAAGAGTCCCTTGTGAGATGACACTGAGGCCAGCAATCTTCCCAGAGCCGGGGGCATTTTCATTCCTGTTGAAAAATAGGTAAATATCAGAATTTTAACCAAGTTGTGTCTGTGTGTGGGCTTTGTCCTTATGTGTAAGCCTTCTGCGACAGAGGGCGGCCGCAGATCCCACGGACAGAGTAACGGGTGCCCAAAGCAGGGTTCCCCGGCACACGTCTCTTCTCCGTTTCACCTGAAGACTCTCCCGATGCTCGAAGAAACGCCGGTGAGTCACACACGGGGGCAAGTCAGGTTCCTTCTTCTGGGAAGCCCCGTAGCAGACCTAAATCACAGCACAGTACATCTAAGCCGGAATTAACAGCTCCTTCCTCCCCCAAATCGGGACGTGACCCCAGGGCCCCAGCGGCCTGTCTCAGTCATGGCCAGGAGGCAGCAGGAAGCTTTGTTGAAGCCCCTCTGGGCTCTCCAACAAACACTGAGTTGTCGTGGGACCCCTGCGGGGTCAGTCGGTGGAACGTCTGCCTTCGGCTCGGGTCGTGATCTCAGGGTCCTGGGATTGAGCTCAGTGGGGAGCCCGCTTCCCCCTCTGCCTCTTTCCCCCACTCCACTCATGCTCTCTTTCTCTTAAAGAAATAAATAAAACCTTTAAAAAATATTAAAAATGGAGTGAGTGTTCCCTGTGCTGCTCATTTTAATTTAAGAAGTGTGGGTGAGGTTCCTTCTCCACCTTCAAACCCCATTCCAAGAAGGCGCCGCCATGATTATACGTTAAATATGACTCAAGTCTGCGGGGAACTGTGACTCAATAAGCGTGAAAAAATTAATGAAAAGCTTAATTATTATAATAATACCATTAAAATCTAATAAAGAAAGAAAAAAGGTTGATTTCATTTTATTTTAGCTCAGGCATCTAATATCTTTTTCTCTCCCCTTAGCAGAACCATAATTAATTTAGACAGGTTTTTCAGAAAATCTGAATTTTAGGCTACCGTACTTAAAAACACCTAGAAACGGGCTGGGGAGCAGGAAACACAGCGCGTGGAGGGACGGGGCGGTCACAGAGCTGGCCCACAGAATCCACCGAGACGGCGGCGGTTCTCAGCAGGTCCGGGCTTTCCGCTGCTTTTAATTATGCATGAACCTTCCGGCTGCTCTGGCTCTTCCTTGGCCTCCAGAGCCACGTGGCACAAAGGTATTGAAGGCTCAGGGCTCAGGACATTAATTCAATTAACAATGACGCAGACCCCTCGGACCACATGCGGCCACACGCGGAAGACGCGGGGAGCGCGTGGCCCAAGCTCTGAGGCCGACATTCCCAGCTGAATTTTATAACGTCAGGAATACATGTCTATGCGTGCGGATGTTCTTGGTGAGCGCTGAGCGGGAGCCTCTCCCGTGGCCAGCATGGTCAGCGGGCGTGTGGCCGGAGGCTGGAGGGCCAGTCTTGGTCCCTGGGACAGACTTTGTTGGAAATGGGTTTCTTTTTGCAGTAATTCTCTTCGGCCACACATGCATTGTGCAGACCACGTCAGCCAGCTCCTGCGTTCGCTCGTCCTGGAGCATGCAGCGGGCCCTTCTGGGTTACTGTCCCACAAACATTTACTGAACCCAAACTACACGGCAAACCGCATCACCCACCGAGGAATCAAATTTAAATGATTAGTTTAAAGTCACTTAACTTAGCAATTTAGACGACCACGGAACGCTCGCTGCTCCCTTACTTGGGGCCTCCCCGTGGGTTTATCCTGGTTTGAAGGGAGCAGTGGCCCATCGCAAGGCGCTGTCATTCTGGGTCTTCATTCTCGGTGAAACCTCCTCCACGGCCAGTTTTGAGTTCAAGCAGCGCGCCCGGGGTGCCGTCGGGCCCCCAGGAGCTCTGAGACCCTCTGCAGGCCCCCCGACCCCTCCCATACCCCACCCCTACAGCACCCCCGGAGTCCCCATGGCTCCCCCCCACCCCATGCTGGTTGTGCCCTTCATGGGAACAGCCAGGGCCTTTAGCCCAAAGAAACAAGGGTCGGCCACCTCGATGACGGGGTCCATCCAGGAGCTCTTTATGAACGGGGCCCTTAATACTACAAAGCAACCTCCATGTGACCCGCAGCCAACACGGTCACAGTGTTCCTGTTCAGCAAAGTTCCCTACGGGGTCTCGGTCCTGGGCCTCCCTGAGAAACCGTGCGGAGCAGTCAGGAGGGCCTGTTGGGAGGACCCAGGGCTGGCGGATCCCGGGGTCCCGGCCAGGACAGTGGCCCAAGGCCAGCCGCGGTGCTTGCTAAAAGGACTTGGACGGGGCTGAGGGGCACCTGGGGCGGTCGTGGCATTTATAATGGGCTTGCCCAGAAGAAGGCAGGAACAGCGCGAGCACGTCTGCCTGTTTTCAAGGTCTGAGCCCCCGCGGTGGTCGTCACGGTCGGCTGCCGCGGCTCGCCGCCCCGTCTCAGCGTCTATGTCAGCCGTGGCTTAACAGAAGCCCATCTGTGGATGCTGGCGTGCACATCGGTGTGCAGTAAGCGTGTGCACGCACGCGTGCCCTCGCTGGTCGCTAACGCCGGCTCTAGCACATGGCCGCAGTTACTTGTGGGAAAAGCCATGGGAGCACCAAGGCAGGTGCATTTGGGCCGAGGACGCCGACACCCGGGTTTGGGGAAGCTCCCGGAGGGCACTTTGCCAGGCCCCGTCCCCTGTATTTCCGAAGTCGTGTGCGTCTTCAGGGTGGCGCCGGCCACGTGCTAGGGACTCACTTACACACGCGTCATCGGTGTGCTTTGTAAGAACTCTCTGGGGTTCAGAGAGCATCTCGGCGCGTTTCTACATGTTCAGCTTTTGAGAAAGGGGGTCGTCTTGGACAAGACAATGAGATACAAGACTCAGAAGTTCACGCGTGCCATGAGACGGCAGAACGTCCCCGTTCCGGAAGGAGCCTGACGGAGGGGACGGCGTCCCAAGACAGACGCTGCAGACACAGACCCTTCTCTGCCCACCGCGCAGCGTGCAGGGAGACGGCCCTGTGAGGCAGCTTCAAGAGAGACACTCACACTGTTGGAGAGAGAAACCCAAAAGGCGCGTCACATTTCTGTCTCTTTTGGAACAGGCATCCAGTAGAATCCCAGAACGGTCAGTGCTTTAAACGGTCCCCCTAGCGTTTGCACTGAGGTGCCGGGAGGGACGAGGCACGAACAAGGACCTTGCTACTCTGCAGCCCTGGTGTGGCACCTGCTTGTCCTCGGGGCCTGGCCCAGGCGAGGACTCAGCTTGGGGCTCACAGTTCCCCTTTTCACCGAGACGCACCGTCCTCCTTCCGTGGCTCCTGGCTGTTGGCTTCTGGCTCGAAGTCAGCCCACCCTCCTCTTGGTGAAAGCCCAAGGAACCGGCAGCCCACCGCAGGCCCCACGGCGGAGCCCTGTTGCTCGCGGGACGGAGGCCCCGCTGTCCGTGCGTGTTCGGAGCGCAAGCCCGGGGCTGGAGGTGTGCGCGCCCCTGGCGTGGAATGAGGAACGCGGCTGCATGGGCAGCTCCTGTCGTCCGGCTCTGCTCTCCGTGTTCCCCCGGCTCCGAGGAGGACCTGCCAGGCTGGGGAAGCGTCGTCTGTGCGCTGCTCTTCCCGTGTTGCCTGCTCCCTGACAGGAAGGTAGGCGACTTCGAATGGAGAGGCCGGTTACAGGAAGGGGGTGGGCATGGGGTCTGGCCACACTGCCCCGTGAGCCGTAGAGGAAGGAAGGCCATCGCTGTGTCGCCGTCGTGGCCTCACCCAGAGCTCCAGAAAGTACCGGAAACCAACCCCAGCTGCACTCAGGCCACCGCTGGAGAGGACTGTGTACTGGGAGCAAAGCCCACGTCGATGGGATGAGCCCTTAGCACCTCGAGGACGGTGCGGACGCAGATCCCGTCCGTCGGGGGCCGCGGGCCGGAGACCCGGACTGGCTCACGGCCCGCCACGCTGAGGAGGCAGGTGAAGGGCTGGGGTGCGGTCCCAGAACGGACTTGCTGCTGCTGGCACAGCCTCGTTTAAACCAACGGCTTTGGGGCGCCCAGCTGGTTCTGTCAGGAGAGCGTGCGGCGCCTGTTCTCAGAGCTGTGAGTTCAAGCCCCACGATGGAGACAGAGTTTACTTGAAACCAAAATCTGGACTCCGGGAGCCAAACTGAGGGTTCCGGGGGGGGGGGTTGGGGCTGGGCAGGGCATGTCGGGGGAGCAGCCCAGGGCATCTCAGGCAAACAGCGAATCGCGGGGCTCGGCACCGGGAACCAGGGTGCACTGGACGCTGGGCCGCTGAACCAACCAGAAGTAAGAACATGAATAAAACAGATTTTAAGATTCAGTTTAAAAAAATCTTTAAAAAATAAAACAAAAGCTTTAAATCAAAATATGAATTTTTAAAAGACGAGCAGCCCCACCCCCACTGCCTCTCCGGCTCGGGGCCTGGCCGGGGCCGATTCTGTCCTGCTGGTTCGGTTTGCCCCCGTGTTCTTCGCGCACGCTGCATTTCCTCCGTCAATAATCAGAAATGGTAATTTCCTAGCATGACCCGTTTTCACCAAGCATCGGCCATGCTGCCGCGAGCGCTTCCGAGGCTGCCCAGGGCGACCTCTGTCCGCAGGTGGCAGAGCCCGTCCTACTTCATCGCCGTCCAGCGCCGGCGCCGGCGGTCCCAGTCTCCAGCCGCCCCTCCGTGCGGCCAGGGGGCCCGGCCCAGGAGCTCTGGAGGCTCAGAGGCCCGGAACATTCCCTCTGGAGCGGAGGGAGGCCCCGCGGGTCTGCTGTGGGCTCTCGCGTTGCACGCTGGACCGCCGGCAGCCCCCAGCTCAGCGGCGACAGCCTCTCGTTCCCGTTTCTTGCAGGGCTTCGAACTTCACTCCTAGACCGTCCTCTGTGTTTCCTCACGCACCCGCCTTCCGTCGTCTTACTGCGCCCTCAGCAGACTCCAGTCCCCTGACCTCGAAGGCACAGGCTCGCAGGCGCTCAGGGGGCACCTCTCCTCCACGCGCACGGAGGGAAAGCAGCGGCCGATGGGCGTGCGGGGCTCACCCTGGGGAAGCCTGGCCTGCGGGAGGAGTCGTGCTCGGGCTCCATCCCTGCACCTGCGACGGCTGGCCCAGCAGAAGACACGGAGCCGGGCTCCGGGAGCGCGCAGACGCCGCGCAGGCCGTGGGGCTCAGCCGCAGTCACAGAAAACCACAGACAGGGAGGCCCGATGACGTCTACCTCCTCACGCCCCGCAGGACGGAAGTCCGGGCCAGAGGTTCCTGCAGACCTGGGTCCTGGGGACGGGCCCTCTGCCCCCAGACGGCCGCACGCTTGCTGCGTCCTTGTGGGCCGCTCCTCAGCGGGTGCCCTGCGAGGGAGGAGAGCCTGGCATCGCTTCTTCCAAGGACACTCAGCCTCTGGGGCCGCAGTCCCATCCCGTGGCCTCATGTACCTTAGAAGACTAAGGTCACCATCACCACGTGCAGCCGCACTTGGGGGGTCCCCACATATGACTTGGGGGGGCACAGACATGTGGTCCCGCATGATAGGCCTCGGCTACTTGTTATTTCTGGGACATGGAAGATGCTCTTACTCTGGAGATAAAATAGAAGTCAAGGACATTCTCAGAAAGAAGTTTTCTAGGGAGCCTCTCGGGACCAGTCCCCAGCAGACGGTCATCCTCCTGTCCACGTGGCCGCCCGCACCAAATCCCCGGGGGCAGTCTGGAACGAGGTTCCCGGGCCCACCCACCCCAGGACTCCTGTCTGTAACTGGCGGGGGTGTTCATGAGTTTAGGGCATTTATTTTCAATGAACTAAATGTGAGAATCACTAACGCCCACCAGGGGAAGCTTTTCCAGCACGTTGGAACATGTGAAAATACATTTGGTTTGAGTGACAAGACGCCAGATCCGACTCTCCAGTGCCCGGCGCCCGGTTTGCTGTTTCGCCGTTTAGAACCTTTTGAACTGAGGGACCTTTGTACCCTCATGGCCATTTCTGCAATGGCTGTAATTACCGGGACATTTTGAAATTACCATGAAGTACTACTCTACTTTTCAACAACTCCTCCCCTCCGAGGTGTGTGCCAGCCGGAGCCGTGGTGTCTCTGGGCACCACCGCGATGCTGACCGTTGTGTCCAAGGATGGAGGGACGCCTGCGCTGAGCATAGAGCCGATGCCATGAGGTTTGATTCAGCTTTGCAGAGGGTGGGCCACGTCTCACTGGAAGCCGTGGGTGAGAACAGGGGAGGGAGCCAAGACGGGGTCATCCTGCAGCCACGGAGCCCCAGGTTGGCCAAGTCCTTGCACTCGGTCCTCTCGAAGGGCTCATCTCTCCACTGACAGTTTTCAGCACTTCCTCCTCGTGCTCACGATGTCTCATGAGGGACCTACAGAAACATGCGGCTGAAGCATCCGCCAGGAGACCCCCGCCAACCAGAGAAGCTGCGTGTGCGGCTCTTCGGGTCGAACCCTCTGCCTGGCCATGTCGCCGGCCCACAGGGGCTGCCTTGACTCCCTGTCTCTGTGCAGCTGGGGAGGACGGGGCGCTCCCCTCCAGCCCTGTGTGTGCACACGTGTGCATCCTTGGCCTCACCCTGTGCGGCGGGACCACGCACGGAGGACATGCGGGAGCAGAGCTGCTGAGTCCCCAGCACTGTGCTGTGGGGAAGACACAGCGTGACTTCAAACATGTGACACATTTAGTGTGACCCTTACACTCGAGCACCCCAGTCCAGCCGAGGTGGGAGGAGGCAGGGCAGTTCCAAGCCCTGGGGGCCAGGTGCCGTTGGGAAAGTTCCAGAGAGCACATCTGTGGGTCCCCCACCAGCGCCCCCTCACCTTTCCTGTGAGTAAAGGGCATCCGGAAAGGCAATGTACCCACAACTCGGGGCACTGAGAGTATGTTTCCAGATATGATCAAAAGCAAGCAGGCAGAACTTTGCCACTCCACCTGTAGGGCTATGTCCTGGGGAGATGCCCTACTGTTTACAGGGTGCTGGGGTCCCTACAACCAAGTGAGGGCTTGGCTTGCGGGAGCCAGAGCTCTGCTGCTGGTAGTGTCTGGGGACATGACACGGAGGAAACGCAGGACAGTCCCTGCACCCCAACATGAAAACAACGGTCCTGAACCTGCTGGTGATAGCCCCCAGATACGCGGGGACACCTGCTGAAGACCATGGAAGCCACATGGGAGAGAACGTCCTCTCTCCCTCCCTGCACACTGTCCGCCTCGCCTCCCTCCGACCCAAACAGAAGCAAAGAAGGGACAGGGGTCCTGCTCACCGCCTTCTGCACCCCTCAAGTCCTCCTGCCATTCATGCCTCCAGGCAATGATGGTGCAGATCTCAGACGGTCACCGAGGAGGCCCTCATTTGTTTGCAATTGTGTTGCTTTCCTTTGGGTTCTTTCCAGGTGAATGCAACAATTTTTCAAGAAGACGTAAATACAAAAATTAATTGAGGCAAATGTGGAGGCTGCCTAGTTTTCTGGTCTCGCAGCAGTTTTGATGTAAGAAGCTTATATTTATTTTATATTCCAGTCAAAATAAACACAAAATACCTTCCATATGCTGGTCCTACGGGTGTCTCTTAGATATATATACACAAATGTATGGATACACACATCTGTATATGCACCATGTGTATACACATTTATAGACATGTAAAGATGTTTCTGCAAATATATATGTATATTTAGATACTCTATATAAAATGTGAGTAATTATTTAATTCTACATTTTTTGAAATCAGAAAACTGCTGAAACTTTCATATGGCTCTTTTTAAAGTTACTTTTTAAAATTTTGAGATCACCAGAAATTCACAACCATTTTTAAGAAATAGTAAAGAGGGAGCCCCTGGGTGACTCAGAGGGTTAGGCATCTGCCTTCGGCTCAGGTCACGATCTCAGAATCCTGGGATCGAGTCCCGCCTGAGCAGGGAGTCTGCTTCTCCCTTCCCCACTACGCATGTGCGCTCCCTCTCTCTTGCTGTCAAATAAATAAATACAATCTTAAGAAAAAAAAAAGAAATAGTAAAGAGAACTATCCTGTACGCCAGCTCCCCCCACGGTAATATCTGACGAGACCACAGTGCGGTGTCACAGTCCGGAGCCTGACGCGGACAGAGTCGAGATCTGGAGCCTTTGCAGCAGGAGGACCCACACTGCTCCCTTCCCACCCAGGACCTCTGCTTAGGCCCCGGTGACCACTAACGTAGCCCCCGTGTTTTCCCTGAACTCTTCAAGAACCTGTTGTACCTGGCCCTGTGCGGCGTGTGACCTTGAGAACGTGCTGCTGTCGGCTTAGTTCCATCAAGATGGATCCCGACTGCTGCGTGTCCGTGTCCCGTCCGTGCCCACTGCTGACTGGCCATGGTGCGGAGCCGCCAGCTCATGCAATCGCTCGCCCACGGGCGGGCATCGGCTGGTTCTCAGTTTCTCGGTATTATGGAACAGAATCAGGAATCAGTTTTCATTTCTCTGAGATCACTACCCGGGAATTCAATCACTCAGTCAACTGGTATTTGCATACTTTGTCCTTGAAGAAACAGTGAGACCGTCTTCCCGAATGACTGCGCATGTGCGTGCTCACCAGCAACGTGGGCGTGATCTAGCTTTCCCACAACCTTGCCAGCATTCGGTGCTGCCACTCTATTCTTAATCCAAGCATTTCTGATAGATGTGCAGTGGTGTCTCATGATGGTTTCAGTTTGCATCTGCCTAATTGCTAATGATAGTGAGTGTAATCTTAGGCACTTATTTGCCATCTGTGTATCTTCCTTGGCGAAATGCTTGTTCATGTCTTTTTCCCATTTTCTACTTGGATTGTTTTTTTTTTTTAAACATTGAGTGGTGAGAGCTCCTTGATTAATTCAGATACTTACTTTCCATGGCTATCTGGTTTGGACATATATTCTTCCAAACTTTCATACAGTTAAGGTTTTTTTTTTTCACAGAGTCAATCTTTTTAATTTTGATAAAGTGTTATTTACAAATTTTAACTTTTAGGGCGCCTGGGTGGCTCAGTGGGTTAAATCTCTGCCTTCGGCTCAGGTCATGATCCCAGGGTCCTGGGATCGAGTCCCGCATTGGGCTCTCTGCTCAGCGGGGAGCCTGCTTCCCTCTCTCTCTGTCTGCCTGCCTCTCTGCCTACTTGTGATCTCTGTCTGTCAAATAAATAAATAAAATCTTAAAAAAAATTTAACTTTTACAAGTCATATTTTGGGATCTATTTACCTAGCCAGAGACCCCAAAGATTTTCTGTTGTTTTTTCCTCTAACGTTACAAAACTTTATATTTTGTATTCAAGACTGGTATATTTTGGGTTAATTTTTGTATCAAGTGTGAAGTTTAGATCAGGGTTCATTTTTCTGCATACGAATGTCCAATTACACCTAACACGATCTGTTGAAAGACTTTCCCTTTTACATTGGATTACTTCTGGGCTTTTGTCAATAAATTGTCCATATCAGTGTGGGTCTATTTCTGGGTTTTGTGTTTTGTTCCATTAATCTATGTCTCTGTCCATCCAGTGACACGACCCAGTCTGGATTATGGGAGCTATATAAGAAGTCTGGGAATCAGACTGGTTCCTCCTTTTTTTTTTCCATGAAAACAAAAACAAAAACAAAAACAAAAAAACCCTATCCTAGTTCCTTTTTATTCCCATATAATTTTTGAGTAAGACCTGTCCACAGAGACCTGGAAAGCCAGAAAGGGCTGGCAAGATATATTCAGGGCACTAAATGAGAAGAACATGCAGCCAAGAATACTTTATCCAGCAAGACTGACATTCAAAATGGATAGAGAGATAAAGACGTTCCAAGACCGGCAAGGTTTAAAAGACTAAGCAACCACCAAGCCGACGCTGCAGGAAATATTAAGGGGGGGTTTATAAAAGAGGAAAAATCCTAAGAATAGCATTGAACAGAAATATAGAGACAATCTACAGAAAGAAAGACTTCAAAGTTAACACGATGTCAATAAAAACGTATCTATTAATAATCACTCTCAATGTGAATGGCCTAAATGCACCCATAAAACGGCACAGGGTTGTAGACTGGATAAAATGACAGGACCCATCCATATGTTGTTTACAAGAGACCCATTTTGAACCTAAAGATACACGCAGACTGAAAGTGAAGGGGTGGAGAAGCATCTTTCATGCCAATGGGCCTCCAAAGAAGGCTGGGGTAGCGATTCTCATATCAGATAAATTAGATTTTAAACTAAAGACTGTAGTCAGAGATACAGAAGGACACTACATCATTCTTTTTTTTTTTTAAGATTTTATTTATTTATTTGTCAAGGAGAGAGTAGCGAGAGTGAGCACAGGCAGACAGAGAGGCAGGCAGAGTCAGAGGGAGAAGCAGGCTCCCTGCAGAGCAAGGAGCCCGATGTGGGACTCAATCCCAGGACGCTGGGATCATGACCTGAGCCGAAGGCAGCTGCTTAACCACTTGAGCCACCCAGGCGTCCCACTACATCATTCTTAAAGGGACTATCCAACAGATGATCTAACAATTGTAAATATCTATGCCCCCAATATGGGAGCAGCCAATTACATAAGAAAACTGTTAATCAAGATAAAGAGCCATATTGATATGAATACATTAATAGTAGGAGATCTTAACATGCCTCTCTCAGAAATAGATCATCGAAGCAGAAAATCAATAAAGAAGCAGGAGCATTGAATGACTCACTGGACCAGATGGACCTCACAGATATATACAGAACATTCCATCCTAAAACAGCAGAATACTCATTCTTCTCAGTGCACACGGAACCTTCTCCAGAATAGACCACATACTGGGTCACAAATCAGGACTCAACCGATACCAAAAGACTGAGATGATTCCCTGCATATTCTCAGATCACAATGCTTTGAAACTGGAGCTCAATCACAAGGAAAAGTTCCGAAGGAACTCAAACACCTGGAAGCTAAAGACCACCTTGCTTAAGAATGCTTGGATCAACCAGGAGATCAAAGAAGAACTGAAACAATTCAGGGAAACCAATGAGAAAGAAGACATTTCGGTCCAAAACCTATGGGATACAGCAAAGGCGGTCCTAAGGGGAAAATATATAGCCATCCAAGCCTCCCTCAAAAAAATTGAAAAATCCAGAATACACCAGCTGTCTCTACACCTTAAAGAACTGGAGAATCAACAACAAATCAAACCAACTCCACACATAAGAAGGGAAATCATCAAGATGAGAGCAGAGATCAATGAGGGAGATACCTGTATCTACAAAAACTTTGCTAGGGCTCTGATGAGTATCACGTTAACCCAGTGCTTTACTTTCAATTTGCCTCCACTGTTATGTGTGAACTGAGTTTCTTATGCTCCGCATAAAGTCAAGGCAAAGGTTTCCTTTTGTTATGCCCACTCTGCCAATCGCTGCCTTTCAACTCATGTATTTAATCATCTATGTTTAATGTATTTGTTGTGTGAGGGATTCATTCTGCGTTGTTGTTCTCTATGCTTCTCATTTCTCTATTTTTCTGCTTTTCTATGGGTCACTGAGCCAGTAGTTTTAGAATTCACTTTGCTATATTTACAGAATTCTTTAATCTCTCTTCATGTGGGGTTCGTTGCGGCTGCTCTCACGGTTACACGACACACATAGTTTACCAGAATCCATTTGTGGTGCGTTACCAGTTCAGGGGAAGCATGGAAACTTTCCTCTCTTGATGTCCTTTTACCTCCCCCCAACTTGTCTGAAATATAATTGTTTAAGTATCTCCTCTACGTACATCTAGCATAAAATAAACAGTGTTAAAAGTTTTGTTTCAATCATGAAATACAATTGGGAAAACTTCAGAGGAGAAGAAAAATGTGTTTGCCAAAATTTTACTCTTTCTGGTCTTCTTTATTTCTGATATTCTAAGATTTTTTTTTCTTTTTTCGTTTTCTTTCTGTTTCAACAAATATCTTTAGCCATTTGTCCAGGGGATATCAGCTGGCAGAAAAAATTTCTTGTTTTTCCTTTATCCGAGACTATCCAGATACACCCTTCCCTCCTCAAGGACGTTGTTGCTTGGTTGGGATTTGGGGCCGAGGGCGCGTTCCTTTCAGTGAGGGGGGAGGTCTGCCACCTGCCCAGACCTCCACACTCTCATCCAGAAGTCCGCTGTCACCTGGATCACGTTTTCTTAATAGGGAACATCTCATCTCTTTCAAAACTGCCCACTGACTTTAGTTCTCAGAAATTTGAGAATGATGTGTTTTGGCTAACTTTGGGGGATTCTATTCTGGTCGATGTTTTATTCTGGGGCAGCGTGACTCAGCCTTGCAATTTCAGGTTCATGCCTTTGCTGCATTTGGGAAGTATTTAGCGGTTACTCTCGGGGAGGCTTCTGGCTGCTGTCTTTCTGAGCCCTGCAGTGGCCAGAAGCACCCACAGTTCCCTGCGCTCTGGTAACTGTCATTCTGTTTTCTCTCCATTATTCAATTTGGGCAATTTCTAGTATTCTGTCTTCAAGCTTACTAAATTTGTTCCTCTCAAGTTGGTGTCCTATACAGCCACTGATTTATTTTTCAAGGAAATCACCGTAGATTTTGTTCTAAGATTTCCGTTTGGCCCTTCTTCATACTTTCTTTTTATCTTCTGAGAAGTCCTATTCTCTACCTCTGCTTGGCCCGTGCATGCTGCTCACTGAAGCCCTTCGGTCAAGGCTGCGTTCGTGTGGAGTAATGCGGAAGCCTGTGTCTCCGAGCGCTGGCATCTCCTGATCTCCCCTTTCCCACTCGGTTTGGGATCCTCCTCGTGGGCGGAACTGAAACCTCCGTATTTCCTACCGTGTTGAGACTGTGGACTGTATTTACAGGCTTAGATTTTCCAGCACGGTGCAGCAGAGGATGGTGAAGACGGAGGAAATCCCGTTTCCTCACAGACGTCTAAGGTGTGGGGGATCCTCAATGCAGCTGGGGAGGGCATTCTGGCTTCCATGTGGCCCCCACGGCCACCATGGTCAGGTGGCCTCATTGCTACTGGGCAGTGGAAGTCCTGACCCTCCTCCGGGCCCCTCTGATACCAGCCCAGCAGACAGAGGAGCCACATGCCCTGGTTACCTCTGACGGCCGTGACAATCTTCCAGTCTCTCGACTTGGCTTTCTGCAGCAGCGCCTGGCGGGGGCCTGGGGAGGCTCATCACGGTCTCACAGGTGCAAGCCCAGCCTTGCCGCTTGGCCCTCGCTGGTGCAGGTTAGGTAGGTGCCACAACTTCTATATGGCCTCTGGCTGCTCAACCTCGCTGGTGCAGGTTAGGTAGGTGCCACAACTTCCATATGGCCTCTGGCTGCTCAGTGTCTCAAGACCACTGTCCTGCTGGGCTGCTCCTCTCCCAGGCACTTGACTAGAGAGAGCTGACTTTGATCGGACTTTTCCTGCCCCTGTTGGCAGTCCCGGGTGGCTGGCTTCTTTAGCTCCAAGGCTGGACACATGGGGCAGAAGGGAACCAGCGAACTCACCACCATGTCATGCCTTGTGTCCCCAGGTCCCCAGCCAGTCTCTCCTATTTCCACCTTTCAGGGTCTCTGTGTACTTGTTTCACACATAAAACCCAGAGAGTCTGGGGACAGGAAAAATGCATTCTGTCCCCCCAGAAGCAGATCTGCTGTCATTCATTTATCTCCAAAAGAATTTCTTTTATGATTCTTGGGGATATGAGCATCTTGAAAATCAGTTTTTACTCGTATTTGAAAGGATACTGATCGACTATGCCACTTTAGTGACATGACACTCTGGCCCAGTATAAAAACGTTCCTTATTTTGAATATCCCAAGTTATCTCTCTTAAAGGCACATAGTGCTAGACCGTGATTTTCCATCGTTTGTCAAAAATTCTTATAGTACCAAAAATGCCATTTAATATTGAAATGCGTACTGTTCTTCTTTTGTATTTTAAAATTTCCCCCTCCTCTTTCCACCACTTCTTGTCTTTCTCCTTCCTTCTTATATTCCATATACACAACGTGGCCAGGAGATGGACGGCTCCCTTGACCCTAGGGCTGGTCCTTCCGCACTGCAGCGGTGTTGTGAGCAGAGAAGGTGACCAGGAAAGGCACCTCCACACCCCCCACCCCATCTCGTGTGCAGAACGTTGTGTCTCACTAAGCCAGCAGCCCCGAGCAGGGCTCAGATCGTGACCTCCCCAAACATTCCACGAGCTCCAGAAGCCGGGGTGGACCACCAACCAGGCATCGAGGAATCCGATTAGGACTATTAGGAAATGACATATCTGCATTTGCAAAGTTGAGAAGAGACTGCTCGGGGCTTCATCGGGACCTGAAATCATACTTTGTGCATCTTTGTTCACTACTTTTCCTCATCTGCGTAGACTCTGTGAAAGTTGGAGGCTCCTTTACCACATTGATGTTTACCCACAGCACGTGGAACCAAGTCAGTGCTCCCTTCTTTGGAAAAAAAGATGAACCAAGGCGTTTTTTTACCTTCAAGACCAATGCTTTCTGCAGCAGTGCATTTTCTTTTAGAAAAACGTTCCTGATTCTCAACAGCACCCACGGACCCGAGACTCTGCTTACCTTGATGGAAACACCTTTTCCTCAGTGACACCGCTAGTCACTTGAGGTCTCGCGGCAGGACCCAGCTCTCACAAACTGGTCTGAGACCTTAAGTGAAGGGTCCAGGCCATCGGCCGGAAGCGGAATCACCAAATTCAAATGTTTTCCAAGGATGATTTCCAATTACACCCAAAACGTACTCTTAAAGGGAGGTAAGGGTCTATAGCCCCATGAAAACTACAAAGGTATTTCCACAGCTGAGACCCATATATTTCTTAGAATCATTTCCATGCCCACCGTTTTGAAGATGTAGGCACAGCCCTGCACAACACGGAGGCATTGCTCGGAAGCAAGACCACATGGCTCGGGAACGCAGACTTCGCTCCTGAACCAGCTGAAAGCTGGAGTAAGCATGTAGGTGAACCAGACTGGAGCATCCTTGGGGCAGAATAAATCTGGACGTTTAAAATATATATTTGTTGTGCTCGCTTTGGCAGCACATATACTGAAATATATATTTGTATAAAGGTCAATTTCCCATTCTAATAATTATTTAATGTTGGATGAAGGTTATCAACATACAATGTGAAATTGCTGAAGTTTTAAGATTAAGTGAAGAAACGGCCCCAACCCTGGACTTGTTTTGTGGATGAGTGATCAGCTGGATACTTTTTGGAGGGCTCTCTGCTCACCCAGCATACGGGAGCCCGTGATTCCTGCCAGCACGAGGGTGGACCGTTTGCAGGGAGCAGGGAGTTGCTGGCCAACTTTCTCCATTTCTCTCCTCCTTGGCTAGAGTGAATGTTTGGTAATTTGCAAAATAAATAGCACAACATTTCTGAGCACTCAATTCTGTGCTGACAGATATACAAATGTGGAGAGCATTAAGGAGGCATCCAGCATTTTCAATAATGCATGCTCTCCATCACTTAATTATTTTGAAAACATCTGTTGAAGGAAAAGATGTTCCAGAGGGGAATTAAAAAGTCAAACGCATCAGTGGCTGTGTTAGCCACGTTTCACTTTCTAAAGAGACCCAGAGACCAAAGGGCTGCAGAACCCAGGGCGCCGAGTAAGACGGAGAAAAAAGCAGCCCCAGCCCTGCCCATGTCATGCTGGACCCACGGGCCCCAGGGGGCCGTGACAGGGTGGGTTGAACGATCTCAGCACTACGGGCCGCCCAGTGTGCCCACGGCGTGTGACCATGGCGGCGTGTCTGCTGGAAGGGCCAGGTCTGCCCAGGGACGTGACACAGGATTGCGTAGTGTGTGACAATGGTGTCGTGTCGGTGCCAAAGCGGACTTGTCCAAGAAGGACAGAGGCAGGAGGGAGGTGACGCAGCAGTGGGGTCTTGCGCTACGGTGTTGCCGAGCTGCGCAGTAGGTTTCCTGGGGTTAGGGCAGCCCAAATGTCGCTAGCAGGAGCTGAGCGTCAGGGGAATGAGAAAATGCGGCTAATTGCCTCATTTGAAAAACCAAGACCGTTGCAGACTCTGCCAAAGGCTGCCTGTGCCAATGTTTGTATATTGGTGACTTCGGCGACCGAGCCAGACGCCTTCAGAAACCCCCACAAGGGCAGATGGGCGTCGAGCTGCTCCGCTCGCCGGCTCCTAGTCCCCCACCAAGACGACCTTCCTCACTCCCCTGATGTTCGGGGCTCAGGTTCGTCCTCGGAGATACAGAGAAGAGCTTCGGCTCAGTCCTGTCCCAGCCCATGCTGCGGCCTGCAACGTGCTTGGGTCCCGGTGCGCGGACGGTGCGTGGCGCGGCGTGAGGACGGGGCCACAGGACCGCGCGTCCCGTCTCTGGACATCCCTGGGCCGGCTCCCAGTGCCCCTCTGTCCGCAGTGCTCCGCAGTCAGGCAGAAAGTTTCTTTCAATTCGCTTCAATGTAGCCTTTCTGGAGGGACGGACCAGTAAGCCCAGGCGAGAGCGTCTCCCTCCCCTCCGCCCCTCCCCCTGCTCATGCTGTCTGTCTTTCTCCCTTACAAATAAATAAGATCTTTTAAAAATATTTAGGAGCAAAAAAACCCTACTTTTTTAAAAGCCCGTAATTCTATCTCCTAGTCTTCTCTTTAAAAAGCCATTCGTGTTGGTCTTTACAGCGTCTGCTACAGGAACAGGTTTACCCACATTAGAAACGTGGTCCCAAGCCGTCTGCTGCCCCATTACACGCCTCATCCCCACCGACGACTCGTTAAAATGTGGCCCAGTAAACAGGTGATGATTAGGTGAGCGGTGCCACCCGCAAACAGCCGCAGTGCGGTCTGACAAAGAATACGGTTTTCTGTCTCCCGTGTCTTCAGCGTTCCGGGCAGGGGAGCGGACACCTGGCCGGTGACCAGTGCCGGGTGCGGGCGGGCTCACTGCCCCACACCCCAGACCGGACACTGGGCGAGCAGCTCCGGGGCTGCCCAGCTGCCCTCACCCCTCTTGGCTCCCGCAGGATGGTCCCCCAGAGGGACACATGGGCCTGCGTCCTTTTTCTGAAGACGTCCTAAGTAGACAGATTGTTGGAGGGGAGAAACAAGGGTGGGAAGCATCCATTAAAGTAATCAGAAGTTAGTTGGAAATCTGAGCATTCAATGCCACAGAACTCTTAAATATGTGGGGGAATTACTTCACATTCTAAAGGGAGAGAACTGCGTGTGTGATATATTTGAATAAAAATAAAATAGAATCCAGTACTTATAAGGTGCATCGGGTGACCGCACGGTACCATATGTACTTACAGATTCGTATTTAATGCGATACTTGCGTGATATCTGACATACATGAAAAATGTCCATTAAACATACATTTAAGGGTTACAGTATTTTTTGTATATTTGAAAATTAACTCATTTTAATAAATCCTTAAAAATTTAAATAATTCTAGATCGTCATAGTATCAAAGGAAGGACATACATTTCATTTTAAAGCCTAAGATGAAATGTCAGAAACGGTCGGAGTCACGTAAGCGTGTGGGGAGGGTCTGTGCCACGCGTGGCTGGGACCAGGTCACCCGGGCTTCCCGTCAGGGGCCTGACATGCGGCAGAGCCGGCACCGTCAGTGTGCACGGAGCACAGCCTGTCTACGGGGGGAGCCAGAGACTACGGAAGGATGTGCGGAGCTCGGCACAGGTGCTGTCCCTGCGCCGGGGGCTGGCAGAGCAGGGCACATCCGTGACCCCCAAACAGAGACCCTAGCAGACCCGGGGACCAAGTGTGGAGAAAAGGAGAGTGCAGGGATCAAAGACCAAAGGAAAACCAGAGAAAGACAGCTAAGAGCTTCCTGTGAGAAATTAAGATACACGGACCTCAGCGAAGCGGACTGAAGCAGGACCAGCACGTGGTGAGTGTTAGAAGAAGTTGGACATCCCGTTGGTCTCACTCCCTGGACATATCACGAGACAAATGCTGACATCAGAGATGTGTGTGTGTGCCCAAGTGTGCCCACCTGTGTGTGTACACGCATACATGACACATGTGTGTGCATGTGTGCAGTCACCGGTGTGGGCGGCCCCTCTGAGATCCGGGAGGAAGGAAGGGGGGCAGCGTGGAAACCAGAAGTGACTCAGGAGAGCAAACAGCCGCAGAGGAACATGACTGTCTTTCTACGTCCGTCCAGAGCCTCCACGTCTAGACAAAGTTTGTTTTGTCAGAACACAATGAAGAAGTGATGTGGTGAATTTAAGCAAGCATTTTTTTTGTTTCCAAGTGTAAATCAATGCTTTCAGCCCATCAGATTTCTTTGCACAGATGTATTTACATCCACTCTTATTGGGGCTCTGCTCAAGTTGGGAAGTCAAATAAGCACGGGCTTATGAGACACAATGACCAAAAGGGGGATGACACCACACCAGGGAAGTCGAGATAGTTTTGGGAGGTGGGATGGGTTCACGACCTCGCAGAATAGAGGAGCTGGCCGCAAAGCCGGGGAAGCAAAGACAGGTGGCCCTGCCAACTGCCGAAGACAGAGCCTCGAAGAAGATCCGAAAGTCAGACGTAAAGTCCGGGAGAATGATGGGAATCTTAGGACTTTACAAGAGAAGATGAGCAGATGCTCTCCTCCTCCCCACACAGAAGGGCCTGCCCTGCCCCCAAACACACGGACTGTCAGGAACAGAGAGACCCACTCCCTGGAGGGCTCACCGGGAAGGGCTCTGGTCCCTGGGACACATGCCCCACTGAGGATGTGAGGAGGGGTCTTTCTGCAAACAAGAGCTACTTGGGAGGCATCCGGCCTCTTGTCCAGGCTCCACACATACTGACAGGGACTGGGAAAGCGACCAGTCCGGGCAGGGAATGCCGAGTTCCTCGTGGGTTTCAGACGGGGCTTCTTTTAGCAGGAGCAATAATTACAGACACATTAATTCAATTATTTCAAAGTACTCCCCACGTTTTAAGTGTGAAGGCAAACTTTAAAATTGTTTTCAACTATTCAGTCTTAGTAATGTCTTGTTCACTTTCCTCCTGAAGCTTCTGACATTGTGTTTCTGGCAAGCGGCTGAGATGGAGATCCAGAACACAGCATACAGCCTGGAGAAAGGGGGAGGTGCTTGGTGTGGTGGGCAATTAGGAGAGCTCCCTGGAGACAGACCTGGCCTTGGGGGAATGTCCCCCTCCCCGACAACTGGGGGAGGACAGAGGCTTCTCCTCCTTAAACAGGACTGTCCAATTGCTCAAAGAATTCTCTAGCTCCAGCTAAAGTTTGGGCACAGAAAATTGATAGGCAGAAGAAAATTATGGAAGACAGGGAAAAAAAAAAACACCTAAGATTCTGTACAAAGAGAGGAAACCACAGTCTACTTTGTGTGTCTTTGTGAAGGTATGTACGTGGGCTGTGTTGGGGGGACAAGCCCACCAAGCCCTTGTCTTTTGCAGAAGAAAGTCAACACAGTTTCTAATTCTAAAGAATTGGAAAATAGTGGTACACGTGCATTCTTTAAAAAATATAAAGTTGAGTGCTAGGGGAAGTACCTGAAAGAATTAAGAGCTGATTCTTTTACCCAATGAAGCAGGAGTTGGGGGTCGGGGTAGAGGTGGGTTGGGCAGAGGATGTTTGCAAAGTTCACCTTGCAGCGCGATCTAACACTTGAAACTGCGCGTGCATTAATGAGACTTGAAGTCAGCAGCAGGCGGGCCGTGGCGGGGCGGCCGGTAGCTGGGTGCTGCTCCCCGGACTCCGTCTCCACCCCAGACACAGCAGCGTGGTCAAGCGCTGGGCGGGCAGCCCTGTTATCTGCTTTCTGAACGTAGCGCCCTTGCTGTTGCCGTGATGAAGAAATGAGTGATGTCCTCTACCTACCTGGACACCTGGAGGATGGGAGAGCGTGTCCGTCATTTATCCAACGGTCTCGTGGCGCCTTGTCAGCATGGCCCAGCAGAGGAGGGAATTAAATTTGTTGCCAAAAAGACCCGAAAGAAGGGAAAGAGCTCTGTGGACGGAGTCGGTGGTCTTCAGTGCGGGGGTTTGTATGCATGTAAGGCTCATGGACAGGAGGGAAGTGACGGAGCTGCCGTCTGTGTGCGGCTGGTCGGCTGGGATGTCTCAGTGTGTGGTCAGCTGGCAGAGATGCCTGCGGACACCCACCCTCCCCACAAGGTGCACAGCTGGACCCACGCGCGCCCTGTGTCGTCCAGTCAGCTGTGCCGGACGGCTTCCTGGAGTTGCTTGCCATGCCTGAGCGTGCCATCATAATAACCAAGCTTGCCAAATGTTACTTAAAAGGCAAAGCATGGATCTGAGTAGAAAGTGAGTTGTTGTTTCTCTGGAGCCTAAGTTCAATGAAGGGAGTCGGAGGAACAAGTTCTTGGCTTCTTCGAAGACAGTGAAATGGGCGACAGTCCTGGAACACTGGGCTTGCTGTGCAGGAGAGACACGAGGAGGTGCGGACTGTAACCACTGCGGAGCGCACAGGCCAATTGCTCAACGATGTCCGGATAACTCAGGCTGAAGTGCGGCAAGTGAATCGGGCAGACGCGTAATATGGGCACGGAGATGCCAACCACGTTCTCTGCTCACCTTGAGAAAGAAGCCGTTGATTCAGCCCTTGCTATCTTTGTTCATTGATGAAACATTTATTTTCACAGAAACTCTTACGGAAAGGAAACTGTTTATTTTGTTGTGGTGGAGAAAAAGGAAAGTGCTTCTACGTTAAAGTATCTTTTCCTCAGAGGGCTGCACCTGTTTGAAGATGGAGTGCGGCCAGGACACACCAGCCTCCCGCAGAAGCGCCCTTCCCTTACCTCACTTTGGAACGGTGTTTTCCTAAGCTCCTCCTTGGAATACAAGAGCAGGAAAGGAAAGAACAAAAAAGACTGCATAATCAGAGGCCTCAAGCCCATTGTAATGGGATTAATATACAGGCAATGGAGTCCTTACTGAAAATTTATTTGAATCAATTGATATGAATTTTCATTACAGTAGGACTGAAATCTATAAGGAGCAAACTGAGGAGACCATTCTGAAGATTGTCCTTTGCAAAATATTTTTACCTGGATTATAATTCTGTGCCATGATATACTGTACTATGAACATTGATTATTTTTAATTACTCACTTTAATATATGCCCACCAATGCACTTTAGAATCCCAATTTTACAGGTGAGAATCTAGGGGTGCATAAATAACAGGTTCAGATGAGAAACGTTGCAAGTGGTGGGGTTAAGATTCAAATATGAGAACTCTCCTTTTTAACCCCCCAGACTGACTTTAAGATGTGAGTGATGGATGTTCCACTAGGGTTTTGATGGATTCCTGTCTCACACTGAGGTCTTTCATCCATTTAGTGTTTATCTGTCTGTGAGCTGTACGGGAACACTCAAGTTTCATTCTTCTGTATAAAGCTGTCCAATTCTCCCATCATCATTTATTGAAGAGACTGTCTTTTTTCCACTGGATATTTTCCCTGCTTTGTTGAAGATTAGTTGACCATGGGTTGAGGGTCCATATCTGGGCTGTCTACTCTGTTCCATTGATCTATGTGTCTGTTTTTGTGCCAGTTCCATACCGTCTTGCTGATCACCACTTCATCATACAGCTCGAAGTCTGGAATTGTGATGCCTCTAGCTTTGGTTTTCTTTTCAACATTACTCTGGTTATTTTGGGTCTTTTCTGGTTTCATACAAATTTTAGGATTATTTGTTCCAAAGCACTTTGACAAATGCCATTGGTATTTTGATTGGGATGGTATTGAAATTATAGATTGCTGTGGGCAGCACAGACATTTAATGATGTTTATTCTTCTGATCCATGAACATGAATGTTTTTCCATCTTTTCGTGTCTTCTTCAATTTCTTTCATAAGTGTTCTGCAGTTTACAGAATAGATCCTTTACCTCTTTGGTTAGGTTTATTCTAAGACAAGGGAAACTAAGGGAAAAATGAACTTTAGGGACTTTATCAAGATAAAACCTTCTGCACAGCAAAGGAAACAGTCAGCAAAACAAAGAGGCAATGCACGGAATGGGAGAAAATATTTGCAAATGACACTAGAGACAAAGGGCTGACATCCAAGATCTGTAAAACACCTTCAAACTCAACACCCAAAAAACAACCAATCAAGTCAAAAAATGGGCAGAAGACATCAACAGACACTTCTCCAAAGAAGACATAAAAATGGCTAACAGACATATGAAAAAATGTTCATCATAACTGGCCATTAGGGAAACTCCAATCAAAACCACACTGAGATACCACCTTACACCAGTTAGAATGGCCAAAATTGACAAGACAGCAAGTGACAAATGTTGGAGAGGATGTGGACAACAATCTTCACAGGCAAAGTTGGGGAGCGGTTTTTGCCTTATATATTGCACCACATACCTGTTGTTAGGTGCATATATGTTTATAATTGTTAAATTCTCCTGGAATATTGGACATTTTATCATGAGAACAGGAGACTCTGTGTTTCTAGCGATGCTCTTGGACAGAAGTCCCCTTTGTCTGATATTAGTAGAGACAATATGGCTTTCTTGTGCTTAAAGAAGACATTTTTCCCCTAATTTTTTGCTTTAGTCTGTTAATGTCCTAGTACTTGAAACACATCTCTGATAGAGTATATTTGGCTTTGCTTTATTATTCAGACTGAAAATCTCTGCCTTTCCTGAAGGGTTTAGTTCATTTATATTTAATGTAATGGTGGGTATGGCTGCATTTAGGTCTGTCTTTTTTTTTTTTTTAATTTATCTCATCTATCTCTGTTCCTCTGTTTCTTTTTCCACCTCTCATTAGTGTTAAGCAAACATTTATTAGTCTCAATGGTGGCCAGGAAAATATAGCCCTTGGGTCTCTGACTACTCAGAGACTGACCACTCCAGTTAATAGACTGAGCACATCAGCTGGTGAACATGAGTCCATCACTGTGCTTGCGTCTGGGCCATACTTCTGACAGCCAGTTCCCGATCAGTGAGTGTGGCCAGCCCACACCTGCCCCACAAGGAACTTCTCAATTGTACTTTTGCTTAAGGATTCCCCATTATTATTGTTACAATTTTATTAGGCTTGCATTACAGAATAAGACTTCTACTTATCCTTACTTCCTTCCCCCTCTCTTCTGCATCATGGTCTGGCAACTCTCCCAGCCCCATATTCCTTTCTAGGTATTTCCCCCCCCCAAATTTCCGAGATGTTGAATCCCATCTTGGTGTTTGCTTCTTGGAGGAACTGAACTAATATAACATTATAATTCAATTCTTTTCCTGGTTTCCTTGCTGGATCTCTGCATTAATTTTTAGTTATTGCTTTAGAGATTACAATATGCATCTTAACCTTAATACCATCTGCTTAGAGTCAATACTCAATTACTTCAGGTTAAATGAGGAAGAAAAACACAAGGTGATACACGGACAAGGCGACAATTTCGCAAGAGAAAAGTTTGAGAGGGAAAAACTTTCCGGGAAATATTAGAACATACAACATTGCCTAAGATAGAAAAGAACTTGGACCAGAGTGGACGAGAAGAGTGGCCTAAGAGGTTGGAGATGAAGCAAAATACTGAAATTGGCATGTAGTGCCCCACACCATGCACTATTCCATTTCATCTCCACAGGACCCGTAAGAGGAAGAAGCATCTAGTGTTTCCATTTTGAGGGTAAACAGAGGCCCGCTCACATTCTCATGGTCACACAGCGACGGTGAGAGCAGGGGTTGAAGCCCCAGTCCGCCCTAGGGATAAAGGGCTGTTGATCCTGTTTTGGGCCTCGAGGGATCAGGGGCCATATCAGGAACAATGAGGTAAGACGTCACGTGAAGGGCGATGCTGCTCACTCATGCCTTTGTGACAAGTTCTCAGCGTGGCCCTCTGTGGTCTCCCCTGTCAGTTCTCAGTGAGACACAGGGCTGAGGCTGGGAAGGGAGGCGGCCGGACCCCTTCCAGGCTGAGTTTTAGGATGTGACATTCTAGGGCTCCTGCATGGCCTACAAATCTCATCATAGTCATGGGGTCCCATGGAAGCATCTGGAGCCAAAGGCTGGTGGTGAAAGGAACATGTGTTCTGACAACCCCCTTTGCAGCTCTGGGCACCCTCTGGAGCCAGCACAAGGTGTGTTCGGCCACTAGTTCAGAGACCGGTGCAGGGGCTGCGTGGGCGGGCTCGACAGCCTTCAGGTCGCCATGCATCTCAGCACTAATTAGTCAGGTGCCAATGGGCCAGATTTTTGTGTTTAAAAATAAATAACCTTGGCCTTCAAGTAGACACCAGACCCTACAGAGAGGAGGAAGTTGGCTCCTAAAATTGCTGTGGCCTCTTCCTTTAACTTGGGAGTGCAGTAAGGTGTGCCTGGGCAGCACTGGTGTCACCAGACACAAGGACCTGTGTAGCGGCCGTCCCCACCTGTGCCCTGGGGCAGAACACCACCTGCAGCGTCTGGGCGAAGGGGCAGCCATGGGCCAAAACGCCCAACAGGCTTGGAAAACACACCAGCGACTCAAAAACTCAACCATTGTGACTTTAGAATTATTTGTTTAAAATATTCTCATATATATGTCTTAACATCACAAATAAAATCAAAAGTTTTCAGAAGGGAAGGCCATCTTAGTATGAAAATGTAGATTATTTAGCTCTAAATGTAGAAATCTCATTTCTAGTCCTGCAGCTCAGCCACACCCTGTCTCCCACAGCCTAATTAGGGAATATTTGGCTGTTTTAAATAATAAATTGACCAAAATTAACATAAAATGTCAATTGTTGCATGTGCCGCTCACAATTGCTATGTGTGTGTCACTACTGGTATTCCCTGAATAGCAGGAGGATAAGGGGTGTCTGTGGCACGGGTTGCTGCCCCCACTGGCCCAGCATGTTCGTCACCCCTCTTCTTGCCTGTATGAAGCTTTCTGTCTCTTGCAGAAATGGGTGCACACCGTGGGTGCGTGCACACGTGTGTGCACAGTGTGGGTGCGTGCACACGTGTGTCTGTCTGTGGATGTCAGTGGTGGTGTTGGGAGGGAGACAGCGGGGAGCCATCCGGAGGAAGGGGAGCGCGTGTCAGTGACAGCAGCCCCTGCACTTTCAGTCACTTCCTCGGAAGCTGGAAGAGCAGCTCACCTCCGAAACAGAATCTGGGATTGTGTGTTCGCCACCTCCCCCTCTCATGAACTCTCCACTGTTCCAAGCAAATGTGCTGTGTCCAGCACGAGCCTTAGAGGAGACGACACGTGTGCAGACACAGGAAGGGGACCTCCGCTAGGGAGAAGCGGGTGGCATGGAGGGCGTCGCGGGATCTCCTCTCAACACGCCCAGCCCCACTCGGAAGTGGGGTCCGGGGCCTCACGCGCAGCATCGGCCCATCCGTGCGTGCAGTTGCTGTGGTAGCTGCCACATGCTGAAAGCCGCGGACACCACTCTCCCTTCCTTAGAAAAAATAATTACGCACGTCTTGGCTAAAATCCAAGGGAGCTACCTGGACACGGCTCTTTAATGAGAGCGTGAGCTCTGGCTCAGGAGAGGAAGAGCCGTGGGTCCATTCCCGAGATGGGGTCACCTGGAATCGTGATGGAAAACGGAGACGCCTGAGATTTTATCTTATTGCCAAACTCAGAAAGACTGTAATTCTAACTTTCTGCAGAAATTAAAGCGTGTCTTCATCTATTAATACATTTCATCAAGATGTGACTTGGCACTTTAAATAAATGCATTGTGTTGGCACCGTATTCAGGTCCCTAAGTCACAGATCTACCTAATGTCCCTCCTCATTGCCACTTTACCCAGGAAGCAGCGGTTACACCTCACGCAAAAGCACGTGTACGTGCCTTCACACGTGCTCACCCACAGGCACATACCCAGTTTCTGTGCACGTTCCGCTCTCCTTCACGGAGAATTCTGTCCATGTCTGGGTCCACAGGGACCCTGTAACCCACAGATGCACAACTGCATCTTCCCTTCCCTGCCAGGGAGAAGCCCAGACACTCCGGGAGCCTAGCATCCTCTGCCTTGTGTCCCCTTCTCTGAATGTTCTGGAAGGCACAGGACTCTGGCCGAGCCCAGGAGACCCCGTTCTTCAGGCTCCGGGCAGGTGGAGAGGCTTCCCGCTCTGTCCCGGCTGGGTGGCTCCTGTGGGCAAGAAGGCACCTGGCCGTGTTGACGGAGGGAGAGAGACGCAGCCGCATTCCTTGCTCAGGCCAGGGCGCTGGGTCTCTGCAATGTCTGAGCTCCCCGGGAGGGCAGACGGAGCCCCTGAGCTCTCCATGCGCCACCGCTGTAGTTCCTACGTCCCCCAGCAGCACAGCCAGTGCGAACACCTTCAGCAAAGTAGCGTCTCGTTTGCAAGAGCCCCAGCCCCCGCCCGGCCGGTCGCGCCGCCGCCTGCCGCGATGCTCAATAATTCAGGAGGAGCCGAACGGCACATCTTACAGCATATTTGATGTGCCCCTCGCAGGCTACGACCCTCTCGTCTCAATCAGCCTCTTTGTCGCCGACAGAAGCAGGACAAACGCCCGGAGCGCCGGCCAGGCCCACGGCGCTCGGACCAGCGCCCGGTTCTCTCTTTCCTGCTCGTTAAGGGCCGCGCCACGGCCGCCGCCCGCGCCCCCCGCGCTCCTCTGCTTCGCTGCCATTGTTGTCGCTGAGTCATCTCACCTGGATCAAGTGACTTTCCCCAGCCCGGGACCGGGGCTCGGCTCCATTTCCAGACTCTTCTGATCTCCGGGGCTAATTGGCTCAGGTGTAACCCGAGCCAGCAGGGCCGTGACTTTGAAGCGCCCAGGGCGCGCGGGGCTCGGCGGCCTCCCCGTCTGTGCTCCAGGACCGGCCGCGCGCGCGACGCGCGGGGGAGCGCGGGGCTGGCGAGGCCGTCGGCGCGGGAGCCTGCTGCGGGCTCGGCAGGAATTCCACAGGCCCGGCCGTGTCCGACGAGGGGCCGCCTCTTGCCGGAGAGCGAGAGGCGTGTGGGCGCCGCGGCCCCGTCTCCACGCAGAGCCGCCCGCGCTGCGATCCGTCCCGCTGCTTCCGCTTAACGCGGCTCCTTTGTAAAGTGCGGGGAAGGGCCCCCCGCGCCGCCGCGCGCGGAGGCTTGTCCGGGTCCACAAGTGCAGAAAGGTCAGCCCGCGGCTCAGGGCCACTTCGCCTCGCCTCCAGAAGGCCACAGGCCCCGCGCCGGCGCGTCTGCTGGTCAGTGGCGGTGCAGGAAGGGAGCCGAGCAAGGAGGTGCCGCTGACTCGGACTGTCCACATCCCCCTGGTTGTTAATACCCGGCTCTACTGTGTGCAAACAATACACGGGTCAGGTCCTCTCTAGAGGTGCCGCCGGAAGATTCGGGAAGATTCCACGGGGTCCTGCTCGCGGCATCCACCCGGCCCCTCGGCTCCCCACCTTCCCCCACCCCCGGCCTCCGGTCTGCGTGAGACGCCGCCAGCGCTGGGGCCTGGGATGTGAGGCCGTCCGGGGCCTTCGACGGGTGCTCCGCTGGCCGGCGGCTCCAGCCTCGCCCACTCTCTCGCCGGCCCGGGGGCGCATCCACGGTGCGGAGGTGCACGCGGCTGGTTTGCGCGGAGGCTCGTCTCACTGGCCGTCTCCTTGTTGTGTCCTCACGTGGCCATCCCCGTTCCTGTCTGTGTCTTGCTATGAGGCCAGAGTCCTGCTGGACGAGGGCCGCCCCAGCAGCCTCATTTTACCCTGGTCTCCTCCCTAAGCCCTCTCTGCAAACACAGTCGCATTCTGAGGCCCTGGGGGTTAGGGCTTCAATGTATGTGTTTTGGGGGACACAGTTCTGCTCAGAACGTGGGGAAGTTTGAGAAGCATGGAGCTGGACAGGCGACCGCCAGCTGGGACGCAGCTGTTGGCGCTGTGCACTAACGGGGCAGGACTCGCGCACAGAGGGCGGGAGGCAGGGCTCTGTGACCCCCAGATGCTGGCTGTCCTCAAGAAAGGGGCGTTTCCCCATCGAGGTAGTGTCTATCCTCCGCCCACACCCCTGGGCTCTGTGGGGTGTCCCCAGTAAGCAACACTTTCCCTGCAATCCCTGCGGTCAAGCTTTGAACTGCTCTGAGGTCTGGGCTCTCCAGCAGCTGGGGATTTGGATCCATGCTAACATTGTCCCGTCACTTCCTTAAATGCAGATGGCTCACAAAGCAGCAAATCCGGCCTGAGCTGTCACATTGCCCAGTGTGGGAGGCTGGCATACCCCAGCACACAGCAAATCTTAGGCTGTTGGGAGGTCACCGGGTGTGGACACAGACGCACATGGCCCCCGTTCCTCCTTGTTTCCGTTGTGTGGATGAGACGCCAGCAGCCTCAAGGGCATGGTTAGGAGTAAAAGGCGGTAAGATACTTAGGAAATGGTGGGTTTTGAATGTTTCCTATCAAGTGTTAGGAATAGAACCCCCTTAGCTATACATAATATCATGCGCTTTCAGAACCAGGTCCCCAGATTGCTGGAATTTGGACCGTGGTTTCCATGAGGTCTTGGGTATCATCTGAGTGGTCTCCCCCGATGCCCCACGGCACTCAGTACACCCCTACCTTGCCCTCAGTCCCCGACACTTCGTGAGCGTTGTGGTCTGTGAGGGCAGGACTGGGTCTTCAGCCCCCAGCCCCAAGCACCAATGAGCCCGGCACACAGTAGGCCCACTGGAGACATCCGTCCAGGGTTGGACACTCAGGCGACCATATCTCTCGTGATCTGGGGAGAAGCATTGCTCAGTCTCCAGGTAGAAATGTTGCCTGGGGAAGGACCAATGCCCAGGTCAGCCTATAGGGCAAGAGAAGGGGTCAGTGTTCTCAGAGGCAGGGGCCCCGGGTGGGATCTGCGGAGGCTCAGCTATCTACACGGCCTTGTGGACCTTGCTGGGAGCTATGACCCATTATTGAAGGCTTGTTTCCAAAAGAGAAGCATTTCCCAGAATTTGGTACAAATTAAAGAAGTTACTGCATCTCCAAACATAGGCTATTTGAGAGGTCCAAGAACTGGGATCTGCACCGTTACCAGCCACTCTAATATAATACTAAATATAAAATAATCATGTAAATATGACGATGTTATAAATAATCATCATAATAATGTAAAAAGTCTTGTGGAGGATGCAAGCGAATGCAGATTAAATGGGGTCTCTGTATTCTGTCTTCCTGACGGGGATCAGATCGCTTTTGTCTTTAAAACGACTGATTCTTAATCCTGCAAGGTGGGAGCAAGTGATCCAACCACGTAATGGAAAACTCCAGAAACGTGCTTTCCAGCAACATGTCTCACCACACGCAAGGTGAGCGGATGAGATGGTCAGGATGGGCGACGTTCTTCTCGTCAGCCGTTGGTTCGTGGTTCTAGAAGATCCAGGGCATCAGGCTTGCCCGCGGGCAGTGTTAGACGCAGAGTGCCGGGCACCAGCCTCTGCTTTCAGGGTCTATAACCTGCAGGTGGGGTGAGGACTCGCGTCTCCCTGGGTTCCTGGCGGCACTGACCCTGCAGGAGCAGGGACCCCAGCCGGAGCCGCTGCCGGTGGACACGCCCACCGCCCGAGTCAGGCGCGCGTTTCAAGTCCATCCACACAGGCTCATTCCCTACTGATTTCCGAGTATAAAGTCAGGATGCTCACTGGCCGGCTGTATGTGTGCTGTAATGTTACTTCATACATCAATGCAAACGGTTTGGTTTTAAAAGTTTGTACACACGTAGGACAGGTATCAGTTCGCCTAAGTCCGCAAGATACAATTCACTCTGCAGGAAGCGCACATCTGCTCAGTTATGTCTGGGAGCAAAATGTTACATGACTGCTGGGAAAATAGTTCTAGAATTCACTTTAATAAGACAAAACTGCTGGAGTAGGCATGGCTTAATTTTATATTTATAATTTTATAATCTAGCTTAATTTTATAATTTTCATCTGTAGCTCTTACTACAAATTTTATAGACTGTGATTCAAAAAATAACAATTCACTTGAATATTAAGAAAAACATTTGTCTGTCCTTAAGTGATGCATTTTAAGTGTAGGGCAGGTTAATATGGTGGCTGTGACCCAGGCATCTCCCCTCCGCGTGCATAAATTCCTCTTCCTTGGTCATTTGAATACAGAACTCATTGAAATTCTTGAAGCCACATCCTGAGCCTGCAAACTTTCCAGAGATGCTTTGAAGAATCACACCTTACGCACTCTTGACATTTCCAGGGAAACTACGGACCCCGGTCTCTGCAAAATGGTATAACTATCTGGCCCTTGGTTTTTAATTATTACTGAGCAAAGAAGCGTGGGGAGGGAGGAACTCCTGTACCCACCCAGCTTCACCTCGAAGCCCAGCTAATTAGCGGATTTCAGCGAGCGGACGGCTCCGGACACAGTGGGGGCCGGCTTGGGAGAATGCACGCACACGAGAAGCAAAGAAAAATTAAAGTTGCAGCAACTCAAATTGGCTGTCGTCCTGCCTGGAACTGTTGGGTCGCGCAGGACTTAAACTCAGATGTAGCTGTACAGCAGTTTATTTAATGAAAGAAGGTGAGTTTCCCATTGAAAATAGCCTTCAAAAAGGTTACAGCACTTTAGAGGTTTTTCCAGATAATTGTTAAAATCTGGTGATGGCTATTCCGGGCTTTCCCACCCATCACCTCCTCAGACCGGAGCCGTGGCGGGAGCGCTGGGAACAGGCGGCAGCGTCTGGGGAGCGTCAGGCCAGCTTCTCTGCTCTGCAAATCCGTCAGAATGGACGTGAGCTTGGTGAGGCTTCACAGAGATGCTGAGTGAGTCACAAAACGGCAGTGGGCCTCAGCGTCGCGAGTGGAGGCGGCAGCTGGCTCGAGGCTGGCCTGAGCAGCACATCCACCTCAGTCCCTCACCCCCGCCCGCGGTCTTAGAAAACGAGGAGAGCAGGAATGAGGGTGGGGAATAATGTGGCACCAGGCATAGAACCCGGCACCTGCTCGATGCTGAGTCAGCACAGCAATCCGCCCACTTCACAGACAGGGAAACCGAGGTGGAGACGTCCAGGTGCATGTCGAGTCAGGGTGTTGAGCGACAAATGTATTAGAAAACCCGTCATTCCCCTTCCGGCCTCACAATGGAAACCCTCTGAGGATGTGGCTGTTGGGTCGTCCCCTCCTGGATCCGGGGGGGTACTGAATCCTCCTCCTCTGGGGCTTTTAAGCACAACTCCAGGGGCACCACTTGTGTTCCCAGGTCTCTGCCTCTCTGAGAGCTTTGGAATCCTTCTCAGCCACACACACGCACACGCACACGCACGCACGCGTGCGGCGGGTCTGTTCTGCTCATCCACTCGCTTGTCTGTGTGTTTATGAACAGTACCTGGAGTCGCTGCAAATGAACCAAAGACAAGGACAGCGATTTCCATAACTTTGCACAAAGAAGGAGCTCACTGAGAGTTTGTCGAACACACAAAGGAAGGAAGATTTAGAAATACCTGTACACAAAGCCACAGCACAGGTGCCGGGCGGAAAAGAAGAGCCACTTTCCCTCGGGGGGCCAGCTGGCCTTCCTGGGCTTCTGTGCGACAGAGGAGGGGCCGCAGCTGCGTCCACGGGGGTCCGTTCCCTACTCAACACGAGGACATCATTATAACACCACATACGACTCACCTGGCCCAGCTACTCCTGAGGACTCCGTTATAATGAGTCTCCCCGAGTGATTTCGCAAGGATTATTTTTTAAGAAGCTTAGAGTTCATTACAGACATTATCCTGCAAATTCTCGGAGCACCCAGAGAAGTATTTTAATGTATTTCTTCCTCTTTTCCAAGTCCCAGCCACGGAGAAGAGCTCTGCCAGAGAGGAGAGGTCACTCTTTGCAGATGAGTGCATAATTATATTCCCAGTTAATTTAACCCAAATGATGATCTGGGTGACCCAGGCCTGAAACATGATTTTTCTAGGTATCACGTTTTTGGTTTGAGTTGTCAAGAATGGCTCACACTTCCCACTTTATTTCTTATGTGTGTAGCACATCAGTCATTCTGGATTTAATGCTTTGCTCCTTGCAAGGACTCCGAATACCATGTATCTTGACATTGCATCAGTGCAGTGGTATTTGGCTGAAAACACACTTCCTGTTTGTCTTTGCTCCATCCTTTGTCCCTGACTTCTCATCTTCCTGTCCTCTCCATGCCACCCGCCCCGGCCTTTCTCTGCCAGCACCCTCATCCCGTGCATCAGCTGGTTTGCTGGCCTCATCCCTGCTGCACTGGGATCCAGTCACCAAGAACAAGGACTTGCTCAGGAAGAAGCACCATCAACACACTAGACTGAGGTCAAACCCGCAAAAACTTGCATGCCCTTTGTGAGTCCATAGCCCCTGTTAGCACATGACTACACGGGCACACTGCAAGGAAGGAATGATTCTGTTCTCTCCGTGGACTAAACCTTTAACCTCCACGGCCATCCTGTGAGGTGGGTGTTACCATTAACTCCACTTTTGCAAGAAACAGATGAAAAGAGACTAACTCCCCAGGAGAGTATCCAAAACTGAAGAATACAAGTTAAAACCAAAGATCCTTGTTGAATCCAGGAATCAGAAGACATGAATTTGAGTGCCGCCAGCTTTCCCACATGGCCATGGTCTGGTTTGAGCAGTGGAGAGAATAGACTAAGGGTCCATGTCCAGCTGAGCCTGTCCACGGAAGGCTGCTGACCTCAGAGGTCGCATATGGTTGCTTGAAACAAGAACCGCACCGCAGGGGTTTCCGTGAAAAAGGCTTGCTTTTGTCTTGTGACAGCAAGTCTAGAGGTCATCAGTCCAGCCAGGAGGGTGTCTAGACTATTCCATGGAAGACTTGGACATCATTTCTCTCTACATGTGCTCAAGGTAAGCCTATCTCTCTGAGTCAAGGAAAGGACGGCTTCCTGGGAGTTTCTGTGAAGTAGAATCCTACATATTTTTCATTGGCAGAAGTTTGCTGCATCAACCATACTTACTGGAAAGGGAGCCAGAAAATGTCATTTTTTTTAGTTATATGGATTAAATTCTTTAAGTATGGAAGAAGATAAAATCATCATTGAATGGACAAATATTAGTGTCTGTCATGGGGGGGTGGAATGAGAATTAAGTCCTAAGTCTTGGAGGGAAAAGTTAAGAACATGCATCCTTACTATACTTTCCAGCAGTGGCATTTCAAATCCGAACTATTTGTAATGCATAGGAAATCCAAACCAATACATTGAATTAGAGAGATACTAGATTGATATTCTTCCTAGCAAATGATAGAAGCAAATAAAAATGTCTCTAGAAAAAAAATACTTGCAACCCAAGAACTTCAGAATTCTCTAGAATAAGATAAATCAGTACATGGGTTGCCTAGTGTCTCAGTTGTTAATCGGCTGCCTTTGGCTCAGGTCACGATCTCAGGGTCCTGAGACCAAGCCCCACACTGGACTCCATGTTCAGAAGGGAGTCTTCTTCTCCTCTCCCTCTGTCCTTCCCTCTGCTTGTGCTCTCTCTCTTTCTCTCTCTCTAATATAAACAAATACAACCTTTGAAAAAAAAAGAGAGAGAAATCAGTACAAGTTGCAATTTAAAAATGTAACACATACACAAATACAACATGAACACAAATCATCAAGAAAAAATAGTAAATGATTTCAGATGTTTGAATATTCATATACATAATATAAAAAGGCTATTATAAAATGTTTAGAGAAATAACCATTTTTTAAAAGGAAGAAAGAACAAGAAAAGTACAGAAAACCCCTACAGGAACTAAAAAAAAGTACTTGGAAAAGTACAAAAAACCCCTACAGGAAGTAAAAAAAAAAAATACTACCATTGAAGTGGGAAAAAGAAAAGAATAGTGGCGGCTCACAGAATTAGATGCAGCTGGAGGTGAGATAGGCCCCTGGAAAGCAGTTGTGAAAGACATTGCCCAGAATGTGCTCAAGAAAGTGACAGAAAACCTAACATAAGACATGAATGTGGTGTGAGTGGGTTTAACACATCTCATTGGACTTCTAGAATGTGACAGAAAGCAAGAAAGAAAGATAATGAAGAAAGGACAAAAACATTTCCTGACTTTATAAAGTATTTACCCTCATATTCAGATTTACTGCAAAATTCAAACAGGATAAATAAAACAGAATTCTAACCTCAGAGATGTGCTAGTAAAACTGTAGAATCTTGAACACAAATAATAGTTTTTTTAAAAAAAATTCAAAAGCAAAACAAAACAATGAATCTAAAATAAGTTTTTTTAAAGTTTAAACTTTGTTTTATTTATTTATTTTTTTTTCAATTTATTTATTTTCAGAAAAACAGTATTCATTATTTTTTCACCACACCCAGTGCTCCATGCAAGCTGTGCCCTCTATAATACCCACCACCTGGTACCCCAACCTCCCACCCCCCCGCCACTTCAAACCCCTCAGATTGTTTTTCAGAGTCCATAGTCTCTCATGGTTCATCTCCCCTTCCAATTTACCCAAAAGCACATACCCTCCCCAATGTCCATAACCCTACCCCGCTTCTCCCAACCCCCCTCCCCCCAGCAACCCACAGTTTGTTTCGTGAGATTAAGAGTCACTTATGGTTTGTCTCCCTCCCTATCCCATCTTGTTTCATGGATTCTTCTCCTACCCACTTAAGCCCCCATGTTGCATCACCACTTCCTCATATCAGGGAGATCATATGATATTTGTCTTTCTCTGCTTGACTTATTTCGCTAAGCATGATACACTCTAGTTCCATCCATGTTGTCGCAAATGGCAAGATTTCGTTTCTTTTGATGGCTGCATAGTATTCCATTGTGTATATATACCACATCTTCTTGATCCATTCATCTGTTGATGGACATCTAGGTTCTTTCCATAGTTTGGCTATTGTGGACATTGCTGCTATAAACATTCGGGTGCACGTGCCCCTTTGGATCACTACGTTTGTATCTTTAGGGTAAATTCCCAGTAGTGCAATTGCTGGGTCATAGGGCTAAAATCAACAAGTTAGGAAATGACAGATGCTGGCGAGGATGCGGAGAAAGGGGAACCCTCCTACACTGTTGGTGGGAATGCAAGCTGGTGCAACCACTCTGGAAAACAGCATGGAGGTTCCTCAAAATGTTTTATTTTTTCAGAATTCCAAGATTCATTGTTTATGCACCACACCCAGTGCTCCACTTGTTATTCCCTGTCCTGTTAATTTTGGTCATTCTAACTGGTGTAAGGTGATATCTCAATGTGGCTTTGATTTGAACCTCCCTGATGCCTAACACTGATGAACATGTTTTCATGTGTCTGTTAGCCATTTGTATTTCTTCTCTGGAGAATTGTCTGCTCATGTCTTCTGCCCATTTTTTGACATGATTATCAGATCAAATAATTTGACAAATTTTAGCTGGATGAAGCAAGAGAAGACAGAGAAGACACAAATTACCAAATTTAGAAATAAAACAGAGATGTTTCTATTGACCTTTTAGAACTGAAAAAGGAGAAGCTGGCTGGCTCAGTCAGTTAAGTGTCAGGCTCTTGATTTAGGCTCACTCATGATCTCAGGGTTGTTGGATCCCTATGTCGGGCTCTGCGCTCCACGTGGAGTCCACTCCTCCCTCTCCGTCTTCTCCTCCCTCTGGCTCTGTCTCTCAAACAAACACATAGCGGTTCCTGGGTGGCTCAGTTGGTTAAGTGTCTGCCTTCAGCCCACGTCATGATTCCAGGGCTCTGGGATCAAGTCCCATGTTGGGATCTCTGCTTCTCCTTCTCTCTCTGCCACTCCCCCTGCTTGTGCTCTCTCTCTTATACTCTCTCAAATAAATAAATACAATCTCTCAAAAAAGAATTTAAAAGCATATAGGAGAATATTATGAACATTTTATGTTAACTTTTTAGACAGCTTAGATGAAGGTGGAAAATTCCCAGAATGACAGAAATTATTGAAACTGACTCAAAGAACTAGATAATTGGAACAGATCTGTAACAATCAGAGAAATTAAACTAACCATTAAAATACAATATCTTGGGGCACCTGGGTGGCTCAGTGGGTTAAGCCTCTGCCTTCAGCTCGGGTCATGATCTCAGGGTCCTGGGATCGAGACCCGCATCGGGCTCTCTGCTCAGCAGGGAGCCTGCTTCCCTCTCTCTCTCTGTCTGCCTTTCTGCCTACTTGTGATCTGTGTCTCTCAAATAAATAAATAAAATCCTTAAAAAAATACAATATCTTGACTTAAAAAATGAAGGTCCAAGTAAATTTATGCATAAATTTTATAAAATATTGGAAGAAGAAATGAATCTTCAAATGCTTTCAGAGAAAGAGTAGAACACTCACCCTCTTGAATTAGTATTTAGCATATACTGAAATCATACAAACACATGGCAAAAAGCAAAACAAACTGTAGACCAATATCCCAAATGTCTATAGATTAAAAATTTCTTAACATAGTATTATTATGAGGTTAAATCCAACCACATAGTTCAAGTGGGAATTATCCAAGGAGTGCTCGGTTGGTTTAAATGCAAACACTGTCTTAAGTGTTCTCAACACACACAAATGTAATTATGTGAGGTGAGGGATACATGAATGAGCTTGATTGTGTTAATTATTACACAAGACACACTTATATCAAAATACCACAATGTGCACCCCAATGTTCACCAGCAATGGCCACAATCACCAAACTGTGGGAAGAGCCAAGGAGTCCTTCAGCAGATGAATGGATAAAGCAGATGTGGTCCACACAAACAACGGAGCATGACTCGCCGCCAGGAGGGATGAACGCCCACCATTTGCACTGACATGGAGGGAAGTGGAGGGGATGATGCTCAGTGAAACAAGTCAATCAGAGAAAGACAATATTCATATGGTTTCACTCTTATGTGGCGCATAAGGAATAGCGTGGAGGACCCCAGGGGGAGGGAGGGAAAGCTGAAGGGGAAGGAATCAGAGAGGGGGAGGAACCGCGAGAGACTCTGGATTCTGGGAAACAAACTGGGGGTTGCAGAAGGGAGGAGCGTGTGGCGATGGGGTGGCTGGGGGAGGGGCACGAAGGAGGGACGAGGTGTGATGAGCACAGGGTGTTGTACTCGGGAACCCTGCAACAAAAGCTTATGGTGTACCACAGGTTGGCTAACTGAACGCAATGAAAAAATTTTTAAAAACCCACCACATTGTACACCTTAAATACATACAATTTTATTTTGTTGATAATCCGACCATAAAGTTGATTTTTAAATAAAAAAATCAAATAATATAACATACATTAATAAAGGGAAAAATGAGAGGATATCTAACAGATGCAGAAAAAGCATTTCACAAAATCCGAAACCCACTCATTATAAAAGCTGTCAGCAAACTAGGAGTAGGGGGATAAGCCTGGGAGAGGCGGCTATGAAGAACGTCCGGCTGACATCATTCATGCTTGTGAACCAAAGGCTTTCCCACGAAGGTCAGGGAAAAAAGAAGCAAAGGTATCTATTGCCACCATCTCCATTCAATATTGCATTAGTAATTCTGGTCACTACAATAAGGCAATAAATACAAATTAAAAGCGTAGAATCAGAAAGGATGAAATTTGTGTGCTTTTACTCATGAATAACATGATTTTGTATGAAGACAATTCTAAGAAATGTACAAGATAAGCAAACAGCTAGAAAAATAAACGGGTTTAGAGAGGCTGCATTATACAGGGTAACACGTGGAAGTCTGTTGTATTTCTGTACACTGGAGCAAATGCTCCAAAAACGAGACAAAGAAAATAATTCCATTCAGAATAATTCCACAAAGAGTAAAACACATGGTAGTAAATTTTAAAACACAGCCGTACGAAGTTCTGGGCCTGTATCCTCGAAACTGTAGTGTCTTACATCGAGCAGTTAAGGAGGTCTCGGATAGGTGGAGAGATACCCCATCTTCATGGCCTGGGAAGTCGGTGCGGCTGAAACGGCCATTCTCGGTGGGTGAGGCGCCTCTGGCCAAAACAGGATTCTTGTGAAATCTCAGTGGGATGCTTTGGTGGAAGTGAGGCAGCCTAGTAGGGTGTCCACGGAGACGCAGACAGCCAGGACGGCTTTGAAAAAGAAGCCCTTGGTGGAGGCTTACCCTGCCTCATGTCAGAACTTGCGCAAAGCTGCGGGGCTCAGAACTCCTGACCCGTCCAGCCCTAACGCCAGGCCTGGAGTTCCGGAACTTGGGCAAGAGAAGTTTTGCGACCTTGGAATTGGCAAGTACGTCTGAGATACAACATGGAACGCATGACCATCACCGAGCATCGGTCTTCATAAGAGCGAAACGCCTCTGCTCCTCCGGGTGCGTCGTCCGATGCGCAGAAAGACCCGCAGGTGTGGGAAAGCGGTCGCCGGTTGCGTGTCCAGTGCGCACCGGACCCGGGGCGTGAACGGGATGCTCGTGCTCCCACGGTAAGACACACAGCCCGGATAAACCGCAGGGGAAGCCGACGTAGCGTCAGACAGGATGCGTGGGTAGCTCAGAGCCGTTGGGCTGTTCATCCCACACCTGCCGACGGCGTGGCCCTCCCCCGGCCTCCCCCTGCACAGCATGTGCGTTGCTCGTGGTCTTTGTAGCTTGACTTTGAATCTGTGTGGGGTGGGGTGAGCTTTGTGTCTTAACTGGGCCCTGGGGTGCCCAGACACGAAAGCATCATTCTGGGTGTTTCTGGAGAATAGCATTTTTTTTTTTAAAGATTTTATTTATTTTATTTGACAGAGAGATCACAAGTAGGCAGAGAGGCAGGCAGAGAGAGAGGGGGAAGCAGGCTCCCTGCTGAGCAGAGGGGCCCATGCGGGGCTCGATCCCAGGACACTGAGATCATGACCTGAGCCGAAGGCAGTGGCCTAATCCACTGAGCCACCCAGGCGCCCCTGGAGAATAGCATTTGAATCTGGAGACGGAGGGAAGCAGACGGCCCTCTGCGGTGTGGGTGGGCCTCACCCAATCTGGAGAAGGGTTGACTAAAATAAAAAGGCGGAATAAGAGAATTCTCTCTCTCTCTGTTCCTCCCTCCCTTCATCCACCACTCTCCCCTCCTCCCCCTTTCCTGACTGTCACAGAGCTGGGACGTTGGTCGTCCCTTGCTGCCAGACGTGGACTCAGGGGGGAATTTCCACCATTGGCCCTCCTGGCTCTCAGGCATTCAGGCTCAGAGAAGGATTACACCGACGGCTCTCCTGGGTCTGCAGAAGGATCCACAGAGTGGAAGACACTGCTGGCTACCTGTCTCTGCAGCCGTCCGTCCCCTGTGTGCTCAGCTCAACTCCGACCTTGAGCCCCCATTCTGGACAAGCACTGACAAGTGGTCCCTGAGAGCAGACTCAGCCTCCGTCCCCGGGCCTCGCGACCCCGGGCTCATGGTTCACGCTGCTGGAGTCCATAGTGAGCAGACACACACACCCCTCTGTCCGTCTACACCCCGGGTCACCGGACAGCCATTGGCATTCGTGCGACAGCCCGTCTGTAGATTCCCGCCACCTCTCCGGCTCTGCAGCACGGCAGGAGCAGAGGTGGGGACGGCAAAGCCTCCCTGGTGTGGCCGGTCCCTGCTGTCTCTCTGTGCGGCCAGCTCCCCACCAGTACAAAGAAGGTCTCGCAGTTCAGCTCGGTCGTGCTGTGCACAGGACTAAGCGTTGGCAAGGGCCGTGATGCCGCCCCCGACGTGGGATTGTGGCAACGACTCTTGAGAAGCTGAAAATAAGTGTTTGTTCAAATGCACTTTAGAGTTAATACTACTTTGAAGACGACGAGTCAGAAATCTGCACCAGGAACACAGCCCTGGGTGGTTTGCTCCCCACTGCTAGCACAGCTGTTAATTATTTTCTTTTCCATTATTTTGAGAAGCCAACAGGGCAGTTGGGGGATTAAAATCAGCACGTAGTCTTAAAGCGAAGTGGAGAGAAAGAGAAGCAGAACTTTCACTTGTGTGTTCGAGACTCAGCAGCAGGTTTCTGTCCTGACTGCTAGGCTGCTGGGCCCTCGGGACCCTGGACGGGTCATCTCCCTGCTCCTCCAGTACCTCGCTTCTTGGGGGAAAAAAAAAAAAAAAGCAAACTGTAAAGGGACCTGGTGGCCCGGCAAGAGCTTCTAGGCCGTGGCCGGTGTCCTGTTCCTCGAGTGGCTCTGGCGTGTCGGGTGAGCTGGACTCGGGGATCCCCCGCTGGGTCCCGCTGTGGCCTGAAGTGCTGTTCGTCACCAGCACCTGCCCTGGGCTGGGAAGTGGATGGGCAGCTGGTTTGCTAGCCCTGAGATAGCGCTGGGACTCAGGACGTCCCCGTTTCTGCACAGCTGTGGTCTTGGATGGGCCATCTGCCCTCGCTGGCATCGGCTTGCCTACCACTCCAGTCCGCTGGACGCCGTGCCCTGCTGCCCAGGCCCTTCCCCACCGGGGGTCTCTGTGGAAGCCCCAGGACAGGGCTCATCTCTGCATCCTCCTGCAAGGGCACATGCCGGCCCTAGCGGGATGGGCTTCCTGAGAACCTCGGCTGACCAAGAGTAAAGCCCCCACTGTCCGTGCCGTGAGCCTCTGGCTATGTCCATTTGCCTCGCCCAGTCGGAGTGGCCAGGCTGTGCTGGGGTGATGGGGAGCAGAGGACTGCAGCCCACCTTCTCCGATGGGCCTCCCCAGCCTCTGCCGCCAGCCCCTCGGCCTGTGGGAGGGCTCTGCTGACCTCTCCTCTCCTTAGGAGATGCTGCCTCCGTTCAAAAGCTACCTTACACCTGCATCGTCTCCGCTGATGGCGACCCGTCCTAGCTCAGGGTTCAGTGGCGGGAGGGGAGACAGTGATGTCAAATGCGCGTTATCTGTAAGCGTCGCACTGTCGCAGGCGAGGTCATCGTGCTTTTCCTTCCCCTCCCCTCGTCTGCACTCCGTGTCTGAACTAATCTGGCTTCTTCCAGTCTCACCATCTCCAGTGCAGCTCTGGGGAAGCATGTCCTTCCACGGAAGCCTCATCTGTCCCCCAGTCCCCACCAGCCCCCTCGTGCGGAAGGTCTCAGTGGCAGAGTTCCTGAGCTCTTGTCTCCGCCCCCGCTGCCTGCAGAACCCAGCTCTCGGGAGCTGCTGCAGCTCTGCCTGCGCCTGCCTCCTACGGGGAACTCCCTGAACCGGGGTGTGGGGCGGCTTTCCGGGACCCGGTCCACCCGCGTGCCGCCCGTCCCGCAAGGCTGAGCTCTGTGGTCCGTGCAGGGAGGGAGGCTGCTGGAGGCTGCCGTGCTGCGTCCTCACTGGCCACAGCCCTCGAGCTCTGTGGATGCGATTCTGGAATGTTTTCTCCTTCCCCCCGGACTAGATTACAAACACTCGTGGATCATGTCTCTCGTTCATCCGCCTTTATAATCCCACAGTGTCCCGCTCACAACAGGCTCTCAGTAAATATCTGCCCAATGCAGTTGAAACCCCATCCCCACGGTCCCACAAGCGGACGCATCTACGGGTCATTTACCCCAATTTATTAGTCGCTGTGGCAGTCACTGGTCAATCAGCAGGAGTCAGGGGCTTCCGTGGGATAGCGGGACGGGTGAGCCGGCTCAAGGTCATGAATTCCTGCCCCGTTCATGTCCAGACACAAGCGTATCTAAGATGGGGCTGAGGAAGTGGACAGATTGTTTTCGGAGCCCCCTGGAAGGAGAGCGCCGGAGAGCCCGGCTTGGGGAAGTTTCGCGCTCGGCGATGTCCCTCTCATGGCTCCCCGGCCGTGTGCCGTAATTGTATATTCAAAGCCGATGCATTATTTAAACAATAATATACTCTCTATTAGTTCCTTGCTTTGGGTTAATGGTTGGCTAAAGCAATTACAGGGCCCCAGGGAGGGACTTGCAGAAGAGGAACCAGGATGGAGTGCCGATAATACGTGCCTCTTCTTTATTGCCGTAATTAAAGATTCTTATATAGTGCGCGAAGGGATTGTGAGAGCGTTAAGGATGCCGTAATGACCCACCGACTCCCGCCGTGCTGGTGCAGGGAAGAGGGCAGGATGGACACGGCTGGGCTGCGCAGGACACCTGACACAGCGCTGCGGTCACTGGAGAGCCAAGGTCTCACGAGCGGAGCCTTAGCGTCAAGGCAGGGGGCAGGACTGGGTCTGTCGGAGCGGCTTCCAGTCCACTAATCAGTAAGGTCACGGACGCAGCCAGAGAGAGCTTGCTTCCGGTGAGTCTTACGCAGAGTGACCATCCCAGTGCTTGGGCACTGATGTCTGTCTTCCATCGTCCACGCCCGGACGCCCACCCTCCTTCCTGACCCCCTGCGCCCCTCCCTCGCGTCCGCCCCCACCCCTCCGGGTCCCCGTGTAAGCGCACCTCCTTGTCTCACCTCCCTCCTCTTTCTCTCCGATGCCTTTCATCCCCCGCCCGGACCATCCCCTGTCCCGGAACTTCCTCCAAGCCCTCCAGCCTGACCCCTGTCACGGACCGTGCCTCCGTTTCCCCATCTACCCCTGGTCTCTCTGTGCTCACCAGGGGTGCGAGGGGCAGAGCTGTGAGCGAGCCCGGGGCTCCTCCGAGACAGTCGTCTTCCCCCGACTCTGCCCCTGGATTTCCAAGGAAAGAAGATGACGTTTAACGGAGCTTAAATCAGTCCTCATGCCCTGAAGTCTGCGAGATTCTGGCCTTGGATCTGATACTGTTTCCTTAACAATAAGACGGAAGGTGCACCTGAGGGGAGAGCCTAGGGAGTAATGCCTTTGCACAAACCCTTTCCTGAGAACGGGTGAAATCCTCAACTTTCCTTTAAGCAATCGCACACCCGAGAACGGAGGTTGCCAGTCCCATGACTGGTTCCATTGCAGAAGACTTCCCCTTAGGGGCGGCTGGAGAGAGGCTCGCACGGCGCCAGAGATGCCGGCCGCCCTACAGCGCTTCTGATGGGCTCTCGGGGCCGAGCGCTTCCCAGCAGACAGGGGAAGAGCACGTCCGCCCCACGACGGCAAGACGGCGATCCCCGACCCACTCGACGGAGCTGGAGGCCTGTCCTTCTCCACCGGGGTCCCCGCGAGCCTGCAGGCTGTTCAACGTCTGGACTGCGGCTGGGTGAGGTCAGGAATTAGAGTTTGGATAAACCACACTCACCCTCGGGACCCACTGGAGTTGTGAGAGGATGAAAAGGTGTTTTGAGCCCCTGAGTTCTCAGTGGCTGTGACACAACAGAGAAAGGGAATATGGGTCCTTGATTAGGTCGGGGAACAAGGTCTAATGCCCAGCGCCGAGGTTCAAGTCCTGCTGTTCCACGGACGAGCCGCTGGAGTTCGGACACATGCGGGCCCTGCTCGGTGCTTCAGGCACGACCTCGTCTGTCGGGCCAGGCAGTGAGTGCACCTGCCTAGATTGCACGGACGAGAGATGCATCCCGACAACCGCTCTGAACATCGGTTTGGAAAAACGCACGCACTTGAGCCCTCACGGGTGACGTGATTCGACCTCGCTCTCTCATGGAGACTTAGGCTAAGTGCTGTGCAAACACTATTTAAAAAAGCTTCCCTGCCTTCTAGTTTATAATGTAGAAGAGATAACACTGAAGCAAATACACAGATGAAAACATAAAACAAATGTGTAAACTTTGTGCAAACATCAGACATAATTAAAGATAACGTTTTTGGTGTGTGTGTTGAGTAGTATTTCTTCAAGTCAGGAGATGAAGAGTGGGTCTCGGTGTTTGTTCAGGGATGATTTAGTGGTTCTGGCCGCCGCCGGCTGGTGGGAGAAGAGGGTCCCGGGGGAGGGAGACAGCCCGTGAGATCTCGGTGCTTCGCCGGACGCAGGGGCTGGTCAGCGATGAGGACGGCGAGCAGCTCCGGGGCAGGCTGTCCCTGTGCGGTGTCAGCGGCAGCGGCCACAGCCTGTCCCTGAGGTTGCGAGTGACGAGTGACGAGGACATGCTGTTGACCGAAGAGGAGAAACAGAGGCCAAGGTCAGACCCCGAGCGGGAGCTGGGGGCTTACTTCCCTCCCGTAGAACCAGCGTTAGCAGGGGCCCTCGCGTGTTCCGAAGCCCTACCGCCACGTTGCCTTCCGAGGATCCCACTCAGCCCTCTCTCGCGGACGCTGCCCCCGGCCTGGAGCCCCACGCGGGAAGAGCGGGATCCTGCCAGCTCGGGAGAACCGTGCATTCCCTTTATCGTTTTTGGTACATTTTTTGTTTGTTTTGTCTTTATAACGAGACGCCTCCTTACTCTACGTGTCTGGGGTGGAAACACTTCTCACGTGAAGGTCCTACACTTGGTGTGCCCACCCGCATCCTGCCGTGTGGGTCGTGGTCTCGTGGGGAGTCAGCTGCCCAGGACAGGTTTCCTGCAGATCTGGAGGGTCTCTGGACACACGTCCTCTCTAAGCAAAGGTTCCTGCGGGCTTGGTTCCTGGGCCCATAAGTTCCCCAAGTTTAGACGCTTACAGTAGGCCAAACCCCAGGTGGGGGGGTCTTTACAGAAGGAATAGAATTCCTCGTAGAATTTATGTCCTTACTCTTTAAGCCCTTTAAAGACAGCAGTAAAAACACTGGCATGTTTTGTTCCGACACCAAACGCACACGGTGGTTGGGCAGATTCCGCACACTCTGGATCTACGGAATCGGAGAATGGAATGTGGCTGGAGACTGGCTGGCCCCAGCGCACGGGGTGGGACACCTGTCCCAGGAGAGTCGGAGAGGCACGTTCTCCGGTCCTTCCCAGACGGACCCGGCGGGAAGTCAGACGCGCGGCAGACGGCTCTGCTGCAGCCAGTGAGCTCAACTCTGGCTCCCGGCGGGAACTGCAAAACCGCTCCTGTGGCGCCTCAGTCCCGAAGAGTTAGGTCAGGGTCTCTGGGTGCGCACAAGGAATTGGCATTTTTAGGAATTCCCAAGTATTCTCTCGAGCATCAAGGGCTGAGTCAGAGCTGAACATTCTTCTCAAGAGGACGTCATCCAGGGGCTCCTGGGGGCTCCGTCGGTGAAGCGCGCCGCACCCGATTTCGGCTCATGCGGGGATCCGAGGGTCGTGGCATCCAGCCCAGCATCGGACTCCGTGCTGCGTGCGGAGCCTGCTGGAGATTCTCTCCCCCTCCCTCCGTCCCTCCCCCTAACGCACTCTTTTTCTCTAAATAAATAATCTTTTTTTTTTTTTAAAAAAAAAAAAGGCCATCCAAACACATACAGTTCCAGCTGTACAACCCCCCGCCCCGCCAATTCCAACTTTTATCCTTAAGGTACGCGTGACTGTGAAGCAGCGTGGAGGGCAGCCCTCAAGGACGTCAAGGCGGAGCTGCACCGGTTTTGCGAAGCAGGAGCGGCCCCACGTACACCCGACGCAGAGGCATTCGACGGCCTGCGATGCCCCTGTGGACGGAGAAGTCAGACAGCAGAATGATGGTGCGTTTTATTCTGCCTTGAGTAGTAGTAGTATACTGCCTTGAGTATAGACAGACATTGGAACAACTGCTTTGGGGAAAATTAATCTGATTAAATAGGAAGAATGCTTCAAACCAGTAGAAATAAAATACCATAGTTTATTTCTTTAACATTTTAATATCAAATAGTATGTTTCAGGTCATTGGAAATGAAGGTTTAACTTATATAAATCATTGAAAACAAGGTAGCGATTTAGGTTTTTGAAAGAAATCATATTTTCACCAAGAAGGAGATGTTACTGTGTGTCCAGCACCACCGATGACTGAGTAAAAATCTCAACAGTTCAGGAGAGCCGGTGTCTACCGCCGCTGTCGCCGGGGGCAGCGACGCTCCGGGTGGACCTCGTCGGACGTGCAGGGAAGGACGCTGGCCGCCGGTCCAGCCTGGCTCTCGAACCTGTGCGGCCCCAGCTCTGGTCCGTGGCCAACAGCACCGGCAGACGAGCGTCACCGGGGAGCTGGGTCGACGCGCCCCCCCGGACGCCCACCGCGGCAGAGCCGCCGTCTCAACGCACCTCCCGAGACCCGCGCACACATCAGCGTTTCCGTGGACGTGTTTGCCTGAAACCACCCCAGGGCTTCTTTCCTGTTTTGTAATAAACACACAAACACACCAGGAAACACAAGGACACTCTTACCACGAAGCATTCCTTCCACTTGCTCGGCACTTTGGGGTAAAGCGACGCGTCTTTCATTACCATGTGTATCAGGGGTATTCGGGGAAAGGAGGCTCAAGCTTGTGCCAGAGGCCGTGGCACGTTTAAAATCCCAGCAAGACTTTCTGATTGTGGCTCAGGATTCATTCACAGCGGCAGGTCCTTCGGGAAAGGTCTTTGTGCCCAGACAGAAGTGACCGAGTCGAGCCCGAGCCGGCGACGGTGGACGAGACGTCCTGGCAGACCGTCAGGTCAGTGGTCGCCCCACCGACTGCCACGGGAAACGCGCGCATTGTCCGTTCGCCCCCGGAACGGACCGTAGTGAAGGGGAGGTGTTTTCTTCCAATGGCTCCTTGCTCGGAAAGTCCCGTAATTTCATGTCGATTACCTGCTGAAACCCTTAATCTGGGCGCATTTTCCTCAGAACTCGAAACTCCAGGCTATTCCCAGACTCGGCGCTTGCGGAAGGACCGCGTTTCCCACCGTCCCCGTCCTCATCGAGGCTTCCACAGGACAGCCGCACCGCGTCGGACGCTGCTCCTCCAGGAAGCCGTTACCCTGTCGATCGCACACCGTAACCTTCTGGGCGATTTGCTGACCACCGCAGGTTAATCATGGGTCTCAATTACTTCTGCTGCTTGAACAAGATTACTTGGCATTTAGAAGATATTTTGTTTCCCGTTCCTGCCTCCCTCCTTCCAGGCCCCAGGTTATTCTTAATTGGGTCTTTCCAGCATCTGGGAGAATTCTGCTCTACTCGATGGCCTCGAGACGGGCTTTCCGCTGCCCACAGAATCCCTCCAGTCTGCCACCAAGCGCTTACCTCCGTCCCGGACACGGGAAACTGGCGGGGAGGCTTCGTGGAGGGAAGCAGGTGCATCACCCCCTCCGGGCTCGAGGGAGAGGGACAGAGACGGGAGAGCTGGGGAGATGGAGGGAGGAGTTCCTGGGTCTCTACGCGGGGCGCTCGTCCTGGGAGGGAGACAGGAAACAGGCGGACAGCGGCCTCCGTGCGTCAGGTGGAAAGGCCGTCAGCCGTCCTCTTGCCTGTGAGTCACGGGGCCGCGGGCCCCCCTGGGCGTGCAGGGATCCCGGCAGCCACTCTGCCAGCACGGTCACCAGAGTGTGACGGGATCCTCAGAAGGCCTGGCCTCCCGTGACGAGCGCAGGTGCCCACGAGTGCCCAGTGCACCTGCGAGCCGGCGCGGAGACATGCAGGCCGCCCGCTTGTGCCCCCTGTCCGAGCGCGGCAGCAGCAGTCACAGGCTTCTGGACCGGCCCGTCGCACACCCTCGAGGCCTGCAAACCAGGCCGTCCATCTCCCCCTGCCAAGGGCTGCCAGACGGAGGGGCCGTTAATGAGGCGGCAGCTCAGAATGTCATTAGGGGCTCGGAGGACGCCGGCGTGGGGCCGCTCAGGTGCTGGGAGCGACCGCCTCTCCCCTGCACTGCGCGGGCTGGGCAGGCAGCTCTCCTTTCCCTGATCCCACCCTCCCCCCCAAAGTGGTATTCAAAGTGGGCGCTTAATGATAATGAATTGAATTGTTCTCCTGGAAAGCGGACTGACTGGCAGACTCGGGAAACCGAGAGATCCCTGATGCTGCCGAGGAAGCAGGAGTAATTGCATCACATCCAGAAAATGAGATCAACATTCATTAACATAACAGTAACGGGCTGTGGTGAACGCGCGGGTGGAGGAGGGCACCCTGGCCTGCGGGCCTGCGGGCCTGGCCCCATGGAGGGGGGGCTGGAGTCCACGCGGCTTTCCTGTGCGGCTCCGGGGGAGGGGGAGGGGCCCTCGGCTTCCCCGACGCTCCCGGCTTCCACCTTTCCTTTTTGCGGTCACCTCTCGGGTGGAGTGACGGCTGACCCCACCCTTCCAGATGGAACACGCCTTTCCGACCGCTATTGTTCAGAATCTGCCCTTCCGGACGCGGTGAAGCGGAGCTGACCGTGCGGCCAAGGCGGAGCTCGCACACTGTCCTGCCATGATTCGAGGGTCCGGGGGCTTCTCGGAGGGACTGAACTCCTACCTCAGCCTCCACAAGCCAAGAGCTCGCATGAGGGGACATGTCAGAAGGTCCTGAATGGACGTGAGGCCCCGGGCTGTGGCGTCCGGGGGTCCCCCGTCTGTCTGAGGACCTCTGCTGGCTGTGCCCGCTGTCCCGTCCTCAGCCTCCCCGGAGCGAGCACACGGCCAGTTACAGCAAATGGCCCGTGGCCGCCGGGGACACAGCGCCTCACCAGGCCGGCACAGGCGCCGGGAGATAGGACGGTGGACACGTGACCTCTGACAGCCAGCCGTCCGGGGGCAGCCGCCGGTCCCGTCAGACCGCACGGGGGTGACGGTTGTGGCTCCCGGCGCGGCCCCGCTCCCTCGTCCGGCTGAGTCCAGGCCCCGACAGGTCGGGTGACGCTGTCCAGCTGGAGGCCAGACAGGCTCCGGGCCCCTCCTGGACTGACCTCCAGATCCTGCCCGGACACCGTCCCACAATCATGCCCTCTGCTCCCCGACACAGACTTCTAATGAGACTGCCGTGTCTCTGCGAAGCGCCCGTCTTTACGTCCCCGCAAAGTCCCCGATCTGTCCCTGAGCCACTTTTGAACGTCACGATGAGCCCCTTCTGCTTCACCCAGCAGGCGTCTGCGCAAGGGCGTTTGTCCCACCCGTGGGGCTGCGACCTTGTCACGTCACGCTGTGGCCATCTCTGCACGGCCTCGGTCCCGACGTTTGGAGCGTCGACTTCTCGCGCACCCCGGCTCCAGGCCCCGCATGCACCAGGCACTGTAGGAAGGACCTCGATCTGTGTCAGGTGCGCTCGCGTCTCTGACCGCTCTGCCGTGCGCGATCCAGCGTTGGTTTTCAGCAACACTTGCTGGGTGCGTGAACGAGCGGCCGCCGCGGAAGAGGGAGACGGATGACGCCGGACGGTGAGTGGGGGTGACGCCCCAGGGAAGGTCTCGGAGCCGCTGGGCATGGGGTGGTGCAGGGGTTCTCGGGTGAACAGCTCCATCTCACACCGCCCTCCTGCTCAGTGCAGCTGTTCCACTGGCTCCTGCCGGCACCAGAGCTCAACCCGGGCCCAGGGTAACAGTCCAAAGCCAAGAGGCAGCGTCTGTCTGGGCTACAAGTTCCTGCCTTTCTGTCCAGCCAGCCGGGTCCTTCCCCGACCTCCTGCCACAGAGGCGCGCAGTCCGACTGTCGCGGGGGTCGGTGTCCCCACTAGCTCCCCCGCGTGGCGGCTTTGCTCTCACGGTTTCGCAGGATCCTATGCCTGTGCTGTTCCACAAGGACCCTCCGCCCGGCCGCTGACAGGTGGAGCCCTGGGGATGTCACAAGACGGTGGGGACGTCACAGGAGGGTGTCCCGGGAGGGTGACAGAGCCCAAGGCTCTGCGGGACAAGCCCAGCCCCTGGGGCAGTGGGGCCAGATGGTGCCCACCGGGATCCTGCTACGGGTTCAGCAGTGGGACTTGTCGTGTCGTCCTCTCCGGCGCTCCTGTGTCCACCCCGCGCCTGCTCAACCTCAGGGATTTGGAGAAGGGCTGGGGCGGCAGGGCTGCCAGGTTCCATACTTAACTGTCCGTTCATATTTTCTCTCAAGCTCTAGGTAGAGGGAGAGCCTCCCGTCTCTGGGCACACGGAAGACACCTTGTGCAGATCCTGGCCATCGCCGCTTCCCCGTGGCCAGCACCTCTGGGTGTTGCTCGCGTCCACCCCCATAGGGCCCCCAGGAAAGCAGAGACGGCGTCGGGCTTCCCCTTGGTCCTCAGGACCTCAGGGAGGACCTCTACTTGAACACGTCTTCCAGAGAAAACCCTCTGCCGTTCTCAGCCGAGGGGCCCCAGCTCCTGGCCAGACAGGCCCCTCCCTCGGCTGGGTTCGTCTCGGCATCGGCTTTGAGCAAAGCAAAGACAACACACGGGGTGGGGGGCACCAGCCGGGGGCCCTACCGATGGCACACAAAGTGCGCTTACTCACGCACTAAGTAAAAACATCAGGCTGGTCATTCCCTTCTGTAACACGTATTAACCCCATAGCACTGCCCGTGAGAGCGCGGACGACCAGGTGAGCGCCACAGCCTCGCCGGCCCGCACCGAACCCGCCGCACCACGAGCACAGAGGAGCGTTTACTGCCCCAGGAGGGGACAAACAGCCCTGCCTGGTGACGGCAATGGCCCCTTAACACACCGTGGACAGTATTCCGTGTGTGGGGGTGGTTCCCCGAGCGAGGGGCTGTTGACGTTTTCGCTTGTGTCTACTGTTGTCACCTGTGCCCGGACATGGCTGCTGTGAGGCTGGGCTGCACCGTGGTCCCCGAGGCAGCGTGCCGCGTGAGCCTCGATAGGAAACCAGGAACATGGGAGAATGTTGCAAACGGCGTGAACGGGTACAGACACACAGACCCAACAAGTTGGGCTGTTTCACGGTGTTCCGAGGGAGACTGTGCTGCCCACCCACCTGCACTATATCTGCAGCAAATTACCTGGGAAACTGGGCACCAAACGTAATGATCATATATCTAAGCCTTACCCTGTTGATGCATAATTTGCTTCCACTATATTCAGTCGTAGGCAGCGATTCATGAATCAGCCTCCAGCCTCAGTTTTCACCGCCGGCCGCCTCCCAAGGTCGGACAGTGCCGTGTGCTCGCTCCAGGCTTGAGGGCCCGCGGCCCGCACCCGCCGCCGCCCACCAGGCTCCCTTCTCTGTGACCGCTGGGCTGTGCGGAGGGTCAGCAGGCAGACCTCCTGGCAGAACTCCCTGGGGCAGGTGGGGGACACCCAGCATGAGCACAAAGGCAGCAGAGCCTAGGAAGAACAGTCAGACAGACGCCATTAGGCTAGAAACTGCGCCAGGACTTAGGGACCAGCTCATGTCTTTAAGAGGTCAGAGGAGGTGCGTGAACTAGAGCCACCAGCATAAAGCCGTCTTTGATCTTTGGGGACCTACTGGCCTGTCCCTTGCCATGTATCAGGTTCTCTGCTGGCTTCGTCAAAGCTGTGGGGCCCCTGGGGGGCCCTTTAAAGCAGGTGTTTACCCCTCACTGTTGTACCTACAGGCGCAGCGAAATTCATGCCCTTAGAAGTCACCGTTCCCTGTCAAGGAAGTAGGAGAGAGCAGCACTTTCCTCGCAATTTATATCAAAAAAGAAAAAAAAAGGGGGGGGAGCTACAAATCCTAGAATAAACAGTCTGTGTGCACAGATTTGCGACCCACAGCCTGCACGGGTGCCCCGGAGCCCGGCAGGAGCTTGGCCTGCGGCTGCGGCAGCCGGTCTGCGGCCGGTGGGCTCAGCGGACCCCACGTACCTCGTCAGACGTGGAGGGCGCGTCTTTCCCCACTACGTGGGCCGTGCCCGTGTCCGCGGAGGCGAGACCCCAGCAGGACTCGGCATCTGTTCGTCAGTCCTGGGAATCAGGCTGACGCCCCTGGCGGAGGAGCCCCCAGACCACAGCCTCAGCCGTGGGGCAGGGGCAGCCACGCCCGTCTGGCCTCGCGGTGAGAAGAGCCCTGGGCACTGGGGCTGGGGCAGCGGCTGGGAGACCCCCGGGACCGGCTGCTCCGAGTGTGGTTTTCAGCAACAAGCAAACCTGTAGTCAAGCGCATGTTACAAAGGTGTGTTTTGGGGGCCCTTTCCCAAATGTTGTTCACACCTCTGTGGGGTTTGTGGTTGGAGAACAGAAGCCGAGGGTCCCTTTCCTCTGCCGCTCCCCGGGCTGCGTTGAACGTTGCTCAGTTCGACTCCAACCGCGGCGGGGAGGAGGCCCGGGGGTGCGGACCCACTTGCCGCAGGAGCTGAGGACACAGTAGGCAGGGGCGGGGGGAGCCGGGGGAAGGGAGGGGACAGACTCCTCTTCAGAGCGACGGTGCTGCCAGTCCTCCACGCTCCAGATGAAGCGCCAGATTCCCCGGATGGAAGGGCAGATGCCGGATTGGCTTTTCCTCCTTGGCTGAAAGGATTGTCAGCGGAAATGGACTCCTAAGTTCACCCTAAAACAAAGTCCCGGGATCCCGTGAACTAACAGCCAGGGGCCCAGAACGCTATCATTACAGCCCTTCCCTTGGCCCCCAGGGTCTTCCTCCTCCACGTAAAGCTGCCGGAGGAGCCCCGCGTGCCAGCCAGCACCCACGCCAGGGCTGTGCCCTCGGAGCCGGCCAGACGCCGGACGCGGGCAGGCCATGTCGGAGTCGGGGCGGGGGGTGGAGCTCCTGCCTGACTCTGGTCTCGGAATCCCAGGGCGCTGGGTCGGAGGGAAGCGGAGGCACCCGCAGAGGCCGAGGCCCCAGGTGCCCTGCAGAGCTGTCCCCGAGAGTCCCACGCGCCCCCCCGAGAAGGATTCGCGGCTGAGCTGCCCGTGTGCTTCAGGCGGGTGAGGAGCTCGATGCCGTGTTTCTCTCTCTTTGGGGTAGATGGGCCGATGGGGGGCCTGAGCAATGGGGCTCGTTTCTCCACCCCCAGGTGCTGCCGGACGGATAACCTGGGGTCCGGCCGGACGATGCCGCGCTCGTCTGCGCTCAGCAACGAGCTCGGAACGCGCGAAAGACAGGGAGGTCTTGAGTGCCGGGACCCTGCGAGAGAAGCCGGCCTGAGAAGCCCCCATGCCGTGCGGGGCCAGCTCTGTGACCTCTCTTGCCACTTGTCTTTCTTCACACCCAAAACGACTGATAAAAACGCTCTCTCAGGTCAAACACAGGTGCGCACGGCCAGCTCTGCCTCCGATCAGGGCGGGGGCGGCCAACGGCCATGGGGTCCTCGAGGCCCCCGCACCGAGAGGTGGGCGTTGCTGTGTTCTCGCCCTCCGGCCCAGGGCTGCTGTGAAAGTCGCCTGACCCGTAGCAGTGGCCGAAGGAAGGGCTGTGTCTCCAGAGGCCGGGCAGCTTTCCCTGGAGGCCACTCCGTGAAGCGCGCAGGCCGGCCTCACGGCCGGGGACAGACAGCTGCATGGCATGCGGTTCCACCGACAGGCAGCTTTGACGGCGGACATCCACAGGCTCTGGGTTCTGGCGGCTGGAAGTCTGAGATGTGGGGTCAGTGGGGTCAGACTGCTGAGGCCCCGTGTCCTGCTGCGGCCTCTTCCCGTGCGCACGGTGACAGAGAGCTCCTGGGTGTCGCCTTCCACTCGTGAGGACATCCGTCCGCCAGGACCAGGCCCTGTTTCTAGGACCTCGTTACCACCCCTACCTCCTGAATAATCCCATCTCCAGACACCGTCACCCCGGAGTCAGGGCTTCAACGGATGGACTTGGGGGCACACGGTTCAGTCCGCAGGGACCCCCTGGCCTGGCCCAGCCTCCCAGCCTTCCCGGTGGAGCCCACGGAGGTCCAGCACCCCCACCCCGACTATGGGTGGCCCACAGACTCAGGAGACTAATAAAACGTGTGCTGGCTTAAGCCTCTGCTCCCAGACCGTGTCCTGCGGCCCAGAGTGAGGGGTTGGGACGCGGTGGCACCCATGAGTCGGTGGCTCTGCGTGTGGGCGAGGCCGCCAGCCTTCTTCAGGAGGAAAACGTGCCCATCTCTGACCAGCAAGGGCCAGACAGGGCAAGTGTGCCCAGAAGTACCACTTTCCTCAGGCCCACGTGCGGGCAGCGAGGTCACGGCCCCTCCTTGCACGGCGTCTGTGGCAGGAGGCCCGATGTGCACTCGGGACGTCCACTTCTCACCCTGCTGTGGCTCACGCTGGCTCCCTCGCGTCGGCTGCAACCTGGCGGGGTGCGTCAGGCACCCAGGGCTGGTGGCCCCAGAGCTTCTGCGGGGGGGGAAGCATGTGGACTACCCAGCCGACCCCCGACTGCCTGGAAGGGCCCATCGTGGCCTGGCCTTCATCCCTCCTCCTGGAGTGCTTCCTTCCTGGTCCGGCCCGATTTCCACTCGTTTCTGTTCTGCGAGCCCATCCGCGTGTCAGTGGGGGCCAGGAACTCCCCTGCGCAAGGTGTACAGGGACCGCACGCCCGCCGCTCCTGTGGGAGGAGCTTTCCCAGCAGCCTGGGCTCAGACCTGACCCCACCTTGAGGGTCACCCCACCGCGGGTTCCAGCCCAGAGCCCGTCCGGCCGGCCCGTCACACTGCCCGAGCTCAGGCAGGTCACCCCAGCGCGGGACCCCCCACCTCTTCCCTCTGTCTCCAACTGCGGGTGGTTCGCGGGGGCCCAGGCACCCGTGTCACGGACGGGGAGGGATGTGCTGGCCGCACGGAGGCTCTCCTCCATGCCCTCTGGGCCCCCAGAGCTGTAAGCGGCCGGCGGCACGCGCAGAGCCGTGAGCACCCCCGCCCGAAGCACCGGCACAAGGTCCCGTGGGCATCCGTGTGCGAGGACGTGCAGTTGCCGTCCCACAGACCCCGAGGAGGCAGGAGCTCCTCAGCTGGGAAAGGGGCTGGGGTCCCCATCAGACTCGCTCAGCAGCCCGGGCTCCAAGCGCAACACCGTGGAGGCGGAGGAAAACACAGCTGGGGGTGATTCCGCATAACAAACAACCCACCCCCCGACTCAGTGTTTCATGGACAGTAGCCCCAGGGTCTCTGTGTGCAGCAGACTTTCCCTGAGAACATGGGATGACATGCAGCCAACCTCAGTGCCGGGATCTGCACTCCGGGGCGTCTCCAGCGTGGCTCGTGGGGGTAAGGCACAACCTTGGAGGACGAAAGGGGACCAGCCTTAGTTGACTGCTAACTCACCCTGCGCCCTTCCCGGCCTGATGTCAAGACTGGATGTTGCCGCTCTGGAGTCGGGATCCGTGATCCCGGGCCCTTGCCCACATCCCAGGCTGTCTGTGAGACGGGGTGGAAGCACCTGGTGGCCGTGTGCGGCGCCTTTGGGAGAACTGGTCGCCTTCTCTCAGCGGCGGGAGAGGGCAGACCCAGCGCCCGGCCTCCGTGAAGGTCACCCGTGAGTGACCACCTGTGGTGCTCCGTGAGAAGAAGCCGAGCGCCGCAGGCCCACAGGGGACGGGCTGCGGAGGCCAAGAGAGCAGACCGCGTCCCCCTCCTGCTGCAGCCCCTTCGGCTCCCAGCAGACGCTACTCTGGGAGCCCCGGTCGCGGCCCGTGAGGGCAGCCGGTCCCCCCTGCGCAAGTGTTGTGGCCGGAGGAGCTCCGCGGACTGGCAGAGGACGGATGCCTCCGGCTCGGCGGGCAGGTGCCTCCGCCCGCGTGAAGGTCACCCGCTCTCAGCCCTGCCGCTCTTCCAGCTGTTGCTGGGGCTGGAACATCTGGCCGCCAGGCACACGCGGCTCCCACCATCCATTGTTCTGCAGGCGGCCGCTGGGGCCGGCAGGAGGGGACATGTGCTGGGCGGGGTGGGGGACACGGAGGGCAGCGCTGAGCAATCACCAACGGCCGCTCAGCTGACAGTGCGCTCCGCGGTCAAGGTGAGAGGCCGTGAAGCCCAGCAGGCCAGGGCGCCCGCGCGTCACGTGCCGAGGACGGGCCCTGCTTTTCTCTGGGTTCGTCGTCTCTCTGAAGCCTCCTCCTCGGAGCGTGCCCTCCGGCACCACAGCGAGGCGGCGGGGGCAGACCCCGCGGCGGGGGCAGACCCCGCGGCTGGGGCCCCGAGAGCGCAGCCCGGCCTGGACGGAACGGGAGCCAGCGGCATCTGCCGGCTCACGGTGGGGGCCGCGCCAGCCCCCATCACTCCCCCCCTCCCGTCTGCCCGCCGCTGCGCCCCTGTCACGTGTGCCAAGCCCGGGCGGCAGCTGCCCAGCGTGGGGCCCCGGCTGCTCTGCTCGCAGCGAAGCTGGCCGGCCTGTCGGGCCTGCTGCCGGCGTCTGTCTGTCTGTCTGCCGCGTCCCACGGCCGACCTGGCCGAGCGCCGCCCGGGCCGGTATCTGGGGCAACATCTGTGTTGTCTGCTCACCCGTCAGCACGTCCGCGCGGTGGTGAAGCCATCGCTCCGCAGCCGTCCCCACACTCACGATTAAAGACCCTCCTGTCCCCGGGGGCGTGTTCTGGGGGGACTTTTCCGAACCCCCATGATCAGTCCGCGCTGTTGGACACGATACTCCATCAACCCTTAATTGCTTACCGTGTCCTGGCTCTCGGCACCTTGTATTTTCTGGTTCTTTCTGCTCCGAAGTCCGAGGGTCAATCTGATTTTAATTAGCGCGGCCACAGCGAGCGGCCACGCTTCCCTCTGAGCCAGGATGGCACGTGGGGAGGAGCGGGAGGACCCAGGGACCCGATGCCCGCCGTCCTTCCATTTCTGACCTTGCAATGGGGGGGCCCGAGTGGGGACTGACAGACTCTGGGGCATGTGAGGGGCTTCCAGAATGGGACGGTAACCCCGAAGCTCCCCGTCTGGGGCTGAGATTTGCAGACTGAATGCTTTTGTGGGACAAGAACGGCTGCTTGACAATTAGCCAAAAGTTTCCTTTTCAACTTCCCAGACTGAAATGACCAGTAACACATCCCTTTGGAAAGGGGAATCTGAAAGTAAATTACCCGGTCTACACCTGCACGGGGTCTTCCGACTCTTCCCAGAAGCTGTGTCCTGGGGGGCAGGCTGACACCGTGCCCTGGACCTCTGGCTTCTTGCAGCCTGTAAAGCTGTTCAGGAGGCAGGGAAAGGAACCCCCGGGGGAGAATTCCAGGACCAGCGGGAAGGGCCTCACCTTTCCCCTCCCCCGACTCGGGCTGCCTTACCACAAACACTAAGGGTCATCCTCTGCACCCCAAATGCCATGAGGACCCCAGGGTCACTTCTGTGGGGAGATGGACACGTGGTTTCTGGCCACATGTGCCCCGTCTGGTGGAGAAGGGCTCAAGGCCCTCCCGCTCTGGGGAAGAAGGCAGAAGCGCACTCGGGGACGCCGAGGGGCCAGAGCTGTCTCAGCAGCAAACTCGAGGCTTCCAGATGCTTTGTTTACAGGGTACCTGTGACGCCAAGCTCCGCTGTCCGAGCCCGGGAGACCCAGTGAGGGTGGACGCAGCCTGCGGGAGGAGCCGCAGGTCAAACCCTCTGAGCTCTCAGGGGAAGGAACCCCGGGCCTGCGGGGCTGGGAGGCCTTCGCTCTCCAGGGCAAACAAGCCCTCCCGGCGTGTCTGGATGTCCGGGCTCCCTCAGTACTCACGCGCCCGAGGACGTCCCGCAGACGAGGCTCCAAATGGCCACGGTCTCACGGTCCCTTGCAAAGTGTGCTCACCGCCCCTCGCCGTTTTCTAGATTTATTTATGCATTTGAGAGACAGAGAGCGAGAGAGGAGCCGGTGGGGAGAGGGGCAGAGGGAGAGGAGCAGGCAGACTTGCTCTGAGCGCAGAGCCTGACGCGGGCCCAGCCCACGGCCCCACGATCACGACCTGAGCCGAAACCGGGAGTCAGACGCGCACCCGCCTGAGCCCCCGGCCCCGCACCCCTCGTCTTTGAACCCAGTGCGTCTGGGAGCTTTATCTGAACTCTGGCCATTAGAAACATGAAAATACTCCCGTTTCCCCTACAACGTGTCCGAGTTGCACAGTCCGTGCGCCTCGTGAGGAAGGTGCACGCTGGGCCCTTCCCCGCCTGTGCCCAGAGAGAGGTGCGGAGCCGCGGTCTCCGGAGTCGGCTCTCCCGGGGCTTCCCGCCTCACCGCACGCACAACCGCTCCGAGACCAGGCCCTCCACATGCGGGAGCCTTTGCCACATTACCCAGGGGTGGCCGGCGCTCCTGACCTACCGTCCTGCCTTCTGGCCTGGGGCTTCGGCTCAAAGACAAACCTAAAAACTCCATCAGCTCTTCCTAGAGGGCCTGAGGGTCGCCGCCGGCCCTGCAGTCAGGGCCCCGTTTCCTGCAAGGAGGAGGGCCCGCTGCAGCTGGGTCAGGAACTGCTTCCATAAAGGTCCCCAATGTCCCCTGGTCGGAGCACACTCCCCGAACGCTGCCCCAACCAGGCGCTCTGCTCCTTCAATCTCACAGCTGCAGAAGCCGGGGCGGACGGGCCACGGAAGCCCACGGAAGCCCACGGAAGCCCACAGGCTCAGAACAGAGAAGGCCCCCAGGGAGAAAGGCAGGAGCTCTCAGAACTCAGAGCCCTTATCCAGGGGCTTTTGTAAACACACGTGTCCCGCAGCTGTTTCTTAAGGCAGATTCCAAAAGCAGAACTTACTGGACGCCTGGGGGGCTCCGTCGGTGAAGCAACTGCCTTCGGCTCAGGTCATGGTCCAGAGTTGGCGGATCGAGCCCCGCTTGGGGCGCCCGGCTCAGCGCGGAGTCTGTTTCTCCCTCTGACCCCCCCCTCGTGCTCTCTCTCTCTCACGCTCTCTCAAAACTTAAAAAAAAAAAAAAACCCTCAGAAGTGGAATTTACCGTTGCTTCATCAAGTCACACCTTGTTCTTGTGAAGTGACTCTCTACACGGCGTCGTGTTGAAGGGAACAGAGACGGGTGGCCGCGGCGAAGGAAACTTCCTGGGAACGCGTCTTCTACCGTTGCACAGCGGGTTACAGACACTGGAGCTGAACGACGGTCCTGTCGCCTCTTTCAGCACCGGTCCCAGCGCGTCACGGGGCGCGAGGACTTGCGGGCCGGGAGCCTCGCGAGCCGCGTCTCCCTCTGGTTCTGGGGAGCGGTTCTCGGAAGCGGCAGGTGGTGTGCGTGGACGGAACGTGGGGTTCTGACTCGGCCGCAAGCCCCTGCCAGTGTCCGGAGTCGCCGCAGGTAGGGCAGCCTCTCTGATGCCGTTCCCCGTCCCCACGAAGCAAACGGTGCTCCTGGAGAGAGGGCGTCCACGCAAATGCTGCTCAGCTCCGATCGCATGTTAATCCCGTGACCTGGGAATGTCCCCCCCCCTCCCCGTTTTCCTGGTGCATCACGGCTCTTCCCTTCTTCAGACTCTGCGACGGAACGGCGATCCAGTCCATCCATGAGGCGGATGCTCGGCGGCTTCCGGCTGGGCCACCTGGGATCAGTCCTTGTCCTCCCCAGGCCTCAGGCTGCTCCTACCTAAAGGATGATGGGGAAGACCATGTCCCAGGGACGCGACCCTGTGGATGCAGCTCAGGGCTTGCAGGGGCTTTGCAGAGCGAGGGTTTAGTGGCCACTGGTAAGCGGATTCGTGACGCAGTCCGATGAGAACAGTGTCCGGCAGCTGCAGCCAGTTTGTCAACAGAGGGGCAGTTGTAAGAGCAAACCGTCGTGTGGTAGCGGCAGAAACAGGCTTCAGAGCAGTCCTTAGAGCCTTGTCATTCCGTCCTAAGAAGCTGGGTGGGATTCCCAAGCTGGGTGACCAGAAGTCTCACTCCTCCGATGAGACCTGAGCAAGTCGGCAACTGTCTCCTTCCCACTCTGGGCCATGTCCCAGCGCGTGTGGCTCTGTGTCTCCAGAACGCGGTTAGCCCAGGTGCTCTGGACCCAGAACCTCTCTCCCACGCAGCCCAGTCGATCCCTGGGGCTTGGGATCAGCCCAGCAGCCCTTCCTAGAACAGGTGTACCCGCCCGGCGGCCACACCAGGAGCACAGAGCCACCAAGCTGGAGGTCTTTGGAGGTGGGGGTGGGGGTTCCCTGAGCTGCCTTCCGAGAAAGGAGCCCTGGTCCTTCACATCAGCTCTTCTCTCACAGAGGTCCACTATGACCCTCAGCAGCCAGGAGCCAAAGGAGACCCTCAGGCTTTGTCTTTGCCTGACCCCCGCCTCCTCCCGTGCTCCCGGGTGCTCGCACGTACCGCCCACCCACGCTGCAGGAGAGCACACGGGCCTCCACCCTCCCCGGACGGCCTCGTCTGTCTCAACTCCACCCCAGGGCCTGGGATGGGGCCAGCGCGGGGACTTCTGGATGCCTCTCCCTGCCGGCAGAGGCTCATTGAACTTGCTCTCCGTCGACTCCCCGCCTGCTGACAAGAGGCCCTGCCGTCGGGAGAAAATGGCAGGCGTCCGCGCTTCCACGTCCGCCTCGTGGCTCTCGGATCCGTGGTCTCCCCCGGCTCTCCCACAGATGCTGGCTCCTCCCCAGCAGGGATGGGGCTCATTCTTCCCCTGCTTTCCCAAGGCACCAAGCCGGCTCTGACTTGCCCCAGGAAAACGCGTGTGGCGCTGTCCCGTTGCTGCACCGCAGCCCGTGGATGCCGCGGACACGTGTGTTGCTTCCCTCCACGGACGCTTCACGTTTCGGTTTTATGTGCAGTTACCTAGATCGGGGGTTTCCAGGGACCCTCCTGTGACATTACCTCTTGACACTGGTACCACTTTCTGAAACTCCGTTTTCGTTCAGAGGGCAGGCTCCTCCAGGTGGGACCCGACGTACCATGGGGCGCGTCCGCTCAGGCACCATCTCTACGTGGTGAAGGTGCCTGGGAACTCACACTCCAGCAAAGCCTTCCTCCTTGGTGCGCAGCGAGGTGTTGTTAGAAAACAAAAAATTCTAACTTGGTGCCTTAAAATGATGACTGTAACTAGCTCTTAGAAGAACCTGACATCGTCCCCAGGACCCATTCCTGAAAGCTCAGAGCGGCAACAAGGCAGTCATGTAGTGTCAATGTGATTTTTTTTTTTAAGATTTTATTTATTTATTTGACAGAGATCACAAGTAGGCAGAGAGGCAGGCAGAGAGAGAGGAGGAAGCAGGTTCCCCGCCGAGCAGAGAGCCCGATGCGGGACTTGATCCCAGGACCCTGAGATCATGACCTGAGCCGAAGGCAGAGGCCCAACCCACGGACCCACCCAGGTGCCCCTACGTGATTCTGAGAATCTCTGAGACGCTCCCCATAAATGACATGGGTGGCCCTAGAGGGCGTCCTGGGAGGGGAAGTGAGTCGGGCTGAGAAAGACAAATGCCGCCCGATCCCGTTCACACACGGACCACGGCTGCCAGAGGCAGAGGGGTCGAGGGACGAGCAAGGTCACCTATTCGCCCATGAAGGGGCGCAGAGGGACACACCTCCAGACGTACGACAGCCCCGTGACGAGGGTGAGAGGTGCCTCGTGGGGAGTCCGTCAGCCGTTCCGACTGTGAACGGTGACGGGGTGACGGGACTCGCCACGGTGACCCCTTCGGAGCGTATGAACGTCGGATCACCACGTCGTGCACCTGGAAGGGAGATGATATTGTTTGTGGAGCGATATTTCAGGGAGAGCACAGTGGCCAGCGCTGTCGCCGACCTCCACAAGCGGGGTCTGGGCTCGGCGGAGACGCACTCAGCCTCGTCCCGCCCTGATGGCGCCGCCCGCGTTGGCAAAGTCACCGGACGAGGGCAACACCCACAGATAATGGCTTCAACCTGCCACCACGGAGGCCTTTTCTCCAGACTTGGGCACTTTTAGACTAAAAGCTTCCGAGTCAGCCCAGAGCTCTGTTTCCCAATGTTTGCGGGGGACCCTTCGCTCGGGCACTGTGTTCTAAGCATGCGTTTGCCCACAGAGGCTCTGTTCACACGGATCTCCCCCAGCTTCGGGGACACACGGATAATTAGGAATGTGCGCTCAGAACGTATGGAAGATACGAATCCGTTGTTCTGCCCCAGCCTTGTTTACTGGGATACACGTTCTTAGACTCTTTCTCTTTTAGGGACTGGGAGAATCCCGTGCTCACTGTGCCCTGATTGTGTATTTTTGGACATAAGTTATTTATTGGCTAAATGGTTCATTATAAAACCTGCCAGATTCATCTGTTTAAATAGTGGTTTTTGTCTTGTATCACGTTCAGATATTAGCTAGACTGTGCTGCATCTGCGTTATCTTTATTACCAGGTCTCAGCTCATCCAGCTCGTCGGACAGAAATGAGACCCGGCATTTCTGAGTCACAGTGTGTGTCCCAGCGTCCCTGCCGCTGACGTGCCACGTCAACGGGCACTCTCTTTCCCAAGTCCCTTCGACCGGGATCGTGTCTTTGCTGTACGCCTGCAGGGGAACTGAGCCTCGTCCCTGGCACTCAGCTGGGGGAAGAAAATGTACTGAATGAGAGCAAAGTCCGGTGTATATTAAAGCTTGATCCGAGCGGTTGAATCATTGGCTTTTAAAATGCGTATAAGCACAACAGAGGGGTCGTCCTCGTTCTAAGGAACGGTTAGACTTGCTGAGGAATTACGTAACCAAGCATGGTAGGGACAGGTTCTGAGTGTCAACTATCTGTGTGTCAGTTTTAACGCGTAGACACAGACGTGCGTATTCATACGTGTTCACACGTCAATAGGAAGATGGTCTACACGATTGGCTCCAATTCAACCTGCAAAAGGCGTATTTTAATCATTTTTAGGTTTTCTGACTCATTTGTAAATGTGGCTGGAATGCGAGGGCGTGTGTGATGATGGTGACCAGGACGGCTGACCCTGCTGTCCCCCGTGGTCACATACACGTCCATCGCCCGGGGTGTCTGTTGCATGATGGACTGTGCAGAGGGGTCCGGCTGGGGTGGACGAGGCTGCTGCATGGCCTGTTCCCCGGCCTGTTCCTGACTCGCAGGCAGCTGAGCAGAGCACAGAAACTGCGCCGGGAAGCTCGAGAGGCCACCGGACTTCCTGACCCGAGCAGTTCAGGGTAGGTCGTTGGTGGCCTTCGGGACTCTGGTTCTCCCAGGCCCGCTTGTGTGTTTCGGCGGTGTCCCCAGCCGCATGCAGCCGCAGAGCCACGGCGGGAGAGATGCTCTCTTCTCAGCAGGCTTCCTGCCCAGAGAAGTTGCAGCACGTGAGTGACCCTGTGTGGCCCCCGGTCCTGCCCAGTCGAGCGCAGTCTCCGGACACAGAACGATGGCCCACACCAGCACTGCCTGTTGGCAGAGGCAGAGCCGCCGAGATGAGGCCGCGGCCCCTCCTGAGTCTCGGGAGACAGCAAGACACCGCTGGGTCGGTCTGCTTCTCGAGTTAATGCCCGTCCTTGCGAACACTTCCCGACTGGTGACACGGTTGTGTTGGTGAAGGTGAACCTGAGAACCTTGACTTCCGGCCCTGATGAACCATCTTGGCTGCGGTGAGCAGGGTGCAGGGGCATTTCCCGGCACGGCCCATCCTGGGGGATGCACCGGTCATCCTCAGACCCGGGCCATTTTCACGGCAGCTTGTACGGTACAAGCCGCGAAGGCCCGGGAGCCTACCCACACGGTCGCGGCTGCACGGGTCACGCCGAAAAACTTCGTTACTGGGAGGACATGTCACAGTGAGTCACTTAAGGATGTAAACAGCCCCAGCAACAGAAGCGAGCAGGCGTCCGGCCATCTGTTCCGAGGGGTGGTCTGTGTTCTCACCGTGGGCGCTGATTTCGGCTCCCCACACCAGATGAGAACCAGAGTCGCCCCCGATCAGCTGACTGTCCCCCAGTGGCCCAAGTCAGGATGCCAACAGCTGGCTCTGCCTGCCACGGGGCCCCGGGCTCCGGCTCAGCGGGAGGGGCGGTGGTGGCAGCTGGCGCGGCCGGGTCCCTCTCCCGTCCCCACCTGGCTGTCCGCTGCAGACGTGAGGGGGGCTGGCTCCTCGCTCCCGGCAGGGGCCTGGGTGTGCAGTGACGCACTTGCGTCCTCTGGTCCCCACATTCCCACATCGAGCCCACAGCTGACCCTGGGGTCACCCGGCCAGAACCAGGCGTGGAAGGCTTTCTGAGACTGTGAAACAATCCTGTCTTCACGTCACCTGTGCGACTGTCGGAGAATATATTCCATCTGACCCGGGAGCTCATTCTGAGGTCCTCGTTTTACATTCTAGGCTGTGCAGAACTACCCCGAAATTCTGGAAAGGGAAACCCCCATCCCTGCCACCCACAGCCACGAATGGAATCAGCAAAGTCTCCAAAGAATCAAATCAATCTCAAAGACTAGTTCATGTGACTGTGTCAGTAAATTAAGAAACTGGGCCATTCAGCCCTGGAGAGCCCGCCCTGCGCGTAATAATTTGGAATTCAGCTTCCAGCAAATTTCATCAACTGGCTTTGATTCTGGAGTTCAGCCCCCCAGTGGGTTCTAACAGTGCGAGGGGATTACACACCCCAAACGCCGCAACGCCACCAGGCCCATCCGGCTTCTCTGGAGTTAAAGCCTTAGCATCTCAGTGATCTCAAGGATAAAGTTATCACGAGTGTGAACATCCTTTCTGGATACAAGATCAAAAACTCTGCACATTCAGCTCAGCTCCCGGTGGATCCCAGGCCTGCCGTCCGGTCCCCCTGCACCGCCAGCACGGCAGCCTCCCCTCTGCAGCCGCTCCCACCGAAAAGGCTGTTCTCGACGCACAAGGCAGACTGATAAAGACGCCCTCCGCTGAGCCACTCGCCCTCTGCCCGAGATGGTCCCGTGACCGCCAGCCCACAGGACTAGACACTTGGGTCCTCCCAGTCGCCCTCAAGCCCTGCCTGGGCTGGCACCTGCCAGCTCCCATGCCCCTGTGGCTCGCCCTCACTCCCCCTGCTGAGCCACAGAAGCCTCTCCCTGCTCCTCAAAACACAGCAGTCGCCCCCTGCCTCAGGGCCTTTGCACTTGCTGCTACCTCCACCAGGAAGCTCGCTCCTGGCGTATCTTCTGGTCTGCTTCTGCACTTTCTGCAGAGTGGTCCTCACATGCCATCTTGCTTTTCTGGACTCTGTCTCTTCTTACCGTCCTGCCTCCACCTGCCTGATCCTCTCTCTGCCTTCTCCAGCTCCAGGTTTTTCTGTTCCTTCTGTCTGCTGCTCCCCTTAGAACGTCGGTTATGTAAGGACAGGCCGTGTGGTTCACTTTGTAGACCGAGCGCCTAGGTGGGCCACACAAGACTCCCCCCACCAAATTCCTGAGCCGCCCCCTGGTGGAAGGGAGCCCTGCCACCTGACCTCAGCCCGTCTTCACAGAGAAGTTCCTCAGCCTCCACCAGTGTGTGGCCTTGGGGACCGAGTTTCACAACAGCCACTTCCTCAGGTGGGGGCCCAGGCCTGGCTCTTACATCTCTAGTCTTGGTGGCCGAGTGGTTAGGTAGCCTTATCAGTTGGAAAGTTCACCGGCAACCTGAGACTCAGTATGCAAATTGCACCCATCCCTCCTTTAGTAGGTCCCACGGAGGTCACTGTGTGTCGGTGCTCCGTCAGATGAAGCTGTGGCGGGTGCAGACTCTGTTATCGTCTGTGTGACTTGATGGCGTTAAGTGGAGTTCACTGTCAGCATGTTGACGTGATTTTCCACTTGTGATCTTCTCTACTTATTAATCGTTTATTAATAACTATTCTTGCATTTGTGTTGTGCACTGTATGTTGATTATTTTTTAAATTTTACCAATACTATTTGATTTCATCTTCCTGAGAACCTGGTGGAATTTCAGTGCAGACCTAAGGCTTCGGGAGGCAGAGGAAGCGTGGACATCCTCGTGGAGGGCAAAGGTGTCCCCGCGCGGCAGCGCCGTGCACATGCCAGGCCCAGTGGAGGCACTGGGCCAAAGCTGGGAGCCTTGGAGCACACCGTCCCCGCAGTTGACTGTGAGGTGTGGTTCTGGGCTCAGAGGTGGCAAGAACTGGTATGGAAGGTTAGGCTGGTGGAGGTGCTTCCCAGGAGTCCCTGGGAGCCCTGGGGTGTGAGGCAGGGGGCTACCCTGGGGGTCTCCTGGCCATAAGACGCAATTCCCCAACCAGCAGCCTGTGGTGTCACCCCTGAGACAAAGCCGGCACCAGACACCCATTGTCTCCTGGCCAGTGGGCACTGTCTAAGAGCAAGAGAGACACAGACATGCAGGTGTCAGCAAGGGGGACAGGGTGGGGGTCTCAGTGAGTGGGGTGGGTCTCAGCTGGTCCTGGGGTACATGGCCCTACAGGAGGGGACCTGAGCAAGGAGATGCTTCGGGCTGGGGGCCACGGATGTGGGAGGGAGGGTGACTGAGGTGGAGGGGGAAGTGGAGAGAACCGTGGGCCTGGGTCTGGGGGGACCCCACTGTGGGGGCCACTCCCCTGCGGAGGGGCCTGCCTGGTGGGGGGTCAGGGGAGGGTGCCCTCCCCGCAGGGATACTGCAGGGCGGCTGTGGGCAGGGGCACAGAAGGCTGCTTTCAGCTTGATGCGCATGTTCTGCTCTGACAGCACCTGCTGCGTGTCGGGACCCTGGGGCATCAGAGGGAGCACACGCTGTGGCCTGGGCTATCCCAGAATCATTCTTGAAACCTTGTACTGGTTTTATCAGAAGAACACATGTCCGCACGTGAAGTCAGATATTGACCAAGCCAGAGTTGATGAAAAAGGGCCCGAGCCGTCTTCTGTCGGTCCCCAGCTGGGCTGCCGCCCCTCCTTTCCTAGACGCCACCCCCAGGAAGTGGCTCCCAAGCCAGAGGGACAGTCAGGGCCCCGGGGAGGCCATCAAACACAGACTGCGGCCCCCAGGCTGTGGATTCAGAAGGTCTGGGTGGCCTGGTCCCACGTGACCCCATGCTGGGTCCTCGTGGTCACGAGCCATACTCCAAGGGGCCTCCCTCACCTGCTACAGTGAACGCTCCTTGTTTGTTTCAGTTTTATTGAGTTCAGACATTCTCTGTTGTGTCCCTTGCCCTTTTAGACTCCCTGTCGCCAGACACCCACACTTCTATACCCATCGCCGCCGTGCAACATGCCCCAGTTTGGAAAACTGACGCTGAGGCTCTGGACTGACCAAGGCTCTCTGCTCCCTGCCTGCACGCACACTCTCACACACACGCACAAACACACACACACGCACATGCGTGTGCACGACAGAGGCACATGTAACTTGGAGAAGGGCTAATAACTGGTTTTTCAGCATTTCACTCTGTCCGCAGAAACTGTACAATTCTCAATAGGGTCAACGCATCTCATTTCTTCTCTTGTTTCCCTTCCCTTCTTTCACCTGACAGGCTCCAGTGACTGCCGACCCAGAGCTGTGTACACAGCCGCTGACCCTCTCTGCTCTCTGGCTGGGGCCTCTCCGGGCCCCTGTCCTGGGTTCTAATCTCAGAGCTGACCCCTTCCTCTTTCTGAGTTAATTCTCATGTTCCCGGGAATGTGTCTTCAGTGGCTCTCTGGAAAGGAGGATTTTGGAGCCCGGATGCCTGGGGCTGTCTTTGCCCCTACCCCACAGCTGGGGGTCTGGCAGCAGGAAGAACTTCCAGCCTTTCCTGCGTCCCCATTCTCACTGTTGCCGGACCTTAATGGCACAACCGACTCTGCTCTCTCTGTGAGTCGTAAGGTCTCTTCTTGCCCAGATGATCTGGACTTTCAGGAGGACATGATAGGCAGAGGTATACATGTGCAGGGCCTTCCTTTTCCCCACAGGTGACCTGTCATGGCTCAAGTGGCTACAGCAAAGGCCACAGACCAGGCCAGGGGTGGGGGGGCCGTCAAGAGCTGAAATGTATTTCTGGCTGGTCTGGTGCTGGAGGTCCCAGATCAGGGAGCCAGCCGGGCAGGTCCTGGAAGGGCCTCTTCTTAGTGTAGACGGCAACTTCTCCCTGTGTCCTCTCACCTGGCAGGGGGCTGACGGGGCTCCAATCTCATTATGGGGTCCCCACCATAGGAACCCAATTTCCCCCCAAGACCCCACCCTCCTACCATAGTCCCCTCGGGCACTGGATTTCAACATATGCCTTTGGGAGACGAACACTCAGACCAGGGCATGAGTCCTTCAGCATCCAGGGAGGGATAGGGACTGTCCTTCCAATGACATCATGACCTGTATAAGCAGATGGCTGCTGACGTAGGGCGACAGACCCCAGCATTGAGAGCAACCTGGACGGGGACCCTCAGGCTCCCTCAGGGGGACCCAAGCTGCCCAGCACTCACCTGCAGAGGTCATCCTGGAAGGAGGGAATAGGAGTCCTGGGTAGAACAGGGCTGGGGAAACAATAAAGCTGTTTTCTGCCTGCACCCACCTGTTTATTCAATAACGCTGTACTTCATAGGGAACCCTCGTCTCCTTGGGTGGACCTGGTGACCCTGGACCAGAGCCTCTCCTGGTGGCCCTGTGTGGCTGGGAGGGGCCCTTCTATGGACATCGCCCCCTGACGCCCAGCCAACGTGCCAGCCCTCCGATGCCAGGTCTTGCCTGGGTCTCCGTGGTCTATGCCCAACACCACCACATGGCAGCAGCCCACTGCTCCGAAATGGGGCTGGCAGCCCTCGTTTGCGACGACCCACTCTCTCAACTGCCTGCCTTTCCATTCCAGCCGCCTCCACCTTTCACCAGCCGCCTGGAGTCTTGGCATGTTGTTGAGACTAACACAGGCGTTCACCACACTCTGGTTCTCTAGAATCTTACGGTACTTTTTCAATTAAAGAAAAAATTTGACTGAAAGAAGGAAAAAGAAGCTGATGTCCCTCTGTACTGACCTGAGAGTCATCCATAATGTCACGTAAAACAAAGCAGCTTCCAGTGTGTGAAGTACGGGCGCAGTGAGGTCTCAGCGAGCGTCTCTCTGCACGAGGAAGGAAGCATAAGTACTTGTGGGTTTAGGACAAAAACCCAGGGCCGTAACCAGGGTGAACTAAAGATCAAAGAGGCTGGGGGAGACAACGTGCACCCAACGCTGTGGCTCCATCATGGGGGCAAAACTGCTGGGGGGCGGCGCTGTGTGGTAGACTCAATGGGTCCTGCACAAAGTCTGTGGAGAGGGACCCTGGGAACATGCCTGGCCCTCCGCAGGTAGGGGGCTGAGCCGTCAGCGCACCCCGGAGCCGCTAGAGCCACATGAGCCGTCCCCAAAAGCACCTCATGTCGCATTTTCTGCTTGGTCTTTGGCTGCTAACACGGCTTCCTGACTTCTGTGCTCTCTGGAGCCGCTGGACGCTGCCCGCGCTGCGGTGTCCCCAGTCCCCCGCAGCGATGATCCCAGAGCACGTGCCGTCCACCCTGCCCCCGCCCCGCCGTGATGGGCTGACACCAGAAAGCAAGTGGAGTTTCTTAAAGCAACTTGAGTTTTGACTCCTTGTAGGTAGAGACCTCAGTACAGTGAGTTAGGGTCCCAGTCGTTCTCTCAAGGTCCAAAGAAGATGAGGTTTGACCTTTTACTTTTCCCTTTTGAAAGTTGTTTCTAGTTCATCTTTATGAGGGCAGAGCTCCCATTTTAACCACAAAATTAACAATAGGTCCTTTGTGTGCATGGGACGGATAGGACAAATGAGCACGTGACCCCCTGGCTTCGGGCGACCGGGACCAGGTGGGCGCCGGCTGCCGGTAGGACACACCCACTCCGCGTCTCGCCGTCCATTCCGTTTCGTGGCTAGCTGCCGCGCACACTGACTTTTCATAAAACTCGCAGAATACTGAAAGACGCATGCGTACTTTATTGAGTTGACACTTTGCAAAGAAAAGTTCACATCAAGGAAGCCAGAATAGAAATACTGCGGGTGACGACCCGGTGGCGGGGTCGGTGGGCGGGGAGCGGGGGTGTTGGAGGCGGGGGAAGGGTGAGCTGGGGCGCCTCCTCCCGGATCCGACCACCCCGGTTCCTGAACCAGAGGCAGCAGTGCACACCACGGCTTTTCTTCGCTCTCGGGGAGACCCCCGCTTCCCGGCTGCAGTCCGGTGTCTGACCCCAGCGCCCGCGCCCGGCGAGCGTGCAGCGCGGCTGCACCTGTGCTTGGATGGGGCGCTCCTCCCTGAGCCCAGAGGGGGACGGAGCGGCCATGGATGGTGCCTCGAGGCCCGCGTCCTCCGGTGTGAACTGCAGTCTATGATCTGTCTTTAGAAATTATCCTGGGACGAGGGTCCCCAGAAGAAAGGTGCCCGAGCGTGAAGCTGAACCCCCGCCCCGCACCGGGGAGGCCGCTCGAAGCCTCCCGCCAGGAGGAGCCGCAACACTGTGTTCTTACAAAGCTCTCCGCACTGGAGACAAAGTTGCCTTCGCAGAGGGCACTGCTCCTCCGGCTGGCCCCCTCCTCCCTCAGGTTGCCGGCTTGAGGCTGGTGGAAACCCCCACAAGATACACCCCCTTTTAGCGCATGAATCGAGTACCGTTGACCTCGAGGAGTCAACCTCTCCCCCCCATCCTCGTTTCGTTCTTCGCGTGTGAGGGTGTGGCCCGGCCCCTCTCGCAGGGCGGCCGGGGATTCAGGGAGATCCTCCGTGCGAGCCAGAGCCCGTGGAGGCTTTGCTCTGTACACACGCGGCGTGAACGCGCGGCTCTCACCGCTGCTGGGCCAAATATCTCCCGGAAACCAGCGTCCCGGGTCCGCCGTTGCCCCGTGTCCAGTGCTATGCCGAGCACGCAGCATCACAGATGCGGGCCTCTGTTCCACAGGCCCAATCACACAGCAACCCGGTGTGCAGACACAGCCGACCCCACGAACAGGACCGCCGCCCCTGCGCAAGGAGGCCGCGCTGCGCCCGGCAGAAACCCACTTTCAGCCCATGATCCCTCCTCCTCATGACTTCCAGACCCCTCACTTCCAGCGAGTGAAAAACACCTTGTATTCTGTTTCATGACAGTTTAGTGTTTTTATCTACCTTTGTCGTCTGTGATATTAATAAATGCCTTGACAATGTTATTTAAAAATAAAAATGTTATAGTGCAGGTTCAGGGGGGTGAGGAGAAGTAGGCAACACCGAGGGTTACTAAGACCATCATTTTAGCAAACTACATTGGAGAGCAATTCTAAACATTTCAATATGGCTTAGCATCGTATCCAACACCTGCCAGGGATGTAGTCACCAAGCCATCGGGAAACACGCAGCTTGCTCTTTCCCGGAAATCCGTTCCTCCCGAGGTCATGGTTTCCTTCGGCGTGCTTGTGTGCTGGGCGTCAGACTGGGGGCCCGAGCGCATCCCCTGCTCCCTCAGCGGGCACCGGGGCGGATCCTACATCCACTCTCTGTGCCGTGAGGATCAGCTTCCCCTGTCCAGGGTTCAGCAGCCGAGTGGGCGAGTTATCCATTGTGACTAGAAAAAAATAGAAGGAATAGAGTGACCGCAGTCTTCTAGAACGTCTGGCGTCTCGTGAGAGTCGTGAGATCTGGCTAACCTGCAGTTTCCCAGTCCACGTCCTGAGGGCAGACGGTTCTGCTTTTCCGCAGGCTCCCAGCTGCTGTCAATGCTCTACGTCCAGGAACCACACTCGGAGCAGCCAAGGCCTGGATACCAAGAGGTCCCGGGTCACCAGCGGCTACATTCCTAGTGTTTGCTTTTAGCGGCTTCTTTCATCCGGGGCACAGGACTCGGGGTCCAAGTTCAGGCGCCCAGCGAGGACACGAGAGCAATTGGGGTGCAGCTCATGTCCCTCCCTTCCTGGGCCTCGCACTGCCCCGGCTAGTGGAAGGGCGGTTTCCTTCCCCCTCGGCTCCGTCTGGATTCTGAGACGATGCCCATCACTGAGACGATGCCACTGGACACTGCGTGGTGCGCGCTGGGAGCTGGTTTGGCCAAGCACATCCTGAATATGACCCATGGCGGTCACTATCTTGAAAACACAGCAACCCTGCCCTCGCTCACTGTTCCCACTGAGGAGAATGTGCAGAATCCAGTGGTCAAGCTCAGGGGGTCCTGGGTGGCCAACTTGGAGCACCGCCTTCTCCTTGCTAGTGAAGCGTGCCGGGTGGCGGGCCTTGACGCTCTGCGTGCCGGCTGCGCGAGGAGGGACAGGCCACGGAGCGCTGCTGGGCGGAGTGTGGGGATCCCGACAGCAGATGCTCTGTCCCATCCGCCTCTCTTGGGCTCCCTGGACACCTTCCTGGGCTTCCCCCTTAAGCCCACGTCACCGTCTCCATCCGCGTCTCCGGGTCTGCCTTATCGGACCATCACCCACCTTTGGCTGAGAGTCTGCAGGGCTCTTCCCGGGCCCTCTGGCTGCACATACCCTCGAGATGCTTCTGAGCGCTGTTAGGATGTGGGCTCTCATGCACTGCCTGGGTCCCATGCGACGGGTCCCTGCAACCATGAACAGAGGGTAGCAAGGAAGAAGTCTAATGTCTAAATTATCATTCCTCCATTATGTGTGCCCTCGAGGATGCCGGACCGAGTGGGATGCAGCCTTGGGTGTGGATGGAGGGAGCAGGTTGCCAACGCTCAGCCCTAAAGAGGGCACCGATGCGTCTCTTCATCACGGCTTCCTCTGGGCCGACCGGACCCCCTGGTCCCGCCGCGCATTAGCTGCGCATGAGCCTGCCCCAGCCCGGGGGCCGGAGCTCGTCAGGAGCACAGCGGCCCACCCGGCCTCGGACCTGTTGACGTCACACTCCGCGTCCTGTCAGTGGCCAGGGGATGTGCTGTGATGCTTCAGCAGCCTGGGAGCAAAGAGCGTCTCCACAAAGCACTCAGCGTTTCGAGTGACAGTGTCTTGGTGAGGAAGGCGGTGGCCGGGGGTCCAGCATGAGCTCCACGAGTGAGCCCGGAACTCCGGCGGCAGCTCCCACAGGAGACCTGAACCGTGCTGGACAGGGTTGCCCTGGGCTTGCCAGGAAGCTATGGATGGTGGGTCACACATGGGAAGGGGGTCACGGGTGGGAAGAAGGGTCACGTGTGGGAAGAGCAGGAAGAGGGGGCCGCTACAGGGCAGCTGTTTCTCGCACAGGAAACGTGGTCAGGGGAGATCCTGGCGGAGGGGCTGCTGGGGCTGTGTCCGCAGACCCGGTACTCACTGACTCTGCTCCAGAGAAAAAAGGTAGGAGCTCTAGGCCGGTTCCTGGCCACACACAGCGCCGGACCCCACACATCCACAAAGCCACGCGGTTCACACTTGTCACCAACTCAGGAGATCTCTGACCTCCCGAAGGCAGTCAGAGCCAACCTGACTCCATCTGCTTCTGCACAAGCCGTGCCGCGTACACAGGGGTCCCCACCAAGCAGGGGGGGCCTGGCTGGTCACAGAGGTGCCTGAGCTGCCCCAGGCCAGGGACATGGAGCCCAGAGGTGAAGCCTGACGGGGGTGCCACAGAGTGTCCTGGACTCAGTCCCCCTCCCTCCCCGCTGTCTTCGCTCCTCTGGTTCCCGCTGTGTTCCAGGTCAGTCCTGCCCCCACCAGGACATTCTCAGCAAGAGACACAGGGTGGGTTCCCCAGTCTTGCTCAGCTTGAATGAATTTGCTCAACATTTTAAGTGAATTAATTATTTCAGACTCTTAATGTCACAGCTACCGCTTATGTTAGCTGTCACACCTTCTTTATATAAAGGAAAAGAATCCCAGGTTCCTAGGGTTTTGCTCTAAAATGCTCTATAGCCAATACCCAGTGGGCTCTTGAGTTGGGAGATGCTGTAACAAATGTGAGAAAAAGGCTCCTTTTGTTTGTTCACGAACGCCCTGTGTTCAGGGCGGGGGGAGGGGGCAGGCGCTTCCTGCTGTCGCTGTAGAGGTGAGAAGCGTCCTATACCCAAGGTCACACGCCAAGATCAGGCAGACGGAGTGTCTCGCCACCAAGTCAGAGATGAGTTGTTTGGGCTCAGAGGCCTGGCTGCTGGCTCTCCCGCACCGTGTGTGACATCACGAGGGAAATGCAGCTCTTGCCTGGGACTTGGGGTCTGCCCTGGGCCAGGGCTCGCGTGGGGGGGGAGCCTGTTTCCTCCTGGGCCTCCTCCTGAGACCGCGTGTGCGGGCATCCCAGGCAGGCCTCTGGCCTCAGGGCTGGCGGGGGGCTGGGGGCGACCCCTGTCAGCCCAGCTCAGGCCGCTTTAGCGCCGGGGACCCATAATCCCGATTATCTGAATGTTGCTGCATCCGTCTTCAGCGCAGCAGAATCATTGCTCCTGGCCGAGCCCGGCTCAGAGTCAGGGCGAGGAGCGGCGCCTTCGAAAGGAGACGTGCTGCACAGCTGGGGCCGTTGGGGCCCACGCCGTTCCACGTCCGCGGAGCCACAGAACGGTCTGCCGTCCAGGGGAGCTGCCTCCCTCCCAGAGCGGCCCTGCGCGGGGCCGAGGAAACGGCGCGTGTGCGGGTCTGGTCTCCTGCTTCTGTGGGAGGAGAGAGGACAGATGTGCTGGAGCATATTAGCTGTTGGCATAATTACGTTAGATGCGACGCGAGCGGTCCCCGACTCCATCGCCGGCGCTGGGTCCTCACGTGAATTCTCAGAGGGGGTCCTGCTTACACATAATTGTGCCTTCGAGCTACATGCAGGAAGGCTCTGTGTGATCAACTTGCCAGAGGATTTGAAAGGTAACCCCGTCCCTCTCCAGCTGCTTTTCTAAATATAACATCCTCGGGGGCAGCCATCCATCCAGAAGCAAAATATTAGAGGAAAAGGAGAAATCGCCAGAACGTAAACAAACCCTTCTCCCTGCTCGGCGCGGTCCCTGCCTCGTCCGCTCTCCACTGTTCTCGGAAAGTCTCCCCTCCCCGCGGCTCCGTCCTCCTTGTCCGCACCCGTCCGTAGCGTCTGTGACCCAGGTCTGTGGGCCCCGAATAGAAGTCCAAAAGGCGCTTTCTGGGACAAGTCGACGTTTCTGCGGAAGGTGTGTCCTGCTCAGAGACGCGGGGGGCGGGCAGCCCTCTCCGGAAGTGGGGACGCAGGTGCCCGGGGTGTGGAAATCTCACAGAACTGTGAAAACAAGTCGTGGCAGTAATGAGCAGGAATGGCAAGGTCACGGCCTGGAAGGAAATTAGTACATGAAAAGCCTATCGATTTTATATATATCAGCAAAGAACAGTTAAAATGTCACACAGTCTGTGTCTGCATCTACCTTTCTCTCCGTAGGCGGACGCATGCCTACCGTCTGCACACACACCGCTTACAATGCACCCATTAATCCAAAATCCTAGGCAGAAATCTAATAGAATCGGTTTACCTTCTCTATGTCGAAAACTACAAAACTCAGGCTAAAATCAGAGAGAGGAATGCAGAGATAATCCCGTTTGCGGACTGCAGGACTCACGTTGTTAACACGTTGCTTCTTTCCTACCCAATCGATGGTTTCAGCACAAGATCAGCCAACACGCCCGAAGCCGTCGTGTAGACGGGGACTCACCGAGTCTAAAACGCATACGGGAGAGCCGCGGCTGGGAAGCGCTAACCCGACGCGGCGGAGAGGCCGCGGTTGGCAGGGCCCACGCGCCCGGCGCAGGAGTTGCGGTCAAGCGGCAGGGGCCGGTCCTCCTGGCTGCGGCGAGAGGACGGGCCCCGATCACGGGGGTGGAGGACACAGAGGCAGAGCCACACACGCGTGCAGCTGCTCCCGGGAGCCAAGCGAGGGCACGTTAGTGAGAATGACGCCTTCTCTGTAGACACTGACCCACCGGCCACTCGCCTGCAGCCGGCCACTCAGGAACCGAAGGAACCAAGACACGCCTAAGCCTTCCACAGACATGAGCTCAAAGTGACGCACACCCAAACGTCGCACACAAAACGGTAGCATTTCTAGAAGGAGACGGCTGGAGGCCCTTGGGTCTGGTGACTAGGAAGAAAGTCTGGCGTCCTCCACGGGATCCTGGAGAAGGAGGTAGAGACAAAGGCCGTCCGAGTCAAGTGTGGGCCTTGGCTCATGATAACGTCCTGACGTTGCCTCGTGAATTGTGACTGATGAGACCGCACTGAACTAAGACCCAGTAAGAGGTAAAACTGGGTCCCTGGAAACCCTTGTCGCATTTTCACAATTCTCTGTCATTCTATAACTGTTTAAAAATCAAGTTTTTCTTAAAAGCAGAACCAATACTAACCTGGAGATTTTACTAGAACACACATTTCTGTCGCATATCAGGAAATAACGCTGACGGCCTGGTGTCCCCGTACTGACACGGGCCCTGGATGACCTCCTTCACGCCACCCTCCTGCCCACAGTGCCCTTGCCCCCGACCAGGACACGGGGCCAAGTCACAGGCAGAGCCACACGGGAATGCTTCCCCCACGCGAGGGTGAGGCTGGACGGGGCGGCAGAGGGTCCAGGCCTGCCCAACGCCTGGGGGTCCGTTCCCTGCTCTCGGGCGCGCGGCTAAAAATCCTGACCGGATCGGGCAGCGAAGCCAGGCTGGGATTCGATCTGCCTCCCAACAAGGGCAAAGTCCAGGGTCTGCCCCACCCCCACCTGTGCACAGAGGACACTGAAGGGGCTTCTTGGGCCAGAGCCACTGTTGTCCATGTATGTGACTTGGCCCACGGTCTTTGCAGTAAGATGGTGGTCTGGGTATCGGGGCCGCACCCCCGCAGGGATGGCTCCTGCCAAGTTCCCCACCTCAGCCTGGCCCCTGGGATCTGCTGGTGGCTCGTACTTTGGAAAACTGTGGCTTTCAGGCTCGTTCTCCAACAGCTGTCAGTGGCCCCGTGATGGCCAGGCGACCCGAGGTGCAGGGGGCTGGACCACGCCCCAGAGCTGTCCACGCGCGGATCCCAGAATCCGGGACCGTGCTGCCTTCTGTGGCAAAGGGACTTTAAAAGACATTTAAGTTCGTTGTCTCTGGGCGCAGAGACCATGCCCGGGACGTGTCTGACGCAGTCACAAGGGCTCCTTACGAGGGGCTGGAGGGTTGGGGCGAGACGGCAGAGACAGGAGCCCGAGGCGAAGCCTGAGACGGGACGAGGCCGCGAGCCGACAGCGCAGATAGCCTCCAGCAGCCACAGAAGTGGGGGACAGATTGTCCCTGGAGTCACAGGTAGGAAGCAGCCAGGGACACCCCGCATCTTCCCCGACCTCCATTCTGTGAAGCACAGATTTGCGCTGTTGCAGCCGTGACGTTCCCATCTGTGACCGCATCCACTGGGGACTCCCAGGCCGGGACGACCGCCTTCCCGGCTGCACGTGGGATGGAGGCGGCTGCGGGGCCGGAAGAGGCACCTTCAGTCCTTTGCCAGCGGCCCACTCAGGCCACCCCAGTGCTGTCTCCGTCCGATGGGAAAACCTTGCCTTTCCCTGTCTGTGGTGTGGGTTAGAGAGGACACAGCCACAGTGCTCAGAACGGACCCCCGTCAGGCGACCGGAGCACGTCAAACGAAGTCAGCTGTGAAGGCGGGGCTGTCTTTCTGCACAGACGTCGGTATCTGCAGCCGTAAGCCTTGGTTCTGTGGGAGCCGCGGCTGCGGGGCCCGGGGGCCAGTGTGTGGGTTGTGGTGGGTCTAACCCATGACCCTTTGTGTCCTCGGCCAAGAAGTGTCCCTGAAACCAGGAAAACCACGCTGGGCCTGGGGGCATCATATAGGCTGGTGAAAAGGGCCGGTCCCCAAGCTGCCTCTCCCTCTCCAAGAGGGGACTGGGCTGCGGGCGGGGGGGCCTGCCGGCTGCTGGACAGTGACCCTGCGTCCTCCTGCAGATGACGCAGCCGGAGATGTCGTGTGGCTCTGGAGACGATGGCTCTCCGGGTCTCACCGCCTGGCCGGGCCCAGAGTCACACACACGCCGGGGTGTGGGCCCCATGCAGTACGGCCTCTCCTATACTATACACGACACAGCGGCTACGTAACGTAATACAGCTTCGCGACCAGAGCGCGTGGGCCACGTGCGCCGTGCGCTGGCCCCGTCCTCAGTGTGGCGGACCCCGCTGACTGCAGCGCCGGCTGTGTACGTCAGCTCAGCAGTTTTTCGGGACTTTTTAAAAAGCGATCTGTAGACCGAGTGTGGGGCTTGAGCTCACGACCAGGAGATCAAGAGTCACGCACAGCAGCAACCGAGCCAGCCAGGTGCCCCGATTTCAGCCAATGTTAATCCGTTCTCGATGCCTCCTCTGGGTGGGAAGCTCTTCCCTATATCTTGTTGTGGATCAGATCATTTCTTTCCTCCAAAACTGGCGACCTGAAATCCGCGGAATTCTGCACACACGGTCTGTGTACGTGCACGTTTCCCAGGGAGTGTGTACCTCTCCCGGGGGAAGGGCTGCTCTCCGCCAGCGTCTCTGAACCCGCAGCTCTGCTGGAAGGGAGGCCGGTGCCACATCAGGGCTGTCCAGCAGGCTCGTCCTCTCCCGCCCCCCGATCAGATATGTGCGGCGTTGACAGCAAATTCGAACACATGTTTCTCCTGTAGGTTTTGACAGAGTGCTGTTATTTCCTGTATGGGAACAGTCCAATTTCCTGCTCACCGTGTGGTTTTCTCGGGCCTGGGCTGCAGGATAAAATCTCCCAGCCGCCCTGAGTGTGGTTTGAACCCTGGAGATGTCTGATGAAGGACGTGATTGAATCCATTCTCTCCACCCCGAACTTCACGCCAGAATGATCACTCGTCTCTGTTCATAAAGCTGGGGCCAAAGGAGCAGAAACGTGATTAGAACCTCCACGGCAGGCTCGGACATGGAAAGCACCGAGCGCCGAGCCTCCTTGTCCGTGGGCTCCTGGGCAGTGTTGGACGGCGTGGGCTCTGGATGGAGCCCAGGAATGACGGCTCACCTCACGGCCAAGGAGAGGAGGCCTTTGTGGTCGGAGTCTGTGTGGCCCCCACGGTTCCCTTTGCCACCAGCTCCGAGGGCCGCACCTCCGGGTGCCCACGGCGGCGGGGAGCAGGGGCGGGGCACTGCGGGCAGTCGGCGTCTTCCCGTTTCTTGACTGGATTATTCGTTTGTTGGGTTTTGGGTTTGAGTTCTTTATAGACCCTGGGTACCAGCCTTTGTCCACAGCGTCATTTGCGAATATCTTCTCCCATCCCGTGGGCTGCCTCTTTGTTTCGCTGACTCTTTCCCTTGCTGTGCAGAAGCTTTTCGTCTTGCTGAAGTCCCCGTAGTTCATTTTTGCTTTCGTGTCCCTTGTTTTCAGAGATGTGTCTTGCAAAAAGTTCTTTTGTCCAAGGGATGGGGGAACGGGGAGACGGGAGTTAAAGAGGCCATGTGCTCCGGTGAGCACTGGGTGTTATAGTCAATGAATGGATCATTGGACATTATATCAAAAACTAATGCTGTACTATGCCTTGGCTAATTGAATTTAAATTTAAAAAGAAAATCAGCATCTTCCCAAGGGTGGTCATTTGCTGTGAAGTGTCAGGTGATGTCCCCAAACATTCCTCAAACCTCACTTGAAATACCTTTTCAATGACTTAAGACCAAGACTGCCCAGTCTGGCCACTCACTGTGTACCTGCAGGAAGGGGCCTCCTGTCCTCAGAACCCAGACCCCCAGGTCTCGGGGTGTCTCCTGCAGGAGAGGAGGAAGACGGCAGGCGTTCGGCTGCGAATGTGGATTTCTGTGCGTCTGTGCAAAGGGAGCTCTTCCGTGTGGCTCACACTCCCGGAGCACAGAAGCCGCTCGCGTTGGGGCCGCATCACGGAGTTCCCGCCCAGCTCACGATCGTCTGCAGGGAGTGTGACAGCTTCGGGTGTTACGTGCATCTCATCTGCACTGTAACGCAGCAGAACGGAGAGCGTGCCCGCTTTCCAGGACACGGACCCATGGACTAAAGGTGGGCTCCGCGGTGGTGGAGCTGAAGCAGGGGCTGTGAGGGAGGGCTTCCCTTCCGGCGCAGAGACATCGTTTTAGACGTTCCCTGTGGTGACTGAGCCCCGCGTGACATTTCCAGGAGGAGAGTCCCCTAACAGCCTCCTGGTGACGGAGCAAGGGCAGAGGACGCGCACGGGGTGCTGAGGACATGAAGAGAGAGGACTCGCGGGGGACAGCCTCTCCAGGGCCGCTCAAAGGCGGCCTCCAGGCTGCTGAGGGCTGCGGGGCTGTGCCATTCTGTTGACCAAAAAACGCTTGTTTTTCTAAACATTTTAAGATAAATGTCATTTTAAAGTCTCAGAAATACAGCAGTCATTGTTCCCATGGTCTGTAAAGTGACGTTTGCAAAAGCTGTTGATTGCAAATACGTGGGGTCACCTGGGTGGCCCCGGACCGAAGGATGATAGAAGGCAGAGGATAGAGGCGTCTCGCGTGGTCGCCTGCAGCAGCACAGACAGGCAGAGAATTCCCAGTCCTCAGCCACCCCCGTGAGCTGCCCTGCGCTGTATCGGGTGGTGTGCAGTTGGGGCAGCGTCTACATGGTGCCTCCCAAGGTAGAAATACAGACCTTTATTCTGGCCCTGTCTCCCAGGCTTCGGGAGTAGACTAGGCCTTTGCCTTTCTTCTTGTTCTCCTCCTTCTCTGAGGCTTGCCCCATACTTTATACGGCTCAACATTGTGCAATGACATCGGAAATGAATTTCTAGGTACTCGTCAATCCTCCTCTGTTAATGGGGAAACACTTGTATTTTCTCTAGGACTTGAAAAGGTCATTTTCTTAATGACCTTTTTTCCTATTTCCCTTTATGGCTTTTACAGCTGAATCCCACCCAGCTCTGGATTTAAATAGACACTCACGGAAGTGCCCAGAATATTGCTTACTGTTTGGTAGAAGGAAAAACAGCCTGATGACCTCTATGGGAACTGTTGGGACTTAACTGATAATCAGAGATCAAACTTCAAGCCTGGTTGCTTTCTTTAAAGCAGTGAACCTTCACATGCAGCTTCCCAGACCCCGTACAGCCCCCGGAGTGAGGGTTTGAAACATTGGCAATATGACAACATGCGCTACAGGGGATTTATGTGGGGTGGAGAACAGAAACCGCATGTCCAAACCAAGAATAGTGCCTGTTTGTATGTCATTCTTCTTTTTTTTTTAACTCATCATTTTTTAAAGTTTTCCAAAAGGAATTTCAAGATGCCAGTAGGTACCTTCACTAGGCCTCTGGGTCTGGTGCACACACTTAACCCCCTAAGGATTACGCAGGAGGCTCTGGCTTTGTCCCCGGGTCCCTCCGCCGCCGCACACAGGTGAGCCGGCTGTGCTGGAGCCCACGGTGCGCGCCTTGGGCTGTGATCTGAAGTCTGTGCGTGAGAATGGGGCGTCTCCACGCACCGCAAGCGTGGGCTGCCGAGTTCCTCATGTGGGCCACCAGCCTTGCCGTGGAACCTCCCCTCTCAGAGCCTGTCCTGTCTCAGTGCAGTCATCTTTCCTGTGTTCTGTCACCTTGTTTGGGTTTTCTGCCATTTGACTCTTGCCTGAGCCCGAGAGCTGCTCCGGATTTTCACTGCCCAGGCCTGTCACTGGGCTGCCAGGCCACTTTCCCTGATGCTAGGGCCTCAGTGACTGTGGACCGAGGGCTGGGGGCACCGTGCGTGGCTGGAAGTCACGCCTCCACAGGAAAGCCCTCCCTGATTACCAGCCGGCTGGGACTACCTGGTCAGTTCACAGTCTCCGTCCTTACAACCTGAGAAAAAGTTCTGTGAAGATGCAACCACAAACCTTCAACACACTGAAAAATCTGTCCTGAGCGTCTTGATACAATTGTTTCCTTTTCTGGAAAGGTGATTCCAATCATGTTTTCAAAAGCTCCTTGTGAGCAGGAAACGCTGTTCTGTATTCATAAATGTTGTCATTGACAAGGGACGGTTGATGAATCAAGAATGTGGGCAGACCCTTATTTTCATCCAGAACCACTTCATTGTCAATGATCTCTAAAAAAATATATAAACGTTAAATAATATTCAACCTAAATATTTCTCATAGGTGAGATTGAATGAAGCAAATAATGCCAAAGGGAGCTAGCGGGCTGGCATGCATGGGTACCGCACGGCGCAGGACCTTGTGGGCAGTCTGGGGCACTGAGCATTTCAGATGCAGGAGGAGGAGGAAGAGACGTTTTGGGAGAGAGAGGAAAGGAGGGCTTTGCCAAAATACCGCAGTGGATGTGTCTACAGTGTGCTTGCTGCTTGGTCAGTTTCTAGGGTTTTCCACACAAGGCTTTCTCTCCCAAACCTCGCGTGTGCTTGGTTAAGACTTTTCACTGCACAACTTGCACTTTGAAAGTACAGTAGTTAGACAGAGAGCTACCTTACAAAAGAAACTAACAGACCTAGTAGAACCATCTGTAGAAAGGGTTAGAACTAAAACAGAGCTCGGTGAGGATGTTGTAATCTTTTTTTGGTTTACATTTGTTCATTGGGGGCATTCCCATATACGTCCTGGCCCCACACGCTCTTGTCCTCCCCTGCTAGGCATGCCCCCACCAGAGTGGCAAATTTGTTGTAACTGATGGGCCCACATGGATGCGTCCTCACCATCCAGATCCCACAGTGCACGTTAGGGTCACTCTTGGAGCTGCACCTTCTGTAGGTTTGCAGGAGCAAATATGACAAGTACCCACCATCCCAACATCACACAGAGTTGCTTCACGGCTCTGGAAACTTTCTGTGCTCCCCTGCCCCACTCTGACCCCTGGCAGCCACTGATCTTTCTACTGTCTCCGTAGTTTGGCCTTTTCCAGAACGTCATAGAGTTTGAATCCTACAGAAGGAAGCTTTTTCAGATTGGCGTCTTTCACTTAGTCATATGCGTTTAAGTTTCTTCCATGTCTTTTCATGGCTTGACTGCTCATTTTTTAGCTTGGAACAACACTATACCATCCAGATGTACTATGGCTGGCCTTTCTATCCTTTTATCCAAAGAAGGACATCTTAGTTTTGACAGTTATGGATAACTGTAGACGTCCACACAAAGAATGTGGTGTGGACACGTTTTCATTGCCTCTGAGTAAATACCAAGGAGCACTGTTGCTGGATGTCACGGCAGGAGTTCATGTTTGTAAGAAACTCTCAAACTCTCTTCCATGCTGGCTTCCCCATTTTGTTTTTGTTTTGTTTTAGATATTTTACTTATTTATTTGACAGAGAGAGGGAGAGACATCACAAGTAGGCAGAGAGAGACAGGGAAGCAGATTACCCACTGAGCAGAGACCCCAATCTGGGACTCGATCCCAGGACCCCAAGATCATGACCCAATCTGAAAGCAGAGGCTTAACCCACTGAGCCACCCAGGCACCTGGCTTCCCCATTTTGGAAGAAGGAATGAGATTTTCTGTGGTCCCACGCTCTCTCCAGTGTTTAGTGTCAGTGCTGGATTTTGGCCATCCAAATAGGTGTGCAATGGCTTCTTAGTATTTTAATCCTCATTTCCGGATGGCCCATGTTATGGGGCATCTTTTCCCGGGTTTGGTTTTGCCATCTGCAAGTTTTCTTTGGTGAGGGGTCTGCTAAGATCTCTGGCCCATTTTCTAATCAAGTTGTTTGTGTTCCTACTATTGAGTTGTAAGAGCTCTTTGCATATTTTGAGGGACAGTCCTTCATCAGATGTAAATATTTTCTCCTAGTCTGTGTCTTGTCTTCTCATCTTGACATGGTCTTTCTCAGAACAGAAATTCCTGTTGGAATGGAGCACAGTTCATCCATCACTTCTTTCAAGGATCATGACCTTGAGGCCGTGTCTAGAAAGCCGTGGCCATACCCAGATCTGACGGCCTGTACCAAGGATTACCTCGCTTCAGGTACACACGCTCCTTGCTTGTTGACCCAGAGTCCTTGATCTGTAGCAGAACTAGTTTACTTTCTTTGAGATTTGCAGACCTTGATCTGTAGCAGAACTAGTTTACTTTCTTTGAGATTTGCAGACCACTGGCCTTGGGGAGAGAAGGACCAGCATGTTCCTAGGCCACAGAGACCAACAAATCTGTTCGAAGCTGCCTTGGCCTTCTGATCAGCCTAGCTTTTTCTTTTCTTTTTTTTTTTTTTTCTTTTTTTCCTCTTTGGCAAAATGCTTTTATCTTTTCAGGTCACATGAATGATTTTACTAACCTCCCTTTGTATATCTGTAGACCTTTCCCTCCTTTGCAGAAAGGACAGAACACTCCTGCACATCACGAAACAGAAACCAAGCCCTTGGCCCAGCCCCTGAGCACTGAGATGCCCTCCCCAGCTGGCATGGCCGAGTGGCGTGTGGTCAAGGAGTGCTGAAGGCTGCTGCGGTCCCTCTGCTGATTAACCACCCTCGAGGCCGTTGAGAACCATGAGAACCATGGGGCCAGGTTCTCACAGGCAGAAACTGTGGGACCGGCTTTTGGACAGGAGTGGTGGTGGCTTCCTGAAGGTGGTGGGTGGCTTCCTGGGTGGCCTCACCCCAGGTGGTGGCTTCCTGAGTAAGATTCTTTCCCAATCCAACCATGTCTCTTGAGTGACGGCCTTTCAATCATGGGGACAAAGTTGGTTCAGTCACACAAGCTCCCTGAGGTCTTCTGCTCAGTGCATAGCTTCAGGAATTTTCATAGATCTGCATTTCACATCTAGTTCTATGGTCTTTGTTGAGTTAACTCTCGTGGGAGATGTATGGACCCAATCTAGACTCATTGTCTCCCACGTGGAGGTCCAGTACCGTTCGATGATTCTGGTAACTTCTATAGACCCGACGTTCTTGGCCCTGGCATTCATACCCTTCCTTCTCAACCTCTGTGAGGAAATTCAGAGGCATATGAAAATGATCGCTCCCAAGAAACCAGGCAAAACTTATTAAATATTCAAGATAGGAATAATCAATAAAAATAAGTCCAACAATGACCCCGAAGATGTACCATTGACCAATATTGGCCAAATAATCAAACCTTTGTGACAATATTTATAATAACAGACCTGACTCCAGAGAAAAACAGAACTTGGTAAAACAAATGGCCACAGGAGAAAACCGAGGCAGATCTTTCTTTTTAAAAATTTTTAAGTTTTTGTATGGCAAATAATTTATCCTAATGAAAATAATTTCAAGAAAATAAATTTTAAAATTATGTTTAATGACACTTCGATCAAGGAGTTACCCTGGGTTGCTGCCAGTGCTGTACAAAGTTCGCTCACTAAGAATGTTGCCTCCAGGCGGGCTGTGTGTGGGGTCCAGAGGCCAGGCTCGGGATACAGACCTGTAATTCAGGGCCAGCTCTGCTGCAGGCTTCCTCTGTATCCTGGAAGTTACTTGAACTTTCTGGACCTCATTCCTTCATCAGGAAAATGGGAATAAAGGTGCAGAAACCATGAACACTGCAAGAGTTAAAATACATGATACGCCTGGAAAACTGCCGGGCTCGGCAGGAGTCCTCCGTTGGTTATTACTTACGAGAGGATGGAAAATGTCTCTGTGTTCGAAAGCCGGGACAGAAACACCAGATATCCACCGAGGCAAGACATAGCATCTCTCCACGTCCGATCACTTCTTCATCATCACACGGAACGATGGCCTCTACGGAATGATCCAAGAAGCCTGTCCCCGCCCTGCAAACGCAGTCCGTTTCCACGAGAGCAGCGGCGGTGTCCCTGACAGACCACGACAAGAACGTTCGTTTTAACCACGAACACATCTGTTAAAAAAATGAATGAGTTAGAAGGCAGGAGGGCGGTCACCATGGTGATGGCCAAGTCACAACCCTCCCCGCAACCCCCAACCTCCAAACCCAGCCCTGCACCCGGCCGATGGCCTGTCCGGTCCGCAGGCGGCACCAGCTAGGAAACCAAGGCCCCAGGGTCTCCAGCCGGCTCCCTCCTCTCCACTCCCTCCCCCCCAGCCTGCCCATAGCTCGCACCAGAGTAAATGTCCACAGGGAATGGCAATGCGTGTCACCCACGGAGGCAAGACAGCGGCTCCTGAAACTGTTTGCTTCTACACAGAGATGCAAATGACAGCTTTCATGTCTGCGAAATCACAGTAGCAATGCTGTGCAAAAAAGCTTGTTTTTTAAAAATTAGAAATAAATTCAAATCTTTAGAAAAACATACCATGAGGGACATATTGGGAAGGACAAGGAAATCAGGACCATCAGTGCCTGGCCCAATGCCCTCCTCCAGGTGCGTCCCCCCAGCCCCATCCTCGGCCTCGGGCCTATGGAAAATGGTTCCAAACCTGGCCGTGTGTGTGCAGACACGGCCTAGCCAACACTGTCCACTCTTCCCGTCCACTCCTGCATGTGTAGGAAGTGCAAACTCCACTGTCAGTGACCGCGGGGGATCCAGCAACATGCCCGGCGGTGTCCCTGCTCTCTAGTCCTCCTCAAAGGGCCCTTCTGGCCCCTGGTTGATGACGAACCTCTACCCATTCTTCAAACCCCATCTCAGCTCCGCTGTCCTCTCTAAAACCTTAGCTGGTCTCTATGGCCCACAGAGTCTTTTGTTTTCCTTTGGTCTGGGAACAGAGTGAGTTTATTTCTACATTTCAGAGTTAGAAGATGTTTGTTTCTCTTCGGTCCTTTTGAACTTTCTGGGATCTCCTGTACGATGAGTAGGAGTCAAGACGGCAGACCTTCTTGTCCTGGTCCCAGCCTTGGGGAGAAAGCTCTCAGGTTTCCACCAGGAATTATGATATCAGCTGTCATCTTCGTCTAGATGCTGCTCATAAGATATCTTATGGGTTAAGAAATTTATAAGGTTAAGAAATTTGCTGTGAGATTTTAACAGGAATAGATACTGAGTTTTGTCAAATGATTTCTTCTGCATTCACTAAAATGATCACTTTTTTCTTCTCAAATCTGCTGATTTGGTGAATTACATGAATTGCATATTGAATGTTGGCAGAACCTTGTGTTCCTGAGAAAAACCCCACCTGGTCGGGTTTTATTCTCCTTTCGCATTGCCAAACTGGCTTTGCCAAAACTTGGTGGAGGGTTCTGGCATCTGAGCTTAGGAGCAATGTGGGCCCACATTTTTCCCGCTGCGCCTTTCTCTGGGTTTGGTACCGGGTAGCGCGGGTGACACAGGACAAAGCGGGGAGTGATCCCTCCTGGTTCGCTTCCCGGAAGAGTCGGTGTTCTGAGAGTTCTTTTCCCTCCTCAGACGTTCGGTTTAATACAGGCCTGGAGTTTCCTTTGTGAGGGACTGTTTACCTAGAAGATCAACTTCTTCAACAGAACGTGATTATTCCAATGACCCCTTTCTTCTCCGTGAGTTTTTATAGTTTGTGTCTATCGAGGAATTTATCTCTTTCATTGATCTAAGCTGTATACATTTATGCGCACATTGTTTGCCTTATTTCCTTTTTGTCCTTGAATTTGGGGAGGATGGGAAGTAATTTCCACTTTCTTTTGTATGCCGGTAGCTTGCATACCCCGTTTTTCTCTTGCCTGGTCTGGCCAGAGGTGTGTCCAGTTCACTGACCTTGAAGAAGCGCTGTCCTCTCTTCTTACGTCCTCAGCTTCCCCAGCATCTGGTCTAGCTATTTTCTTGCCTCTGTTTACTTTGGTTTCAATTGACTCTGTTCTTTCTAGTTTCTTAGGAGCGTAACTGAGATCGTGGACTTGACATCTTTACGCTGTTTGATGATAAGCATGTTAACGCCATAAACTTCATTTTAAGGAGGGGGTTAGCTACATCGCACATGCTTTCTTTTCATTTCATTCAATTAAAAATATTTTTCCAATCTTGAGGTTTTCTTTGGCCCATAAGTTTAGGGCAGTTTCCTAATAACTTTGTTATTTATTGCTAACTTAATTCCATTGTGACCTAAGACAGGTTTGTATAATTTAGGTTTTTTTTCACATTTGTCAGATTTTGTTACATGGCCCAGAATATGGTCTATATCGCTGAACGCTCCACACGCTTGGCAAAAACACGTCTCCAGCTGACTTGGGATGAAGGTTTTTACAAATGTCAGTGAGGTCACATTGTCAAAATGTTATTCAGCTCATCTGTGTCTTTCCTGATTTTTGTTCTTTTTTAGGTATTAGTTCTGTCTGTCTTCTGAGAGGGAAGTGATGAAATCTCCAACAGTAAGTGTGGATTTGTCTACTGCTTTCTGCAGTTCTGTCAGTTTTTACTTTATGAGTTTTGGAACTCTATTGTTAGGAGCAAACACATTTAGAATTGTCATGTCTTCTCAGTTAATTGGCCTTTGAACCATCATTTGGTATTTATTTATTTATTTATTTAATGGCACCATTTTTAAGATTTTGTTTTATTTTTTCAGTGTTTTGAGAGTCATTGTTTATGCACCACACCCAGTGCTCCATGCAATCCGTGCCCTCCTGAATACCCACCACCTGGTACCCCATCCCCCACCCCCACCCTCCAAAACCCTCAGTCTGTTTCTCAGAGTCCACAGTCTCTCATGCTTCATCTCCGCCTCCAGTTTCCCCCAATTCACTTTTCCTCTCCTTCTCCTAATGTCCTCGTGTTATTCCTTGTGCTCCACAAGTAAGTGAAACCATAAGATAATTGACTCTCTCTGCTTGACTTACTTCACTCAGTTGTTCTAAACCAAAATCGCGTCCTGCCAGAAGAGGTTTTGAGCTCCTCATACCAGCAAACTCCTTGTGGGCAAAATTCCAAACTGCCTTGTATCTTATACTGGAAGAAAACATTTTTTACTGAACTGATCATTTTTGCTAAATGTTATTGGTACAAACAAATTACATGATCTACCTGCTCTGTTCCATAGGAATCAAACATTGAATGGTTATGTATTGGTATTTATTTTTATTCTTGGTGAAATTCTTCATTCCAAGTCCATTGTTACAGCTACTCAAGATTTCTTGGCTGTTTAAGTGAATTTTTAAATTGTTTTTCCTTTAAACTTACGTATGTTTTATGACTAAAGTACTATTCTTGAAACAGCATATAGCTGAGGTTTTTTTTTTATTAAATGCAGTTTAATAATTTCTGCCTTTCAGACCACTTCTATTAATGTAAATGTCACAATAGTTCAATGTACATCCACCGTTCCATTATTCTTCCATTCCCTCTGTTTTGGTCCTCTTTGCTTCCCCTTTCTTACTTTTTTCTAGACAGATATTTCAGTAGATATCTATTTATGTATAAGTATCTTATGTACATATGCACATATATGTGTTATGCATCTTTATGTATATATTACTATTGTATTTGAATGTGCTAGAGTTTTTGCCATGTTTTTATATTGCTTTTTAACAGTAGATTTTTTAAGTGCTCCTTTTATAGAATTTATCACACTCTATTATATACCTGTCTAGCTCACTGGACAAGTTAGAAAGTAATATTTTACTTTGTTTTCTTTTTATCACATAGCACGTGAAGAGCTTTTCTATAGTGGTCCTTGAATAAATGAATAAAATTAAGGTACTGAATAAGGCACATGTTACATTAACCATCCATTTTCCAATTTCCTAAATAAATAGACTTCAAGACAACCTTATTTCTTTCCTTCCTAGGCACGCCTTATCTTTTCTAAAATTGCCGAGTTTTTTCCTCCTCCTTTGGCCTGGCTCTGACCGTCCAGCTGAACCCGCCAGCGCGGCGCTCCCGGGGGCCTGGTGGCCTTGGCCTCGCCCAGCCGCCCCTCCCCCACGGCACCGCCTCCAACCCTCATGACGGCCCGCACGGAGTGACCCGCAGGAAGTATTTGGTGAATGAGTGAAGCTTGACTTAATTTTTTCCCATCAGATGGAGTTTTGTTTTGCTTAATGTGCTTCTCTGTCTGGATCCATGGGATGCAAGAAGAGAAGGCAAGGGCGTCCCCAAGCCCCGCGTCCTATCTCGTCTGTCAGCGGAGAAGCAGGGAGTCATGTGCTTCCGTCTAATACGAGAAGAGCCGGGCCAGCGGCCCAAGTGGTGCAGAAAGGATCAGGGATCCTGCCTTTGTGCTTCAGAAACGCGGCGCTGGCTACTGCGCTGCCAGGTGCCATGGAGGTCTGAAGCTGTGGAAACAAAGACTCCACCGGCCCCGTGCTCCGGGAAGGCACTTCGTGTTGAATCCGGGCTCCAGGTAGGACAGGGTTTGCTCGTGTGACCGTCTTTGCCGCAGCGCCGGGGCCGCGGTGAGGAAGGGGTGTCGGCGTCCCCCGCGTTCCGCGCCGGGAGAGCCGCGGGGGGACTCGCGCTCCTGGGCTCCCACTGGCAGAGCCGCGCGGCGGACGCCGTCGGTGGTTCTTCCACGACTTACCTAGTGACGTCCGCGGCCCCGCAAGCCCGTCGGCGGTGGCGGGGAGAGAACCGGCTCGCGGGCTCCTGTGTCACCAGGTCGTGAGCGTTTCAGGGAGCACAGAGACACGCCACGGCCACTTTCCACCGCTGTCCTCCTCACGAAATGATCCTTCTTCCAAACACGTGATCTGTCCCAGCCTGAGTGTCATGGATGACCCCGTGTAACTGCTCTGTTCGCCCTTCACAGCTGCCCCTGACCCTCCTCCCGGCCCACGAGCTCTGCTCCGGCCCAGCCGGAGCCTGCACCAGTCCGGCCGGCCCGGTCACTCACAGCGGTCGCTCGTGTCTACGCCCTGCGCGGAGTCACCCTCCAGAGCCCCGTTCGAGCTCAACCCTCACCAAGAAATGTTCCTCGACCAGAGAAACCGCTTTCAGTTTGAAATACAAAACTAACAAGACCAACATTTACTGAACATCTCCTGGCTGTCAAAGCAGGCTTATGCACACGGTTTTGTTCAGCCCTCAGAAGAGAGCAACGCAGCGACTACACCCATTTGAAGGTGAGGAGGCGGAGACCGGAGCAGGTGGAGGATGCCTGAGACCCGCCAGAGCGCAGCAGCCCCGGACCAGCGCGCGTTCTGGGTCGCTAGCCCCAGCGCAGCCCTCGCCAACAGGCGGCCGCCCTAGCAGACAGTGTTTGCATTCAACTTCGTTGAAATTGGTATTTTCCCTGAAGTGGAGAAAAGCTTGGACAAAAGCTTGGAGAAAAGCAAAGGTTATGTCTTCCATCTTTATTTCTTTTTCTCACTGTTCCTGACCTTGAGCACACGCATGGATTTTTTTAGGCATCCGGTAGACCTTCAAGTTGGAAACAGAGCCTGTGTCTTTTCTCTCACTAGAAAGTGTTTGGCTCATGTTTGTGCCGATAACTGAGGAACCCGGGCATCCCACAATCGCAGGGACCCTGTCGTGGTGGGAAGTTGGGCATTAGGAGGTCTCGCCCGTGTTCAAAGGCAGCAAAGCCCTCCCAGTCTCTCTGTGCTGGGAGGATGTGGTCAGGACAATCTAGTCCCACCCGCCTGTGCTACAGGGGAGAAGGCCGAGGCCTGTGCAGGGGAACTGGCTCGTCACGTTCCCGTACTTGGTTGATCACGGAGCCCCACCGTCGCGGATGTGCGTCCTGTTCTGCGCAGTGTCCTGCGCTGCTTCTTCAGGGATGAAAATTCCTCTAAACATGAAAGTCTAAGAAGGCAGATCCGGCCGAGAACGTTGGTGCCAAGAACCAGGGCAACGTAGTTTGTGTTCCATCAACGCATCTCACAATCCGTTGAAGTGGTTTTTAGCATCCTGCGAGGACTAGCATTTTCAAGAGATGTAAAAATATATTTTCTTAGAATGCTTTATTGCCATGTTGATAATTTATTTGCTGTTTAATTCTGAAAAAGGTAGTTTTTTTAGTCCAAAACTAATACGCTTCTCGGTAGCACATCTCCTGGTGAAAGACGCACGTGGGCCTGATGCTTCCGTTACGTGGGGGCTTTGCCAGAGCAGCACCTTCATTAGTCACGGGTGGCCCTGCTGCGTAGATGTATTTGCCCCATTTAAGGGACACAGCAACAGACACCCAGGACAGCTAACTACCTGCCCAAGGATGCACCATGTAGACGTGGCCACATGAGCCGCGAGTGGAGGCCACAGAGCCCCAGCTTCTGGGTTCCTGGGCTCCTGGGCTCCTGGGCTCCCGAGCCATCCTGCCTTCAGGAGTCACCACTGCTTTGCACACCTGGCTGGGATGACAGCCACTCGCCTCCACCCTGGAGGGAGGACCTCCCCCTGCCTTCCCCCTGCCCTCCCAGAGGGCTCACACACTTTTGCAGGACTGTCTTGCAGACAGAGCCCAGGGTGCGATGCCCCCAATGGCATTTTGTTTCCTTAGCTTTGTTAAATCTTTTAATTAAGGCATGTTAACAAAGCCAAAGAAAAATAAATGACACTGCTTGCGAGGAAATTAAATTGAGGAACTAAGCCCATTTATAATTATTGTATTTCAATTAGGCTGTAACAGGGCTGGGCGAACAGAAAGATAAAAAGAAGAACACTGATGTGGGAGTTTCATAAATATTTGCAGAGTCCTGTTAGGAAGAGAGCCGCATAAATCACGTTCTAAACAGCCCGCGTCCCGAGCCGCGCCCTTTGGGCTAATGATTACGTGAAATGACCCTTCTGCCGTGTTCCCGCCGAGACGGGGCCAGGGTGCTCGCGAGGGCTTCCCTCCCTTCTCCAGTGAGAGCACGGGATTCCTTTGAAGAAGGATGTTAGATCAATGCGTGATAACATTTTAATTTATTATTTTAAAATTAAAATACAATTAAATTTTGGAAAGAGCTAGAATTAAATTTAAATCCTCTCTATATTTTAATGCTCAAATATCTAATTTTCACTGGAACAAGGATAATTATAAATCATTCTTTTACACCGAATCCATATTTACCTCACTTCTGAAAAAAAAAAAGTTGTATGCATAGATCTAATTTTATTATTCTGAAACATAACAAAAAAGAAAACATTACTTTTTTCTCAAACCAAGGTGAACCTGTTTAGCCCGCTGCAGGGGCAGGAAGGGGTGATGTGGCTCTGTCTCGGGGCACGTGCCCGTCTGCAGGGCGTGGCGTGCTGGGATGGGAGCTCCCGTCCTCCCGTCCCCCGGGGCTGCCCCTGCTGCTGCTCGCCACGGGCCCGCCTTGGGTGGACGCGCTTCTGCGCCTTCGCTCTGGCGTCTGTCACGCTGCAGGGCTTACGGAACCGCTTCCCACACTTCACCCAGCTGGCACAGGAGCCCAGGTTTGGCGGATTGTAGGATTTATGATGATACTGTTTTCTACCATGATCCTGGTTTTTGTTTGTCTTTTCTAGACTCATAGATGGGAAGCCAGTCTTACGCACATTCAGGTCAACGAGGTACAAACGATTTTGCAAACTCTTAATGGCTCCTAAGGAGACGAGCCGACATCCCGCGTGCGTCTTAACTGGACAGAGTGGTTTTATGTCTGTTGAATGGAATTCCAACATCAATGTGAGTTTGGGATTTCATGCCTTCAAAATTTCCTTTCGCCAGGAATGAGCTGTCATTACGCCTTACAAGAGCATGTGAACACAGCGGTTGGGCATTACACACACACACACACACACACGCGCACATGCACACACATGCACACACGCACACATGCACAAACGCAGTGGCCCCTCTTCAGAGGCTGAGTAGCACTCCTGCAGGACACTGGGCTCCAAGGTGTTTGGAACCCAAGGTCAACCCACAGGGAAGGGAGGACAGTGCTCACCTTTGTCCCATTCCTCGGGGTCTCTGTGTGCCAGAGTTACAACCGTGCTATAGAGAGGCCTCTTCCTGGAGGCCTGTGGGTCCCAGCGGAGCCCTCCCACATCCCAGCTTGTTGAAGAGGGGCTTCCACCGGGCGCAGAGCACAGAATCTGCAGCGGGGAGCAGGCCGTAGCCCTGGGTCCCCTCTGGCCACCCCGGGGAGCAGGGAGGGTCCGCTGCTATTTATAGCCTGTCGCTGTGACAGCAAGTGGCCTGCCACTGCCTGCCTCTAAATTATGAATACGTAAATAATTGGATCCCTGCACTTAAAATTAGGCGGTAATAAGATTTCTCTGTCACCCAGGGAGCTGGACCAAAAAAAAAAAAAAAAGCAAGAACAAAGATGAAACCCACATGCTGCTCCGGCCTCCGGACCCAGCGCACCTGCCCCTCCCGCCCAGCTGGTCGGAAGCCTGTCGCCTGGGGCCCTCGCCTCTCCTCTCTCAGCTCACCACGGGGCCCTGCACCCACCAGGCCCAGGCGACCGCAGAGGGAAAGCAGGTCTCCTGACTCAGGGAGGGTAGCAGCTAGTTCTCACCGACCCAGGTCCCGGAGCAGGAGTGGGCCGAGATGCTGCAGAGACGCCCAGGCCCAGGGTACCTAGCCTGTTCACCACATTCTGCCTCTCTGCCCCGAAGGACGAACGTGCCTCCTTGTTTCTCCCTTGCCTCTTGTCACAATCTGGCTGCCAGGCCTCAAAGACATTTCTGAGATCATTTGCTTTATATCTTGCTGTTTGGGGAGATATAAAAATATGCATTTTCAGAGGAAATGTAAAGCTTTTAATGTAACTTGAAAAACAATTTCCCTTCTAGTCTGGAGGAAGCGCTCAGTTTGCTGCACTGATCTCTGTAGGAAAAAAGCATGTGTGTGTCTGCGCGCATGTGGGGTCTGTGCACATGTGCGTGCGCGTGTGTGGGGTCCATGCACATGTGTGTGTGGGGGGTCCGTGCACGTGTGCGTGCGCGTGTGTGGGGTCTGTGCACATGTGTGTGGGGGGGTCCGTGCACGTGTGTGTGCATGCGTGTGTGGGGTCCGTGCACCTGTGCGTGTGCATGTGGGGTGGTGCACGTGTGTGCGCGTGTGAGGTCTGTGCACATGTGTATGCGCATGTGGGTTCTGTGCACGTGTGTGCACGTGTGGGAGGGTCCGTGCACTTGTGTGCACACGTGTGGGGGGGTCCGTGCACGTGTGTGTGTGCGTGTGGGGTCCATGCACGTGTGTGCTCATGTGTGTGGGGCCCGTGCACGTGTGTGCGTGCGTGTGGGGGGTCCGCGCACGTGTGTATGTGCGTGTGGGGTGGTGCATGTGTGTGCGCGTGTGAGGTCTGTGCACGCGTGTATGCGCATGTGGGGTTTGTGCATGTGTGTGTGTGAGGTCCGTGCACGTGTGTGCATGTGTGGGGGGGTCCGTGCACTTGTGTGCACACATGTGGGGGGGTCCGTGCACGTGTGTGTGCGTGTGGGGTCCGTGTACATGTGTGCGCATGTGTGTGGGGTCCGTGCACATGTGTGCACGCGTGGGGGGGGTCCGCGCATGTGTGTGTGCACGTGTGGGGTCCATGCACGTGTGTGCGCATGTGTGTGGGGTCTCTGCATGTGTGTGTGCACGTGTGGGGTCCGTGCATGTGTGTGCATGCGTGTGGGGGGTCTGTGCACGTGTGTGTGCGTGTGGGGGGTCCGCACACGTGTGTGTGCACGTGTGGGGTCTGCGCACGTGTGTGTGTGCGTGTGAGGGTCCATGCACGCATGTGTGCGCGTCCGTGCAGGTAGGAAGGATATCCGCACCGCCTTCCTTGTACAGATGGTCATCCTGTTCCGAGGCCTTGGCATTCAGAGGACAGCGGTAAGTTCGCAGAGCTGTGTCCGAAGACAGGTGCAGGCAGGGGTGAGGGTGGGAGCAAGACACAGAAGGCGGCTAGCCGGGTGCGCAGGGCCGCCACACGCTGGGAGCTGGGGAGCCGGGAGCCGGGCACGGGGAAGCTTGAGGGCTGCGTGCCGCGAGGCTAGGGGCCTGGGAACCCGAGGTCTGGTGGAGAAGCCGGCGCTGGGGATCTGGGGTTCTGTGAATTGGGGAGCCAGGAAGCTGCGTGCCAGAAGGGTAGGGGCTGGGAAGCCGAGTTCCGGGAGGGAAGGAGGAGTGCTCGGTGCCTGCACCGCGGCGCCCGCCCCAAGCCTGCTTTGTGCTGCTGCTGCTCAGTCCCCGTCGCCTGAGCCGGGGGCAGCTGACATTCACCCGCCGGATAATCGAGGAGTAACATTTGCGTTACGGTTTCACCGACCTCTGCCTCCACAGGTCTTTTTAGATTAGCTTCTGAACAACAGAAAGGGAGGGAGAGAGGCGGCTGGCGCTCGGGCGGGGGGGTTGGCCCTCGCGGAGCCGTTACCGCGTGGGGGGCGCGCTGCCCTTTCCCGGGCGCAGCTATTACCGGGAAGGTATTAAGAGCGTGCAGGGCGCCGTGAGCAAAGGTTAATGGATTGACTATTACCTGTGTGTGCGGCACAACGCCGGCCCTTCTCGGAGGCTCTGGGGACCTGTGTTCTTTCTTCCCTGAGAAACCAAATGAAGGGTCTTGGCGTCCCACCCCGGCCTGCTGATTTCCAGGAGAGAGAGAGTCCCTCTTGAAAGCCCCGTTATAGAGACTTGGAAGGCCCGTGTTAGGAAAAAAGGCAGGAACTCTGCCCTTGCAAACGGCCGGGCTCCTGCCTCACATCCGGCTTCCACAGATGGACGGTTTGCGACTCTGGACCGAATCAGCAGCGGTGAGGGACGGGGGGCTTGAGGTCGAAACACTGCTGGGAGTTTGAGGACTATTCTGAATGACAAATGCAAGAAGGAGACTTTAGAAAGAGTAGCTCTAAGGGCACCGGAAGCCAGCCATCAGCTTGCCCCATAGAGCACCTGCTGGAGGGGAAAGAGTCCCCTCTTCCCCAGGTGCAGCAGAATGCCTTCCCCAATGGGGCCTGGCCGGACAATGGGACAGAGTTGTCAGGACAGGTGACGGCAGAGACCCCGTGAGACCAAGAGGGAACTTCACTACCTATTGTCTGGGTGAGTGACTGATAGACCAGAGCACCTGGACTTAAGGAGTCCCTGTGTGCAGACCCCGCGTGTGGGGCAGGGGTAAACTGTGGGGGGAAAGAACAGGATGTTTCTGGCACCTTCTAATGTCGGGATACGGACACTCAGCAGATGCCTTTATCTTCAAGCAAAATGCTTATTTGTATTTGGGTGACATTGAGTCACAGGGCCAACCCCTCACTCGCTTTCCTGTCCTCGGCTAAGATGGACAGACGTGCAAAGTCACAAGGGGAGTCAAAGCACCAGCGACCCGATCAGAGGACCCTCCGCCAGACCCCAGTGGCACTCCTCGCGCAGGAGAATGAGCTGGCGGGTCCCCACGGTTACGACCAGGGACCCTTTCAGCCAGCAGAAAACTATTCTGAAACCCCAAATGCTCTGAAGGTCATGCGTGTCCTGGTGCCTATGTTCCCTCGTGAGCCGGACACGGCGGCGGGTGCTTCCCGGATTCACTCATTTCCAATGCACATCAGTATTTCTAGGAATGAAAACCTTAAACCTAAAGCTGTGAATGAATCCAGAGAGGTGAGGTCTGCCTTCAGAGCCGGGCTGGCCCAGTGGGACCGGGCACCCTGCGCAGGTGCATCTTAAGACTTAGACTGGTTTCCCGTCGCCCCGTCAAAGCAACGTCCTAGCTCCACTGCTGCAGATGGCAGACATCCCCCACCCGTCAGCCTTTCTGATGTCGCAGACTCTCTGGTTATGGTCCCCGCGTGCCCGGCACAAGTCGATCTGGCCGAGGCTTCCATGAGCTGATGTGGAACTGGAGGCCGCTGCCGGGGGAGGCCGCGAGCTTCGCCAGAGCTCTCCAAGCACAAAGGAAACCACTGAGCAAGGAATCCCCATTCTGGACCTGCCCAGTAGCTTTGAAAGGATGACCTGCTGACACCGGGGAGGTTTGCCTCCTCATTTAATTAAGAGAGAAAGGATTTCAGCGCAGAGCGGGCTTCGAGCGTCCTTTGTAATTTTCGCTGACCAATCCAATTATGTGGGTAATTGCAAGTATCTTTCGCGAAGCACGGACAATCAGTCACAGGAGCAGTCGAGGTCCAACGACGTGGGCTGCTGCTCTGGAAACCGTCGGGGGGAGTTGCAGCAACGGCAGCGGAGTTTCTGGTTGGGAGCGCGGCGGGAGCTGCTGTGCATTTCTTATCCCGGTGGAAGGTTCTCCGCGCGGATGTGGGCGCGGGCGGGCGGGCAGGGGTGCGGCCGCTTCCTCGGAGCTGCCCACGTCCTCTTGAATCCGTACCACACAGGGCTGCCGACAGGAACAAGAATTCTCCTCCCCGCAAAGGTGGCTGTGAAAGGAGTTTGTTTGGTTTTCAGTTCAACGACCCCCAGGGCCTGGAATCGTTCTGGATACGTTTCTTTCGAGGCACTTAAAAAGTGACTTTTATGAGATTATTTAGGCAGTGATTATTTTTGTTGAGAAATGTGTCCTTTATCCCTCTCATTCATCCTCGGCTAAGATATTTCTGTTTGTCAGAATGCCACCGTTCCTGATAAATGGCTGAAGACAGACTGTTACACTTTATTAAAAAGTAATAACAATTTTTGTACGCACCCTTCACATTGTCGGGGGGGGACCATGAATCAAAGGACACTGCCTGTCTGGGTCTGATAAATGCGCCGTTTACCAGCTGAGGAGTTATTTAGGACTGGCTATTAATTTAAATCACATTTATCTTCCGCGGATGGGGGAGGAGGCCGTGATAGCGGCGGGGTGACCAATGGTGTGGCTAAGTGCGCGTTATTTATTACCGCTGCCTCTGCAGGGTTGCACAATATGTGAGGGAAACAGTGCCAATTACCGCGCTTAATCTCGTCAGGGCAATAACAAATTTCTTCCCAACACAAGGCAATCTTTATGCTTGCACTTTTTCTCTTCCAGACGCAGACTTGCTTATAATTCTCCATCATTAAACTCAATTTTCTCATTCTTTTTTGAGTGCTCATGGGAAATTCTTAGTTCTCTTGGCTTCACCTTTGTTTGGAGGATAGAGCATTTTTCATGCATTAGCCAGAGCAAAGTGTTCTTTTGAGCCCTTAATGAATATTTGTTGGTAATATGGGGAGGTGCTTGAATTGTGGATCCGACTGGCCATAATTTACCATTAAGTGTTCTTGCATTAATAATAATGTCTCTTTCGTAGCTTTCCAATTCACCAAGTTCTTAATATGCAAAGTAACAATCGGGAATAACCAATCATTAGCCTTTTTTGGCCAATTAGCTTCAATTTGATTGATCTACCATGGAAGATTAAAATATTTCTAATAAAATGCATCTGAAGCACGAGTTAGACTCAAACGCACACAGGTCAGCTGGCCGCGAGGAGCCGGAGGCACGGGGTGCGCCTCTGGCCGGGGGCTTGGGGAGCCGCTGCTGCCTGTGCGGTCGAGGCCCGCGTTGCGCAGACTCTCCCGAGGCTCCCAGCCCCGCCGCGCGGCGTCATGACCCAGCTGCCCTCCCCACGCCGCGGCCTCACTCCTCACCCGGGCGGCAGCATCTTGTTTTATTACTTTGATGTGCGTTCCCAAACTAGATAGAATAAATTCATACCGAACAGAGTCAAAATTCAAGCGCAAACAATGAAAATGTGTGTATGTGTACGGGAGCCTGCGTGGGTTCATGCATTTGCACATTCGTGTGAATCGAGCGATAATTGTAGAGTAGGGGCAGCATTTCACCCTCTGGCTGTTTTCATCAAAGTAACTGCACTCGAGTGGGTTATAGGGTAAGGGCGTCTGCGGGGAGAGCCAACAGAGAAGACCGGAGGGATCGGACCTCACAACCCAGCGTGACCGGGACCAGCCAGTGGGTGTGCTTTCCTCACGGGGGCTTGACACGTGGTAGGTGGCTGGTCAGGGGCCGGTCCTGGGGAGTCCCTCAAACAAAGCGGTCTGCAAGGACGATCACCTGGCCCAGCCCTCAGGGTCAGGGCATGAGTCCCCTGGCAGCGTCGTGCAAGGGCTGGGGCCTCGCCCATTACAGTCCCTGACCCCACAGGCTCTCGGGCTCCGAACGGCGCCTCCGCCAACACGGCGTCCACACTCCCTGGGATAACTTCAGGGTTTGCAAAGTCCTGCCTTTCTGCAGAATGTGGAGTTAGATAGTACCAACATGTGTGCACAGGCCGGCGTATTTGCACACTCACACACGTGTATGCACACACATATGTGTACCCACTTGTCTGCATGTGCGCATACATTTGTAGAACTCATTTGTTTATACACACGCGTCATTATATTTAGGTATACATTGTTCGTACACGCATGTATTCGTACAACTAGGTACACACACTTACATGTACATATACACACATAAATACCTGTATTTAAATAGAGTTCATTAGATAGCTTAAATAAACGAGCGTTCAACAATTATCCACTGTTGTGTCAAACAAGGAGTTTCAGTCCAGCGTCCGGTCAGGCCAGGAACTCCCGACGAGCACTTTCGGGCGGCCCAGGAAGCATTCTGCGGGGACGGACGGGAGGCCACCTTCCTGCCTTCACCGCCGCGGGCATGGTGTACACGGAGGCGTTCTTGAGGCTCCGCGGACCGCTAGGGCCTGGCAGGGATGCCTCCGCCTTGACGCTTCCCTCCTCCCACGGTCCCTCGCCCTCCACCAGGTGTGTGTGCTGTTCTCTCCGACCCTTGCCTCTTTCGGGAGGTCTGCGGCCCTCCCCGGGCTTCCCGCCCTGGGGGCCGCGGCAGGTGAGAGCGTCAGGACGGTCGTGTCGTCCGTTTGGGGAGCTGGGTGGCCCCTCCCTCTGCGCGTGGGTGGCTCGACATCACTGGTTTCAAATCAACCGCCCAATTTCAGAAACTGTGTGAGGAGCTCCGTGGTCCTCAGGGTTGAGGACACCAGCACGGCTTCGCTCACACAGGGGCGGTTGGCGTGAAGGCGAGTCTCTGGCCCGAGGGCACGAGCCGGTGCTCGCCAGCTCTGCGGACTTGAGAACGCGCTGCGCCTCTCTGAGCCGCGTCCCCTCTCTCATGGAGGAGAACCCCGAGCACACTGGCCCGTGTGGGGACTCGGTGATAGTGACACCCCAGGAGGCTCTCCGGTGCTGGCCGGAGTTGTGACCATCGCTCCAGTGACTTCCAAGCACACCCTTAATTACTTCTGTGGCAAAAAACCACGGTGAGTGCGTGGTCACGTTAGCTGACCTTCCCCTCCCTGGACCGGCTCGTGAGGGGAGCCGCACGGCTGCAGCCAAGAGGCCGGCATCGAGCCAGCGCCCCGCGGCAGAGCAGCCACGCGGGGCCGGGCCTCAGCACAGTCCCTCGGGGCACCGGGAGAAGAGCAGGCGCTGTGGCAAACGCTGCCTGTGGAGAAGCCTGAGAGAAAAAGCCGTTGACCTGACGCCCACCAATTGCAGCCTAAAATCCATGGAATGATTCTCCTCAGGGGACAGTTAAGCCAGGCCTTTCTCCTGTCGATGAAGAGACAGACGCAGGACATAGGGACAGAGCTGCCCTGCACCACCACTGCGGAGAAGACGGAGGGATCTTCAGAAGGGAGAGCAAGGGCTTGCAGGGTTTCACCACTTGTCGGGATAAGTGGGAAAAGGTACACTGGAGCTGCAGAAACGTCCATATTTGGGCTACCGTCCGTGGTCTCCCAGGACGATAGGTCTTTCCCGTTTGTCCTGCAGGTGGCCAGTGCTTCCACACAAGAGCCCTGCCAGAGGCCATGGCAACATTCCACGCACATACCTGGCCTATGGCCTCATTCACCCACAGGGGCTGCCAACACTCTGCCGTCTCCTCATAGAACAACTGGGGGTCGTCAGTCTTATTTGACGTGTCTAGGTGAGCATACCCAGACTTCTAATCATTAGAGGTTGAACTGTTACAACAGACACTATGTGGATCAAAGCAAAACAAAGCAAATGAACAAAAAAAGCACAGTTTGGTCTTGGAATGTCCTGTGGTCCAGAGAGGTTGTCCTTGATCCCTTTGCTAAGACACCAGTGATGTTTAAATACTGCATGTCAGATTCATAGAGAACTTGGAGTTCATCTGGATTTCCCACTGGAGGGCTGTCTACACACAGACCATTGACTCCTCCATTGTTCCAAACTCCATGTGTCTTGACCCTACGGCCCCTGGACAGCCAAGGCTCTCCCTTCCACCCTGGTCTTAAAAGAACTTCCAGGCCTCTCTGCTTTGAACATCTAGAACTGTCTTCCCTATCCATGGTGCTGGTCTCTCTCTCCCTCTACGCACATGGACACCATCCTATGGGGATATGCCCTTGACCTCCCTCTCTAAGTCCTCCACCTAAGATGGAACCTGTTCTGCTCAGAATGGCCCTCGCCTAGGGGAGAGTTCTTCACCCACTCACTCCTGGGTGCCTTCCTGCCACTTCCTGATGTCTGTGGGGGAAGCTCTGCCATCTTGCTCCTGGCCCACGTGGGCTGATCATGTAATACCATGTTCCCCTGAATGGGTGGCCATGTGAAGCTAAGTTTTATCACATGTGACTCTCCAGTCTGTTCACTTTCTCTCCCACTGCAGTCAGCCATCTACCTTGGCTGGACTAGGGGCTGTGGGAGCCAATGTCTTCACGTGACAATTGTCCACAGAAGCCTGTTCAAGACTTATTCAAGGATATGGACACTGCCTTTAGCGCCCACATACCTTATTTGCTCTCATCATTGGTGAGAACAAATCTTTATCCTCTGAACATACAGACACATTATAAAAATAGAAACAAAATCAGGTAGAGCTGTGTTTGGTGAACAAGGTAGGGGAACAAGATGAGCTTATTACTCCCGTCCGGTAAATAGCTTCCTTCTATGCTGCCTGCCCCATAGGACTCCTCTGGCCTCATAACACACTGTACCTTGTTCAGGGAAACAGTATCCACCCACTCAAATTATAAACCCCAGAGTCATTGTTAACTAGTCACTTATCTTTAACAAAATCATATTTTGTAGATTCAATTTCATAAGAGTTTCTCAAATAGTGTCTTCATCTCTGTTCTCACCCTTCACAGGCAAGTTTCAGCTTTTACCATTACCATGAAAATCAGGGCAGCGACCAGCTGGTCTCTGTACACCTGCTGTCTAGGCCTGCCCAGTCTATGCTTAGCTACTACTCCAAAACAGCCCAGAGATCAAAGCTCCCTAGAGGTCTTCCGTTTCAGAGTCTCAGGTCCTTTACAGGCATTCTGGTCATCACACTCTAACCTTAAGTTAATTTCTGAAGATTTATCTTCTGTCCCTTTTTCTCTTCCCTCTTCTTTTGGAATCTAGTTACTTGCTTTTCTTTCTTATTTATATTGGATGATGCTTACTGATCTGGTCTCAGCATCAGTGAAATTTTCATTGGTTATCTCCATTTGTAATGAATGTTACTCAGTGATTTTTTAAAAATTTCTTTTCAGTGTACCAGAATTAATTGTTTATGTACCACACACAGTGGTCCATGCAACCCATGCCCTCCTTAATACACATCACCAGGCTCACCCAACTTCCCACCTCCCGCCCTTCCAAAACCTCAGGTTGTTTTTCAGAGTCCACAGTCTCTCATGGTTTGTCTCCCCCTCCAATTTCTCCCACTTCACTTTTCCTTTCCTCTTCCCCATGTCCTCCATGCTATTCCTTATGCTCCACAAATAAGCAAAACCATATGATAACTGACTCTCTCTGTTGGACTTATTTCACTAGCAGAATCTCTTCCAGTCCCATCTGTGTTGACACAAAAGTTGGGATTCATCCTTTCTGATGGAGGCATCATACTCCATAGTGTATATGGACCACATCTTCCTTATCCATTCGTCTGTTGAAGGGCATCTTGGCTCTTTCCACAGTTTCATGACTGTGGGCATTGCTACTATGAACATTGGGGTACAGATGGCCCTTCTTTTCATGACATCTGTATCTTTGGGGTAAATACCCAGGAGTGCAATTGCAGGGTCATAGGGAAGCTCCATTTTTAATTTCTTAAGAAATCTCCACACTGTTTTCTGAAGTGGCTGCACCAACTTGCATTCCCACCAACAGTGTAAGAGGGTTCCCCTTTCTCCACATCCTCTCCAACGCACGTTGTTTCCTGTCTTGCTAGTTTTGGTCATTCTAACTGGTGTAAGGTGGTATCTCAATGTGTTTTTTTTTTTTTAAAGATTTTATTTATTTATTTGACAGTGAGAGAGAGAGAGAGAGAGAGAGATCATAAGTAGGCAGAGAGGCAGGCAGAGAGAGAGGGGGAAGCAGGCTCCCCGCTAAGCAGAGAGCCCAATACGGGGCTCGATCCTAGGACCCTAAGACCATGACCTGGACTGAAGGCAGAGGTTTAACCCACTGAGCCACCCAGGTGTCCCTCAATGTGGTTTTGATTTGAATCTCCTTGATGGCTAGTGATGATGAACATTTTTTCTTGTCTGTTAGCCATTCTATGTCTTCATTGGAGAAGTGTCTGTTCATGTCTTCTGCCCATTTTTTGGCACGATTATCTCTTTTGTGTGTGTTGAGTTTGAGGAGTTCTCAAGAACTCCTTTACAGATCCTGAATATCAGCCCTTTGTCTGTATTGTCATTTGGGAATATTTTCTCTCATTCCGTGGGTTGCCTCTTTGTTTTGTTGACTGTTTCCTTTGCTGTGCAGAAGCTTTTGATCTTGAAGTCTCAAAAGTTTATTTTTGCTTTTGTTTTCTTTGTCTTTGGAGACATGTCTTGAAAGAAGTTGCTGTGGCCGATATCGAAGAGGTTACTGCCTATGTTCTCCTCTGGGATTCTGATGGATTCCTGTCTCACGTTGAGGTCTTTTATCCATTCTGAGTTCATCTTTGTGTACGGTGTAAGAGAATGGTCGAGTTTCATTCTTCTACATATAGCTGCCCAGTTTTCCCAGCACCATTTATTGAAGAGACTGTCTTTTTTCCACTGTATATTTTTTGTTGTTTTGTTGAAGATTATTTGACCATATCAAATATGCAGGTCCATATCTGGGCTCTTAACTCTGCTTCACTGGTCTATGTGTCTGTTTTTGTGCCAGTACCATGCTGTCTTGGTGATCATTCTTTGTAGTAAACCTTAAAATCAGGAAACGTGATGCCTCCAGTTTTGTTTTTCTTTTTCAAAATTTCCTTAACAATTCAGGGTCTCTTCTGGTTCCATACAAATTTTAGGATTGCTTGTTCCAACTCTTTGAGAAATGCTGGTGATTCTTTTTTTCAAAATTTTCACTTTTAAAATTTCTATTGTTTTTTAATGTGTATTAACTGAATTTTGTTTTCTAATGTGTACATATTCGGTTTTGCTGATACAATGTCCTATCTTTTCATTCATTACAACATACCTTTCTTTTTCTTACTGAGCATACTTGTAATGGTTGCTTTGAAGCTTCTTGTCTCATAAACTCAGCATCTGAGTCATCTTGGGGTTGCCATCTGTTGCCTTTCCCCCCTTGAGAATTTCCCTTGGGATATGTTCTTCTATCTTTTTATGTCAAGTGATTTTGGATTATATCCCAGACACTGTTCAGTGTCCCCAGGGCCAGCTAGTTGTTTCTGTATTTTATCCAGAGTCTACTGCTGTTACTGTTGGAGAGCTTTTGGGGTAGGTGCCTGCTTCTTTATGCTGAAAGTGGCACTTCTCTAACATAATTTTTATCCTCACCTTTCAGTACTACCTCTACAAAAATGTGTCTCCATCTTACAGGCAAGGCTCTGTCCTCACTATTTCATGGAGCTGATGATTTCCAAATGGTATCATAGGCATTGAAGTGTCCACTCTAAACCAGGGAAGTTAACTACCCAGGCATCTGAGAGAAAGAGATTGTCCTGGAGTAAGAACAGGTTAGATATTTTACCATAATATTATCACGGGATGGTCTGTGTTAAATTTGCTATTTTAAGACCATTTTCTCTTAGTCAAAGTGTATTTTTTCCACTAGAAACTTGGGGATTTCTAATATACAAACTAAGGTTTTTCTTGCCAAATTTCTGAACTACCATAAACATTTTCAATTTGTCAAAACATTTACCTCATTTAATAAATTTCTCTGATGGAAAGGTCCTAAATGCTCAGGAAATGTATGTGTGTGTGTGTATTTAAATATTTGTAAGTAGTTTTAAATAATTTCATGTGAAATGCTGTTACAAAATCCATACATTTGTAGACCCACGTACATAATCAGAAAAGAGAGAAAAAGAGAAGCTAGTTGCTGCATGAGCCACACAGCAATAATGCAAATAGGCTTAAGGGAAATGGCAAAATTATATTACATGTAGACCTCTAAAGATCATTTTGAGACAAATCAGTAATCACTTAGAGATCACCTATTACATGTGCTTATTTTCCTGGGCTCTATGGGGAAATGTAAGAGAAGTCTCTGGCTTCAAGAAGCTTAGAATCTAGCAGTCACTCAGCCTGAAACAGGTCATGTCAAGGTGGCTCCTCCTCCACCCCCAGCCCATTACCCCAGGAGACTGGCCATAGGGGCCGAGGCCTCTGGCCAGCCAGCCACAGGGGGAGGCTGGCTCTTCCCACAATCTTCACCTTCTGTTGTACTTTTTCTATCTTGGAGGCAGGTGTTAGTCTCCATATTCTTTATCTTTATGGGATCAGATATAGCTGTTTTATTTTTCTATACATCTAGTATCTAACCAGCTAAGCCCCTTCAATCCAGGCATTCATCTGGAGTTGTTGTACTCATCTAAGGTCACAATAAAAGTCAGCGGTGTGGAGGGAGAAAGTCAATTTAATATATGTCATAAAGGAATACAAAAATACATTATTATGCAGAGACCAGAATTTCAGCAAACAGAAAGCATTATTCCCCCTCAAAATTAGTTAACATTACAATGAAAAACTTTAATATTTGTGTGATTTTGAATAAAATATTCTGCTGAAATAGTGGAAATAACTCAATGTCCCATAATGTGATAATCTTCCCTCTCTGTTATGTTCATACTGGTGTGGAGTTTTATGGTGGGGAGAGGGTATCATGTAATGTTTGAGAAAAAAAAGTCTCAAGTTGTCAATGTTCTAGTAATGTGGTCAAATGTTGAAAGTGCTCTGAAAATTTCATTTGTTGAGAAGATGTTTTTAATTAATCACAAAAGCAAGGGGTTAGTTTGACATGGATATTAAATTCTTTACCCATGCTTCTTTAAACTCTTTTTGTTCAACTATTTTCTAAAAATACAAAAAGACATTGTTTTCAGTTAGAGAACTCTGTGTGTCCATATCTTTAAAATAATGTGAGGTGGCAACAAAAGTTTCCTTTATTTCCATCTATATTAATAACATGTGATATTTATATTTCCTATCTGCAATCAGACTTTCATCTTGAATTTCACAGCCATTGGCCCTGGAGAACATGGAGGAAGAAAGGCAGGTAAACACAGCACGGTGACACATCAGAGAGAAGTTAGGGGTGATGAGCAAGGTGGTGGGAAAGGAACCTGTGTTTAAATAGCACCTGGAAAGAACAGATCATAGGCCAGAAGAATTAGAAATCATGAAAATCCATTATATAAATGGTCAAACACAGAGAGATTGCAGAGTCTGTACTTCTTAGGCCAGTTGGCACATTGTGGGCACTAGAAGGAGGAAAAAGGAGCTCACAGTTAGTCCCTCTAGCAATCAGCATCAAGCACTTTAGAAGTAGCAAGGGAGACCTGCCAGTCAGTTCTGCTCCCTCTGAGTTAGGTGACATTGAACAGCTGCTGCTTCTTACTGACCTCTGTCCTCATGTAGGAGGCTTACACTTTTCTACTGTGACTGTGAGGGAAGTAGAGAACTCCTATGGGGCCCAACATAGAGCAGGAATTCAATGAACTGAAGTTATTCAATCAGCCTCATCACCGGCATCACCACCATGATCACTGTCACCATCACCACCATCACCAACATCACCACATCACCATCACCATTGTTACCACAATCATCCCATCATCACCATCACCATCACCACCATATCACCATCATCATCATCACCACCACCATCACCATCATGACATCACTGTCACCATCATCACCATCATCATCACCATCATCACCATTATTACCATCATGATCACCATCATCACCATCATCATCACCTGCACCATCACCATCAACATCACCATTGTTACCACAATCATCACCATCACCATCACCATCACCACCATATCACCATCATCATCATCATCACTGCCACCATCATCACCATCACCATCATCATCACATTCATCATCACCATCATCAAAATCACCATCACCATCATCACCACCATCATCATCACCATCATCACCATCATCACCACCACCATCATCACCATCACCACCATCACCATCACCATCATCATCACCATCATCACCATCATCACCATCACCATCATCATCACCATCATCATCACCATCATCACCATCACCATCACCATCATCACCACCATCACCATCACCATCATCACCAACATCATCACCATCATCACCATCATCACGATCACCATCACCATCATCATCACCATCATCACGATCACCATCATCACCATATCACCATCATCACCATCACCATCATCACCATCACCATCATCACCATCATCACCATCATCATCACCATCATCACCATCATCACCATCACCATCACCATCATCACCACCATCACCATCACCATCATCACCAACATCATCACCATCATCACCATCATCACGATCACCATCACCATCATCATCACCATCATCACGATCACCATCATCACCATATCACCATCATCACCATCACCATCATCACCATCACCATCATCACCATCATCACCATCATCATCATCACCATCATCACCATCATCACCTCATCATGATCATCATCACCATCACCATCATCACCACCATCATCATCACCATCACCATCATCATCATCACCATCACCATCATCATCATCATCATCATCATCACCATCATCACCATCATCATCACCATCATCACCATCACCATCATCACCATCATCACCATCATCACCATCATCATCACCATCACCATCATCATCATCACCGCCATCTCATCACCATCATTACATCACCACCATCACCATCACCATCATCATCACCATCATCACCACCATCACCATCACCATCATCACCATCATCATCACCACCATCACCATCACCATCATCACCATCATTACATCACCACCATCACCATCACCATCATCAGCATCATCATCATCACCACCATCACCATCACCATCATCAGCATCATCATCATCACCACCATCACCATCACCATCATCAGCATCATTCTCATCATCACCATGTGTCACTCATCATCCCCACCAACAACCACCATCACCACTATTGTCCTGTTTGTTGCCTCAACCACAGACAAGCTAGGGGTCCCAGAACTAAAAGACTCTTAAGGATCACACACCTGAGCCCTAGGCGTTGATGGATGTGTCCCAGAAGGGGGCTGGGCTCAGAGGATATTGAGATATGTGTCTCTGTGTCATTGAACTCAAGTGCCAAGGCGTCATCTGTGAGTGACACGGTCTCTTCTGGAAGCTTCAGTAGGAAGGCGGCTATGTTCCAGAAAGCTCCATGCAGACGGGCCTCTCTAGATCACTCACCTTCTCCACTGCTTCCGTTACTGTGTTCATCCGTTCATACCTTACCTGTCTGGCACCAGCTCCTTTGCTTACAACCCCGAGACCCCAGGAAGACCTTGTCTGTGTCCCTTCTTCCCGAGAACCTCCAGGACCTCAGCAATGGGGTGCAGACATGAGGAGGCAGGAAAGACGGTCTGACAACGACTTCAGACATAGGTGCCAAGGGACCCAAAAGTCAGAAACAGCAGCTGTCTGGTCAGTGCGAGAGCTCTACCGGGCTCCTACACAGCTGCTTCTAACTTTTTTCTATCGACTCTTCAGCTTCAGAGTTAAAAATACTGACTAAATTGTATGTATTTTTAAAAATTGGCTCTTTATCGTCCTCATGTATCATCATTTGTTTTATATGGTCTCATGCCTTTGATTAAATATTTGTCACATTTGTGAAGCTGTAAAGTGAACCAGCTGCCCGGCCCCAGGCTAGAAACTGCTGCAATGACAAAATCACGACAACGTGGCAGCGATTAGACACACGGTGTTTTCCTGGTCCAGGTTCTGGCGCACACACCACGGGATCCCTGATCCTTTAGGCTTCTAACGTTCATTAGGGTGAACTGTTGGTAGTTTACAGGGATTTCCTCCAAGGAAACTTTTAATTTTGTAAACGCCAAAGCAGCTGAGCCTGTCTTCGATTTTCTAAGGATAACATGTGCTACAGGCTTTCTGGTTTGGTGTCAAACTATTTTTCATTTTTCCTTAATAATTCCTAACTTGTTTATACACGGCAGGAGAAATGAAAATAGTAAAAAAGCAACCTCTGGTCCGTGAGGTACCAACCCTCATTGAGACAAGGCCACACTCTGAAAACATGCTGTGAGGTGGGGGTCGGACACGAAACGGCCGGTGCGCTGTGACCCCACGTGCCGAGTGAGCAGCCACGTTTGCAGACGCACAAGTCGTGGAGAAGCTTCCAGGCCAGGGGCAGGATGCGCTGTGAGTGATCCTGCAGTGCGCACATGGGTCTGCTTGATGCAAAAGTTCTGGGAACAGTCATGAGGGCCACCCACTTTGAATGGCTACATTGGTCAGTTTTATGGGACGTGCATTTCACTCCAATAAAAACAATACAACTCCAGCTCCTGTAAGTGGGGTCGATGTACTGAAAGTGACCCACAGAAATGGGCAGTGTGGTTCCTGGCAGCGCCTGGAGGCTCGTTTCCTCGCAGGGCCCTGGGACCTCCGAGGAGAAGGCGGGTGGGTGCGGGCCCCCTGCCCAGCCCTCCTGCCGCCTGCTCCCTCTGCCCAAGGTGCTCCGTTATTTATTAGCCAAGCAATCCGGCCGGCCGTGTGCGATCGGCAGCGGAATGCAATACTGAAAGGTCACAGCTGCAAACATCCCAGGGAGTGGGTGTTCAAGCAAATACAAATACACCTTTTTAATTTCGGCTGAATTGATTAGATAACAATTGGAGGGTGTCACAGGTCAGGAGGCGCGAGCCAGCAGGTCAGCAGAGAGAAAGGAGCTGGGACGGGGTCACAGGGGTGCGGGGCTGAGCCTGGGGCGCCCTGGCCCTGCACGCCCTCGCTCTTGTCTGCACAAATGAAGAAATGCCCATGCCGGACCCAAAGGCTTTGAAAAGAGCCGCACAAACGGCGAAGGCCATCCTGCAGTCAGTCGACAGACGTCAGGAACGACGCCCCATCTGAAATCCAGTACACAAAGGCTCGCCAATGTCATAAAAGGAAGAAATGACCATGCGCCCAACGATCCTGCCTGAGACCCAGCGTTGCCAAGACCCTGCCCGGGGACCTGTGAGTGGGCCCACAGGCACTTGGCTCTTCCCAGGCAGATGCTGGTGCAGGGAAACTGAGGACGTGTACACCGGAGGGCCTTGGCGCGCAGCCCAGGGAGCGGGGCAGGTCCCCAGCACCAGCGGCCCTTGGCGGGCACAGCAGCCTGTCAAGGGAACAGAAGGGAGCCCTTTGACCTCTGCGGCCGGTGGAGAATGGCCAGCTCCACAGAGGGGGTGCTAGAAGGAGTAAGCCATGAACGCATCCTCCAGAAATGTAGGGAAAAAATTGATAGAAATTCACAAACAGGCAAATAAATGATTTTGTAAATATGAACAAGCATTTAGCCTCACAGAGAACCCTATCTATACTCTGCAAGCGATGGAGGGACGCTTCTGCTGACCAACGCTGACAGTCCTCTAACATCATGACTGTGCGGGACTCCTCACCAAGACCCTCTCTTCTGCCTCCGGTGCGCTGAGCGTGGGACTCGATCCCGCCAAATTCTGGTTTGGGATGCGCGGGCTCACGCGGCTGGGGCCGGGCGTCAGCACAGAACTCCCCAGCTCTGTCTTCGCGACCAGGGGTTGTGCAGAGACGGGCCGGCGCGGGGCCCTGGGCGGTGCCTGACTCGGATGAAGCCCCGCCGCGGTGTGACGGAGGAAGTTCGAGGGAAGGGGGGCCCCGCCTCCTGGGGGTCAGCACAGCAGTCTGAGAAGTGACCCCTGCTCTGGCTGTGGACAGGGAGCGGCCTGCAGCGACACCCCCACCACTGATCCTCTCACTCAAGAGAATGTTCTAGAACGTAAGTCAAGGAGCGTAACAGGATTGCCAACCTTCGCTCTGCTCCGGCGTGCAGACATTTGCAGGAGGGGGACAGTCTCGGCAGGGCTCAGGACAGACCCCGCTCACCTCCTAGCTGGCTGCCGTCTCTCGCGGGCTGGCCGTCCAGCCCTCGCTGACCCGGTCCCTCTCCTGCCCTTTCCTCTGGGCTCACTCACAACAGAGCCAGATACTGGGGCACCGGTACCTCAGTTTACCAGAAATAACACAAGGCCACTTAGGGAAAGCCTAGACAACGTACCCTGAGACCAGAGAAGTCAGCTTGGGACAGCAGGCCACGCTTGCACTGGAACAGAATCCGAGCTTGACAAACAAAGTATGCATTTTCGCTTGTTGATCGGAGAAGGGACACTTTGCAACTTCCACGGTCTGCGATTGCCGTGAGCCTGGACGACTGCCATCTCCCAGAGCGCGTGGGATAAGAAATAACAAAGCCAAGGAAAACACTTTTGTTCCTTTTCTTTTAAGAGTCTTTAATGAAACACATGCTTAAAAGCAAACCAAGCAGTTTGTCGCTTGAGCGTGAAGTCGCGCACTCGTGCGGTGTTGACCAGGAGCCCCTGTCAAGAGGAGGTCGGGGACCCACGCGCAGGGTCGGCGGCCGGCAGGCCGACTCCACCATGCCCTGGTGTTCCCTGGAGCTCGCCCGTCTGATGTGGCTGCTTGACACCGGCCTGCTGATGCGACCGGCGGGCTTCCCCAGGGCTGTCACGAAGAACGGCCACGGCTTTGCCACGACGGGTCCAGACCAGCCTCTCCCGCGTCCCCACTGCCCCGGGCGCTCCTCTCCGTCTCCGGCGCGAGCCCACACCCGTGCGGTGTCAGGGTGTATCCCGACAGGATCCAGCGGCCGCGTCGTGGGCCCCGCCGCCTCCCTGTCTGTGCTGCGATGGGGAACCCCTCTCCTGGGTTGTCACGACGAAGCCTGAGGCTCGCCCATACAGGCGTGCTCGAGGCAGTAAAACAGCGGCCCCGGAATGTGCCTTCTGCACCCTTGTGGAAGTGAATAAACACATTTATTTTAGGATTTTAAAGGTTTGAATTATGTGCGTGCTGGGCTCTCTTTGGCAGGAAGAGGATCTCTGTGTGTCAAGGGGCACGTGCCCTGGACCGGGCGCCGTGTCAGCGAGAAGCCAGCCCGAACCAAGACTAATGAGCCGTCTCCCCATCAGGGCTTGGCCGGCTATCGGCGCTTGCTGGACACCTAGACAGCACGAGAGACAGAGGGGGACGCTGCCCGTCCAGAGCTCGGAAGACACTGCTGTGTTTTCTGCTGTCGCAAACCCACGTTCCTTTATCCAGTTCTCCGTCTGGCTCTCCATTCCGCCCCCCGCGCCGCAGCCTCCCATCTGCAGGGAGATACAGCCGGCCGCGCTGTGGGGCTGGGCCCTCTGAGTCAACACCTAAGAAACTAAGAGAGCCCATCAGTGAGTTTCATGTGTTTAAAAGGCTGCAGGCATTATCTTCACAAACATAATGCTGGTAAAGTTGCAAAATCATAAGTATCATCGTAATATATTAGTACTATTATATACAATATAGGTGTATCAACTGTGCTACAGAAAATACACGAAACCCTAAGGCCGTGTGTCTGCACAGGAACACGCGTGTGTGTCCACAGATGAACATCCACGTGGGTCCACAGCGTGGCCCGGAGCTTCTCTTCGGGAGGTCAGGTAAAGGCTATAGGCAATTTGTAGTTTGTTATACACACTTTTCTACACTTTTTCAAATTTTACAAAATGTGGGGAGGTGAACCATGAGAGACTATGGACTCTGAAAAACAATCTGAGGGGTATGAAGTGGCAGGGGGGTGGGAGGTTGGGGTACCAGGTGGTGGGTATTATAGAGGGCACGGCTTGCATGGAGCACTGGGTGTGGTGAAAAAATAACGAATACTGTTTTTCTGAAAATAAATAAATTGAAAAAAAATTATATTATACAGTGGCATTTAAAACTTGAAATAAATGCAGAAGACAGTGAAAAAAATGTGCATATTGTACATTACATATTATAAACGTTTGTGATGATTAATAAACACAAAGCGGTGTGTTTTGTACAGCAGAAAATGACGTGTGTGCATGACTTGGTCACACCGTAGCGCACAGGAAGCACATGAGTAACTCGCCGCTGTCCCGGCCCCAGAGGCTGGAGCTCGGGAAGGGACCCTGCGGAACGCGGGGCTGACCCGTGTCGGGGGCCCGAGTCTTCGCGTCCAGGAGGTTCCTCAGCAAACTGCACGTCAGCTGCAAGTTGTCAGTAAGGCGGCAAGTCCTCGGAAAAAGCACACAGCAAATGCGGGAACGCAAGTTCACGGTCACGGGAAATCAGTGCTAAAGTCGCAGGTGATTTACCCGAGCGGCATCTCCAGGCCGTCCTCATGGGCTGCAGAAAGCCCGAGCGCGGTCAGCGCTGACCTCCACTGAGCAGCTCCTCGGGCAGCGCCCACTCGGCGTACAAAGTCCTCCAGGTCACCTGGCACCGGCCCTGGAGCGGGACCGGGCGGGCAGGAGCCCTCCCACGGCCCCCGCTGGACCCGCGCCCATGGAGCTGGCTGGAGGTTGCGCCGCACTCGGCCGGTGGAGTCGGGTCAGGGGAGAGGCGTGCGGCGCACGGGCCGGCGGGCCGCCTGGAGGAAAGGAGAGCAAAGAGGAAGCCGCGTGCGGAGGCCGAGGGACCTCTGCGTGAGCCCCCTGGGTCCGGAGGCGGCCCACCGAGCTTTACGGATGGAGCCTGAGCTCAGTCCTGGGCTCCTTCTCCACGCGCTGGGCACGGTGATGGCCCCGTCAGCCATCCTAAGCATTCAGTGAGATAACGCGGGCCCGTCTTCACACCTCACCCGCTTCCCATAAATGGCATCTCTTTTCTACAGGGCACGGCTCTCAGCAGCCCCGGGACGTGACCAAGGGCAGGACCTGTGGGCGCACAGCGGCCCAGAGGGGAGGATGGCGAGATGTTTGCAGGCCCTGCCGGGTTCTCCCTGTCCCACAGACGCGCTGATGGAACCGACAGCATCTTGCGCAGACACTCCGAGGACAGACCGACAAAGCCTGGCTGCTGGGAAGGTAACAGAGCAGGGGCTGAGCGGTTCACACTGGCTGGAAGGATGGGCGAATTCACCTGCACACACGCGCACACACGCGCACACACGCACCCACACGCACCTGCACGCACAGGCACTATGAACTGAAGCAGAACAGGCCAGCGGGGAGGCCAGCAGTGCGGCCTTTCTTCATGGTCCCTGTAATTCCGGGGGTCACCGCAGATGGGAAGAAGACGTAACAGGTGTGGATGACACACCTCGAATGTGTACGACATGTCCTTGCTCTACGTTTAAAATGAAAAAGGGGCACAGCCTTCTGTTTCTGGAAAATCACCTCTTGGTGGGCACGTGCTAACAGAGGAAGGAGGCAGGCTGGGGTCACACCCCAGCTGGCCATGCCTGGGGAGGGACACGGGGATCTGGGTCACAGGGATGGTACCTGGTGGGGAAGTAGGTGGGCGTCTGACATGTTGAGTGTAAGCTGAGGCATCTGAACAGAAATGCTCCAGATGTGTCTGAATAAAGGGCCAGAAGTTGGGATTGGAGACGTGGAAGCAGAATGCCCATCTTCCAGGTGAGCTCGGGGGTGGGTGAAGCACTGAAACAAGTCAGAGTGAAACCGGACAGAAGACGGGTCACGTACCAGGTGACGGCAGTGTTGGGGGGACCTCGGAGCAAGGCCAGTGGCAGGAGGGGCCAACGTGGGAGCAGGACCCCGAATCTCGCAGCCGTCCGAGGACAGTTGTTGGAGGCGGGGGTTCCCGGGTCAATGCCCAGGGACAGCAGCCCCGGGGGCAGGACACGGGCCTGGGAGTTGCAGGTGACCTTCGGGAACAGAGAACACAGATAACAGAGAACCGGCTCAGGGGCCTTGTGCTGAGAAACTCTCTGTGGGAGGGCAGCCCACGGCACACCTGCCACGGGGCAGACCACGGCGCACCTGCGAGGGGGCAGTCCACGGCACACCTGCCACAGGAGTGGGTGTGGGACATTCTAAGATGGAGAAAGGGTCACGGGGTGGACTGGAGAGACGTCAGCATGTAGTGCCCACGAGGGCCTGCAGGAGGCTGTGTGTGCTGCCTCCGAGCCGGGAGGATCTGGGAAGGCGCCGGCGTCCACCGAGTGCATCCGCAGATGGACAGAAAGGCCCTGGTTCGTGAGGGACACAAAAGAAGCTCAAGTTCCTTCATAAAACAGAGACAGACTGGTGACAAAGCAGGGGACTGAGGGAGATGGGGTCCAGGAGGCCGGGGCTGGAGAGCTCCTGGGGGGTTGTGGCAGTGCCCTGGGCGGGCAGGATGCACCCGGGCCCGCCGGTCACGCACTGTACGGGACACTCCAGACATCTCCCACGGAGCTCGCCGGCGACACCCTGGGTCCTGAAATCAAACAGAATGTAAACAGCAGGGTGACCCCAGCCCGAGTGCAGGGGAAGCAGAGGACCCAGGAGGTCAAGGTCAAGGCTGGACCGAGGAGTTCGAGGTCAAGCCTCTGTTCAAGTGGCCAATTGCAAAGCTAAACCCGCAGCTGATCAGAACCAGCTCGAGCCAAAGGGACTGACGGCAGCAGAGCTCCCGGCACAGGAGCGGGCCCTGCTCTGTCGGATAATTAAAAAGCACAAAACATTTGCAAGTATTTAAGGAAAGAATTATTTAGGAAATGATGCAAGGACAACGGGCTGTTTCAAGTGAGGAGGGAAAATCCAGTAGAATTTCAAAGGAACGAGATAAAAGAAAGCTTGCGTTACTTGAGGACTCGCTTCAGCAGGCAGCAGATGCGCTCCAACGTGACTGAACAGCTCTGAAGAAAGGGCACCGGCTCCTTATTATCCGGTGTGAACCTGAAGCCAGAGAAGCTGAGAAATTCCTCCCTTGCAGAGGCCAGGGGCGGGCGCGGCGGGGAGACCCAGGCCGGGCTCTTCCCGGGGTGCTGGAGTTGGGTGCTGGGTGCCAGAGGGGACGCCAGGCTCGAATGCCAGCAGGCACGAATGCCAGCAGGCACGAATGCCACCAGGCACGAATGCCACCAGGCTCGAATGCCACCAGACTCGAATGCCAGCAGGCTCGAATGCCACCAGGCACGAATGCCAGCAGGCACGAATGCCACCAGACTCGAATGCCACCAGGCTCGAATGCCACGGCGGCCCAGCTGCGCTGGCGGTGGCGGGGTCCGAGCAAGGAGCTGTGGGCGCCAGTGCACAGGGCCCACGGCTCGGGGCTGCGGGCTCTGCTCCCACGACTCCTGGGGACCCTCGAGGAAGGAGGAGTTCAAGTGCACCAACTTCCCCAATAATCAAATTTCTTCCCGGCAGCAGCTCCACCAGAGCTCGGTCAGACGAGATCGCGCCGCTGACGACAGTCCTGAGCGCGGCCAAGCCTCGGACTCGGGGTCGGCGCAGCTGCACCTGCTCCGCCGTCTCGGGCCGACGTCCGAGGAGAGGGACGTGCTTCCGGACGTCATGTGAGCCCAGAGCCCTGTTGTTTCCACAGTGAGGTAGTGGGGCTGACACTGCGCCGTCACCCGGATGTCCCTTCAGGGGTGGAGAGCTGACCTCCCAGCTGCTGGGAATGGGGCTCCGCCGAGACCCCCGCCCCAGCACACCCCTCCTTCCTGGGCGATGCGTCCTAGCGTGAACAGAGAGAGCCCTCGTCTTCTCACTTAAGACATAGTCCACGGTTCAGCCAAAATCTTCCTGGGGACGGCCCTGCAGCCCAGCCCCCTCCGCCGGTGCTGTGCTCCCCCCTCCCAAGACACCACCCAAGAGCACCCCCAGGAGACAGCGGACCCCCAACCTCTGTCTCAACCTGCAGCAGCTCGGGGTCGGGTGGTCCAAGCCCGTTCACATCCTCACTTCCCTTTGCACGTGCGCTCGGAAGAGACGAGGATGACGGGGACAGGAGGCCAATGACTCCTCTCTGATGGGCGCCGCCCTGGACACAGGGACCCGCGGCGCGGGGGCGTCTAACGAGGTGCTCACCCCTAATGCACCCCTCACAGCTGCAGGTGGATACACCGGGGCTCAGGGGGTTCATTTAATCCGGTTACACCTGATTTTGCTTGTTACCTATTGTTCTGTAATTTCTTGTCTTTGAAAAACCTTTGAAGGTCACTCCAGTAAAATATGGAAAGAAACAGAAACCCAGATGGACGCGGCCTGTTCCATGCTTCGTACCGAGTGGTCAGGGGTGCTGCGGCCACGTGCTTCCCACGGAATATCCACGGGAAGATGCGGTGAATCCGTTATACCCGACATGCTTCCCTCTCAATTTTCATCGTTTGATTGTATTATCCAGATCTTTTTATTTTTTATTTTTCTTTATTCATTTTTCAAATAAGTAAGCGTTATCCCGATCTTCTGTAAAGATAGAGAAGCATTGCCGAGCCCGAGGCAGCGTCCCATCCCGGTGCCCCCTTCTTCACAAGGCAACCACACACGGTGTGCGTGTGTGCCTGTGTGTGCGCGTGTGTTGTGTGTGTCTGTGTGTTCATGTGTGCTCGGTGTGCGTGTGCGTGCGTGTGCACGCCGTGTTCGTTACTGTGGGGTCTGTGTCGTCCGCCCACACAGCACAGGGCTACCCCACATGCCGCCCCACTGTGTGCAGCTACAGGTCCGCAGGGCGCGTGCTGGACGACCCGTGCCGCTCACCCTGGAGCTGATTCATGTGGCAGTTTGGGATGTGGATGCTTCGGCTTTTTCTGCAAAGGCCAGGTCAGAGCGGCTTTAGGCTTTGTGCTTGAGTCCCCGCAAAGCGACAGCAGCCATCGGCAGCTCGTAACCTAACGGGCTTGGCTGTGCGCCAGTCGGACTTGATGTCGCGAGTAGGCAGCGGCCAGATGTGGGCGGTGGGGCCGGCGTGCCGATCCCTGCCCTCGGCGAAGCCCGTGTTGGAGCTCCTGCGGCGTGCTCCGCTGCACAGCTTGCTCACCCTCTCCCTCTCGCACGGTGCTTACCCGGTGTCTCAGTTTTTCTCCGTCTCGGGCAATGTGGGGACAGACATCCCGGGACCCACGCCTGGAAGCGGCTCCGGCTGGGAGAGCCTCCACCTCGCCCCCCGACCGGCTCCCTGACGGTGGCGCCCAGGACGCCCGATGCTGGGCTCCACCCTGCCCCCGCCCGCCGGCGTCCGGGGCCACACGGTGAATGGCTCTCCACGTGGACGAGGTGCTCTGATAGCCCGGGTGTCCCCTCCCTGAACCTCTCCAGCGTCCTCTTGCATGAACCGAGTATTGTATCGCTTTGCTTTCTCTTCTGTGTCCCTGTAGATTCCTCCACGTGTTCCTGTGCGACGGTGTTTCCCAAGAGACTCTGGGTCACCCACGCAGCTGGACGTCCCCGTGCATCTTGTCTCGTCAGGGGCCTTACGGCACTTTGCGTGGCCCAGTCTTTAATTTTAATGCAATAAAACGTTGCTGTCTTTTTTTTTTTTCCATTACTGCTTTTCTTTTTTCTTCCTGCTTTTGTGTTATTTTAGAGAAACGATTTCTTAGCCCTCAGGTTGTGAGGGTGACTTCAGGATGTTTGGGGACATCGCCTTTCACACGGAGGGTCTACGGCTTCACGGATGCTGTAAGACGCTGCCGAGTTTCATTATACTCGGGGCGAATTGTGCTGTGACTCTAACGTACGGGCTCGCTTGTCTGTACTCCGTGGGTCTGTTTCTCTGCAGTGTCTCCACACATCTGTTGGACATTTCTGGAGTTCAGTTTCCCACGGAGAGACTTTGTGCATATCTGAGTCGTAGTCACCCTAGATTCACAGCGTGACTTTGGGAGGATGACACCTTGAGATAATGAGTCTTCCTGTCCCGGAGACGTGTTTTCCATGTGGCCACAACCTTCTTACGTCGCGTGTGGCCGAGCAAAGATGGACACACCTTTCCCGCCTCCTCCTGGGAAGCGGTCTCCAGCTCCTTTCCCTGGACCCTGACCTGCTTCCATGACTTTCTTGACCAGCAGAAGTGGTGGGAGGAAGTGACAAGCTTGTCCCAGGCCACCTGCAGTTCACCCGCTGTTCGTCCAGAGCCCGGCGTCCCAGGACGCCCTTGGGTCCCGAGTGCCCAGAGCTGTTTGATCACTGGAGCTTCCAAGGGCAACCCCGAAGATCCCGGGGATGGCAGGCCTCGGGGAGACGTGACTGCAGCTCCCTAGGTTGTGGACCCTCCCAGGGCCAATGACAAGGAGATATTTTCATTCCCTAAGCTCCCCTGTGGGGACAAAACCCGCCAAGTTTTACCCCACATGAGACGATGCCCAGGCCTTGCAGCCTTTGTCGTGGGGTTTAGAAGAACAAGGCATGTCAAGTGAGTCGTAAGTCAATTCCAACTATGCCATTGCTGTTGAAAGAAATCCTGTATTTTGTGCTTTGATAAACCAAAGGAAACCTTACTCCTTCACCGTCTGGAAGGGTAACTCACGTCAGATTTTCGTTAGGGGTCTACCCCTGAGAGCACTGGACACACTCGGAAACAGTAAATTCTGTAACCATTGCCAGTACACAGACCGGCTGCATAGATGGAACTCTAAATTAGTATGGTGAAATCCTACTTTTAGATAGTAACTATAGGAACACAATAAAGAAGTAGGAATGAAGGCGTGAGGGAGATGAGTTCTTCTAAATGGGAAATAAATTGCACGGGCTGTTAAGGCTGATGAGGCTTGGGGCCGGCTCCCCGCATCACAGCTGCAGCCCAGGATGCAGGCAGGCTGCCTGGGACCGGCGCTCGGTCCTGGTCGAGGGTTTTTAGTAAACTGATACTTATTTCTAAGAAATGCATCATCCCTTGATTAACTCAATTTTCTAAGAAACAAAATACGCTCGAATCACTGTTGAATATTCTCCTTAGGGATCGGCATCAGGGAGTCTACTTCCATCTTCGCACTAATGAGATCATTTTGTAAACTGAGTACTTGATTTCCATGGGATCCAACCCAACATCGACTGACTAGTGGGATTCCTTTTATAACTAAGGGCACGAGAGCGGGTTTCTGCCAGCTTCTGGCCGCGCCCCTCTGCGTCTGCCAGGTGGGTGCGAGAGTTCTAGGTCAAGCTGCCCGGCCGTGGTGGCCAGGGCGGCTCTTGGCAGGGGCGGCTCCTGGCCCGAGCCCCAGCTGTCCTCAGTGCTCTCTGTCCCGGCGTCCAGAATTCTCGGGTGGAGCAAGCAGGGAGCCGGCTTGCTGGGCAGGTGGTCGCACAGGGCTCGGAGGGAAGACTTCCCGACCCCTGGAAATATTTCAAAAATAGACAAATATGACCAAGACCCCAGCAGTCCTCTCTGAGGGTAGATGGACAGAAGCACACGCTTGGTCTGGAGAGGAAGTGGGTCCTCAGCAAGTCCACCTCCAGGCCAGCCCCACTCTGGTGTGCGGACTCGGAACACAGACGTGGCCCTACCCGGTGTCCCCCACGCCCTCCGGAGGCAGGAGCAGGGCTGCTGAGCTTCTTTGACACAGTACGGAGGGAAGGCTCTGCGGGGAGCCACGTTCCAAGAGAAGCTGTAGCTTGGCTTCTCAGGCCCCTCGGTGAAACCTGGGGTAGCATCCTGGGCGGGACCGGCCACCCCCAGCAGTTCCAGTCCTTGCCGGACAGCAGTGCCTCTTGCTTCTCAGTGTGGAGACTGTCCCGTGGAAGGAGGCCGTGGTGAGGGGCCGACGGCCGGACCCAGGGGGTGGGGTCAGAGGACTGGCCTAGTCCCCTCCTGCGACTTGAAGCCAACAGCTTCTCTAGAATGGTTAATGGGTGTCCAGACCTTTCCTGGGTGCCGTGAGGCACCGACAGGCGTAAAACAAAGTCCCTGCCCTCTAGGGTGCATAAAGGCGAGAGCGGATCGGGGTGGAAGGGGGAGCATCACACGGGTCGGAACCTGCAGACGCACCAGCGGCGGTGGTCGGTGGGCTGTGCGCACGGCTGAGTCCGGATGCTCGGAGGGAAATGTGGCCCTAGTCAGGAGTGGGTGTGCACATGACGTGAACACCTTAGACACAGACACGCTACAGAGAGGGGATTTGGCCCCGGAAGGATAGCAGGAAATGTACTCAGATAATCAGGGCCCAGACGGGGTGCAGGGAGCTTTGAAAGCCAGAAGAAACGTGATTTCAGATGATCCAGGGTTTTTGAAAGTACGTTGGGCAGAGGGGTGTCTGCGCCAGGCTCTGCAGGCTGGTTTGTTGGGAGGAGGCAAAGGGGGGTCCGGGCTGGCCCGCGGGGAGCCCGTGGAGACTGCAGCCTTGGACTGTGCCTGGCAGGAGGACGCCTGTCGGGGTCCAGGCAGACGAGTCTCCCACGTGGGCCCACTTGGCCTCTGTTGGTGCACCTCTGTCCCAGAGTTCACACGCCTAGCCGTCCAAAATGATTGTCTACTAAGATTATCCTACTCAAAAAAAAAAAAAAAAGAAGCATAAAGTAAAACATGAATCACATTTTTGCTTTGATAAACTGGAATTAGTGAACATTTTCATGAGAAGAGGATTTCTTGCCAAATTTCTACTTCGTTAAGTTTCCAGTTAGGAAACAGTGTTCTTTCCGAAAGAGGGACTCCTGGCATAACATGTTTGCCCACGCAGGAACGCATAATTGCCACCCTGAGCAAGCCTGCGCTCTGGGGGACCCCAGCATGCCGGGGAGCCCCAGGTCTGTGAGGGACGGCGGGCCTTCCGCTCCGCTCCTTGCACTGGGTCTCGAGTCCTCGGCACACTCCAGCCCGTGCACCCCGGAGAGCCGCGGGCTCCCCTCTCCCGCCTGAATCTGGAATCAGAAAGTCGCATCCGAGACAAGGACATCCGGGGAGAAGCGGCGTTTCAGCATTCATCGTAAAGGGGTGAGTGGCACTGCCGGTCGGAACACGAGACTGCGGACACTCCGGCGCCTTTAGACTCCAAAGCAGTAGCTCTTTGAAATGTGTGCGTATAACGGTTGGAATTTGGATCCCACAGACAATGCAGGTCCATTAGAACCCTCCTCTCCCTCAAATGCACCTGGAGATGATAAAAACAACAACGACAACAACAGAACCCAGCTGCCTAGTTTGAGTGATGCTGGCAAAGTTTCCCGAGATGTTTAGTGTCGCGCCGGGCGGGGGGCGCTTTCAACAGGGCGGCGCGGGTTAGGCGCGGGACGGCCGCGCCGGGAGCCCAGCGGAAAGCGAAGCGGAGCCCGTGTGGTTCTCACCGCTACGCTGAGACACTGCAGCCCGACACTCCAGAAACAAAAGGGCTCACACAGAAATCCTTCTGAGCACTTAGGAAAATACCCATCAAAGGAGACGGCGGGAGGCGTTTTGCACCCGCGTGGGCAGGCGTCTTCCCCTCCGAAGGCCTCGGATACTTGGGGCGCGCAGGGCCGGGTGTTGGTCTCAGGGAACGCGCGGCAGCACTTCCGTGGAGAAACCCGCGTCCCAGAGCCGAGGGCTGGACACGACGTCCTGCGGGGGCCGGGGGCGGCCCGGCAATGCTCAGGGCCGAGAACCCCACAGAGCCAGCGGCTTCGAGGAGCGTGTGTGTCTGTGCGTGCATGTGTGCGAGGGTGTGCGGCACGGCAGGGCACGCGAGGACTAGGGTGTCCCCAGGCGTCCCCACGGTAGGTCCTCCCACCGCACGTGACACCGGGACAGGTTAGGAAAAGACAGTGACGCCTCTTTCCAACCAGCACGAAAGCTCTGCCTTGCTCTCGGCAACCGGCTTCACATGACTGCGGCGAGCAGACCTCGGCGTCCGGCCCTGACCTGACTCCGGGCTCCCTCGGTGCCCACAGGAAGGGTTGGCCGGTTCTCGAACCCTACAGGCAAGAGAAGTGGCCAACAGAAGCATCCGCTTCCCCCGGAGCACTCGAAGTCAAGGCCGGGTGCACAGTGCAGCTGAAGGCAGCCGTTCCCAGGGGCGGTGCTGGAAGCGCAATCTTTGGCATGAGGCCACGTCTGGGGCTCAGAGGATGGACTGATGCAGCCCGGCCTCTCTTCGGACTTTGACACAGCTGTGCCTTCACATCTGGCCACTGATGGCAGACTATAGGTTCGTTACGTCCCCCGAGTACAGTCGGCACTGCCCGTGCCAGGCACAGAGTCGACTGGCATCTGTTGAACAAATGCATGACTAAAGGGAGGAAAAGTCCTCGGAACACCCAGGACTTGGTGCTGGGTGCCCCGTGGAAGCCCTGTCTGAGCTCGTCCACCCACCCTAGCAGCTCGGAACACGTGGAGAGCACAAAGCCTGGAAAGAACCCTCTGAAGGATGCGGCCCAGGGTCCTCACTCTGCCCTCCAAGTCAGCAAAATGCGCCTCGAACTTGCGGATGGCAGCGGCCTAGTCTTTAAACCGTGGCCAAGGTAGGGGTCAGAATCACCTGCCGAGATGGGCACAGGGGCCTCCGGGACACCTGCGATGGGAACTCGGAGTTTCCGATGGCGCGACAGCCAGTGCACAGACCCAGCCGGGCCGGGCTGAGGAGGCCAGCTCGGGCCGGGCTGACGGCAGGTCTAGGTCAGCCTCTCTTTGGTCACAGACGGACGCCAGGGCTCTTGGCTGGAAGAAACACGCGTACAAGAAGAACGTCCCACGCAGGACATCGTAATTAAAGCCGCATCTCAACCTCTTAGGGCTTGTGCAAGGCTTTGTCCTACCGCGGGGAGAGCACGGCCACGCGACATGAAGGAGCAGCCAACAGTTGTCCGCGGAAAGCAGATGAGGCCGCATTGAATCGCTCCATTACTAATGCATGAAGAGGTGCTGAGCACCGGAGAGACAATCATTCTTTTAATCATCGTACAAGTTTTATTACCAATAGCCCCATTCAACAAAAGGGACAGGGTAGACTTTCTCCAGGGCGGGAGCTCAGGTGGTGCTGGGGAAACCGGTGACCCGGGGTCGCGGGGAAGCGGGCGATCGGCCGCGGGTCATCTCGGTGCAGAGAGGGCTAGTGTTACCAGCTGCAGGACAGGGAAGAGGCCAGGATTCAGGTGCCCACAGGGCAGGGGCAAGGGCAGGCCCCAGCATCGCAAGACAGCTCCTTTGCATGACCCCAGACGGGGGCCAGCACCAACCTCCCCCTCGCCCCCAGCCCCGGGGCCAGGGAGAGCTGGACAAAGGGGTCTGCCTTCCCATCCCACGCAGCGAGGTGAGGGAAACGAGCCGGGGTCCTCCTCTCCGGCTGCGGATACTCTTGTCTCTGGCTGAGTTCTGTAGGCGCCGCAGGGGAGTGGGGCGAGGGACACTGGCCTCGGGCACGGTCTCTAACAGGTACCGACAATCTCAGTCATCAAGAGAAAGATTATTAAATGTGATATTTTAGAAAGTTGAAATCAATGCAAACAGGTATGTTCACAAAGTACCATGTTTTTAACTAGCGGTAGGACCCTGAGTACCATGTTTTTAACTGAGTAGGACCCTGCCGGTACCGGGGGCAGAGGAAAATCGCCAGTTCTCATCCCGTGTCTGGAAACTTCTGTGTTGTCCACCGTGGGTTTTTCCATGAATTTGGACATTCTTCAATATCCTATCACTGTGTGACTTATCTTGGTGGCCGAGTGTTTGGGCCTTTAAATGTTACACCAGCGGTATTAGGGCTGGAACTGTGTCCCCCAAAACAGATTCATATGGTAAAGTCCTAATCCCCAGTGCCCCAGACTGAGACTTTCCTGGGAAACAAGGTCGTTGCAGATGTAATGAGTCACAGTGAGCTGGAACTGGAGGGACGGACCCAGCCCCTTGCTCGCGTGTGTCCGGGTCCACGCGCAGAATGCCGGGTGGACATGAAGACGGAGACCGGGACGGGGCATCCACAAGCTAAGGGATGTCGAGGGCGGCCAGCAGCCACCAGACGCTGGACAGAGACGCGGAACAGATGCTCCCTCAGAGGCTCAGAAGGGACCAGCCCTGCCCACGTCTAACTGTGGGTTCCCAGCGTCCAGAACACGAGACAACATGTTTCTGCTGCTTCTAGCGGCTGGGTCGTGGCAACTCCGGGGTATTTATCAAGTGCGTGTTTTCCGCACCCCAGTTGTGGCCACATCCTCTGCTGCTTGCCCGTGGCTCCCGGCTTCAGAGTGGGAGAGAAGCATGCGTTTACAGGGCCCTGGAACTGTGAAAAGCCCATGAGGGGAAGGGCAAGGACACGGGTCACAGCCGCAGTGTGCAGCCCCCACCTGCTGGGACCCTGGCACGTCCAGACTGTCCACGGCCGCAGCCCCACCTCTGGCGGTGGCCATGATGACATCCCCCACCTCTAGCCCAACGTGAGGGCCGCCTCTCGGGGTGGGTGCAGGGGAGTCAGCCAGGGAAGGCCTGCCTTCTGACACCCGAGCGGATGAAGGACCCCTGGGTCCCCAGATCGCCCTGGAGCACATCGCTGCGTTGGGTGGCCTGGGGCGCAGGTACCGGAGGAGTCCAGGGGTCACTCAGGTCCGGTCGTGTGCGACGGCTCCCACCACCTGGCGGCCTCCCGGTGAGATGCAGATCCTGACAGGTGACGTCCAGACTGTGGTGAGACTCAGGACAGCGCGTGGAGGCATTTTGTTCCCAAGAGCCCGAATGGTGCGGAGATCGGTCTGTTACGCAGAGAGACGCGAGAACGGCGTCCGATCAGGGCCCGGACCCCACACAGCACTCGGGCGTCGTGTCCCGCTCTCTGTGTCCAGCTCTCACCCGGCCTCCCACCCAGATCTCACGGTGAGCCCCCGGACGGCTGGCATGGCCGCTGGGGGTCCCCCATCGGCTCCCGGCGCTTAGAGGCCGGCCCCTTCTTCATGCAGGTTTGGCACGGCCCTGCTGACCCTTGCAGGGACTTATAAACTTTGTCGTTGCCTGTGTGCAATTAGCTTCCCCTTTACACTTATGAAATGCACTTATTTTGTGCATTTTATGGCAAATTGCTAATTTGGTTGTTTCCTTTTCACGTGCTCTCACCCTGTGTGCGGAGCTACGCCTGCAGGGGGCTCTCGGGTCCGAACAAGGGCTTCTTTCGCCTTGATGCTGGGCAGTCGGGACATGACCCCCAGCACGAACCGCGAGGTTTTTGCTCACTCCCCTGACCCCTGCCACAGGAGCCGGGAGGAGGGGCGCCCCTAAGAGGGACGGAGAGTGGAAACGGCGCCCTCCGTCTTCCCAGAGGAGGCCGGGAGCCTGGGCGCTCTCCCGTTCCTCCCATCCTTCGGTTTTCCTTTCACAGAGCGAGATCAAATGCTTCATACCAGGATCGAGTTTTCATAACTGTGCAGAATAAATATTTTAAAGTTTGTCATTCAAACAGGTGGCAAGAGGGACGTCGGCAGGCCTGGGTCAGGAGGGGACGAGTGAGCAGGGCCAGCGGGGACCGGCGTGCGTGTGGCGGCCTTCACGGGCCTGGGCTGTGTCCCCACTGGTGGGTGGCGTCCTGCCCATGTCCAAAAGCCCCCGGTGTGTGGGGACAAAGTGCAAGTCAGCCTCGTCCTCAGCAATGCCTGCCCTTTGCCAGGCCCCGGGTGGATGCGGACGGCACGTTCTCCTTCGTTGGGGTGACACAGAGGGGACACGCAGCCGATACATCACTGACGGGATCAGTGCCTCACAACGCTGGGTGATGGGGAAGTCGGAGGCGAGTCAAAGCGCGGACACCATGTACCTGCTCTGACGCCCACACACGGCTGGATGGTTCTAGAAACTAGAGACGTCATGGGCTCTGCGATGCCCCCAAACACCTGCTGTGAAGGTACAGCCCGCGGCTACCAACCCTTGGTCTTTTCCGGAAGTGAGAAAACATGGCAGAGGACGCTGTTTTTTCTCTTTAAGTAAAGAATTCAGGCTTTTGTAGCTTCCCTCCACATTCTTTTTCTGTTTTTCAATTCCCTGCCCTGAAACCAGGCTTGGGAGAAAGAACGCTTGTTTCCCAGGGGCTCCTGGAGGGCAAAGACCTAACGGGAAGTTGGGCTTCGTGTTCACGCCTTCAACCTGCACCTTTTCTCAACGACAAGCCCTGTTTTCCCTGGGACGGACGAGCTCTCCCCTGAGGGGCGGGTTCCTCCCCTGATGGACCGTGTTCACCGGCGTGTGTCCGCTTCCCTCCTGGCCGTGCAGGGCCTCCTTGCAAGTCAGGATCCAGTGGTGCTGAAGCAGCTGCGTCCACGTTATGGCGTGGCCCGGGATCCATGGACATGCCGGATCTAGAAGGCGATTCCTTCCCATCCAGGTCTGGGTCACGTCACAAAGCCACATCTGGGAAGCAGAATGCCTGAAAGTACAGGTGACTGAGCCAGATCCCTTATGGCAGGCGTCTGTCAAGAAGTGCGCTCCAAGTACCTTCCAAGTGGTCTCTGCGTCACATGTGCTCATTTAAATACCGTGATTCCCATCACCCCAACAAGCGCTCCAGTCATAGTCCTGACGACATCGCCAGGTTTGCGCTAACCCAGAAAGTGACCAGCGCTGCCCAAGCCTGCTTACAGCGCGTCAGGCGCCCCCCAGTCCCGCCGGCACCAGTGACGACCGCGAATGGTTTGCAAAAGCAGAGGAGCATCCCAGCACACACCACCCCGAGGACTCGGGTACATGCGGGCTGCAGGGGAAACACGGCACACAAGTGAGAGATGAGCCTCGAGCACCCGGCGTCGGTCCCCGGACAAGGACGTACACAAGCTACGAGATTCGCACCGTTCTGAACGTGTCTGTTCATGTGCTCGCTGGTACCACGTGGGTCTCCTGGAAATCAGCGTCGCAGGTTTCAGAGGTCGGAGGAGCACCGCAAGGGCCAGGAGCACGACCCCCGCCCGCCCTGGCACTCTGCCCGTGGTTCTCCCGGCTGCACACGCACGTGGCCTGGGCACGCGTCCCGTCTGGGGTGGTGTCCAGGGCAGCTCCTCCGCCGTGCAGTCAGGAGCAGACACTTTCCGGCCCCGGCCGTGCTCCTGGACATTCCGTCCCCTTGGGGTAACTTCACGTGGCTGGAGCCACACCTGTTCCCTCCCTTGCTCCCTCCACCAGGGATTTGGGGAGCCGAGGGCGGTTAACCATGGACGCTGCCTCCGAGCTCCAGCGGGTCAGAAGCGCTGTCTCCGCGGGGCTCAGATGAGAGAGCGTGGAGCAAGCACCCGGGTCCCAGGCAGGGCAGCCCCAGGCGCGCTCGCTGCATTTCCGGCCGCGGTTTGCACAGCGCTGGTCTCTGTCCGTCTCCAGCTCATTACTTGTTCGCAGGACGCGGGCTCAGGCTCTCTCTGCTGCTCACGCCGGCGTCTGTGCTGAGACGTACAGTTTCTCACGTGCTAGCCCAGGTGGTCCGGAGGCCGCTGTCCAGCCCCAGAGGTCATGTCACGGTTGGATAGAGCAACCGGAGTGACAGCTCAGATAGGCTCAGAACTCGAAGCTGCTTTTTCTTTTCTCCTTTCAGAAGGAGCTCGGTAGCTGCGAGCCACTGGGGACTTTTTCATTCTTATTGCAAAGGCTTCAGAGCTTGTGCGATCAGAAGGACACCCTCGGGCAGGCCATCGCTCTCTCGGTGTCCCCAGCGGATCCCCACGTACAGCCATGTGGCTCCCTAACCATCGCCGTGGGCACGCCGGCCCGGGGCAAACCCGCCTCCCAATCCTGCCCTCGTGGCCTGAGGGGCAGCCCTGAGTCCGCGAGCTTCCATGTGGAAACGCAGTCCAGACCCGGACGGATGCAGCGGGGAGCTGAGTGCAAACGTTAACCTTCAGAACAGAAAGATAAATACGTTTCTCTGTTGTGATTTTGTGAATCTGCCTTCCCCAGCAGAGACGCTGCACGACCCTCAGCCAAATGCGCGAGCCGTGCCCAGGAATGACGTGGGCTGCCCGCGTGCATCTGGTCCACGTGGCTGACCGTGGATGGACGCACGGCACCTCCAGGCCTTCGATGGCCAGGCAGAGGGAACTGCTCGCATCCACATTCAGTCCCGTAGGCCCAGAAATCCCTAAAAATGCCCTAGGATAAATATTTTCATGTAACTAATGGTCAAAAATTTGGAAATAGGCTATGCAAGATGGCTTTGCCTTCGGGTGACGCAGACATGATTCACATTGGTGAACTCACTCAACACGGTGAGAGAAAATGGTTCAGTTCACATATCCCAGGCAGTTTGGTTAAACTGATGATTTTCTATGATTGATCTGTTCACACGATGTGCATTCACAGATCCCCAAATTAGCCACTCCTCTTCCCCCCAGATCTCAGGGTGCAGCAAGGACTAGAATCGGTTTCCGCCAGGAGGGCCCACTGGGCCCGAGTTCTGGAAACACCTAGGCAGGGAGGGTCAGCAAAGGTCTGGTGTGGCCATGCCGGGGCTGAGTGGGATAGGCCTCACGCTGCACGTCTGGGAGCCCCTCACACTCCCGAGAGGACAGAGAATAAATGAGGAAAAGACAGAGCAACTGTAAGTTGCGCCAACGCTTGAGAGAGAGAGAGGTCCCAGCCAGACTGTCAGGAGCCCGCGGACTAAGGGGAGCCTCCTCGGGAGTCGGTGGATGTGCTGCCCTCCGACGCCGCTGGGCTGTCCCCAGCTGCATCCCTCCCTTCCTCTCCCAGCCCAAACCCGCTGACCCTCCCCCCTTTCCAGGCAGCCGTGAGCTGTCTCCGAAGCCCGTGATGTGATGGGGACCAAGGGTCCCCATGAAACAAGCGAGGTCAAGGGTGAGGGAGAACGCACCTGCAGCAGACACCGTGGGCGCCAGATTCACTGTGCGCCGGAGCCGGCCAGACCCTCCTCCCCGGGCCTGTCGGGAAACCGCCGTCGCCGTCGCCGTCACCGGGAGCAGCACCGCAGGGGAGAGAAACCCTCACCCCCCTCCGGAACCCAAGGAAACCTGAGGGCGCTTTCCCAGAGCCGGCTGCCAAAACCCACCACACAGCTGCCCAGAGTTCACATTTTGGGTCCAGGTTCAAAGGCTTGGATGCCCCTTTCCATTTCCTTCCGAGTAATCAAGAATGCATTTTTTCTCTTTGTCCTGGGTAGGTTGGGGGGGCACACTGCCCCGGGGTCGCCAGGCTCTCCACTCCTGAGATCCCCACCACGAGCTGAGGTACTCCGTGCAAGAACCGTGGAGTCTGAGAAGGAAACAGGTGACCCTGGGCCCCGCAGCCGGGGTGTGGACGCGGCCGGTGCCTTCCCGTCCCCGACTCCGAGGCCAGATTTCCACGACGCCTTTAGGACGATTTTAGAGCTACACGTGAAGCCAAAGGAAGGGCCAAGACTCCTTTAATCCTGGGGAAAGTCTCCCTATCAAGTCACACCTTTGTTCTTCTGCGCTGTCATTAATTTCCCCCGAACACGCTTTCTCTTTCTGACAAAGTAATGATTTCATGGGAGCCGCTGATGATTATCTGCTCCTATCAGCCTTGAAAACTGTAATTTGAGAAAGGTGAGCCCTCTGCATGCGCAGGCCGAGGCTGCCCTTCCGTTTTCAGAGACAGATATTAGAGGCGCTTCTTTTAAACGTAAACTGACATTCTTTGCCCAGAGATTCGCAGTCCGGTCGATTATTAAAGGCCCGTCTTTATCTTTTAAAATATCCTTTTAAAATCTGTTCTCTGTGGGCCTGTTTTAGTCCCTGGATGATTCTAAGTGACATTAAATAGCAGGTGAATCAGACCCAGCACGGATCGCTGAATGGAAATGGAGGTTTCAAATGAACTGGTTCAGGTGGGCGCCGTGAGCTGAGTCCTGCGGGCCGTGCTGACCTCTGCGACCCCGGCCAGTCCACCCCGGCCTCCTGTCGGTCCCCTGCCCCACTGGCCCCAGGTCCAGCCCCCCAGAGCCGGCCACGGGGGAACTGGCCCCTGGGAGGCCACGGGGAGGAGTCCGAGGCAGCGCTGTGCAGCGGCTCCATAGTGGTTAACGGGGACGCAGGGGGACGCAGGGGACGCGGGACTCTGAGACCAGGCAGCTGTGGCTCTGGCTGGTTGTAGGAGTGAAATTGGAAAATAGAAAAATTTAAAGTAAGACGTGAGTAATAACAACACCGCTTTTTGATTTTTTCTTTATCTTCAAGAATTTTGACCACCATCCAGGAAGCGTTACCTCTCATCCTAAGTGGGGGGGTGGGGGGCTCCTCTCCGGGCCGCACGGCCTCCGCCCAGGCCCCACCCCCACTCCTTCTCCTGCTCCCCACCCGCGCGCCCGCCACCGTCTTCGGCCTCCACTTCCTGCCCCCATAGGCACTGGGTCTGGGCTCCTTGACTGTGGTCACCTTTTCACACGGTCCCTACGGCTGGTGCAGCGCTGGTTCGAGGCTTTGGGGTGCACAGCTCTCTGCTCCTGCTGGTCGGGCCGTCCCACACCTGGGACGCCTGTGGCGGTCCTGGAGTGCCCAGTCCCTGGGATTGTATCTGTTGCAGGAAGATGTGGCTTCGTGGTGTTTTTCTGTGGCATGTCAGGGCGGTCAGCAGTCTGGGCGGGGCGTGGGGACTGCTGGCGGGGACAGGCTCCGAGGAAGGCTCGCCGCCCTCCTTCCTGCCTCCCGGCCGCCACCCCTTGGCCTCCCCAGAGCTGGCCTTGCCCGGGGATCCAGACAGCAGCGGTCTGCTTTCCTGGCCCACCCTCCTGCCGAGCCAGGGTCCCTGCTGTCGCTGGGTGGCCCGAGCTCCCTGGCCAAGCCGATGTTGACACGGGCCCTGCTCACGGGTGTCACCAGCACGGCCACAGGCTATTGGGGTCAGGGTCTCTGACAGCCTTGGGCCGGGGACCGGCAGAGAGGCAACGACAGAGGCATGGTTATGATGCCATCGAGCTCGGTAACACCTGTTAGGGGTCCTGGTGCCCAGGGCTGGAAGGACACATGGAGGAAGAGCAGAAGCACCAGTTCTCACCTCGGGAGGCTCAGGCCCAGTCAGGTTTTCAGGGCTGGCGAGTGTCCCTGCTATCTGTCACGTAGAAGTCAATGGCACCACGATCGACATCCTGCCATGCCCGGGTCAGGCCACCCAGCAAGGGCAAGGTTGGGCTGGTTGGTGAAAAGGCAGCTCTGGGCCGTGGCGGGATTTGCGTCTCACTTCTCCCAGTTCAGGGGACCCTGGAAAAATCGCCCACCCTCCAGACCCCCCACAGCATCCCTACAAAATCGAGACAGTGATGCCAGCAGCCGCCGGGAGTGCGGTCACATGTGACAATGTGCGAAAGAGGCCGGCCCACCCCCAGAGGGCAGGAGACCCTCCCCGCCATCCCCATCAACGTGCATTATTCTAAATGTCCCAAGCCCTCGGAATTCTTGTCTGTCAACTACAACAACAAAAAACACTTTCAAAATATCTTCCCAGTTGTATCTGGAATATGGTTGATACCTAACAACAATAAGCAAATAGATGCACCAAATAAAAAATAAATAAATAAGCATTTCCCAGGGCCCTGTCCCGTGGGTGATGGGTTCCCGTGGAGGAAAACAAGCCAGGAGGCAGGTGGTAATTATGTTCTCACTCAACTGTTTTCTCCTTTGGGTAACGTGGCTTTGAGATAAACCACAGTCTGAGTGTGCCCAGTGTTCTGGGGAGAAACAGCGGGGTGCTTTCGAAGAACCCGCCATTCCCAGAGTTAGGACTCCGAGGTCCCAGATGAGGAGACCAGGAGAGACCACCCCCCCGAGCTGGATGGTGTCGGAGTCTGTCTCTGGGCGAAGTCCTACCGGGATGCGCACAGGGATTTGCCAGCCTGAAAGGATTTTCATCTCTTTCTATTAAACAATGCAATGTGCTATTTGAATTGGAAGCGAAATGTTTCTTTCTTTTTACCGTTCCGCCTTGTGTGCATGCTACGTCGCCAAAGGGAACACCGCCCACAAGACATATTTTTGCAACATTACTTTTACTCTGGTGGTAACTCAGCTAATTGGCAAGATTGGAATCGCCAGGCCTTGCGTGCTTCGCCAGCTAGCAGGAACTTGTCCGAGTCGGGGCTGGAAGCAACACCCAGAGAGTCTCTGTGTAACATGGCAAGTGAGAAGCACCGCCTGCCTTTGTGACAGCAAAGGGTACTCAACACGGATCCTATTAAAAAGCATTAAAGCCCATTAGGTCCCTAAACCCTCAGAGGCTGCACTTTCTCTGGACCTCGGACTCCGGTTCTCAGGCCGCGCAGAGCTCCGGCAGTGCTCAGCCTCACATAGTGACGAACATGCTCTCGGACACCCTGTGTTTTACAGTTTCTCATACATATATCCTAAAACTTGAGCGGGACGTTCCCGGTAACATGTGGCTCCCACCAGAACACGTGAGCCAGGTCTTTCCATAAAGAGCCTTGGGGCGAGGGAGGGACACGTCTGAGCATTGTCAGAGGGGCCCTTTGCTGTCCCAGGGGGCGGAGCCGCTGTTGCACAGGACAGAGACGCAGGCAGCCGTCCAGCCTCTCGCGGGGAAGCTCCCCGTGGCCCCCGGGACTGGTTTAAGTCCTCGGGAGGAGCTTCTGGGAGAAACCACCTTGCCAGGGTCCTTTTCCAGGAGAGAAAGGGTGCCTGTCCCAACTCCGCCTTTGGTCCAAATCCTCTCGGCTGCCAAGGCCTCTAGATGCTTCCTCACGCCGGGCAGCAAATCATCTTCAGAAAATCTCAGAAACACTGAACAGCCAAATGGTGATCTCGTTTAACTCAGGGACCCTTGTTCCCCCACCAGCAGAGATGAAAGTGAGCACAGGGTCATGCCAGTTTCCAGACTGCTCCCGACCGTGACGTTGGAAAGGGCAGAGCCTTGAATGCACAGTGCGTAGAAGGGCCGCGGAGGCAGACGCTTCACGGAGCAGATTCTGCAGGGACTGTGCCCGCGACCCGGGCTCTTCTCTCCCAGGGGTGCAGAGAAAGCAGGGCTCCCGTGCCCGGGGTCCCCTCGGGTTCTCTCCCTTTAGCTTTATCTGGCCACTGTCCTTCTACAACAAGCGGTTTCCCTGGTGTCTTATTCCTGTTGGTGGGTCTGTTTGGCGCTCAGCCCACTCGAGGAGGATGAAATGTCAACCTTCATCGAGCTCTTCAGGTTCAGGGAAGTTCCCTCTGACTTTATTTATTTTTTAAAGATTTCATTTATTTATTTGACAGAGAGAGAGAGAGAGGAAGCATGGGCAGGGGGAAGGGCAGAGAGAGAGGGAGAAGAAAACTCCCTGCTGAGCAGGGACTGCATCCCAGGACCCAGGACCGTGACCAGAGCTGAAGGCAGAAGCCTAGTAACTGAGCCCCCGAGACGCCCTCTCTTTGACTTTGAAATGTCCACACGGCTGCAGCATGAGAAGAAGGGACCTCTGCCCTTCCCCCGGGTGAAGCTTCTGTGGGAGCCCTGCGGGATCCGAGCCGCCGTGGAGGGTGGTCCAACAGGTCCTCGTCTAAGAAGTTGTTACATAAGGTTATTTGATTGAAGGTAGGACGTACAGCCGATGAGCTTACTTAGAAATGCCCCCGCATCTGTGCACAGGTACGCACGTCAGCTCGTCCCTCGGAGCAGCAAACGTGAGATCACGTAGACGGACTTCTCCCCGCAGGGAAACCGATCAACAGTGCCGTGTCTCCGTCTGATGAAACCTTGCGTGGTGGCTTGTGATGGTTCTCATAGTATGAACTTCAAAAAAAAAAAACCCACACGTAATGATCCCAAACATACAGGAGAAAGATGTAAGTATCTGTATATATGTCAGTGACAATCAGTGGGGAAACGACCCTGATATGTTTAAAACAATTCTGTCAAGTAAGCCTGTGGGTGCTTTAAAACAAAACAAAACAAAACATGTTTTTTAGTCTTTTCCCAATTGCTGAATCATATATTCAAATCAATCATATCCAAATCATACATTCACGCAAAATTCCTTGTCAGGACTAACGCCCCCCGTACACTGGGAGCCGAGGAAGACGCCGTCCAGCCCCCAGCACCGCCTTGTCAGGTAATCAAGAAACCCGGGAGCGTCTGAAGGTCTGCGACGGGGCAGGCGCGTGCGGCGGGAGCTTCCGAGGAGCACAGCCCAGTGAGAAGAAAAGCTACCAAGTGCCGCGGGGCCGACGGCCGCACGGGCGTCCCTTGTCTGTCCCTTGAAGAGCAGACGGGATGTGCGCTTCCAGACTGGTTTCGGATGCCTGCCTGGGGACGGTCACAAGCCCAAGAGAAGCTGCAGGGTGACGGCAGATCTGTGGGCCGGGGCAGGGGGCCCCGCGACACCCGCGATGGAGCACGAGCTGGGGTCTCCCCCGGGCCCTGCGCCCTGCACGCTGGGCAAAGCCCTGGTCTTGAAGGAACGCCCGCTCCCCGTAGAGGCCGTCGACTGCTGTGGCCCAAAAGTTAGGAACCAGGACACTCGACGGGGGTCCCAGAGTCCCTGCGCCCCCAAGACTCTCCTCAGCGGCAGTTTCCCCAGACGCGGTGGAAGCTCCTTGGGGAGCGCCGGGCACGCGTCCCGGTCGGAGGAGCCGCTCCGGGAAACCGCGCCTTCCTCACTCCGGTTACAGGGTTAATTGTCTTCTTGAAACACCGCGTGGTAATCGGAGACGTACGGCTGCTTCCTGGCGGCACGCTGCGCTTACTGGGCTGGTAGCGAAACAGCCCCCGAATTCAAAGGAATTATTGTATTTGTCATAAATTCTTTTGGGAATAATTTTGCTTTCAACGCCGGGTGAGAGGGCGTCTTTGATACGAGACATGAAGGATCGCACAACGTGGAAGGGAGGCCGCACCTGACAGGTGTGTGCCTGGTCCCGCGCCAGGTGACTCTGCTAAGACTAACCTGGGGCACATTCACACTAGAAAACCAAGCCTGACGTCCCGAGAAATCAAAGAGCCTGACACAGCTGACGGTTTTATATTTGGAAAGGAACGCGCAGGAGCTGGGTTCCAGGGACAGACTCCAGCGAGCCGTTGGGCCGAGCCCCGCTCGGTCGCAGGGAGGGGGCCCCAGCTCTGCCTTCTTTAATCTGAGCGGAGGTGTGTGGCCGAGCTCTCTGGGATCATTCCCACCTTCCGTTTGCCCGCAGCGGGGCCGGGGAGGGCCGCCTCGTGAGGGAGAATGCAGTCCTCTGCGGCCACGGGGACCTCCTCGGCTTCACAGTGTCCGTGGAGGGACTCCGCGGAGAAACCAAATACTGACGGTGCGGGCGGTGGGGGCAAGCCGGAGGGGGCGAGAGGGAAGGAGGGAGGTGGAGATTTATTTGTTGGGCACATCTGTAAGATGGAAACATAAAGTGTAGAAAGTTAACATTTAGGAAGATGTGAAAAGGATTGTAAAAAAAGAAAAAATGCCCTGGATTTCTGTAGAGCAGAAGTTCTCAAGAAAAGCCAGGTCGGGGTACCAGGTGGTGGGTATTAGAGAGGGCACGGCTTGCATGGAGCACTGGGTGTGGTGAAAAAATAATGAATACTGTTTTTCTGAAAATAAATAAATTTAAAAAAATTAAAAAAACAAAAAAATAAAAAAAAAAAGAAAAGCCAGACTTGGGGTGAGACCGTGTCTGTTCATGCAGCAATTACGTTACTCTTCTTGGATTTTTATTCATATTACCTCCGTGTGGCCGCAGCTGAAGCTGTAGCGGGGCCCTGGGTGGTCCGTGCGACTCGCTCGGCTTTGTGTCGGGGGGCGCACACCCGTCCTCCGGGAAGAGCCTCTCCCTCCCTCGCCGCTGCTGCTGAGACCACGGAGCCTGGGCGGACCTGGGACCCCAGCACCGCCCCCCGCGTCAGGAGCCACAGGCCACTGGAGGCCCTCAGCCACCCAGCCTCCCCGTGGATTCCCTCCCAGACAACAGCAGCAAGCCATGATTTGTTGTTTGTGTTTTAAATTCTGCTCTTGCGTAAAAATGATTTGCTTTGTTTCTGGAAGTCTCTGCTGGAAATGAAGGTGTGAACTCTTCCCTGCCACAGTTCATCTCACGGGTAAAGAAGGTCTTTTTTGGTTACGACAGATGGAATATTTGTTCCCTGTCCCCGTTCATGCTCTGAAATGCTCAGCCCCAACGGGATGGAGTTTGGGGGTGCATCTCTGGGAGGTGACGAGGCTGGGGTGGGGGACCCCCCCAGTGGGGTTAGCATCCTTATCAAGAGCCCCAGGGAGCTCCCCAACTCCTTTGTTGCGGTGAGGAGCCAGCAGAGGACGGAGTCGGCAACCGGGGAAGCACGGCCTGTCTGCTGGCATCCTGAGGTCAAGCTCCCAGGCTTCAGAGCCGCGAGAAGTGAGGGTATGTCTTGTGACCCAGTTTGTGGCGTTCTGTGATAAGACCCTGGTCATGACCCCTGCTTCTGCTAACAGACAGGCTTTTCAGGACTGCAGTCCAGCATCCCAAAAGGCGGCTCTGGGTGGAGGGCCAGGGAGGACACGGAGGAGGGGAGGCAGGGGTGCTCCTTGTTACGTCCTCGCAGGCCACGTGTTGGACTCAAGCCCCAGCCCCTGCAGGCCCGGCGGAACCAGGTGGGGAAAAAACATCTGATCTCATTGAAGTCCTTCAAAAATACGGATTGAATGAACCAATTTCTGCCTCTTCCAGCCCTCATCAGCCCCAAGAATCTCAGAAAAGGAATGAAGCCGCACAGGACCTGGGGCCGACAGCTCTAAGCCAGCAAGGGACGGTCCCTTCCCTGACTGCTTGTCTTGGGAACAGAGCGGTTGGGTCTCTGGCCCCCAGCAGCTCCCGAGAGATGGGCCAGGGGGGCAGAGAGAGGAGCCACGTTCCCCAGACACCACTTCTCCGCCCGCGGGCTTTCGTGCACAAACGCCGTGGGACTAGTACGAAACCCCCTCCCCACCGCACACATGGGTTCCGTCCCCTGTTGAAGACCCCGCCCTCCTCCCTGTGTCTGGTGTGATCTGCGTTTCAGGGAACCTGTGCCATGTGACCTTAGTGGTTTGGAAGACCCAGCCTGCCTGGCTGGGCCATCGGAGTGGGTGGGGTGGGTTGCTGACCCTAGGTGGCCGGTCAGGAAGTCGCAACCACGCAGTTTGAAAGGTGCAGCTTCCCGAATGAGCCACACGGCAGGGGCGGGGGTGACGCCTTCAGGGAGACTCGGGCGCCCTGTGTGGAACACAGGCACCCCCGACCCCTGCTTGGAGTGTGTCGTTCTGGGACACACCATCCCACCAGAGGGGCATGTGGATCCCGGCAGAGCCCACGCGCCTCGTATCCGCTGCTGAAACGAAGCAGTTTGTCTGGGTAAACGTCTCCTTTACGTCTCATTACACACCAAAGTACCGTGCGCCTCATTTCTAAGATGTGATTAAGCTCACATTCATTCTTGATTGAGGTTTGGAACCTTTTATTTTGGAAGCAAAAATAGATTTCAGAAGGGAGAGGTCTAGCGCTGTGCCACTTGGTGAGACCACGAAATTTAATCCTTCACACTCACTCCCAGGGTGATTTCAATTAAATTTGTTCAAAATTTATCAGTTTCCTGCATGTCGGCATAAATGATTCAGGACCACTTATGTATTCACTGAGTAGAATGTATTGAAGGGGACACATTATTGTTATAACTTTCCACAGTTCCTTCATAAATTCACCTAATAGGAGTTTCTATTATTTAAAACCCCGGCCTCCACACTGAATGGTCTTGTTTTTCTTGCAGCCGGGGACTCTAATCACCCATGCAGATTTTCGAGCACTCCTGAGTCACATAAGCTGCCCTTTTCCCATAGCGTGATGCTCTGGCTACCCTGTCCTCAGGACATAAAATATGGCCCTGATTCTCTGAAAGGAGCAGCAGAATGTGAATCTCCAGATGCTGAGAGCGCCAGAAGGACAATAGGGATTGTGTGGGGACTTTCAGGTGACTGCAGGAAACTGCAGAAGCTAAATACATTTATTTGGGAACAGACTCATAAGACACTATAATAGGGTAACTTACGTCTCTCTGAGAAAATACAGCTGGCTGGGAAGACCCGCAGTTCAGAGGACACACCCCTCCTGAGACAACACTAGATGTGTGCGGGACGCACAGGCTGCCCTGGAGCCACACTCACCTGCCATCGAAAACAATTCACAGGGCACGGTCGTGCCCCTGAGAATTCATCTACAGAAGCCCACTGGGTAAGGGCACGTTAACATGAAATCTCTATTACTGGCTACACAGAAAGCACTTTTATGCACTTTTTCCTTTGACAAATTACGTTAGTAAGAACACTCTGGGCATCTTAGATGTTCTCTACTTACTTACCCGTGGACAGCATTGATGTGAAAAGCACTGTCTCACTGGTCAGCCAGAAAATGCCTCCTCGCGTGGAGTGTTCTCCAGCTAGAGGATAGGTTTCACAAGAAGGAAATGAACTGAGCTTCAGTTAATAATTAGGAGTTTTAATAGATATGGGATGGTTTTAACCACCTCTATCCCTTCTTGAACAATGCCCCTTATGAATGTTTCAAACTGAAGAAGGCAAGTGAAGAGAGTATGCCTTTGCCTACAAGGAAACAAAGCTGAGAGAGCTGCAGTTATATCCCTTGTCTGGTGACAGAGGTGACATCATTCCTCCTCATTCTATGCAATCGACTGCTACAGAGTGACTTTCTGAAAGCCAAGTCTGTCCCAGATCCAACCACACCACGTCTCCACCATGAGGTCTATCAGGGTATCTCACAGCAGATAGGGTTCACTGAACTTCCCCTGATCTCTTATTTCCTCTGAAACAAGGACTCATCTCTCCTTCCATCTGACTGCCAATTTCTGAGGGAAAGTACTTCTCAATTCCTGCTTTGTTTTTCTCTGAGTTGAGGTGACTTCCCAAGATACACCGCTGTAGGAATTTCTGGGGACTTTCTTCTAGAGACAGACTCTTCCAGGTCCTGAGTTCACCTTGCCCTTGGAAATGTGGGTGTTAGGAACCTCATTCTCACCAGTGGAGGACTGGAAAATGTGGGAATGCCACGGCCTGGCGGTCATGGTGTGGGCAGTTTGCTCTCCAGCCACCTAGACCCAACTCTGATAAATTTTTCCATGAAGAATTGCTGGAAGCTGGGATTCAGCACACTGCCGAGCCTCCCATGAAGTGCTGAAGTTTTATGAATCCCTGGCCTTTACCAAGACATAGACAGTGGTGCTCCCATTGCTGTGACAACAAAAATGCTCCCACACACTCCGAATATCTCATAAAGGAAAGAAACACCAAAAACACACAAAAACAAATCCATAAGTAAATAAATCTCTAAAGGAGTCATAAAAGTCAACTTCAAAATTACAAACCCAAGACAGCAAGACTGACGGCTGACTTCCCAACAGAGACCATGGAAAGAGGAGTATGACACATGAGACATTTCAAATGTTGAAGGAAAGCAAATGTCAAAATGCAATTCTATGCTATGTGACACAACCCTCAAAAGTCAAGTTAGGAAAGAAAGCCTCAATGAAAATGGCCGAGTAAGGACCTAGGAAAATTATCTCATCCATAAAGCCAAAAACAGTGTGTAAGAATTGCCAGGATCAACTTTCAAAACTCTGAAAATTAACCAAATGTTTATTGAGTGCTTATTCAAGAGAAACAATTGAATGTCATTAGGAAAAGGCTATGTGGTATGTTAACCTGCCCTATTCCCATGTCCTCATCCCCAGCTTCATTGGAGGCTTGGAAACCAACAGCCCACAAGTCATGGTGAAAACCAGCCACTGGGCTGCCACTGGAGCAGAAAGAATGAGGTTGGAGAGCCTTCAAAGCCTCTTTCCCCCAAACTGGCATTTTTTATCTGTTTGGTAATTCCCTAAAAGACTCACAGACTCACTCATGAGACTGTCTTCATTTGACCCCATTAGGAGTTCACTCAGCAGAAGAATCTTTTACCCCATGGTATATTTAAAAACAAAAAAAAAAACATCTTCAGCAGGCTCAACCTTATCCTTGAAGATGTTCCTCAACATGTGTACAGAGTCCCCAACAAAGATTGGTCAACTCATGGCTTCCAGGTATATAATCCTATAAAATCCTATAAAAGACCCCCCTCCTTCCAACATTCAGCAAAGTTTCAAGATACAAGATCAATATATAACCATCGATTGTGTTTCTTTATTCTAGGAATGAACAATCTGAAAATAAAATTAAGAAAACAATCCATTTAGAAGAGCATCTATATACTTAGGAATACATGTAACAGAGGAAGTATGAGATTTATGCACTGAAAACTTCAAAACATCATTGAAATAAGTTGAGTAAAACTTAAGTAAATGGAAATACATCTGTGTCTGAATTGCAAGACTTATTGTCAGGATACAAATACGTCCCCAAATTGATCTATAGAGTCAATAGAATTCCAGTCACTTTCCCAACTGGATTTGTGTGTGTGTGTGTGTGTGTGTGTGTGTGTTTGTGTGCAGAAATCAGAAAGTGATCCTAAAATTTGTACTAAAATTCTAGGGATCCAAAATAGTCAAAACAACCTTAAAAAAGAAGAAAGAAGACTGACACTTTGCAATTTCAAGCTTACTATATACCTACAATAATCATTACTGTGAAAATGACATAAAGATAGACTTGTAGATCAATGGACTAGAAGTGAGATGCGGAAATAAATTCGTCCGTCCATGGCCAATGGATCATTGACAAAGGAGCCAAGATCATTCAATAGAGAAAAGAGTCTTATCAATCAGTGGTTCTGGGACAACAGGTTACAATCATGCAAAACAGTGAAGTTTGATCTTTACTTCACACCAAATACAAAACTCACTCAATACAGACTAAACCCCCCAATACAGGCATAAATCCGTAAAATTCTTTGAAAAAAACATAGATGTAAATCTTTCTGACCTTTGAGTCAGCAGTGATTTCTTAGCTGTAACACCAAAAGCACAAGGAAAGAAAAAAAGATACACTGGATTCTGTCAAATTAAAAAGAAATAAAAAATACATGCTTCAAAGGACAATATCAAGAAAACAAAGAGATAACCCACAGAATAGGAGAAAATATTTACAAATTGTATATCTGATAAAGAATTTATATAGAGTATATATAAAGGCAAAAATCAGTAGAGATACAGGTTTGAGCAACGTGATTTATACACATGTTCCCATTAACTCAGAATATTGGGGCTAATCACGACAGAACAGGAATGCTTTTGAGAGAGGGTCATTTAAACATTTACAAAAATTGACCACATGCTGGGCCATAAAACAAGATTCAACTTATTTCAAAGGCCTGAAGTCATCTCTGTACTTACTTTGACGGCAGTGGATGAAAGCCAGAAATCAAAAAAAAAAAAAAAAAAGAAAGAAAGAAAGAAGAAAATGCTCATCTGTTTTACAATTAGCAATGCACTTCTAAATAACTAATGTGTCAAGGAATAAATCACAGTGCCAATTAAAAGTAGTTTGAATTAAACACAAACTAAAATATTATTATATAAAAACCTGAGTAATACATCTAAAGTTTCTTCTAGAGAAAAGTTATACCATTAAATATATTTTTCATAATTTATGCATCAAGAAATTAGGGAAAAAAGTAAGGCATATTAAAAATATGAGCTAAAAGTAATGAAATGGAACTTTAAAGTATCATTAACATAATTATGAAAAACAAAACTTTGGCTTGAATAACTACAAACATTAATACTTAGCAAGATATCACCAGGTTGTGGGTGCAGATGGAGTTGAAGACAGAGACAGAGACAGAGACAGAGAGAGAGAGAGAGAAAGCATAAATATATACCAGTAATGAAAAATGTGATACCATTACATATTCCACTGATATTAAAATAAAAGATGGAATTATGAATAATTTATGGCAATGAATTTGAAAATTTAAATGAAATGGTTAAGTTACTAGAAAAACACATTTTTTCTAAAATTGACAAGAAGTAGGACATTGTAATAACCTTGACTTTACTATGAAATTAAAATATCTTACTATAGTTAACATCAAACAAAGAAATCTCTAGGCCCAGAATGTTTTACCTGTAGATACATCAACATATAAAAAAATAATAAAATGCCATAACAAAGTCTAGCTTATTTCAAGATCAGCATATTCCTGGGGTGCCTGGCTGGCTCGATCAGTACAACGGCTGACTCTTTATCTCAGCTCGGGTCAGGACCTTGGGGTCCTAGATTCAAACCCCATGTCGGGTTCTGGGCTCAGTGGGGCCTCTGCTTGAGATTCTTTCTTTCTTTCTTTCTCTCTCTACTCCTCCCCCTGCTCACATACTCTCTCTCCTTCTCTAAAATAAATAAATAAATCTTTTTAAAAAAGGAATAGCAGTTTCAATTTAACATTTGAAAGTTAATTAACACATTTTGTTACTTTGACAAAATAAAGGAGAAAATGTGTATAATATCTCACTTGGTGTGGATATATAGCATGTGAAAAATTCAGCATCTGTTTGAAAAATTTCTATAAACTCTAGAAAATAAGCTATAGAAGGGAATTTCCTTAAACCTACAAATAATAATTAAAGAACCCTATAGAGAATATCACACATAGAGTTAAAGTACTCTGACGTGGAAAAAGAGAAGGCACACACACACATACACACACACACATCTACATACTATGCGTGTTCATTCTCTTTCATATATGTGTGTGTGTATTTTATTCCATATATACACATGTATACATGGAGTAAAAAGAATGAAAGGATTGGAAAATAAGAAATAATGATACAAGATCACGTATAAAAATAATCTTTAAAAATACAGAACAAAATTATTAAAATTAAAAAGTAAATTCAGCAAGGTCATTATACATGCAATCATCATACAGAGATGAATTCTATTCCAATGTGTCGGCAACAGACAAAAGAACGTAGAGAGAGAATATAGACTATATACATGTGTGCATGTGTGTATTGTGAGTTTGTTAAGAAAGCAGTAAAACAAGCAGTAGAATGAGGTAAGATGCTTGCAATGTATGTTTTTCAACAAATAGCTCCTACCCAGAATATAAAGGAAACTCCTAAAAATCTTGAACACATCGCACTCATATTCAGCCCATTAGGAGAAAACCCTGGGCCTAGCCGAGGGCGTGCAGGCTCTCTCCTCGGCTGGTAGGCACTCTGAGCTGAGGAAACCAGGGCATGAGCACACTTGGTGGGTAGGTATGGGGCCCTGGGTAGAGTGGGGATGTGGGCTGTGCCCTGTGCTGAAAAGGTTCACCTCCAGTGTGGTGACATCACATTTCCACAGCATGAAAGTCCTTCAGCTATAGTACGAGGAGGGGCAGTGGCTGGATATCTAAGAGCAGGACACCAACAAAGATAACGTTGGCATAGCTGAGCCCAAAGGGAGACCTGGACTAAGCCCCAGTGCTGAGGCTGGACCAAAGGACATAAGCCTTTGAAGATGACATTCAGGTGTCTGGTCACAAGAACTGAAGGGACAGTGGGGCTTTCACAGAAGTGGGGATTTGGGAAGAAAGAGGCATCATGGATGTATGGTTGCTTCTGTCCACAGAAAGCCAGAAGCTCAGGCTATGAGAGGAATGGGGACCCTTGTTTGAAGCTATCATGAGAACATGTCACCCAGGTGACAGCCCTGGGTGAGTCCTGAGATGGGGCAGCTTAGGGAGCCAGGAATCAGCATTTGGCATCAGCCCTTCAGGAAGGAGCAACAGAGAAAACCCAGAGAAGGTTGGTAACAAGCCAGCACCATTCTGATACCAAAGCCAGATGAAGACATCACAACAGGGACAAACTACAGACCAATATCTCTCATGAACACAGATGAGAACAATTCTTGACAAACTGTTAATAAATCAAATCCAACAATGTGTACAAATAATTATATAACACGACTAAGTGGGATTTATCTCAGGAATGAAAGTCTGGTTCAACTTTTAAAAATCAAATAACAGAACTGGTCATATCAACAGACTAAAGAAGAAAAACCATATGACCCTATCGATAAACGTGGAAAAGGCATTTGACAAAATCCCACTCCTACTCATAATCAAAACTCAATAAGCTAAGAGTAGAGTGGAACTTCCTTAGGTTAATTAAGAATATCTTCAAATAAACAAACAAAAACACCACAACCCTACAGCTAACAAAGTACTTCATGGTGAGAAAGTCAAAGCTTTCCCACTGAGTTCAGGTACCAGGCAAGGATGCCAGCCCTCCCCCAACCACTCTTTTTGAACATCTACTGACAATTGTCGCTGATGTGCTATGTCAAGAAGAGGAAATGGGAAGGAAGAAATAAAATTCTCTTCGCTCACAGATGACATGATTATTTATATAAAAAAAATCCAAAAAATACGAAAAAGAGAGAAATCCACACAAAAACAAACAGCAACAAAAACCCAGACCAAAAAAACCTCCTAGAATGAATAAAGGGAGTTTAGTTAAAATACAGGATACAGCGTCAAACCACAAAAGTCAGTTTCCTATGTAAGGACAATAAGCCACTAAGCCTGAAATAAAAAATACAACATTATTTCAGCATCCCCCAAAATGAAACACTCACACGTAAATCTTACAAAACATGTACGAGATCTAAGTGGGGGAAATTGTAAGACTCTGATGAAGAAAACCGAAGAACTAAATCCATGCAGAGATATCCCATGTTCATGGATGGGAAGACTCAACACGGTCAGTTCTCCCCAACTCAGTCCGGAGGTTCAGTGTAACCAAAATCTCAGGAGGTTATTGGGTGCATCTCAGCCAACTGGTTTGAAGGTTCACATGGAGAAGGAGCAAAACACCCAGAACAGCCAACACAGCACGGAAGGGGAAGAACAAAGTCCAGGACTCACACTACTCAACTTTAAGACTCGTGTAAAAGCACAGTGATCGAGCAGTGTGCTGTTGGTGAAGGAAGAGTGTGACAGAGCAGAGTGAACCAGGGGCTGGGCGTGGGGCGGGATCGGACACGCACACACCTGGATCAAGTGTTGGAAGGAAAATGCTGCCCGTGCACTTGCCGGTCTGAGAAACCCAGCCTGGGAAGTGCAGCAAAGGAGTCTCAGAGAGCAAAACTCTGTCTCTTCCCTCACTTCTGCCGTGAGCCTGAAACTGTTCTAGAAACAACAGCAGGTGTGCAGGGGTGGGCAGCCCAGGGCCTCCGGTGAGGTCTCTGCTCTCCTGCCATCTCAGCTGTGTGCACAGATCATAGGAGTTCTGGCCAATCCATGCTGACTCTTAACGTCCTGTGCGGGGACCTCATCACTTCACTGAACGATGAGGAGTGAGCCACGTCCTGGGGCAGACATTACCAGTAGTGCATGTTGGGATCCCGTAGCACACATTAGCCATAGAGTAGGTTGAGATAACCAGGCAGGCATTACTAGTTGAGCATGTTGAGATAACCAGGCAGGCATTACTAGTTGAGCATGTTGAGATAACCAGGCAGGCATTGCTAGTGTAGCAGATGGCTACCAGAGGGTCTCAGGCCCCTAAGCCTTATGCACTGAGAACCCCACTTGTAGAGGGAAGAGACTGAGGTGGGAAGGGGGCACCTGTACAGTGGGAAAGGGCACAACCAGTGCTCTGAGCAAAATTTTCTCCATCAGGTCAGGCACTTACTGACTGTGGAATAATTGACGTGATTATCAGAAACATGAAACTTCACAAGTGATTTTCCTTCCAGGTCGAGGCCTCCGAGGGGCCCCCTGGTAGATCATCAGAACCAGAGTGCACTGCTTACCTAACACCATTTTAGGCGAGGTGAGGAGCACACAGAAGCTGAGGAATAGCAGGTTGTAACCCAGCACCACCTAGGAGCGTGAGCCGCGGTGTAGACCTGGCAAGCAGCCCCGGAGTCTTCACACCCTTTCCTCCACGCCATCATGTGCTACAGTCACGTTGGTGTAAAATAAACAGATCAAGACCCTCTATTAAAGCATTTTCTTTAACCTAAAGCAAAAACCTGTCCCCACACACCCACAAGGAGCCATCAGCTTGCAGTGGAGACAGAAGCCTCTCATGTAATTCCCACCCTGACTGAGGGACAGCCATGGTCCACCAAGCAGGTGCAGGTGCAGCAGGCACAGCAGGTGCGGCAGGTGCGGCAGGTGCGGCAGGTGCGGCGGGTGATGCAGGCACGGCAGGGGCGTAGGTGATGCAGGTCTGCCTGGAGAGGTGGCCGGCCCTGATCGGTGAGGGCGAGCAGCTCCTTGAAACTGCAGCCGTGGTCGCTGGTCACCTGCGCCGCTGCGGCTGGGGCCACACAAAGCGTCTCCTCCTTGGTTTTGCAGCTGGACCAGCACAGTCCTAGCCACCGTCTTACGGAGATGCCGCGGTGTTTATTCTTAGCGTGGGCTGGATGGGCGGCCATGGAATACGTTGAGGCCACTCAAGCTGTTGTCCTGCGTCCTGACCTTTCTGGTGTGTCTAGCTTCCCCCAAGCAAGTGTGGGGCCCTGTTTCCCAAACCCTTCCTTTGCGTCCTGCTCTCCCTCCATCAGGTTGGGTGCAGATGGAACATGCAGAACATTTCCGGGCAACTTGCTCTGTGAACAGTCCGGAGACATGGCAGCCAAGCCATTACTTACAAAGGTACCATTAAACTTTCATGGCTGTGTTATTAATTATTGAGGGGCTAATGTGGGGCCCCAGCTGTGCAGCCCAGCTCGTTCCTCAAATGCAGGGCAGGTCCAGGCGGGGCCCTCCTGCAGGACCCTCAGCTTCTGAGTCTAAATCAGGATACAGTGAACAGAACTGGATTCCTCATGTTGAAAACAAAGGCGTGGTGGGCCCTGGGCCCTCCGGATGTGTCGCTGTAAGAAACAGAAGGAAATCTTCAATCAGCTTTAACTCCAGCAACCGTCAGGGGACGCCTTTCTTTGAAAGCTCCCATACGTCCCCGTCCCTGGGGGGTGTCCTCGTTAGCCTGTCTCTCGCACTGGGGGAGCCTGGCGGGCCTGCAGCAGCTCCCCCCAGCACGTCCATGCTGATTACTGATTCCCTTCCTGCCCCGAAAGCAATAGATGCTTTGTTCGCCCAAATGTGAATTTTTCTTCTTACGTCTTCTGTGGTTCCGCACGTTTCTCACTGAATCAAGTGCAGAAAAGCCCTTCCCTGCAGGGCAAGTGATGGGACGCAAGGAGGGGGCCACACTTTTGCCTCTGAAAGTTGTTCCTCCCATGAAACCCAGGTCCCTCCGTTCAAAATTTACTCTTTACGAGATGAAGGTAAAGCGAGAGATCATTGGACAGACATTAGCAGTGAGGTTCAACTCCATCTCTGAGAGGGTAGACAGGTCTGGGACTCAGCGCACCAGCCGGGGCCACAGCAGCTTCGGTGGGGAGCTGTGGTTCCTGTGCCCTGAGGAGCGGCCAGGCACACACCCGAGGGACTGTGGCAGGAAGAAGGCCAGGACCAGGGCCATACCCGCCCTTTCTGTGTGAAACACCTCTTCCATCTGGACAAAGGGACACGTTAGTTGTAAGAATGTGATGGACTCCACTTTGTGCCATGACATAGGATGCAGCTTGATTTTTAAATAATGTAATTCAGCTGCAAATATACAAAGACGAGTGAGTTAATAAATCCCTTTATCATTCTTTAATGGTGAAATTAAATATATCAGCATTTAAAATCTTCACTCAAGTTGAAAAAAAAATAGCAAAACTGCATCATGAACAAAACCGGTTTTGTTTAACTGCAAACAGAAAAGCTAAAAATGTCAACGTCCTTGTTGCCTTATCGGGATACTTCTGCAGGATAACCCGGGCACAGCTGAACCCCCTCTGGCCCATGTCTTCTGTGCCAGTGCCGCCTCATGTCTATTCAGTTTGGATTGGATGTTGGCTGCATTAGGCTTAGGGGCAGGTGCCCAGTCATGATGGGGACAGCTGTGAGGGCAGGGAGGTCCCAGCCTGCTCGCAAGGCTGGGCAGGGGACGTGGTGCAGCGAACACTCACACGTCCCATCGCCCACTGGAAGAGCCACTCAGTCGAGCCGACACAGATCTTTTCCGTGAAGCGAGCGCACCTCCGGCTGGACGCGAGTGTCGGCTGCAGGTCCAGAAGTGTGGGCGCTGGCCTCTGGGGAGGCGGAGAGATGCCCAAACCAAAGTTCTATCAGGCATGATGGTCAAGATGGGCCCAGAAACTCCAGCCCACAGGGTGAGCTGCCGGCCAGGACCCCAGGATGCAGAGGTGCCCGGCCCCGTGTGGCTGGGGCAGGGGCGGGAGCCGGACTGGGGCAGGAGTCTGCCTGGGCAGCCGCGGCTGAGCAGGGGAGCGATAGCATAGGAGGCTCAAGGCTGTCCCGCCAGGACAAAGCCTCAGACTCCTCAGGGTCTGGCTGGACACAGCCACAGTTCCCCACACCGGCACAAAGCTTGCCCAGCCTGGCGCGCTCCGGCAGTCAGGAGCAGCTGTGACATAAGCCGGCGGCTCCTGCAGTGCTGGACGTGGGACAAGGATGACGTGGACAGTCAGCGCACGGAGCTGAGGTGGCACTTGGAGGTGCTGAGGGAGCAGGAGCTCCCGACGGAGAAGACGCGGGTGGGGAACGCAGCTGCGGTCAGAGCCCGAACCCGCGGCCGGTGCTGACTTCGCGCTGCCAGCCACGGGACGGAAGCGGTGGCCTTGAACCGCCTGACCCGGGGAGGGCGATGTGATGCTGTGGCTGGCTGAGGGCAGGCGGCCGTGTGGGTGTGGAGGCTGGGCCTCCGCCCGGACAGGTGCAGAGTCTAGGGGGACTGCCAAGGGCTGGCCAACGGACGCGCGTGACGGAGAGAACGTCTGCACAGGCTGCCCCTGCTGCCAGCTGTCGGCACAGCAGGGTCAGGAGACGGGTCTGGGCCTGGCGCGGTCTTCTCAGCGGCCTGCCATGGGCTCGTGCCAAGTTCATGGTCAGTTGTGCCGAGCGTCTTGTCCCACCAAGGACGGGAGGACTGACGGAAGAAGCTGAAGCCCCATCAGCCTCCGGGGCATGTGCTTGGGGTGGAGGACTCCCACGGGACCCGACCTTGGGTGTCCAGGGCAGGAGCAGTCTGCTCAGGGCGATTCTGGGTGGGATTTGTGTCCCAGGAGCAGGTGCGTCCGGGGACGCCAGCTCAGCTGCCCCAGGTGCAGGCAGGATGGCGGAAAGTAGGGATTCTGCTTCTGTGAGCCGGGCCCCCCAGGATGTGTCTACGAGCACCTCTGTTCCCCGCGGCTGGGCTTCCTGTGCCTGGGGGAAGACCAGAGTGGACACAGGGTCTGGTCGCTATCCCTGCCCTCCCGGTAAGTGTGATGGTCCCTGCTGGGGAGACGGGGTGTGTTTCCTGGGGTTCCTCTGATGGTGGCGGTGGCTGGGTGAACTCCGTGAGAGCTCAAGCCTTGGTGGGTGCTACGCCCCCAGAATTCAGTTTCAAGGTGAAATAGTACGGCACAGTCTATGTCTTCCTGCCCTAGAATGTTCACCACCCCCGGTCCCATCAGCAGGGCTGACCTTCATGTGTTTAGTGAACGTGTGTTTCTGTGTCTGTGTGCGTGTGTGCGAGCGGCCGCGTGTGTGTGCGTGCAGGAGTGTGGCCACTCCGTGTGTGTGTGCCGGTGTAGATGTGCAAGCGTGCAGTGTGCAAGTTTGCACATGAGGTGCATGCGTGCCTCTGAGTGTGCACATGTGTGCACATGCATGTGGACTAGTTTGTGGACTTGGCGCCCACATCTGTACACATACGTGTGAACACTTGCTTGTGAAACTCGCAAGTGAATGTGTGCATATACCTGTGATGGCGTGTATGTGTGTTTGAACACAAACACCCGAATACACGTGGCACACGTGTGTGAGCGCCGATGTGTGCATACACGTATTGCGTGAAGCATGTGACAATGTGAGTGCCTACGTGCATGGAAACACCGCCGTGTGCTCATGCGTGGCTCTGCGTGTGAGTACACACGTTTACACCTGTAGAAAGAAATGTGCACGTGGAGTTTTGTGTACGGATGAGTTGTGCAAATGCCTAGTGTGCGTGTGTGCATGTGTGTGTGCGCGTGTGAGGCCCTGTGGGCAGAGGCGCGTGTGAGGACTACTCCGTGTTCATGCTCACGTGTGCACACGTGTTCCGAGTACATGGTCGTGTGGGCATGCATCATGTGGAGGTCTGCACACGTGTGTCTACATGTCAGGGTCTGCCTGGTGTGTTCACATGCATGTGGGCACCTCCTCGTGAGAGACCACGCCTCCGTGGCTGGGTGTGGGTCCTCGCACGAGCGTCGTGTGCGTCCAGGCCAGGCCGCGTGTGCAGACGCCTCATGAAGGTGCGTAATACGCTCGTGTGTGCACGTGCTCGCTTTTCTCCACGTGTGCGTGTGCTCCCACGTGCTGCTGCAGGACAGGCTCTGCCCACGGCGACTGAGGACCGTCCTCGGACCATGGCTGAGCCTGAGCCTGGGCCTGGGCCTGGGCCTGGGCCTGGCCTGCGACACCCAGACCCTGCGGCTCGCTTGAGCCGCCTTGCCCCGCCTCGCCCCGCCTCGCCCCGTGTCCCCCTCCGTAGACAGGGACTACTCGTAACCGAGCCCTCTTCTTAGGGTTCCTGAGACTTGCGTGGGTTCGCTTCTGCTAAGGGCCTCACCATGAGCCTGGCAGAGAGGGCGTGCCGGACGAATTTACTACAATTACATGATTTTTGACGATGTCGCTGAGTTTCCCGAACAAGCCTGGGGCAGTCCCTCTCCTTGCCTGTTGTCCCGGGATGTGTGCTGGCGTCTGGCTCACCACCTGTAGGTCATAACTCATGTGTTTTCACCGTTTAGGTAGAGGGATTCTGAAATCATTGTTGTGTTGTGAGTCCTTGCCGCCTTTACCGAGTCTGAGAGAGACTCCACGCTTGCCTCCTCCGTCCGCAGACACCCACCTCTGCTTTCCTCCGCAGCCGCCAAACGTGCTGCATCATCGAGATCCCGACGGTCCGTGGCGCGACAGTGATGCAGTTTGGGGCACACAGACGCAGAGATGCGCACGGTTCACATTGAAACCTCGCCCTCGCCGCGGCGTGACCAGTCGGGAGCAAACGGTGATGGGGCAAAGCTGAGGACTGGCGGGATCCTTCCTAAAGAACAAATCTGCACTGACTTCCTATTTAATTATTTTTATTATTATTTTTTAAAGATTTCATTTATTTATTTGACAGACAGAGATCACAAGTAGGCAGAGAGGCAGGCGGAGAGAGGGGTGGAAGCAGGCTCCTGACTGAGCAGAGAGCCCGATGCGGGGCTCGATCCCAGAACCCTGAGATCATGACCTGAGCCGAAGGCAGAGGCTTAACCCACTGAGCCACCCAGGCACCCTTAATTACTTTAAAAATATTTAAATGTCATTTGAAAAATTTCTAAGAAATTTAAAAAATTCTAGACGTAGGATTGTATTTATACAAGTTTGCCACGATGCACATGCCATTCAGAAAAGTGGACAGTTACGCTTCCTCCAAAGCATTTATTTTGAAGGACACCTCGCCCAAACGCGTCACTGTAATTAGGATATAATAACCTTACGACCAGCGCTGGCTGTCACAGGAGGAAGGCCGTCCCAGCAGGTGTGAAATCCGGTCCGGGACGGGAAGCCGCTGCCCGCGTCGTACACAGAGCAGCCGCCGGAGGTCGGAGCCATGCCCCATGCAGACCTGCGAGGTCTCAGGTCGGGGTCAGCTCTCACTTTCCCGACGAGTCTGACGTGGCGCATCTACTAAGTAAAACACATTGTGACGAAACATCCTTCTTTGCTTATAAACGCGGTGGAGAAGAGCTCCCGTGGGTCCACTCAGCCCGCGCTGTCCAGGCTCCCCGTGCTCGGCTGGAGGACAGAGGTCCTTGGTGTCGCAGACGACTCCCGAATGTCCGCGACGCATCACGTCTTCTCCAGATACTCCTTGAACACAGGGATGCTGCGCCCGGTCCAGACTGAAGGAAGACGACGGTGGGCCTCTCCCCTCTGGGCTCTCCGCGGGGTAATCAGAAGAGGCCAAGCGGTTCTTGGAAGAGCCTGGCATGATCACGGTCACCCGGCCCCCCCTCCACCTGCGCGTCTCCCCAGGAGTCTTGAGGCTCGAGACCTTTCTCTCCGTCCTTCCAGGGCCACGGTCCTCCTGTCTCCGGGCCGGCAGCCGGCCTTGGGCTGCACCACCAGCCACGGCTCCCGGGCTCAGGGAGGTCCCTAGGAAAATAGAGCCCCCCGTGGCAGTGGGAAATGAGTCTGGGGGAGCCTCAGAGCAGCGGTCTAGGAGGGGATGGTCTGGCTCGGGGGAGAGGCGGGTCCTGTGAGTAAGCTCAGCCGCCCGCAGCCCAAGGAGAGGGGCCGGCTCTCCCCAGGCGTGGTCCGCGGCGGGAGCGGCCTCCGCACTCAACAGCCGCAGTCAGCCCAGGGCCATCTGGACGCCCTGCAGGACATGGACGCCTCGGGGCCAGGCGTCGGTGGGGAGGAGGGGTGCAGCGGCCGGGCTCTCTCCAGCGGGAGCGGCAGAGCCCAGTCGGGAGCACGGGTGACCGGCTACGTGAGGCGGCGAGCCTGCGCAGACCCCCATAGGGCCCCGTATCGACGGCTGTTCCCGCAAATGTCCGTAGGAAGGCCGCTGGGCCAACATCTTACCCATTTCCAGGACCATAAAAAGAAGAGACTTTATTAACATTCCAGAAACTTGGCGCAGAAGAAGAACTGGCAGACTGGGAGATGAAGGTATGTTGACACGCTCCCTGGTCCCCTTATTTTCGATTAGAAACAGACTTCTTGTTTTTCGCCATGAACTTTGGCTGTGGGCTGACCTGGGACCATCCCCCACCCCCATGTTGAAGCCCCAACCCCCAACGTGACTGTGTTTGGAGATAATCAGTGAAATGAAGCTGTTCTGCTGGGAATTCATCTGACAGGGTTAGTGGGTTTACAGGAAGAGCGGCACAGACGCCCCGGCCTGTGCTCGGAGGAAGGGCACGTGAAGACGGGGCCACACCGGGCTGGCGGCAGGCGGGAGCAGGGCTCTCGCCAACATGCAACCCACCACCGGCGCCCTGACCCCGGGGTCCCAGCGCCAGCTCCTCTGTCGTCCCGGCCCTGGCTGCTTTTCCACAGTGGCCTGAGCCAACAGAGACAAATACAATCTGATTTATTTACTCCATAACTTTTTATTGGATCAAAAGACTTTAATCTCCTAAATATATTTAACTTATTTATTTTTTTGAATTTCTTTTCAGTGTACCAGAATTCATTGTTTATGCACCACACCCAGGGCTCCGTGCAGTACGTGCCCTCCATCCTAAATATATTTTAAATGATGCCTCCATTTTTCTCAGTATGGGTTTTTATACAGTGGATAAAAACATTCCTACCATGAAAAAACTAAAAAGTATTGTTTTAATTTCAATTTTTTCACTTTAAATATATATGAATCAATATCAAGTAGCAAGAACACCCAAATGGTATAAATTAACATTTTTGAAGCTGAGATTACATTAGGAAAACACCACGAAGAAGTGAAAGGCGTGAGGGGGCACAGGGCTCAGTGGTCCAAAGCCACACCATCGAAGCCTACACCTTCACCCCTGCTCTGTACGGGGATTGAGATGTACCAGGACAGGCCTCTCCCCATGACTAAACCCCAGCTGATGGGTACAAAGCCGGTTGCGGAGGCTCGGAGTGCTCAGGGTCCCGCCGGTCCCCTCCTCGCCCAGAGCTGTTCAACCTCAGCAAATGTCTTTTAAAGGGTCGGTTTGTCTCCAATTAGCATACACTAGCTGTCCTATTAAATGGAAATGAAGTTCTTATTTGAAGACGTTCATTTGGAGATTTAACCTAATGTGGACACCTGCAAGGTCGTAATTTGCTCTCCAGCCGCGACCGGGGTCTCGTGATTCAGGAGCAAGGAGAGCTGGAAAGCTTGGCTGCACTCCGCCAAGGGACGCAGTGAACGTGGGTCTCGCCTGGGGCGTGGGAGTGTGTGACTGTGTGACCGCACGTGTGCGTTAGCCTGAAGACCCCCGTGGCAGATGCTTCCGCCAGAAAGGCACCATGCATTAAAGGTCCACTACAATTAAATCTCCTTTATGAAGTCTCGTGGTTTCCTAACTTCGAGAAATTCTACTCAGAGAGGCCCCTGGCAAAATCTCTACGTGGTACGAGCAGCCTGTGGTGGTATGTTCTCTGCCTCCGACAACTTCTTTCCGGCCCCCATTTCCAAATTTGCTTTTCAAAAGTATTTTCAGATTAAATATTTTATAAGTGTCTCCCGGTTCTAAGAATATGTGATGATAGAATAGTAATTGCAATTTTTTGCAGTTAATTGCACAGTGCCTGGAATTCAAATGTGTCTAAAGTTCTAGTCCATTATCACTCGTGGACAGCTGCGGACAGTTCCACTGAGGACAGGATTGAAAACAGCCCAGAAATGGATATAAATACCAATATAAACAAGTCTCTCAGTCTTTCTATTCTCCCCGTTCTGCACCGGAGCTAGCCGCCTGTCATAGGTCTTCGGCTGATAGAAGAACTCTCACGAGGCCCGCAGGTGCGGGGCGTCTGATGAAACCCAGCTCTGTAACGGCACTGGTTCCTGACGGTAGATTTGCACACTCTGAAGTTGTGAAGTCACATTTATTTACACGTAGTGGCTGGAAGGAACCTGCACACGGATAAGGAGCAGCGGTGCACACTTATTTGTCACATTCGATTGTGTTTCTCTTACCTACAGAAAATGATCAGTGTGCTGTGAAAAGGGGATTGTTTTAAGTGGCTAAATAGTTCTAATTTACAAATGTTTCTTCTCAGTGGATGTTTATGATATCTGTGGTTTGAATTAAGATTTACTGCTAGTCTTCCATGTTCCAGATCTTATACGTGAGCTCTCCTGTTTAATCTTCAGGGCACCTGGGGATGCAGATTCTGTTTTTGCTCTAGTTTTACAAATGAAGCAGCAGAGGATCCAGGAGATTTTCTTGAAGTGTCCATTGGTGGAATTCATATGAACTTTTTAGTTTTTTAAATTTTTATTGGCTGATTAATTTCCTGTATTTTACTTTTTAAAATTTTTTAAACTTCTTTTCAGTGTAACAGTATTCATTGTTTATACACCACACCCAGTGCTCCGTGCAATCTGTGCCCTCCATGATACCCACCACCAGACTCACCCAACCTCCCACCCCCACCCCTCCAAAACCCTCAGTTTGTTTCTCAGAGTCCACAGTCTCTCAAGGTCCTTCTCCCCCTCTGATTTCCTTCAACTCCCTTCTCCTCTCCATCTCCCCATATCCTCCGTGTTATTCCTTATGCTCCACAAATAAGTGAAACCATATAATTGACTTTCTCTGCTTGACTTATTTCACTCAGCATAATCTCTTCCAGTCCCGTCCATGTTGCTACAAAAGTTGGGTATTCATCCTTTCTGATGGAGGCATCATACTCCATAGTGTATACGGACCACATCTTCCTTATCCATTCATCCGTTGAAGGGCATCTTGGCTCTTTCCACATTTTGGCGACTGTGCCCATTGCTGCTATGAACATTGGGGTACAGATGGCCCTTCTTTTCACCACATCTGTGTCTTTGGGGTAAATACCCAGGAGTGCAATTGCAGGGTCATAGGGAAGCTCTATTTTTAATTTCTTAAGGAATCTCCACACAGTTTTCCCAAGTGGCTGCACCAACTTGCATTCCCACCAACAGTGTAAGAGGGTTCCCCTTACCCCACACCCTCACCAACCCACGTTGTTTCCTGTCTTGCTAATTTTGGCCATTCTAACTGGTGTAAGGTGATATCTCAATGTGGTTTTGATTTGCATCTCCCTGATGGCTAGTGATGATGAACATTTTTTCATGTGTCTGTTAGCCATTTGTATGTCTCCTTTGGAGAAGTGTCTGTTCATGTCTTCTGCCCATTTTTTTGACGTGATTATCTGTTTTGTGTGTGTTGAGTGAATTACTGAATAACTTTGCTCACTTGTATGTTACTGTTATTTTTTTCTTAGAAACACTTAAGTGTTATTTTATTTTGTTTTTAAGATTTTATTTATTTATTTGACAGACAGAGATCACAAGTAGGCAGAGAGGCAGGCAGAGAGAGAAGAAGGGAAGCAGGCTCCCCGCTGAGCAGGGAGCCCGATGTGGGGATTGATCCCCGGACCCTGGGATCATGACCTGAGCCGAAGGCAGAGGCTTTAACCCACTGAGCCACACAGGTGCCCCTTCAGTGTTATTTTAATAACTATTTCTACACAGAGAAAATATTAATCAAATATGGGTACATGTTAATCTTTTACTTCGTGGTTTTGCCTTTGATATTATGCTAGGGAGGACTTTTCTCACAGGACATTGTACATGTAAATGCTTACTGGTTTTTACCTTCTGCTGCCCCAATGCACAGTGTCAAGTAATCGCTGAACACTTCCTGTGGTCAGTCCAAAGCAAGGTGTGCTTTCAAGTCTAAAGCACACAATAATTGCAAAGTCTTAGTGTGAAAAAAAGTAAAAGTATTTTTATTGTGTTATCCGAGACACCATACAATACATCATTAGTTGTTGATGTACGTAAAGGTATTTTAAAATGATCTCTATATTGAGTGCACTTTAAAATGAGAATTTTTGATACAGTGAATTGAATAGAATATATTCTTTTTTTCAATTCTTTAAATTAGTTTCACCTCTTTTCTTTTTTCTTTTTAAATATGGCAGTTAGGAAACTCATAATTACATGTGTAGCTTGTACTGTATTTCATTGCAGAGCACTCTTTTGGTGTATTTATCTTACATTTATAATCATATATACATATACATGTACAGTTACATGTATACATTGAGAAATTTGTTTTGGTATTTTTTAATTAAAAAATGCTACTCAATAGTTCAAAAGCATATTTCTGAATCATGGGTTCTTTCTGATGATTAGAAAGGCGGACGTACACCTTATCAGCTCCTTGTTTGTGGTTGGGTCTGTGTCTGGGTTTCTCCATGTACTTTAGGACCCATTCAGTGCTTTAGTTATTACGCCTTTGTAGGATGCTTTACTGCTTGGCATTTTAAAGTGACAATGTGCTGTGTATTTATGCTTCCAAATAAACCTTGGAAGAATTTTGTAATGTTCTAAGTAAATTTAGAAAAAAATAAGGTTATGTTGGAGCAGCACTTAAATTGCAAGTTACTTTACAAATTCTGACATATTGCTAATACTGAGAGATCCGTATGTAAGCTTACTTGTGGTTACAATTAGCGGGACCTCTGTTGATGTGCCTTAGTAAAGTCGTATCACTTTCTGCCGGCATCTGACTTTTCCTGCGCCCACACACATCGGCCCAGACGCCCCTGTACACACTGTGTTCTTCTCTGCCCTGTGTATTTGCGCACACAGCCCAGCAAGGAAGTTAAGTCCCCATTGACTCCAACAAGCCACTGCTTAGTTCAGGCAGGGGTTTTGCTGAGTCTTTTGGATTTCCAGGAAGACATTTTTGTCTTCTGCAAATATGGGCAGTGTTGTCTTCTTTTCTTCGTAACTCACGAATGATTTGCTTTTCTTTCTGGTTCCCTTGTCTTGAACTAGCAGGAAAAAAAAATAAATTTCATCATTTCTATTTCTTCAAGTTAACATAAATTTCTTTTGTTTTAACCTTAAGTCTGATCTTAGCTATATGTTAGAGATGGAGGTCTTTAGAAAATATATTAACAATTTTAAATTCCTATTGGTGGATCACTAAGATAAATTTTGGTTAGTAATTAGTATTTCATTTTTAAATGTCTTTTTATCATGTATTTGTTTTTGTCTTTTGAATTTGGGATGTGAGGACTTATTTTAACACTTTTTCTAATCTTAAACACCACTGAATTCACAACCGAGTGAAGTCTGTCTCGTCAGATGTGGTGCACATCTAGCATACTCTGAATAATACATTACTAACCTCAGAGCGATGTAAAGCAAATTTATATCCCATTAATTTTGAACTGGCAAAAACAAAAGAATACCCAAGCTTTGATACTGAGCTAGACTTGTGTGTGGTGGTCTAGCAGGTGACGGCCATCAGAGCCCCTGAAGCTCGGGAAATGGTGGCGTGTAGACGCGAGCTGCCGAGCCCCCTTCCCAGCCCCGCCCGATCCACAGGAGCGTGGGGACCCCGAGGGCTTCTTACACCTTCTCTCTTCCCATTATCCCATGCCTGTTTCCCTCTCACTAGTGACAGTGGCTAAACGATTACATTTTAAACGTTATTTCCCATATTTCTGCCCCTGCTTTTTAAGGAAAAGTTATTTTAGCATAGAAAAGCTTTTTTTTTTTTAACATAGCTCTTTGATAAAATTATTTTTTTCTTAAAGCTTCAGGAGCTGAAGAAGAGAGAAGAGTGGTTTTTTAGTCCTACAAATTAATTGGCTATGTGGGTGTGTGTATTAGCATTTAGCAAAATCAATCAGAAAATGGAGATGTTTTAGTGAATACAAATTTCTAATGAAGGTTATTAATTAGACTCACATTTGCCTTAGTGCTCATTTTTATGGTAGTTTCTTCAGGTTGCCCAGTATCCGGAACCTTCGGACTTCCAAACAAGCAGCGGCAGCTCGCGGCAACTTTTCTAACTGTTCGACTTTTGCAAAGCCCAGTTTTGCCTCATTTGGGCCAACACGGAAGCTTGTGGAGGCAGGTAGGGATCCCGTCCTGCACGCTCGTCCCTGGGGCTTCATCCGGCACAGACAGCTGAGCCGCCCGCCCTCTGGGGATGTGCTGCTGCCACGGCCGGCCTCAGTGTCCCTCTCTCACAGACGCGGTCCTCACACGTGGTTCAGCGGCGTCCAGCCTCCTCTTACTGTCTCCGATGCTCCGTGTTGACTTGGGGCCGGCGTCTGCTCAGAGTTTCAAAGCAATCGGATCTGCTTCGTGTTTGTTTCTTAAAATCTCCATTTCTTCCCTGACCTGGTGCTTGTGTCTAAGTACTACACTGTTTTTTTAAGGGTTTTATTTATTTGGGAGAGACCGAGAGTAGGAGGCAGAGGGAGAAGCAGGCTTCTTGCTGAGCAGGGAGCCCGACGTGCGGCTCGATCCCAGGACCCTGAGATCATGACCTGAGCCGAAGGCAGAGGCTTAACCCACTGAGCCACCCAGGCGCCCCTAAGTACTATAATATTTTGACCTTGAGTTGTCCAGCTAGGTTTTTCAGTTATTAGAGGTCAGGTTAGAGTTATTAAAACTTTCAGCAGGTGTTGTATGCTGTCCCGTGTGGGGTGCTATATGTAAACGTGTTTTTGCAGAGCTGTTAGGGGACACATGAGCTTTTATAACCACACAGGCTTTGATTTTTCAATGGCCTGATCAAGCAGTCACACCTAAATGTATGTGCACAGGCCAAAGAAAAGGCTCAGTTCCGAGAAAGACCGGAGACCAGAGCCGCTTTTCACCTGTCAGGGCCTCCCTGGTTCAGGCTGGTTTGTAAAGCACTGACTGTTCCTTGTTTTAAACTTATAATTGTAAAACATGATGGTGAAATCGGGATCAAGCATCTGTGGAAGCAGAGAACCCTGGTCTTCTCAGAACGACAGAGAAGCGACTGATGAACCTGAGTGCACGTTCCCGCTCCTGGGATACGTGGGGATCGTTGCAGTACGCTGTGATCCGGGATTACAGGGCTCCGGACAGAAACCCCCGATCGCGAGCAGGCCAGCTTCTGCCCTTCTGCAGTTGTGTTTCCACAGAACAATCTCACCTTCCACCTTGAATTTGTGTTGCAATTGGGATTTGAAATTTTGTCTGTATTTAATCTAAAACCCGTTTTGTCTTACGGTTGTATGGCTGACGTAAACAGAAAGGGCTTCTACCCATCTTTCAACGTACACGTATCTAAGACCTAAACCAAAAGTCGGTTGAAGTGAACACTGGGGGTCTGCGAGAACTTGGAGGGAATTTAAGAATTACTCAGATTCAAGAAACATGGCTAACACATCTCCAATTCCAAACGGTAGTTTTTTTAACCATGAAACCAACAAAGGAAAGACTGGAGACACATAATTACTGAAATTATCTTAGATTAAAAATTTCAACCTAATAAAAATGATACACATTTTCTGGCCTCTCTTGGGTAGTGATCGGCGAGGCTGGGAAAGCCCACAGGTCACGAGCTCCTGGAGTAAAGGGCCATAAGGAGAAACGGAAAATACAACCATGTGTTCAGGGCAGCGAGGCTGCTTCCAAGGTCCGTGGGAGGCCCGTGGTCGGAGGAGGGCATCCTGAACAAGGATCGTGGTGTGACCAGCGACTCCTTTGGACCTGGCCACGCAGAAGCCGGTCAGCCTCGCTCTACCCCCTCGTCCTCGCCGCCGTGCTGTGCTGGACCCCGCCGGACCCCGCCGGACCCCCTTGTCCTCACCACCGCGCCGGGCCGGACCCCGCCCTCTTGTACGTCTCACCTCTCCGCGCCTGCCTCAGAGGCCACACTTGTCTGACTCCAGACCCGGCTGGAGTCTGAGAAAGCCCTGGGTGCCCCTCCCCAGGGCGATGCGCGCTGTGGTTTACCACAGCACAGGGGTTCTGGATGCAACGGCACACTGCTGTGGGGCACCCGGGGGAGCGGTCCTATGCACAGTGGGGATGCCTGGTCTCCTGCTGGGCAGCTGGGCAGGTTGTTTCCTTCATCTGTAGAGTGGGACCATGGGTCGTTCATCCCCGGGGTCTTCCCCACTGGATGTGGGTGCTAGGGTGGTCCTCTGTCCCTGAGAGGTACGATGGCACCTCCCCCCCCCCAGAAGACCTTCACCATCATCAGACTTCTTTGGCCAATAAAAGGCCAGCAAAGGTGCTGTAGGTCCATTCTGGGGAAGAGCAGTTAGTGGCCGGTGCTCTACTCTGCTCCCTGCTTTTCCCCCCTTGCCTTTGCAGGAGGACGAGTGAGCAGAAGGTGCCCGCAGACAAGCGCCTGGAGTCGGGGGCCGGCACGCAGAGGGAGCTGTGCTGAGGGCCCGAGGACCACAAGACACACTGCAGAAGCGGAGAGGAACCTTGGCTGCGTAAACCTCCAGTGACGGGGGCTTGTTGGTCGCCACAGCCAAGCCTGGTTGATGCTGACTGAGGCAGCACCAGGAAGGACTCGGCGAGGGCTCCAAGCCGTGACGTCGGTAAGGCTGAGTGGCGGCGGGTCCCGCGTGCGCCGGGGGTGCCCGCTGCCCACGGCCTTGTTTGAGGACGCCAAATTGTCCTTGTCCGACGGCAAATTTCTAGACTTGCTATCACATTTATTTTTGCGTCCCAGGCACCTGGGGGAGCGTCTGGGGTGCAGTAGGCGGCTGATCAGCTTTGAGGGAAGTTAGGAAACCAGCCACATAGGCTTCAGCAAAATGTTTGAATAACACGAATTCAAACTGTATATGGAAGAAATTCAGCCCAGTGTGAGTGCAGGGATCCCCGCGCACACTCCCGGCGGAAAATCAGATCTCTCTCCCTCCGGTGTCCTGGTGCTTTAACTCTTTCCGACTCGCTTCCGTAGGAGCAGTGTCCACGCCTCACACGCGTAAGGTGGGAACAGCTCAGTGGAATCCCCCTGAGGAGGCATCTCCGATTTCCACGGAGGCAACGAAACGCCGGCGAAAGCCGCACGCCACGTCCAGCTAGTGGGGCTCTGAGCTGTACCGCACGGAGGCTCCCCGCTGCCTGCAGGCCGGCGTCCCGGCGCAGTACGCGACCAGCGCGTCATTGCATCTACTCTTAACTTCGACCGGGGACCAGATAGGTTCTGCAAGAGTAACGGGGCCCACGCCACGAGCCCGCCCTGCGGGGCACCTGAGCTTGCCCGGGAGGCTGGAATGTCGGCTTCTGTGACGTCACCTCCAGCCAATCGCGGAGGAGGAGCCGCAGGAGGAGGCGTCGCACAGACGCAGGTGTGCAGGTGCTCGGATGCCCGAGCCCCGCTGCTCGCCCTCCTCCCCTCCAGGCAGGAGGATTTTTGTGGGGTTCCAGCCGTGCTTAGGCTGGTTATTGTGAACGCGGGAAACGGGGTTAGCAGCAAGCAATGTTCTGCTCCTTGCAAAGAATGGCCACAACTTACTTCAAGATGAAAAATGGTGAAGGAAAACGAGGCGATAACGGGAAACTTTGCCACACGAGCTTCTGCTCTCATATTGACAATACTCAAATAAATGAATTATAAGGCGTTTATAAAACCTTCAAAAACAACTATTTTCAGAGTCTTCATTCACAATCTCAGATATGTCACGCTCACTGTGGTATTAAATCCTCTATATCATAGTGACAGAGAAAAATGTGTCCTCAGAGCGTAACTGTTGCCATGCAAATCAGCCAGGAGGGCAGCGAGGGCTTCGGGTCTGAGCATCTCGTGGAAGTGCTCGGACAGGCCCTTCCAAGCGCCCCTCTGCTCCTCAGGCACCTCACCAGTTCCGGCGTGTTTGTGACAGGAGGAAAGTTGATGAGGTTGTTGTGAAACATTGTGCAAAAGAAAACGGCATCGTGTGCATTTTATTTGGAAACAAATTCAGAAATGCCCACTTCGTGGCTCTTACACACTTAGAGCTGCACACGCTCAGACATTAGTACTCAGTGCGAGGAACCCAGGTCTCTCCACTCGTGGTTGGGCCCTTTTGGCGAGAGATCAACCTTTCCCTGGAGTAAAAACTGTGAATTAAGGAGAACAACAAAATATGAGCCGAAAACACAGCTGTGGCTTAAAAAGAACCCACGATGAAATACCAATCACGCATAGTAAAATGCATTTGAAGAAACAAACCTTCATTACGACTCCCTTGTATCCCGCCTACACGAACGCTGAGTTTGGCTTCATCAAAGTGGCAGCTCGTTCCGCATCGCTCTGGGCCCTTCCATTGTCACTGCTCACTGTCTGGGTACGTGAACCACGAGGGACTTTCAGGTAAGGAGAGCGTGTTTTAGCCAGTCGGCGAGAAAGGAAGCTCACAGAGTCCGGGGTGAGCGCTGGAACAGGGACACGCCGACGCTCCCAGCCTCCTCCCGTGGTGCGCGGGCGTGGACAGCGTGTCCGTGGTGACGCAGTGTGGCCTTTCTTCCTGCCGCGGAGCTGACACGTGGGCGGGGGTGGGGATGCGGGCCGGTCGGCCACCTGCCCCGCGGAAGGCGATGGGAGCTGCCTCACGTGCTCCTTGGCCCACAGTTTCCACCTGCAGCGTTGGGGGGTCTTGGAGGGGCTCATGGGTTCACGTTCATTCCTCATGCCCAATCTGAGTATGTTGGGCTAGCGTTAGAGTCTGCACCGTCTCTCCAAGGGGAGAAAAGAGATTTTGGAACACATGGCATGGTGAGTTGGCGTTGAGTGTTTTCAAGCCCTGAGAAACGTAGTAACATCTGTACACATCCAGTTGTCAGAGGTGACGACGGTTAATCTGGTGAAGATAACGGCGTCCTAGGCTTACAGCCGTGCCCTACTCGGCTCTGTAGTTCCTGCAGGTGACAGCCACTGGCTATTTCTAAGAAAAATTAAGAATTTGATTTGATGATGCTGCCATACAAATAGCCTGTGTCCAGTCTTGTGTCTTTTACTTCATATGTGACATTTTGTAACGACACAATCCGTGCATTACTTTCTCAAGTCATGCATAATCTATCTTGAGAAATTTCAAAAGATTGTGTTTTTCTTCTTTTCAAGTGTTAAGTTCTGGATAATAATGGCCAACCTGAGTAACTCCAAGTTAACCTGGCGGTCTTACTCTGCACACTTGTTCCTGGTAGCTGCCCCGAAACATTTGGATACTCTTTTGGCATTTTGATAACTTCCCATCTAAAAGTTCTGTTACATCATGATTTAATAGAGGAAAAAAAAGCACATTTCTTAGACTCCTGTATGTCTGGAGGGTGAGCCCATGTGCTGGCTTCCATGCCTGTCCACCAGGAGACGATGCGGAAAGGCAACGGCTTGTCTACCAGGAGACGATGTGCAGAGACAAAGGCCCTGCTTCTTGGTTTTTCTGGAATGACCCCTGGAGTTTCTTGTGTGCAAGTCAAGGGTGGTGTGGCGGCGGCAGGCCTGTTTACACTCAGAGACTCTTGCCCGCCGGCTGGGGACTGCCTCTAGCTATGCGGTGCCTGGATCTGAGGCTCGAGCTTGCTCACGCTGAAGATGTTGGGGCTCTAGCAGGCTTCCCCAAACCCCTTCCCGCTCTAAGAGGTCGGAACGGGTTCTTTCCCTCACAACTTCCGACTCTGACCCCACAAAGTCTGGATGTAGCCAAGGTTCCGGCGTGCTGGACGAGGTGTTTGGAACTCTGCTTTCAGAGTGGACGTCCGCTGTCCCTTCCCACTTTGCCATAACCGTCCTCCTCGCACACTCCAGGCAAGTGGTGGGTTCGCACCATTCGCCGAGTCCAACACGCTTAGGACCAGTCCAGATCCTGCTCGGGGCCGGCTCCGGGAGACCCAGCGCCACAGGCGCCCACGCAGATCCCTGCTTCTCTTTAACCGGTTCATGAAGGACAGTGCATGGCTCGGTGGCTCTCCCTGCCGGAGCAGAGACCTCAACAGGGTCAGTAACTGACCTGCCGAGTAATGAATGAACGCATGAGATGTAGGATTAAGGAAATAAAGAATTCTGAAAAATCAACAGTAATCACTTTCCAACAATATGAATTAGAACTGTGATTTGTAGAAAAACCCAGGCTTTCAATCAGAAAGAGAATAAGAACGATGAATGAAAAATGTATAATCTTTGCCCAGGGGACGAGAGCTTGGAGTGTACTAACCAATCTCTGACGTGAGTGAGTATGAATCTGTAAGTGGAGACCCCGGTACCTTGTTTTCCGTATAATTCGGCTCGTTTTGATACAAGTTGGGTTCAGCCCACACTCGACTGATACTCAGCCAGAGGTGCTTGTAAGAAATCAGAACTCTTACTGCAGAACTTCCCAGCACCTCGACACCAGGAATCCTGACCGGTACTGCCTCCAAATGTGGAGGTCACTGTGGGCCCCGTGCTCGCCTGTGTTCAGACTCTGGCTGCTTGGACCCCAGGGCCACTTCCTGCTGGTGGCCTTGGGGGACACCCTCCCAGGACTGGGTCCGGTCACTGCTGCTGCCCCTGCCTGCAGCACCCCCCTCCGCTCCAGTTTCCCAGAGGGCTCCCTCCTGCTTTCCTGGCCCCTGGGCTGCTGGGGCTGCCCTGCCCTGTCCCCTGAGGCAAGAACAGAGCACGGAGGAAACTCCCCGTGGGATCCCACCGTTGGAACACCCAGGCTTTGTATTCTCATTCTCACACATCTAAAATCCCATGGTGACTTTTGTTTAAAATATTTTATTTATTTATTTGACAGACAGAGATCACAAGTAGGCAGAGAGGCAGGCGGGGGGCGGGGGGCAGGAAGCAGGCTCCCCGCTGAGCAGAGAGCCGGATGCGGGGCTCGATCCCAGGACCCTGGGACCACAACCTGAGCCGAAGGCACAGACTAACCCACTGAGCCACCCAGGCGCCCCTGCCATGGAGACTTTATAAAAAGGGCTCCTCGTTATTTTTTTATCACGACGAGTTATGCAATTACTGACACGGCATCATGTTTTCCTGGACGGGTCCCTTTGACCCATGGCTCTCATTCTGCTCAGCAGGGTGGAGGCTGGCGTAGCACCTGGCGTTCATGGTTCTTTGATTTTCCTCATCCCTGCTCTTTCTCCAAGAGGACGTCCATCGTGCTAGATGGTTCCCACCCCAGCCTTGCGGCACTCACGGCATCACGGGAGCCACAGTTCACTGCGCAGTTCCCTCCCTCTGTTCCTATGCAGGAAGCCCGGACTCCCCGCCCCCTGGGCACTCACACTGGCACCGTTCTGTGATTCTCACTGGTGAGTCCATATTCTACTCCTTCCAGCTGTGGGAGACTTCCCCTCTTCCGCTGGGACTCCGGGCGGGTCTCCTCCCTCAGCGGTCTCCCCATCGCGCACATGGTCTCCCACTACCCTCTGCCCTGACGCTCGGGCACCATCACGCCCAGTGACCACCACCTCCCAGGCTTTAGCGCTTTCTCACCTGCCACACCGTCTTGGCCAGGTCACCGATGTGCTCAAAGCTGTCCACTCTGAGTCTGCATCTTGGACCGTGCACACAGCCGTGCTGACTGACCTCTTACTCAGGTCCCCCCGTACCTCAGAGCCTCTCTGAGCAGGTGCACTCCGGTGTCCCAATCCACTGTCCCTCCCCTCCCCCAGACTTCAGAGTCCAAGAACCACTTCACACCTTCCCTCCTTCACCTGTTGGTGCTCCTCGCTCTCGGCAGGTGGCCTTGCTTGCTCGCTGGCCACGGGCTCCCCTGCGATGTGCGGCACATCTGCTCTGCCTCGTCCTCTTGGTCCTCATGTCCTTTACACAGATGGACCCTCCCAGCCGCCATGGGAGCTGAGCTCTTCTTGTCCCTCTTGGTGGCCCATGGTCCTCCGAGACCACCTCACCGGCACCAAGTGCTCCTTGTTACCGTTCAGAGCTGGGACACATCGTGAATTTTGTTTGATTTTATTCTACTATATTGTATTTTACTAAGCTCTATACCCAACATGGGGCTTGAACTCACAACCTTCAGATCAAGGGTCTCGTGCCTTCCTAACTGAGCCAGCCAGGTGCCCTAGTATTTGTGATTTTAAAGGTAATATTGTCATGAGTTCAAACTCCCATTTCCAATCCAAACTCAGGACTGATTTAGGACTGAGAAAATTAATATGTAATACTAAACGTAACATAAGTGGTTATAATTAAATACAGTTAAATCAAATTAAAATAATTCCCAGCGAAGCATCCACTTGCATTGCCCCTACACACACACACACACACACACACGCGCGCGCGCGCGCGCACAAACACACACGCACACACAGTGTCTCAGAGCGCCTCAGAGACCCAGGGTCTCCTCCGTCTTCTGCAAGGACCCGAAAGCCAGAGTGAGGTTTGCGCGTTACTGATCGTTTTCTCACGGGTGTGTTCAAGCTGCTCACACGGCAGGAAGTGCACAGCTCGGGCGTGCGGAGCTGTAGGCAGGACACCCGCCGGCCATCCTGAGCCCCGAGCCTCAGCTGGCCCACGCGTGGGGTTGGGTGACCACTGGAGGCCGGCGCCTGCACTGGAAGCCAGCTCCCAAGTTTGCATGTTTTACCGTCACTGGGTCCCTTGTCCCTGGCGACTTGGCTCCCTCATCTGTCCCTCATCAGGGACGACGGCTGAACCGAAGCTCAGCAGTGTGAGGGGGACGTGGGAAGACGCGCATCGAGCAGTTCCTGAAGCGTCTGAGCACCTGCCCCAGTCCCGATCGCGGGCTCGCAGGACCCACACCACCAACCAGCCGCCCAACCAGAGAGGAAACTAACCGCTCTCTGCAAAGGGTACGTTTAGCTGTTTGTAAAGAACGCAGGTAGGGCCACCCTCTGGGGTCGGGTCTGGCACAGGAAGGAAAGCAGGAGCACACCAGCGGTCAGAGCCTGCAGATGCCTCACGCACTGCTGCCCTGCGGACCTGCTGCCCCACGGACCTGCCACCCTCTGCCCCGTCACCCCGCGTACCTGCTGCCCCCTGCACCTGCCGCCCCTGTGCTCCTGCCGCCTCACGCACCTGCCGCCCGACGCACCTGCCGCCCGACGCACATGCCGCCGGCACCTGCTCGCGCTCCCAGAGGAAGGTTGCCCCATCCTGCCTCACCTCCAGTCCCAACCCTCTGTACAAAGCAGGGTCTGCTTCAATTCCATTCAGCCCATGCGGTTTGCTTTGCACCATTTCCCTTGCTCTTTCCGTTCTGTGGGATTTCGCGGTCACGGCAGTCATGAAGTGAGCTCTGGGACCTCAAGGTGGTTCTGTCTCGGAGCGCCCTGTAGCGCCTTCGGGCTGGCCTCCATCCTCCGAGGGGCTCACTGGAGGCCGGTCCCCGATGAAGCCTCTCCCAGCACAGCACAGGTGAGTCTGTGGGGGGGGGGGTCCGGAGGGCGGGTCAGCATCTGACCGAGGGACCAGCATTGTGGAGACGGGGGAGGGGTGGGGGGAGGACAGCAGCCCCGAAGGAGGGAACCTGACGTCGAATCCAGGCAAGGGCGATGGGCATTTGCTTCTGACCCGCGGGAGCAGCTGCAGAGACTGCGGTTGGCAGGGACAGGCCTCACACGCGAGCTGTGGCTTCAGGACAGCCCATGCAGCCCGCACCGAGCGGTGGCCCCGAGGCTAGGGCAGAGCAGCGGCTATAACAGGAACGACAACCATTCTCCGAATGCGGAGGTCCAGGGTGGGCTCGGGTGACCTCTGAGGTCTCCCCCACGGAGTGTTGTGCTGCCTCGTGGCTCTGGACCAAGCATGTCCCCCAAAACACCGAAGCCCCTTTCTGTGATGGACTCACATCATTTTAGCTTCCGGTGTTCCCGAAATTGTGCCGCGCTCACCCTTCTCACAGTCCCCGTAATGCAGTCCAGGGCTTCCGTCGTCACCGTGCGGCCTTGTCTTGGCAGCTGTGCCTCGAAGTCCAACAGGAGAGGACAGCCCTGGGCACTCCGAGGAGGCTTCCTTCCTTGGCGCTCAGTGTCCACTTCTTCTCTGCTCACAGAGCGTCTGGACTCACTCCTCTAGGACGGGGGTGGGGGGGCGGGTTGGGTCCTCCACGTTTTCCTGAATGTCCGCGTCTGACCTTCCCGCACTTGCTCTCGCCGAGGGAGTCTGCAGGTTCTGCTGCAGGTCTAGAGGGCCGGTGTCTTCACCTCCGAGGCTCCTGCCTCCCCTCGCTGGGCCAAACCCCCCGTTGTTCTAAGTCCAACACAACGTTCACCTCCCCTGGGCAACCAACATCTCTGGGACGGATGGTTCTCTCTGCGGAGCCTCGAGGAATGGCTCTGTGCCTCGGGCAAGCCCAGTCCCGCAAGGGCCGGCCGGGGCAGCATGTGTCCACCGCAGCCAACCTCCCCCACCTCATGTGGGGACTCGCTCAGCGTCGCTGCCACAGCGCGCGGAACGCAGGGCTCCGTGCCGAGAACCTCCACAACTCCGAGACCCACACACCGGTGGACACACAGAGCTGCGACGTCCACGTCAGTGGCTTGGAATATTTCTTTTCTCACTTTCCAGCTCGTTTTGGTGATGTGGATTTGCGGGTGATGAGTCGAAAGTCCTGGCTAGACTAGAGAAATGATACTCATTCTTATTTAATATAAGAAGTTGCTTAAACAGGTACAGGGGAGTTGAAAATGGCCTCTGGGGGCCTTGGAGGACCAACCTCGTAAGGTCACAAGTAGCTCCTGACCTCACGCCGGGGGCTGGGACGGGGGTGCTAAGGGAAGAGGCTGGAAGCCCGCAGGACAGCGCCGGAGCCGGCGTCCGGAGCTCAGGAGGAAGGGCTGATGCCTGCCGGCTGCGGTGTCTTCAGGGGAGGCGGCCCCTGGGCACGTGCAGAGCTCACCAGCAGGACCTGGACCCCCCGGAAAGTCACGTTCGGGTTGATGCCATCGAGGACAGCAGCTCGGCTGGAAGGAGAGCGTCCCTGCCCCACCCTGCAGCCTCTGGCGGGCGCCCCGGCCTCTGAGCCTCCCAGTCCGCAGGGGCAGAGTAGAGTGGCCTCCGCAGACCCAGACCCCGGCACGGCCAGGCCCACTTCCTAGCGGAGGCCCCCCTGGAGTCGACACACCAGAGCTCCTGATCGGCCGAGGAGCCTCACGACGTTCACAGACAAGCGCACTGAGGCTGCTTCTTTAACACGGAGGGCTGGCGGAGACCACCGGCCGCCGGCCTGGGGCGTTCACACACACTAGGGTCCTCTGGGCAGCGTCTTGGTCACGTGCACAAGGGCCACACCGGGGCCCTCTGGTTGCTGGACTCGAGATATCTGGTGACACAGGCCCCTTCACTTCGAACTCCTGCTGACCAGTTCCCCATTGTTGGGCTTTGGGTGTCACTGGAGAGGCAGTGCTCCGTCCCAGAGCTGGGACACCATGCCAGCCTTCCTCGCCTGCTGGCGGGCCGTGCAGGGGGAAGCAGGTTCCAAACGTTGAAACAAGGCTCGCTTGACTCCGACAGTGCGCAGCTCGGTCTCAGCCGCCCACCCCTTTCCCAGGGCCCTGAGCCCGGCCTGCCGGCACTGTTGGAGCCGTGAGCTCAGGGCCTGCCCCCAGACCTTCCTGCGCCCAGAGGTCTCCCCTGTGGACGCCGCTAGGGTGGCTACGGACAACCGCGGAACGGTTTCCCACCGTTTATCTGAGCTACTTGAGGCAAGGGGGGCCCGAGCTCAGCTGATCCTTAGTTTATGATTCGCTCGAACCCGTCCCTCTTCAGCAGCATTAGCGCAGAAAGCTCTGAAAGGCGGCGGACACCAGTGCCTGGGCCCCGTCTTCAGGCTGCGTCCACCCCCTGCTGCGCAGGCAACAAGGGCCGTGGGGACCCGACGCTGTGGGTCCCGAAGGGCTGAGCCGCGTTCGCGCCGTTTCCGAGGTCTTCACGCATTTCCCACCGGGGGTGTCTTCACAGAGGAGCCTGCCTGTGCGGCGGAGCCGGGGTCATGCGTCCCGCGCAGCGGCATCTCGGCGCGGAGGCGCGGCCGGCGGCCCCGGGAACGGTCAGAGCACTGTGGGCATGCGGCTCCCGGACGACGGACGACAGAAGCCTCTAGAACCGCCAGCCCGGCCGGTGTCTCCCGGGCTCGCCCCCGGGACCGGAGCAGAAGAAGCAGAGGAGCAGAGCTCCGGCTGCGGCAGGACCCCCGTCTGTGGAGGGGTCGGCTCGTGGGACTCAGGGTCTGTGCCTTCCCCGTGGTGGCCGAGCCCTGAGCCCGCTCACAGAGACCTCTACGTTTAGCTCATTTTCTGGCTCTCATGTGTGGGATAAAGATGAAAAGAGCATCTTTCTTCCGCGGGATGTTATGTAAATTAGCTAGCTAGGAGTTAGGTTACGGGGAAAATAAAAATGTCAACAAATGCACGGTGGCCTCTAACCCTTCCGTCCAGTCACTAAGAGCCCCGCCTGCCCGTGGAGGGACCAGGCTCCCTCACCGGTCTGCGGGGCTTTCTGGAGGGTGTTCCCTCCCTGTGTTTAGAAGCTCTGCAGGGAGCACCCCCAAGACGCAGTGTTCTGCAGGGAAAGAGGACAGGCTTCTGTCCCCGGGGTCTGGTCTCCACTGGCGGGATCGCGGGCAGCGTCCCCTGGCTGCCCCGCCTTCTGCCGGAGGTGAGGTGCTGCTCCCTGAGAGGTCGCTCGGCCTGCCCGATGCCCAATGCCCTTCCTTGCCCCGGGTGGCTGGCTCTGCTCCCCTTCCAGCTGCCGCAGTGGGCGGCGATGTTGTCTGAGGAGGGCTACATGTCACCTGCCTCCGGTCCCCCAGCCTCAACCGCTGCGCCGTGGGGGCTCCCAGGGTGTCAGGAAAAGGAGGGTTCCAGAGCTCCGTGCTGTTCTTCCCTGCACACCGCACCCATGTCTGCAGGCTGGGGGCCACCCTCCCTGCCCTAGCCGTGCCCAGGGTCACCAGGAACCCGCTTCTCTCTGGGGATGCAGACACCGTCCTCCTGAAAACAGCCCACCCTTTACCCTCTGGACTCTCTCCCGCACTGAAATCCTTCACGTGTGATGCCTTGATGCCTCTGATGGGTGACAAGTCTTCTTAAGGAACAGTTTTCCGAGTAGCCACGTTGCCTCCACCACCAGCAGCCCCGACTTGGAGCCAGCTCCCACCCACGTCTGCCCCTGCAAGGTCCCCTCTCCAAGCTGGCACTGCCCCCAGGCAGCAGTTTTGGTCTGGGTTGAATCTGCGCGGTGATGGCTGGTGGGTCTCAAATTGGACACATCGTGCCCCTGCCTGGGACAGCTGGCCTGGTGCACAGTGACCCCTCGAAGATGCTCTGCTTCACGATCTGTCACAGAACAAGTCACTCATCGGCTGCGCGTGTGGGAGTCTGTACAGTGACAGCCCCTGCGTGGAGGCCTGCAGGGGCTCTGCCCTGACCAGCTGCACCTCTGCTCCTGGGGTGACTTCTGTGCACGTCCCGCAGACAGCCATCGAGTGCACGGCGGGGACTTCCCTAAGTACGTGCTCAGGTCCTCTGGCTTTAGAGTGTTGGAGCAGCATGGGGGGTGGGTGGGTCCCGGGGCCCCAGGCTGGGACTCGGAGGCTGGGCCACCTGACCCCAGGGCCCGGCATTGCAGGGACGGGTGGCGGCTTACAGAGTGGGGGAGCTTCTCCGAAGCGAAGGCACGAGCTGTTTTCACAGATCCGACCAGACGGTACTGATGGAAAGTGAACCTCCTGCTTCTTCCTTCTATTTCTGTATTTGTGTTTTTAGGGACACAGGTCAGTGACTCAGCCTCCGCCCCGGGACGATGGGCCCGTTAGATGCCGCCATGCAACCCGAAACCCTCGTGTGTCCTGTGGCTCACGCACCTGCAGGTGGTGCCGTGTCTCAGGGCGAACCCGCCGGGGGACAGGGAGGGAAGACCGTGTTTGGGGGAGGGAGGGATCGTCGGCTTCCCCGTGCGGCTCCTCCCCTGACGGTTTCGGAGGCATCTGGCCCTGCGGTGGACCCGGCCGGGCGGTCCGTCTGAGCGCCCCGTGCCCCGCCGCCGAGCTGGCCGGCTTCCCGTCCGGGCCTCCGCGCGCCCTCTGACGGCTCTCCGGGTTGCGCCCCGCTCCGATGGAACGGACGCGCTTCCGGGCCCGGTTCTGCTCACAGCAGGCGGGAGCCGCGGTGACTGATTGGTTGACGCGTGAGGATTAATGGGTATTTATATTTCATTAAGTTTTATGCTCACTGGAGAATAATGTATCACTCGCAGATATTGAAACATATGTCAACCCTATCCACTTACACATAATTCAATTTGACTGAAATGCATTGATCAAGTTTTATTAAAGTCCAATACATCTTCCAAAAAGGCCGGCTCGCGTAGGCTTGTCCCTTCAGAGTCACTGCAGTCCTGACGCCGCTCACTCCGTGCCTGGGCGGAGAGAGGTGGCTGTGCGTGGGATTCGCACGGCAAGGTGGCTGCAGTGGGGACTGGAGGGCAAGATTATCGGCCAGATCCTCAAGCAGGGCCTTACCAACGTGACCCCGGAGTGGGTCCGAGTTGAGACCCTGGCACAGAGGGGGTGACATCGTTCTGAGGGTCTCCTGGGCTCTCCTGGGGCCGGGCCGTCCGGGCACACCTTGCCTTCTCCGTCACGGATGGCTGGTGCCGGGCTCTGCCCACCGTCCTCGGTCCACCTTTCCCCTCCCCGTGCCCACTCCCGGACCCCGCACTTCACGTGTATCTGTGCGTGATACGGAGCTACTGACACACAGAAAGAAGCAGAAACGCCTGTGGGCTGGTACTCGACACAGACCTTAACAAACGCCGGGAGACTGCTGCCGTGTGTGTCTGCTCCCAACAGACAGCGCGGAAGCCAGAAGGTGGACATTTGGTTGTGGGAGGAAGGGATGTCCCGCAGAATGCGGGCTTCGTACTGTGCGTGAGTCGCTGGACGGCTGAGCCCATCCGGGAGATGGCATCCGCCTCCCTTCGAGCTGTGTCCTGTCTGAAGTGCATCCCAGCCCTCCGGCCGCCCTTCACGAGAGCCCGAAGCTGCTCAGAACCTTCGGACCACAGACTCTGCTTTGGAAAAGGAAATCCTGAAGCGCAGTCAGCGTCTCTCACACTCGGCACAGAGATGGCAGGTGATGAAGGAAGGGAATGACAGAGAGACCCAGCATAAGGACGCTTCCATTTCAAATTCTTTGTGGAACATTCCGGAAACGCACATCTCCGTGTGCTGCTGTGCCCTCCAGCTGCCCGTCGTTGATGGCATTGGGAGGTGTCCCATCCTGTTCACCGTGGAAGCCTCTTCCCCAAAGCCAATGCCCCAAAGGTATTAACAGCCCTGTGTGGGGTGCAGGAAGCCTGTTCAGAAAATGCTGGTAAGTGCTAGAAAATGGGGAGGAGGAGGCTCCCCGGCTTCTTCCACCGCCCATGGCCCAAGATCAGCAATCGGGGTGCACCCTAGGGAAGGAGGGCATGGCTAGCCACCCTTCACCGAAAGGTGCCGTGTGTGTCGCTGGAGGCCAGAGGGCACTGGGGGCCCTGCAGGCTTCAGAGCTCTTTGCCTCCCCCTCCGTTTCCTGGAGAAGGTTTCTGGGCGGCTCGGTGGCCCATGGAGTGCCTTCCAGAACCCTAACTAGCCAGTATTTTTCTGCCTAGCCATTCTCTCTGCCACCTTTCATGCCAGACCCTATTTAACTTGACCTTTACGGTGTCACAGCTTGGAGAGTTCCTCAGTCACCAGACTTGGGCAAGACCATCACGGTGGCTCAGGGGAAGCGCTTGCTCCGTGGCGTCATGGCTGTCAGTCAGCCGCTCTGTTTCCCCCAGACCGGTCCCCAGTTCAGACAGCAGTGGCTTAGGTGCCTCCAGGGCCTATCACAGCTGCGGTGCCCACGGCGCTGGTGGCCATCCCTGGAGCACATTCCGTACCCAGAATCCCCCGAGGGCTCAAGTTGTCCATGTTGTCAATGTACCTGGAGCGTCTACAGTACCTAGGGTACCCGGAAGTACCTAGGGTAGTACCTGGGATATCTAAGCACCTTCCATACCCAGAATCCCTTGAGGGTCCATGTTATCAACGTTGCCCATGTGCCCGGGGTGTCTCCCGCACCTGGAGTCCCGGAGGCCCTGGAAGGCCTGGAGAGTGCAGAGCCTGGTGCACAGCGGGCCTCTTACAGTCTTACTGGATGAATGAATGAACGCAGAAACTTTACATTGAATTGACAAAACCTATATAAAGATGCTGAAATTAATCTCATTTCCCTTCTTGAAATGTGAGAAAAAGGGGCGCCTGGGTGGCTCAGTCTGTTAAGCGTCTGCCTTCAGCTCGGGTCATGATCCCAGAGTCCTGGGACGGGGGCTGCATCGGGCTCCCTGCTCGGTGAGGAGGCTGCTTCTCCCTCTGCCTGCTGCTCCCCCAGTGTGTGCTGTCTCTCTCAATCTCTTTTTCTGACAAAGAAACAGCATCTTTAAAATTAGAAGGAAAAAGAAAAATGAGAAAAAAAAACCCATGAGGCCGACTCTGGAAATGAGCCAAAAGGCTTTACAGAAAATTGCCGTGAGGTGGGCTCGCTTTGAGCAAGGAGTCTGCCGCTGAGGGCTGGCCCAGGCGTGCGCGCACATGGCCGCAGGGAGACGGGGACGGCCTCTGAGCGGGCCTGAGCACGTGTGCGTGAACACACGTGGGAGTGTGTGTGTGAGAGCCTGTGTGAGCCCGTGGGAACGTGTGTGCAAACGCGTGTGCGCACGTGCGCGTGTGCGGAGACAGAGAAGGTGGAGGACAGCCTCCCTGCGTTCCAGCTCGCGGAAGGGAGCAGCGTCACAGGCACGTGGCTTGCCCACGGCTCTCCTGGTCGCACGGGAAGGAAAGGCGCTGTGGGGGACACCACGCCGAGCCAGCCGTCCTCCTCCTCCTGTCCGCCGGCCGGTCCGTCGTCTCGTCCGTGCGAGCAGCCCGCTCCCTGTCCACCTCAGGCAGGGCGGCCCCAGCTGTGGCAGGTCTTCGGGCAGAGCAGCTGCAGCGCACTGGCTGCCTGGATCCTCCTCCTGTGGGAGCGCAGCAGCCTGGGCTTGGCACCCCGGCAGCTGCCTTGGGCTCCAGGGCCTCCTGAAAATGCCCCCGGGCCTTGCTTAGAGCGGAGCTAAAGGCAGAGGTGAGGACGCCATGACGCTCTGCCCGATGGGGCCAGGCACCAGGGGCCCTTGATGCCGGACTTTCCAACGATGCAGCCAATGTGCTCCTCACACCTGCCGCCCTTTCTGGAGACAAGATTGTGAACGCGCCGCCCATTTCCACAGAAATGTGAAAGTTCACATTAACCTTCCTGTCCCTCGTGGGCACTCTGGATTTCAGTCCCTCACATCCAGATGACGTGCCCAGATCACAGTGGTTCTGAGCACCCTTTGTCGTGGAGGACGGGGCTTCTGCAGCCGTCTCTGCCTCTAGCCCCCGGGAGGCTGGGGAAGGTTCCAGCCAGGCCCGTACAGGCAGGGAAGCAGCAGTCAGGAGGCTCCTGGCCCTACCTTCCTAGTGCTTCCTGCCAGCACCCTGCTCCACTGGGGAAGCAGCATCCAACCACCCTGACCTTAGGCCAGGGGGCAGCAGGCCGGCCTCCTCCAGCCGCCCTCACATGGAGAAGATGACCCCGCTCCCTCCCCTCACATTAGAGAACATGCTTCCTGAGGTTCACAGACATGCTTAACCACCCCTGATAAATTACCTGCTTCCAAAGGGAAGCAGCCGAGATGCCCTTCAACAGACGAAGGGATAAAGCTGTGGTCCACACGCACCGTGGACTATCACTCGGCCCTCAGAAAGGATGAAATCTTAACAATGCGCAATGATGTGGATGGAACTAGAGCGTATTTTTCCGAGCAAAATAAGTCATTCAGAAAAAGACAATTATCATACGGTTTCACTCGTATGTGAAATGTAAGAAAGGAAACAGATGGACCCAGGGGAAGGGAAGAGAAAGTAGAATAAGATGAAATCAGAGAGGGAGACAAACCAGGAGAGACTCTGGACTCTGCGGTACACACGGAGGGTTGCTGGGTGGGGAGGTGGGGGATGGGGTCGCTGGGGGAGGGGCGTGAAGGGGCGTGATGGGATGAGCCCGCGTGTCGCACGCAACTGATGAATTACTGACCTCTACACTGGAAACTAATAATACACTATATATTAGCTAAATTGAATTAAAAAAGAATACTGAGCACAGCTGACCCTCCGGATTTGTGGATTCCACATCTGCAAGTTCTCCTATTGGCTCAAGGTTACCTGTAGCCCCCGAATCTGGGGTTGCCCTTTCTTCCGTTGGCCACCGACTGGATGCAGAAGGTCAGTGGTAGCTCCGCACCAGGTCGCATGCCTGCCTACGTCATTCTCTCCCTCGTCTCAACACGCGGGCTCCTCATCATCTCATGTCACGGGGACAGGCACGTGGAGAGAAAGACCATCCCATGTGACTTTTATCACTATGTATTGTTATAATTCTTCTATTTTATTGTTACAATTGTTGTTAATCTCTTACCATGCCTCATTTCTGAATTAACTATCCTAAGGATATACGTGGGAGAAAATCCTAGGTCTATACAGGGTATGATGCTTCCCACAGGCTCGGGCTTTCCAGGGGGGCCTGGGATGACGGGTCCTCCTTGAGAAGGGGGTGCTGTGCTCACAGAGCACACTGATGCCCACGGACGCGTGCAGGGGCTGACACACACGCTCCCAGCGGAGGCGGGACTAGGCGACGCTCTGCCGTCCGGGTTCTGGCGCGCGCTGTAAACAAGACTTAGTCCTGCAGTCTATTTAACGTAGTGCTTTTTGAATTTTTGTGCTTATTGTTGGTGACCTTGCTGTTTACAACGGCCCCTGAGGTGGAGTGAATCGGTCTTTGGTGACCCCAAGTGCAAGAAGGCCGCGACGTGCCTCACACAGAAAGTGTATGTTAGGGAAGCCTCTTTCAGGCCTGATTATGTTTCACGGACGGAAAGTTCAATGTTCATGAGTCCACAGTCTGTGTCCAACAAGGTGTCTTCAAAGAGAAACACCCGTAAGACAAGATCACGTATTGATCGGTCAAACAAAATCTTGCTACCGGGGCTCACAGAAACCTAACCCCGTGTTTCCTCCAGGAGCAATGGCCCACCGCATGTTAATCTGTGTTCTCAGTGACTCTACAGGACACGGACACCGTAAATAATGAGAACCAGCTGTATCTTCTGTGCCTGGTCTCTTGGTGATAGCAGTTTCCTTCAAACCTTTGGTGAATGAGATCTTGATCTACATTTGCTCTTAAACTTGGCTGCACATAAAATTATCTGTGGCTTAAAAAAAAAAAAAAAAACAGGACACCTGCTCGGATGCCACCCCCCGATTCAGTTTTCAGTGGTGACAAGGGGCACACGCACTGACGTTTGTCGTCGGCCCCGCCCCGTTGATCCTAACAAGCCACCTGAATAAAGAATGTGTATTGTGTTCAGAAGACCGTTGAGATATTTTCCTAGAAACAAACAAAATCAATCCAGGGTGCCCGGAAAGTGAAGCTTAGTTCCTGGGGATGTTTCTCTCCACATGCTGTGGGTCAAGGGTGGATTCAACCCCTCTGGAAAGATCCCATCCTCAGCATGATTGATGTCACATCCCTGCAACTTCGCCCCAGGCCCACAGCCGGGCCTCTCGGTCTGGTGCTTGGGACGCCAGCCCCGCCTCCTGTGTAAGTCAAGGATCTCCAGAGAAAGAGAACCGACAAGCGAGATTTATTATAAGGTATCGGCCCACAGGATTAGGAGGCCCGAGAAGTCCCACACCGAATCTACAGTCCATCATCTGGAGACCCAGAGAGCCAGTGGTGCGGACCGCCGTCGGGGTCTGGGGTCCTCAGAGCGCGGCACGCGGGGTGGGAAGAGCCGAGCCCCCCTCAAGCCCTGGGAGGAGGAGGCGACTCATTCTTCTTCCGCCATTTGGCTGTGTTAAAGCAAGTGCCGCGGGAAGGACCATCCGCTTTACTCAGTTTACCAGCTCAGACGCTGATCGCCTCTGGGAACATGCCATAGACACCCCCAGAGAGAAGGTTTGACCAGATACTGGGGCTCCTGGGGATTGGGTCAAGCGGACAGAAAAGCTCCAGCAAGACCGAAGGCAGCAGCAGGAGGCCGGCCCCGGCCGTGTGCTCCGCGTCTCCGCTGGGACACTGACCCTGCTCTGGGCTCTCCGGCCTCCTCACGACGTTAGAAGCTGCAGCGGCCGCAGCCCAGCCCCAGGCCTTGCCTGAGCTTCCTCTCCGTCCCGTCCGCCGGCGCAGACCCTCTTCTGTCCCTTCCCCTCTCGAGTCGGGGCGTGAGGGCAGCAGTCCCAGCCTGGGCCGGGATGGCGCAGACTGGGAGGAGGGGACCCCGGCGCGGCTCCGACAGGAAGGCGCACGACTGCCAGTCCGAATCCTCACCGTGACTGGTTTCCTTCCGAACTCCTTCTTGGGTACACTTGCTTCCTGTAAAAACGAAGTCATTGCCGCGGCCAGATCCGGGGCCCCCCGGTGAGGACGTTCAGTGTGGCCACGGTCTTTTCCTCGGGGCCAAGGTCCCGAGGTGCCCGCGCGCCACTGTCCGCAGGTGGGCACTGCATACGGTGAGGACAGCCGGAGAGCGGGCGGCCGAGCGGACGGAGGGGGACGCTCTGAGTCATTCAGCAGCGTTACAAAGGGAAAGGCCCTCCACAAGCAGTGCGCTGTATTGAGTTCAGGGAGTCAATTGATCTTTAAAAGACAGAGTTTAGCTAATACACCGGCATCAGCCAGAGCAAGGCAAGGGAGCAGGGAGGTCAGGGCACCTCGGTCTTCGGAGCCCAGCAGCGGAAGTGAGGACTTCCAGCTGGGCTTTGTTGAGAGCGATAGCAAACCAGAGAACCACACTGTCACCCACAATCTGTTCCCCCACCCCAAAGCTTTGCTTAATTGTCCTTCAGCCAAGGAACCCAAGGGTGTCTGGCCCGCACCCAGGGCCAGGCCCCGGGGACAGGTGGGTTAACCAAGGCTGGCCTGGTCCCCTGGGAAGAGCCGAGAACAGGAGGAGGCTACAGTGTGTGGAGCGGCAGGAACAGCCCCACGGCAGGGACAGCCACGTGCCCCCTCCCTCGGCCCAGGGGAGGAGAGTCACACCATCCGATATGGGATGGGCAGGGGGACTGTGGGCAATGCCCAGCTCTTCCCCTAAGGGGACAGGCCCTGGTGACAGTGTGCAAAGGAAAAAGTCTGGCCGTGTAAGGTGAACTTGCCTAAGGGTCTGGCTCTTCACATAGGTTTTCGTGTAGATTCCCTGTCTATTAGTCACCACCTTATCTCCATGACAAAGCTTTATTTTCGAGTTATACTCTCACTATTTTGAGGAAAAAGGCAGTTACAGTTCATAAATCCCTGCATTTATCTATGACTGGATGGAATCCAGAGACATAAACTTTTCTCTCTTTTTTTAAGATTTTGTGCATTCATTTGACACAGAGAGAGAGATCACAAGAGGCAGAGCGACAGGCAGAGAGAGGAGGAAGCAGGCTTCTGGCTGAGTAGGAGCCCGATGTGGGGCTCGATCCCAGGACCCCGGGATCATGCCCTGAGCCGAAGGCAGAGGCTTAATGACTGAGCGACCCAGGTGCCCCAAATTTATCTTTTTTCCATTGTCCCCACCCCTCCTTCAGAGCTTTCTGCCCCCCAACACATGCACACATCCACATCCCTGCACATGTGCACGCACACACACACACACACGCTCGCGTGCACACTCACAGACACGCACACGTGTGTGCATATGCCCCAGACACACACACACACACACCCCCCACACACCCTTGCTGGTGTCCTATGGAGAGAACAGAGCAGAACACAAGGAGGAAAAAGAAGTCAGTCGGTTTCTAAACACAGACGTTTTCCTCGTTGGGCTGTTGTCTGTGCCTATTTCTTTCTAAATACGAAGCAGAATAGTCCTCTTGAAAGAGAGGTCCTTCTTGGTCTTTAAGGACCAGGCTTTTTCTATAAAAGGCTGTGGTTGGTGTTCTTTACAATGGTCACATACCCAGACCCTGAGTCTAGAACACAGAGTGAGGAACACTGAATCTGGAAGAACCTCTCCTCGCCAGTGAATCATACCCAAACAGATCAGAGAAGAACCGACAGGGTCTAGACGGCTGTGCCCCCCGCGCTCCACTTCCCTCCTCACGAGCTGGGTGGGATGGAGCCATGATCGAGCCTCCTTCCATGTGAGGCCCTGGGAAGGGGCCGTGTGCACTGGCCACTCGGGGCATGGGGCCACCAGCAGCAGGAGAGGCCCTTTCGCGTGTGGTTTGCAGCCGAAGGGAGGCTGGGCCGTCTGTCTGCGGCAAAGGCGAGCCCTGGGAGTCTTCCTGCCCTCAGAGGAATGCCCACAGAGCTGAGAACAGTCAGGACCAGAGAGAGGCCTCCTATGGAGATGGGCACTGGGCGATGTCAGCTGGGGACCTGAAGGGCATCGGGAAAAAGGCTTGTGAGGGTGACCACAGACTCAAGGTGCCACGCTCAGCGCAGCTGCCATGATGGCCCCTCCCACGGGACAGGACGCCGACCCAGCCCTGAGGAGGAGGAGGACAGAGGAGACTGGGGTATGGCTGAGAAATCACTCGTGCACTTGAATTTACCTATAAAATAAAAATTGGGCAATTTCCCACGCACCAAGCAGACCTGGGGGTCATAAGGCACAGAAGACACCGAGTCAGTCAGTGACAGATACGGTCACAGTTGCCACAGGGCAGACCCTCTGGTGAGGCAGCTGGCCCCGGCCGCAGCCTCTACCCCCACAGCCCTCCCCCCGCCGCAGACAGCCTCCCCGGGCTCAGAGAGGAGCCCGCCGCCGCTCTAGCTTCTCGGCATCTCCAGAAGCAAACAAAGCAAAAGTAGCATTTGGGAGGAATTGAAGTAGCCAGACGGGTGCTGGAGAAACCCGGTGTTTTGGGGCAAACAGGACAAGAAGGTGGGCGATGGCACGATTGGAACGGGAGGCGGTGGGCGGCCGCGCTCTCGGACGGCGGGACAGGGAGGCCGTGCAGACGGCCGTGGCTGCAGTTTCCCTCGTGGAATCATCGTGACAAGGAAGAGAACAGAACACACCAGATTTTACCAGACATGGTGAGGCTAAGTCTGTGTGACAGTCGTGTGTGTCCCGTGCGTGTGCGGTTCCTGGGTGTGGTCTGCGTCCAGGATCTGCGGTCACTGACGTCACGGCCTCTTTGAAATGAGGCAGAGACGTGCTCGCTGTGACCGCAGACAGAGCCCTGCCCCCTGGCAGCTTGGCTCCGTCTACACTGTGTAACAAGCTACCCCATGGCCTAAGGGACCCAAACAATGACTGTGTCACCAGGTTTGATAGTGGTGTGGCTCGTGAACGTTTGGGGCTCAGCTGGGTGACTCTTCTGTCCCCCTGGTGTGGACCGTCTGCATACGCAGTGAGCGGATGGCTGGTCTGGAGCTCTCAGGACGGCACCTCCCACGTTTGGTCTGGCTGCTCACCTGGGTTCAGACAGGACTCCTGGCCCAACTACCACCAGCAGCCTCAGGAGAGTCGGATTTCTGGCTGCCGAGGACCATGGGTAGCAGCAGCCAGTGGCCTGCTATGACCCCACCTCAGAAGTCACATAACACCCTCCCTACCGGATTCGAGGGGCAGGTTGTCCATGGAGAGGAGGTTCGTCCAGGAAGGTGTGGCTGTGTTTTGGACCTGCCACATGCGGCCAGCCACTGTGTGACTTCCCAGGGTCCATGGCTCCTGGTGAACCTGGACATTCTCCTGAGAGCCCCGCCTAAGTCGCAGAGCGGTCACTTAGCAGACAGCAATGTTCACTTTTCAATTCAGAATTTTTCCTTGCAGATTCAGAGCAACAGCGACTTGAATTATTTTCAGTGGCGAGAAAAGCCTCCTAAGAACAGATAACGACATCCTCTGGTTTTCATGAGTTCACTGCAGGCACGTGTCCTGCGCTCTGCATCTCAGGCCACTGAGTAGACCCTTGCAGAGGAGGGACACTGTTTAGCAGCCCCGACCACTGCATCCTGGGGGCAGCAGGTGTCCCATCCAAGAAGGCCCAGGGCCTGGCCTCTGGGATGCTGGGAGTGCTACTCTGCTTCCCATTTGTAAAACAATACATAATCCTCAAAAATTTAGGAGGCATTGGCTATGTGGGTTGTTTGGTGATTTCCTGGCTCTTAACCATGAAATGATTAGGAAGACTAGACTGCTGGACGCTTGGGCAAACAACTACTCCAAAGTCCATTTTAGTCAGAAACTAGAAAAGAAGATACAAAACCATGAAGCCTTCTCTGAGCAAATTCTATTTTGTTTGGTTTTACATTTTTAAAACAATAGAGGGCAGGAGTTTCAAACTGATTCCAAAAGCCTCCTTATATATGTTCCCTGAATGTAGGGACGTGCTCACACACTTTGCCAGGACTTTCAAGAGCAGTGTGCAGTGGGTTCCCATGGTCACTTGTAACACTAGGATGCGACACTTTGTAGGGTTGTGCAGATCGTCGCAACAGTGGTTTAAAAACTAACTCTCATTGTTCTTGATTCACACCACATTTTGGTTTTTGGCCCAGAATTAGAAAAGTGGTCTTAGCTGATTTAACCCATCTCCATAGATAGATGATAGATAGAGAGATAATGGATAGTGGATAGATCGATGGATAGATAATGGATGGACGGATGGATGGATGGATGATGGATGGATGGATAGACAGATAAACAATGAGCAGAGCTGAGATCCTGCACAGTGGGACTCTCAGTGTGATGGATACGGGCTTGCACTGTTGGGTGAAGCGGTCGTCATAATGAATTTAATAGTACATGATTGTGTGCTGAATGCATATTATGTACCCGGCTCTGTGTCCCGTCTGAGCTGCCTCCATACCGCATTATGGGGGACACAGTTTTCCTCCCCCACTTTATAGGGGAGGAGATTGTGATATAGGGGCTTGGGGAACCCTCTCTAGACCAGAGTCTGGTACAGCTGGTTCCCCCGAGTGAGCCCCCAGTTCTGGAGCACTGGCACCCTTCAGCTGTGAAGACTCTGTCCCCTCAAAGGGGATGATGAGGGCATAGTAGGCACTGGGGGCAGTGATTCTTTGTTGGGGTGTCCCTCTGTGTCCTGGAGCATGGCTAGCAGCATCCTATCTTCTCACCAGGGGCACTCTCTCCAGTTCTGACAACCACAGAAACCCCTAGACTGTGCTTGATCACCCCTGGGTGCAAAATTGCCCCCCCCATTCCTCTAAATCACCAAACTGCCTTTATTAAGTATGTGATTGAAACTGTGTACTTCCCCAAATTCAGCATTTACAAATGTGGGGACTCAAGCCATCCTCTTCCAAACTCCCCCAAAGGAGAAAACGTCCACCTACAATAGGCCTGGACCTGGCCTGCCTGACCACACATGAGGATCAGGTCATCTGCCTGCACCCTGGCTGAGTGTTCCATCAGCTTGTCCTGGAGGCTGGGCTGAGACTGGGTATGGGGGCCGTGTGCGGGGCCAGGGGCTTGGGATGGACCCAGGTGGCCTGGGTGGCCTGCTGCCTGGCTCAGCTCTCCAGGGAGGGAGCCCTGCCCGTGGATGGCTGAGGACACTTTACAACACTGAGTTGCCGGCTGTCACAGTACCAACTATCTGGAAATTTAGATACTGGAGTATCTAATAGGGCACCATCAATCTTTTATAGCGAGAGAATACATAAATTATAAACAAATATGTCCTTTGGTCTCGTGAAACAGCATGGTGATCAAAGAGGCACAATAGAAACGTATTTGCTTCTGCAGCCGCGTATTCCCCAGCTCTGCCTGTGCTGACGGCCGGCCGGGGAGCCGTCAGCTTTGTTCCATCTGTCACACTACACTTCCCTCCTGTTGTTTTAAGTAATCAATATGGGGCTGAAATCACCTACTGCTACCTCTACTACCTCCTATTTTGTCCACTCATAAATTATGGATCGGCGCACAACATCAAGTCTACAATTTCGATTGCATTTGCTAATCATTGATCAATAATTCAGGAGCCGCTCCTTCTTCAAGGCCCCTGCCTTCCTGCAGCATATGGCACTGGGCTGACAGGGAGCAGAAGTCCCTTATCACAAAGAGCAGCCGCGAAAACAACTTGTGTAAAGTTGTTTCCTCTCCTTCCCGTGCCTATCGGACGAGGCTGACTTGCGTGGGGCGCGCCCCTCTCGGCGGCAGGGGCGCGAGCCGCAGTGCATGCTGGGTATGGGTGCTCAGGATGCTCGGCGGCAGAGCGAGTCTCCGTTCTGCGTGGGGAGGGCTCCCTGCTCCTGTGGGGTTGCTGAATGGGGTCTTGTCGGGGAGGGACCGTCCCAACTGGAACCAGGGTCTGGATGTATTTGCAGCTGGGACACGACCCTGCCTCCCAAGTCCGCACACCCGCACAATGCAAATCTGAACATTATACCCTCGCTGCAACCGTGGGCAGGATGACTTTGAAACCCTGAGCTATTTTAAGGTGTGCTCTTACTGTTGCTGTTTTTATTTTTATTTTTTAAAGATCTGTTTCCATCCAGTTTTGTATGCTAGTGTTTGTGTCCTTTCCTTAAGATGATAAAATGAAGAATACCCATCCTTTCAGAAATCATCCCGGTATTTATCTTAGGTCATTTTCAAAGGAAAGATTCTTTTATTGGGACCTCCTAGAGACAGTGATGTCGAAGGTTCTCTGGTTGGAAACACAGCAGAAAAAGGGCTGCTGGTTGTGGAGAAGCTGGAGGCCTGCTGTGTATGGGAGAGGCCATCCGGGGTCTGCAACCCGGCATGGAATGACTTTCTGGGGACCCTTCCCCACAAAAGGCCTTGGTAGGGGGTTTTGGGGGTGCTGGAGTCCAGGCACACCTCCCACTGGGGGAGGAAAGGGCATGAGGGGGGACCTGAGCCTCCCAGAGCAGCCGGCCCTGCTCCTCCCCCAGAGCCAAGGGCAGGTGCTCCTGGCCCATTGTCGCCAGCCCAGTGGGGAACAGCCACCAGGAGTCCTCTGTGGCTTCAAAACACTGTGAAATAAGAAACAGCAGGAAGGGCAGAGAGGAGGGAGGAAGGGAAAGGTTTCAAATAGTCTGGCCAGACGCAGACAGGAGAAAAGCAGTGGGTGATGGAGACGCACAGGAACTTTCTTTAAATAGGAAAGAGAAAAGGGTGAGACAACAAATTGCCTTAACAATTTCAGCAAGAAGGAGAGAAATTGGAAGGGGCAGGAGAGCCCAGAACAGGAAAGGAGGTGACCACTGAGGCACCCACCTTCCCAGTGCCCTGGGGCCTGGCCCCCGTGGCTGCTGCTCTGGCGCCAAGTGTGCACAGCTGGCTACAGCTAGAGATAGAGACCCAGAGGCCTGGTGGCAATGGTGCTGGCCAGTGTGGGCCAAAGCAAACCCTGTGGAAAAGCAGCAGCTGAAGAAAATCTCTCTCACTGTGGCAGATCTGGCTCCCTCCTCTGCATGACTTGTGAAGGGAAGGCTAGGGTCCTGGGGGCAGCCTGAGAGTTGGAAATGGTGCCCCATGGGCAGTGGTACAGGAGGGGATATAAGGGTACCTACACCCACCCAAGAACTTCCCTCAGTTGGTACCAGGGACCTTGGTTTATCTTTGTCCAAACCCTTGGTGGCCAGGGGCTGCTAACCACCATGTGGAGGTGGCTGACTGGGAATGGAGTGGCGATGGGGTTCCCTCCTGAGATTCAAAACTCAGGTCCCTGAACTCCTGCAGAGGGACCTGGTTCCTCAAGGTCACTTGCCCACAAAGGGAGGGCAGTGATGTGACCATGTCCCATATGGCCACATTTCCTATCTCGTGTGAGTCTTGTCTTTGACCCTTCTAGAAGGTGAGGTCATCCACAAACTCGCCCTGTGGGTACAGAACCGGGGTGGTTGTGTGTACGCTGTGCTGAGCCCCTCCAAGGAACCACTCTGAGCACACACTCGCACTTGCCAAGGGAACACACACCTGCTGAGGGTCTCGGCCCTTCACCCTGGACTCAAGGTCTAGACCCAGGAGCTAATCTTACTTCGATGTGGACAAAGATAAACCAAGGTCCCTTCTGATTTTCTGTGTCAAAACTGAGGTTGTGCCATTTCTGAGTCAAACAAGGTCAACCCAGAGTGGGGCCCCCTCCACAGCTTCATGTCCGTCCCGTCCATCCCCCCGCTGCCTGCCTCACGTGTGTCCCCTCAGCCTCCTCCCACCTGCTTCATGTCCATCCGACCAGTCCCCCCAGCGCTTCCTGGCTGACCCATCAGTCCCCACCGCTAACATTCCTCATGTGCGCCACAGTAGTCCTGGAAGACACTGTGAGTCCTGCTAATAGTACGCACCGTCACGCTCTCACTTCCTCCAACTCTGTCATCCTCATCCATCTACTTGTCCATCCGTCTTAACTTTCTCTATGATCTGCCACCTGTCTGTCTGTCTGTCTATCATATCTTCTTTCCATCTATCATAATTCTTTCCATTGTCCAATAATGTTTCTCACTCAATATATAAGTAATTCAAAGTTTTCCAATTAACCGGCTGTGGGGGCACTACTGTTACCCCAAACCTTTTAAAGTCTCCCTTCCTTTCTGCGATGGAATCTGCTCGTGCATGACTCAGTCTGTGTCCTCTTTTGGGGCAAAACATTAGGTGTTTGCTAGGCTCTGAGGAGAATGCTAGTGGGGCCTGTTCCCATGCAGCCAGGACAAAAATTATCCCCCAACTCCACTCTGCTTACCTAGGGAGCCTGTCATGCACTTGACCAGCCTCCCAAGGTCTGACTGGCGGATGAGATAATAGGAAGTAATGTTCCCAGTAAGAATGGAGCCATGTTTTCCTTTCCACTTGTGCATCTCAAAGAAGCTCAGGAAAACACCAGGACATGAGCTGAGCTGTTATCTGGATGCACACTGCATGTTGAGGCCTCAGAGCCCTTGCTGCTGCACAAACCCTCTTTTGTCTTCCCAACCATCACCTTCCACATCCCAGCCCAAGGCCACCCACTTGCAAAAGCCTTCTGAGGCTCCCACTTTCTCGCCTGTTGTCCCCATAAGCCTCTTCCCTCCCATTGCCTGTCACACTTTGCCTTGAGGCTCAGGCTGTGTGTGCTCCAGGTCTGGGGTGCATGATGGTGGGAACGGGGACTGATATGCTCAGAGTTGCACCCAGGGGTCTCTGGCTAGTGCCTCACCTAGTCTGCAAGCACCATGGCTGGATTCAACCAGCCCATCAGTTACACAAAGGCCATGTGTGGATGAGGACATCTCCCCTTTGCCCAGAGAGAAGAGCTGGCCCTTCCCTTGCCCCCATGCACCTGGGGCTTACTTGAGCTGACTGGGACAGGCCATAGGCATGTTGAACTTTGGCCTGAACATTTCTTTTTCTTATCAAAACCTATGTGTTTTCTCTTTATTTTGTTGAAACTTCTGGGCTATCCCCTCAATTTCTTGTGTACGTGTGTGTGTGGGTGTGTGTGGGTGTGTGTCCCACCATGCACACATGTGTACGATGAAGCAACCCTGAGTGGAGAAGAAAGAAAATGCCCTCTAGCAAACCCTAGCTGTCTCCCAAGCCCTGGATTTATTCCTGTTTTCAGCCAAACGCTTTCAAGATGTTTTCCTAAGGGCCTGTTGGCTTGGCTATGGGCCCCCAGGCCCAGGGGAGGGTGGTAGCCTAGGGTTTCAGGAGGTCTGAACCAAGTGTTTGGTAAGTTCAGATGGAGTGGAACTAAATGGCTTTTCTCAGCCCAATTTAAAATGATTGGTTTGGCTCCCCCTTGCTCAAGCCCTTTCCGTTCCACCATGGGCTTTATGACAACAAAAAAGCAGTTGTGGGTCCCTCTGTGTCAACCTTCCAGATGTTTTCTCAGAGAAGAAAGACTTATTTATAAGGTACCTTCTACTTCTTGTTCTCTTCAAAATTCAGCTCAAGAAACATTGGGGAAAATGGGAGGAGGGATGGTTTTCATTATATCCCGCTTCCTCACTCTGGTTTCTGAAATTTACAGCACGGCTGACACAGCCACGTCTGGCCATCCACTCACCCCCTTAACTCAAGGACCTGAGCAGAGCAGAGCCGCTCCCAAACCCTGAGCTCTGAGCTGGCTGGTGCTTGGAGATCATCACTGGACAATAGCTCCCACCTCGAGGAGCAACCCAGCAGGGCTGCTGTGGCGAGGCGGCCGTGTGGGGTGCAGAGAGTAGAGCCGGCCAGGCTGCCTGAGCCCAGTGGAGGTTGGGAGGTAGGGAGGCTGCTGCTGAGGTAGCCATCCTCCCAGGACAGGAGGGGGGGGATCCGGAGGCCCGCTATCCCCACGCAGTAGGGACTTCCCAAGGACACGATGAGGCCGTGTCTCCTCCTGCACCAGAACCTCAGGCAGTGTCTGGCCAGCATTCCAGGGGATGGTCCACACAGCTGTGCAGAACGTTGCTGTCTATGTAGAAATGTAAAATTTCTCCCAAGAGCTCCTTTGATATGCTTCAAGTACTTGATTCATTGACCTTCCCGGGTGTGGAATTAATTGTACACCCTGGAAAGTAACAAGTCAAGTTCAAATCCTTCTTAGTTACACGTCCTGTCTCCACATACCCATTATTTATGTCAGGGGGAACGGCTGCGCACACCTTCTAATCTGTAAGTGTGAGGTAATTGATGGGACTAGGGGGGTGATTATTTTCTGTCCTGCCCCTGGCCGCCTGGCTCAGTCACTGCGTAACCTAGTCCTGTGCTGGCTGAGACCAGAGCCACCAGCCACACAGGCCGCTGGCATGATCGAGAAACTGAACTTGACATTTTAATTAATTTATTCTTAGATGTATATATAACTCACACGTTGTATTTAGGATTTAAGGGTGAAGTGGTGTAAACTATTTTCCCATTAAACACAACTTGGTCTTTGGCTAGGACTAAACTTTCAGCTGAACTGACGGAAGTTTAGTGCCCAATTTGGGATATGATGCAAATGTAATCTAATTACAGAGTTTGAGGCTCGGTTCAATACAAATGAATGCAGGGGTTTTAATTTCACCTTGTTCTCTTTGCTTCTCTTAAAAATGGACACGGCACAGCCCATAGCCATCTGTGTGGTTCACATCACATTCAAACCGGGCAGTTCTGATCTAGAAGGAGGCATCCGGGTCTGGAGGTAATCAACATATGAACTTAAACCAAGTGGGCACTGACGGGCCCCCCGGCGTTCCGCCACGGAATTGTCTCACCTCACTCTTGTCTTACCAGAGACGGTCAGTCGGGAAACACGGGGTCAAGGCTCCTAAAACATCTCAGGCGGGTTGAGCAAAATGCATGGTCTTTCATTCTTTCCCTGACGTTCTTCTGTCCACTAGTCAGTGAGAACTGTGAGAGGCAGAGCCCTCCCAGAGGTGCCAGAGGACACGTGAGCAGCGGGAATGCCCAGAAGAGCCCGTCACGGGTGCTCAGTAGTGGCCTGCTGGGCCCAGCATGCATGCCTGGATTATCCAACAGTTAAAGTTGTTTCTAACCTCATTTGCCCTAGATCACTTAATAACCATATTCTAACAGGGTTTGATGGCAAAGCTATCAGAAATTGGTCAGTAAAGCCGAATATATAATCAGTGGCCTCAGAAAATTCAGTAAGAGATCTAAAGTATCTTTAACATTTGCTTCTCTTTTTTTTTTTTAAGATTTTATTTATTTATTTGACAGAGAGAAATCACAAGTAGACAGAGAGGCAGGCAGAGAGAGAGAGAGGGAAGCAGGCTCCCCGCTGAGCAGAGAGCCCGATGCGGGACTCGATCCCAGGACCCTGAGATCATGACCTGAGCCGAAGGCAGCGGCTTAACCCACTGAGCCACCCAGGCGCCCTAACATTTGCTTCTCATTTCATATGCCATCATACCCTCTGAAGGTTTTTGAATAGAATATACTAAAACTTAGATATCTTTTATTCATCATTCTAGCATAAAGTAATTGGAAACAATGGTTTCTGTAGATCCACATATTTCTAGAAAACCATTTGGTTTTACTTACATTTTTCACAAAGTTGTAGCCAGCGATCTCTGTGTATTTCTGAAGGCTCCTGTCAGTTCCATCTCGGGGCAAACAGCCTTACACTGTCCCATGCTTGTCAAAACTCCCCCAGGGCCCAGGCATATTAATCAAAACTATAATCAAAAGATTGGTGTTTTTAGAAGAACTAGTGTTTCCATGTACTGGTCTGCTGTATTAAAACAAACAGACAGACAGACATATTGAGATACAATCCGCATACCACAAGATTCATCCCCTTTGAAGTGCAGGATTCGGGGCACCTGAGTGACTCAGTGGGTTAAGCATTGGCCTGGGTTCAGCTCATGATCCCAGGGTCCTGGAATTGAACTCCGGTATCAGATCCCTGCTCAGTGGGGAGTCTGCTTCTCCCTCTGTTGCTCCCCTCCCTGCTCATGTTCTCTCTCTGACAAATAAATGAATAAATAAAATATTTTAAAAATAAAATAAACTGTGGGATTCAGTAGGTTTTAGTCTATTCACAGAGTTGTGCTGCCATTGCTACTGTCTGTTTTAGAACATTCTGGCACCCCAAAAAGAAATTCTGCTTTGATGTTTATTTTTAGAGACAGAAATGAAGGAGTTAGTATGAGATGAGTCTTCGGGTTACAATGCCAAGGCAACAGACAGATACGGTTCAAGCACCAGATGGAGCTTTGAGTGTTTTAGTCTGTGTGGTCCTAAGAAAATGCTGTGGACCGGGAGGCAGACATGACAGACTTTTACTTGCTTACAGTTCTAGAGACTGGAAGTCCACGTTCAGGGTGCAGGTATGGTCAGTCTGATGAGAGCCCTCTTCTTGGCTTGCAGATGCCCTCTTCTCACTCTGTCCCCCTAAGTGGTAGACAGATGGAAAGAATTCTGTAGTGTCTGTCTCATAAGGGCATGAACCCCACCCTCCTGAACTCACATGACCCTCATCACCTCCCAAATACCCCATCTCCAAACTCCAAGCACATTGGAGTTTAGGGATCTAACATATGAGTTCCGAGACCACACATTGGGTCCATAAGAGACAGGTACAAATAATTATGACAAAATTGTATTGGGAAGCATGCCATTTCCCTACCCAAGCCACAGGATGTTTTAAAAATAGATATAAATTTCAAAAACTGCTCTGATTCATCCTGGAGAGTAGTCAGGGCTTTGTTTCTGCCAACAACACAAAGTAAAGCTTAATAGTAGAAGTGATAGCTGTGCTGTTGAGTTGAGAGCACCCTGGTTGAAGGCATTGGTGTGATGATGCTGAAGGCAAATGGGAACAATAAAGCAGGACATCTACATTTTATCAGAACACATGTGGGTTCTTTGCCTCTGAATCCTGCAGTGCAAACATGCCTTAGAGGCCCCTGGGGAACACGACTTGATTCTAAAATGCACATTTGCTGCTAAGAACCAACAAAGTCACTGCATCACCCCAGCAAGAACAAGCAGGTCACGGGCATGTTTCACGGTCACAAGAAGCATCGGAGTGCTTCCACAATGAGTCCTATTCATGGTGTCAGCACAAAATTTAAGATAGAATCACATTAATGAAATGCTTCATCAGTACCACTGTGCACCAACTAAGTAGTGGAGTGAAAACAGCGAAAAATGTCAAGTGTTGGTGAGATGATGGAGCATTGAAACTTACATGCTGCTGGTGGAAATGCAAAATGGGGAAAGATACATTTTGGGAAACAGTGTGGCAGTATGTTATACAATTAAACATCACTACCCCTTAGCAATTCCGCTCCTGGGATCTGCCCAGGAGAACAGAAAGCACGCACTCCATAAACACCTGTACTCATGACAGCTTTATCCAGAAGAGCCCCAAGCTGGACAGGTGGCAAGTGTCATCTGCTGGAGAGTGGATAAGTGCATTGTGGTACATGTATCCCTTGTAACACAGCACAGCTGTGGGTACGGAGGCAGCACGATGCATAAATCTCAGAAGCATTTTGTTAAAGGGAAAAGGTCAGATAGAAAAGACTCACAAAGCAATCTGAGGGGTTTGAAGTGGCGGGGGGGTCAGAGGTCGGGGTACCAGGTGGTGGGTATTATAGAGGGCACGGATTGCATGGAGCACTGGGTGTGGTGAAAAAATAATGATACTGTTTTTCTGAAAATAAATAAATTAAAAAAAAAGAAAAGACTCACAAAGTAATTCCACTTCTATGCAAATCTAGAAATGACAAAATATAGTGACAGAAGGCAGATCAGTATTTATGAGCAGTCAGGTTTGGGCTAGGGCTCAACTGCAAAGAGACAGGAGGAAGGATGTGGGAGTAATGGGAATTTTTTTTGTGTTTGTGTTTGTGATTGTGTTGGTGGCTACGTGCCTGTATGTAATCATCATCATTCATACAACTGGACTTTGAATGGCCATCAGTTAACATCACAGTTACGACAATAAAAAAAAGTAATTTGGCATGACTAAAATAAGTAAAAAGAAACTAAATAAAACTAAAACAAAAAGTCTCAGAAGCAAAGCAGTAAGTATTGTCTCCTGATTGAAATGGTTCATCTAATGTTCCTGATAAGGTCTGCAGCAGACCCTTTGGGAGAGCCTGCCCAGAACACCATGATTCCCCATCCATGTGTGAGTGTATGCCACACACAATGCCTGTGTATCCCTGTCCCTGGTCACAGGGATCAGACAGAAAGAAGGACCATCCCGAGCAGAGTGGGCAGATCTGATTTGTTCCATGCAAACTACAGTTGGGATTCAGCAATGAGAGAGGATGTTGTGCCCCCCTCCCCAGCCTTCCTCCATACACCTCCTAAGCATGTCAGAGCACCTGAGATCTCTTGCCCAACACAGAGATTTCCCTCAAGTTTATGGGATTGCTTGGTAACCCTGCCTGTGTCAGCTCAAGTGTGAGATGATAGTTCTCAGTTGTCCTTTGGGCTCTCCTCTGTTCTCATGCCATTTTACCCTCCCCATATTCCCTCTAAAGTGACGTCCCAGCAGTTCGTTTCATTCTGTATTTGTATCTGTATTATCTTGGCCTGGCATTTTATTCACTCCCTTGTATGTGTAATACCATCATAGGAGATAAGAAATTCAGTTCACCTAATTCTCTGTTCACCATCTAACTCGGTGCTGTGCACAATTAGGCATTTAACAAATGTCTTTTAATGACACGGATGGTCGTGTGGATGATGGCTCTGCTTAACTTCCTCCTGGGAGCTCATATACTTTGAGAGCTGGGCTTCCTGAAACCAAACCATGAAATGTAAAATCAATTTCTTCATATCTTTGGTGAACCACAAGGTTAGTGACTTAACGAAGGGTAAGGGAATTAATGGTGTGGTGGGTAAAGTTCTGCATTCCCCTGCTGAATGCCCACCTCTGGTTCACAAGGATTTAATTTGGCCTGTACCATTTGCATTCTATGTGCTCCTAATTGTAAATCCAGAATAACTTAGTTCATTTGTGGGATCAATTAGTATGAAATCACAATGTTTAAAATGGCAGACGCTTTTTAGATTAACATTAGTTGCCAATAAAAGAAAGCTTAATTTCACCAGTGGTGAACTTCATTATTCTTAATGAAATATACATGTCTGATCACTGTATCACATAATCTGTCCTTGCTGCTGTGTGCAGAATGCTACATCCATCACAGTGGTATCATCACTGTATGAAGTCATAACAGGTTGGCACCCATTGGGCTTTCACTGTGAAGCATGGAGAGAGAGAGAGTGGGGACCCACCGTGGATTCCATAAGACCTGTCCCAAGTTCATCCTACTTCTAGGCGGTGCCAATAGCAGGGACTTGAACTGGCTGGGAGCCAGGGCCCTGTTAAACCAGGCCTGAGCCCAGAAAGTCGGATACAGACCAGACCTTAGGGTGGCAATCCAATATCACGTCCTGAGTACGTCAGGTGAAAGTTGGGTTGAGGGCCCCAAGTTTGCTCATTTATTCATTCCTCCACCACCATTCCTCCATCCATCATCCATCCACCCACCATCCCTCCATCTGTCCACTCATTCACAAATCCTGGCTGCATCCTTACTGTGCACCTCGTCCTGCTCAGGTCTTGGGGATTCAGTCCAGCTATGAATGAGGCTCCCATGGCTTCTTGGCTCCTGGAACTCATCATTAGGGGAAGGGACCCAGGTTCCAGACTGCAGAGGGCAAGAAGTCTTCAGGTTCTACTTCCTGTGAACTCCAGGCGCCTGATGTCCAGAGAGAGGGGGACACAGCAAAGCAGATCCTCCATGCTACCTGGCCATACTGCCAGCCCAGAACACACTGGGAGAAAGCTGATACACTTCTTAAAATCTGTTGTTATGTCTTTGTCATTTTTCACCTTCTCCCTTTGAGAGCCAGCGCTTTGGCTGCGGCGCACCCCGGAGAACGTACAAGCAATGCTGAACACCTGAGCCGCTGACCCTGTGTTTGTGTGGTGTCTCCTGACGGCCCGGCCGCCTCACTCATCACACCGCGATGGAGGGTTCTGCCAGCGACACCACCACAGCGATGCGAACCCAGAGGCCACATGCCCTCACCACTGCATGGCTGCTTCTCTGACTGCAGGTGGGGACGGGGCTCTGGGGATACCCTCTGTCTACACCCCTGCCCCCTGTGCAGGAGAGCTGGGGAAGCAAGCAGACAAGTCAGGACTCCGCCGTCCCAGTGTCCTGGGTGGGAGACCCGGTTTTGAGCACCCCTGAGCTGCCCACCTGTGTTCACTGCACTCCTCTGACCAAGGGTCTCTTCATGGTGGGACCCATGAGGAGGGCCACTCCCACTGCCCGGAGCAGGTGAGGTGATGTTTCCTGAGTCAAGGGTCTAGCACAGTGAGTGTGGTACAGGGTGGGCACCAAGGTCTTTTCTCATATCCTTTCAAGACATGTACCCCCCTCCCTCATTCTACGGGGAGAAAAGCCTTTTTTAAAGCTTTGCTTTAAATCAGGACTAAACCAGTCTTTGGGATCGATACAGTTAAATGTGGCACTAATTCTTCCCCTCTTGGTACTATGCCGTCGAGTCGGGGCATCCCATTCAGAAGGGGAGGGAGCCCACGGAGAGTCCCCCCGGCTCCACAAAAGGTCAAGATCAACCCTCTCAATAAAGTCTGTCCGTTGTTCTCCGCGGAGTTTCCTCCAAGGGCAGCTTTGATTTTCCTGGATCAACCTCGGGATGAAGAACGGAGTTGAACCTCCCCAAACGACAAGCTGTAGATCTGCTACGCAGTGGAGAAGAAGAATCAAAATGTCAGTCTCTAATTAAAACTCATAAAGGAAAAATTAAAACGCATTCTTTAATGATGCCATTTATTGTCATGGATACTAAGGGGGAAATCAGACTAATGAAAATGCATCGAGAAAACTTCACACTTTGGAGATCGTGGCTCGTGGAGCGTTTCCACTCTGGATTCTAAGAGACCCTTTATTCTCAGTACATGCCTCAGTGATCTGCACGGAAACAGGGAACAAATGGCCCAGAATTTATCTTTTGAATTAAATATGTAGAACATTTTAGAAAATTCAGAGACAGCAACAGAGAAGTGTGAGGAGCCGTGCAAACAAAACCCTTGATGTTTCCAGGTTTTGGGTTGTTTTTAGAAGTCAAGACTTTCAGAGGTGGGCTGGGTAGGACTGGGGACAGGCTGAGGGAGCACAGTGGTCATTGCGAGCCTTCGATTCAAGCAGAACCTAGGAAACACGCTTTAAATCCTCCCGTTTACCCAAATGAAAGTGCCTCACACGATTTCCCGAAGAATTAACTTAATTGGGTTTGGTGTAAGGTTGCTGTCCTTCCTGCTGGAAACTTTCCCAGGTCTTTCTGGGCGTCGGTGGCCACCAGACTCCCCGGTCACCCTGTTAGCCCAGACTTTAATTAGCTCTGGCGTCCTCTTCATAATGATAGATGCGGAGATGATAAATGGAAATGCAAATGACGGTGAAGTGCCTCAGCCATCAGAGCCGAGGATCATTAATACCTTCCCGCTGCCGAATCCATCACTGTCAGGAGGACGCCGGCGTGCAGTGGGGCACATGGCTGCCGGCCAGGATGCCTCCCCGAGCACCGGCAGGCCGGACTTGGTAGGGTTTTCCTCCCCATATGCTTTTATTCATCTTTTGCTGAATATTTGTTTGGCAACCAGAGTTCCAATATATTTCCAGCTGAGATGATAACTATTTTGGGTCAATAAGCAAATAGCTAATTTAGAGCAAAATAAATACCAATAAGAAATTATTCTGCCAGCGTCGAGATCCAAAGGAAAGTCGGCGTAATGAATACATCTGACCTGTTTTAGAGCTTAACAAGCTACTTTGAAGGCATCTATAAGTCAACTTTAAAAAGAAAATCTCGATATGTGACCTCAGTTGAAGTGATGTTAGGTGGTTTTCCCCCAATATCTGGAAGCACAAAGTACTCTCATGCCGACACTTGCAGAGTTGTTGCCTCCTGGAAACGGGTGGCTTCAGGATGAGACATCGTCTCTGACAGAACACGGCTCCGGCTCGCACTGCGGGCCGCCCAGGCCCCTCTCAGGACCGCTGAGAGTCACCCCTTGGTGACTTCCATGGAGTCGCCCTCAAACAGTGAGTCAAGGAAGGGGAGAGGGTCCAAGAGAGTCTCCACATGGAAGCCACAGTAAGGACTACTCCCTGCGTGGCGCCCCACATGCTCCCGACCTCTCCCACTTCATGCTGACCTCACTTGTTTTCTCCCTTCCTCCACCCCGCCTGCCTACCTCCATGCTGACCCCCTACTTCCACTTGGCCGGAACATGTGACGTCCACAAAAGGAGGCTCAAGGGCTTCATGGCCAATGTCTTGAATGTTCACACGATAAGGACACCACGTTACCTAGAGATCTGCGTCTGTCACGAGCCAAAGCATGACTGTGTGTAGATCACGTTGTCCAAGATTTGGGACAACTTGCAGCGGTGTTCTTGAACACAGCTGGGAGCATATAGTCTAGTCTATTAGGGATGTGCTACTGTCGTCCTGCCTTCAGCACAGACCGTTGGCAGAGGTAAGCAGGGAAGCGGACCGACACGCTTTCTCTCCCAGCCGGCCGCTTCTGCAGGGCTCCCATCTCTGTAGCCGGCACCCCCGGCAACACAGGTTTCATCATGGAGACCGAGGCCAGGAGGCATCTCCGTCCAGCATCCCCACACACGTCCTGCAGACCAGCCTCTCTGTGACGTGCCTGGGCCGAGGACTTCACTGCCCGTCATCTCCCCTGGCACCACCAGGGTCTTCCCAGGCATAACGGCAGCCGCCTCCTGTTGGACCCTGGCTCCCTCTCTCCACGCTACCCGCTCCAGTCCTTCCTCACACGGCAGTCAGGGGATCTTCGGAGACTGCACGTCTGGTCGCGGAATTCCCAGCTTCAACTACTTCAGAGTGTTTCTTTCCCGCCTCAAAGTCACAGACGGTCCCAGCCGGGCTGGTAGCTCTCTCCAGTCCCTCTCCGCCCCCAGCCCTCCTTCACCTTCCCCCAGCCACGAGAGCTTTCCCTTCTTCCTCCTCACCGGACCATCCCTGTGCCGAAATCCTCCGTGAGTGTCCAGTTTGCCTGCAGCCCTCGTCCCCCTGCTCTCCGGGGCCACCCCTGCTCAGCAGGGTCCATGTGACCCGGCAACGGACGGATCTTACGCAGTGTGACGCGCGCGTGGGGCCGTAGTCCCAGGCTCTGCGCAGACGCTGGGACGTAGCGACCACTGGCTGTGTTGTGTCAATTTCCTTATCTGCAAAATGAAAATAATGATGTGAGCCCCTCTGAGGGAGATGATAAGGACTGAGCGAGCTAATAAGTGTTAGGTGCTCAGACCATTTGCACACTAACACAATAAATGTCTATTAGATTTACCTCTTATTAACTTACTATGCTAATAAGGGGCCTTGGAGTAAATGCCACTCACTCACGAGGGCTTTCTGAGATCCGGCGATGCACTCTGTTTTCCAAAGCTGACTGTACCGCCATCTCCTCCCATCCCGCGTCCTCTTCTGCAGGGGGACCTTGCCCTCTCCCATCCGGACATGACTTTTTGCTGGTGTGGTTGTTCCACATGGACTAGGGGAGGACCCTACAGCCGCTCTCACCAGACCAGCTCAGTAGGACATTCTGGCAGCAGTCTGGATAGGGCCGTGAGCTAGCCGGAAGCTTCCCACTCTTGCTTCTTGCAGTGCTTGTCCTTGGGATGTTCCCTTTGGAAACATCTGTGCTGTGAGAAGCCCGGGCACAGGGAGTGGCCCCATGGCAGCTCCGGCTGAGAGCTGAGCAGCCAGGCCACAGGCAGAATCCACGCCAGAGGCCTGAGTGCCCCGTCCTGGACACCCAGCACGGTGGAGCCTTCGGATGGCTCCAGCCCAGCAACCCACGGAAGCCCCAGGACTAGAACTAAATTGCTGTCTTGAGAACAAAGTTCAGAGTGACTTCTGGGGCAGCCGTCAGGATACACCCACTAACTGCGTCCCTGCAGTCGACGAGGTGAGATCTGCCCATCAGTGCCCCTTGGAACATTGCCCAGTTGTTGTCTCGCCCCACGAGGCCGAGGGGAGGGCAGTGTTTCCAGCTGTGGACACAGCCCAGTGCCTGGCGGGACTTGAGTAAACACCTACAGAAGGAATGAACATAGCAATGCTGAGTTCTAATTTTTTATGGCAACCCCTCTTCGTGGCGGGCAGGATGGTTTTGGTGAGCAACCATCCATGGAAAGCCTGAGGTATGGCTTCTGGGAGCCTCACAGGTTGAGGGCCTCAGAGACCACACAAGACACAGACCCCAAATCCACCGGTGGGCCCTCTCCTGCCCAGCATTCTAGACCTCTCTGTCGCGGGATGAACTGGACGATTATTTCAACTAATACGGAGAGTTTATGCTGTAGTGAAGAAAACTTCACAACGACAATCCTTGGCGGCAAAGCGATTGAAGTTCAGGTTCCATTTTAAAAATTTCAAAACTGTTATTCTGTTTGTCAGATGAATAATTTATAGACAGATCATCCCCCAAAAGATAATGAAGGTAAACCATTCTCCTTTCTCCTAAAGCATTGCCTATAGCTGTGAGGCTACCTTTTAAAGTCCCTATTTTATTAGAATTAACAACTTAACATTACATTTGATAGCAATACTTTCTTCCTCACTGGAAAGTCATAAAAAGCAACTTTATTTGAAGTTGCAAAGTCATTTATTTCTAAAATAAATACAGGTGAATTGATTTCCATCTGACTACAGGTTAGATATTTTATTTTGTTAGTATAATGAAAACAGAAAATAAAAGGAGACAAAATGTTTTGTTACCTTGGTGCCTATTAAGATTTTGGCATCCTTTCTAGAGGGTGCTAGCCAATTTCAATAACATCGGGAACATGAGGAAATAAATTAGACATTTTAATTGTGAGATTATAACGTACTGATGGAAGAGCTGGGAAGGAGCCAGAACCAATTTTAATGACAAAACAACAATCTAAGCAAAGTAGAAAACATTAGACTCCAAGGGCTTTGAAGGAAAATACAGAAGCAAAATCAGTAGCACCTCGAAGTTTAGGAAGCCAGTAAACTGCAGAGAGCATAAATCGTGAGTGACGTTCACAGATGTATTCTGGATAAAGCAGACAGCTCGAAGCAGTAAATCAAAAGCGTAATTGGAGGAAATTTCATAGAGCCTTAATAATTGATGCTTTAGGTAGCAACAAGAAAATTGCATCTCTGAGGAAAATTTAGAAATTTCCAAATAAAGTCTCCTAGTTCCCAGTCGTGAATGACCACCAGCAAGGACTCACGCTATTGAAACAGTTGGGTAACATGACCACGGATGAGTCAGTCTTGGATGAAAGAATTTTACTTGCCGGCATCGCAAACAATAGGTCCATTCTCAATTCACTCAGAAACTTGGCAGCGGGAGAGCCTGGCAGAAGCTGTGGGTGCTGTCAGAATCGGATGAGCCCTAGATCGCCACCTTCCCGAGACACATGGCTGCATGTCTTCAGACCTGACTGAACACGGCGAAGAGGGACGGGTAGTGGCCCTAGCTGCTGCCTCCTGGTCATGTCTAGGGAGGCACCGCGTGCCTCACGCAAGCCTCTGACACAGGGCAGCACCGATGCTGGCAGGAAATGGGGTGCAGAGACTCAAGACACTTTGGGGAGCTCTCCTTTAGCCTGATTATTGTAAACCAACCTCACAGAGATGTAATTCATATACAATAAAATTCACACATCCTAAGTGTACAGTTTGTTAAGTTTTGGTAGACACATACACCAGAGGAACTACTTCCATCAAAATATAGAATGTTTCTATCTCCCCAGAAAGTTCTCCTGGGCGTCTTGTCAATGAACAGGCCCTCCTCAGGTCATCATCGATCGGATTTCTATATGGATTCGTTTTGCCTGTTCCAGAATTTCACGTGAAAGCAATCATACAGTTTTACTCACTCAAGTGTGGACTCTTTGGCTCAACATAAGGCTGCGAGGTGTACTTGTGTTTTTCAGTAATTCATTTGTTTTTATAGCCGAACATTGTTGCATGGTATGAAGGACTTCATTTTGTTCATGTGCCGCTCCACTGACAGACACCTACGTTTTCATTTCTCCCAAGTCAGTGTGTAGGAGTGGCTCAGGTAGCAGGTGTGTGTCTAATGACGGCTTCATGGGATGAGTGCCCCATTCTCAATTGCCCAGCAGGCTGCAAGGGCTCCGTCAGTTTCGTGCACTTCAGCAGTCCACGCCGTCCATCTTTTTAGGCTGTAGTGAGAGTTCAGACTGTTGCGAATGGCTGTGTATACACTTGACGATTCACAACCCTGCACATCTTTCATGAACGTAGTGCCTTTATGTGTCTTCTTTGGAGAACTATCCACTCAAATAGTTTGTCCACTTTTTAATGAGAACAAGTGTCCTGTTATAACAATTTTTGATACCATATAGTATTATTAATTATAGTCCCCAGATATACATTCCATTCTTAAAACTTATTTATTTTATAGCTGTAAGTTTGTGGTTTTTGACACTCTTCACACATTTTGACCCCCATTCCCCTTGCTTCTGGAACTACCGGCAGGTGCTCTGTATCTGTAAGTTCAGGTTTTCTTTGTTATCATTTGTTTTAGATTCCACCTACAGATGAGCTTGTATGGTATTTGTCTTTCTCTGAGAAATGATTTTTATCACTGGTTCTGTTTGAATATGTGTGTGTGTGTGTCTACATATTACCCACATACATGTAATTTGTGAAGTATGTACATATATGCATCCTGTGTGGACAAAGACATGAGCCCAGATCTTGCACATACATGAACCAGAACCCTGACACAGGTTTTGGTTGTGTGCATCTGTGCTGAGACTCTTCCTCCAGGCTGTGGTTTTGTTGTCTCCCATTCTTGACACTGTCTTTGAAGCTTGTACTGTTTTAGAGCTGATGCTGTCCAATTCATCCTTTTGCCTGAAATCAATATAACAAAACCAGCTCTGTCATGTTGTTTTTATGATACCTTTATTCCATACTTCCACTCTTACTATCTGTCTGTGTGTATGAACCATAACCTCTACCGATGGAGTGTAGTTGGGTCTGACTAGTCCAAGCAGCCTGAAATCTCTGCCTTAGAGTTTACATGTTTAGTCCATTTACATTTATTGTACATATATGATGATTGAGCTAAACCCACCATTTCATTCTTCATTTATCATTTATCTATTCTGATTTTCTGTCTGTCATTCTATTGTTATTTTGCCTATTAAATTATTCATAATTTAATATTTTTTAAAAATTTCATCTATTACCTTCTTACCTAAAACTTTTGTTATTACATTTGAGTTGTTACTCTCGGGCTATTTAGGTTCAGTATTGTAAATCTTCAACACTTTAGACTTCTTACTTTATGCCCGATGTTTTCCACTCCATTCATTCAGTTTACTCCATTCTGAAATGGGGAATGGACTATTACCAGGTAAGAACTGAGTGAGCTCAGCTCACTGCCTGAGTTTTACCTTCTTATCCATTTCTTGTATGCTGAATGAAAACCAGGGCCTCATATGTTTGTCATTTTGTAGCTGATCATGGTGAGAATCTGCTCCAATATCCATGATTTCATTATGGTCATACATGAAAATCTGACCTATTAGGACAAATGAGCCTTTGGAGTAAAGACAAATGTTTCATGGGTCTGAAGAAGTAAGTAATTTGTATTATTTAATCTAAAGCTGCAACAAGAGAATTTGACAATTACATGGTTAATTTGTTCAAGGTAGATAACTGATTCAGATTATTATGTTCTTAGAGTTAAATCATTTGGCTTGCAATAATCAAGCTGACTGTTTTTGATAAAATAACAAAATATTTATTGAATCTCCACTTTATTTGTTCTTGTGTAGACATGATTCAAGACATAATCTTTGTATCAGGAAATGATTCCAGTTCCAAAATTATTTTGTCTCCTCCTCTCATTAAATTATTATCACCCCTATATTTATATAGGACATTAAGCAAATTATTTTTGTTGATTTAAGAACCTCTCAAAAGGAACTTGGAATTGCTATCCATCCTAACAGTAAGTAGAATGATAACAGACTGAAGAATCAACAGCTCTTTTATGGGTTGGTAAGAGAGATAAGGACACAGGGAAAAACATCTGCCCACAAGATTGGAGAGAAAGATGACACAGAGAGTTATGTCTTCCTGGAGAATGGGTTCACAAACAGAAACCACTACAGGAACTAGAATGAGAGTGGGAAAACCTAAACTATAGTTGAAGAATTGCTGAGGGCTCAGTGGGACAATTCTGGTAGTTAAAAACTCCAAAAGGTCACAGGAGAACCCCCACAATATTGTGAGATTTACCTTCAGGAGCTTGACCAAGTCCCCACAAGAAATACTGAAGAGCAATCTCCTTAGACTTCCAGAAAGGGAAGTGGATAAAAGACCATTTTGAAATTCCCTGGAGCACTCTGTTCTTCTTAACATGGCCTGCAGCAGGAGAAACTAGTCAGCAGAGTCCAACCTGCTAGAGCATCAGCACAGCCTAAATGACCCAGGGGAAGGAAATACTCAACTCCTATCAGCTCTAGGCTTCTTTGTAGGAGAAGAGAAATATCCCAATACAATCCATTCTAGCCATCCAGGCCCATCCAACAAGGGAGAATGACACTGAGGGACTTTTGTGGATCTTACAGTCCTGAAGCACAAGTTCACTAAAACCCTGAGACTTAATCAGTGGAGTAGAGAGCACCCCCCCTACTCCTTACTACCACACTGGGGAGACCTATTTTCAGCAGTTCTTTTTACCTCATATGCCATGTCAAAACCCACAAGACAGACTAAGAAGCAAAAGGCAATTGAAGAGACAGAGCAAGCATCAGAATATTCAAGATGTCAGGGATGTTGGAATGATCAGACTGGGAATATAAAACAAATAGGATTAACATGCTAAGGACTCTGATGGACAAAGAGCATGCAAGAACAAATGGACCATGAATGCAGAGAAATGGGAACACTAAGAAAGAATCTAAAAAACATGTGAAAGATCAAAAGCACATTAGAGAAATGAAGAATATTTTTGATATTTTGATATAGGCTTATTAGTAGACTGGATATGGCTAAAGAAAGAATTCTGAATTTGAGGATATATCAATTGAAGCTTCAAAAATTGAGAAGAGAACAAAGATGAAAAAACAAAACAAAACAAAACCAAGAAAACAAAAAAGATGGGTGAGCCTTGTGGTGGGTGGTCGGTGTTGAGGAGGGCATGTATTTCATGGAATGCTGGGTGTGGTGCATAAACAATGAATCTTGGAACACTGATAAAATAAAGGAAAAGAAAAGAAAAAGAAAGCAAAAAAGCCCACAGAGTATCTAAGGACTATAGAACAACTACAAAAGATATCATACTATAAGAGAAATACCAGGAGAAGAAAGAAAAGAAAGGAACAGAAACAAAATTGAAACAATCATGACTGAGAGTTTTCCTAAATGAATGTCAGATATCAAATCACAGATTCAGGGAGTCAGGGCATACAGGATGAATGTCAAAAAGGCTATACCTAAGCATATCATTTTCAAACTACAAAAAAAAAAAAAGTTAAAGAAAAAAAATAAAGTCAATATATTTTAAATATATTTAAATAACAAAGAAAAAAAGTTAATGAAAAAATTCTGAAGGAAGCCAGAAAAAAACAAAACACCTTACTTACAGAGAAAAAAAAAAGTAAGAGTTTCATATGATTTCTTTTCAGAAAGTATGAAAGCAAGAAGAGAATGGAGTTAAAATATTTAAGTTTTGAGAGAAAGAAAAGTGAAAACACCAACCCAGGATTCTTCATCCCAAAAAATTTTCCTTCAGAAATGAAGAAGAAAGAATTTCTCAGAAAAATAAAAAAAATTAAGGAAATTTGTTGGCAGGAGACCTTCTTGTATGAAATGTTGAAAGAAGTTTTTTGACAAAGGAAAATGATACAGGAAGATCCTAAAGAAACCACCAAAGAAGCAAAACAAACCAAACAACAACAACACTCAGCTCAACATAATGCAAGGAAGAGCACTGAAGAGTAAACAAGTGAGGGTTAAATAGAACACTTATTTTGGGGGGTGCCTGGGTGGTTTAGTCATTAAACTTCTGCCTTGGGCTCAGGTCATGATCTCAGGGTCCTGGGATTGAGCACCACATCAGGGTCCCTGCTCAGTGGGAAGCCTGCTTCTCCTTCCCCAGCTCCTCTGTGCTTGTGTTCCCTGTCTTGCTATCTCTCTCTCTTATAAATAAATGAAAAAAAAGAACTTATTTTGTATTTTTTAAGGATTTTATTAATTTATTTGAGAGAGAGAGAAAGAGAACAAGAGATAGCACAAGGGGGTGAGGGGCAGAGGGAGAAGCAGGCTCCCCTCTGAGCAAGAAGACTGATGCAGGACTCAATCCCAGGACCGTGGGATCATGACCTGAGATGAAGGCAGATGCTTAACTAACTGAGCCACCCTTCTGCCCCTTGTTTTTTTATTTTTTTAAAAAAGATTTTATTTATTTATTTGAGAGAGAAAGAGAGAAAATGAGAGAGAGAACATGAAAGAGGAGAAGGTCAGAAAGAGAAGCAGACTTCTGTGGAGCTGGGAGCCTGATGTGGGGCTCCATCCCAGAACTCTGAGATCATGACCTGAGCTGAAGGTAGTGGCTTAACCAACTGAGCCACCCAGGTACCCCATTTTTAAATTTTTAATTAATCTAACTCTTAACCATTTGTTCAGAATAATAGCAATGATGTATCTGATTACTTATACATATATATGTGTGTATATATATACATATATCTTCTGTGTGCATATGTACACACACATATGTTTAAATATGTATACACTTAAGTATGTATATATGCATACATGTAAATATGTACTGTAATTATGTAGCTTACATATACGTGAAATAAATGACAGTCATGATACAAGAGATGAGAAGTAGAATTAAGACTTTTTTTTCCCAATTTATTTATTTTCAGAAAAACAGTATTCATTATTTTTTCACCACACCCAGTGCTCCATGCAAGCTGTGCCCTCTATAATACCCACCACCTGGTACCCCAACCTCCCACCCCCCCGCCACTTCAAACCCCTCAGACTGTTTTTCAGAGTCCATAGTCTCTCATGGTTCACCTCCCCTTCCCATTTACCCAAATTCCCTACTCCTCTCTAACGCCCCTTGTCCTCCATGCTATTGGTTACGCACCACAAATGAGTGAAACCATATGATAATTGACTCTCTCTGCTTGACTGATTTCACTCAGCATAATCTCCTCCAGTCCCGTCCATGTTGCTACAAAAGTTGGATATTCGTCCTTTCTGATGGAGGCATCATACTCCATAGTGTATATGGACCACATCTTCCTTATCCATTCATCCGTTGAAGGGCATCTTGGTTCTTTCCATAGTTTGGCAACCGTGGCCATTGCTGCTATAAACATTGGGGTACAGATGGCCCTTCTTTTTACGACATCTGTATCTTTGGGGTAAATACCCAGGAGTGCAATTGCAGGGTCGTAGGGAAGCTCTATTTTTAATTTCTTGAGGAATCTCCACACTGTTCTCCAAAGAGGCTGCACCAACTTGCATTCCCACCAACAGTGTATGAGGGTTCCCCTTTCTCCACATCCTCTCCAACACATGTTGTTTCCTGTTTTGTTAATTTTGGCCATTCTAACTGGTGTAAGGTGATATCTCAATGTGGTTTTAATTTGAATCTCCCTGAGGGCTAATGATGATGAGCATTTTTTCATGTGTCTGATAGCCATTTGTATGTCTTGATTGGAGAAGTGTCTGTTCATATCTTCTGCCCATTTTTTGATGTGTTTGTCTGTTTCGTGTGGGTTGAGTTTGAGGAGTTCATTATAGATCCTGGATATCAACCTTTTGTCTGTACTGTCATTTGCAAATATCTTCTCCCATTCCGTGGGTTGCCTCTTTGTTTTTTTGACTGTTTCCTTTGCTTTGCAGAAGCTTTTGATTTTGATGAAGTCCCAGAAGTTTATTTTCGCTTTTGTTTCCTTTGCCTTTGGAGACGTATCTTGAAAGAAGTTGCTGTGGCTGATATCAAAGAGATTACTGCCTATCTTCTCCTCTAAGATTCTGATAGATTCCTGTCTCACGTTGAGGTCTTTTATCCATTTTGAGTTGATCTTTGTGTACGGTGTAAGAGAATGGTCGAGTTTCATTCTTCTACATATAGCTGTCCAGTTTTCCCAGCACCATTTATTGAAGAGACTGTCTTTTTTCCACTGTATATTTTTTCCTGTTTTGTCGAAGAATTAAGACTTTTTTATTACAAGATACTTGCATTATCCATGAATTGGTGTAGTATTATTTGAATGTGCACTTAGATCTGTCATAAATGTATATTGCAAATTCTAGGGGAACCACTAAAACAAAACAAAACAAAAATAAAATAACAAAATAAAATAAAATGTATGACTGACATGCCAAGAAAACAGCAAATATAGAATCATATAAAATACTCAATTAAAACTACAAAAAGTAAAAAACATATGGAAGACAAAAATGAGAACAAAAAGTAAAAGCAACAAATATGGTAGATATTATTCCAACTATATCAATAATTACTTTGAGCATCAATAGTCTAATTAAATGACAGAGGTTGTCAGAGTGGATCAGAAAACAAGATACAAATACATGTCATCTATAAGAAGCCCTTTTTAATTATAAGACACATATAGGTTAAGACACATATAGGTGTATTATGATTACAACATAAGTCAATGAGAGAAAGAAAAATACCATATGCTCTCACTCATATGTGGAATTTAAGAAACAAAACAGTTTAACATAGGGGAAGGGAAGGAAAAACAAAATAAGATGAAAACAGACAGGGACACAAACCATAAAAGAGTCTTAACAATTAGAAACAAACTGAGGGTTGCTAGAAGGCAGGTGGGTGGGGATGGGGTAACTGGGTGGTGGGCATTAAGGACGGCACTTATGTAATGAGCACTGGGTGTTATACACAACTGATGAATCACTAAATTCTACCCCTGAAACTAATAATACACTATATTTTGACAAATTGAGCTTAAATAAAATTTTTTTAAAAAAGTAAATGGATAGGGGAAAATATATCATGCTAACACTAATGAAATGAAAGCAAGCATTAAAAAACAAAAGTGATCAAGGATAAAGAAGGGCATTACATAATTATAAAGGGGGCAATTCTCCAAGAAGACATACAGATCTGTAGCATATAGGTAATTAAAATAGAGCATCCAAGCACATGAGGCAAAAGCTAATAGAACTGCAAGGAGAAAAATATAAACCCACTCTCATAGTTGAAGACATAAACATCCTTTCATCAAAAACAGATCCAGAAGACTGACTCTCAGTAAGGACATAATTGCACTGAAGAACACCACCAATCAGCTGGGTAGAGCTGGCATCTGTAGACCACTTCATCCAACAATAGCAGAATGTGTTCTTTTCAAACATATGCAGAACATTCACCAAGACCGACTACATTCTGGGCCTTAAACACCCCTTAACAAATATGAAAAAGCAGACATAATACAATGTCTTATTTCAGACCACATGGAATTGAACTAGAAATAAATAACAGAAATATAAATAAAAAATCCCAAAGTGCATGGAGATTAAACAGCGTACTTCCAAATAACACACGGGTCAAAGAAGATACACAAAGAGTAGTTTTAAAATATTCTGAACTAAACTAAAATGAAAATAGAACTTACCAAATTTTGTGGGATGCAGTGAAAGCTGTGTTAGAGGGAAATTTATAGCATTAAATGCACATATTAAAAAAAGAGAAAAAGATCTAAAATCAATGTGGAAATTAGAGAAAGGAGAGGAAAGTAAACCCAAAGTAAACGAAAATTAAGAAATAGTAAGACTTAGAACAGAAACCAATGAAATTGAAAACAGGAAATCAATAGAGAAAACCCATGAGAGCAAAAGCTAGTTCTTTGAAAAAAGCAATAAAATCAATGTCTCTATGTAGGTTAACTAAAAAAGAGAGAGAAGATATAAATTACTTATTTCAGAAAAGAGAGAAAAAACATAACTACAGATCCAATAGATATTGAAAGGGTAATAGCCAATACTATGAACAACCCTTACTCACAAGTTTGATAACCCAGATGAAATTAATGAAGTCCTTCAAAAACACAATCTCCAAAACTCACAGAAGAAGAAACACTATGAATAAGCCTACATTTGTAAAGAAATTAGAATAAAAATTAATAAAAATTCAGTAATCTTTCAAAACAGAAAGCTCCAGGCCCAGATGGGTTCACTGATTAATTCTACAAATGTTTAAGGAAGACGTCATATCATACATACATCATTCTCTACAATCTCTTTCAGAAGGTAGAAGCAGAAGTGCTATTTTATAGCTCATTTTATAAGACCTGTGTTACCTTAATACTAAACCAGAAAAAGACAGTACCAGGGAAGAAAACTTAGATCAATATCTCTCAAAACTAAAATGTAAAAAACACTCAACAAAATATTAACGAGTTAATTCCAACTATTTATAAAAATAATTAACACCACAATCAAGTGGAATTTATCTCAGTTATGTAAAACTGGTTCAACATTCCAAAATCATTTAATGTAACACATCACACCAACAACTTAAAAAAAAATCCCACTACCAAGTCAATAGATGGACAGAAAGCATCTGACAAAATCCAACATTGATTCATGATAAAAAAAACTCTTAGTCAACTAGGATTGGAAGAGGAACTTCCTCGACTTGAAAAAGAATATTAACAACAACAACAAGACACACACACACACACACACACATACACACACACACACCAAAACAGAACAAAAACAAACAAACAAAACAAAAGCCAGTCAACATCATACTCAATGGTGGAAAACTTGAGGCTTTCCAGTAAGACCAGGACCAAAGGCAAAAAGTCCCCCCTCACCACTCCTTTTCAACATTGTCCTAGGAGTACTTATTAGTGCAATGAGATAAGGCAAGGAAACCAAAGCACTCAGATTGAGAAGGAAAAAATAAAATTGACTTCGATCACAGATGACATGATTGATTGCCTATGTGAATAATCCAGAAGACTCGACCAAAAGTCTGGTAGAGAAGGCTCTACCAAAAACAGGAAATAACAAGCCAGTAGAGCAAGGTTCAGGGTCATGGTTAATATACAAAATTCAGTTATTTCCACGGATTGCATGGAGCACTGGGTGTGGTGAAAAAATAATGAATACTGTTATGCTGAAAATAAAAAATATTCAGTTATTTTTTATATACCAATAATAAACAAGTAGAATTTGAATTTAAAAACAAAGTACAATTTACACGAACAGCCTGAACCATGAACTATGCAGACATAAATCTTTTTTTTTTTTAAAGATTTTATTTATTTATTTGACAGAGAGAAATCACAAGTAGATGGAGAGGCAGTCAGAGAGAGAGAGAGAGAAGCAGGCTCCCCGCGGAGCAGAGAGCCCGATGCGGGACTCGATCCCAGGACCCTGAGATCATGACCTAAGCCGAAGGCAGCGGCTTAACCCACTGAGCCACCCAGGCGCCCCCGGACATAAATCTTACAAAATGTATAAAGGAAGATGAAGAAACCTACAAGACTTTGATGAATGAAATCAAAGAACTAAGTGAATGGAGAGATACCACATGTTCATGGATAGGGAGATTGGACATTGTGATGTCAGTGCTTTTCAACTCAGTCGATAGAGTCAGTGCAATCCCAACCAAACTCCAGCGAGTTATGTTGTGGATATCAAAGCCCTGATCCTGAAGTTTACATGGAGAGGCAAAAGGGCAGACTTGCTAATGCAACACGGAAGAATGAAGGGGGACTCCTGAAACCCATTTGACTCAATAACGCACCGTAAGGTCACAGTAATCAAGACAGGGTTGTGTGAGTGAGGAATAGGAAGCAGATCAATGGAACGTCGTGCAGAGCCCGGAAACAGGTCCACATAAATACAACGAATTGGTCTTTGACCAAGGAGCAAAGGCAATACAGTGAAGCAAAGAGTTGAACACACAGCTCAAGTGTGCAAAACATATGCCCCTATCGCTGAGGACGAACCTGACCGCGTGTAAGCGTGATCACTCACCGTTGTCCTCGGCTGACGGACTCTGCATTCCAGTGTTCGGTTCGGGCGGCCCGTGCCTGCCAGTGGGTACAGTTGACCCTCCGTCCTGCTGTCCGTGTTCTCAGTGCATTCACTGCGTCTACCATTTAAGAACGGGACCGTTTGCTTAAACTCAACCAGGGCCACATGTGGATATCTGACTTCTGTTACTGGAGAAGGTCTGCAAATAAGAGAGCACCAACGTTATTATCCTGAATGCTTCCTGGGCCCAGACCCTTGGGACGCACTGGTTCACCATCCTTCCTTGGAGAAGGGCCGTGCGGCTCCCAGGCGCTGAGCTCCCACTAGAAGGTCACACACTTAATGAGTCAGGGAGCGGCAATGCCACAATCTGTAGGCTGTATTGAGTGACAACGTGACGTGTTGACTCTCAAAGCTGTACCGGCACCACATACGCAAAGCTCTGAAGGCGGAATCTTTGCAGAAGCTTCTCCAGGCGTGCTGTGATCATGTCACCTAGCAGGTGACACCTAGAGTTGAGAGTCATCCTTGTGGGGACCGTACACCGACTCTCCCGCTCTCCTGTTCCAGACAGAGCAGGAAAACAGCCCTCGGCATGGTGGGTCCCATCAGGGGGACACGATGACCACACACATACTTAACTGGTAGAGGAACCATCTACATGTACTGACTGAAGACGGTGGTCTGGGAGTTCCAAGACCGTACCTGCTTCAGGGAGGGTTCAAATCATGAAAATTATCTCTCTGAGAAAGCAATTTACCAATGGCTGTACTGAAAATGAAGGATTCCAACAGAATCAGCCCACGTTGAGAATTGCACAGAAATGCTCATTCATACGGTGCGTACCCAAAAGTCCAAGATGACCTGGGCTCATGCAGGGGTTCACGGCCCAACTTCAGAGCCGCTCAGGTGGGGCTGGGCACAAACCGTGCCCTGCAGGTGCCCAGCCCAGGGACGGGCTCTGCGGTCACCCCTGGTGACAGTCAGTTACTGTCTCTGCCGGCGGAATCACCGGTGGTGTCCACTTTTTAACACGTGCTCTGGGTACCAACTTGCCTTCCCAGCGACAGTGGGAGCGGCTCCCCTTCCTCCACAGCCAGCATTTGTTGCTTCTTGCTTTGTCAATTTTTGCCATTCCAACTGGTGTAAGGTCGCATGTCCCTGTGGTTTGGATGGGAATCTCCCTGGTGGTGGGGACGGGTTCGCCGGGTGACGGGCACTAAGGAGGGCACGGATGGCGGGGAGCACTGGGTGTTGTGTGCAAACAAGAAATCTTGGACCAGGACATCAAACAGGAATGATGTAGGGTTACTAACATAACACAATAAAAAATAAAACGAAACGTGCCCTCTGATTTTCTTGATCTGTTTCTATGAACATATATATGACTTTTATAGCCAGAGGATATAAATTCAGTTTCATTTTGGAAAAAAAAAATAAGGAAATGGATCGTAGAGGGCAAACATCCACATCGCAGGAATCATTACATTTTTAAAAAGCATTCATAAAAGCACTTTAAAGACATAGAGCGTGTGCGTGTGTTTCCATGGGGGTTTCTAGGGGAGCCCGAACTACCAAGGATCAAAGACCCAGCGGCTGAGTTAGAAGAGCCGACCCCAGGAATACTTTTGTTTTTCCCTCTGCAAAGTGCCGGCCCTGCTTCTATGAAAGACACGCGGCCAACGTAATCGCCCCTTTATTTGCTGATCAAACCTCTCATTAAGAATTAATTGGATCAAAAGTTCACAGGCCATTATTGCTGCGTCAATTAGATGCGAAAGGCCCAGGAGGCTGAAACGGAATGACCCGCTCGGCTGATGAATAATTCCCAGCGGAGACTCACCTTACTGCTCGGGGGTCACGGTCCCGGCCGCGGAGGCCGCCGCCGCTGCCCCTCGGACAGGAGCAGATGAAGCCTCTCTTATCAGACGTGCTAATTTAAGCTCCGTAATCTAACACGGGCACACGGAGGCTGCCGCTGAGGCTTCACCTGAGCCCCACGCCCGGCCCGGCTCCCGGGGGGGCCTCCTCCGGCTCCCCCGGCTCAGGCCAGCGACACCCTGTGACCGTGAGGCCTCACGGGCGCCCTGACCGCCAGCAGCCTGAGCCGGCCCCAGGGACGGGCGACCTCCTGACCGTGTGACCTTCCCCACGGTGTCTTTCCTGGGCTCTCCAGGAGGGGAGCCTTCCTCGGGGTGGAGCCGGCACTGTCACGGGATCTCAAAGGTTGTTATTCCACACCGAGCTCATTACACGCTAATGAGCCAACGGGGGTGTGTCTCGGTTTACACCAAATAAGGGAGAATCTACCACATTTCAAATTATTTGAGGCGGGAGATCGTCTTCCCTCAAGAAAGTTCGGAAGAAGAGCGTGAAAGGGAGGTTCTCACGGGGCTCCTGCGTCCCGCCCGGGTCGGGCTCTGCCCTGTGCCGCAGGAGGGCGGTGACCCAGGAGACGGGAACACTCTTCTCCCGACTCGCTGCTCCCCTCGTGCGCCCGCCAAAGCGGACACAGTGTTTGGAAATGTGCAGACGCGCCCGCTTCCGGTGGAACCCAGGGCGGGCTGGAGCCCCGAGCAGAAGGGCGAACCCCCTGAGACCGCGGGCCAGGCCCTCTTTGTCCAAAACCCGGTCTGATCTTACTACGTGAGGCCGTGGCGGCTGCGTTGGAGCAGGTGGCCGCCCTGGCTGACGACCTCACGCGCTGGCTTGTGGTGCCTTCAGCACGGCCCCTCCGCCCTCGTCCCCTCCATCCCCACGTCTCCGACGCTGGGCCAGCTCTCTTCTTCTCACCGAGGTCTCAGAAGCGGTTGGGGCCACGTGCCTCCCCAGGGGTCACTGGGCACAAGGCCGCGCGTCTGGATCCCACGGGACCTGCTCCCCACTTTCACCGTGGTTATATCCAGAGTGGGGTGCATAGCCTGCTCCTGGGGAGCCGCGGATGACGCGGGGACTGCCTCACCCGCCGCTCTGGAGACCGCAGAGAGGGATCCTACTCCATTTTCTGGAAACCTGTAAAGATCGCGTCGCTGGCGGCCCAGTCACAAAGTGGAGAGGCAGCCGTACCCTCCAGGGCCGCCTGTGACGGCGAATCACTCCTGTCAACTAGGGCCTCGGGCACCCCGGGATGTGGTCAGACGTCCCCCAGGCTGTGTCTGTGAGGCTGCTTCTGGGTGACGTTAGCAGCTGAGTCCGTAGACGCCGTAAAGCCGGCAGATCACCCCGTCAGACGGGGCCTCGGTGCTGCCCTGACCGTGGACCGGCTCCCACCAGCGGCGCTCCTGGCTGCAGACACGGGCCGGAAGCACGGCTCCAGCTTTCTCGGCCCCGTTTGCAGGCCGCCGGTTCCTGCTGACGACGTGCCCGCGGTCCGCTGTCGGCAGCCCTGCCTCCGGCTGACCCTGCCCTCCGCCTGCACCCCGGCCCGCAGCCTGGTCTTCGGTCCCGGTGCCGTTCTGAAGGGCACCTCTCCCACCCCTTGCTTCCGTCCGTACAGACGGTCAGCAGCAGACGGTTACACGTAATCGTTGAGTGGAATTAAATTTCAGCAGAAGAGGGAAGTCACACAGGGCCTGTGCTTAGCCAAGATTCGAGATCTCGGATTCAGAGATGGAAGCCAGCCCAGGGCCGCCTGGTGGGACCAAATCAATCGGAATGGCGGTTTTGCTTTAGGGCCGTGCTCCTGCGGCCGCCGTCTGGCCAGGAACCTGGAGTGGACGCCGGAGCCTCGGCGCGCGTCAAGCCAGCGATGGGTGGGGAAGCTGCTCAGACTCGCCGACCGCTAGGCACCTGTGCCTTGACTGGGGCCCCGCGGCCGCCCTCCCGGCACTCAGCGCACAGAGATGAGGGCGTCTTTCAGAACAGTCGCAAGCTTCGTAATGAGCCTGAGAGTTTGGGGGCTCCTGAGTGCCAAGAGCCCCCCGGCAGAAGGCGGCAGAGGAGGACCAGAGCGGGGAGTGAGGGTACAGTGCTGGGTCACTCTGATTTTGCAGGTAGGGGGCTGGGCGAGGCTGGATCACGGTCGGAACGGACACAGGAGGAAGAGAAGACTGTCTGTTTTTCTTTACCCGTAGCTGCCGGTGGGGCACTGCCCTGGTCGGGGCCAGGGCCCCCCAGCCCCAAGGGCGTGGGACGCACAGCCGGCATGCTGTGGGGACGCGCGGCACACGATGGCTTCTTCAAACACGTGCGGGCAACTCTCCAAGCACAGGAAAGCCAATGTCATCCTGTATATGCTCCTTCGGTGATGCCACAAAGGGACAACTTGATACACGAGCTTGAAACCCCGTGATGTATCACAGGCATTAAAACCCCGAGAGTCCCTGTGTTGCTGTGAACGTGGGCTGATCCGTCCCTGCGTGCGGCCGCTCCGTGGCTGTAGCCTCCCAGGAAAGGGCGTCTTTGCTGACCTATGACGTCACTCTCCTCCGGTCCCCTGCGGCACACCGGGGTGCGTGGGTCGCCGGCCGGCTCCTGCACAGCCTTCTGGGGTCCTGCTTTACACCACAGACAAAGCAAGGCCTTCTCTCCTTCCCTCTGCATTTCTGTGAACCATTTCCTCTGTTGAGGCAAATGTGGGATCTTAAGAATTTAATAAATACGCTGCAGAGACGCTCATTTCCTCGCGGGTCTGAAAGCCGGAGGGCCTCCTCCGTACGCACGGAAGCCCTGGAACTCCGGTGAGAAGCACAGCGTCCAGCACCTGCTCCCTCGCCATCGGGGCTCGGGTTTAACCCCCCTCCCGGGGGATCCGTGCTTCCTCTCGAGGGCCACACTGGGTGGGCCATGGGTCTCCGGTTAGCGGCTCCCACTGGCCTTGGAAGCCCGACATCCGCAGCTCTGACAGGGCAGGGAGGGCCGGCTGACATCTCCGGGCCTCGGGGCTCCACGGTGCCACAGTGGGTCCCAAGGTTCCTCCTGCTCAGCCAACAGGCGTGGCACGTCTTGGCCTTCGTGGCATCCCCGTGTGGGCGCATCGGAGGGCTGTGCCCCCCCGCGCGTGGCCGGAGCCGTGGTAGTTGAAAGCACCGCACGCCAGCGGACCTGCCCAGCAGCCCATCCACGCAAGCCCCATGGCTCTGTGACTTGGGGCGTAAGTGCCGGCAGACTGATGTGCCCCTGCATGGAGGGACGAAAGGACAAGGAGGCTCTGAGCCGTTGACGGGCGGCCCTTCCCTTTCCGCAGGCCCGAGCTCCCCTCCCTGCGAATATGCAGTCGTCACGGATCCAAGCTGCAGACTAAACGTAGCAGGTGGTCCGCAAGCTTGCGCCCATCCCAGTCCGGTTGGGGCGGGGGAGCCCGAGCCGGCCCGTGGGAGTGATGGCAGGGGCAGGTGCAGGGAGAACCGGGGAGGCCCCCCACGGAGCCCCCAGAATTTGAAACAGCATCTGGTTCCTTGGCCCGGGAAGAGGAGCACGGGAGGGAATGTCGCGGGAGTCCAGGGCTGATGGGGCTGAGGCATCTGGGAAAGGGGGGCCGTCTGCAGCCGGTGGTCCTAGACGAGAGGCCGGCGAGGGCGGCGGGAGGCATCGCCGGAGCAGAGAAGAGAAGGAGAAACACCAAGCGCTTCCTTCCTCCCACGGTCCAGTCCCCGGCTGGTGTCCGCACAGGGGTCCGCCGCCCACAGTTTCCACCATTCACCGACCGGGCCAGAGACCAGCAGGCAGGGAGTCTGGGCGGGTCCGTGGGCACGGCCCCCAGGGGCAGCGGGGTGCGGGGCGGGCACACGCAGACCCCGTGTCCCGGCAGCGGCGGATGGCTGACTGCGGAGCCGCTGAACCCCCTCCCGGTCCAGAGCCCAGCGTCATGCGGGCCGCGCACCGTCCTTGAGGGTCTGGGGGTTCTGTTGCTCTTTCTGTTTATCAACTTTCTGCAGTTTTGTCCGTTCTGCGCAGGGACTTCTCACTTTCCCCCCCTCAGGCAAGTGATAAAATCCGAAGCAACTGGCGCGGCCGTGTCCGCCCAGGAACCCGGCCGTCAAAACCAACGCACCAGAAATTAAAACACACCGGGAAGCCAAAACTCGCTTAAATTTACTCCCAATCACCGGCGCTTTATTTTAGAAAGCAAAAGAGACAAATGCATAGCTCCGCACCGAGACTAACAACAGGCTCTTGGTTCGTAGACGCACTAAAGGCTTGTAACACAGGCGTTCCGACCCCTCCACGGGCGTCTCCAGGCTCACACCTCCGTCCCTCTCCCTGCCCATGTCAAGTCACCTGCCGGCAGGCCAGGTGGGGAAGCAGGGGCCTCGGAGGAAACCTTGGGAGAAGAACAGCTCAACCTCGTCGGCAAGCATCCCACCTCTCGGAACCTTTTCCAGACCGTTCTCCTGATGGCTCACCCCATAATCCCCCCACCCCGTCAGAATCGCAAGCCAGACATTGCCAGCATTTTCAAACAGGCACGTTTAATTAAACAGGGGCCATAGTAACAGATCGCCGCTAACTGCTCCGTTCAGGCCCTGGTGCCCCGTGGCGAAGGCCAGCCGTGGCAGTGGCACGCTGCCGGCTCATGCCCCGACCCTCCAACGACCCACGGTGACGTCTGCACAAATCTCTCCACTGCCTGGGTTGGGTTTTGCTTTGCTTTGCTCCGTGAGGATAAGGTGATGCCCACCTCATGGGTTTTCAAGCTCAGAGAAAGGGAGATGTCCAGCAAGCACTTCAGCAAGGACTCAAGTCTGGAATGATCCTGCAAGAAGCCGGTGTCCCCGGGCTATTCGTATTGTTCATTAAAGCGAATTTTCAAACATAAATCTGCCGTTCAGACTCGCAGCCATCACGGCCATGTCCCCACCAGTGACGGAGGTGAACGTCGCACGTGAGCCTCGGGTCCCGAGTGGCTCTTCTGCTCCTGGAGACAGACATTTCTATCCAACAGCCCCATTACAGAGATGTGGAGACGCCACAGGGGATCAAGGCTTTTCTGTGTTTTCATTTTGCTTTTAGCATTGAGACATTTCCCGTCTTGTCCGGTGACATTTATTGAAGCTCTTAGAGCAACGTCCCCGCGAGCCCTGCATCCCCTTCTTCGAGCAGCTGAGAATGAACCACGTGAACACGAGGACTGAGGACCTGATCTTGAGCAGAGAACACTGAAGGGCTTGTTGAGTCCCTGAACTCTGTCCCAAGCAGCTCCCGGCTTCTCTGAGCGTCTGCGTCGCTCATCCCGGGAGCACCTCCTGGCCCCTGCCCGCCTCCAGGTGCCCTGCTCCCAGCCCGACCCTTACAGGTTCTTCCTCCGCCTGTGATGGCCACGTCAGTCCTGGCCTCCCGCGGACGGCACAGACGGAGGGAAGCGTGAGGGCTCCTGGGCAGGTTCTCCAAGTTGAAAAGTGACTTCAAGGAATAGCTGCTTGCCCTCTGCAGACACTTGGAAATGGGAAGCTTGGCCCTGGGAGGCATTCACTGGAGGAGGCGGGGAAAGGCTGTGACCCAGTGTCCCTTGCCCGGAGTCAGGACGAGAGGGAACACGGTGCCCGGTCTAAGAGCACGGCGAGGGGGCTTACGGACAGCTCCATGCTAATGAGTTCCAGGACGGGGGTGAGGCAGGCAACGTCCCTGTGTGACACAGACCACCGGACTGCTCTGAAGAACCAAGAGGATCTGCACCGGCCCATCTGCCACCGACACGGACGCGCTCGCTCCTACCTTCTCCCTGAGGACGCTCCCGGTGGGGACAGCTTCCCGGGGTGCTGCCAAACGCAGAGAGGGGGTGACCCAGCCCCACCGGAAACCCCAAGTACACTCAGAGGCCGGCGGCGCTCTCGTAAGGGAGCGGGCAGAACCCGTACCAGGAAACCACACAGCACAGTCGTCAAGTTCCTCGTGCAGGTGTTACTGGATCGGACACAGCAATTAAGAAAAGTCGATGATACATCATGACCAAGTGGGATTCAGACCAAGAACAGCAAATTCGTTTAACATTTCAGAATCTTATTAGATTAAAGTAGCAACAACAGAATCAAATGCTCGTATCCGTAGATGCAGAAAAACATTTGACAAGATCTGATGCCCATTTACGACAAAGGCTCTCCACAGACGGGATTGAGAGGGGAGAAAAGAGACACAGACTGAAATGGAAGAAGGAAAATGTCTTTACTTACAGACGCTCTGATCACATATGGAGAAAATGGGAAGCGAATACAGAATGAGCTACAAAAGCTCACCTTCTGGGAGCTTCCCTGAACAAAAAAGAAAACATCCCTGGGACCCCTGCTGGCCCAACAGCTCCAACCTCGTCCTCTGTCCCTCAATACCGGGGGGTCGTGCCCTATGGTGCCGGGGGTCATTCCGAAGCCTCAGTCACTCCAAATACGCTCTCCCCTGAGGGCCGTCAGCTTGCTATCTGCCGTGCCCGGTGCCCTTGCCCGTGCAGCTCCCTTCTCAACATGCAAGGCTGAGCTCAAAAACCAGCTTCCCTGGGGGGCCCCAGGGTCCCTCCCACCTAACACCGACCCCATGTCCCACCCCTCACCCTCCGTTCCACGAGCACACTCTGATTGTAATTTCCTTCTCCCTGACTGCCACTGTCTGACATTATTCCCATGACTGGTTTATGTCTTTGTCTTCCCCCAGAGCATCCCCCCCAGGGAAGGTTCCCGACCCGCTCTGGATCCGGCCACATCTCCAACATCGGCTCTGCAAGTGGCCATGGAGTAAGTGACAGGTGTCAGTAGACATCAGAACTTAAAGCTAGGGAGGGAAGCTCAGAGGCCTTTTCCTGCTTGCTTAGGGAATCAATGGCCGGAGCAGCCACTAATATCAAGAAAGCATCATTTTTGTTTTATTTAACTTAAAAGACTATTTTTGGAGCAGTGTTGGGCCCACAGAACAATCGCATGGAAAGTAGAGCGTTCCCATGGCAGGCCCTCTCCACGCACACGGTTTCCCTGGGATTGTCTTGTGCGGTGAGACACATCGGCCACAGCTGAGGACCAGGCCCATGGACCGTTGTTAACTCAGGCCCACAGGTTATTACAGTTCATTCTTGGCCTCGTACACTCTGTGCATTGAAACTCATGCATGATGACATGTCCACCTCCACCACCATGGTCCGCGCAGGATGGACTTGTCACCCTAAGGATGCTCTGCACTCGCCAAGTCGCACTTCCCTCCACGCAAGCCCAGAGCAGACAGTCATCTCCCACTGTCTCCTTAGCTTGTCTTTTCTGGAATGTCGGGGACTTGTTGTCACACACCGGGAGCCTTGCCAGGCTCGCTTCCTTCACGTATCAGTGTGCATTAAAGGTTTATTTGTGTGTTTTCCTGTCTTGATAGCTCCTTTCTTTTTGTCTTTATCACAATGTACTTATTTATTTTATTTAAAGATTTATTTACTTTAAAAAGAGAGAGTGTGAGCAGGAGCAGAAGAGGCAGAGGCAGAGGGAGAGGGAGAGAAAAAGTCAAGCAGACCCCACACAGAGCACGGAGGGCAGTGCAGGGCTCCATCCCCTGACCCGAGGGCACGGCCTGAGCTGAAACCAAGAGTCAGACATTTAGCTGACCACACCACCAGACAGCCCGCCATGATATACGTACAAGCATATACGTATATGTTATTGCAACAAATAACAGTTCATTGTGTATGATGTTGACATGTGTATGATATCACCGTTGACCCATTCACCTACTGAAGGTCATCTTGGTTAGCTGATTTTTTGACAATAATGGATAAACCTGCTACAAATGTGGTGTATAAAAAACAAACAAATAACCAGTAAAACAGTTACCAGGCAAAGGCAGTAAATGAAAATCTATGTATTTTATATGCAAGCTATAATCATTACACTTTTGGAATTTAAAAAGTACTCTTTACAATAGCCTAAGATACATGAAATACTTAGGAGTATTTCAGAGTCCACAGTCTCCCATGGTTCATCTCCTCCTCTGATTTCCCCCAACTCCCTACTCCTCTCCATCTCCCCATGTCCTCCATGCTATTTGTTATGCTCCACAAATAAGTGAAACCATATGATAATTGACTCTCTCTGCTTGACTGATTTCACTCAGCATAATCTCTTCCAGTCCCGTCCATGTTGCTCAAAAGTTGGGTATTCATCCTTTCTGATGGAGGCATCATACTCCATAGTGTATATGGACCACATCTTCCTTATCCATTCATCCGTTGAAGGGCATCTTGGTTCTTTCCATAGTTTGGCGACTGTGGCCATTGCTGCTATAAACATTGGGGTACAGATGGCCCTTCTTTTCATTACATCTGTGTCTTTAGGGTTTGAAGCAATGAGGGGTGGGAGGTCGGGGTACCAGGTGGTGGGTATTAGAGAGGGCACGGATTGCATGGAGCACTCGGTGTGGTGCAAAAACAGTGAATACTGTTATGCTGAAAATAAATTAATTAATTTAAAAAAATAAGATATGGTCCATATATATATGATAGAATATTACACAGCCATCAAAAGGATAAATATCCACTTTTGTATCAGCATGGATGGTACTGGAGGAGATTATGCTGAGTGAATCAGTGAAGCAGAGAAAGTCAATTATTATATGGTTTCACTTATTTGTGGAGCATAACAAATGGCATGGAGGACATTAGGATACAGAAAGGAAAAGTGAATTGGGGGAAATTAGAGGGAGAGATGAACCATGAGGAACTTGACTCTGAGAAACAAACTGATAGTTTTGGAGGGGAGGTGGGTGGGTGGATGGGGGAACATGGTGGAGGGTATTAAGGAGGGCACGGATTGCATGGAGCACTGGTTGTGGTGCATAAACAATGAATCTTAGAACACTAAAAAATAAAATTAAATTAAAAAATACTTAGGAGTAAATGTAACAAAATTACTAGAAAGCTTGTACAGAAATACAGTGATTTACACTATGTAACTCCATTCAAAACAAAAATGTCGGACTTCTACATTACTCAAGATTTCTATAAAGTCACAATCATCAAGGAGGTGTGGCATTGGCATAGAGGTTGGTAGAACACGTCCAGGAGTCCAGAAACAGACTCGACACGTACACGGTCGATGGATTCTCAACAGAGACACCGAGGCCGTGCCGAGCAGGAGGAGTCTTCTTGCCAACAAACGCTGCTGGCAGGGTCGGATATCCACACGCAAGTAAAGCCCAGAACAGACCCGCATCCTTGCTTCACACCCACCCAGAAATTCACTCACCAGAGACCTGAACATAGTCGCTGAAACGATAAATCCTCTCTAATGTATCTTAAGTCAAAACCTTGACGACCTTGAGCTACTTCGGATTCTCAGCAAGGGACCAAAAAAACAGAGTAGGAGAAAATACGCACCCTTGAAAGGTTGTGCCTGTGAAAACGTGAGGACCTCTTCCAACTGAAGAGTAGGACGATCCAATAAGAACGCGGGAAAACACACGCAGAACCGTAAACACAGAGATGCGCGCCGTCGGCGAGGGGAAGCTCAACGTCACGAGTCAGCAAGGACGCGAAGCAAAGTCCACTTCCAGGACGTCTGGAAAGGTTAGGGTCTGACAACGCCCAGGGCGGGGGCCGCTGGGCGTCTGGAAGGAAGGGAGCCTGCCCTCCCTCGCTGGGGGGAAGGTGGCGGCGGCAGCGACGCTGGGAGGCGGTTTGGCGGGTTCCTGGGACGTTGACACACACTCGCCCCATGAGTCCGGAACCCCACTCCGGAGTCGTGACCGAAGGGAAAGGAAAACACGTCCGCACGGAGACCCGAGCAGGCTGCTCTCGGCTGCTCTGTGCTCGATAGCTCAGCGTCGGAAAGGACCCAGGTGCCCGTCATCTGGTGAACGGAAAAACGAATCGTGCAAATGTACACAACGGGGGCCGCTCGGTGACACGAAGCGCTGACTCCTGACTCGCCACCGCACGGGCCAGGCCGAGCCGCCGCGCTCCGTACACAAGGCGCTTTGGCACGGAAGGCAAACAGAGGGCGACAGAAACGGGCCAGTGCTTGCCACGGGCAGGGGCACGGAGTGACGGGAAAGGGGCACGAGGCCGTTCTGGGGCTGGTGGGAATAGCCCGAGTCTTCCTCGTGTTGGTGGTCTCCTGACCCTACGCCTTGTCAAGGCGCGTCGAACTGTGACTTAGGAGGGGCGGGTCCGCTGCATACACGCGTGGCTCAGCGGGCGTGTGCTTAAAAACGCAGCCCAGCAGCCAAACGGAGAAGGGGTCGGGGAGATGCCGGCGGGGCCGCGGGGGCCGCGGGGGCTGTCGCGCTGGTTCCGGGACAACACGGCCACCAGCAGGGTAAAGACTGTGGGGATGGGAGCCTCAAGGTCTTTCCCTTTAAGAAATAATAATTCTGGGGAAAAATCAACCAACCATCAGAAATATTTGATGGGAACGAAGGCTGTACACAGGAAGTACGATATGTTGCAGGTCAGATCAGAATGTCCCAACCAGTCCTTGGTGATGATCTTCCGTTTCCTCTAAGAGAAGTGAAGTCACTTTCCGGGAGGATTCCCACCTGGGCCTCTCTGGAGGACAAACCCAGGCAGGGCTGCTGGGCGGCCCCGCCGCCTCCTGCCTCTACCCTTTACCACGGGCGGCCTCCCTCCGAGCCCGGCCGCCTTGAGCTTCCGAGGCCGCGCACCCCTCGCCGGCAGCGAGATCCTTCCCGCCCACCCCGGAGTCAGCCGCGCCGCAGTCAGCCTGCCGGGCCGTCTGGGCCCACATCCCGCACCACCTTTCAGGAGAAACGTGAATGTTCAGATGGTTCGAATTTCCCTCCCCGAAGGCGGTAACTTGACGACGGTGGGATTCACATTTTTGTTACTGGCGACACATTTCTGGCGATGAACTGGCGGCACTCGTTGGCCAACTCCCAGGAGGACGGCCGGGCGCCGGCTGAGGTCCCCAGCCGCTGTGGGGACGGATCGCACGGGCACGCGTGCTTTCCCGGCGTGCCCGCTCCGTCCCGCGTCGACACGCGGGCACTTCCAGAGACGGTCTGCGCACACGCCTCAGGGATTTTTCTCTGCAACAGTGAGCGTTTGTTTTCTTCCGAGTGATAAGTTGTTCCACATAGTCAGTAGATTATTGGGAGAAAAGTTGTTTTATTAGTTAATAATTTACTTACCAAATTATTTGGCTCATAACTGATTTGCATATTTTTATAGGCTCCTGGGCCATTGAATCAAAGAGAGAAGCACATATTTTGCTTTTGGAAAGTTTGAAATGACCCTAATACTTTACCAAGGATGGAAGTTTGACCACTCCAAATATTTCAGCACCATATTTCCTTGCGAACCTTCATTTGGCTGAAGATTCAGTGAACTATAAAACGCACACATCAATTATCACCAGATTAATTTGGGAAGGAAAACGTTAGCCAACATATTTATCACGGCTTGGCTATAATCTTGGCCGCAATATTGGTTGCTGTTCTTAAATCAGAATATCACCATGCAAGAAAGAACTTAGCAATAAAACATCAAAGAAAATGTAATGAGAGTTTGGTGATGCAAAAAGTTATCTCTATTTCTTATTTAGATCCCTTGCCTGGAGGAATAACTTAGAATCTGTCACATTCTGGTGCTAATGGGTAATAAAATTACAGCTGCTCTCACCTTACTTGGCCGTCTTTCCTGCAATGGTGCCCCCCCCTGCTCAGAGCTGAGTGGTGTCCCCCAGATTTGTAGGCTGGAGTCCCCCCAGGACCACAGAATGTGATGGCATCTGGAGACAGGACATTTGAAAGGTGTAATGAGTTTAAAATGGGCTGGGGCTGGCGAGTCCGTGGGGAGCTGGAATCCAGTAGGGCTGGCGTCCTCACAAGAAGATGACGAGGACATAGACAGGGACACCTGCATGGGACACAGGGAGAAGGCGGAGAGAGGCCTCCCAAGAACCAGCCCTGCTGACACCTTGATTTTGCACGTCCGGCTTCCGGAGCCTTGAGCCAATAATCCGCGTTTAGCACAGTCAGGAGTGTTTTGCACAGTGGCGAGTGGACGAAAGTGCCAGAAAGCATCAGGGGCACAGCAGCTGTGGGCCCTCCAGCCGACAGACCCTCCCAGGCGGAGAAGTGGAGCTTCACACGTGACCACACCTAGGTGGAGGCCAGTCGGCCCACAGGACCCTGTGCACATCCGGAGGACGTGTGCCCATCACTCCGGGTCCCTGTGCCTGACGGCAGCATCATCTCCCCCTGCTTTTCTCCTCCTGCCCGGCAGAAGATGCTGGTTTCCTGAGGTGTCCAGGAATATCTGGAGGCAGAGGGCGCCGCCGGGCACCAATACAACTTGAAGCTGGATCTACTGTGTCCTGGACGGTCCCGTCAGAGGGCTGGCTGACTGCGGGGCCGCTCAGTGCCAGCACCAACGCATCAAAGCCGTGCCCTGTTTCCTTCCGCGGAAGTTCACCTTGCTCCCTTCCGCAACCTGGGGTTTCCCCTCGTTCTTAGCATGTGTCCCTTCCCATCTTATCACACAGTCAGGGGCTGAGCTGTTTGCTTTGTCTTCTGAACAGACCTTAATGGCCAGGAGGGCAGGGGCTCTATGTGCCTCTCTTCCCAGCACGTCCCCATCCAGCAGCCGGGGCAGGGCCTGGTGGGGCCCATGAATGTTTGCTGAACCGAAGAGCGTGCAAACCAATGGACAAATGAGTCCGGGCACTGGCAAACCAAGGCTGGTTCTGCAGTCACCAGTGAAAGAACGGACCATGTACGCAGCCTCTCTCTGAGCACAGAAATCACAGCGGTGAGGAAGCTCTTGCCTCCTCGTGTCCCACCAGACTGAACTCTGTTACACACACATGCAAATACACAACGTACATGAAGAAAATAGGGAAGAGTGCTTTAATAATTTTTTAAAGATTTTATTTATTAAGAGCACAAGCATGGGGAGAAGCAGAGGGAGACGCAGACCCCCCGCTGAGCAGGGGGCCCAACGCAGACTCGATCCCAGGACCCCGGATCATGATCTGAGCTGGAGGCAGATGTTTAACCCACCGGGCCCTATCTTCATAATTTTTAAGGAGGGTTTTCTTAGCAAGATAAAAACCTCAGAAGTCAAGATGAAAAGACACCCACATTTGATTTGAAAGCGAAAAAATGACTTCAGTCTCTGAGCGGACAAACATCGTAAACAAAGCTGAAATACAGAGAGTCGTGTGCAAGAGTGTTTGCAGGATGCGCACAGAGGAAAAGACAACCGCGACCCATGAGGAGTTAGGACCAATCAGCGGTCAGAGGAAACGGCCCCAAAGAGCAGCGACGAGGGTGTGATGACGAGATTCTCGGAGGGAACAACCCAAGTACGGGAAAAACACAACGGGAATGCTCGGCTCCATCGGGCGTCAGGAAAAAGTGAGAACGCGTCTACATCTGTACTTCCCACACTTTTTTTAAAGATGTATAATGACAAGTGTTGAGAAAATTTTAGGGAAATGAGTGTTTTGCACACTTCCTGGGGAAACAGGAAGGTTGTGGAGACGCTTGGGAACGCAGTCTGACAGCGTCCACCTCGAAAGCTCGTCTTGGGTCCGACAACAACATCGAGATGGGAAGTCGAAGTAACGGGGCTGCCGCTCCCGCTGAGCACTGTCCCACCCCAGTCCCGGGGCGTGAGGGCCGCCAGCGAGTGCGGTGAGCGTGGAAGCCTCCCCAGGACCGACACCACGTGCACACACTCTCCCAAGCTCACGTGTGTACGAAAACGCTCTCCCACGCTCGTGTGCATGTACGCACACACTCTCCCGCACTCACATACACACACGCATGCTCTCTCACGGTCGTGTGCACGCACACTTTCTCCCCTGCTCACACGCAGGCACACACACTCTCCCGCACTCACGTGCACACACACACACTCTGCCACAACGAAGTGCACGCACACACTCTCCCACACTCACATGTGTGCACACACACTCCCTGCGATGACCGGAGGCTGCCCGCTGTGGGGACAACACAGGCTGGGGGGTGCTCAGCGGCTGTGGGAAAGGAGGAGTGGCCCACAGCCTCCTGAGCGGGGACGGGGGCATGGAGCCAGGCAGTGTCCTTCCTGACACCAGGGAGAGGAGCTTCTGCGATCCCGAGCGCATCCCTGTGTGGAAGGGCACATGGCAGGGAGGCTGTACTAAGATGCAGTCTGTCTGTCTGCCTATGTGGGTGTCACCCAGCTTTCTACAAGCCCGGTGGATTCTTGGGCTGTTTGTGTAACTGGGGAAGAAGAGCAACGTTGGGAACAGAAATGCAGAAAGAGCCAATACAGGGGTGCGCAGGGCAGGGCCTCAAACACCTGCTCCTCCTGCTTCCCTCTGACGAGCTCCGTTTCCACCCGGTCGCGGAACAGCCCCGGCAACCTGACCTGTTCCCAAATCCTCCTGGGTGTCTTCAAGCCACGCCCCTTCCGTGGTGTCCTCACTCTCTCTATGCCACACCCATCCTCCTCCAGACACACACTTGACCTCATGACTGCACCTTAAAAGCTTATGATTGCTGGTTGGATGGACAAACAATCTCTGTCCTGAACTGTGGAGCTCTTGCTTATCTGCCCCCAGCTAATCCCAACCACAACTCGTATCTTCCTTCTGGGCAGGTTCACTCCCAGTTCCGTGGGCTCGTGAGCACATGCTTTCCTTATGACCTCAGGGCCTTTGCACAAACTTCCGCTCCACCTGGAACCACATATCTTTCCCCATGACATTCAGCTTTTCTCCAGGAAGACGTCCTAACCCCATGCTAAGTCATATGACCCTGGTTTGTGCTTTCAAAATACCCCATCTTTCCTTTTTAGGGAAAGTTATCATACTTGCCATTAGTTAATGACATTAATTAATTTCCTATCCATCCTAAAGTGTCTGTGTGTCAGCTGGAATGCCTGTTCGGCTAGGACCAGGGCTCCACACACGGTCTCTAGGTACCCAGTGACTAGCTGGCAACTCACCAAGTAGGTGCTGAACGAGGGAAGGAAGGAAGGAGAGAAGGAAGCAAAGAAGGATCTGCCTCTGGAATTAAGAGGGGCCCATGTGTGACTTCATGGCATTTTTCAGGGTCAGGGACCACAGACACCCTTGGCCCCCTTGCTCAGTATTCGTCCATGCTCTAATGACCGAGGGCGTTCCGTGTTGGAAGCACGAAGGTGGTATCCGTCTCCTGAGGCTTACTGGAGAGGGAAGGAACCCGAACCATGAGTGGACGGAAGCTCCAGGTTGACACCTTCACCCGGGCCAGGGGAGCACTTGGCTTCCCAGTCTCCAGAACACACCCAACAGCGGTGGTGTTCCACTTGAAATCTGGGTCTTTCTCTCCAATATTACATGTCCAATTTTAGTCCAGTTTTCTCCATGCTCTTAGCTCAATCCTGACCCCCCAGACCTGGGAGGGTCATCCCAGATGATGGTCTTCCCTCCGGGACGCTCCAGAACCCTCCAGGGGTGGACGTCGACTGGAAAGCGGTCCGCAGCCCAAACATCAGCCCCACAGAAAAGCTGCCGGTCCCTCCTCCTCTGCTCTGCCCAGGGCCCTTCCTCTTCAGGTTTTACGCCGCGGCACACAGGGCAGGTGAGCAGATCCAGGACGTCGGTGAACGTGAGGCGAGTGGAGCGCAGGCTCTGCTTGTTCCTTCAGGAGCTTCACGTAGCCGTTATGACGATCGCACTTAGCGTCTTCAAAGGCTCTTTAAAACATTAGCCAGTTAGCCTCCGCCGCAGGGGTGCGGACAGACGAGCAGCAACGGTCATCACCGGAGATGAGCTCCCGGAGAAAGGAAGGGGCCGCAGTTCCATGAACGCCTACCCCCCCCCACGCACACGGGAACACACACGCACGCCCTGCGCAGAGCAAGGACCCACTCCCCCACCCCAGCCATACCGTGGTCTGACTGCTCGAAAGCGATCGTCCTCTTTTCTGAAGTGTGTGCGGTCGGGCCCAGGCTGGCGCGTCCAGCTCTCCCGGAGCCGCGAGCCTCCAGAAGCACCGTCCGCTGCTTTCTCCCGGGCGGCCTCCGGACTCTGCCGGCCGCCTTCCCCGGCCCGCTGCCGCCATGGTCTTCTGACAACCGTCTGCTCGAAAACGCTCCTTCTGCTGCAGACGCCGTCGGGCTGGCGCTCCTCGCCCCGGCCTCGGGCGGTCCGGCCGCTGTTCTCTGTCCCCGCCGCACCCCGCGTCCTCCCAGCTGGGCTCCCGGGAAGGGGTCTTTCAGGACTGGCTACGGGGCTGCCGGAGATGAAGTCTTTAACTCAGTAGATGGCACTCTCTCCTCTGAATCCGCAGAGCAGCGTCTCCTGCACGCACGCACCTGAGAGGGAAGGCGGCCTCGTCACACTCGCTGCTCACAGCCCGGTGTCCCTCCCTGGAGGCCCCGGTGTCCCTCCCTGGAGACCCCGTTCTCCTGGAGAACTCCCCGGGGCAGCCGGCCACTGGGGCCTCGGGCCAGGCTCATCTCTAGAAAACATACAAAACCACCGAGAGCAGTAGGAGTCGTTCTAGCGACAGAATGTTCTTTCAGCAAAAGACTTTCCAGAATGTTCTTTCAAGTGGCTTGGTCGTCGAGCACCAGCTTCTTGCTTCTGTTAGCAAATATCTCATCGTATAACAGCCTGTGTTTAGGAGAGATGGCTCCTCAAGCTTGAGAAAATGTGAAGCAATTGTTCAATTCCATATTCCCAGGTAAGTGCTACCCGCTCTGTGTGATACTAATTGTTCGTCTGGTTTCCTGATGGCAAATAATCATGATAAAAATAATGAATGTTATAAGATATAAGCCACGTAGCTAGTTTCTCTAATGAATTTGAAATCCCTGCCAGTCTCCCTCTTTTTTTTTTCTTTAGAAAAATGATTCTTTTTCTGATTTTATTCTTCTTGAGTTTCTTAAAACTGGGAGAATTAAAAAATTAAAACTTTAAGAAAGTTTCTTATCATGAGACGAAGAGAAAATAAAAACCAGCCCAATCCCTTTAGGTGGAAATATTCACTTATGGGCAGGCTGGGGAATTTCTCCTTGTGGTTTAGTGAGGGTTCCGGGGGAGAGAAGTGAGACAGATCTAACCGAGTCGGCTTAAAGTGAAAGAGAATTTAGGGAAGGAAATGCGCTTGTGCTTCAGGATCCGGAATACGGGCAGACGCGGGTGACCGCAGCCAGGGCCTCGGCGGACAGGCTCTCCTTCACCTCGGCGTCGTCACCCACGAGGGTCCGCCTCCCTCTTCTGTGCGAGTCACCGTCCTTGGTTTCCAGGACACCTGGGAGAAACCGGAGTCAGCATGGCTCCTGCGCCCACGGCTACTGCTTGCAGGAGGACAGTCAGACGGGGCCAGCCTCTCTGACTCCCAATATCAAGTTCCCAGGAAGACTCTCCATGGTCCAGCTGGGCCCTGTGACATCCAGGACCAGTCGCCGAGCCAGGTCTCAGGGACACACTGTCCCCAACAGTGGCTCCCAGGGCACCCCAGTGGGCGGAGGTAGGTGTGTGTCTGCACGTACGTGCGTATGTGCACGTATGTTGGGGCTGAGGAAGAATTAAAAAAAAAAAAAAGAGAGGAACGCGGCAGAAAAAGAAGGTGCTCCTGCTACACAGGGTGGTTTTGTGATTATGTAAGCAAATTATTTTTTAATGAATGTGACATCATAAGACTGCTTTTTAGATCTCTTTGGTTTGTTACTTTGAATAACTCCTAGACTTAACCACAATGAATGCTTGGATTATTGCATGTTCCTCAGAAATCTGAGTGAGTTGTTGGGCCGGCAGCCCTCCGTCCTCACATTCACCGACTGTAGAACCTTCTTTCGTGGTGGAGGGAAGGGGCTGCCTCTCTGCCAGATCTGGGTCTGTGCTTTCCTCAAACGACGCGTCCGAAGCAGGCGTCGTTCTTTGCAAAAGGGAAGCCACAATAAAGAGTTAAGAAAGCAAATCGGTGCAGTGGTCTCTGGGCCTCTGGGCTTTTCCCATGGGCCTGGTCGGCAGATTTCCGGGTGATCCCGGGGAAGGCGGAGTATGTGCCATCTGCATTGCCCAACGGCCTCTGGGGTGCAGGGCGTCCGCGCTCGGCAGCCAGGATGGGCCCAGACCCATCTCCCGGGCACAGCTCCCTCCCCTCCAACACCAGCCGATTGGCTGGCAGCGTCTTTAGTGGCAAAGGTTGTGAAATCCTTTCTTCATAAATTGGCTTACATCAACCGATTAAAAGACAAGATCAGTCTTCTGAGTTTGCCCTGCGGCTTGATGAGAGATTTTTGTTCATCACCTTCCCCTGTTGTGTTTGGGAAATGTTCAGACTTTGGGAAATATCTCTTAGAAAGTCATTGTTTGCAGATTTCTGGGTTGCAGGATTGTGAATTTACTTCGGCCGCCATCAGACACGCCCGTACTGCTCTCGTGTCCATAAGCAGCTTCGTGCCCGTGGGTACGCCCCGTACCCGAACTGGACAAGAGCTCTCCCTCTCTCCCTTCACCTGGCTCCCTTAGCACATCACACAATGTTCTGCACATTTTATAGGCGTTTAATTACATCTGGGCAAGAGTTGATTGATGGAAAGAGAAAAAGGTGAGTAAAGACCGTAGGAGGCTTGAAAATTGGCACTGAGAACAAATTGAGGTCTAATTAATGAACAGGGAGAACCTGAAGTCATGCGTGGTGTGGAAACCGTGTCTGATTGTCGTCGGAGATGGAGAGAGACGAAGCACCTCACAGGATGGAAATCTAGCAGGCGTGGCTTGCTCAGAGGGCCTGGCCAAGAAAGACTGTGTGGTGTCACCCGATATCCTGGACGGACTATGTCTCTCAAAGACACAGAGACAGAAATGTTTAGAAGCCGAAAGCATTTAAATTTCTCTGTGCAGTAAAATCCCCAGAAAACTGCTTACTAAAACACGCAGGGAAGCGTCCGTGAGCTCACGAGACGGAATGAGCGTGTCACCGGCAGCAAGTCAAGGGACCCGATGAAGTGGCATTACAGACCGAACGCCGTCCCCACCCACACGGGCGGACGCGGCGAGCAGACCGTCCCCACAGGCTGGGATGAACACGGACGCACCGTTTGCAGAAGAACCAGCTCCTCTGCAGTCACCGTCTGACTAGGACGTTCCTCGTCACCAGAGTGAATCACCGCGTGCGGGCTGCTTCGGTCCCCGCCGGACCACGTGGCAAGTCTCTTTTCTTCTCACAGTTCATCTTAGCAACGCGGCCGGGAGCCGTGTCCATGCTGGGGACGGACGTCTGTCCTGGTCCGCACCTGCCGGAGGCGCTCGTGGGGGCTTCTGGGCCGCGCTGCTGTCCACTGATGGGCAGATGGACGCCAGCCGCGAAGGACACCACGCGGAGCGGGCGCGCGTCGGACACCCTCGTGGATGACCTGGTGGTACTTCATTCCGACGAGCAGAAGGACAAAGTCTCTTGGGAAAGACATAATAAATAAAATCAAAGCCATCGCTTTTCTCTCAACAGACACATTCGCAACTGCTCTTGTGCAATCACAAGCCGGCGGGAGACGCCGGCGGCGGCCAGAGGGGACGTCCCGGGAGCCGGTAGGCTGCCGCGTGTCACCACGTTCTTCTCTCGGCTCCCCGGATTACAGCTGGAAAGCGATTTCGATGATACCGTTAGAACTGCCAGGAAGTCCGGAGTTTAAAGTGCACAAATGTGTGCGGAATCGCCAGCCTGGTGTGCGTGTGCGTTCACAGCGTCGCTCTCCCGTTAACAGCATTTGCTCCTCCCTACTGGGTAGCTGCAAACTGAACCATGCACGGACTCGTTAGTCCTTCCAGCATTTCCATGTGCTTTAAAATGAGTCACAAGAAGGAGAAGAAGAGGAGGAGGACGACGAGGAGGAGGACGAGGAGGAGGAGGAGGAGGAGGAGGAAGAGGAAGAGGAGGATGAGGAGGAAGAGGAGGACGAGGAGGACAAGGAGGAGGAGGAAGAGGAAGAGGAGGAGGAGGAGGAGGAGGAGGAGGATGAGGAGGACGAGGAGGAGGAGGACGAGGAGGAGGAGGAGGAGGAGGAGGACGAGGAGGAGGAGGACGAGGAGGAGGAGGACGAGGAGGAGGACGAGGAGGACGAGGAGGACGAGGAGGACAGGAGGACAAGGAGGAGGAGGAAGAGGAGGAGGACGAGGAGGAGGAGGACGAGGAGGAGGAGGAGGAGGAGGAGGACGAGGAGGACGAGGAGGACAGGAGGACAAGGAGGAGGAGGAAGAGGAGGAGGACGAGGAGGAGGAGGACGAGGAGGAGGGGGAGGACGAGGAGGACGAGGAGGACGAGGAGGACAGGAGGACAAGGAGGAGGAGGAAGAGGAAGAGGAGGAGGAGGAGGAGGAGGAAGAGGAGGAGGAGGAGGACGAGGAGGAGGGGGAGGACGAGGAGGACGAGGAGGACGAGGAGGACAGGAGGACAAGGAGGAGGAGGAAGAGGAAGAGGAGGAGGAGGAGGAGGAGGACGAGGAGGAGGGGGAGGACGAGGAGGACGAGGAGGACGAGGAGGACAAGGAGGACGAGGAGGAGGAGGAGGAGGAAGAGGAGGAGGAGGAAGAGGAGGACGAGGAGGATGAGGACGAGGAGGAGGGCGAGGATGAGGAGGACGAGGAGGACGAGGAAGAGGAAGAGGAGGAGGAGGAGGAGGAGGGGTTGTTAATACAATGCAGCATTGTGTCAGACTCTCCTCCCGTAAGGAAAAAACAAAACAACAATAACAACAACAACAAAAACCAAACACGTGTGCCTCTGCCATGAGGAGAGTTAGCAGACTTGAAGACGGTGTCGGTTCGGAGCGGATTTGGAGAAAAGCCCACGTCCGAGTCCTACCCAGTCCCCACGTCTTTTCTGTGAACTGTTGAAACTCCTCCCCGTGGGCTTGAATGTTGTCCCGGCTGCCATTCTCCCGCAGCGCCTGGGCCTTCACCAGGCTCGGGGCACTGGGGGTTCATCTCCACGCACTCGTAGCCGGCCGTCTCCTGGGGCCACGCTGAGGTCCAGGGAGCGCCCCCATGTCCCCGCCGTGTGCCCCTGCACACGCTTCTGAACACGGATGCTTGCTTTCCTGCAGCCTGGTCGGAGCACATCTCTCAGACGTCCTTCTCTGTCGTTGCCCAGAGAAAACCTGCTTCAGAAGCCTCACCAGGATGCTTTCCCTTCGCCCCATTCCAGTGTCTCCCTGAGACCATCTCTCCAGACCTGCAGGTGCACTCACACTCGAGAGGGAGTGGCAGGGATCACTGGGGCACTGAGAATTTTGCTCAGCCAAGGACAGGCACATTCTGAAACCGAGAAGGAAATCCCTGACGCACTCAGGTGTCAACTCCCGACTGCCCTCTCCGGGATGAGCCTGGTGCCTTCCCCTGTAGGCATCTACCCCAGGCCAGGAGGGACCCCAAGTCCCAGATGCCTTCAAAGCTAGGTATCGCCAAGCTTCTGGCTCTGCAAGCCTGGGGTTGGGTTTCTGGGCACCCACCGGGTTTCTTCGGTTCTTCATCCCGCGCTGCAGGGACCACATGGTCAGGAGTTTGCCGTGCAAGGGCAGACATGCCCAGAAGGTCACCAGCAGGAGACAAAGGAAAGGCGGGTGCAGGACAGCTCACGGTCCCTCGTGCGGAGTGGGTGTGACGGGACTGAAAGAAGAAAGGAGTCTTTCCTACCTGTGGGTGGAGAGGGTCCTCCTGCCAGACTGTGCTGGGGACCTGTGCACAGAGTACGTCGACCCAGTGGGTTAGTGTGAGGACAGAAGCATTTCTGTCCCAGGTGTTTACCCTGTGCTCGGGGGGTGCAGAAGACGGAGGTGGAGATGCGGCTCAACACCGGAGAGCCAGGAAGCACTCGGTACAGCGCTGGGACCCCAGCCTCTCCAGGGCACTGCGACCCCTTCATGGTTGTGACAGGGGTCCCCTAACCTGCCTCAAGCCCTTCCTCTCAACACACACACACACACACACACACACACACACGTGCACATGCCCCAATTCCTACACAGGGGACTCCACCTGCAAAACGGCTTTGCTGACTGCCAGCACCCACCACGAAGCAGGGCACCCTGAGAGGAGGCCGGGAGGAGAAAGAGAGGTCACTTCTCTGTAGCACACGCAGGGTCACTGCGGTCTGGGCCACACGGGCTGTGTCCCATAAAGGAGGGTGACATCTGGGGCTCTAGGATGCTCATCCTCTTGCGATGTCCGGAGCACTTGGGATGAGCCACAGCTGTCCCCAGAGACTCCTTCAAAACGGTCTGTGTTATGGGAGAGCAGGCCACTTCCAAGCAAGCACGGAAAAGCGAAGAACCGAGAATGTGCGAGAGTATTAGGTCCAGGGCACTTGGGTTCCCTGCCCCACCCGGTGCCCAGAAACAGGCTAGTCCGCAAAGCAGTCCAGTGACCACTCCCAGGATCCCCACGGACATGCAGCATGTAGGGAAACCCACCCAGCTGGGGGCCCCCAAATGCAGCACCACTGGCCATCCACCCACCCACTCACCAGGCCGTCCCCTACCCCCCCGGGGAAGGCCCGTCGTGGAGCTGCCAGGAACCGAACTCTGCCAACGACCAGAGTGTGACTAGCAGCAGACCCTGCCCCGGAGCCTCCAGGGACGGGCCAGCTGACAGCACCGCGGTCTCACCGAGTGGGGCGTCCTGGAGCAGGACCCAGCGGGCCGGCCAAGGAGGAAGCCCCGTGGGTGAGGCCCCAAACCCGCGACAGCACCAGGAAACCGGCCGACCCCCGCTCCCCAGGGCGGAGCAATCGTGCGGCAAAGGCGTCCGCTGGGCCTGGCCGGGTGTGTCTGCGCACCTCGTCCTCCTCCTCCGAGTGCTCCGCGCCGGCCGCCGTGTTCCGGGCCGTTTCCTCAGAAACACCAAGCCCGCGTCCACCTGCCCCATTCCCACCGGGCCGTCCACGGGCTGCGTTCTTGGTCTCGTCCTTCTCTCAGCGAACCCCCGAGGGAGGGCACCTCCTTGCGGGAACCTGAGGGTGAAAGCGCCTGGGGTCCTGCCCCCGGGAAGCTCAGCCCGGGAGAGAGCCAGGCACGGAGAGCAGGTGTGCCCCAAGAAGTGACAGGTGTGTCGCTGAGCGTCCGACCCAGAGTGCGGGGACAAGACGGGACCCGGGGCCAGGGGAGGAGGCGGCTGAAGTGGCAGCGCAGATGACAGCCTTCCGTGTGGGACAGTGGGGACAGCTGCAGGCCGGCCATTGTACAAGCAAGACACAGGGCTCCCCGAGGAGGGGGACGTGGACACATGAACTGCAGGGACATCCCATGCAGCGACTGCTTGCCTTCTGCGAATGGAGAATGCGAGGTCTTTATGCAGAAACACATTCCCAGAGTGGGGCGGGGGCTCCCTGTGGCTGGGTGGGGGGCTTGAGGGGAGCAGGGAGGTCGGACGGAGCGGAGAGCCTGGGAGACAGGGTGGGCAGGACAGACCCTGGGAACCCCTGGGCGGTGGCTGGGGCCACGTGTGCTAATGGACGCTGCCCGGGGGGGGCAGCTGTGGGACGCCGCCTGAGGACGCCCAGCACGGGAGTCCAGCAGAGGGAGGGCAGGCTGAGCTGGGGGCACTGGGAGAGCCAGAGACGGCTCCCAGACAGGGGAGCCCAGGGGAGATGGTGAGAATAAACACGGAAAAGAGTCAAAAATTTCCTGTTGACTTTGAGGATAAGGAGGTAAACACCTTTGTGTGACCTGGACAGTGGGCTGCCCTGTGCTCTGCGGAGGTCAGACGATGGACCCGAGAACTGCCCGCGAGTGAGCCAGTGCCCCGCAGACCGGAAGGAGCCCTGGAGGGAGGGCCCTGGGCAGAGAAGGGCAGGACGGAAGGAGAGCGGGGGCGTCTGGGAGGGTGGAGGGGGCCCTGGGGGACAGTCCCCACGTCTGGCCCTGAAACAGGGGCAGATCGCATCTGGGGGGACCAGGCAGAGGCTGCAGAGGTCTAACTCTGAGAGTCATGGGAGGCCGTTTTGGGTCTGAAGCGGCTGGAATGCATGGCCAGGGTCAAGGTCATCAGACAGGGTGGGGATGGTTGGGCGTGAGAGTGGACACAGGGAGGGCCACGCAGGGGGAGGCTGCAGGACACCAGGTCGGGAGTGGAGACGGCTCAGGGCTCACTGGGGGCAGGGAGGAGGGAGAGAAGTGAGTGGTTGATGGATTTGAAGCCCAAATTCACAGGATGGGCTTTCGGTGTGGATATTGCATGGAGAGGTTTCGGGGTGCGGCCGGGTGGGGGGTGCTGGGAAGTGCAGATTTGAGCTCCTGGGCAGGCGAGGCCCCAGACAGAGGGCGGGAGTGACAGCCAGCTGGGTCCTGGCAGTGGAGCTGGGCGGCTGCAAAGCCCCCTGCCAGAGACTGTTCAGGCTGGGACTGAGACCAGGGAGCTCTGACAGAGTGGGCGGTGTGCCCTCTGAAACCCGGGGGGGCAGGCTGGACGTGCGCTGGTGAGCCCCACCCCACGCACGCACAGAACCTGCAGGCCCCACGCCCCGTGCAGGAAGCCCGCACGGGGTCCAGGGCCAGCCCTGCCGGCCCCGGCTTGGAGGACAGGGTGCTGCCCGCACAGGTTTCTCCTGGGCAGCTGTCTCGGGTGCGGGACCCAGAAACGTGCGGTGTATTCACGGATGCAGATGGGCACGGAGATAGGGCGCAGCAGGAATCACACGGATCTACTGGGCGGTCCCGGAGCACGGACGCTGGCAGCAGAGCTGGTTCGAGGACCGCGTCAGGGGCCTGGGGCGCCGCAGCTGCAGGGGGGCTGCCGGGCGTGGCCTGGCCCACCCACCCGCCTGCTGGCTTTCCACGAGTCCCTCTCCCCTCGCCGGGGCTCTGAAACTCTCGCAGCCGACCCTGAACCACGCGGGGCTGGATTGCACGGGTCCCTTCTCATGTGGGTTTTTCAATAAATACAGCGCCGGACTCTGATTTGTCTCCTCTTCTTACAATTTTCTTAACGACCTAGACTTTCCTGGGCTCACCTTCTTGTGAGAACAACATGTGACTCGTAACATAGACAGAATGGGTGTTAGTTGACGACACGTGCTCTCAAGAAGGCTTCAAGCCCACGCTTAAGTCTGGGGGGAGTCGAAAGTTACCTGCGGGCTTTTGACCGCACAGAGGTGGGCACCCAGGCCCCCACCTGTTCAAGGATGCCCCAGATTGAATTGACAAAGCAAGAGCAGCCTTCTTGGGAGCCAGAGGCAGGTTCCCGCGGGCCGCGTGGTCCCGCAGAGCCCGCAGAGCCCGGCCAGCCTCCGTCCTCAGCTCGGCGGGGCCTGCCGTCTTGGACCTGGCCGTGGGTGGGAAGCATCCTCTGGCGGCACGCAGCCTGCGGGAGCCCCGAGCTTTGCGTTGTCGGCGTTAACAGCTCAGTCTCAAGGCCCGAGGACGGTGAGGAGAGGCGGCGTGAGTCTCAGCTTGGCCCTGGGGAGAGCGGTTACTTCATTCTGGGTGACGCCCCTCCCGGTTCCGTGTGCACCGTGGAAACTCGGAAAGTCGTAGGAAGAATCATTTCCTTCCCTGACTTAGCATGTGAATTACATCAGCGCCTCATGCAAACAAGCGATTCAGCCTGAGCCTGGGAAAATGATCTCCGACGAACTCTAGGAAAAATCAGGAACAGGAGCTGTCCTTTTACCAACATGGTCGTCTTTACGGAGGCTGGCTTTGCAGAATACCACGCTTGCCACCCTGACGGAGAAGGCTGCTGGTAGGGTGTGGAGACCGACCATGCAAGATTTCTTTTAATTGCATGAAACACATAAACCTTTAATAAATTAATACGACTATGCCTTCAGGCACTTCTCCTGCTCTCCTGTGAGGAAGCTTTGACCCACTTCCAACCTACTCATCCATTTCTCTCTGATGATGTCATTTCCAATTCGCTTAACACCTCAATTAAACCAAACAAGCAACACTGCCAAAAGACGAGTATCTTGTAAGAGATTTCTAATGACAATGAGTTTTGGAAATGATTAATGTAGGGACAGGTGTAAACCTTTGACTCAATCATTAGTTGAAATGATTTTACTTTATGAGGAAAGAGAAAATGATACAGCCTCAAGATTACGACTCCTACTGTTCAAATGCTCCTGGCCTCGAAGAACGCGTGTGTGTGTGGGTGCGTGTGTGCGCGCGCGCGCGTGTCAGTGCCTGCATGTGTGGTACGGGTGCCTGTGTGTGTGGGCGGGTGTGTGATGTCCACTTCAGGAGGGCCAGAGAGGCTGAGCGGAGAGGAGCCTGCCAGCCCGTGGACGCAGCGGTGGCTCGGAGGAGAAGTCATGTCGAAGACAGAGTATGCTCCGCTCCTGGGGGCCAAGTTTCTTTCTGCAAAGTTAGAAGTTAGAAGTTAGAAGTTAGAAGCAGTTCATGGGAGTAGGGGTGGTGCCTTTTTCCTGAAGAATGTGACCTCTCAACACAAGGAAGACCACAAGGAGGGGCACCTGGGGGGCTCAGTCAGTTGCGCCTCTGACTCTTGGTTTCAGTTCCAGCCATAATCTCAGGGTCGTACAATCAAGCCCAGGATAGGGCTCCCGGCTTAGTGGGGAGTCTGCTTGAGCGTCTCTCTCCCTCCCTCTGCCCCTCCCCTGCTCACTGTCTCTAAATAAATAAATAAATAAAATCTTTAGAAAGAAACAAGGAAGAAAGACCACAAGTAGGCATGCGAAGACCTCAGGTTCCTCCCTCCAAGCTCCGTGATCGCACGAGGTCTGTCCTTCCCCTCGTGTGAAGTGGAAAGCTGGGGCAGGGGCAGCAAGGGACACGGCAGCCACACGGACTGCAAACATGGGAAGAGAAGGTGCCCAGAACTGGCAGGCAGCCCTTAGCGAAGTAAACCCAACGTGAAAAAAGATCTCCCTTAGTGTTCTGCGTACTCTGATGGAGGAGGCAAGAGGCTGTCGCTCTTTAAAATAAAGATGTCTTGGGACGCCTGGCTGGTTCAGTCAGTTAAGCATCAGCCTTTGGCTCAGGTCATGATCCTGGGGTCCTGGGGTCCTGGGATTGAGCCCCACATCAGGCTCCCTGCTCTAAGTGAGCCTGCTCTCTCTTTGCCTCTGCCTGCCACTCTGTCTGCTTGTGCTCTCTCTGTCTAACAAATAAATAAGTAAAATCTTAAAATAATAATAATAAAACAAAGACGTATTGGCCAATGAATTTTGGAACACTGAAAAAATAAAATTAAATTTAAAAAAAAATTAAAAATAAAGACGTCTTTGTTTAAAGAAAAAGGAACTTAAAAGAAAGTGCTTTAGTTGGAGATCTCTAGAGGCAGAGCCCAAGGGGGAGGTTGTACAAGTTTTCAGCTGCGGTTGTGCTGTCAGGGTCAGGAGGAGGAGCTGGGCGGGCAAGCGACAGGGAGCCCCTGGCCAGGCTCTCCAGGGTCAGCAGCACCGCAGAAGGTCCTGGTGAGATTGAGGCCCACACGCACACCCCACCCCCACATGCTCAAGTCTGCAGTCGATAACAGGGAGACAGAGAAATGGCCTGGAAATGACTGTCAGCATAGGGCCCTGGGTTGTAGATGCCACAGGGAGATGCAGACACCCTCATGCTTGGTAGCGTAGAGACACAAAATGCATATTTCTGATGGAAGCCCAAGGGTCCCTTCATTTCCCCTCCCCAAGAAGCCCATTGTTTAGTGCTTAACTGTGATGTGATGACCCCGAGTGAAAGGGCGGAAGTGGGGACACAGCGTCACTCTTCATTAGGGTAAGAATTACTTTTAATTACATAGAAGTCAACCTTGTTAACAAAGTGGCCAATTATCTGAAAATGTAGCATGACTGTACTGTATTTCCACATTAGTAAGTCTTCATCACCAAAGGTGTAAATGAAAATATACAGTCTGACACACATATGAGTTTATCCTACTCTTTAATAAATGGCGCTGGAAAACTGGACAGCTAAATACAGAAGAATGAGACTCGGCCATTCTCTTACACCGTACACAAAGATCAACTCAAAATGGATGAAAGACCTCAACGTGAGGCAGGAATCCATCAGAATTCTAGAGGAGAACACAGGCAGTCATCTCTTCGACATCAGCCACAGCAACTTCTTTCAAGATACGTCTCCAAAGGCAAAGGAAACAAAAGCTAAAATGAACTTTTAGGACTTCATCAAGATCAAAATCTTCTGCACAGCAAAGGAAACAGTCAACAAAACAAAGAGGCAACCCACGGAATGGGAGAAGGTATTTGCAAATGACACTACAGACAAAGGGCTGATATCCAGGATCTATAAAGAATTCCTCAAACTCAACACCCAAAAAGCAGATAATCTTGTCAAAAAATAGGCAGAAGACATGAACAGACACTTCTCCAATGAAGACATACAAATGGCTATCAGCCACATGAAAAAATGTTCATCATCACTAGCCATCAGGGAGATTCAAATTAAAACCACATTGAGATATCACCTTACACCAGTCAGAATGTCCACAACCAACAAGACAGTAAACAACGTGTGTTGGAGAGGATGTGGAGAAAGGGGAACCCTCTTATACTGTTGGTGGGAATGCAAGTTGGTGCAGCCACTTGGGAAAACAGTGTGGAGATTCCTTAAGAAATTAAAAATAGAGCTTCCCTATGACCCTGCCATTGTACTTCTAGGTATTTACCCCAGAGATCCAGATGTAGTGAAAAGAAGGGCCATCTGTACCCCAATGTTCATAGCAGCAATGGCCACGGTCGCCAAACCGTGGAAAGAACCAAGATGCCCTTCAACGGATGAATGGATAAGGAAGATGTGGTCCATATACACTATGGAATATTATGCCTCCATCAGAAAGGACGAATACCCAACTTTTGTAGCAACATGGACGGGACTGGAAGAGATGATGCTGAGTGAAATAAGTCAAGCAGAGAGAGTCAATTATCATATGGTTTCACTTATTTGTGGAGCATAAGGAATAACACGGAGAACATGGGGAGATGGAGAGGAGAAAGGAGTTGGGGGAAATTGGAAGGGGAGGAGAACCATGAGAGACTGTGGGCTCTGAGAAGCAAACTGAGGGTTTTGGAGGGGAGGGCTGGGTGGTTGGGTGAGCCTGGTGGTGGGTATTAAGGAGGGCACGGATTGCATGGAGCACTGGGTGTGGTTCATAAACAGTGAATCTTGGAACACTGAAAAAATAAAATAAAAATTTTTAAATAGAGTTTATCCTAAAAGAATTAGGTTTGTAAGATGTCTGTATTCTTTCCACAGGAGCTGCTGGCAAAAGAGAAACCCAGAGTGAAAGAAAAAAAATAGGACACTGATAAGCTTTCCTTTCACATTAGATAATCTTTAAAGACAGATGATAGACCAGTAGATTATTCAAGAAATTATTCAAGAAAGAAATTCAAGTTATATATAATACAAAATATAAGAATACATTAATATTTTATTAATATTTTAAGGATGTATGTTATTATATTGATATTATATTATTAGGTATATTATACTAACTTCTAATATATATATATGTGTGTGTGTATATATATATTATATATATATTTATATAGTTTAGAAAATTGCAAAAAGCATAAAAAGAAAATATTTCCTGTAGTCCCACATTTTAGATTAAATTTGAACTATGTTCTGCTTATACTTCTCAATCTTATTTCTATGAATATTTTTGTTGAAAATAGAGATCTAATATATATGCTATTTTTTAAAGATTTATTTATTTGTTTGAGAGAGAGAGAGAGAGAGCAAGCAAGAGCAGAGGGATGGGCAGAGGGGGAGGGAGAGAGAGAATCTCAAGCAGACTCCCCATGGCACACAGAGTCTGACGTGCTGCTCAGTCCCGTTACACTGAGATCATGACCTGAGTGGAAATCAAGAGTCAGACACTGAACTGACTGAACCACCCAGGTGCCCCATGTGTCCTCTTTTCAAAACTGTTTTTTCTTTTGCTTGATAACATAGAGTAGCATTTCTTCATAATATTAATGTGGTCCTAAAACATTATCTTCCTATCTGTAAAATAATTTACATTTTGGATCTCTCAAATGTATTTAATAAGTATTCTACAGTGGAACATAATTATTAATAAAGATAAAAGTTAGGATTATCTTTACTCAAACAACTATTTTTTATCTCTGATCTCTTTCTCACGCTAAAGCCCTGGAAAGGGAACGGCTCAGCCCTAACACAGGGCACTTTCAGAGATGTTCCAGAGTCACTGCCAAGGCTACCTTCAGAAAATCAACACTCGGGAAAAAAAAAAAAGAAGAAGACATTAATACACCTTTCTTAGAAAATTGTCTCTATCTTGAGAGTCCCTATTCAATCAGCACTTTGACCCATATTTCAATTTCTTTTTTAACTCACCAATTGGAAGTAAAACATCCAGATATTTATGATTATTCTCTCTTTTTAAAAGGATTTTGTTTATTTATTTGAGAGAGAGAGAGAAAGCACAAGCAGGGGAAGCAGCAGGCAGAGGGAGAGGGAGAAGCAGACTTTCCGCTGAGCGGGGAGCCTGATGCAGGGCTCAGTCCCAGGGTCCCAGGATCATGACCGGAGCTGAAGGCAGACGCTTAATGACTGAGCCACCCAGGTGGCCCATGGTTATTCTCTATGTGTCTATTTTGTTATCTTTATATTAGTCTCTTAAAATCGTCATAATTTTTTGGTAAAACATCACTATGTATCCAGGCTATTAATCATAAATAAGTTATATGTGTGCAAATACCTTTTCCAAGGTGGCTCTTTTTACTTTCAAATTTGCTGACAGTTTCATATGCTCAGAAATATGTATTTTGGTGTATTTCAAGACAATATAAAAGAAATAAAAAGAATGATAGAATATAGAAAACGTAGAACAAACCAGAATTATAAAAGCTTAAGATAAAATGCAGAACTCAAGGAAGACCAAGAAAAAAAGAAAATATTTCTGAAAAGAAGACGAAATGAAAAGTGCCATGAGGTCTGATGAACATAACAGAGTGGTTAAAGGAGGATGGAACATGTTAACAAAAGCAAAGGAAATTAAGAAAACTTTTTTTTTTGTTTTGTTTTGAGAGAGAGAGAGAGCAGGAGCTGGGGTTCGGGGAGTGGCAGAGGGAGAGAGAGAATCTTAAACAGGTTCCATGTCCAATGTGGAGGCTAACATGGGGCTCGATCGCACAACCCTGAAATCATGATCTGAGCTGAAACGAAGAGTCAGACGCTTAACCAACTGAGCCATCCAGGCGTGCCAAGCTAAAAACAAAAACAAAAACAGTTACAGGAGTTTGGAGGTAATAGCAGTGGAGAATGGCCAAAGAAGTTCTAAAAGATGGAAGGAGCCCTTGAGGGAGAGAAAAACAACATGGCAGAATAACCACTACATTGTATAATTTCTCAATGATTTTCTGAAATTAAAAAAGAAAGAAAAAAACCTTCCAATTACATATTTATGTATTTATTATTTTTATTTTGTTTTTATTACTGGAGGGTAGTTTCAACACATGTGGAATTCTGGTTTGGCACTTCTTTCCTCCGCCCATAAACATACCGCCCCTGTGTTCCGCGCTCTGCGGCTCGGGCCCACCTGCCAGTGTTCAGTTTGACGTTCCGTGTGCCGAGTGTCTTCTTCTCTGGTTTTCAGATTTTCTCTTTACATTTGCTTTGTGATACTTCGACTTTGATGTGCAATTCAGAACTAGGAAGCTCCTAGAAGAGAGTGCAGGAGAAAGCCATCAATGCCCTTGAGTGTGGCAATAGCCTTCCTGACCCATGAAGGACATAACTGATCAGCTGGGACTTACAACAATGCACCAGACTAATACTTCTCTCTGAGAAAGACCACATCCAGAGAAGGAGACCAGCCACGGACTAGGAGAAGATATTTACTAAGGACACATCTGCTGAAGTACGGTTACACAACATATACAAAGAACTCTTAAATCTGAACAACAGGAAAACAAACAAAACTTGAAAAATGGGCAAAATCCCCTAACAGCCACCTCACTGGAAAAGGGATGCGGATGAAAACACGTCTTACCTCTCACGTCCTCAGGAAGCTCCGATTCAAACGGCGATGAGACGCGTGCACACCTGCTAGAGCGACTGGGAACTGAAATACTGACAGCACCACATTCCGGAGAGGATGCGGAGCGAAAAGGAGGGCTTACCTGGAGGGAAAGAAAGATGGTCCAGCCACTGTGGAAGACAGCTTGGCAGCTGCATATGAAGCTGCACATACTCCTTCCATATGAGCAGCAAACTCATTCCTCGGCATTTCCCCAAAGGAGCTGCAAACTTAGGTGTAAGCAAAATCCCACATGTGGGTGTTTATGGCAGCTTTACTTATAATTGCCAACTTCAGTCTGTGAATGGCCAGAGTCTGACACGGACAGTGGAACATTATTGTCTGATATTATTCACTGCTAAAAAGAAATAAACTGTAGAGCCATGAGAAGACAAGGAAGGACCTTAAATGCAGGTTTCGGAGGGAAAGAAGCCAATCCAAAAATGCTACATACGATGTGATTCCAACTATAGGACATTTTAGAATACGCAAACCTATAGAGAGTGAAACGAGAATGCTTTCCAAGGGCTGGGTGGAGGGTGGTTGGAATAGACAGAGATCGTTAGGACGGCAGAACTTCTCCGTGCCACACTGTAATGGTAGACACGTGTCATTACACACTTACTCAGACCCACGGATGCCCCGCCGCGAGTGAGCCCCAAAGCAACCTGTGGACACTGATGTTTATGGTGGGTCGGTACAGGGCTTTCAGGTGAAGTAAAAGAAATAAAGGTACCACTCTGGTGGTGGTGTTAGTGGGGGCACGTGCTGGGACAGGGAGTTTACGGGAAATCTCTGTGTCTCCATCTCAGTTTTACCATGGATTTAAAACTGCTCTAAAAATCCTTAAAAAGATACTTAGGCAAGTGTAAAATACATGTTAACCAATACATCATGGCCTATGGAGGAAATTCCAAAAATGTAACTGTGGGTCAATATTAGGAAAGTCATCAAATAGAAATAAGGAGAGAAATCATATAATTATCTTCAAAGATGTAGGAAAGATCTTTAATTAACTTCACCCCAATTCAAATGAAAAATCCTCAAAACCAGGAATTGTTTGATAATTCCTAAACATTACAAAAGTTTTCCTAAGAAAGTCATAAATAAAATGTGTTACCCACTGTCTCTACTTCTATTTCATGCTGTGCTATAAAAAGAGAGCCGAGGGAGCCAAAATCTATCTTTTTGCCAAATTTCTGGCTGATCCATTAACTGTACATAAGCAGAGTGTGACTCAAGCTGCCCAGCATGACCTGTGGCTCATCTCAGTGGAGAAGTAACTTTCATTTTGACTTCTGCCAAGTTAATTGCATGCTTAAAAAATAAAGCAAACATCTTTTGAGGCACATAAAAAAAAAAAAAAAAAAAAAAAAACCTAGAACATCTACTACAAATTCTTCACAATATCCAGGCTGAAGAAGCAGAAAAACATGACATGTTCTCTGGAGAAAGGCAATCAGTGGGGAGCAACTCCATTATTCAGATGTCACAATTAGCAAATGGGATTTTAAAACAGCTGCTACTCCTGCTCAAGGTTGGAAAGGAAAGTATGCTGATGTAACAGATATCAGCAGAGAAATACAAATGACAATAAAAAACTACAAAAACTATAAAACTAAAAATGACAATATCTGAATGTTAAAAATCACTGAATGGGCTACATAATAGGAGAAAGATGACAGAAAACTCACTGAATTTGTGTGTTTTTTTTTAAATCAAGAGAAATTATACTATCTGAAGAAGAGAAGGAAAAAAAGCTTGGAGGAATTAAAGATGTACAATATAATAAGATCAAACATGGGGATGACTGGAGTCCAAGAAGGAGCAGGAAGAAACTAAGGGAAAAAAATATTTCAGAAAACAATGACCACACTCTTCCCAAATTTGATGAAACACATAAGTTCATAGATTTATGAATCTCCGTGAATGTCAGTGGACCCCAACCAAATAAATACAAAAGAGTATACCCATATCCATGTATTTATGGACAAATTGTTGTAAACCAAAGGGGAACAGAAATCTTTAGAGCAGCCTGAGAAAAACGACACTTTGCATATGAAGGACCAATGATTCACATCCAGCTGACTTCTAATTGAAAGCAACAGAGGCGCAAAGAATGTACAGCAGTGCCTGTTAAAAATGTAGGTCAACCCAGACTTCTGCATCCAGCAAAATGTCTTCCAGAAAGAGGAGACATAGAGGTATTTTCAGATAAAAGAAAATGAAGGAAATACATCATCAGGCACACTTCAGTGCAAGAAATTCCTAAGTTCTTCAGGTTGAAGGGAAATAAAACTAGATAGAAACAGGTCTTCAGGAAAAAATGAAGGTGTCAGAAACATCAAGAGAAAGAAAGTGGACCCTCTTGAGGTGGCTTCTTTTTCAGGAACCCGATGTTTGCTGCTGAATCTCCACTTCCCCTCTCCTCCTCTCTGAGAACATTAGTCTCCTTGTGCTCTGCTTCGGCTTCTGGGAAACATTACTCGAGGTTTTCTTTGGAAAGCCTCCAGCAGCGTTCGGTACAGGTTCGGAGCCTTCCTGCTCCTTGTACCCCCTTAATCATCCCAAGGCATCTATTACCTCCTTTCTCCCGAACCCACCAGAATCCCTCACACTTTCATCTCTCATCATTAATCTCTTCATTCAAAGTTTCTAGTTTCTTCACGTTTAGTGGGAGCACCAAAACAAAACAAAAAGAGACTGAATGCCCATAACTTGTACTCCCTTTAGTATTTTTTCAAAAATATTTTCTTCCTCTATTCACCCCATGCATATAATATATATGTGCATGTGTGTATGTTATACATATATAATATATATATAATATATATGTGTATGTATGTACACACACACATGGCTTTGCTCATTTGTTTGTTTTACAAAGTAGGATGTTTTTCTGTGTTCTACATTTGTTTTCTTGGATTCTCCTGCTTAAATGGAGGCTTATCTCAGTATGCATGATTACAATTGGTTCTGTACATGAGTCCCCTGGATGCTGTTAGAATGATCTTCATTCTTTTTTTTTTTCCGTATTTCATAATATATATTTTAAAATTGGTAACAATCATATTTTAAAAATTTTTTATTTCTTTTCAGCATAACAGTATTCATTGTTTTTGCACCACACCCAGTGCTCCGTGCAATCCATGCCCTCTCTAATACCCACCACCTGGTTCCCCCAACCTCCCACCCCCGCCCTTTCAAACCCCTCATATTATTTTTCAGAGTCCACAGTCTCTCATGGTCCATCTCCCGCTCCGATTTCCCCCAACTCCCTTCTCCTCTCCATCTCCCCATGTCCTCCGTGTTATTCCTTATGCTCCACAAATAAGTGAAACCATATGATAATTGACTCTCTCTGCTTGACTTATTTCACTCAGCAGAATCTCCTCCAGTCCCGTCCATGTTGCTACAAAAGTTGGGTATTCGTCCTTTCTGATGGAGGCATAATACTCCATAGTGTATATGGACCACATCTTCCTTATCCATTCATCCGTTGAAGGGCATCTTGGTTCTTTCCACAGTTTGGCGACCGTGGCCATTGCTGCTATAAACATTGGGGTATAGATGGCCCTTCTTTTCACTACATCTGTATCTTTGGGGTATGATCTTCATTCTTAACTAAAAAACTGTTAGTTCGGAGTTCCTGCTAAGGGACTCCATGGTGAACAGAAGGCTGGAAGACTGGGTCGATCCCACCACATTTACCTTCTAGATGTTTTCCTTCTGTGTTCCCTGAAACTGCTGCTCTGGGGACCAATGTTTTCCAGATTATTTTATATTCAGTGAACCCTCCAGTCTAGGCTTCCTGTGGCTAAATCCACTGATCACAGCTTTGCTGTCTTGAGTTTGGGAGAAACACTACTGGGTCAGGGAAGAGTCCCTCCAGGCTGCCAGGACCTTAACTTCTTAGGAGAAATGTCCAGCCAGGAGAAGCCCAGTTTTACTGAGGTTACTCCTCTCTCTCTCTCTAGAATTTCTGGCACAGCTATTTCTGAATACTACTGGTCTGTCCCAAAAACAAGATGTGGGGTCCAGAGACAGGGGTTCTTTTTTTTCTTCCAGTTCTAACACTTATTTCAGAGTATTGGGAGTTCTGCCAAGAAGCAGGGGCATTGTGGATGAGGAGAAGTGTGAGGCCTCGTGACTTCTTTTAATCTAGTCCCGTCTGTACTCTATAGCCAAGAAATTCATTAAGGCTTCCGGCATTCTAATGACACCCTTTCCTGCATTCCTGCACTGAATCTATTTTTAGCTTCCTTTGATTATCACTGTTGGTTTTCGAGAGAGGGATGTTGGACATCTGGGTTTATGTTGCCATATCTAGAAAAAGTGACTTATTTCCTACACATCAAATGAGGGAATTTAGAACTTAATGCCAAAATAGTGTTCTCTTTTTCTATGCAAATCTGTGTTGTATTTCAAACTTATTAATGGAAATGTATAAATATTACCAAACAGAGCTTCCTTTCCATACTTAGAGTCACTACGGGTACATGAATAATTCATTTTAAAACATACGCACACTCTCACACTTTGCTGGACAGCTGGATTATCTTACTGAATAATCATTGTCCCTACCCACCAGCTCTGTAGCCCCCTCCCTACTGTGCTTCCAGGACTGAGGGTCATGCTCATGGGCAGGATGATATCATTAAAAAACATCCCTAAAAGTGATTCTCTTGGACCAACTGAGGGTAGCCCCTCAAATTAGATGCCTGCCCTCTGCTTTCATTTGCCACAGCCCCCCCACCCTGCCCAGTCAGGGATCTGGCAAACCTTCTTGGCCTGATCTACATCCAGTCCACCCTACCACCTGGTTTGGACATTCTGCCATCCATCTTCTAGCTTCCCACATCTGACCTACTCCTCCTGTGCCTTCTCTGACCCTGCCTGGCATGGATAGCTAAAAGCTACTGTGCCCTAAGTAAAAGCATTAAATATAACTTTCCCAAATAGATAGGGCCTTTCCTGACCTTATGGACTTTGGAGATCTGTGAATATATGCTCCATCCATGGGGACTATGTGAGACGTATGTTCTGATGTCAGCCCTTCCATTAAAAGCAAATACATTCATTAGGCCTACACACATTAATTTCTTGGTAGTTTCTTTGTCTCCATGAGAGGGGCACACATGCACACACATACACACACTCTTCTTGTATCACAGAGATAGTCTAGGTGATGAAATAAATAATCGTTCTTAAAAGTACTTACTTATTGATGAAATATATTACCTAACGACATTAAAGTCTCTGTTTCTATACTTTAAAAAACTAGTTTATTAAGTATTTTGGAGTTACCAGGTAATTATATAAAAGGAAGTGTTAGATATCCAATTTAGGAAGACTTTGTTGCAACTGACATTATCTTAGCAACTTCATTACTGAAATTACCTAGTTCTGAATAACTGGAAGAAGGGCAAGTCAGGGCAATCTTTCTTTTTCAGACAGTCACAGACCTCCCTGGATTGGAAAATTGGGGAAGAACTGGAATCATTGCATTACACATGCAAAAAGATCACCTCAAAATTTATGTGGATACACAGCAAGGAAATATGTCACATAGGCAGATTCATATTCAGAAAAAAAAAAAACCCTTCATTATAGAGTTGATGAAACCCAAATGTACAAACCCTGTCTATGCAGGTGCATTAGAACCTACTGTGTCCAGTACACACTTTGCACTTTGTTCATCATCTATCTATACACACTAAGTTTCTCCATCAATTCCTTTTATTTAAAGAACGTGCTAATAGGCTGGATTCATACCTTCTCCAGGATTTAAACATGTAGCTACTGTTCCACAAGTAGCTGTGAGTGTCATGGACTTGGGAAATAAGCAGGTCATTCCCCATGAGTTGATGTGCTACAGTGAAAGATTTCCATGTGTTAATCAACTTGGCTTTCCTGGAATAAAACTTACCAAACATCACATACATTGCTGGACTCAATTTGCCAATCGTTTTTTTAAATCATTTTTTAATTTATTTTCAGCGTAACAGTATTATTTTTGCACCACACCGAGTGCTCCATGCAATCCGTGCCCTCCCTAATACCCACCACCTGGTTCCCCCAACCTCCCATCCCCCACCCCTTCAGACCCCTCAGATTGTTTTTCAGAGTCCACAGTCTCTCATGGTTAAGGTTTGTGACTAGGGGTGCCTGGGTGGTTCAGTGGGTTGAACATGTGCCTTCAGCTCAGGTCATAATCCCAGAGTCCTGAGACTGAGTCCCACAACAGGCTCCTTATTCAGCAGGGAGCCTGCTTCTCTCTCTCCCTCTGCCTGCTGCTCCTCTTGCTCATGCTCTTTCATTGTCAAATAAATAAATAAAAATCTTTAAAAAAAATGGTTTGTGCTTTGTGTTGTGAGGAAATTTGCCTTCTTTATTTTTTTATTTTTATTTTATTTTTTTTGCCTTCTTTATTTTTTATATATATATTTTTAAATTTATTTTTTATTTATTTTCAGCATAACAGTATTCATTATTTTTGCATCACACCCAGTGCTCCATGCAATCTGTGCCCTCTATAGTACCTACCACCTGGTACTCCAACCTCCCACCCCACCCCCACCACTTCAAACCCCTCAGATTGTTTTTCAGAGTCCATAGTCTCTCATGGTCCACCTCCCCTTCCAATTTCCCTCAACTCCCTTCTCCTCTCTAACTCCCCATGTCCTCCATGCTATTTGTTATGCTCCACAAATAAGTGAAACCATATGATAATTGACTCTCTCTGCTTGACTGATTTCACTCAGCATAATCTCTTCCAGTCCCATCCATGTTGCTACAAAAGTTGGGTATTCATCCTTTCTGTTGGAGGCATCATACTCCATCGTTTACATGGACCACATCTTCCTTATCCATTCATCCGTTGAAGGGCATCTTGGTTCTTTCCACAGTTTGGCGACCATGGCCATTGCTGCTATAAACATTGGGGTACAGATGGCCCTTCTTTTCACTACATCTGGATCTCTGGGGTAAATACCCAGTAGTGCAATGGCAGGGTCATAGGGAAGCTCTATTTTTAATTTCTTGAGGAATCTCCACGCTGTTCTCCAAAGAGGCTGCACCAACTTTCATTCCCACCAACAGTGGAAGAGGGCTCCCCTTTCTCCACATCCTCTCCAACACATGTTGTTTCCTGTCTTGCTAATTTTGGCCATTCTAACTGGTATAAGTTGATATGTCAATGTGGTTTTAATTTGAATCTCCCTGAGGGCTAGTGATGATGAACATTTTTTCATGTGTCTGATAGCCATTTGTGTGTCTTCATTGGAGAAGTGTCTGTCCATATCGTCTGCCCATTTTCTTTTTTTTTTTTTCTAAAGATTTTATTTATTTATTTGACAGACAGAGATCACAAGCAGGCAGAGAGGCAGGCAGGCAGAGAGAGGAGGAAGCAGGCTCCCCGCTGAGCAGAGAGCCCGATGTGGGACTCGATCCCAGGACCCTGGGATCATGACCTGAGCTGAAGGCAGCGGCTTAACCCACTGAGCCACCCAGGCGCCCCGTCTGCCCATTTTCTGATATGATTGTCTGTTTTGTGTGTGTTGAGTTTGAGGAGTTCTTTATAGATCCCGGATACCAACCTTTTGTCTGTACTGTCATTTGCAAATATCTTCTCCCATTCTGTGGGTTGCCTCTTTGTTTTTGCAAAATCTTTCTGAGATTTTGTTGTTAGGGAACTATTCACCTCACCAGATGAGTAGGGGAACATCTCCCTCTTCTATATTTCCTGAAAGTATTTGCATAGAATTGGTACACTTTCTTCTCTAAATCTTTGATAGGATTTACCAATGGCATAATATGGATCTGGAGTATCCTTTGTGAGAAAGATTTTTATTTCAAATTAAATTTCTAATGGCTGTAGGACTATTCATATTTTCTATTTCTTCATGGGTCAGTTTTGCTAAACTGTGGTTTTCTTTGAATTAGTCCCTTTCTTCTACTAGTCCCTTTCTTCTACATTGTAAAATTGATGACTATATGAGATGGGTGAACTTTACATATTCTAGAAATACTTAAAGGCTATTTAGGTGTCGTTTAGATTTTAAATGACTTTGGGATACATAGTTCTGTCCACTCATTTATAAATCTTACTAGGAGATTATAAATTATATTTGTGTTTTCAAATAAGAGACTTTGGATTTTGTTGATTTTCTCTTTTGTTTCTCTGTTTTCTATTTCATTGATTTCTGTTCAATTATTCATTTTCCTTTTACTTAAACTATATTCAATTTACATTTTTTTCTCTAGCTTTTTATACTGGGAACATAGGTCTGTGATTTCAAATTTTTCTTCTTTGTTACTGTCCAAATATTTTATAATGAAAAATCATTTTGCATTATTTCTGTAAGATGTTTTTAATGAAGTTACACAGAAATACACACACACACACACACACACCTATAGATTATTTCAATTCATACTGCAAATGATGCTAATTTCAGATACTAACATATGCAACTTGCAAGAAACATGTTTCTGATTTTAGGTCTTTAGGCTCAGAGCATATCTAAACTTTAAGTTGCACTGTTTGTGGTCTGTTTATTTGTCTGCATTTCAGTAATGCCCTTGAATTCCTAGTGTGCAGGATTCTTCATCTCAGGGGGTATTGGCTGTTTGTTCATCAACATGCGAGCACTTAACTTGTAGACAGTACTGCTTACATAAAGTAAAATGTGTTTTGTATAAAACATATTTAGCCAGAAAGTTTGAAATTGAGTTTATGTTTCTCCTGGAGTACCTTCACCTGGGGAGCTTCTAATCAAATCCTTACATAGTACTTGATCAAAATGCAGTTCTGTTTGTTATAGAGGTTCTGAAGGCTAAGCCACTACAGAGATTGATCTCTGAGTAGAAAGGATCTGAATTACTTGAGAATAAGTTTAAGATATTCTTTTTTAGCACTAACGTTGTCCATACATACAATCGACCCTCAAGGATCACAGGTTTGAACTACCCAGTTCCATTTATACAAAGACTTTTTCAGTAAATACAGTACAAGATTGTGAATGTATTTTCTCTTCCTTACAATTTTCTCAAAGACATTTTCTTCTCTCTAGCTGGATTTATTGAAAGAATACCAGTGTATAATACATATAACGTGCAAAATATGTGTTAATTGACTGTTTAGGTTATTAATAAGGCTTCTGGTCAACAGTAGGCTATTGGTAGTTAAGTTTTGAGGAAGTCAAAGTTACACATAGATTTTCAATTGTGCAGAGAGGTTGGCATCCTTAACCCCTATGTTGTTCAAGGGTCTATGTATACATCACTTGAGGAAATACAAAAGCCCATATATTCCCATTATGGAACACTAAAGAGAATTTGTGCAATAGATTTGGGGCCATCTAGAAGTAGGTAAGGAATAACCATGCTTTTGTGGCACCTGTGAGTCTACTCATTGTACACTCAAGTTACCTCTGGGTCCTTTAGCATTTCTATTTTCTATATGAGGAAACATTCAAAATCCATTAAACTTACCAGTTTTCCCAGTTTCTAAGTGATCAGTAATGTACCATTTACAGTTTAGGCTTGAAGGTTTTATTTTCCCTCCAATATCATATCAAAACTACATTTTTAGAGAAAAAGAAAATAAGAAGCTGTCCAGGTATATGAGAAGGTTTGGCTTAATGGGCAAATGCGGTGATGAATTTACATGACTGTCATTAAACTCCTCAGTAGCACTTTGAAAACACATTACAGCATGACACCAAAGTGTGCAGTTGTTTTTATTTGGAGGAGATGTGGCTGGAATGTGAATGGTCTGTGAAAGAAATAAACATGAACATGAAACACTAAAATAACATGTTGTTTTCTCTCCTTTACTGCAGTGGTTCCCAGTGAGTGATAATTAATTTCCATTCCATAGCTGATGTGTGACCCTATCTGCCTCTTAATAATGCATAAACATGTTTTTTCAGGGAGCTCAGAATTCACCAGACACTTGTTGCTAATAAGCAGTCCTTCATTCAGGAGTTTGAGTGCCTTACACTCAGATAGGACCAAATAAACAAACTGTTGTAATGGAATCAACCATGCCTAGAGTTCTGTTCATTTATGCTCTTAGTCATTTGCCAATCTTAAAATTTTATAGCAATGAGTGTTTTAGAATCTTTCTATTAAGAGGAGTAAGGGTAGAGTTTTTCACGTCAACACAAAAGTCTTCCAGGATCAGCACCCACAAGGGTCTCCACTGTGCATTTTCATGGGGCAGCGTGTTCACATATGGAAAGAGTCCCACTGGCCCACAACTGAAAATCTAAACTTAACTGCCAATAGCCTACTGTTGACTAGAAGCCTTATCAAGGGTTGTAGTGGAAACAGTGTAAGAGAAATGAAGTTATATATTCCATCAGACCAATCTGGTATGTTGTGGAAGTGAAGGGAGGACTTTCAGCACAAGGTCAGATTTCATTAAGACCATCAGACCTAGGAAAGCCTAGACACACCTTCCAGGTAACCACGTCCTCTGCCCTGCACCTGGAGAGACTCTGGCAGAGCCTTCACCGCCCACGGGAATTCCTTCAGCTTCCCAAGCGTGGAGTATCCTGGGAATGGCGAGGGTCATAATTAATGGTTTTTAATGATTTTTAATGGCCTTGCCTTTGATATTCATTTGCCCTTGTTCAGTTTCAACTCTGTATAAATGATTATACCCCACCTAAGATGCTCTGAACACACGGGAAAGTCTCCTTTTGTGCAATGAAAAGACCTTGTGCTTTGGGAAGGCTTGACTCTGATCAGCTGTCTGTTAGAATCCAGAAATGCACAACTTTTATTCTTAAGATCCATGGAAATCTAACATTTCTGTGTATATTAAGTACATACATCTAGTCTTAGTATCAAATAGAAATTACTTCTAATTGGAAACTTCTAAGGTTATTCACCCATTTTAAAGGCAAGTTAAAGTAATACAGCAGTGAAAAAATGACTAATGTTAAAGGATCCATTAGTCATAGAATATATTTCACATCAACATTCATCACAATCATTTATTTGGGATTTCCTAAGCTATTGTTAATGTTCCCAGTTTTAGAATGTTCAGGGCACAGAGTTAGTATGTATTAACTGCATTACATGGAAAATGCTAAAATCTCCAACCCTGGGCTCTGTGACATGGATTCTACAAAACAATATACCCTCTATGTGACCATTTCTTTATCTTGTGTAATTTTAAATGAACCTATAATTTTAAAGATTTTATAAATGAACCTATAATTTTAAATGTTCCAATGGGACTCAGTAAATGATTCAGTCCTATCACTTTCACTTTCCCACTGATGTTGACTTAGCTCACGACAGTATCCCTCATGTTACACGTTTATTCCTTTAAAGACTCCGTATCTTTGCATGTGTCCCGTGTGCTGCACCAGAGATTGGCAAAGTTTATGTAAAGAACCAGATAGTAATTGTTTTAGTCCTCCAACCCACACCGCTCCTGTGGCTACTGCTCAACTCTGCCATTGTGGCATGAAAGCATACAGTATATGGACACACTCATGTGTTCTGATGAACGCCACCCATGGGCCAATGTTTGGTGACCCCAGTGCTGGAGAAATGAGATGCTTGCCTGCCCTAAAAAGGCTTACAGTGTGTGGAGAAGGCATGGTGTGACTAAGTCCCTGAGACATCCCGAGGGCTGGGAGGGATCAGACCCACAGGAGAGCACCTAAGCACAAGGTATAAACCATCCTGAAGAGGGGAGCCCCAAGCTGAGTCTTAATTTTAAGTATTTTAATTGAAACATAATTATATGTTATCATAGTTCCAATTTTAATTAATCCGCCTGTGAAAATGACAGACTGGGATATTCACTGACCAAAAAATAGGCTGGAAATGGTAGACCCTTGAGCTTAGCTGTGAAAGGTGCATTTGCCAGGTTTGCATTTTTTCCCATTTACTCGACAAATAGTAGCTGAGGCACAACTAAGTGTCAGGTGTGTTTCTAGAGGTCGGGAAGGCAGCAATGAGCCTGGCAGAGCGGGTCCTCACCTTCCTGACGCTGACATGCTAGTGGGAGACAGACAATAAACAGAGAAGTGAATGCAACTGGGTCATGGGTGTGTGGGAGTGAGAGTGGGTAGGTGGAGTGGCTGGGAAGGAAGGGGGAGGGAGGAGGAGGAGGAAGGAAAGCCAGGCTGGTGGGAAGTGAGGCCATGGGGGCCCAGGATGGACCATATGGGATCTACAAAGTGGGGATGAATGAGAGGGGAACCAGTGGAGGTGTTGGGACAGGGAGTGACATGCTGATTGACCTGTTATGAGTGGAGAAAAGGGTCTACACATTCCCAACAGCCTTGGGTGTGAGGCTCCCATGGGGTCCAGGTGGCAGCAGTGGTGATCTATGGGAGTCCACAGCGGGCATCTCACTGCCTGTCCCCAAAGCCAACATGTTGACCCACGGTGAGGGCTCACCTCTTGGAGTGCATGAGACTCACCTGCTGACAAGAACACCAACTTCCCCTCCCATTGCTGTAACCCCTGTATGACAAACCAGCCCCAAGTTGGAGAGCTTGAAGCAACAGATGTTTATTACTGTATAGCTTCTTGGAATAGCTACATGGTTCTGGCCGAGGTTTCTCACAAGTTGGAATCTGTCTATCCACTGGGGCTGCCTCGTCTGAAGTCTTGACCAAGACTGGGAGATCTGCTCCCAAGGTGGCTCCTCACGAGGCCATGGGGCGGAGAGGCTTTTCTGCAGGGTTGCCTGGGGGTCCTCTAGATGTGGGCACTGACTTTCCACAGAATGAGGGATCCAAGAGGACAAGGCAGAGCCGGTGGCCCTTCATGCTAACACTACCGCACCTTCTGTTGGCCACACCTTCGTGCCAAGGCCGGGGGTGCTGCCGCATGAGGACGCGGACCCAGGAAGCTAGATTGAAGAGTCATCCTGAAGGCTAGTTGCCCGCCCCATCGTGGCAGGTCGGATCTGAATTAGGGCATTTTCAGCAAGTCCCCAGTGTATCTTGATTCAGAGAGCTTGGAAATCTCACTTTGAGAAACACTGATGAAGGCAAAGATGTCTCATGAAGGGACTGGAACTGAAGGGGCCAGGGAATGAGACTAGACTACCCTTCCACAGCACTGCCCGCACCAGCCACTGCCGTCTCCCCAGCAACTGACTTGGAGGCTGCACCACGTGACACACGGCATCAGCCCAGGCCAGCTGGCGGTCCAGGGAGCCCGGGCTCCACCAACAAAGAAGCAACGGTGGTTGTGACTTCTCAGAATGAAGACCTTAAGCTGACTGAATCATGCACATACCTGGGTTCCTTTGGTAGCTACTGCAACTGTAGAAAGCTTCAGGAGGGTGAAGGTTAACTGTCTAATTCTCCTAACCTCATAATGTGATTATAATGAAAGCAAATATTAGACCCAATTAGGCTACACCTATGAAACCTATTAAGTACATCTTTATGACCAAGCAGGTATACAAGTCCCTACAACCTGTTTGGTAGGCTTGATGGAGTCCCAGCCACTTCTCTTGAAGTGGGACGGGTCTGTGTTTGGAGCTGTAGCAGTTTCAGAGAAGGTTCAGGGCTATTCATAATGACGCCAAGACAGTCTGTGCCAACCAAGGCTGTCCCAGTGGAAGAGAAAACAAGATCACTGGGAGGATGAGTCTTACGGATCAGCTTGGCCAGACGGAGTGCCCTGTTGTGCGGTTACATGCCAGACCAGATGTTGGGTGAATTTGAAGATGAGATTAACATCCATTTATTTATTTATTCATTTTAAAGATGGGATTAATTTTATTTCTTTGTTTCTCTTTTTTTAATTTTTTAATTTTTTAAATTTATTATTATTTTTTAATTTATTTTTTATTTTCAGCATAACAGTATTCATTATTTTTGCACCACACCCAGTGCTCCGTGCAATCCGTGCCCTCTATAATACCCACCACCTGGTACCCCGACCTCCCACCCCCCTGCCCCTTCAAAACCCTCAGATTGTTTTTCAGAGTCCATAGTCTCTCATGGTTCACCTCCCCTTCCTATTTACCCTAACTCCCTTCTCCTCTCTATCTCCCCGTGTCCTCCTGCTATTTGCTATGCTCCACAAATAAGTGAAACCATATGATAATTGACTCTCTCTGCTTGACTTATTTCACTCAGCATAATCTCCTCCAGTCCCATCCATGTTGCTACAAAAGTTGGGTATTCGTCCTTTCTGATGGAGGCATAATACTCCATCGTTTACATGGACCACATCTTCCTTATCCATTCATCCGTTGAAGGGCATCTTGGTTCTTTCCACAGTTTGGCGACCATGGCCATTGCTGCTATAAACATTGGGGTACAGATGGCCCTTCTTTTCACGACATCTGATCTTTGGGGTAAATACCTAGGAGTGCAATTGCAGGGTCGTAGGGAAGCTCTATTTTTAATTTCTTGAGGAAATTAAAGATAAAGGATCTGTACTCGAGGAACTACAGAACACTCATGAAAGAAATTGAAGAAGACACAAAAAGATGGAAGACCATTCCATGCTCCTGGATCGGAAGAATAAAAATTGTTAAAATGTCTATACTGCCCAGAGCAATCTATACTTTTAATGCTATTCTGATCAAAATTCCACCGGTATTCTTCAAAGAGCTGGAGCAAATAATCCTAAAATTTGTATGGAATCAGAAGAGACCCTGAATCACTAAGGAAATGTTGAAAAACAAAAATAAAATGGGGGGCATCATGTTACCTGATTTCAAGCTTTACTACAAAGCTGTGATCACCAAGACAGCATGGTACTGGCATAAAAACAGACACATAGACCAGTGGAACAGACACATAGACCAGTGGAACAGAGTAGAGAGCCCAGATATGGACCCTCAACTCTATGGGCAAATAATCTTCGACAAAACAGGAAAAAATATACAGTGGAAAAAAGACAGTCTCTTCAATAAATGGTGCTGGGAAAACTGGGCAACTATATGTAGAAGAATGAAACTTTACCATTCTCTTACACAGTACACACAGATAAACTCAAAATGGATAAAAGACCTCAACGTGAGACAGGAATCCATCAGAATCCTAGAGGAGAACATAGGCAGTAATCTCTTCGATATCAGCCACAGCAACTTCTTTCAAGATATGTCTCCAAAGGCAAAGGAAACAAAAGCGAAGATGAACTTTTGGGACTTCATCAAAATCAAAAGCTTCTGTACAGCAAAGGAAACAGTCAACGAAACAAAGAGGCAACCCACGGAATGGGAGAAGATATTTGCAAATGACAGTACAGACAAAAGGTTGATATCCAGGATCTATAAAGAACTCCTCAAACTCAACACACACAATAGAGACAATCATATCAAAAAATGGGCAGAAGATATGAACAGACACTTCTCCAATGAAGATATACAAATGGCGATCAGACACATGAAAAAATGTTCATCATCACTAGCCATCAGGGAGATTCAAATCAAAACCACATTGAGATACCACCTTACACCAGTTAGAATGGCCAAAATTAGCAAGACAGGAAACAACATGTTTTGGAGGGGATGTGGAGAAAGGAGAACCCTCTTCCACTGTTGGTGGGAATGAAAGTTGGTGCAGCCTCTTTGGAGAACAGTGTGGAGATTCCTCAGGAAATTAAAAATAGAACTTCCCTATGACCCTGCAATTAATTTTCTTTCCTTCTTTCTTCCTTCCTTCCTTTCTTTCTTTCCTTCCTTCCTTCTTTCCTTCTTTTTAAGACGTGATTAACTTTCAAATCAGTAGAGTTGGAGTAAAAGAGAGAACCTTCTAGAAAGTGAGTGGGCCTCACTCAATCAATGGAAGGACTTAAGAGCAAGGACTGAGTTTTCTCAAAGGAGAAGCAGTGCCTCCTGAGCCTGCAGCCGGACGGTCGGCCCAGCACACTCCCCACTCACTGGCCCCCACAACTGTGGGAGCCGACTGTTTCAAATCCATCTCTCTCTCTCTCTCTCTCTCAATGACGCGTAAATAAGATAGATGATCCATGGACAGACAGGTGGACAGAGAGATACTATTGGTTCTGTCTCTCTGGGGAACCCTAAGCCTTTCACCCTATCAAACAACCAGAAACCCAATTTAAGACTGGAAAGAGGATGGTTAGGAGCCAAGCCTAACATCAGTCAACCTGTAAGTTCAGGGAGGTGGGGGGGTGGGCATGAAGGAGGGCACATGATACCATGAACACTGGGTGTTCTAGGCAACTGATAAATTCTTGAACTCGACATCCGAAACTAATGGTGGGCTGTATGTTGGTTAATTGAGTTTAAATAAAAAACATAGTCCTCCCCCAAAAGGACTAAAAGTTTGATGGGCCGTTTAAAAAAACAACAAAAAACAAAAACAAACAAATGAACACAAGAGTCTTCAAGATTCCTAAGGCCTGGGTATACAGGATGGGGAACATCTCTGAAACATTTTAGCTAATCTGCCACTTGGCACAGTTAATTTCATCAATGAGAGCTCATTTCTAACTTTGTCAAACTAGCAGCCCACTGTTTCCACTGATTAAAGCTCCCCTCTGACTTGCAAGGCGCTGGTCAGCAGAACCCGGCATGACCGAATGTGGACGGTGGCTTCTGGGGAACCGTGAGCAGGCGAGCGTGTGGCTCTGACCCTTCCCGGCTGTCCCTCCTTCCCTGAGCACGTTGTCTGTCCACAGCCGTGAAGTGTTGCCCACACGGGGGCCCCACCCCTGCCCCCCGACCCCTGGGCCTTGTACAAAGACAGCAGAGGAGCATTCCTATATCGGGATTGGGTAAATATGAGTCCCCACGCATGCAGAGCTCCCAAAGCTTACGAGCACGTTGTTTTCACGGGATGAAACAGATTTTCAGGGGAGAGAAGTGGCATCTGTCCCCGGTGCAGCTGTCAGAGATCACCTCCTTCAGCAGATCATCCCTGTCTTCCTTTCCCCAAAGCCCTGACAGCCCGGCAGTGGGTGTTATGAATTAAATTGTGTCCCCCCCACGTTCTAATCCGCAGCACCTGTGCACACAGACTTCCTTGGAAACATTTAGACACAGAGGTGGCCAGGCACAGAGGGAAGGCCACATGCAGACAGCAGAAGAAGGGGGCCATCTGCACGCCAAGGGGTGCCCGAGCTACCGGCACAAGGAGACCGGCCTGGAGCGGGTCCTTCCCTGCGGCCTTCGGCGGAACTGCAGCCCCGGGACACGTCGCGTTAGGACTCGCGGCCTCCAGAACCCTGGGCGGATCAAGGGGCTGCTTTAAACTGCTTTCTGAGGCAGCCCTCCCCGCGGGGACGGGTGAGCTGGGCCGCAGGGCGGGCGGCACGGGAGGGAGGCCACTTCACGTCCCGCCATCCGCACCTGCACCCCGGACCGTCACCGGTGAATCTCAGCGGCCGAGAGCCGGGCTCGCGGGGACATGGGTCCTTCCTCACCGTGACCTCCAGCGCCGCCGCCGTCCCGTGAAAGGATGTATGTGCAGCCTTGCCGGACCGACGGAAACTGTTGGCCCTGGACCTTTCCGGGAGCAGGGACCTGCGCGGGCAGCCGGGAGCACGCGGCCCCGGTCTCCGGTCCGGGCAGGTGGGCAGCGGGAGATGGCAGCGGGGTCTGCTGGTTTTCCTTCTAAAGCGATAGCCCTGAAGACAGACAGAGTCACTGAAACTTGAGAAATTACAGGCGCACTGATGCATGGTAAGCTCCAGGTCACTATGCTAGGTGGTAACAGCCGTCCCGAGAAGAACAAATTGTGTCTGTTTCTACCTGTGCAAAGTATCCCGGAGAGGCAAATCCAAAGGCCATGCCGACCGGTGGTTTCAGACGGGGGTGAGGGGAACACGGAGAAGTTGCGAGATGGGCCCGGGGCTTTCCTCAGGGCGACGGACTGTTTTATAATCAGACAGAGGTGCTGTCTGCCCACTGGAACATGTACTAAAGATCATTGAATTGTTCACTTTAAAATGGTTAATTTTGCATTTTGTGAATTTTATTTCAATCAATTATTTGTAAAACACCAATGGGCCTCTGAATGTGCACAAAGGTGAAGACTGGCTTCAGCCAGACAGAGCCCAAGACAGGGCAGCGCCCCAACACCAAAAATCCACACTCACTTACCCCTCTGCAGGCTGAGTTAAAAGGGGGAGCCTGACGGTCCTGAAGCCAGTCTGATCGACACTGAAGGAGAATGACGCGAACCAGCGGCTAACGATGATTGATCAAGTCAAAAGGTTTCATCCAGACAGCGAAGGCATCAGCTGCTAATCTAGAAACGTTTAATTTTCCCAAGTATATTCTTCAAATATAGTATGTACATATACAGAGAAAAATCTCCCGTTTCCGTTTTGTGGATCCCTGCTTATAGAAAAGATAACTATTTTTTCCCCCTTGTCTTTGGCGATATTTCTAGGAAGAAGTTGCTGCGGCCGAGGTCGAAGAGGTCGCCGCCTGTGTTCTCCTCAAGGATGTGGATGGATTCCTTTCTCACACTGAGGTCTTTCATCCATTCTGAGTCTAGTTTTGTGTGTGGTGTGAGGAGGTGGTCTGGTTTCATTCCTCTGCATGTGGCTGTCGAACATTCCCAGCACCGTGTGTTGAAGAGACTGTCTTTTTCCACTGGACATTCTTTCCTGCTTTGCTGATCTGTGGGTCTGTTTTTGTGCTGAAACCACACTGCCCTGACGATCAGAGCTTTGTCATAGAGCTTGACGTCCAGAACTGTGATGCCTCCAGCTTTGGTTTTCTTTTCAACATTCCTCTGACTATTCAGGGTCTTTTTTGGTTCCATACAAATTTTAGGATTGCTTGCTCATGTTCTGTGAAAAATGCTAGTGGTATTTTGATAGGAGTTGCATTAAATAAAGCCCCGGGATCAGTGTCTAGTCCCTCGTGTGTGGCTCCATGAATATCCTTCAGTATTACTAAATGTTATCAAAGACTTGAAGCATATATGATCAGCTTGTATAGTGCGCAATGACAACACTAGCACCATATGGGCTCAGAATTTACTTTATTTCTATTGTTTTTAAATGTTATAAAATGTCTTTACTTTTGGGGGGATTCAGCACCCTTAAATCTCAAAAATGAAGTATGAAATTTCAAACATTGACTTTGATGTGAAACCGATTTCTTCCTGGTTGTTATGGTCTTTGTGACTTTAGGGGATTTCTGAGATGGAAGTGATCTTTGAAATTATCCGGGGGTTCTGGCCTAATCTTATTTTGTCAGGGAGAAAGCCAAAGAACAGAGAGAGGCCTTGGTTGCCCGGCAAGCCAGGGACAGAGACGAACGGCCAGGGACGGCCTTCCACGCGCACTGCCCAGGGCCTCCCCATCCCCAGCGTGTTCACTCCTGTCCCGTCTCCTTCTCTGAGGTTCTGCACATCCTGCCCCTCAGTCCACCCTGCCTGGGCCGTTTCTGACTGAATTCTTATTGCGTAAGTGTTGCTTCTCCATCAGGAGGGGAAGAAGTCATCCAGAGAAGGGATCAGGGTACCTACCTCTTCTATCTGACCTTGGTCTCCTAGCGCAGGTCTCTGGAGAAGGGAGAAGGCAGCAGACTGAGGAGATGTAGAGTGTCAGGTCCTAACTCGTGCCGTCGAATGAGACACAGAGGAGCCGGTCAGACCGCAGGGCACTCTCGTCTCCTAGGAGAAGTGTCCTCGTGCATGAGTCTGCTCTGCAAGGTAGGGAGCAAGAATGTCTACTTGCCGCTCCTCCACACGCTGCCAGTTACCTGGATACAGCATCTTTGAGCGGGTTGAGAGGTGGAAACCCTCGTTCAGTGTGGACGGCTGGGTGGGCTGTCTGGGCCGTGGAGGCTGGAGGGGAGGGAGAGGTGGGCACCGCCTTGCTGAGGAGACCCAGGAGATGATGTGAGATGGCAGCCCTGGAGATCCAACAGCCCACTTCCCTCCTAGTGAGCCCCCAAGAGGCCCCGTCCGGTCCCCTGTGTTCACTGTTCCCCTGCCTTGTACCTGCCTTGTGGCCTCAGCCTTTTCCTTGGGCAAATAAACCTGCCTTTCTGATCATAGAAACCAAATCTCCCTCAACCCAGTAAGAGCATCTACCTGCCTCCTTTTCTTCAAGGTCAGACTTCTGAAAAGCCCCTTCCCCGACTCTCCTTCTCACTGCACCCCCTCCCCCAACACCAGGGTGACCTCCCTCTCCTCCGACACTCAGACGCTCTGCCAGCCGAGGCCCCTGGAGGAGGGTGAGCTTCTGCCCTGCCAAGCCCTTCCCAGACCCTGTCTGTGGTTGGGCCACGGCCAACCACCTGCTCGCTCCTGAAACGGTCTGCAAAACAGAGCTATTTGAAGCTGTCCTCCTGCTTTCCTTTCTGGAATCTTCCTTACAGTCTGTCCCTTCTCCTCCTAGCTATAAACTGTGGTTGACACAGAGCTCCACTCTTGGAAAGCACGGTGCAGCCTGGCCAGCTCTGACGTGAAGCCACGTGTGGGCTTCCTGAGCCTCCACGTCCCGCAGCACACAGACAGTGTGGAAGCAGCCACGTCCCGCTCTAACCTCGCATCTCGTTCGGTCGAGTCTCTTACGGGGATAAACGGGGGAAGTTGGAGCCCACAGCAGTTCTCACGTCCAAATAACTGTTGTACAATCTTACAAGGGTTTTCAAGATTTAAGATTATGATAACAGTAGAGTGATCCTTTACTTTACTATTAGCTGGTAATGATTTAGACATGTTTAAATCAATTTTTTTGGTAAAATATAACTGACTCCAATGCGTGGGGCACAAATAAAGGATCTGGACGTGGAAAACTTCTATTAATGATCATATGAACCTCATTGATATTTTACAAAACCCATTTATATAAACGCTTGAAAAAATATCACATAATAATGCAAAACTTAAATATTAACAAAAATGAAGATATTCACTATATAAGTAGAAATATTATTATTATTGTTAAATCAGTATTTCCTATAGAAATGCTTTGTATAATGTTTCTTTCTCAACACATTTGGCTTTTTAAGATAACTGGCATTTTGCAAACATTATGCCAGATAGTTCCCCCAGCAACCCTGTGAGGTGGAAATTAGTCATCTCCCATGTACGGATGAGTCAACTAGAAAGATCTTCAAAAATTTTTCCAAGATTACGAAGTTGCTAGAATATTGTACCAACAGTACTCTGTAGTTTTCAGAAAGACTTGGCAGACCATCAGTACCTGGAGAAGGGCATCTCTTACGGAGCCTCATTCGTCATGTTTAGTTTATAAAGTAGAGCATAATAAACGTCAGGCTAGAACCCCAGAGAGCCTGCGGAAATCCCGCAGGTGGCCTACTGCCGACAGTTCGGTTTCCTGCTGCTGCGTAACAAGTGGCCCCACAGTCAGCCGCTCACATCCACCACGGATGGCACGGCATGACGTCGGGGTCAGGACACGGGGCAGGGCTCAGCTGGGCTCTGCGTCCGCCTCGCAGCATGCTGACCGGGGTGCCCCTGTGGTGCTCAGCCGGCAGACCAGCCAGCCCGAGAGAGCTTGCCCACAAACCTCGGATCTCCGTGGGCACGGCTGCAAGGCCGGGCCTGGCGGAGACCGTGCACTGGGATTCTACAGGTAGTCTCTCTGGGAAAACAGTCTCGGGTCCTCTGGGCGGTGTGAGCCTCTCTCGGAAACTGCCCCAAGACACAGAAGGTGGGAGCTGCCGGGTCAAGTACGTTCTGCCACATTCTATTGGTCAAAGCAGGCACTAAGACAGCCTGTGATGCAGGGGAGGGGAATTCGATGCCCCCTTTCAGAGGGCAGTGGGCAAGGAAGCAGTGGCCATCTTGAACCTGCCACGGTGAGTGTCAGAGCTCTTCGGAAATGTGTCCAAGCGGGTCCGAGCCTCGGAGTTTGCCTCCGCAGGGAAAACATGGCTTGCCAACACCAACTCTGTAGTATACACGCTCATCTTCTGCCCCACCACACTCTGTTTCACAGAAACAGAAAAAGTCTTTGTGCATCTGGTTTCCTCTCTAAAAACAAAGTGCCTTGCATTGCATAATGAGGTAATTATACTCGCTCCCCTGACGTAGGTTGTTTGGAAAGCCTTCTGCTTTGGAAGAAGTTCACCTCCTTGGAACCCATGCTAAATTTCTCCCTCAGTGAATTTAAGACCACCCACTCTTTGTGGACACAAAGCTACACCTCTTTGTTTAGTGTATTAAACAAAACAAAACAGACAGTGTCTGCACAGCCAGCCTGAAGTGATGCACGCAAGCCCACGTGGAATTCGAGCGTGGAGCGTGGCCAAGGCGCCCTCTTCCCCGCCGCCATCTGCCCGTCTGTAGCTGAGGCGATTGCTGGAAGGGGTAGGTTTGGGCTTGCACATGCCAAGGGCGCGGGGGAGGCCGGTCTCAGACTGGCGCGCAGGAGGAGCTCATTCCTCACCTAAACCCACTCACACCGCTTTAGAAATCGGTTTAGTTCGTCTGTTCGGGGCTCTCCCGAAAGGTGAAGTCTGTGCTCTTTCTCTGCGACCCATTCGCCTAACCTACTGTCACGGGTGCGTGTCCAGCTCCCTGCGTCACCCGCCAGAATGAACAGCACGAGAGCGTTCACCAACCGATCGCTCCGACGCATCGGTTTCTCCAGCGTCTGCCCTCGCGATCGACTTGTAGAAATTCTCCGGCTGCACGGTGCGCGCTCTCCTGATTCCCCTCCACCCGTCCCTTGTCTGTCTTCCAAAACGATCACACTGCCCTGATCACCGAGCCGCCAGGGGCCCGAGGTATAAACTGTGGAGCCCCCCGACCAAACAGCCTGGCAGCCCCCCACCCCGCCGGAGCAACATCGTTATCTGAAGAACCCACCCAGCGTGCCCGCAAAGGACGGCCACCAGCTCTGACTCACGGTGATTTAGAAGCGCGCCACGTGGCCTTTTAGGGGTGAGAGGCATCGCGGATTAGGCCGGGATCAGTTCCTGCAAACCTAGACACGATGTACGTCTTCCTAAATATGGAAACTCTGACTTGTAGCCATAGGACTGGGCTAGGGGACGTCACGTAACGTCGGTGACGCCTGTCGAGAACCGCGTTTCAGGATTCTGGACAGTCTCGCCCGGAGGCGGAGAGTTGTTCTCTCACTTTCCCTTCCAGTCTTAGTCTTAAATACGGAAAATGCGGCTTCCCTCTGTGTTTCCAGTGCACCGATGCTCCTAACAAACTATTTCAAGACAGCCCTGAAAAATTCTGGGAATTAGATTTTTTTTTTCCTGAGGCTGAGAATGTTCATTTTATTTTGTGATTCTGTAAGATGCTTTTAGTTCTCTATTTGTTTTTTTTTATGCTTTCTTCATTAGGATAGAGCAAAAAGCATGGTTAATTAAAAAAAATTAAGAGGCATATGGCAGTTCAGGTGGTTAAGCGTCTGCCTTCAGCTCAGGTTATGATCTCAGGGTCCTGGGATCGAGTCCCGCATCGGGCTCTCTGCTCGGCGGGGAGCCTGCTTCCTCCTCTCTCTCCCCGCCTGCCTCTCTGCCTACTTGTGATCTCTCTCTGTCAAATAAATAAATAAAATCTTTTAAAAAAAATAAAATAAAAACCACCATCGCCGTGGACTGAAGCCCAGCCTTTGCAGATTGCAAGGACGTTCCGACCGCCAGCCTGGGAATGGCGACCAGGACACGGCTCAGGAAGGAGAGGAGGCCTTCCGGGAAAGCACCAGCGGTCCGCAAGAAGCCGGCTGGGGTGGAGGAAGGGGTGGTAATTCTTATATCATAGACAAAACAGAAAAGAACCCAGTCAGACTTGAAAAATTATACCATGTATACGAAGTTAAAAATGTAACAATTCTCCAAAGTCATCATGTTCTAAAATGCCGTTCGCAGGAACTGACGGAACAATGAAAACAAGCCAGATGTGCCGTCCTGCTTCGAAGTCTACACCGCACGCTCTCCGCTCCTGACACGGACATGGGGAAAATGGGATCGTCTCCTTTATAAGCAGAAAGTGATGGCATAAACATCGTGATGATAAAGGCCCCTTCTCGTTGCAACTTGGCTGTGGTGGGCGTTCTCCGGCGTCCATGGGGCTGTTGGTGGTTGAGTGAAACTGGGGTGAATTGGACCAAAGCAGGAGTTTTCATCTGCGTCACTTACGATGTGTCCCCAAGTTCTAATACCGCAGAGGACAGAGGAGGTGCTTAATAAATAACAATGGTGTAGGTGAATCTGTTGAAGCGAACCACTGTGGGAGGCAACTGTCTCCTCTCCCCAGCGCCAGGAAGAGCTGAGTGCTGGCCAGAGAGGGACAGCTCAGTCCAGGCTCCAGGTGTGGGTCCCAGCTCCCTGGGGGCACTGTCACCTCTTAGATCAAGGGGTCACCTCTCTACCAGTCAATGTCAATGTCAGAAATCTTTGGAATCTAACTTGTGTGAATGGAGGATTTATCCCTCTCACCTGTGTGGGCATCAAGGGATGCCTGTCCAATATGAGATCTTCTACAACTCTGAGTAGTTAACTAAAAATCGTGGATTCTTCTAGGTCATCTTAAGCACAATGTCCAGTAAAATTCATGTGCCCTTCCAGCCTCATGTGCGAAAACACCAAAACACTTGAGAAAAAAGTCTCACTGAGCTCTGGAACCACAGAAGACAAACCCATGCTTCCGGGTAACCTGGGGCTTTGTCGTCCGTCCGGGGCATCTGTTTGGTTCAACGGTGAGTTGCAGTTAAACCGGTACAGCTGGTATTTAGGGAAATTTCATTCCCTCCTGAAGCAAATTACACTCTCTGTATTTCTTAGACCACTTGATTCTCTGGGAAATCTCTTGAAAGTGAATCTCTAAGAGAAAATTATTCAGCAAACATTGCGTTTTTTTAAAGATTTTTATTTATTTGACAGCCAGAGAGGGACCACAAGCAGGGGGAGCGGGAGAGGGAGAAGCAGGCTCCCCGCTGAGCAGGGAGCCCCACGCAGGGCTCGATCCCAGGACCCCGGGATCATGACCTGAGGCGAAGGCAGACGCTTAACGACTGAGCCATCAGGCGCCCCTATTCAGCAAACATTTTAAGCTTTTATAGATGGATTCCTTCATTCCTTGAGAATTTGCAAGTTTCACTTCTTTTCTGAGTTTTAGCTAACTGAATTATCACAGCTTCAGGAACCCAACCACGTTGTCTGGGTGTCCCTCACTCCAGCTGTCGGGTTTTTAAAAATGTTTGGAGGCGAATGGAAAACGTTTACAAACGACTGTGAGCTGCCCAGGAAATCCAGCCGGGGCGAGGAAGGGGAGGTGGGTGGGGAAGCAGGTAGGGTCCCTGGTCGGGCTCCAGGAAGCGGCCAGGAATCCTACCCCGGGGGGCTGCGCGTCAGGTCCAGACCGCAGAAGATGCTGAGACGCGCAGGCTGGGCCCAACTACAGCCACTCGGGCCGGTCTGGGTGTTTATTGGCCTCCCGGTGTCAGAATGCACGTGGGTCTCTCCAGCTCGGCATCGAAATATTATTTTTAGGATGCCCACATTTTATTTTACTGCACTGGAAAAACAGCACTGGAGATCAAAACGTTTATAAACAAGTTGACACACTTGGAGGCACTGGAGTGTGTTATCATGACGCACCATCGACTTGTGAACAAGTGCAGATTTGCATGAATTTTTCAGTCTACATTAAAATAAAAGGAAGCTGATAGTTTAGGTTCATCTGAAGTGACGAGCCTTGCCGTATATTCTCCGGCTAAACTACTGCAGAGAATAAGCTGGGGTTTTGTGAATCAGTTCACTCACCCGTGCTGGGAGCGGAGTTACTGAACGGCACCTCGTGATCCTAACCCAGAGTCATGAGGCCTGGACGGGCGGAAACCTGAGCACCCTGTCCGAATCACAGTGACAGCACAGTTTCAAGTAACACAGGCTGAGCCGTGCTCACGGGACCTCACAGCCCCGCCGTGTAGGCTGAGCCGTGCTCACGGGACCCACCTTCTCTCCTTCGATCTAACAAGCGCAAACGCTAACGACAGCGTCCGTTTCGGCGTCTGTGTTTGCGCTCACCGGGTCCCAGCCGAGTGTGCCGTTCTCGACTGACTTCACCTCTGATCTCTCCAATCAGCCTCACGTCTGTGGGATTGTCTCTTTTTCTGCATAAAGAACCAGATCCCTGAGACGTCTCAGGACTCCTGCTGAGCCATAGGCAGCCATGGAAGAGCACAGTGTTTTGCCCCGGATCTTTCTGCCTTTGGGAATATCCAGGATTTCTGCACAGCCAAGTGTGGCGGTCGAGGATTTACTGACGACCTACGTGGAACCCCGTCTGTGCCGGTTCCTGCCCTTAGCACTTGACAGACCAGGCCCCGCTGAACCCCATGAAAACCATCACTATCCTCTTTTCACAGTGGGGAAACTGAGGCAGGGAGCTGTTGGTGCCTTATTCAAGGTCCTGCAGCGCTGCAGGAATGGACCTTGGGCAGCTTGGCTCCAGAGTCACGTCCTTGACCCCTGCGGCCAGGGGCTCATCAGCGGGGCTCTGAGACGTTGCTAAGACAAGCCAGCGACTTCTCTGGCCTGTGGGCGGAAGCCCAGGAGTAGGCCGCAGGAGACCCGCTGAGTGAGTGAATGTCTTCTGCACCAAGTCCGCCGTCTGGTTACCTTGGGGGAAAACGCGTCTGTGAGAACCAGGGAGTTTGGTCGTCTCCCTGCATTCTGCCTGTAAATGCCGTTAACCGGTTTGGCCAATTTTCACAATGTTTCCTACGCGCTTCTAAGCCGTCAGAACCACAAAGGCGTCCTGCCCGGAGGAGCTGCTGTCGCACCGCCAAACCCGCGGGTCCGCACTTCGACTCCTGCCGGGGCTGGCGTGGCGGCAGCAGCTCTGGGACCCGACGGGCGGCTGGGGGGCGCCCCAGCGGCTTGGGACGGCGAAGCCAGGGCCGCTGACGGGCCTGCCCCGCAGGGCATGGGACCCGACACGTAGAGACACAGAGCGCGGAAGTTTCTACTTATGCCTGGGTGCGTGTGTTCATTTACAGCACACTTCTGCCAAAAAAGGATTTAAGGTAGTTAATAAACATGCTCACTTTTTGTGTGTTAACATGTGTGCACTGAATTTTTCCTTTAGGGACAGAACTCACCGAAGTGTTAATTTTTATGGATATGACTCCAGAGAACAAGAAGAAAACCATTTCTAACATATGAACATCCTATGGATTGTTTGAGATAAAACCTGAAAGACAGAAATTTATAGGACTGAAGGCAGTTATGGAATTCTAAAGCAATTGTTTTTCTTTTGGAATGCTGGGAGGAATTTTCCTTTCTTCCGAGTCTAAAGGGAAGAAAAGGTATTGACGGCAGCCAGGGACGAGGTGGGCTCTGCGAGAGACACGGACCACGGCGGCTTTCCTCGGACTCTCTGTGTTTCTATGTCCTCTTCCTCAAATTCTGCCTGTTTGCAGATGACCCCTGCTTTGCAGTTGGGGGAACAAATTGCTCCCATGTATTTGGCCCCGTTCTTTCTGCTGTTGTAACCTTCCTTCTACTATAAAAGCAATTACTACAAGCCAAAAGCAATTTTCTTTGAGGAAAATATTGGTATAAAACTTCCAGTTCCTACTGAGTTGGATGAACCAAAAACGTCAGCACAACGTATGGACCAATTTTTGACACAGTTGTGTATTTTCCCATATGTATTTTTTATGGCCACAAAGTACGTTCACCTGACAGTATGACAGAATCAAGTCCATTTTTTAAAAGTTCTAGAGAAACATTTATCATCTTAGCAAAATCACAAAAACGTATTCTATAGCATGGGAGCTGTCCATTTGTTAACTAAGATCTATCAACAAGGTCAATGAATGGCTTTCCTGCGGTTATACCTGGGTCCTTAGTGAAGTGGGGTTTTTGTTTTGTTTTGTTTGGAAATGAGTTTTTATAAGCAGCAGGGCACTTGCTAACCTTGCCTTGAAAATATTCCCGACGGTGGTCCAAAGGCTAGTCACCCTCTCGTCCCCGCTTCCAGAAGCCTTCCTGAGCGAGCACCAGGAGCTCGTGCATCCTGACCTCGAGGGTCTTCCCTCCAATTCGCAGCACCTGAAATTCTCTTTCGAGGACTTTCCTTGGCAAGTATTACGGGACTACCGGTTACTGAAGCACTTTGCACACATGACAAAAGCTAGAAATGCCCAGAAATGTCCCCTCCGTCCCTCCGCAGCAGCCTTCAGACAGTGGCTGCCTGAGGAAGGGGAGGAAGCCGGACGCCTGTGCCTGAGCTGGAGAAACCTGGAGGCGCACGTCCGCGCCCGGGTCCCTCGGGGTCAGGATGAGCCGGGGACAGTCCGAATGCTTCCTGCACGGCTTCCCCGTCGCTCTCGCAACCCGGGGTCATTCCTCCGTCTTCACTCTATGCAGGTTCTTAAAGCGTGTTGGGGAGACCGACCTAATAGCCAGGCTGCGGGGCACATGGTAGAGATTCAAAACACGGGCACCTGCGTGGCTCCGTCTTTAAGTGTCCGCCTTTGGCTCAGGTCACGGCCCCAGGGTCTCGGGACGGAGCCCCGCATCGGGCTCCCTGCTCGGCGGGAGGCCTGCTTCTCCCTCTCCCACTCCCCTGCTAGTGTTCCCTCTCTCCCTGTGTCTCTGTCTGCCCAAGAAATACATAAATAAAAAACGTTTTTAAAAAAGAGACTCAAAACAAGTATTTCTCGCCATGATTAAAAATGGCAACTGTGTTTTCCACTGATTTGATACATTGTTAATAAGTCATAAAGTAAATTGAAAAACATTTAATATTTTCAAATTTCTTGAACAATTTATGTGCAATATTCAAAGTTTTGTCAAGAGACTCGCGTATGGTCAGATTCGGGAAATGCACCATCGGGACTGCAGCGTCTGGGAGACAACGAGGAAGGGATGTGGGGGGAGGAGCCTTGAAGGTGTGCTCGCCCGCCCGCTTACTTGTCAACTCTTTCATGGGTATGAGGCTCAGAGACTTATGCAGTTGACAGAGGAGAAGAACATTGGCTCAGCCGATTCAAGCATCCCTACTCTATCACTGCTGAGGCAAAATTGACAAAACACGTTGACTATTTTGATCTAAGTTTTCAAAATTAGAAAGAAGAAAGAAAGAATCCACCTAACTAAACACGGGAGGTGGCTCATCGTAACTGCCCGTTTAGACAAGTCCCGTTTCTTCCCTCTGCCTGCAAATCCCTAACAAGAGGCCACCCGACCCACCTCGAAGAAATAAATTAACCTGAAGTAGTCCGCGCGTCTTCAGTGCCATTCCAGTGCCGGAAGCAACTGGGGACTCTCGGGAAAGTAAAGGGCACACGGAAAAACGTAGCTGCCCCCGTTCAGCGCTGGCCAGTTCAAGGGGTCAACTTTCCTGCGTGCTCTTCATGGCACAAAATAACTATTTCTAAAAGCTGATTGTTGTCCACACCCAGAGGCTGGGTTTCCCACCCTGCTCAGGGCACAGGCGACAGGTGAGGCTTGAACCAAACCTCCCACGTGCCATTGGAACTGGACTGGACCGGGCAAGAGTGAGCCGTGAGTCGCTTCCTGAGTGAAGGACAGCCGTGGTCCCTCCCCATCTTCTCTGCTCGGTTTTCTCAGACTTCTCTGTAAAGGGGCGGTAGGCAGCAGACTCCCCGAATGCTCCCACACGTCGTCCGTAGGGATCCGTATTTTGCGTGGGGAGACAGCACCACAGTCATGAGTCCGTGGAAACACCGTTAGTGATCACTGAGCTAGGAAGTCCGGTCAGACGCCACTATCGTCTTCCTGCATCACTTGAGCCATCATCAAACGTCCCCTACTTTGTGCCGTAGCAAAGCAGCCTCTGGCAGACAGATGTGCGCAGTCCAGAGTGAAGACTGAGCTCCACGACCTCAGCGCACGCGCATGCTCAGCGGCACTCCGCGGGGCCTCCCCTACTCCCTCACTCCCCTGCCTCCCCAGAAGATGCCAGATCTATGCCCGCAGCCTTGCCCACCGTCCCCAAGCCCTAGACATGCCCGCTGGACCTCGCTCCCTAGCACCTGACGCTCGACGTGTCCCAAACCAGACCCTAGTGTTCCCTCCACGCACGCCCCCGCCCTGCGCTCCCTTGCTCAGCCGACGGCACCGCAGCCACCCAGAGAGCACAGCCGACACCGGCAGTCACCCGAGACTCTTGCTGCTGTCCCCGGGAGTGAAGGTGCCGCCTGCAGGAGGGGGAGGGCGTGGGCAGGGGCCACGGGTGAAGTCGCTCAATATTTAAGAAGCCGAATCAGGGAGCTCATAAGAGGTGGGGGAGGGAAAGCCAGTGAGGCTCCCAGGGTTCCAATTGGCGCGGCTGCGTCTCCATCCGTGATGCCGAGCGCACCAGGGAAAGAACAGGGCTGAGGGAAGGTGATGGCTTCAGTGTGCCATGGTGAGTCTGGGGCAACACAAGGCAGTTAGAGGCACTCCCCAGCGGGCAGTGCAGACCTTTACGTTGAGCTCAAGGAAGAAATTAAAAGGAAGAAAGAAAGAATCCACCTAACTAAACACGGGAGACGTGCGGTGGGGACAGAGACAGAGGTGGAGACCTCTCCGTGTGCAGACGTGAGTAAAGCCTCCAGGGAAGGTGAGCTTTCCAGAGTGGGGGGGAGGCAGGTAGGACATGCCCAGAGTAACACCAGGTCTGGTCACCGGGACAGAGGTGCCCTGCTCCTGCCCCAGACTAGCCCTTCCCCTTGCCCCATGGAACTTTGCCCTCCTGCCTTCCACAGCTCCTGCCCAAGGAACTGTCCCTTCTTTTCCTCCCTTGATTCCTTTCTGGTGGCTTGGAACATGGTCACGTCTTCCAAGGACCACAACACCACCCCACCGGACGCCGTCTGCCCGCAGCTTCCCTAACACTAACGGATTCATGGACAGATCTCAAGTCTCCTACACTTCTGTCTCCAAACCCAAACCTGGCCCTCACCTCCAGCCACCCACTCTGCCTGGGGCTCCATGACGCCCCAGACGGCTGCTCCAGGTCTCCAGGGACTTCCATGGAGAGGGACTCACGGGCTTTCCTCGTGCCCGGATCCCTCTGTCCCACTCAGTGCTCAGCGTGGGGCACACATGCCTTTCTTGGGACTCCCTCTCTCTTCGCCTGGCTTCGATGACGCAGACACTTTCCAGGATCTCCGCCCGCTTCTCTGCCCGTCCAATCTCTCTTAACCGGAGACTAGAGACTGCTCACAGCCTGATGGCAGCTCCCATCTCTTCCCATTCCAGTGGCCACTAAATCTCACCCAGGGTCAAGACTTGATTTTCACAGCTACGCAGGTAACCTGCCCACTCGAATCTGTGTCGCATCCCAGCCCTCTGTCTACGCTCATAACGAGATCAGTCAGCTCATCGTACCTTCCTGGAGAGCCCAGAGAGACCTCAGACTCCGCACCCTGACGCCGCAGCCCCTCCCCGGACCGGAGCCCCGCAGAGCAGTCAGGCTCGGCGGAGATGCTAAGGCCTAACCCGTGGTGCCAGCCAGGAGCCAGGCTATGCTGTACCTTCCTCGCCCCACAGTTTCTGCCTTGCTCGCTTCACTAAGACTAGCTGAGTTTCCTCCACGTCCCTCTGTACCCATCTCACCGCACCGTCAGCCTTGTCCAGCCCCTGAAGTCCCCTGGTCTGCAGGCCACTTTGCCCTTCCATGCTGCTGCTCAAACTTCCTCCTCCACAAGGCTGTGAGAGGCCTTGTACACATGCATATGAACCCTGCCCACCGCTCCCCCCCCGGCTATCCTGCTATGGCTTCCCAAAGTTCTAGAGAGGAAGGAAAACCCCTAATCGAGGTCAGAAGGTTGTTAAGTGCTCTGTCCCTAACTGGATCTCCAAATGCTTCCTCTTGCTGGCCATGCTCCCCCACTCTTGCCACAGGACCTTTGCACATGTTACTTCTTCGGGCTGGTAGCTCTTCCCTCCCTCTGGACAAGGAGATCCTTTTAATGTTAGTTCCTGCCCACTTTGCCAGAAAAGCCCTCCCTGGCCTCCCTGGCCTCTCTAGCCTGCTCAGCTCCCTCTGTTTCAGGAGCGGAGCCTGTGCCTCTTCTTGGCCACATGAGTCATAACAGTAAGTTTACCTGGGTTTGTGTGACGGTGTCGTAAGTGCCTGTGTCTCCTCCCGACTCTAACTCCATGAGGATGGGGACCACACGTGTCCCAGCACAGCACTGGACCCTGTCCCAGTGCCCATGACAGTGCCCGGCCAATAGGGAGGGTACCACGCGAACAGGCGGAAGGAACTCTGAGACTTCCCCACCGGAGCGGAGTGACAGCGCGAGACCCCGCAGAGACGGGGAAGCCGGAGCCGGGTCTCTTCTGCAGCTCAAAAGATTCTGGGACCCGTTGTTGCTGTTTTCTCATAAGCAAATGACTAGCTAATAGTTTAACCTCAATGCTATTAAGATAAAAGTAATAATTGTGTCTCTTTCATCACGATGGTCTGACCACGAGTGCAGCAAGTGCGGAGACTCCGAGGGACAGCTTGGGAGAGCATTCCACTCGGGCATTTTCGTCACGCACTTGGATGAAAGCACGGAGATGCTTTAATTAAGAGTGCGGTTTGTTTAGAATGAAACAGAACAGCTGACAGAGTAGCTTAAGGACAGATTAAGAGTTTAAATGATTTAAATATATAGTGGCAACAGCAAGTAGTACTCAGAGTAACTTGCAGCTTGATAGGGGCAAATGCAAATCCGTTAAAAGGGGAAATTAAACCAAAAGAGCAGGAAAGGAGGAAAACGGCTGGGGGGGGGCGGGGAGAAGAAGAACTCCTGAAGGGTTCAGCAGCCAGGTGTGTGCCTGCAATGCAAGGGACACTGTGGCGGGTTCGGTTTCTGTAGGCTACACGGGTCCTCCCAGGGTCAGCTTCCCTCCCGTGAATCACGGACATTCAAAAGGCAATCTCCATTTCCCCACACTTGTCCTTGATAATAAATAGTCTGTGCCCTTGGAAAATTATTGACCAGGACGACTTAATACCTAATTTGATTTTATTTGTATCCATGAGAATTAGTTTTGAAAACAAATTTAACAATGATCGTCTCTAACAGATACATGGTTACCCTTCAGAATGATGAAATGTTTATTTCTATTGATGACCACAGTAACTTGGTAACCAGAGGCACGGGGACCTGGACCTGTCATTTCCAGGGATGCATTCCAAGGCAGAGATCCTGCCCTCCTTTTGTGCACAGGATCCCCACGATGCCTGGAGCAAAGATTAGGCATCAGGCACTTCACTGAAGGTTGGGAAATGAGCATTTTTTCAGAGCTAATTAGCAGAACTCAGGAGCCCAGTAGAGAAGTTCGTCACCTCACTTGGGAGAAGAATTCTCCATCTTTACAAACGAGGTATGCCCAAAGCCCATTTTTTTTCCAGTTCTGTTAAAATATATTGACATATGACATGGTATAAGTTTAAAGTGTGCAATATCATGATGTGATAGAAGTAAATATCATAAAAGGATGATCAGCATTAGGTTACTTAACACATCAAAACAAAATGCGGGTTAGCATTTGTGTGTATGTATGTTTGGTGAGAACTTTAAACATCAACTGTCTTGGCATCTCTCAAAGACATGACACAGTATTGTTAACGGTTCTCAGCTGCACATGACAACCCTGTGACCTCTGCATTTGATGACTGCAGGTTTGTACCTTTTGACCCCACTCACCAATTTCCCCAGCTTCCCCTCTCTGCCTCTGGCAAGCATCAATCTGCTCTGTTTCTACGAGTTCAAAAATGTTTTAGTTTCCACATATAAGAAAGATGATACAGCATTTGTCTTTCTCTCTCTGACTTATTTTACTTAGCATAATGCCCTCAAGGTCCATCCACGCTGTCCCAGATGCCAGGGTCCCCCTCTTTTTTTACAACTGAATGATACTCCATCGTATGTATGTCCTACACCTTCCTTATCCACGCATGCACTTAAGCTGTTTCCGTCGCACGCCGCTGTGAAAGACGCCACGGTACACCCGTGAGTGCGGGTGTGTCTTCAACAGAGTGATGCCGCGTCCTTTGGATAAACCACCCGAAATGAAAATTTCCTCCAGCCCAAACTGTAAAAAGTGTGGTGATGGTACACGTTCACTTTCGGTAGGTTTTACTTTTGTCATTCTTTTTTCATTTTGCCCTTGACTCCTTTGAAAGTGTCTAAATTTCTATTTTGCTCCCTTTACACCTTGCTTTGGGTAGAATGCCCTCGGTGATCACAGCAAAAGACACAGACGTTTCTGGCCCCACTTTGGAAGATTTGCACCATTTGAAGAGCAGTAATTCTTCACCAGACTCACTAGAGGATGCGCCAGTATTCCTCACAGACACCGGGTTTAGCCCCCGTGAGCCTGGGAGGACCGCCTACCGCTCCCGAGGCGGCGGGATGTCGGCGGCGCGCACGGGCTCTGCAGAGGAGGCTGACCGCCTCCAGTGGACACTGCAGGGAAAGTTACAAATCCATCAAGTTGGGCAGAATTGAGCTTATTAATGTCCCAAATGCATTAATCTCAGCGTTTAGATTACCTTTCTCGAGCTTAGAAAAGCAGTTCTGCTTGTAATTATCTTCTCATAAAATGTAATCATAAATGACACCACAGCTCTGAAATAAACCAGAGGAAACCAGAATATTTTATGTGGGATTTAACATTCTACTGGGCTCCTTTCCACAATGTACAAGCTCAGATAATATGTCAGAGATTAACTCGACCATTCTTTCATTTAGACTTTGGGCGGCCGATTTCACGTTATTTAAAAAGCTTTATATAAAAGTCATTCAAACGTGAATAATTGAAATTATTTTTAACGATCGTCCCATTAGAGACCCAACTTACACAGATCTCCAACTGACCTAGTTTTTTTTTTCTTTCTTTCATCAGCTTATTTTACTGCTGAATTTAAACAGATCCATCTCTAATTAGATACGTACTTCTCAAAAAATATTGGAAAATTTCTACCTTTAACATTTGTTCTGTGCGTCTGTCATCTTTGTGTTGTGTTGGAGCACAGTGACTTGCCTGATATGCGTGTACATGGCTTTTCCCCACGAATCCCTGTCAATTATGCTCTGCTGCCAGGAAGGGCTTGATGTCTGTAACCTTTCATCGTGAAGAACATACGTTTAATTACTAGCAAAATGACTATGAGGTAATAGGTCAAGACAGGCAACTGCCTGGGAGGCGTGGGCGCAGCAGGGACAGGGACCCACACGCCGCAGCCACACCGCAAACCTCGTTCACTGGAGGAATCCTGGACACACCACCAGCCTCCTCCTCTGCTCAGCGGGGTGAGAAGCTGCTTCATACAAGCCAGTCATCAAGGATACATATGAACATGCCTTAAATGTCTACAAATATAAACATACGTTCAATCATTAGTCTTGCTCCAAGGTCGAAGACTTCTCTTTGGATAAGAGTTTCCTCATCAGGAGCAATCAGCACCCATGGTTTCTAGTGTGTATGTTTTTGTAAAGTCTAGCGGTTCCTTGAGGTATTTGTAGAACAATCCAAGTGTGTGACCAAGTAAAGTTTCTCTGAATTTTGCACAGTTGTATGACAGAATGTTTAAAGGATGTTTTTATGACATCTTGGCAAAGCATGCAACTTGGGTTTCCCGGAAAGAAATAACACTCCTCAAACTTACGTGCGTATTCTGTGCAATAAGTTTGCTGGTGCTGAGTAGTCCCTTAGCTGATACTCAACTGAGCCGTAAAATTGCATAACAGGGATAAAGGAAAAGAAGAGGACGAGGGAAAGTAGCTGATTCTTGGTGCGTGAGACCTAAGGAGCAGGAGGGAGGTGGGACAGCAGCGCCGGCAGCGACAGCTGTGGGCTCCGCAGGGATGGAGAGCTCATGGCACACGGAGAATCAGGAGACTCCGTCAGGCCCTGGTTTGGCCCTGCAGGTCCGTGTGTGCTTTCAAGTTACTCTCCTGATAAGCAAAGCCAGGACCCTCCCATCCTCACCACACAAGCTCTCCCCCATGTCACCGTCAGAGTACCCTTTCCTGCCACGTGTCCTGCTTGTCATCAGGCCTTAAGCGAGCACGTCACAGGGCGTCATGGTGATAAGCAGAGCCATACGCAGGAGCTTGCCAACGAGGCTCCTTGCTTGGGGCACGGGTGCGGCTCAGCTTCAGAATCCGCAGGACAGGAAGCCATGGAAAGGAGAGAACATCTCCTAGCCGCAGCCACCCTGCCTGGCCATTTCCCATCTCCCTCTGGCCTTTGTAAGCTCCAGGTCTGCAAAGTTGCCTCAACCAACAGCGCCCAATGGTGGTAGGACCGATGGCTAGAATGAGGGTCTTTGAATTCTCTTGGATTTCACATATTTCATCTCTGCTTCTCCTTAGGTACGTGTTAATAGGAATCTTTCCAAACCGTGAAGACACCAAACCCCATGGCTTCATTGGGGTCCAGCGTGGCCCCATCACGGACTTAACATGAGAGAAGAAAGGGAAGCACGCGGAGCCACGGAGGGTAAGCAGGTTGTCCGTACGGAGTGGAAGGAGCCATTTTCAGTGGCTGTTGGAAACTGGGCGACATGGGGAGGGAACTTGCCCCTCTGCTTCCTGTGCCTATTCATTTGCTCCATTGGTCCCCGTCCTGCTCTGGGAGAGGAGGCTCAGATTCTCGCCGGAGCTGTGTTCGTTAGTGTATGAAACACTGCAGTGCGTCAGAGTTCAGAAAATAAAAACAGAACACTGCAAACGTGCATAGAGAACTTCTAAAGACTTGCTATACAGTCGCCAAACTGTGGAAAGAACCAAGATGCCCTTCAACGGACGAATGGATAAGGAAGATGTGGTCCATATACACTATGGAGTATGATGCCTCCATCAGAAAGGATGAATACCCAACTTTTGTAGCAACATGGACGGGACAGGAGGAGATTATGCTGAGTGAAATCAGTCAAGCAGAGAGAGTCAATTATCATGTAACTTCACTTACTTGTGGAGCATAAGGAAGAACACGGAGAACAAGGGGAGATGGAGAGGAGAAGGGAGTTGAGGGAAATCGGAGGGGGAGATGAACCATGAGAGACTGAGGACTCTGAGAAACAAACTGAGGGTTTTGGAGGGGTGGGGGGTTGGGTAAACCTGGTGGTGGGTATCGAGGAGGGCACAGATCGCACGGAGCCCTGGGTGTGGTGCCTAAACAATGGCTCTTGAAACACTGAAAAAAAAATAAAATTAAATTTAAAAAAAAGACTTGCTATAAAACGCCCTTGGCAAGGGAACTCCAGATGTGCAAAGAAGAGAGAGCACTTGCTCTGGGGCTGCCCGGCTGTGGCTGCGGCCGCGTCCCAGACATGCTGCACTTGGGGTGCGTCGGTGCCTGTGCAGAACGGTGGCGATCCTTTGGAAAGCAGAGCTCACCAGAAGGTTTAGACACTTCGCCTCTCCTCCTTCCCCGCAGAGCCCGTGTCTGCCTGAGTCAGCCGCGTGCCAGCCAGAAGGGAGAACGCGCTCATAAGACGTCTGAGCCTCCGGAGCCGCGCTGACACCTGCGGAACCGCAGAGGCGCGGGAGGGTTGCGGGGACACCTGCTCGCTCCCAAGGCCTCCTGGAAACCCCGGGAGGGAAGCCGAGCCTGGCGTGCCTCTGACTCATTCGGGGGTTTCTGCTCAATCTCTGCCACTTCTTGCTGGGTTTTATTTTCACCCTCCACAAGTCATGCAAAATTCACCTTGATCGCGAATCTCAGGGACGTGTATTTTTCTGGGAGGCAACACCTGCCTCGTGCTTCACTTTCTAGCGCGGGGAAGGCTCCCCACTGGACAGACCGAACACAGAAGCAAGCCCAAAGACAGCATGTAAGAGCAAAACCAAGGGCAGCTCTGGCTGTAGGCTTCTCAGGCAAGTGCCGAGTGCCAAGGTCATTGCCATGTCACATCACGGACTCCCTCCCTGTGCCCCGACAACATGGCCTCCGTGTTCCCAGATGCCCTTGCACGTAGACATGTGCCTGCGAGAGACAGTGGTGCGCAGGTGGAAAGCGATGGACCGGCAGCCCCACACAGGGCTCCGCGGGACAGCATCCGCCTGTTTCTAAGGTGCCAGCGTTCACACCCTGGCCGATGTCGAGCGACCGCCATGACGTCACCAGCTGTGAAACTGGGACATGATGGGCAAAGCCAGTCATGGCCAGGCTGAGAGAGAGCAAAGAACCGACCAACCCAAGGGCTACTGATGAGGGAAAGCCAGCTCAGGAGTCAGACCCCGGCAGGCCTGCCACACACTTGGAGTCCTTAATCATTGTGACATCGCGGCATCCCTTTCTAGGTTATGGCTTTTTAAAAATGCAAAAGCTGCAGAGCATAATCGGCCATCACAGTCCACTGGCTGCGTTTAACACTTAAGGTTCCCCTTTCTCTTTCTCTTGAAAATCACACCAACGCTGGTCCCCACCCTGCTCATGGAGAACCCAGCACGGGGCAGGGTCAGCATCGAGACCAAGGGCCGGGCCTCCCTTGCAGGTGCTCTGGTACTCTGGGTTCCCAGCTGTGACAGCTGCTTGCCCAGAGCCTCTTCTGCTGTCCCTGCTGTTCACCGGCTCCTGTCCGCGTTGTCCCTGTGTCTGTCTTCAGCTGGCAGGAGAGGTTAGCTTGAGATCCACGGGCGGCTGGCCCCCCGTTTGGCTTCTCTGGAGCCATCTCTGCGATGGTCTGACTCCTCCAGGGCCCCCTTGCGTGGCCGTCCCTGCCGCACGGATGCGTTTCTTGTAGCAAACGTTTGAACTGAATGCTGGTGAGGCCACCGATGTTTGACTTTCAGCAGACCTTGACTGCCGTGGCGGCACACCACGCCTCCAGAAGGACGAGCCGTTCCCCAACTGGAGAATTGCTTTGTGCGAACTGTGGGGTTGGCAGAGCCGCAAAGGCAGGAGCAGACACGGCAGGGGCCCTGCCAGGCCGGTCCGCACGCGCGGAAGGAAACATTCTCCACCGAGCAAGCTTCTCGCGCCCCGGCAGATGGGGGACACAGACCCGGCGCTGACCGTGCGGGTTCGGGCTTATTTCTAGGAGCAAAGAGAGTCAGAGGGCTGAGGTCCGGGGATGGCGCGTGTTTGTGAGGCCCTGACGGCGTCTGTGATCTCCACTCCCATGTGAGCGTCTTCTCAAGCAGGAGCCCAAACGCACCTTGTTAGTGCTCCCCCAGGCAGCAGCCTCCTCAGCCTCAGTTTCTCCTTCTGTAGCCTGAGGTTCACATGCTCCCTCTCAAGCTGTGGAGCAATGTGGACAGGTCCTGGGCTGAAGCAATAGAGAGGGGCCTGATCCCTCCGTCCCCTCCCTCCTGGCAGGCGGGCACAGGGGCACCCAGGCAAGGCCCGTCCTGTCACCATGAGGAGGCTGTGTGGGGAACAGTGGCCCAGCAGCACCAGTCTCGGGCTGTGGGCCCACGAGAAGCATGCAGCCGTCCCACTGGAAGGACACAGGCCGGGGGAAGTGGGGGACGGGGGCGGGCAGATGCCTGAGTTTCAGGCCAGGACCTGCTGCTCCCAGCCGGGCTCGCCGCAGGGCCCCACAAGGATGACAAGAGTGGAGGCCAGCCTGGACCGTCAGGGGAGAGAACCAGGTGACAGCGACTCAGCAGAAGAGGACCCCTCCAAGGGAGACGACAGCAGGCCTGCCCCAGGCCCAGGGTCCAGGAACACTGGGCACAGACCGGGCTGCCGCGAGGTCACCGTTCCAGGAAGTGTCTGGGGAGGGCGTGGGCCCACTTTCCCGCAGAGATGCTGCCGGGGTTGCGCCTGGGGCCGTCAGGGTCTCCCAGACTCAGCTAAGTGCTCTTCTCAGGGCTTTGGAAGTGCAGCTCCCCATGCACAAGCTCTGCTTTTCTCTTTAAGATTTAATTTATTAATGCATTTGTTTGTTTACCTAAGAGAGAGACAAAGAGGGTGCACCAGCGGCGGAGGGGCGCAGAGAGACTGTCCAGCAGACTGGGCGCGATGCGGTACTGGATCCCGCCGCCCTGAGAGCCGCACCCGAGCTGAAACCCTGAACCTACCGTGCGCGCCCCGGCGCCCCCGGACAGGGGGTAGGGACAACAGGGTGGCCGCTCTGTCTTGGGTCGGCCTGCGGCAGCGCGTGGGCACCAGCTCCGACCCGGATCGGAGAGAGCCCCGGCCGGAGTCCGCGGACGCAGCGCTAAGTGCCGGCCCGTAGGAAGGCCGGGGTTGTCACTTGGCGTCCGGGACGCCGGGCACCGGCCGGCTGTCCCGCACGCTGTGGACGCGGCGGTCACTCCCGCACGACGGACGTCCCTGGCCCCGCTCCTGCGCTCCCCGCCGTGTCACCCGAGCAGACCAGACGGCCGCCCCCGCCCGGGTTCGCACTGACCGCGCCGCTGCGCACTAGTGAAGCGAGCGTCAACCGCTGCCCCGTCCTCCGGTCGCGGACGCCGCAGGGAGGCTGGGAAGAGGCTGGCGCAGGCGGCGGGTCAGGGAGCCTCCCGCGGCCCCCGTGTCCCGCCCTGTCCTCGCCATGCGACGTCGCGGCCCGGCTGCTCTGCGCGCCCGGAGACCCCACACCTGCAGCAGCGCACGCTTGGCTCCCCTCGCGCCCCTCCATGTGCACGTCCACGTCCACCTCCAGGTCCATCCACGCTCCAGGCCCCACCTCCGGGCCCATCGCCCCTCCACGGCACCTCCACGTCCCTCCGCGCCCCTCTCCACGCTGGCAGCGTCCTTTCCGAAGCCTCATTGTGTTTGACGGGAAGGGCCGCGGCCAGTCAGGACTCAGAGCCGCCGCACACTGGCCATCATGCTGGCAGACGCCTCACGCTGGTGGGTGTCCCACCGCTGGTGGGTGTCCAGGGCGGCTGCTGATCCGAGGCCCACAGGAGGACTGAATGAAGCCCTAAAGGGAAATCACCACCTTACAGTTCTTACTCAGTCATGGCCTTGCCCTCTCTCTGGTCTGTGCTGTGCAAACTCACTGAGGTTTTCCAAATGAGATACTGTCTCTATTACTGTAGCAGAGAAAAAAATTTCCTCCCCTATAACACTTTTAAATTACAAGGGAAAATAGACATTTTTTTAACTTCACTGTCAAAATAATGAACAAGTCAATACACATCTCACCAGGTAGTATAATCCTTAAAAATACTCATCTGACACAAATCCAAACCTCAGTGAGATCCCACCTCACACGGTCAGAATGGCTAAAATCAACAAGTCAGGAAAGGACAGGTGCGGCGAGGATGCGGAGAAAGGGGAGCCTCCTGCACTGTTGATGGGAATGCAAGCTGGTGCAGCCACTCTGGAACAGTGTAGATGTTCCTCAAGAAGTTGAAAATAGAACTACCCTAAGACTCAGCAATGGCACTACTGGGAATTTACCCTAAAGATGCAAACGTAGTGATCCAAAGGGGCACGTGCACCCGAATGTTTATAGCAACAATGTCCACAATAGCCAAACTATGGAAAGAACCTAGATGTCCATCCACAGATGAACGGATAAAGAAGATGTGGTGTATATACACAATGGAATACTATGCAGCCATCAACAGAAATGGAATCTTGCCGTTTGCGACGACGTGGATGGAACGAGAAGGTATTATGTTGAGTAAAATAAGTTAATCAGAGAAAGACAAGTGTCACTGATAGGAGGAATTTGAGAAGACAGAGGGTCATAGGGGAAGGGAGGGAAAATGAAACAAGATGAAACCAGAGAGAAAGGGAGACAAGCCATAAGAGACTCCTAATCTCAGGAAGCCAACTGAGGGCTGGTGGGGTGGGCGGCGGGGAGGGATGGGGCAGCCGGGTGATGGTCGTTGGGAAGGGTCTGTGCTATAGTGTAAGACTGGTGAATCACAGATCCGTATCCCTGGGACAAATGACACATCATTTGTAATTTAAAAATTACCAAAAAATCCGTTTGAAAAACAGACCTCCTGCATGAAGTAGAAAGGAGTGTATGCATGTACGTGTGCAATAATCTGGGTTGAAGACCAATCTGTCCTTCATCTGTTCAAGAAATACAAAGATGATTGTTTCCATTATTCTGCTGTTGATTCAATGCAAGTTCCTGATGCTCTTTAGGCAAAAACAATGACAACAACAGAAACTTTAAATCTCACTCATTAGGGGGCCTTTACAGTTCATGAAAAGTCAGACCAGTAGAACAACCATATTTTTATTGTATTACAGTCAGAACTCGCAGGGGATGAGAGGTCCTCCCCAGGCTCCTCGGGGAGCTGCTTCACCTCCCGTGACATGGAGGTGTCGTGTCCCTGCGAGCCCCAGGACGCTCCTTCTGTGGGGCGAAAGCACGCGGGGCCCCCAGGAACGAGCTTGCCCTCAGAGCTCTCTTGTCCATCCGTGCCCAGTTTCCCCCTTTCACTCCGTGTGTTTATCATTTCCGTCAGCTTCCTTCAGGTTTCCTGCCTACAGCGTCCCTGGATTGGAGCAAAAAGGCACCTCTGAGCTTCTCCAGCTGGGGGCATGGGCTCGACAGGTCCCCGCACACCGCTCCCCTCTGTGACTGCTCAGGGAGCCTCGTGCCTCCTGCGTCCCACGCGCTGGCCGGCGTCTTCGGCAATTGTGCCTTTCTTAACTTTTTCCCGTGGTGTCCAATTATAGTGTCAGAATTCCAGAAAGAGGAGAAAGATATCCTTTTTTGTTGTTGTTGATACTTTCTATCTTGGAAGTTTTGATCAAGTTCTGGTTCTGTAGGTGAATTATTTGCGCGCAGGAGGAAACCCGGCCCTCGTTACTGGAATATCCTGGACACATGGCTAACAGTCAGTACGAAAAAGAAATTCTCAGAAAACGGTGTGAGCCAGATGGGGTTATTGTGCCCCGTGTGAAGCCCGAGCTTATTTACCGTGGCAGGAGCGGGGGAGGCCCCATTAGCACCGACTGCCTTTTCCGGGACGATGTCCTAATTGGCCTTAGGAAGCGCTCAGCCACATTTAGCCAGTCTCCAAGCACTAAGTTCTGATTTTAAACCAGCCCTTGGTTCTATCTGACCAAATACAATGCTTGTTTATTTATTTTGCAAAGAAATCCATGCCCCCAAATTCAAACTGTGCCTTGTATGGTTTCACATGCTCATGAGCTCAAGAAGGGGCTTTAAAATCCTAGGGACACCGAAGTGTCCCTCTTGACTTGGAGAGCCGGTCTCTACCCATGCAGGTGGGGCGTGAGAAGAGAAGGGGGCATTAAGTTTGGGATCCACAGCCCCTCCAGGGTGCTCCCAGGACCGAGAGCTGCCCTCTGCCCTGCCCTGCCCGGAAATGACCCTCCGCGCCCTTCCAGCTCCACTGGGCCCGTCCTTGGACGTCCTGCACGGGCGACGGGATCCAGGCAGGAACGAGCCAGGCTTGCCGGCGCCTCTATCAGTCCCACGCATCTTCCATCAGACCGTCCTACAGGGCAGTGCCAGCTGCCCCTACACTGGGAAACGGAGCCTTGGCTTCTCCTGAGGAAGCGCCCATGTGTGCGGGCATCGCCTTCCAGGTGTTTACCCCAGATTTCAGCTCTGACCTCCAGCAGCCCTCTGCACACACAGTTGCTCAGCTCCCAAGCTTTCCCTGGTAAGACGATGTCTCCGTCCCCAGGGCCAGCCCAGCCTGTCCCATGAAGCTCTGACACAGCTCTGGGCACCCCCACCCCCTTACTCTGGTTAACTGTGCGTCCCGTCGCCTGGCCTCCGTGATGCCCTGTTGTCCCTAACATCAGACGCCACGCTGGGCCTTGGTGCTGCTCCGGCTGCGAGCGACCACCGACCCAGGGCCTTTTGCCGAGATCCCCGGGAACCCCAGCCTCAGTCTCTCCTCAGGGAACCCTCCTCCAGAAGCTGTCTCTGTCCCCCGGCGGCCGACCAACATTGCCATCCACCTTCCCTGCTTCTCTCCCGGGCTCACTGCAGGCTCTGGGCACCCAGGGGCAGCACAGGATAGCGGGATGTCCCCCATGCTGTCCGCCACGTGGGTGAGCAACAAAGACAGCCCGATGAAGAGGGCCAGGACTGTATCATTGTGTAGTATCCCGAGGGACGTGCCCTCCTTTTCCCAGGAGGAACGAAGCACGTGTTTCTTTAAGGTGGTGCTCCGTTGTGTGGGGAGTTTGGGAAATGTTGAGGTGAGCACAGGGAAAGCGGCTTCTTCACTGCCTGGCTGCTGAGCCCTTTGCGCATATGACTGTGCTGTGTCTTCACGGAATCCTCTTCGCTATGGGATTTGTGGTTCAAGGAGACCCTCCAGCTCACTCCACACCCAGTGCTATCTCAGGGTAACATGACCCCGTTTACAGGCAAAGACCAGCAGCTATGACCCAGCATGGGTGGTCCCCTGTGCTCTGTGCCCTTTGGCGTGAATGGCCGGCAGAGGGTCAGGCCAGCAGGGGACACCGGGGACATCCTGTGCCAGACTGCACTCCAGAAGGGCAGCGTTCCTCATCAGACGGGAGCCTGGAGACGTGCCCGGTCCACGCGGGCCTTCTCCGCCTCTGGAGCTCCTCTGGCCCCTGCTGCTGCCCAGGAACTGGCCCAGCGGAACACCTGCCTCCTGCCAACAGAGCAGCCATCTGCCCCCATGGCCTGAGGTGGCCCCCAAATGTATCACCGTCACTGTCAGCGTCCCCAGCTCTGCCTGGGGGAATAGCAAGCCTGGGTTAGGGGGTCTTGGAGAGACTGGCTTGGTGAAGGGTTGGGTCGTCCAGCTCCAGCTCGGCCACCGCAAATGGTCTCTGAGCCCCTTTTCTTAGCCAGTCAGCTGCGCAAGAGCAGGGGAAGGGCACACACGGCCGCCCTGCAGGGTCTTTGTGGTTCTCTGGCCACCTGTGGGGGATTCCACTGCCCCATGCACCGCCAGCCCCTGTGTGCGGCAGTTCGGGTGGAAAGGAGAGTGGAGGGTTCCTGCTGCCCCGAGCTCGCGGCCCTTGGCGTTCTCACGTGCTGGGGGCGAGTGGGGGCGTTCCCATGTGCTCTTCCCTGACTCACGAACATCCCATGACGGGGAGGTGGTCACCTGATGGGGCCGAGTGTCCTTCCCTTCAGAGAACCCACCCCGTGAGGTCTGTGCGCTTGGCGACAGGTGATGACTCGTCACTGGAGGCCCCCACCCCCGGGACGGTGAGCGGAGGCTCCCGGCGGTCATTCCACGGCGCACACGACCCCATTTCTGAGTCTCCTCCTTGCGGCAGTGAAAAGTGCGTCATCAGCCAAGACCTCCCGTCTGAGATCCCGCTCTAACTTTCGGGGAGATTGTACTTCCTGAGCTCTTAAAGCCCAACAAAGAGAACCACGTGGCTACCAAGTAGAGTTGAATTACAAAGGGGAAAAGGAAACCCCATTCCTTGAACCTCGGCACTGGCTCTCAGGCACCCAGAACCCGTGGGAAGGTGGACTCGCCCGCCCCCGGCAGGCAGCACTCCTGCAGTCCTGGCCCGGGCAGTGGAAGACCGCGGCCTCCGTCGGCCTCTGTGACCGTGGCTGCAAGCTGCCCGTTCCGGAGGAATGGAGGTCAGGTCCCCGTCCGCACACCCACCATACCCGCGAGCGTGGACATCCGTCCCGGACCCAAGCGCTGGTCCCAAAGCAGGTGCCAAGCTGCTCTGGGGTCTGCACCTGCTTCCTGGGGGGCATCCCCGCCCCACCCCGGAGACTCCTCGCCCGCCTTCCCCTCCTTCCTGCCCAGAGTGTCCAAGAGCCCCGAGCTCGGGTCAAAGCAAAGGCAGGCTGGGCGCCCGCCGCCGAGCGAGGGCTGACCGCTGGGAGAGCCATCAGCCGCGCCGTGTGACGATGAACTGAGCAGTAAATTAATTAATCATCATTTTATGCCTCATCAAGCACTTTGCTGAAGCTCTCAACAGGGGCCTCTCGATGAGCCAATGGGAAGCGGACTGTTTTGTTTAGCCGGGTGAGACTTCCATAAACAGGGGAGGCTTTGACAAGCTAATAAATATGTCATCCGTCTCTGCACAGGCAGCAGCCGCCCCGCCTGCGAAGCGCTGGGCTCCGCCCGGCCCGGTGGGCAGTGAGTGATGGCACAGACGTGCCCGGGGAGGAGGCCGTCAGGAGGGGCAAGGCGCGAGCGGAAAGCTCCCAGAAGTTGCTTCAAGTTTGTCGGGCGGCACGCCACCACCGTCCGGGATCGGCTGCCGGTCCCCACCGCGGCAGCGGACTGTCCTGCCGCGCGCCCTTCCAGCGACGCTGCCACATTCGTCACGCAGGACGCGGGCTGCGAGGGTCTCCCCGACAGGCTCCCTGACTTGGGGACGGGAGCATGTTTGAAGAATGCCCCGGCAAGACGCTGCCAAGAACCCGGCCGAGTGGTGAGAGGCCCCTCGCCAGCCCTGAAGGACGCCACGGCCGCTGCTTCAGAAGGAGCGTCAAGCGAACCTCAGCTGCTCTCTGGTGAAACCGTCCCTGGCGTCGGAACCACCTTTCCGTAGGAAAACAGGTCTCCGTGCAGCTAAAGAAAGGCTGATATTGGGATGATGATGCCAGTGGCTTTATCAAACGCTTTACTTGATGCTTTGAAAGCAAAGTGTGAACTCGACGCTGGCCGGGGCCCCCCGGAGCACAGACATCCAACCACCGAAGGACACCGACGCGGTTCCTCACAGGCCGGGGACTCCTCGCTGACTCCCAACCAGTTTTTTAAATTACGTACCCGTAGGGTTTCTGAACTTCACGGGAGGCGTAACTGGCCCGGGAAGCCCTTCCTCGGCCGTCCTCCCTTTCAGGGTCGCACGTCACTGATGGGCGCCACAAAGGCCCGGCGAGAACGTCCGTGTGCGGACGCCCGTCGTGCGGGAACGGCCTGCCACGCTGCTCTCCTCTGGGAGTCGGCAGAGCATCTCGTGACGGCATCAGGCGCGCTCGGGCCCATCTGATGTGTGTTTCAGGCTCCATCTGGGGTTCCCAACGCCAACGAACCGAAGGGCATTGACCTGGCATTTATGCAGAAGGCCCTTGAGCTCAGACCCACAGACACTCACTTGGAGAGGACTCCTGCCTGTCCCCTGGGTTGAGAGGATTGCCAGGACCCCACCCCCATTGGTCCTCCCGAACTCTGGCACCTGCTTTCTGGGTGTGCAGGGGCTCACGGGACCCAGAACCTGGGCCTGGACTTTGGTCATGCCTGTCCACACTCAGACAAGGGCCAGCCAGGCCGGTGAGCTTGACGAGGCTGCCCCTTGGATGCTGTCCGTCCGGATTCCCTCCCACAGTCGGTAGAAGGCAGCCGCCGCATCCGTGGTGACATAAGGCTGGCCAGCATGAGCTTCCCCAGCTCTCCCAGACTCCAAATCACCATCAGGCCACAAGGAGATGGTACCATTTTCCTCTAAAATGTGACAAGATCGGACACCTTCGAACATGCGGAACAGTCTTCGCAGACTCCGTCCGTCACATCTGGAACACGCACCATTCTCCGCATGAGCTGACGGCGCAGACCGTCCGGACAGGGCAGCTGCTACATTCAGGGCCGGCCGGCTCACGTCTGCGCGTTCCGCAACACGGTGCTGCCTCCGTGACATTCTGTCCTCACCTGTGCCACGTCCCGGTCAGTGTCGTATCCCAGGATGGGCTCTTGGAGCTGAGGGCAGAGGCCACGCTGGTCCCCACCTGCAGGCCCCGCGGCGCTCGGGGTCGGTGCACAGCCCACGGCAGACACGGCGTGGAACCACACTGCATGAAGGCTCTGGAAGAACCAAGCAGACAAGCCAGTGACCTCACTGGTGGTTTCTTTATATGCTGCCTTTTGGGGCGCCTGGGTGGCTCAGTGGTTAAGCCTCTGCCTTCGGCTCAGGTCATGATCCCAGGGTCCTGGGATCAATCCCCACATCGGGCTCTCTGCTCCGTGGGAAGCCTGCTTCTCCTCTCTCTGCCTGCCTCCCTGCCTACTTGTGATCTGTCTGTCAAATGAATAAATAAAATCTTTTTTAAAACAATGCTGCCTTTTTGTTTCTAATTTTCTTATTTTGAAAATCTGGTTCAGAACAGAAGGAGTAAGGAAGGAGGGAGGAGCGGAGGTCAAGGGCAAGGACAGGGGCCTGTCTCGCGGATTTCATGCCTGCGTGGCCGGGGTCTCCTGCCGGAAGCAGTGAGGACGGTCACCAGGAGGGCAGCGGCTCCCACGTGTGCTGCTCTGTGGGCGTCCCTGAGATGGCGATAGGAATCCCAAGCTCATGGCTCTGCTGGTTTACCACTCTGGGCTTGTCCCGTCTCCTCTTTGGCTTCACGAGCAAATTAACACATTACAGACTAGAGTCATCCTGTAGTGGCCAGTTTAATGTGCTTTAACCTGGCGTCTCAAATGTGTTAACCATGGAGTCCTTCCTGGAGGAAAGGCTCAGGAAGCTCTGATCACACACGGCCGAGCTGTCCTGGGCACACTTTCCTCCTTCAGTGCCGAGGACCCCATAGCCGAGGACCATCTCCCTTCGACGGCTGCACGTGCTGCCCGCGGGGGTCCAGGGTTCCTAGCCCCTCCGTGACGGATCCCACCTGTCCTGCTATGCACATAACCCCATGTTTTCATTTATTTCAAAAATGGGAATGATGTTGCCCCAAAGGGGGAAAAAGACTCTTACTCTCTGTATATATAAAACACAGATAAACCTGCCACGGATCCACAGATACGGTGTCCGCAGCATTAAAGCGTACGCACGTGGGAAACGGCTCATAGAGATCATGAGAACCACTGCTCTGCTCGCTTTGCCACGTTGCGAAGAAAGTATATTTGAGTCTCCTACACACGCACACACTCACTCTGTATCGTTGGTTTAAGCCACGACTTCGGGGGCGCCTGGGGCGCCTGATCTCAGCTCAGGTCAGCACCTCGGGGTCATGAGATCAAGGCCCACAAGGGGCTCTGTGCTGAGCCAGGAGTGTGCTTGAGATCTCCCTCTGCCCCTCCCCACAGCTCTAAAAAGAAAAACCCAGCGCTGGGACCCCTCACTGGGTGACTCTGGTCTGCACAGAGCCTGGGGGTTGTATTCGTGTTCGGTACCCGTATTTCTACTTTTGCTTGGATTTGGTTTGACGTCGCTGGTAGGTACAGGCCCATGTATTTCTTCTCTTCTCTTTCTTCTCTTAAAATGTTTGATTTAAATTCCGCGTAGTTAACATACAGCGTATCCTTAGTTTCGGAGGTGGAGGTCAGGGACTGGTCCGTTGCCTAGAACACCCGGTGCCACCGCGCCCCGCGCCCTCCGCCACGCCCTGCCCCGTCCCCGCATCCCCCGCGTCCCCTCCAGCAGCCCTCACTGTTTCCTGGAGGTACGAGCCTCTCACGGTTGGTCTCCCTCTCAGATTTCTCCCCGTTCCGTTTTCCCTCCCTTCCCCCACGACCCTCTGCGCTGTTCCTTGTGACCCACATACGAGTGACACCAGACGATCGTCTTTCTCTGACTCGTCGCCCGCAGCACCGTCCCTCAGTCCCATCCACTTCGGTGCGAACGGCGGGCGTCCGCCCCTTCGGATGGCCAAGAGATGTTCCGTGGGGCGCACAGATGTTCCGTGGGGCGCACAGATGTTCCGTGGGGCGCACAGACCGCATCTCTAGCTGTTCGTCTGCTGGAGGGCATCGCGGCTCCTTCCACAGTTGGGCTACCGTGGACATTGCTGCTGGAACACTGGGGTGCAGGCGCCCTTCCGGACCACCACGTTTGTATCTCCGGGTAAATACCCAGCAGTACAACTGCCGGGTCGTAGAACAGTATGGAGGTTCCCCTAGAAGTCAAAACTAGACGCACCGTATCTTTATTGTCAGTCTTCCCTTGACTTGGAGGACTTTGTCACAAAGAGCACAGTGGGTTTTGCTTACAGTCTGACCCCGCCCCTCCTGGATTTGGAGGCAGCTGCTGAGCCCACGGGCGGCGAGCGTGGCCGCCGATGGGAAGGTCCTCACCCGGCCCAGCCCGTGCACCCCACCTGCAGGCTGGGGCTCCCCGCTGCTCTTCTATCTGCCCACGTTGCTCTCTCGGTAGAGTCCCTGTCCCTCTTGTGCCCACACGGTAACAACCACCCTGGGGTTTATAGCCCTACAAGAGAGTAAAGCCCACACCTCGTTAACCTGACCACCCTCTCCTTCCTGTCTTCTAAGCGAGTCATTTAGAGAGATTTTACTTCCCCAAATCCATCCATTCTCCACACTTGCAGTTCTGCTGAGACATTGGAACATTTCATCTCACTCTGTAATTTGCTTTTCCACGAAGCCTGTGTTTTCCCAGCATCCTTCGCTAACGTGTGTGTTATAGACAACACCGTGCGCGCCAGCGTCGTTTCACGCACCCCGGGCCGACTGTGAGCCCCTCTCTCCCCACCTCTGTGTCTTTTCCTAGCTCGGAATTCTTGGTTTAATTGTCCTTTGGCCAATGACTTCCTGATTGTCTCCTTCCATAGCACACACAGTGCTACGCTCTTGATAGTCTCACACGTTCAAAATCGCTCTCATTGGTCCTGAAAGATGAACAACATCTCCACGAAGGACACAGAATTCTTCATCACCGTCCTCTGCTCTCACCCCTCTGCCTGCAGCCTCCACTCTGAGGACGGAAATTCTGAGGTTGCCCCCAAGCCTTTCGCCTGTGAGTCACTGCAACTTCTGTCTTGAAATTCCCACAGGCTTCTGAGGGTAGAGTTAAGAACTACTTTCCAGGGGCGCCTGGGTGGCTCGGTGGGTTAAGCCTCTGTCTTCGGCTCAGGTCATGATCTCAGGGTCGTGGGATTGAGCCCCGCATCGGGCTCTCTGCTCAGCTGGGAGCTTGCTTCCTCTCTCTCTGCCTGCCTCTCTGCCTGCTTGTGATCTCTGTCAAATAAATAAAAAATTAAAATAAAAAAAGAACTACCTTCCATGTCATCCAGCGTTCCCACTTAGGAAACTTTACTTTTTATAGATGGAAGCACAGCTCTGCCGTGATACCTGCCCAGAGATGCTCGCAGAGAACCAACTCACATGGAAGCGGTAGTGGCGTAGACATACTATGAATTTTAAGGCAGTCTTGTTAGAACAATCTCAAGTCTGTACGTGATTTTGGCCGCAGAAACTTCTTTCAAGACATGTCTCCAAAGGCAAAGGAAGCAAAGATAAAAATGAACTATTGGAACTTCATCAAGACAAAAAGCTTTTTCACAACAAAGGAAACAGTTGACAAAACCAGAAGACAACTGACCGAAGGGGAGAAGATATTTGCAAACGACATATCAGATAAAGGGCAAGTGTCCAAAATCTGTAAAAAAAAAAACTTACCAAACTCAACACCCCCAAAACCAAATAATTCATTCAAGAAATAGGGAAAAGACATGAACAGACATTTCTCCAAAGAAGATAACGAATGGCCAACAGACCCATGAGAAAATGTTCACCATCACTGGGCATCATGGAAATTCAAATCAAAACCACAATGAGATACCGCCTCACCCCAGTCAGGATGGTTAAAATTAACAAGTCAGGAAACAACAGATGCTGGTGAGGATGTGGAGAAAGGGGAACCCTCCTACACTGGTGGTGGGAATGCAAGCTGGGGCAGTCACTCTGGAAAACAGCGTGGAGGTTCCTCCAAAAGTTAAAAATAAGCAACCTTATGACTCAGTTGTTGCACTACTGGGTATTTATTTCAAAGATACAAACGTAGTGATCCAAAGGGGCACCTGCACCCCAGTGTTTATAGCAGCGACGTCCGCAGTAGCCAGACTATGGAAGGAGCGCAGATGTCCATCGACAGATGAGCAAAGAAGATGTGGTATAGATAGATCTATTATGGAATATTACCCAGCCACCAAAAAGCATGTGATCTGAACCACTCGCAATGATGTGGATGGACTAGAGGTTTATGCTGAGCGAAATAAGTCAGTCAGAGAGAGATAATTCTATGGTTTCGTGCATATGTGAAATTTAAGAAACAAAGCAGAGGATCACAGGGGAAGGGAGGGGAAAATGGAACAAGATGAAATCAGAGAGGGAGGCAAACCATAAGAGACTCTTAATTCCAGGAAACAGACTGAGGGTTGCTGGAGGGGGGTGGGGGATGGAAACTGGGTGATGGGCACTCCGGAGGGCATATGAAGGAGTGAGCACTGGGTCTTATACACAACTGATGAATCACTGAACTCCACCTCTAGCGTGCATGGCACCCTATATGTTAATTAACTAAATTTAAATTAAAAAAAATAAATTAAAAGAGAAAAATAAAAATAAAAGAATATTAAGAGGCAATCTGGGCAACCCTCTTGTGTCCTCTCCCTGTGGGAGATTTGTAGTCTATCATTCAATCGACTTCACTATCACCCAGTACACCTGGCTGTGCTGCCTACCATAACAAAGCGGGGGGAGGCCTGGGTGGCTCAGCGAGTTACGTGTCTGCCTTCAGCTCAGGTCATGATCCTGGGGTCCTGGGATGCAGCCCTGCATGGGGGGGGGTCCCTGCTCAGTGGGGAGCCTGCTTCTCCCTCTCTTTCTGCCCCTACACTCATGCTCTGTCTCTCAAATTAATAAAATGTTTTAAAAAGAGGCAATCTAACTTTCTTTCCTGATTCCTGCGATAGAACATTCTGTGGTCTCTTCCCTCGCAGCACTCGTCTGGAAGCTCAAGGCTTACCCACACCTGACCTTTGCAGCGTCCCTCCAGCCCTCATCCCCGTGTGCCCGCCCCTGTGGCTCTTCTGTGCAGGTGGTAGAGCTCCAGGGCAGGGAGAGGCTGAGTCCAAGGGAAGATGTAGAAGATGGAATTTGGGGCTTCCTCAGAACCGTGTGATCAGTTCTGGGCTTCATAACCTTCCCCGGGTTTCTTGGCCTAGACCCGAGGGTGAGGAGGGAGCCTGGTGCCTTCGTCCCTTCTCAGGTGCGTGTGTTGTACATGGAGACAGAAAGGCAGCAGAATGCTTCCGTTGTTTTGGTTGATGTTTCTCCCAAGAACCGGGATGAGCTTTCCTCATGTTCCGTGTCTTCCCGAACATTCTGACGGCGAACTGGGGACGGGGGAGTCGGTCTCACTGAAGCTTGGTCTTTTCCCCAGACTCACTTGTATGAGGCTTTGTAACTCACGCTGTACTGTTTTCCAAAATTCTGGTCACTTCCCGAAGAGACGACAGCACGCTTTCGGCCATCTGATCTTGGACCCCCTTCGGCTGCCCCCAGTCATGGGCCGCCGCCGCCCATGAAGGTCTCCACGCCGATCAGACCGGCCCCTCCCTGATGCCCGGTCTGTCTCCTGCTCACCAGAATAAAAGGAACCAGTTGATATTAAAAATTCTTTTTCTAGAACCGCTCTTCCTGGGCGCTAGGCCACGGAGCGTGAGAGGCTGGGGAGCCCCTCGGAGACCCGAAGTCCCCCGCTCTGTCCCCCACGTCCTCCCTGAGCCGCCTGCCTCTGGGATCGCTCAGGAGCCACGCAGAGGCTGGAGACCTTCCTTCAAGACAGAGACGGTAATGGCCCCCCACAAACAAAGGCCTCCCTGTATTTCCCACCAGGCTGAGGAGGCTCAAGAATTTTACCTGAGGTCGTTGAAGACCAGTAGGTGTTGGTCAGGATGAAAGGAAGAATTCACCATGAAACCATTGCTCAAATATTAACTCTCTAAGGGTCGTCCTTAACGTTATGATCCGCCTACGACTAGGTTTCTTCAAAACGTGTAAAATGTTTCCCTTTGTGTATTCGGGTTAGTCCTCCCAAGGTGCTGGCCACCGTGGTCCCACTGAACCCTGTGGCCACGGCGGCCAGCACGGTGCAGTGTCCGCGAGCCGTGTGCACCGTCCGTTCGTATCCCGCGGACAGTCGAGGCCCCTCCAAGGGTAGGTGCACCTCTGCCCCTGGACCTTTGCTCCGGAGACGGCTCATGAGAAACCCAAGAAGACATGATCGGGAACTCACCTATGGACTTGATGGAGCGAAGCCTTTAGGGATATTTCAAACAGAAATGCAAAAGGGTTTCAGCTCAGATTCGCGAAGCTCGCTGATCCCGCGTGTCCTGGACAGACACACCGTCATCACCGCGACAGGGACAGTCCAGGACGGGCATGCGGTCACGAGGATTGCAGCTCTCAGCCTGACACTTCACAGATCAAAGAACAAAGTTCCTTCTCCTGCTCATTCTCACTGCACGCGTGCGTGGCTGGGGCGGGGAGGCTCTCAGCGGCCCAGGCCCCCGAGGCTTCCTCACTGTCCACGCTCCCTTTGAGGCCAGGAAGGCGGGGCGGGGCTTACCACGGGCGCCTCAGAAGGTCCACCCGGACGCAGCTCACGTCACTTCCGCTCGCGTTTCCGTGGCCAGTGCAAGTGTCCTGTACCTGCCTGACCTCAGCGGGGCAGGGGAGGGGCGTCCCACGAGTGTCTCTGAGGAGAACAGTCCAGTGTTGCAAGAGCCGCCAAATCACCTGGCTCAGTAGAATGAACCCTTCGTCACAACAAAATAAACATGGGACATGAAGAGATCACAGAGGGAAAAGAATGGGCAGAGAATGTACAGCAGAAGAAGGCCATAAAGTAAAGGGACCTAATTTTCAAAACAGAAAAACCTGTCTCACTCCACCTGTTTTTCCCAGTGATATTCAGCACAACTTCTTTACTCGGTGCCACCTGGTCGTGACCTATGGTTTTAGGCACTTCCCACATCTTTTTGATGAATTAAATACAAACTGTGGTGAGGAACTTTTTGCAAATTGTGCTTTTCCAAAAGTTGCATTCCAAAACCAGGATCAGAGACGTTCCATTCCTGCCCCCACCCTTCACGCCATGTGCTTTTCCACACACACACCCCAAGAAACCCTGGTATGCTTTAGGGACAGCGTTTAAGGGGTGTGCAGGAGAAATCTGCTATCCTGCTGGTTAGTTGGGATATCCTATTAATAGGATATGATAAGTAATTTGTGTTCCGCAAAGATTTTATTTTAAGGAGCTCTTGCTTTCATGTGATATAATTAGATCCACATTTTATTCAAATCTGTGTAGGGAGAAGCCAACGCATTACAGGCCAAAAACAAAACAAAACAAAAAAACAATCGTAGACCATGTTTCCAGCACATGAGCCACAGGAACATCTGAGATGAGGGTGGTCACCAAAAGCTGACCCAACAGTGGATGCCCCCGCATCTGAAAACGGTTTTCACGTGTGGGGGTGAGAAGAGGGAGGGATCTTTTCAGGCCAGGACAACCGGCAAGTGCCTAGATTTACACGGGCGTGTTTGCTGGCTTCCAGGGCCGATGACCTCACTGAGAACCAGGAAACTGCATGGAATTAATTGCTCTATTGTTTCAGAGATGACTCCTTAGGCTCACCAAAGCCCCCGGGCCTTTTCAGTCACACTAGGTGATTTTTGAAAGAATGAAACCATCTTTTATGATTCTGTAGAAAATTGAGAGGGGTCGTCTCCTCTTTTTTTTTTTAATCATTTAAGCCACAGGATTGAAGAATCTTCCCTCAGAGGTAATCGCTCCTTCTCTGAAAGCAGACGAAAGAAGACAGTGACTTTGCTTCAGTTTTCTGGACAGAGTGAGAAAAAAGTACCTTTAAACACGGTTGAAAAGAGGAATTAAATAGGGAGCACCTCAGAGGACGCGTTCTAGGACAGCACCTGTCTGGGAACCAAGTGGGAAGGCCACACCTGTGCACCCCGCGGCTCGGGGGAGGGCTGGCGCCGAGAGCCGTCCGGAGACCTGCCGGGGGACCTGGACATCGTCCTCGCGATCTGCTGAGGGTCTGGGCAGAACGAGTACAGAAGAGGCAAAGGGAGGCCCAGCGAGAATTCTGAGCCAGCAAAGAAGTCTTAACGTTATGATTTCCGACAGTCTGATTCGTGGTAACCCTCCCTGTCCGAGCGTCCACAAACACAGAAACGGCAACCCCGCCTGCCAGGACTTCCGAGGCGCTGGCTGACCCATTACTTGGAGTAACTGTCCCACGGGACGGGGCGAGTCTCGGCCCGGGCGGGTGCTTCATCGAAGCAGAATTCGGAGGGTGTGAGTCTGTGCAAACAAGACCTGCTGGAAGCCGTTGGCAAAGGCTGCGCCAACGGCATCCCACGCTTTACCGGCCTTGCTGGGGGCCGTGAGCACCCCCGTCCGCGCTACCGGCTGCTGGGAACCTTCCCAACCCCGAGCCTCTGACTCATTTCCTTTCTGAAGCTCATCTTTCTGTGCACGTCCGTTTCGGACGAAGAGTCTGCGTCCTCGTCCCCACCACGGAGCGTGGAGGAGCTGCGCGCTTCAGGCCTGCGTCTCGCTGCCTCCGGAATTGCCCCCAACACTCACTTAACAAGCATTCGGGTTATTCCCAAGGAGAAGGGGGAAGTTACTCCAGTCCCTTGAGAAGACCGCAGACGCAGGCGGACCAGCGGAGGGACGGCCTGCTTCTCCGGCGCCGTGCCGTCCGGTCCTCAGAGCCCGGCCGGCCACAGGCACACGTCCCGCCGGCAAGCTCGGGCGCTGCCACCAGCCAGGAAGCCGCGGCGCTGAAATGGGCCGGGGAACTCGGTTCCCACCACCTGTGTGGCCGCGTTGGGGGATGTGCAGGGACTTCACTTGGTTGTCGCGGTCAGTGCCCTTGTTGATTCCATTTGTCTGAAAAGAGTGGAAAATGCCACGGAGCTCTCCCGGGGACACAGTGCTTCCCCCCAGCCCCGGGTGCTGGGCACGGGAAGGCTGGAGGCAGCTGAGCCGATCCTACCCCGGGGTGGCTTCCCGTCCGGGCTCACCGCTTCTCCATCCTGATGCCCTTTCAGAGTGGGGGACCCTCCGCTTGGCCCCGAGCAGCCCTGCCCCTGCCCCTCCGCCGGGAGATCAGAAGCACCTGAGGCCAGGCCAGGAAGAAGCCATTCTGCTGGCCAGGAGGAGTTCAGAGTGAGGAGAAGGGATCCTGAACACGCCAAGGAGCCTGGACACGTGGCCAAGAAGAGCATCCGGCTGCCGTCCACAGCTCGGAGGCAGTGCCTGGCAGACGGGGCCCCTGCCGCAGATGTGCGAGGGCAGCTTGCTTGTTCATTGAGCTCAGAGTCTAAATGACGGCCCCATCCGCCCACCTGTCACCGGGGTAGACGCACTGTCCGTGTCCCGAGTGCTGGTGGGAGTGTGCACGCACAGCCTGATGAAGCAGGGAAGGGAACAAGGCCAGTCCCGAATAGGGCTCCACGGGGCTCTCTTGTCTGCCGTGGGACCCAGGGGAGAGGGGCCCAGGGGTGGCTCCCGTCCGTGCAGCCTCTCAGCTGTGTGATGTCTTCTCCCGGAAGGAGCAGGGGGTCTCCTGGGGAGGGGGGAGCGTCCCCCTATCTGCCCCCACAGCTATAATGTTCCCTGAACACCTGCGGCTTCAAGTGAACCCTCTACTGCAAATAAAATTGTCTAATTGTTGTCGTCTGTGTTTCACCGAAGATGATCCCCAAGTGTCCGGAGTCTGATGCAGCCTCTGGTCTTTAAATAAACATCGGATCTACATTTGCTTGGTTTGGGCTCAGTTTTTATAGGGCCTTTTGGGCTGTTTCATAAAATTTCCAGTGCAAAGAGAGAAACTACCCCTTCTGAGAATTTAGTGACTCATCCGCTCTTCTAGATGCTTCTACCCAGAACTCCTCGGTGAAGGCTGCGAAAGCCCTGGAGAAGGCATGATGTTGTTCTGTTTTGGGGGTGAGTAAAACTGGAAAGCAGGGAGGTGGGACGGCCTGGCGGAGCGGGGCCTCCTGTGGGGCTCCAGTCCGCCGGCCACAGGGCCCCGTGTCCCCGCGGGCTCCCCGCAGCGGTCTCCAACGCGGCGTCCTGCAGTCCTCCGGCGCTCCCAGAGAATTACCTGAGACCCCCGAGGGACGCGCGCCCCACCTCGGCTGTGACAAAGCTGCCGTGCCCGGGGCCTGGCACGCAGGACTCCTCTCACAAAGTCACTCACATGGAGGACAGATGGGAGAAAAAGTGATCTGATTTATTGGACTAAAATTCCATTTCCCTCTGCTTCATTGATTCTGTACTTGTTATAATTATGGAAAATTCTTTCGAACAGCCTATAAAAAGATGCTCTTTCATCCGAGTGGGAGTAAGGTCCTACTTTGAAGTCGCCGGCCATCAGCCGTTCTGCTCGGCGGCCCCAGCCACGGCCCCAGAGATGGGAAGGGCGGCGTGCTGCCCCCACAAGTGAGGAGGCACGCACTCTCCGCGGGCCGGGTCCCAGGGACCGCGGCTGGGCCAGCTGCACACGGCCCGAGGCAGGGATCCTTGCTCCGGCACAGCCCGTCAGAGAGAGAGCCGCATCTAGTGGCGGAAAGAAAAGAAAAGGAAGGAGGGGAGGGAGGGAGAAAGAGAGAAAGAAAAGAAAGAAAAAGAGAGAGACAAAGAAAAAAAGAGGAAGAGGAAGAGAAGAGAAGAACCAGCCCATTCAACGCAGTCTGAGGGCTCTGGAGTGTCACCGGGAGTGACAGCTCTGAATGGAAGACGACGCAGGACGGTCCCCAGCCCGGGAGCGCGGAGCGCACTGCTGACGGCTCCTTACCAATGGGGACCGCAGATTGCGCCTTTCCAATAAGCCCGAGTTCATCACGAAACTACCACACCGCGTGAGGTGCGTGGCCTCCCCAGTAGCGGGGCCCAGGGGCCAGGAAGGGAACATGCGACTCCCACAGGTCCGCTGGGGACCACCAGCTCCCGCAGGCCGCTGGCTTCTCTGATTGTTACCCCAACGCCCTCTTTAGGAGCATGGCGTGGAGCCCGGATCCTAAAGGAGGAGAAGGCGGCCACCGGTTCATTGAGTGGTTTGCACGCGGACGCCCTCCCAGGCCAGCCCTGTCTTCCCGGGCACGGCAGCCCTGGCGAGGATGCAGGCCCGGGCCGGAGGGCAGCTGGGCAGCTGGCTTCTCACCCACCATCTGAGCCTCGCCCAAGGACTGCCCGGTCAGACTTAACCGTTCCCAAGAATGTTATTAGGCGAAACACTCAATTTGCTCTTGGGGTAAAGTTCCTGCTTAATGAGCTGTGTTGCTTGCGCTAACCCTCCTCCAGGCATTTCTCCGGGACAGCATCAGCCCAGGTGCCGGCACAGTGTGAAAACCTGTAAATCTTCAGCTGTCACCGCGGGGAGGGAGGGAAAAGGTGAAACAAGTTTGTTGAAGAACCTTTCCCAGGTGTTGTTTTGCAAGTGGGGAGCTCACGGAAGGTTCTGAGTAGTGGTTGTTGGAGATAAAGATCGTGTCAACACTGCCTTGGGGCAGGGGGGCCAAGGCCCAGAGCGATGTCCTGCAGACAGTGCTGGGATCTGGGAGCTCGCAAGGTCCCACGCTGGAAGCCACAGGAACCACCATCCCCCCAAGAAACAGCTCCCAGGGTCCAAAACTCAGGGAGAGAGTCATTTTCTGTTCAGCACCACGATCGAATCCAGCACACACAAGGCTCTGAGACAGAGCAAGGCCGTTCCGTCAGGACCCCAGGAGCTCGGATTTACTGAGCCTTCATTTCTGCTCACCCCAAGTTAGCTCCTAAGTGGGCAGGAACCCGGTCCGGCTGCAATTTTAAGGCTAATCACTGTGTCTGGAATATGGAAAAGGAGAGGAACGCGTCCCCACGGCGGCGTCCTGGGAGCCGAGGGAAGAACGGAAGCGGCGGCCTCCCCTCGGCGGCCCCTCTCCGCCCTGGGCCGCCGCCCCTGCCGAACAGAACTGGACTCCAGGGCAAGGGTGGGAGAGGAGAGAGAAAGCTGGGGGGAATTCCCACACAAAAGCCCACAGCCCGTTTACAGTTTCATCAGTTTCACAAGAAGAAATTGTGGAGCCGATGGAGTTTTTCTAATTTTTGCCATCACTGAAAACTCAGCATCTTCCTGAGTAAAGGCCATGGTGCTTCTGTCTGTGATATTGGCCCGGACTTGGAAGGAGTCTGGAGCACTAGAAAATAAAATAATAATAATAATAAAAAAGTAAGGCGGATAATGTTTCCATTTTCTCCATTATATTCCATAACCTGGTTTGAGCTGCACCGGCTGGGGGATTTTTTTCTTATGAAAATAGTATTATGTGTGACAGTCAGGCCTCCATAAAAATGATTAAAACCAGTGTCTTTGATGATATGTATTCGGCATCTATAAATAACATCAGTATAAATAAATTCCAAAGCGACGGTGGGCAGAAATTCGTCGCGTCAGATTTCATTCACTGTTTAGCTAAATTGCTTTTTAGTTTCACCATTTGTAAACTAAGGAGCAGGTCGCCACCTGGGGACCTGCCGGCGGGGAGCCCCCCCGGATCCTCGCCCATTGACAGGGGCTTCTGTGGCCAGCAGAGGCCACGGGCCGTTGGCTCCGGGCTGTGGCTCGGGGTGGCCGGGGCCCTGCAGGGTGGAGAAGTCCGTGACCCACGGGGTGCCTCGGGCCCCCACCGTCCCTTCCAGGCCGCCCAGGGAATTCGGGCCGAGTTATCAGACGGATCTCTCCGTGTCCGCTCATGTTATGCAGAATGCCTGCTCCTAAACACCGTGCTGGGAAGTTTTGATTTTTTTTTTTTTTTTTGTAATAGTTGAATCTTGTCTTCTTGTTGTTATTCTCCTGTTCTGACAGCCGAGGGCTGGATACATGCAAAGGCCATTTTCATAAAAATCAGCGTGTGTTTGGAGTGAGTCCTAATAGGGCAGAGTTTATGGGCAAGAACGGAGAGAAAACTGCATGGCCGGCCTCAGGAACTTTACCGGGCAATCCCAGGCAGCTGCAGGGTCAGGCCTCCCAATCCAGTAGTCACTAACGGTCCGCTCCACAGTCACTAACGGTCCGCAGGAGCCTCCACAGCCCCACAGCTCTCTGGTCAAAACTGCAGTATCAAATCCCACCTGCAAAGGGCCTCGTCCACGCACAGGCTCATTCCAAGAAAGACGTCCATAGGGTCATGTGAGTTACACCGAAGACCTAGGGGATGTCCTGGGTGGAGACGGGGGCTCGCCCCAGGCTTGCAAACATGTGCCAGTGAAGACACATCTCCACAAACCAAACACGAGCTGGTGTGGGATTTCGGACCTAAACCATGTTTGGGAGACGGTGGAGCCATTAGCCCGCACTACAGACAGCCCCTGAGGACCCCAGCCCGCTGTGCACAGGGTCCCCTCCTGCTCTAGGGGAGGGGGTGTCTGGGTACCTCCCAGCCGTGGCAGCCGCCAAGCCCAGGCGTCCCCACACTGTGGCACTCTGGACGGCAGGGCTGTCCTGTGTGTTCTTTGCTGTTTTCCTTAGACAGTCTCCCTTTCTTTGTAACTTAATAAAGTTCATTTAAAACGAGACTGAACGTCACTGTTGTAATCAGTAATTTGCTGTTGTTGTTGTTTTAGTACAAGTATACTTAAAGCGACAAGATACCATTAAATCCTAAAGTTAAAATGAGCCTCGTTTACAAGGGTTAGCAGCCTCAACCATTTACGAAGCCGGATTCTCGCAGAGGACGATGTAACTGTTTACGAGAAGTTATAATAACGGGCCATGGGGTCTGAGGTCCCGGTTCAGAAGGTGTGGCCCTAAGCCAGCTAAACAGCTGGGCATTGGTTGTTTGGGGCTTTGGAACACAAAGGCTGGCTGCAGAGCAGGGCACAGCCGCACCCCTGCCCTCCCCCCCGCCTGGGCCGTGGGCTCCGCTGCAGACCCTCGGCCCCGCGCTGCCTCTCCCGTGGCCCCTGCCGGTGCTCTCCCATCCTTAACCGCCCAGGATTCCTGACTCCAAGCCCTCCTTGGGTGTGGTTTCGCGGTCTGCACACCTGGAGGAAGGCACAGCCACTCCCCTCCAACACCGCAAACACACCCCAACCAGGGAAACCAGCGACGGGAAGTCTGATTTCTACAGTCAGTGAATGTGTTTCTCTCCCTCTCCACCCCCTCAACATGGCCCTTCTGAGCTGGGAAAGGTCATAAACATTGGGCCACCTCACCGTGTGGAAGTCCCTCCCCTGGGCTGCTGACAACCCCCCACCCCCCACAACCACATCTCAGGCTGCAAACCTTAGCGAGCTCAACAGGCCGCCCCAACAACACCGATTCCCAAAGGGGCCACGTGACCGGACACGGTGTGCAAGGCTGGTGTAACAGGCGTGTTTCCAAGTATCGTCCAGAAGAAATTAAAATGAAGGAATAGCAGAATCTTTGATTTGCTAACTTCCAATGGAGCCAAAATATTTACATTAAAAACAGATCATTTGGCCATGCTAACAAAGTCAGACCCTCTGAACATTTTTTTAATGGCCCAGGCATGCATAAACTTCTCCGCGTTGGCTGGGGACCAGACACTGTTGATCAGCGTGGCCAACCCTACCCCTGTTTGTAAAGAAAACCCAAAGCTTTGGCTTTCTGGGGCTGCGGCAGGAGCCAGCGCGGGCTTGGCCCGGGCCCTCGGTGGTCAGGTGGGCACACGCGGAGCCTCCCCCTCCTCGGACGCCTCCCTGAGTCCCCACGGCCTTCCCTGTGCTCTGTCCAGGCAGTAAGAGGGGCCGTGAGCACATTCCTCCCGCACCTTCTGAGTCACGAGCCCGAGGAAAGCACAGCTCTGCAGAGAGTGACGCGGCCTCTTTACTTATCGAGGTTCATTCCCACCAAAACCGGCTGAGTATAGGAAACGTTTGGCTATGTTTGTGAGTTGAGAAGTTTTTAAACGTACTATCATTACAAAAACTACTTCTCTTCAGTTTGAGGATGAAATATTCCAAGAATGCCCCTTTTGGGTGCGTGTGAACTGCCTTTCACAGCGACTTCTAGGCACAAAGCGCCTTCCCGGTCCCTCTGCACCCGCTCACCGCATGGCGCAAGCCACGGGAGGAGCATGTTTCCCTTTGCTCACAGAGACTGAAGACCCCAAACCGCCAGTAACTTTTATAGTGTGTCTGTATGTCCCTCAAAGTAAAGAGCGGGCCAGAGGGACAGGGCTCAGAAAGGGAAGGTCAATCATTTTTATGTGAAGAACTTTTCTACTGTGACGAATAGTCAACATTCTATGCTTTGTGCTAAATTGGGCTTGACCTGGAGAGAGCCGCACATCTGGAAAAGATGCCAAGATGGTCCTCAAGGAGCCCAGGAGAAGCAGCTGAGTCAGGGCCCGGCTGAGGGCCAGGCTGCGGCGTGGGGGGTGTGGGAGGGGAGCAGGGGGGCTCGAATGCTCAGGGTCCGGGGTGGGGGGCTGGTGGGGGCCTGTCCTGGGGACAAAGGAAGCTTCCTTTGACGGACACTTTCCCAGCTGTTATCATAATGAAGTTCTAGAAGCCCTGCTGCCCAAGAAGAAGGAAAGCCTGGTCCTTCAGGTACATGCGGTCCTCACGGGCTCCATACTTCTGTGTGCATTTCACAAGACTTGGGTTTTCTTGGAGGACAAAAGCTTATTTTTGTTTCATTTTTATTTAATTGTCAAGTTGTATGTCCTTCAAACATTGGGCAGGGGCTCGCCCATCCCCACAGTGTTCAGGGAATCCAGGAAGAGGGAAATTAGAGAAAGCACTGAAAGACAGAGACCCGCACCGTAACCTGCTCTCTCAGATCCGCTCGCTTCCATAGAAGGACGCCGGCCTCAGGGGTGTCCGAACTCTGCCCTGCAGTTTGTCGTCTGAGGAGCTTTAATCTTCCTAAGGATGTGCTTTCCGTTCGTATCCTGCTCCGGGAAACTGGACTTGTCCCAGCCGTTTGGGGTCCTGCTCTTTGCAGGCTGAGCAAGGCAAGCATTTCCCTAGAAGCCACGGTGGGTGGGCTGAAGACTCAGTTGGGGGACGGCCCCTCCTGGGGCTCCGTGAGGGAAGCCGGCCCCCTCCAGCTGAGAAGATCAATCCCGGCTTTCCCTGGGGGAGGTGCCCAGCTTCACTCTGGGGTTCCCAGCAACCTCCCTCTTCTGACAGGGCGGGCAGGGCAAAGAGCGAGGGCTCAGAGCAGCACAGCACGTGGGCTTCCCTGCAGGAAAGCGCCTCTCGTTACTGCCACCCCGTGAAAGCAGCTCCCTCCATTAGCACAAGACAGATTCGAGTCTGTGTCTTTTACTCAGAGTAATATTTTAGCGGCAGTACCTTTCCAACACGTTTTGTCTGTTTTTACAACTGTTCCCTAATCTGAAATCGTTTGCTGTGTCTGCAATGAATGAGAGTTAATAATGTTTGCCTTTTATAAGGAGAAATTATAGATAGAGAGAGAGAGAGAGAAAGAGATCTATATCTATCTACCTATTTCAGTCAGGACAAGGAATTCAAAAACCTGCCTAACAGCAAGGGTTAGAGACTGTCACAGTGTCAGGCGAGCCACCGGACAGCGGCTGGCAAGTCTGCCCCAAAGCCCAAGAATTTAACCTGTTAAAGTAATGACGTAATTTCACAATTTTCTCTCCCACGTCGTTGCGAAGGGCCCCATTAATCATGACACCTCTTCAGATTTACTAATACTAAAGTTTAAACAGTTCTTGATATTAGACACTATTAAAAACTAGGAACAGGTACTTCTTAGAAAGAAGGAGCCCGTGGGCTCAGTTCCACGTCTGCATTTCACGACGAGAACGGGCCGGGTGGATGCGGATCCCGTCGACTCAGAATGGAAAGCCCAGGAGCAAAATATAGCACACGTGGAAGGATCGCCATGGGTAAAGATGACCCCTCCAATCACTGTCCTTTTCAAAGGATGCATTTTCTCATAGATGGTGCTGGGTTTACCGCTTGGATAAAGACAAAATGTGATCCGTACCTCACACCATACAGCAGAAGCACTCCAGATACATTAAAGATCTTAACTTAAAAATTAAAACCGGGAGTATTAGACAGTGACAGTGTGGGTTGATTCCATCCTCAAACAGCAGTGGAGGTCACGCTTCTCATTATGGCTCCAAATCCAAAGGCGATAAAATGTTAATAAATGTGATTACAAATTTTTAAAAATGTTTATGTCAAAATTAAATCACCTTAAGGAAATTCAAAAGACACCCAACCATCTGAGAAAAAAAAAAAGCTGCCATTTCAGTGAAGGCAAATATTAAGAATGTTTGAGAATGACGATGACCGAAACCTCACGGGAAAAGGTGGGAAAACAAAGTATAAAATATGCCCAGCCTGACACAAGGTCATTTGAAAATCACACCGATGAATTATTTTTCATGTAGCAGAGTCGTGACAATCCCCCAAATTTGGCAACAGACTCTTTGGGAGCCGGTACTAATTCTGGTCATTATAAAGTGTTCACAGACGATAGTCTCAGGGGGTCGTAACCAAGAAGCAAATAGAAAATAGACATTGTTTAGTGAGGTCTCTGGTCCTCAGGTGAGGAAAATAACTCTCTCCTTCCATTTTAATCCTCCAAAGACTTGCAGATTTTTGTAAACTGTCTTTGCTAACATTTTAGAACTGATTCTTCAGGGGCTAAAAGGAGAAAAAAATAGAATTTCTCATTTGCTTAATTTTTACCATGCCTGTATAATATTTTCTTTAATAAATCTGTCAATATACAGTGTCAGATACTGCAAACCTTGGCAAAGTTCTGCCAAAGGTGATCTTGTGCCAGGCCCAGAGACATGCCCGTCTGAGTCAAGAACGGCAGAAAATGAAGCCTCCAGATGCTTTTGGGAGCAGAAGAACAGCTGTGACCCTGGTTTCACCGGCAGCTCGCCTGCATGGCCGCACCCGTTCAGTCTCACATTCAAGGCCCCACCTGCACAGCTTTCCCTGCGCACCTGAGCTGCACTCACCTGTGCGCCTCGCACCCCGCAGCTGCATGGCCTCCCTGTCTACTGAGCTGGATGACCCCAGGCGGGTCCATTCACATGGGCCATGTGAGGCTGTCATGGATTAACAGTGAACCAAATTCTGGCTTTTTTAAAAAAAATTTGATTTCATTTTATCTGAATTTTAGAGTTGTCTGGGGGCATCAAAATGTCTGACCCCACAAAGTTTGGACTGCCTGCCCCAGAGCAATCCGGAGCTGACACACTTGTTTTCCCAGTGGTGGTGTCGGCTGAAGGTTGCGTTTCCTCTTGAGAACGTCGTCGTCGATGTCGTGGAGGTGCCGCTGGAGGACGGCACTAGCAGGTCGCAGCTGAGGAAGAGAGTCCCGTCTCATTCTTAACGCCTTGTGCCCCGTACGGAGAAAAAGCAGCAGCATCAGAGACTGCGCACAGGGTTTTAGGCCACGACCTTTCCACGGTAAAACCACAGAGACGCGGAGAAGCAGAGCACGTGGTCTCAGCAGGTATGCCAGCCGCCCGGTCATGATTCTGAACGTTACCCTTGGCACGGGCTCACCTGCCAGTCCTCCTTCTGCCCTCGACCTTCCCAGTCCCCAGGCCCCTTATAGGCCCTGCTGTCCTGTCCTGCAGGGTCCCTGGCCCGTGCCTGGGCCACACGGGCTCTTTCCTCTGCATCTGCCACTGCCTGTGGTCACAAGCAATGCAGGCAGCAAATCCATATTTCCTCCCAAGAGCTCCCCCACTTCCGGGAGACCACAATTAGCAATAGGAATATTATTCAGATGCCAACGTTTCCACAGCGATCATAAGATCTACAACCACGTCCTCTGTGAATTTCTTTGCTTTTGCATGAAAGTCTTACTGAAGACAATCTCTCCCGTGAGCACAGGCCAGGCTGGGACTTCTGGTTCGGTCGACCAGAGATACGACCGTGACTCGTCAGCCTCCCGGGATGAGATGCCCTCCCTTGAGTTTCCAGCAGGCCCAGGAGGGATCTTTTGCCTGCTAATAGCCCCATCCTGTATGCACATTAGCTGCTGCTCTCTCCAGGACATCGTGGGCGCGCCGCGGCTTCTGGCCATGCGTGAGCATGGGCTCCGAGGGTCTGCACGAGTCACCGGCCCAGGGGAAGTCACCCCTGACCAAGCAGCCGCATGCCTCCGCTCTCTTTGACCCACCCCCCCACCCCTAGCACTGCTCTTAACAACACCATGGCCCCCCATGGCTTCCTGCCATTGTTGGGCAAAGATGTCAGAGGGGGAGGGGGAGGAACAAAGCTGGGAGGTGACTTCCAGACTCCCTCACTGTACACCTGCCTGCGCCAGGCTCTGCCCCTCACCCCTGCCTTCTAGTGCCTTCTACACAGAGCTCCAACATGCACTGAACGCCTTTGGGCAAGCCCCCAAGACATGCCCTCAGGGCCCCTCAGAATGGCCAGGCCCCCCCCGACGTTGTTGTCCAGTGTCTTGGACTCTTGTAGCTTCCCTGGTGTTGCTTGGAGCACAGTACGTTCTCAGTAACCATTTTCTGAGTCCATGAGCGAGTGAGGCAGCATCCCTGCCGTTTCTCCTAGACCCAGCCAATCTTCAGGTTCATCGGCAGGGGCCGGAAGCACTTCGTCCATTCCTCTCAGTATCTAAGTATACTTGCTCTATTATCTTAGCGTTTCCCAACAGACTGCTCCATCTGGCAATGAAGTAAACAAAGACGGAGATTCACATCCATTACATTTAATCACCTTTCTTTCAAGGAATCATGATCAATACAGTAAAAAGTGAATAAAATGCTGAGATGACCAGCTTGTTTAGCACCATGTCCTAAAGCTGGGTACTCCACAGGGCAGGACGTGAGCTCTCTCCTCTAGGGAACCAGGATCTGGTGGTCCTAGTAGACCCCATCCACCAGCACCTGTGCTCAGGTGCATGCAGACAGAGTGAAGCTATGACGCCTCTAGGGGCTGAGGCCAACGCAAGAGCCGCTCCTCCCTGGTTCGCCCTGGTAAGGAGACGGATTTCCCTCCTCCTTCACAAGGCTGCGCAGACTCCCGCCCAGACGGTAAGAACTCCGCAGCACGATCTAAGTCTCAGAAACAGGAAAATTCTGGAAACGAAGGCGCTGCCTCCAGCCTGCTGTGGGCTGGACTGTGGGGGTGCAGCAAGGGCACCGGGCGTTCCTGGTCGAGGGGACCACAGGCGGGTCCACACCCGTCCCTGCACAGGCATCCCTGATGGGCCACCGGGCCGTGTGAGCAGAGGCTGTGCTCCGGTACGTGCAACACACGCGGGCAGCACGGGGCGGCCCCACACACCCTTTCCTGCGAAGTGCCGTCCCCTAAGCCCCTGCGGAGCCCCAGGACGCATGCAGAGAGCGGCGCACCCCCCACCGGAGCGCGTGTGTCCTGCGCCTGCAGAGCAGCCACTGCCCCAGGCTCCTGTGAGCGTCCCGTTCCCCAGGCGTCGCCCCTCGACCTGCTCTCCGGGGTTCCGCCGTCAGCCTCACAAAGCCCCAAACTCCCTGGCTGTAGGCTTCATGAAACGCTCCTTGGGAACCTGGTGAGGGCGGAAGAGGGAGCGTGAAGGCACAGGTTCAGAGGACACCTTTCTGGGGTCCCCGAGAACCCGGGGTTCGGCCGCTCCCAGGACGACGACTGGGACTCGGCGTAGCCTCACACTCATGGGCTCGAGGTGGGTCAGCCGGAGAAGGGCATGTGCGGGCGAGCAGCGTGGATGAGGCCGGGCTTCCACAGTCCCCTCCCAGGGCTTCGAAGGACGCCTGGACGTCCCCAGATGGAGTGGAGCGAGGAGGGAAAGCCCTGCCCACGGGGGAGCTCATAGGGACGCAGGCCCGGAGACCTTCCCAGGGTGGGTCCTGCAGGCTCCCGGGGACTGCCACGTGCTGAAATCCCAGACTCCCAGCGAGAAGACTCCCCCAGTGGCCCGTAAGGGATGCCTGTGCAGGGACGGGTGTGGACCCCCCCATGGTCCCCTCGACCAGGAACACCCGGCGCCCTTGCTGCACCCCCACAGTCCGGTGTAAACCCCGTTTGTACAGGCTCTTGGGGCGCGGGGAGTCCCTCTTCTCAGGTGGACGACCAGACGTTCCCTTAGTCACTTTTCCGGATGCAGCTGAGGCCACCTTGCCATCAGGCCTTTCCAAATGCAGCAGGTCTGGACTTCTGTGAACCCTTTTCTGCAATTACTTCTGTCAAGAGATTTCGGGCCATGGCAATGATGACTGCTGAACAGACGGTTTTAAACAGAGATCACAGGCAGTTGAGTTACGTCTCATAAAGATGTTCCTGCTCGGACAGAGCGGAGAGAACACAGTGTTCCGGGATGGCCTTCCCGCCGCGGGACCGTCCCTCTCTGGCACCGTCCCGTAGTTTAGGATGATGTCACACCCGTGATAAGCTCATAATGGTCCTGGAAACTAAGGAAGCCCAGAATCCAAGGGTTCCCCGCGCCATAACAGGAAGGCAGGACTGGCTTTTCCAAAGACACTGCCATCTGTCCTGGGCCGCCTGGCGGGAGCCCCGGCGCAGCCCCAGGGTCCCCGAGAACACGGGGACAGGGGACGGTCTCTGCTACAGCGAAGGCACCTGACAAAGCCTGAGCTCGATCCCCGCTGACCGTCCTTTCTCTAGCTCTGCTTCCGAGGAAGAGCTGGTCCGTGTGCTCCCCGCCACTTACGGGACGGTCCCACCACGAAGCCTCTGTTTCCGCCCCTTTAGTTGGACCCAAGGCCACGCCTGGACAAGAGAAAATGCCCCCAAACACTCGACGCTCAGATATGGAAGGAAACACGTGACGAGCCTCTTCCAGGATCTTTTGAGCAGACGGAGGGTTAGGTCCCGTGACCAGACGGATGTTAGTGTCCCGTGAACCGGCCAGAACCAGAGGAAATGCTGGTCGGCTGAGTGAGAATTGTACTGAAGAGCGCAGCGAACCCACAGCCCTGTCCTTGACGTTCCCCCGCGCCACCCCCATTTCAGGGAGCATGTGAGAAACGCGGAGACCCCAGTGAACCCACGGATGTTCCCAGGAACAGATGTCTTTGTAGGGTTCGCCTTCATTGAGGGTGGCGGGAAAGCACCGTTCCCGTCCCCGCCCCACGCCTGCGGCGCCTCCTGCTCTCTGTCCCCCGAGGTGGCCTGTCGTCTTGCCGGAGGCTGGGAGCTGCCTCCCGTTGCCCCGGATCTGAGGCACGGCCGTGTGGGTCCGGGGAGCCCTCCCAGTGCCTGGAGCGCGGGGGTGGCCACAGGGCAGCCCCGCAGCAGGGAAAACGTGGCCTGTGTGTGCTGGGGCGGCCCCACCCATAGTGGACCGAGCGACACTGAAGAGGCTGCGGAGGGACCGCTGTGGCCGGCTCCGCCCCCGTGAGCAGGCCGCGGTGACCTCACGCTCACGGCCCAGCTCACACCCTGTCGACACCGAAGCCCGTCGACACCGAAACCCTCGCTTCTCACGAGAACCCCCGAGTCGGGCGGGCGGTCTGAGCTACTGCAGAGCCAGCGCGGTCACCGGAGGGGAACCGCCCCTTTGCTCCCGGCCAGGATGTCCCTCTGACTCCGCCGGGACGTTTGCCTCCGGAGCAAAGCCTCAGAACGCCCCGAGGGTGTCGTGTCCCCCACTGAGATGGGCTCCGTCCCCGCAGGAGCCCAAACGACCCTTCAGTGAAGACGCTGGACACCATCCTGTGGGATGTGAAACGCCGCCCTCGGCTTCTCCTGATGTCCTCCCGGATTTGCCATCTGAGGCTCTACGGTTGGAAGAGAAATCTGTTCCCGTCTCACACGCGTCGTTAAGAAGCCAGCGCTTGCAGACCCCCGCGAAGCCCCAGTTCTGGCCCGTCCTGCCGCCGAGGACAGCCCGGAGGCGGGGGCAGCTGTCCCGAGGTGCCCTGGCGGCTGGCGGGTCCCGGCAGGTGTTTGCCCGCACGCAGGCCCCGGACGCCAGGGGAGAGCGGGACAGCTGCCCCCGCCGTACAAATGAACCCCATCAAACCGCGGCGGCAGAGAGATCAATCAGGAAGGCAGCGCTCTGGGCCTGGAGTAATCGCCGCTCCCGGAGCTGGAAGGAAAACCCAGCAGCTGATTCAAAAAGGGACAAAAATCTCATCTAGAGGGTGCGGCGCGCGGCCTGGCTGCGGCTGTGGATGCGGCGTCAGAGACTCTGCCCTTGAGCGGCCGGGAGGGCCCCTCGGAACACAAAGGCCCAGACCCCGCAGCGGCGCTGTCTCAGCGGGAGATCCTGACGTGGCGTGTCCCCCGAATGGCAGGACTCAAGCTCCCAGAGCCCTGGCAGCCGCGGGGGCAGCGGAGGAAGCTTCTCCCCGAGGGCCCTCAGCGAGGGGCAGAGGCGGGTGGGGCATGGGGGCCGCAGGCCGGTCTCGCCCGGAGCCGCCCCCTGCGGTGCTCCCTGCAGCCTCGGGCAAGGGTGTCCGTGACGCACGGCACGCTTGGCATCTGTTTCACAAACAGGTGAGCAGACATGCCCAGGATCGGTGCCCGCCTAGGGGCAAAGCTCTAAAATGCAGCTCTTTCCACTGAACCATGCGGCTCCCTCAGTGACGGCCACCTGTGCCCCGGGCGGGAGTCGGCACCTGCCCAGGGAAGGAGGGCGAGGCTGTGCCCGCTGTCCCGGAGGTCAAGCGGGCAAGGACAAGGGTCAGATGAGGTGGGTTTGCCGCATCGTGTTTCCTCCTCCCCCGGTCTGGGACCGTGCGGCCTGCAGAGGGGCGCGCGCCGAGCTCTCCGGAGTTGCGACGAGGGGAGGGTAAACGGCAAAGAGACTTTGTGGATGTGAAGAGCCGGGCGTCCTCCGGGTTTTCCCGGTCGGCCCGGTCCCGTCACACCGGATCGCAGTGGGGAGCCTCTGGCTAGAGGCACGCGTGAAGTGACAGAAAGGACATTTGGACGGATTCGAAGAGAGAGAGCTGTGACTCGCCGTTGCTGCCCGGCCCCCCCCCGGAGAGCTGGGAAGGTGGCGGCACCCCCACAAGAAATGACCACCCCCGGCCCACAGCAACCTGGACGATTGCGGCTTTTCTGCCGGGGGAGGGGTCGTTGAGAGAGTACGATGAGAAGCCAGTCTGTGGTTTTAAACTCCTTGACATTTAAGGGCCCCTCAGTGGCAAACACTCTAAAGCATCTGACTCTTGGTCTAGGCTCAGGTCATGATCTCAGGGTCATGGGATCGAGCCCCACGTCAGGCCCCTGCTCAGTGAGAAGCCCGTTAGAGCTTCTTTCTCCATTTCCTTCTGCCCCTACCCCCATTTCAAATAAGTAAATCTTTAAAAATCTAGTGACGTTTTAGGATTTTTGGTCACCAAAAAGTAATTCCGGTCATCGTGAGGCTGCCCCTGTGATCCGCAGTGAGGTGCTGTCCTAACGGAAAACCCGCCGTGTGTGGCGTTGACTGGGGGCATGGATGTCAGCCGTGGAGGACCCTGGTCCCAGGGCGCCTATGGGAGCAGATCCCCCGGAGGAAGCGGGGAGACGCCTGGAACGACTCTCAGCTCCGCTAACTCTGCGGCGCACGATGAGCTCCGTAGACCAGAGGGACCGGATGACGGTGGGTTAGCGGCGGGAGTTCCCTGGCTGTGTCTGACCTGCAAGTACAAGAAAGATTTAAGCTCAGAAAACAAAATAAGGGGCTTTTCAGAATCTGAAGGTGATAATCTCTTCTCCTCAAAGACATAGCCCTCTAGCCCTTTGTTAAACTTCTGAACAGACGAGGGCATCTCAGAGCAAAGGTCATGCTTTCAACCCCACACAATGCCAGGCCACGAGACCAGAGTGTTTTCTCCAGTGAAGCCACGCGGGCCGGGTTCAGGGCAGAGAGCGAGGCCCAGAGAGAGCGGCAGGGGTGAGCAGCGAGGCGACACAGCACGTCTAGGCCATCCGGGACACCGGCACAGCGAGCCGGCGGCAGGCCGGGGGTAAGAAGTTCACTGTCTGTCTGCGCTCCTGTTTTCAGCTTTGTTGGGACACACATGACGCAGCACGGGCCACCGTGACCTGTAGGTGGACCGTTCGAGGGCCTTGATCGTGGCACAAACATCGCCACCACCCGTCACTGGCGCTGGTCGTCTCCGGAATGGAGACTCGGTCCTCGGGAAGCCCTAACTCCCCACGCCGTCCCCCAGCCCCGGCCACCCACGGCCCCCCTTTCCGCCTGTATGCAACCTGCTGACTCGGCGGCGTGTACGTGGAAGCGCACAGTCCTCCCCGTGTGACTGGCTTACGTGACTCCGCACAATGTCTCCAGGTCCCCGTGTGTGGGCACGTGTCAGAATTCCCTTCCCCGCGAGCACGAATGCTGTTCCACGGTACGCATATAGCCCGTGGCCTCAGCTTTGCCCCTGTCAGCTGGACACTTGGGTCGCTCCTGCTTTTGGCTCTGTTCTACGGACAGGGATGCGCAAGTATCCGTTCTAGCCCCTGCCTTCAGTTCTTGTGGAGATGGAGTCACGAGGGGAGTTGCGGGGCTGTGGACGCTTCTATTTTTAATTTTTTAAGGACGTCCCTGCTCTTTTCCACAGAGGCTGCACCACTCGCCGCCACCCGCACCAGCGGCGCACGGGGGTTCCAGCTCCTGCACGTCCTCACCGATACTTACACTCGGTTGTTTTCTTTTTTCCCGATGGCAGCCGTCCTAACGGGTGTGCGGTGGCTTGCTGTCCTCGTTATGATTAGTGACCCTGCACACTTTTTCATGTGCTTAGTGGCCATTTGTGTGTCTGCTCTGGGGAAATGTCTGTTCACGTTCTTGGCCCTTTTTTAAATCACAGTTGTTGTTGCTGTTTTTCCTTTGCTGCCGGCGTGTAGGAGTTCTTTACGTGTTCTGCGTATTATGACCTGCATATTAACTCCTTATGAGATAAGGGATTTGTAAGTATTTCCTCCGATTCTGAACGTTGCTTTTTCCTCTGTTGATAGTGTCCTTTGCTGCACAAGGAAATTTATTATGCTATTAAGGTGGTTGCCCTTCCAAAGAAAGCACGAGTTGAGGTAAAAGTATCTTTGGAAATTAAATGAGATTATGCGCGTAAAACCTTTAGCATAACACCTCATGGGCTGTTGTGTTTGATAGGTGTTAGTTTTAATACGTGCTGTTCCTAACAATGCAAGCTTGTTTTCAAAATTACAGAACTTTATTTTTTAAAGATTTTATTTATTTGTTTGCGAGAGAGAGAAAGAGAGGATAGGGGACAAGCAGACCCCGCGCCGCGCAGGGAGCCCCACGCAGGACCCTGTGAGCAGGACCCGAGCTGAAGGCAGCTGCTTTACCCATTGTGCCATCCAGCTGCCCTATAAGATCTCAGTACTTTAAAAAGTCCCTTCCGGAATAATCTAACAAGCCACATTTTAAAAATACAGTAACCAATCATTCTCATTATTTATAAGCATATTTTATGTGTAGACGCGGAATAAATAGCGTGGTAGATGGGTTCCTGGATTTTGTGTTTGCCTTTTCCTTACCTGCGAGGTGTGGCGAGACCCTGGGCTACTTCTGTGGGGTAATTCTACCCTCAGCAAAGACTATGTGAGGTCACAGGAGCGCATCAAACCGTCATGCAGTGTGGACTCGGACGACTCTGGGCCCTCGGGGCCACAGTTGAAAATGGGCCTTGACTTCAGTGCGTCAACCCCACCATCATCTCTGAGAGAGAAAGCCGCAGTCCGCAAACGTGGCTCTAGGCTGGTCCCTCTAGCAACAGGCCCCTTCCCACCTGCCCCGCGTGACTGCAGCCCGGTACCAGCCCACACCCTGGGTGCCCACACCCTCTGCTCTCCCGATGGGGCCGGACGGGAGCCGCGTCCCTCCTCCCCCACCCTGTGTGCTGCTAAGTCCCACGGGCAGCATCACCCACAAGTGCCACCTGCAGGCTTGCGCCACCAGCCAGGTACGGGGATGGAAGGGCTCCGAGACCCGAAGGTGATTTTGACGCCGTGCCACTATTGAGCCGGGGACCGGCGCTGTTTGTCACAGACGAAGCTCTGCGGTGACCTGAAGAGGAGGGAACGCCATCCATTTACTCAACCAACAGCTCAAACCCTGGCAGGCTCTTTGCCCGCGGCGGGAGGCGCACCTGGGGAAGCGGCGTCTGATCCACCTGAAAACCCTGCGTGTCAGGCTGGAAACCAAGGAGTCTGCGCTTCTGTTGCTCGGTGGCTACAGAGCAGAGCGTCCCTGTTCCTGTCCGTTGTCTCGAGTTGGCTGAGTCGGACTGCTTGGGCTCCTCAGGACAATGGTCTGACGATGTGCTTCCTCGATGACGGTTGGCTCAGCTCCGCCGGAGAAACAGAAAGGGGCGAAGGTCTGACAAGCCGGGCGTCCGATCTGGGCGCTGTCTCGGAGCTGTGGCTGCATCCGTGTTGGTGCCTCTGTTTTTGCTCTGTCCTGAGCTCTGGTCCTTAAATAACGATCTTCTGGGAGAGAGTAGCCGGCGGGGCGCGGGCAGGGACAGTGTTGTCGGCCAAAACAAATTCAGACAAAGAAAGGAGAGTCTGCCTGTTTGAAACGCTCCGTATTGCACAAAGCCAGCGGTGTGCATGCAGTACAGAACCCGAAGCCAGCGGATTCCTCAGCCGACTCCACATCCCAGAACTACCACAGAACAGATCTCATATGACATGATATTCTCAGGACGGCAGGCACAAGGAGATCAAAGCAGAGTCTTTAGGAAGGAGATTTGGCTTAATGTGGACGTTGGCAAAGAGTTTGAGCAGAAGTTGATGAATGAGATGACTCTTCTGGAAGCAACTCTATTACCTGTTTATGTTTAATCCATTTCCAATGGACAGAAGTGTACTTGCAGAGATTTTTAAATTACTCCTGCCATGAGACCAAATAATCACTGGGCTTTCTTCCATGTCTGGCTGAGGAGGAAATAGGACACTCGAGCCGGCAAGCGTGCCGTGGGGCGAGGTTCCCAAACGCAGCTCAGCCACAGAGGATCCAACAGTCTGGGAGCGAAGACGAAAAACAAGAAAAATGCAGCGTATGTGGGTATCAAGTTGCCAACCAATCATGCTTGGAAAGCATTATTCTTTATTCTGAATTACAACTTTCAATGGTTCGGGGCTTAAAATGCCTTTCCTTTACCGAAGTTGGTGATTGTATATAACAGTCAATGTGTTTGGGTTTGTTTATTTTTATTGTCCTTTTGGTTGTTTAAATAAAACTTGGCCACCTTTCTTCCAGCCTGTAGTACATTTATTTTAATGATTAGTTCTTGAAAATTCAGAAGTTCCAATCCCCTGCCCTAGAAAATGATGTCAAATCTGGTTCAGGAGGTTGGATTTGAGTAGAGTGGGCGGTGGGGACGGGCATGCACGGAGAGGCCGGGGAGACAAAGGAAGGAAGGCCTTGTCAGTGGACAGAGCCATGCTGAGACCGAGTTCTGTCCTCATGGACTCAGACCCCGGGCCATCACTTCTCTCCCCTGGGCAGGTCCATGTCTTTGGTCCGGACACGATGGTGAAGCCCCGGACACCGAGGGTCTGCGAAAGCCTACGGAAGCGGAGCAAAGCTGGATACATTGTTTCAAACAGACGAAGCCATCTTGGGAAGAGAACAGCCACCTCCCTTGCCCTTGAGGGAAGTCGTGCGTGCTTATTTAGAGACCCGTCCTCGAGGCCGTGCGGCCGACAGTGGTCATGCCGTCTTGCTGGGGTCCTGCCGGACGGGCACGGAGCTTGCGCTCTGAGCAGCATACAAGCGGCGTGGGAGGCCCACCAGCGCAGCCCAGAAGACACTCCTGCCGTGCCTCGTTTGGAAGTCCCACTTGTCCCTGCAAACACTCCACCAGGGACGGCAGCTGTGGCAGGTAGACACAAAACCGGCCGTGGGGCCCCCGGCTTCTGAGCCCCGGGGCCCAACTTGCATTGCTTTGTGTTGTGCCCTCACCTTGTGAACAGAGGTGGTGGACGTGCCACGCACACGTCCACCGAACTCCAGTGACAGAGGACCGTGTGCGCTGACTTCTCTCCTATCCACCCCACTGGCCTTGCCCGGGTTCTCTCCGGGTGCTGTCTCAGGGGTCAGGATTTCGGAGTAAAGAAAGGATGGGGAACAGGTGGAAGCCAAACAGAATGGGGGACCGAGAAGCTGGGACTCACACCTTGTGTCCCCAAGTCCCGTCATCAAAGAAGTCATGCTGGATCGTAGCATGAACAAGAAGAGACGCTGAGCGGCCTCGTCAGCCCACGCTGGGACGGGCCGGCAGGGGCCAGGGATCCACCTCCGCTGGGAGAGCCGCGGTCTCACGGGCAGGCAGCAGGGCCCCCAGGTGTCACCGGATGTGGGTCAGGGCCTGAAGGAGAGCCCGCCTTGTGCAGAAGGAGCTCCGTCCTCAGCAGCAGGTGCTTCTCTGTCGTCATGGGGAAGCAACGATGTCCTTCACGTGTCCCGCGTGAGTTTGTGAGCTTCTGAGTGCACCAGCAAGGTCAGCGGTACTTTACACAAACAATCCTCAGTGTTCACAGCAGCAATGGCCACAGTCGCCAAACTGTGGAAAGAACCAAGATGCCCTTCAACGGACGAATGGATAAGATGTGGTCCATATGCACTATGGAGTATGATGCCTCCATCAGAAAGGATGAACTTTTGTAGCAACATGGACGGGACTGGAAGAGATGATGCTGAGTGAAGTAAGTCAAACAGAGAGAGTCAATTATCATATGGTTTCACTTATTTGTGGAGCATAACAAATAGCATGGAGGACATGGGGAGATGGAGAGGAGAAGTGAGTTGGGGGAAATCGGAGCGGGAGACGGACCATGAGAGACTGTGGACTCTGAGAAACAAACTGAGGGTTTTGGAGGGGAGAGGGGTGGGGGATGGGTGAGCCTGGTGGTGGGCATTAAGGAGGGCACGGATCGCATGGAGCCCTGGGTGTTATATGCAAACAATGAATCACGGAACACAATGTCAAACCCTAATGATGTGCTGTACGTAATAATGTGACTAACATAACACAATAAACAAACAAACAAATAAAGACTGAACTCAGGTTAATTTATCACCATTTTACAGAAAAAATAGCTTTTTTGCCCACATAAACTATGATATTTGATGAGAAGACCGCCATCACTCCAGAAAACCCTTTTGGAAGGGGATCCTAAGACTGTGCTCAGCTCTACCGGCATCCTGTAAGCTGAACGGGGGGAAGGGAGGGAAAGGCATGGTTGGCTTTCACGGAGACAGAAAGTGCGCCGTCCCTCGCTCAGGACGCACCGGGATCTCAGAAGTGAGCGTGTCCGGGGTAGAGCATCACACCGAAGCCGGCACTGAAGCAGAAGACAGTACAGAGAAGAGGAAAGTGAGCAGAACGTAAACCAAAAAATACATCTGGATTGCTTTGCAGACGATGAAAGAGAATAAACCCACCCCCACCCGCACAGTGTGGAAAAGGGGATTCAGCCGGAAAACTAAAAGGGGCAAAAGGGAAGAGGGAGGGAGGAAGGGGAGAGAGGGAGGGGTGAAAGCAGGGAGGGGGCGAGCACGGGCTCCTGAAAACATCCGTGGGTTCATTGCCAGGGAAATGCCCAAGAAAACCACCGAACCAGCTTATGAAGCCCCTGCCTGTGCTCAACATGTGAACCCCGGGCCCCACTGGAGCCCCCGCCCCCGCCCCCAGCAGGGACCAAGCCTCCCTCCGAGCTCGGAGGGAGCAGAGACCCATGAAACCCACCTTCGTGCTGCAGCGTCCAGCCCTGGGTGATGACTTACTCACTCCCCGGGGGGGGCGCCCCAGGCACTGTCTCCCCTCCCCGATGGAGGCGCACCCCGCCCAGTGTCTGAGTCTCTGCTGGAAGAAGGGTTGCCCATTTCCCTCTGGAGTTGGGGCCTAGAATGTACCCTCTTTCCCTCCGGCTCTAGGACGGTTTTAGCAGGTCGCTGCCCGGCGAAGGGCACCGGGCGGCTATCCTAACGCGCTCACACGTGAGCATTTAGAGCTAATCCTTTCATAACCGAAATCTGCCCATCTTGCCACAGACGGATTTGCACACTCCTGGGATGACAACTGCCGGGGCTGGAAACGGCACCTTGGACGGGAGCGTCTCAGGGTCTGGGGACCCCCCAGGAGGGGTGGGATCTTCTCCAGCAGCGACAGCAGCAGCTCTGACTGCTCCCACCGGGCAGCGCAGGCGGTGGTGACCTTTAGGTCTTCAAGCTGGCGGTCACCGTGCAGACGGGAACGTGGTCCACCCGAGGTGAGTCCCACAGAATAGACAAGGCAGGTGCACGAGCATGCGCTCCTGGGGTCCTTCCCTATCAGCCGAGCGCTTGGTGATGGATGCAAGTAGCAACATTGCTTGCTTGCTTGTCTGTACACAGTTTGGAAAGTGTGGGGCTGCATGGTAACATGTAATTGCTACCAAAATATCGTATGTGAAGTAAACAGTTTATAGATAAAAGAAGGGTATTGTTCAGAAAATGGATTAATTAGTATTTAATTGCTGTAACTTGCAATTAATCCCTTAATATTAGGAATGCAAGCTTGTAACAAATTAGAGGGGAGCCTGAGAAGCCGACAAGGAATGAGGGATCCTTTGCCAAACCCAAAGCCCAGGTGAAGCCGCAGCTCCCGCGGTGTGGACACGGCTGCCCTCAGGAATCCCCGGCCCTTTCCACAGGTCAAAACTCAGTTTCTTTTTCCAGCCGTAAAAGTCATTTTAAATAGCGAAGGCGGATTCAGTATTACTTTTGATGACTCACTTAGAGGTGAGGCAGTACTGGGTGTCTTCCACTGAGAGTACATCTGAAAATAATTGCTTTGCCGGGAGGAAGCGTCTAGTGAGGCTTGTTTGGAAGGACAGAAAACCCCGCACGTTCCTGCATACATGTTTGCTCTGAGCTCAGGCTCAAACCAGGCCTGTCTTTTCTGCTGCAGCTCTGTCTGGAAGGCCGCTGCACGTCCCCACCAGGGACCACGGCTCACCTTGCTCGCGCCAGTGGGAAAGCCGGGGAGCGCCTTGAGGACAGACACGGTGCTCTGGCATCCCCAGGAGGCCCTGCCGGGACCCCCACTCGAAGCCCTGGGGTGGCCAGCTGGACTCCCCACGTTCCAGGCCCAGGCCCAGGCCCAGGCCATCCCCTGCCCCCACACCTCGGGGCTGACGGCAGCTGCTCATTAGGGAGTCAGAGCCCCACACACGATGGGGTTTCACCCCAGCCCAGCGGCTCCCTCCCACTCCCGTCCACCCACTGCCAGCTCTTAAAGGCCTTTCTGAATTGTTTGCTGTCAGCAAAACAAGTGTGTGCCCTGTGATCCCACAGACAACAAAGCCCGCAGCGGCATTTCACGCGGGTGATGTCACCCAGGTAAAATTGTACTGACAAGCTTTTAATTAAAGTTTTCCCACACATCTTTCCGCGGGTCCCCGGAGCGATCATTCATTATGTGCCGACTGCCAGCCAATTGTGAGTGGGGAGGGAAGTGTTTTATTTTCAAAGCTCTTGCTGACAGCTAGAGAACACTTTGTTATACAATCTGTTTACGTTTTTTCACACACACACACACACGCACTCACACATCTCGCTGAAGGGGAGATGGCGAGGCTGCGCGTTCAGCAGGCACCGCAGTAATTAAATGCATCTGGTTCTGGAATAACCAGAGGGGCGGGACGGCAGAGCTCCCTCTATGAACAGTCCCCCCAACTCGACAAGACCCTCCCCCAAGCTTGTCAAAGAGAAACAACTCCAAGAAAGCACAGGTTCCAACAGGTGCACGGACTGCGCGGCCTGCGACGCCCTGGGCGAGTGGGGGACGTTCCCCCGGGAAGAAGGCGCTGTCGGAACCGCAAGTCCGCGCCCTGCAGAACGGCGAGGAGCTCCGAGCGGGTTTGTCTGAACTTGAGACGGTCCCACACTGCTTCCTCGGAGAATCTGGTTTGGAAGGAGGGGCCCACCTTTTGGGAGTGGGGTGAGCTGGGGCTGGATGGGGGTTCCCGCCTGCAGGGTCTCCGCATCGCCACAACAAGCTCCATCACTGGGAGGCAGGGGGAGGGCAGGTCCCTGCCTAGCGCGGGTGACTCTGACCTTCCTCCTGGGAGGAGGAGAAGCTCCATTTCTAACATGACCCTCAGGCAGGACCACTCTTGACATCCCCTGTCCAGGCACCTCCTGTGGGCTGCGGGGACTTCAGAGCTGGGTTCCCGTTCTGACAGTGCCCTCGCTAGATGTGAAACTTGATACGTACCCTGCCCTCCCTGTGCTCAGCTTCCCCACATGCAAAGTGGGGGCAAGGAACCTGACTCAGGGGTTGGTCACAACCTGAACCCAAAGTATGAGTTCACATCGGGTCCCTTTAGTCCTGGAAAGAGCAGGCAGACGCATTTCCACCAAACTGGCAAAATGAGCCTGGCGCGCAGGTCGCTTTCCCTCCCTTGCATCAGAACCGCAAACCGTGCTGTGGGAAGAGGATGGCACAGCTCTGGGCAAAGTGAGAGTGGGTCCGTGACATGCCGAGGATTGCTATGCCCAGAGCCCTGCTGCCAGAAAGTTCCCAGAAAGGCTTGGCAGAGATTCTGTTCAGATGGAAGCAGGTCCCCGTAAGCAGACCCAGAGGTCTCCCACGCCTCACCCCAGCAAGGCCCTCGCACCGCTCTTCCCCTCCTGTCAGGTTATCTGTGAATTGGACAAAGAAATCGTGCACACGTACACACAACCATCTGGAACAGATGTCCCCTTCCCAACGCAGATGTAAGAGGAAGGCTAGCCGCAGCCCCACAGAGGTCATCTCAGCGCCTGTAAGAACGGAGCCTGTCTTCACACCATCACAGGGATGGGCACACACTGTTTCCCATGGCTTTGCCTCCTTTGGCCACAGATATTCAGTGGAGTCATGAGTGTCTCTGTGGCTAGCGACAAGGAACAAGCCCCTGGGCTCCTCCCGTTCAGCTCAGCAGCCCAACCTGCACTGCCATGACCACAGTCACCTGAAGAATCCCTTCCTGAAAAAAGTCGACAGATGCTTACTACTCCGTCCTAGGTGTAGGTCATGGGCACAGAATGAGACAGGCCCTGTCCTCTCCCCAGTGGAGTCCAGCTGCAGCCACACACACACGCGCACACACACACACACACACACACAGAAACACAGAAGACACCGGGATGGGAAGCAAGGGGGCGCCACCAAGCCGACTCTGGAATTTAAGACTGACCCCAAACAGGAAAGGCATCTTCAGTGGAAGGTGGGAGCAAGGAAGGGAGAGAGGGAGGGGAAAGGAGAGGGAGGGGAAACAGCATTCAAAAATTGGGGTAGAGGGTCCCCTTTCTCTACAACCTCACCAATATCTGTTATTTCTTGACTTGTTAGTTTTAGCCATTTTGATGGGCATGAGGCTGTATCTCACTGTGGTTTTGATCTGTATTTCCCTGATGCTGAGTGATGCTGAGGATCTTTTCTTTTCTTTCTTTTTTTTTAAGATTTTACTTATTTATTTGACACAGAGAGATCACAAGCAGCAGAGAGGCAGGCAGAGAAAAAGGGGGAAGCAGGCTCCCTGCTGAGCAGAGATGCGGGGCTCGATCCCAGGACCCTGAGATCATGACCTGAGCCGAAGGCAGAGGCTTAACCCACTGAGCCACTCAGGTGCCCGCTGAGCATCTTTTCATGTGTCTGTCGGTCATCTGGATATCTTCTTTGCAGAAATGTCTGTTCATGTCTTTTGCCCATTTCTTGATTGGATTATTTGTTTTTTCAGTGTTGAGTTGGATAAGTTCTTTATAGATTTTGGACACTAGCCCTTTATCTGATAAGACATTTGCAAATATCTTCTCCCACTCTGTCAGTTAGTCTTTTGGTCTCGCTGACTCTTTCTCTTGCTGTACAAAATTTTTATCTTGATGAGGTCCCAATAGTTCACTTTTGCTTTTGTTTCCCTCGCCTTTGGAGATGTATCTAGCAAGAAGTTGCTGTGGCCGATGTCAAAGAGGTTATTGCCTATGTTCTTCTCTAGGATTTTGATGGATTCCTGTCACACATTTAGGTCTTTCACCCATTTTGAGTTTATTTTTGTGTATGATGTAAAAAAGTTGTCTAATTTCAGTCATTCACTGCTGGTGGGAATGCAAGCTGGTATAGCCACTCTGGAAAACAGTACGAAGGTTCCTCAAGAAGTTAAAAATCGAGCTTCCCTACCACCCAGCAATTGTGCTACTAGGTATCTGCCCAAAGGATACAAACATAGTGATCTAAAGGGGCACTGCACACCAATGTTTACAGCAGCAATGCCCATAATAACCAAACTATGGAAAGAGTCCGATGTCCATCGACAGAAGAATGGACAAAGAAGACATGGTCTATATATAGGATAGAATATTACTCAACCATCAAAAAATGAAATCTAGCCATTTGCAATGATGTGGATACATCTAGAGGATACTATGCTAAGCAAAATAAGTCAATCAGAGAAAGACAATTATCATATGATTTCACTTGGTGGAACTTTTTAAATATTTTGTTTATTTATTTGGAGAAGGATCACAAGCAGGGAGAGTGGGAGAGGGAGAAGCAGACCTGTTGAGCAGGGAGCCCGATACAGGACTCAGTCCCAGGACAGATGGATACAGGGGAAGGGAAGGAAAAATAAAATAAGATGAAATCAGAGAGGGAGACAAACCATGAGACTTTGAACTCTAAGAAAGAAACTGAGGATTGCTGGAGGTTGCTCATTGGTGGAGGGATGGGGTCACTGGGGGATGGGCATTAAGGAGGACACATGATGGAATGAGAACTGGATGTTGCATGTAGCTGATGAATCTCTGAATTCTACCTCTGAAAGTAATAATATACTATATGTTAATTAATTAAATTTAAGCAAAATGAATTTTAAAAAATCAGGGTAGAGCTCTGTGCTCAGGTCTGCAGTCCATCAGAAGAGTGCAGAAGAAGAAGGTGGCTGAGACCCTGAGACTGGACAGAGGGGCAGGCCCAAATCACTGGGGCTTCAGAGGACACTCTGGGACACAAGGCTCTATCTTAGAAGCAGTTGGACCCCCTGACACATTGTGAGCAAGAAAAATCACAATCCACCTTTCATTTTAAAGAGAATTTTCTAGTTCCTTGGTGGACAACAGATAAGAGATTGTCATGGAAGAGACACTCAGGAAGATTGCACAGTCTCCTTGGAGTAGGAAGGCTCTCCTGAGACAGAGCAGGGCCAGTGAGGATGAAGGGGGATGGCCAGGGCCTCGGGGGACACAGTTCTCAGAGCCTGTCATGTGAGATGCATAGTGGGGACTCAGATGTTGATAAGCACATGTGTAAACATGTGGATGGACGGATGGATGATGGATGGATGATGGAAGGAAGGATGGATGGATGGATGGATGGATGGAGAGATGGGTGGGTGGGGGGGGTGGATGGATGAATGGATGGATTCCATTAATGACTGAACAGAAAATCATTTGCTCTCAACTATTTGGCCATTTCATTATGTATAACGGTTTGTTGGTTTGGTCAATTTAATATGGCATAGTGCATCAGGGAACTCAAAAATAAGAAAAAAAGCAGCTACAAAAGGCTTTGCTGTTCCTTCCTTTGAGCTGTGGGATGCAAGTCCCCACCTCTTAAATCTTGGGTGGCTAGGTGCTCCCTCAGCCCACACCGGGGAACAGAGGCACACTGGATGGCGTCTAAGGCTAGCATAAAACACACAATACAGCTTTCACTGTGCTCCTGTGAACCCTGGGACTGGAGAATCTGCTTGAGAAGCCACAGGAGAGCATTCTGCCTGACAGTTCAGCACTTTGCTGAGTTTTGCTTCAAATGATTTTGTCCTCCCTTCCCCTGGGTCAACCCGAACTTTGTAATTTGCACCAAAGTTCCCAGATGTTGCAAATCAGAGCTACACCATTTCCTCTGTGTCTTTTTAACATGTTTGATTCACGGAATATATTAGCAAAATAAAATGGTTTATGCCAATCACTAAGGTTTGGGTGATTTGTTTGGCATCAGTGGGAGCTGGAGCAGAATTTAGAAGCCGAGGGCAGGGTGTTGCCATAATAAAAACCTAAAATACAGACCATTGGTTTGAGGGCTTGTGGAAGCTAGAGAGTCCTGAGGAGGCCGTTGGTAGAAGCCAGACAGATGCCACAACCGGAGTCAGTGAACACCCAGTCAAAGGTGAGGAAAAACTATTTAAAGAAAGGGGACCCTTACTATCGGGCAATGGACATTTTAGCAAGACATTGCCTGAAATAATGAAGCAAATAGCAAACATATGCAATAAAGGGATGGGTTCAGCTGAGGAGATTTTTAGGCAGAATGCCAAAAATGACAATTGTCTTTTTCTTTTAACGGAATATTATAAAGTAAGGATAAAGAAGGATGAGTTACAGTTGGAATTATTCAACTTTCAAGCAGAATGTAGAAGAAATACAAATAAGCAGGACTTTCTAACTTTGAAAATTTTTCTTCCCATTTTCAGACTCTCCAAAGAAAAGGTTAGAGGGGTGATTTATAGACTTTCTCAACAAAGGAGTCTTCCAAGAACATCAGGTCAAAAGCCCTGCCAACAAAACAATAGGGCTTTTCAAAGGATTTTGCTATCATTTCCTCCACTTCATGCTCAAGAGAAGGATTTGCTTTGAAGAGTTGTGTGGATCTGCCTTTTGACTGGAGGGATAAACACGAAATGATACAAAGGAAACGCACAATGTTTTTCAAGGAATTGTATTGACTTGGCCTGGGATGATTCAGAAACAGTACAAAAGGAAAAGTAGCTGGTAGCTACAACACTTGGCATCAGGAACTAGACTGAGAAGGGTGCCCCTTCCCTTACAAACGTGCGACTCGCTCCTTACAGCAGAGGAAGAATGCCTGCTTTGTATGGAGATGCGTAGAAGGAACCACACAGAAGCCTGCGGCCCTGAGCCTGTTGCCAGGATGACTGAGAGTGGTCTTGACCTGTTCTGCACAGGGTCAGAATGTAAGTACCTTATGACCAGAGGACAGACTGTTATATTTGTTTTTAGGAAAAGTGACTGTGAATTTCTTTGATGATCTCCCATTCAGCAATGGGGTCTATGGCCCTCTTAAGTCTGGAAGGATTTTGCGTATTTTAGCCATGAATGCAGCAAGAAGGATAATTTTGATTTCTGAAGCTAGTCCATAAAAACAATCCAGATTTTCCCTGGCGTGCTGGAGCCCTTGGCGGAACCCTGAGCCATCCCCCAGAGCCCTGCTGCCTTACAGCCCCCATGGCACAAGGAAGCCCGAGCAGCCTGATGAGGGCCGAGAGCCCTGTCTGCAGTCCCGGGGGGACACACGAGCAGAGGAACCTCCAGGGTCAGGCCTGAGTCGAGGGACGAGGGCCACCAGCCGCTGGAGCCATCGCTTAGAGTCTCTCCGGACAGGGCGGCCCTGCCGACACCTGGATTTTGCACGTCTGGCCTCCCGGTGTGAGAGAACACATTTCTGCAGTTGTAAGCCACAAAACATGTGGACTTTTGTGATAGCAGTCTCTGGGGACAGATACAAAAAAGTCATATAAGGGGGTCTGGAGAAGCAGCCCCAGGCTTGGCCCCAGTGTCTGCCCAGAGCACCATCTCCCTGCACTGGCCCTGCCAGAAGCTGGATGCAAGGACCAGGCCACCCAGAGGGCTGCAGGACACACGGACCCACAAGCTGCCCACTGGGGGGCGGGGGGGGCAGCCTGGTGCCATGAGCAGTGACAGGGACAGAAACAAGAGCACGTGGGCGGGGGGCCGTAGGAACACCTGCCACCTGCTGTGGGGTCACGTCTGCAGGACAGCAGGAGCCCCAGGGGACATCCCCGGGGGAGGCTGGCCCCTGGCACACACTCATGGCCAAACATGGGGGCCCACGCCCTGGCTGTCTGCTAGTTGGCAGAATCACCAGCAAGAGTAAATCTGAAAATGGTAAAGGAAGCTTTCTGCTCAGTCCCGAGACAGAGAGCACAGGAGGAAGGAAGGCACCTGTCCAGGACTGCTTGCTTCTGAGACGTCCAGACGACCTCTGTCGGGGCAAGCATCCTAGAGATGCAGGGGACATCCGACCCCAGCGCCCGGCGGCCTCAAGCCCCGCTGCTCCCTCGCGCTTCCCAGGTGGCAGACTGAGCTGTGAGAGGGGGCCGCAAGGCTGCCCCACCCTGAGACATCCCACAGCCCAAAGGCACCTTGTCCTCAGCCCCATGGACGTGTCCGTCAGACAGTTCCTGTGTGTCCACTGCAGGAAGCCCCAGAAGACCCTGGTCCGTGGCGATGAGCTCAGCCTGCCCGTGCACCCAGTGCACCTGCGGAAGTCCTCCGGGTGGGACCCCTGAGTACCAGGCTGCGGACACAGGACCAGAGGCACTGAGCTTCTGCTCACCCATGTACCTGCTGAGGTGGGGTTTTTTCCCACCAGGATCTAATTTTTCTTTTTGTTTTTTTGGCTTGCTTGTCATGAGGTGAGAGTTGCTTTTTCTTTCTGATGGATTTTCTTTGTTTCTTGCATGAAAACTGGAAGCTGAGCCAACCTAGTTTGGGGTTACCATGCTGCTAATGGTTCACATGCCTCTCTGGCCAGGGCAGCTGTGTTCACTGCCTCGGCAGACTCTCTGTGCTTCTAGAACTGGCCTCTCGACCCTCTGGTCAGTGATGCTGAAGGGAGCGTGGGTGCAGAGGGGAGGCACCTGGCGAGAGTGTCCAAGGGCGACCAGACCTGCTGTCCCTGGAGAGGAGTGTCCTGCTACTCCAGGGATCCATGGAGAATTTCCAGACACAGCCCAGGACCACACTGCTTTCGGTCGGTGACGTCGGCAAGAACAGTGCAGCTGAGTCTTTCTCAAGAACTTCCTAATATTAACCCCAAATTGTTATTGCATTCCTTATTGCGGATCCCACTGCACTGGCAAATAAGACAGAAATGCAAGAAGGAAAAGCAAAACGATTGCAGAAGGAAGAACTCTTTGCAAAAGCCACCCCCCCCCCGCAAACGTGTGCATCTTTGCCGCAGCAGGCAGAGGACTCTGCGGTTTCTGGGGAAGGCGGGGCGGGTGCTGGCCCTCGCTCCTCTGAGCTCATGCGGCAGGCAGATGTGCGGGGCCTTTGATAACCAGGAAACACCAACGCAGATCGTGAGAGAAAATTATCTGCAGATGTGTCACAGGGAAAAGAGTCAAACTATTGCCCATAAATTAGTCAAAATTACATTTCCCCAGATCAACCTTATCTTCTGCAGTATAAACTATGGTGCTAGGCAGAGCATACAGTCTAAATTCCCCAAGGTCCCTCAAAGGCAAGACACCCAGAATCCTGGATGTTCGTGGCCAATCTGTGCTCTTCCCTGACCTCGTTCATGGGAGAACCACGGCGTTCCCGCAGCTCGTGGCCTGTTGCTGGGCCGGGGATGCAAGAGAACTAACTAGGGGCCACAGAGCTGGGCAGCAGAGCGGGGCTGCTGTGGGGTCACCCAGGGCCCAGACAGCCCAGACCAGGGGGCTTGTGCACAACAGGAAGGACACGCTCCGGTCTGGAGGCTGGGAGCCCAAGGTCAAGGGGCCGCCGGGGCGGGCTCAGGTGCTGCAGAAAGCAGCCTCCTCCTTTCTGGGTCCTCACATGGCGAAAGCTCTGCGGGGTGTCCCCGATGAGGGCGCTGCCCCGCAGTCGTCAGGCTCCACCCCGAGACCGGCTCCGTCCCCAGCGGTCCACGGCCTCGCGGGAGTCGACGTGCGGACTTCAGCCCTGCGTCCCTGCTCGGCAGCCCCCGGCCGGGCGTGAGGAGCTGCGGCGACCGGAGGCGAGCAGCCCCTGGAGCTCACTGACGGGGAGCGAGACCATGTCGTGCACGGTCAGCCCAAACGCTCCAGCTGCCACTCCAAGATGACTAGGTCTAAGAAACACCCTTTCCGGAGGAGGAAAACAGGTTCCACATGCGTCCTGGTCTCATGGACATACGGACACAGAAACAGTCTTCACTGCGCCGTCCCAGGCGTGAGGGCCGGTGTGCACGGTCGCCCCCTCACACCCACGTGAATGCCTCTCGGCCGTCAGCCGCCTTTCCGAGCGACCCCGGCCACAGCCGCCAAGGTCGGCCAGGCCTCTTGTTCAGGCAACGTGTCCCAAGGAGTGCCCCTCGGCCTGTGAGGGGACGCGCTGGCTGCCGCCCGGCTCACCGAGGTGGGGTCCGAGCTGTCCCAGAGCCCACGGTGGCTGCGCAGCCGGAGGACGCCCCAGACCCTGGGACGCCAGACCCCCCAGGGTCACACGTCCGGCAGCATTAATCGCCGCAGTCAACAGCGTCCTGCAGAAATGTGTGACCTCCTGACCCAGACGTCCATGCACACGTCTGGGTTCCCAGCAGAATCACGGTTAGCAAACAGAAGTGCCCAGCTTGCGAAGGAGTGTAGAGGAGACAGCAGAGGGGCCGAGGGGACCGCAGGGGGAGCCCAGACTGCCTCCAGGCCGTCCCCGTGCGCTGCCCTGCACACTCCCCGGGACTCCCGGCTCCCCGGACACCTGACGGCCGGCCTGGATCCTCTGGGTCTCGGCCAGGGCAGCCCCTGTGCATGGCCCCCACCCAGTATCACGTGTGTCCCGGAGTCTGGGGGAGCCCGGCTGGCCTCCCGGCCCCGCAGAGGCAGGACGGAGCCGGCCGTGCTGACGGACGCCCTCCTGACTTCACATTCCGTCCGTCTCGCCGACGACCGCGCCGGGCGTTTGAGCGTCACACGCGCCCTCGCGCCCAGACCCAGCTGTGGGAGCTCTCGGACGAGATGTGCCCGCAGACGCCACACTTGGCACGTGGCCTGCAGCGCCGTTCTGCCCCATTGCTTCGTGGGGAAATAAAAATAATAATAATTTCTGAGACTTTCAGCGTCTGCCTCGCAAAGTACTTTTCCAGGAGCGCGCTCTGAAAGGCCGGTGTAGAAACACGGTCCCCCGCGACACACAGCTGCGGACGCGCTCGTGATTTAGGGGGCGCGACCGCCGAGGGGCCCCTGGAAGAATTTGTTGTTTCTGAAAGTTCAGGAGAAGAAAACATTCCACGGAGCCGCCCGAGTCTTCGGAATTTGAAGTTGCAGCCGAACTTGGCTGGGTGGGCGCTCCGCGTACAAAGGGGCTGTTTGTCACGACGGTCCGGCTCCCGCCGCGTCTTCCCAACACAGGCGCGGCCTCTCTGGAAGGAGCATCTGAAGTTCAGACTCTGTTCGCTTTCTGTACGGCGAGGAGAGGAAATGTTCTAGAACAATGCACCTGAGTGGGGTGCGCACGGTTCCTCTGTGGTGTGTGAAGTCTGCTCCAGGATGCCCGTGCGGGCCCGGTGGAGGTGGGGCGAGACTCACCCAAATGCCCCCTCTGTGTGGAGCACTGTCTGAGCGCCTGCTGTATTCCTGGCTGTGCAGAAAGGGCCGGGGGAGGGGCGCAGCTTCTCCGCTAGAACCGTTGGTTTGCTCCGTGGGAGAGACACGCGGGTTCGCTCGGAGAGCACTAGCTCTCGGAGGGCGGCCGCACCGCTGGACAGACGGGACCCTCAGGCGTGGCCACAAAATCTTCCTGACGAGAAGAGTCCTGTCTCAGCGGAGGGAGCGGGGGGTCTGCGTCTCCTCCTGAGCGGAATTCCCAGCTCTGTTCCGAAGTGGGTCACGGGACTGCAAACTGGAGACTGAGGCAGACCTCAGCCTCCCCTGCACAGAGCCGCGGGTTAGCAAATTTCCTTCCAAAAATGCTCTCGGCCGGCTTTCAGGCACTTGCAAAGCTTCCCGATGGCTGTGGATCCAAATTCTTATTTTTACCATAAATCCTTAAAGGCAAAATGTTGAAAGGAATGGCCTTTAACACCTCCATTTGCTGTCCTCAAGAATTCAACATTCAACATTAAAGAATTATGTTTATTTCTTAGAGGGAAACCGTGACGGTGGGGCGCCTGGGTGATTCAGCCGCTGACATGTCTGCCTTCGGCTCAGGTCCTGGTCCCCGGGTCCTGGGATCAAGCCCCTCGTCGGCCCCTGCTCAGCGGGGAGCCTGCTTCTCCCCCTCCCTCTGCTGCTCCCCCTTCTTGTGCTCTGTCTCTCTCTGTGTCAAATAAATAAACAAAATCTTTAAAGCAAACAAACGCAGTGGAGGTAAATGCGCAGTGGGTCCCAGCACTCCGAGAGTTACTAGAGTGTGATTCCCTGCGTCCCGAGAACAAGCTGCAGAGCCGACCGCTTCCCGGGGCTGTGGGACAGCCCTCTCCCCCAGCATCCGGTCACAGCAGGAGCGCGCAGGCCCCGTGGTCAGCGGACGCGCGCCTGAGAACCAGCGCTAAGCCCATCGATGCCCCATCGAAGAAGTGCCACCGTGTGACAGTTCTACTGTATCTTCCAGGTAAGGAGACAGGGCGATGCTCTAGATTAATACTTTGCCTTTTTAATCTATTAATCTACCACCTTTGGGACACGATTTTAAATCCAATCCAGAGCAAAGTGACTGAAAATCATTCTGGTCTGTCAGCTTTAAAAGATCACAAGTGAAATGAGTTAAAAAGGTCTCAACCCGTTGATAGCGAACAGGGGCAGCTCCGGGGAAGCCTCCTTGCCCAGCGGGGTCGCCCTCCTGCACCCTCCGGCGGGCGCGTCTGCAACGGACCAGCACGCTCCAGTGAGGAAGTGTCCCTATCAGACCGGTTAAGGGGATGCAAACATGGAGCAGGTCTGGGTCGTGGATGCTTCCCTCGGAGGGGCCTGAGAGAGGTTCCTGTTCCTTCCCCATGGGGTGCGTCCTGGTTTCGCTGGGCGTGGTTTCGCTGCACGGGTGGGGGCCGTGCAGGCCAGGCGCACAGGACCTTGTGGATGGCAGATGATCAAACTTGTTTTCTTACAAGATAATGTTGATGAACCAGAAGCCAAATGTGTCTGCGTTTTGCAAACAAATGATGGCAACCGTGGCTCCCCTGGTCCACAGCTTAGACCGTCCACAGCTTAGACCCTGTCCACAGCTTAGACCGTCCCAGGGCCAGAGACCTGAAGAAGGTCTGCAGGCAAGTCTCCGAGCTGCTCCTGCAGAGGGAGCAAGGCCGGCAGGGACCGCGAGGTGGGCGCAGTACCAACGCCGTCTCCAGCCGGCCCCAGGCTAGCCCAGGGAGAGGGCACACCAGCCTCTGCCGGGTCACCTGCACGGGGACCCTCACAAGTTGCCAGAGCTCCAGGTAGTAAGTGCACACCCGCTTCTCCCAGGGGTCGCGGGGGGCTCTCCCACACACTTCCGTGGGGCCCTTCTCCCCACCTGACCGTCCTCCAGGAGCGACTCGCGAGGCCTCCGCAGAAGCTGCTGCGCAGGGGCCCCTCTGAGACGTCACGGCAGCGGCGACGACGTCGTGGGGAGCTGCCCTCGAAATGCGTCCTGGAAACAGGCAGCACTGAAGGCGTAGACCGGGCCGGGGACGCTGGGGCCTCCCTTCGGGGCGCTCTGGGGCAGCCCGGGGCTGCGGCGGTGGGAGTGCGTTCGAGAGCCGAGTCGGGATTCCAATCTCAGAAACCGCGTCTTCCGCTGTTCGGAGACATGATAACGGTGAGGAAGGACGCACAGGAGCCAAGGCTTCCGCAGCCCCGGAGGTGACCGGCCGCGGCCCCACGATCCATCACGCGGGACAGGCGGACGGCGCGCGCGGGGCGCACAGGTGCTCCGCGGGGGCCTCGTGCTGGGAGGGTGAGCCCGGGGCTGTGCACGGGTGGATCCGCCGCGACCCGCCGCGACCCGCCGCGCCTGCCTTTCCGCCCCGCCGTTGCCGCCACCCAGAAGCGGCCACCCCTGTTGTCCCTGCTGCCCTGGGCCTGCTCCTAATCGTTCACTTCTCTTAAGTAGAAAAGTGCCCCCCACCTTGCCAGGTGCCCACTCCCTGTCCCCCCGCAGGTGTGGACTGAGACCTCGAGACCACTGGGCAACAGCGGGACACTGAGTCCCAGACTCGCCCGTGGACCACTTCAGGGACAACGCCACGTCCTCACTCTAAGTCCCCACCAGCGTGACGTGTCCCCCCCGGAAGGAATGACATGAGCTGTGGGCCCCCGGCCTGCCTGCCGTTGGCCCTGCCTTTCCGCCCCCAGTCGCGAGGCTCACCCGCCACTGGCCCTCGCATCTGGGGGCCCAGACGACCTCGCTGGCAGGCTGAGAGCAAAGCGGCCCAGTTCTCCCTAGAAAATCCGCCGTTTCAGGTGACCTGGGCAGTTTGCGCAGATCCCTCCCCAGGAGACAAGGAGGGCCGGTGTGCGTGGACACTCCTGGTGACCTGCTTGTACTGCCTGGAAACCCGGAGGGAGGACAGCCAGACGGGGCTCCGCCGCGTGCACAGCGATCTCGGCTGCCCACGCTGCTCGGGGTTTGCCGAGTGACTGTGCGCGTGGGACGCCCCTCCTGCTCCGGAGACCCAGGTCCGCCGGGACTCCAGCGGGGTCCGAGCCTCTGAGGCCGAGGGGCAGGAGGTGGAGGGGCTGCCAGGTGCTCGTCCCTGTGGCGGTGCCGGCGGCGTCCGGTCACCCCGGGGGACAGCGCGGTCTGCCGCTCTGGCCCGGCTCACCAGCAAACCTCCGTCTTCACAGAGCGATTCCAGGGAAGAGTCGGGACGAACACAGCCACCGAGTGTTGTTGTTTTCGTAACTGGAGACGTCACCCACGAACATGTGTTGACAAATATGTCATCCACGTGCGACACACGTCTCCGCTTACGTCTGTGGGTGTTCGGATGAAGTTAGGTCTGTGATGCGTTCATGGCTGGAAACGTACCCATTCGGAAGGTCATGGCCATTTAGGGGAGGCATAAGGAACCCCTGGGGAAAATCTTGGATCGGGAACGAGGCCTCCTGGACCGTCTCCGTAACGGGTTCTCGGTTGGTTCCCTGCAGGAACCCGCGGCTGTCCGAGTGTGCGGGGCTGGTGCCGCGGCTCCCGCACCCTGACGCAGGCTCTCGCCGCCCCTGGGAGGGGCCCGTCCTCAGCTCCCCTTCAGCAGACCGGCGACTCTCGGTGCGTCTCCGTAATTGAGAAATAACGCGCCGGCGAGCGGGGTTTCTGGCTGGAATGTCTCGAGCACTTGGAAGGAAAATCCCTGTCAGTGTCGCGTTTCTGGAGATGCTGCTCGTTCAGTGTTTCCGCTTTCCCCACAAGGATGTGGGTGAGTCTTTACCTTAAATGCTGTGCTCTGCCCTCGACACCCACTTCCGCCACCATTTACGAAGACGTTAATGGCCCCACGTATCCTGCGTCTTTAAAGAAGCGTGATCCTCAGTGTTGTCCGTAGGTCCCCAAAAGCGGGGAAGGCAGACTTCCTTCCACGGTCGGTCCTCCTCCTCCTCCTCCCTCCCCCAGCCACCCCCCGGCGGGGACTGTTTCCATCACCGTCTGCCTGTATCGTCTGGGCTTCATTTCTGCGAGTCAGAAGAGCCGCTTACATCCCTGCATCACTGTCTCCCCGGAACGGGCGGCCATCTACCTGGGACGTACACGGCCTGCCTGCTGCATGTCCCCGGGCACCCCAGGTCCTGTCGGGGAGGCCCGGGACCACACAGGCACTCAGGCGCCCGCCCCCGTTTCTAAGTCCCTTCTCCAGGACGGGGCTCACCTTGGTCATCCCCTGTGGCCGCAGGACAAAGGCCGGTAGGCAGCTGGCCTCCAGCGGAAAACGTACTCTCCCCCCGTTCTGGAGGCCGGACTCTGAAGTCAGGGGGTCGGCAGGGCCTTGCCCCCGCAAAGCCTCTAGAGAAGACCCTTCCTGCCTCTCGCGGCTCTTGTAGCTACAGGGATCAGTGGCTTTGTGGCTGTGTCTCTCCAGGCTCTGCCTCTGTCCTCACAGGGCGTCTTCCTCCATGTGTCTCCGCATCTGTCTGTCTCGTCCGCCTCTGCCTCGCTCCCAGAGTGCACCTGCCATTGGACTTGGGGCCCATGAAGGTGATCAGGGTAAGTCCTCAATGCCATGTCCTTCACTTAATTACACCCGAGCAGGTCCCCTTCGAGGGCTGGGGGTGAGGATGCCGAGGGCCCTTGGAGGCCTCCCTCCTGCCCGTGGCAGCTAGTGACCTTCCGCGACATGCTGGGCCGCTGCTGCCCTCTGTCTGCTTCCTATCTGTGGACGGCGGCTTTCCGCGTGATTCTGGAAGCACCAAGAGCGCGCGGATTTGCTGGCGACCGTCCAGCCCCCCTTCTCGGGCTGCATTTCTCCCCAGAAGACGAAGTGGAACATGACCCACGTGTCCAAAGGCGACACGCGGATGTTTTCCAAAAAATGTCTTCTCTGGTGGTTTTCCACCGTTCTGGTCCGTGCCTGGGCCTCCCGTTCACTCGTTTGTTTCGGACGCAGCATCAGGTAGGCTGGCGGCCCGCGAACCTGAGTCAAAGCAGAGAATATTTTCGCACTTTGCCATTGCGTCGGTTACGGCTTTGGGGGCCTTGGGGGCTTTGGGGTTGAGGAGATGTTTATATACGGCATTTGCTACCGATTTTTCCTCATTTACCTGAGTCGCGGCGGGAGGGTTTCAGCACGCCGGGTAGACGGGACGTTGCGTGCTCTGGCGTGATTGAGGTCTCCTTTTTCACGTCTTCTCCTACGGGTCTCGGGCCCATTTGGCATTTCGTGGCTGCTGGCTTGTTGCTGTGAAGAGTGAGATAAGGTCCAAATTCGTGGCTATTTTAGATAACTGTTCAGTCGTTTACTGTCACTTGTTTTTGCCTTGATGACACGAGATGTTGCCCTTATCGTAAACAGACGCCGTGTCCCTGCCTCGGTCCTTCCCGCTCTGCCCTCTGCTCTCTGCGCCGAGCCGTGCTCCGGACCCGGCTAGCGGTGGACACGTCGCAGGCTTTCACGCCCGGTGGGCCCGCCGCTCCTCGTCCTCCGGGCTCCTCTGCTTCAGGGGTTTCCCGGAGATTCGGGAGTGATTACGCCCGTGGGAACTGCACGGTCAGTCCACGGCTGCAACACACCCTTGCTGGCACGCAAACTGGACTTGGGCTAAATTCATAGATTAACTCGGGCGGACCTGAGCCCTTCTAGTCGACTCGACGAGGACCTTCCCATCCACTCAGGCCCACCGGACGCGCTGCCGGAAGTACTGGAAAGTTTCACACGTATATTTTGCGATTGCTTATCAAGTTTATTCACAAGAATTTTATGTTCTTGGGGCGCCTGGGTAGCTCTGTCAGTGAAGCGTTTGCCGTCGGCTCAGGTCATGATCTCAGGGTCCTGGGATTGAGCCTCGCGTCGGGCTCCCGGCTGTGCAGGGAGCCTTGTTCTCCCTCTGCCTGCCCCTCCCCCTGCTTGTGCGTGCTCGCTCTCTGTCAAATAAATAAAATCTTTAAAAAAAAGAGAGTTTTATGTTCTTCGTTGGTATTTTAAGGAAGTTTTCTCTTTCCTTACATTTCCCAAGTGGTAGTTTGGGGTACACAGGAAGGCCGCTGAACTGTAGCTCATAATTTGTTATTGGCCTAAATGTCCCCAAAGAAGATTTTTAATTATTTAAATAGGTTCCTTAGACTCCAAGGTCATGTCAGTAGATGGGCTAAGTGTCAGATCTTCCCCGTCATTCCAAACACATGGTGGTGTTGGGTAAAGATCATTTAATTTTAAATTCCCAGAGGCCCAGGAAAGCAAGCAAGGAGCATCCTTGTGCTCCTGGAAATGGGGCAGAGTGCGTGGTGATGAGCGGGGATCCCGACCAAAAGAGGTCCTTGCGATCCGAGGCCACCACGGGCCCGTGGACGGACACGGCGGGTGAGGGCGTCTGGCCTCGGGAGGAAGCTGGTTTCCTTGGAGCTGACCTTTCGGGAAGGGGTTGGAACCTACTCAGGGTGCCGTCGGGAATGAGCCTCCTGCCCGGCTCCAGCCACATGCAGCTTCAGGAGGTGGTCAGACGTGCCACGCGCGGCCGCCGGGGCGGAGCGGGGCCGGCCTGGACACCGGCTGGGGCTCTACGTCCCCGGCAGGCGGGACCCCTGTGGGAGGACTCCTGCTCAGGACTCATTCTTAAACACGAGGCTGTGGGAAACCGTTAACAGACCCACAGATGGGGAACTCCGCGAGGAGCATATAGAAATCACAAAGTAAATTTTTAGAAATACTAAGCTAAGTATACGTACTATGTTCTCAAGTAACTAAAGATCTAACTCGGGAGAAAATAAAACAGATTCTAAAACAAAATGGGCAGATGGGAAAAAAATACTGTCCGTGGAAAGCAGTAGCAAGGCAACATCCGAACCCTTTCCCTGAATTTCGGCTGAGGGCTGGGCCATGCGGCCGGCGTCCTGCCGCCTCTTACAAGAGGCAGGACGAGGGCTCAGAGCCGGGCGCAGGGGCGGCGGCTCAGGTGTAGGAGGTGAAGTCAGAGCCTGGGGCAGGGAGCACAGCTGTGGGGGCGCCTGGCTCCTCACTGACGTTGGTCCAAGCAGCCAGCTGTGGGGTTTGGTCCTGAGTCCCCTGCCTCCAAAACAGTCTCCCGGGGTTTCACAGGGACCTCTGTCCAGACGTGTCCCCTCCCCTTTAGAAGGAGTTGCCCCTGGGGGTCCTTCTGTTCTGCCCAGGCCTCACACACCGGGCTGGACTGGCCTGTTCCCGCCCACACCAAGCCATCCCCAGGCCTGCGCTGTCTTCCTGGAAGGCAGGGCACCCCCTCTCCACGACGACGAGGCCATGACGTCCTCACGGAACAACTGGATGGAGGGACGAGCGCAGGAGCTGGCTCCTCACTGTCGTCCGGCCTGCCCCGAGCTCCCTGAGGCTCACAGGGGGAGAGTCCGTCTCTCCGTACAGCCTCCAACCCCCTGAACTTCAGAAGAGAAGTGGCGTTTGCAGGGACATGCTGGCTTTCTCCCGCCGCGCTGGCGATGCTCCGGGAAAGGCATGCTCCACCTGCCTCGGCCTGGCCCATTTGGACCCACACCAAAAATTTGACTTCTAGGGCTGGCGGTCACCTCGCTTCCCCCTCCCAGTTAGGCTCACTCCTACCATTGGGGCCAGCCCCTGGGAAGAGGTTTCTAGAGCCTCTCCACGCCCTGCCTCCCGCCACAGGGCCTGCATCCTCCCCACGACTAGTGGCGGGGACTTCAGCATCCACGCCTGGCCCTGATCCACAGCAAGGCGGGATTCCCTGGCTGTGGTCATCCTTGGGAGAAAAGTCTGATCACCTCTGGGACCCTGGTGGTCAGGAGAGCTCTCCGATGTGGACCTGTGTGTCTGCAGGGACCCCCCCCCCCGCCTCGGATGTGGTAGGGGACCGACGCCCCCCTCGCGCTGGGGGTCAGGTCCACCAGACATGAGCCGTGCACAGCAGCACGCCTGTGTCCAGGACAGACCCGCCTCGGGACGTCACCGCAGTCACAGGCGTGGGGAAGGGGGTGGACGTTCTGCATGCCAGGCCCATGGCCAGGCCCCCCCTTCCTCCTTTGCAGCAGCAAGTATCTGTGCCGCGAACCTCGGACACCAAATGGGACCTTCCAGGGACTGGGCCAGGGCCCTGTTTCAGGATCCACAGAGTTAGTTAGGAGGGCGCGCGTTTCAGGTCCGAGTGAGGCGGGGAGGTAGGAAGAGACAGGAAGAACTCCCCCTCCTCAAAGCACACGTGGGCATCCAGCCGACTCCAGGGCTTGAGTATCCCCAAGAACCACTCAGACGCCCTCCTGGGAGAGGCAGAACCAACACGGCGCTTGCCCAGCGACCAGCTGCGACGCTTCCCTCCTTCCACACCTAGGACCGGGTGGGTCTTAACAACACAGACAGCCAGAAACAGAGAAGGTATCAATCCACAGAATGTGCTGGACGCCTAAATGCTATTCTATGCTGTGCCTGATAAATTGGTAAAATAATGGTAGAGCTCAGACCTTAAAAATAGTCCATACACGCATTTTGAAAAATGCAGTCTCACACGTACTCATAAAATCAAGATACAAATAGATACAGAAACTAAAATCAGCTTTAAAAAAGAAAAAGCTGGGGAAAATCTGGGGCGCCTGGGTGGCTCAGTGGGTTAAGCCTCTGCCTTCGGCTCAGGTCATGATCTCAGGGTCCTGGGATCGAGCCCCGCATCGGGCTCTCTGCTCAGCGGGAAGCCTGCTTCCCCTGCCTCTGCCACTCCCCCTGCTTGTGATCTCTCTCTCTCTCTCTCCCTCTCTTTTTGACAAGTCAATATATAAAATCCTTAAAATAAAGGAAAAAGAAAGAAAAAGCAACAAGGACGCTGAGCACGAGGCCGTGAATGCGTGTTGAGGAAGGCAGGGTAAGCGAGCAGGAGGAGGTCCGTGTCCTCGTGCCGTAAACCACTGCAGGAAGCTGCTTTCCTGGGGAACCGCAGCCGAGCATGTGGGCACAGATGTCCTCTGTCCTGTTGCTGGAGGCTTCCGCGCCATCTGGACGCGGAGAGTAGGGAGTACCTGCCTCCTCCCGGGATCTTCAGCCTCTGCCGTCTCGGGGTCCACCACGACCACACACGGGCGCCCCCGGCCCCTGCAGCGCACCGTCTGGCCCAGCCCAGGCCCTGTGTACAGACCATCCCAATCCAACGCCGTCACCCTGGCCTACACAGTCTTCAGTTCGGGGGGCCTGGCCTCTTCTCCCCTGCCTTGCTCCGGACCAGCTACACCCAGGCTGTCCCTCGAAGCCCCAGGAGACGGGACCGAGGAGGGAGAGTCTGACGCGGACATAGGCCTCTGCTGCTTCTGAGTCTGACCCTTTGACCCCCCTCGTCAAGGCTGGGACAACCATTCTCCTGCCTCTGGGACTTCCCAGGATGCCGTGCTTCCCAGTCGCTGGCCCCTCGCTTGGGACCCTGGCTCAGGTGCCTTCCCTGGGTCCCTCTGCCGGTGATAAATCACGGCCGCAGTGTGTCGGCTCACGGCGCACACAGGAGAGTGACCACGGGCCACACAGGCTTCGCTACTGGTCTGCAGATCACGTCAGCACCTGACAAAACAGGTCTGAGGCTGGCATGGTCGCTGGCCACCCCACGAGCACTGAGACCCCACAGCGCTGGGGGCGATGTCTCCGGTGCCCTGCTGCCCCCCCCCACTCCGTCCTGCATCCACACCGGGCAGAGCTTCCTTCCACGGGCCTGTCATACCCGTCACCTGCCACCTCCTGTCCGTCCCCACTGCATCTCCGGTAGAAGGACCTGCCTGTCTCCAGGTCCCCCATCTGATGACTGCAAGCTCTCCTTAGCCTGGAACCAGAGGGCTTCCTCTTGGCCAAAGTGATCCCTGCTCTGATGGGCAGCCGTCACATCTTCCAGCCTTTGAGCTCCGGCAGCCAGAGCCCATGGCACCCCCGTGACGAGCGCATCTCTACCTTCCCGTCCGTCCTCGTTCTCAACTTCTGTGATGACCTGGAGGGACGCTGTCTCCACACCGTCACTGCTCAGTGCCCACCCGTCTTTCAGGATCCTTCTCTGTCACCACCGAGCTCTGCCCTCATGCCAGGAACGAGGTCCACAACGCACACCTCCGTCCAGGGGCCGCGAGCCCTCCAGGAACGGACTCCTGCCTCTGAAAGTCACCCGTGTCCCGCGTCAGCCGTTCTTGAACTGCAAAACACAGGAGACAGAATATTGTGCAAACCACGAGAAGCCAGATTCTGCCAGGCTGTGCACGTCTGGAAGGTCGGGAGGCAGAGGAGCCATGGCCGTCGGCAGGGCCCACGGGCACGCGCTGGGGGAGGCAGCCTCGCTGGGGGACCCGCGTCTCCGCGGACGCTCGCTCACTGGGTTCCCCTGCGGTGGGGCTGCTTGGCAATTGCTTGGGAACCTTTTCAGGGCACAACATGAAAGCTGGGATCCTACCTCTGGCTTCCGCATTCTTTGCAAATTTAAAATACAAAATATCTTAAAATAGATATTATAATGAGTGAGTCCCAGCTATAAACGCGCCAGGGCAGCTGGAAGTGCCTCCATTTAAGGAATTAAAATTGAAGTGGACGGTGACCTCACATTATTCATCACATCAAATGGAGATGCCTTTAAATTTATATTAAATTCAATTTAAATGCCATCAAAACCATGGTCGACAAAGTACTGACAGATGAATATTTTAGTATGATTCAATAGTAGTAAACTGTATTTTCTTACCTTGAGGCAAGGTGACGGAGTATTTATATGCAGTAGGCTGAGCTGGGTTTGTAGTTACACGGCTTATGATTTCCATAAAATAAAATTTTATCTTTAAGAAATGATTTTAAGGGGTTTAAGTCTTGAACTCTGAAAACGTTTCTTCAGGCTCCTTCTTGCTCGACTCATTACTTCCTACTATGAAATCCAAGAGCTTCTTCCCACCTCCCCGCAAAATACCTTCTGGTGGAGGATGAACAGTTAGTTGTCCTGCGGGACCCGTGCCTGACGCTGCTGCTCCGCAGCACGTCATCGCGATCCTCCAGGTACTGCTCGGGCACGGGGCAAGGGCCTCACAGAGAAATTCCCTCGCTCCCGCTATGCACAGCGCTGAACGGAGAGTGACATGACCGATGAGCCGACCGTGGTGACCCGTCTCTGCAAACGTTTCCGGGAGAGAACGGGCAGCCTTTGGTCTGACCGCGAGAGTGGCCTGGGCTTGAGAGGTCACGGGTCTCATCACCAAAGGACACGGCCGGCGTCCCTAGAGACGACTGGTGATATGTGCGTGTTGATGTTATGGGTGGATTATTACTGGTAGATACCGATATGTAGAAGATTATTGGTTTTGTCTGTATTAATGTCGATACAGAGAAAAGGCGCCATGTGTAGCGAGCCCGCCGGCCTCTGGCTGTGCACAGTCCCAGCCAGGCTGTTAGGGTGCTCTCCGTATCGGGTTTCCAGACTTGAGGGCCAGGCTTTCCAGGCTCCTGTCTTTCCTGTGGATTAACAAAAGCTCATGGGCTAGGATTACGTTTTGTGAAATATTTCAGATGGGTTATTATCCTCGTCAGCCGCTGTATTTTTAATACTGCGCGGCCTCTCACTGACGGTGCCTTTCCGAATAAGAACAGGCTGAGCTGAAAGTCAGGACGTCAGCCCTCAGCTGCCACTTTCCAAAAGGCCTTTTCATAACAAGGAGCCCGCTGGAGTTAGGAGCCTGACTTCAGCCACAAGAGCCACGGAGAATGCAATGGGTTTCATGAACTCTGAAGGCTTCCCTGAAATGCCAAGGGCCGGAGCCTGCTGGGCGCAGGACGAGAGTGTGCCCTGAGGGCAGGACACGATGTTGCATCCTTTCCACCAATGGAGGGAAGACCAGTCTGGAGTCGGGGCCTTGCACGGGCAGCCTGTGACCTCCTGGGACACATAGGGCAGGAAGGCGGGGTTTGGAGGGCCCCGTGCCCCCACGTGCCCAGGAAGGGCTGGGCGTCCTGGCCGGCAGTGCCCTGGGTGCTGGGTTGGGTTCCTGGACTCAGGAAGCTAGACCACAGACGGACAGGAGTACCAGAGCAGGAGGGGCAGAGGTTCGGGGGGGGGGCGCAGACAAAGTGTGGGTTCTCTTGGGCAGGTGCTCCAGGACGGGGGCCGAGGAGGTCGCAAGAGGGAGGGAGAGGTGCCCACTCCAAAAGCCGCTTATTCCCCCGGAGTCTGGGCTAATCTGGGAGTGGCTGCAGCCAGCCGAACCAAGAAGCTACGTCCCTCCACCCACACCTGGCCACCAGCCGCGGAAGCTCCTGCCTGGGAAACGGATTCCGGGAGAGAGAAATGAGGCTCCGTGTCTGCAGAACTCGGTAGGGGCTGCCAAGTTCGTACCAAGAAGCTCAAAGGGACGAGGGAGCTGTCCCCTTGCTTCCTGGTCTCATCCCTACGGTGAGGCAGAAAGTGAGGAAGTCGCTCACGCCAGGGAATGGTGAGGGTCAGGGTGAAGGTCGAGTGACCGCAGATGGACGGGGTCTGCAGCCCGTCTCGTGGGCAGCGCGCGTCGGGTCGGGCCCCGCCCCCATCCCCGCCCAGAGCCCCGCTGGCCAAGGAGGAGATTTCTGCTCTGTGAGCGTCATCATCAACGCCAGAGAGAGCTGTTTCCAGAGACCACGGGGGTGATGAAGAACCAGTTCATTCACGCAGTCAGGGCTGTTAGCAGGACACCTGCCGTCACCGGGGACAGCTCTGAGGTGGGACGTGAACGGGACAACAGGGTGTCGTCTGCTCGCCCTCGGGAATGCCCTTCGGAGGCTGACACGGCGCCCAGCGTCTCTCCAGCGCGGCTCTGCGGTCTGTCCTCTCTTCGGGGTCCTCCACGCTCAGCTGGGGCCGCTTCTGGGACCTGCCCAGAAGTCCCGCAACGGGACTTCCCCGATGACACGAAATGGGCAAAGCCCAGCCGGAAGCGTCCCTCAGGGCTGTGCCGAGGACCGTGTTCCCCGGGCCGCCCCGCTTCCCCCCTCGCTTGGCCGGCACCGCACCCCTCCCCAAAGCATCACCCCTCCCACAGCTGCTTGTGGAGACGAAGGGACGAGGCCGGGAAGAAAAAGAAACCTCGTATATGGTGTGGATTGTCGTCACGGGTGCAGGTTTCTCTCCGACCCGTCGCCCGCTGCAGGCGCTTCCCACATGGCTTCACGGACTAGAACCGGGTCCCGTGGCCAAGACTTAGCGGCAGGCGCTTCTGGGGAAGTAACTTCCCGCGAAAGAAGCGATCACGAGAGAGAGGGAAGGGGGCCACGGGCGGGATGAGCTGATGAGGCCCCATCGCTCCTGGGAAGCGCGCTCCGGCCTGCGAAAGCGCGGGGCCCAGGGGCGGCCACGGGGCATGCCCGGCAGCGTCTCTCCCCGCGGGGGGTTAATGCAGCCTCTCGGGTCACAGGGACGTTCCACGGAGGGCGGCTTCCTTTTAATCCTGGCCCTCCAGCTGCTAAGGGACAGAGTTTTATTCTGCAATAAGTTACGTTGGTCCTTATGATGGGGTGCCGTCCCTCACTTTATGTCCAGGGCGGAAGGGACGGGTGCTGGTGGCCACCAGGCACGGTTCCAACTCCCAAGCTCCATCCTGCCTGCGTCAGATTTTCAAGGCTCCTCTAAAAAGCAGCCCGGATCCAACACAGTTGAAAGTGGCGCCCATAACACGGGCTGGATTTTGATCGTCCCACTAAGTTTATAAAGGTGTACAACATTTTTTCCAAAAATATTTTTAAATTAATCTAATATGAATCACAGGTTTTAAATGCGTAGTGGGAGAGAGACTCGGTATGGAAGGGGGTTTAATTTCTGCAGCCGTCGGTGACTTACAGAAGGAAACAAAGATCTGCGACCCTCACAGACAGAGATCAGGAACGCAATCCCAGAAAGGGCTTTCGTCCACTTCTCGGCTCAGCGGCACTCGACAGGGACCCGACACGGACCTCGTGACGTAATGACACGTCTACAGGATGGCATTTTGCCAACGTTCCACATGACTGACTTGGCAAAAAATTACTGTGGCTTTATACATGTTTGCCTATTATTAGTCAATTCACAAAGTGTATACATTTTAAAGGAATATTTATTTTTTTCTACTTGTCAGAATCCCAATAGACTCTTCAATTACAAGATATACTTTTCTCTCTAGAGTTACCCCAGTCTCAGAGGCCATAGAGAGACACGGGCACGGAACGGTCTGAGAACGCTCCTGTTCACACACTTAAACATAGAAGCCGTCCTATTTCCCAACTTTTGCCAAATTGCAGACGAGCGGGCAGAGTGGAGGACGGCCGTGAGGAATCAGTGCCGACTCGGCGGCTGGAATCCCATCAAGCCCAAAGGGTCAGAGACGTAGGGGGCCGTGGTGCCCGAGTCACGTGTGGCCCAGAGCAGCGCCTCCGATGCCGGCTCGGCCGAGGGGCAGGAGGGCACCCCTCGCTCGGGTGAGCGGGCCCCCAAGTCGGGACCACGAAGTGCTCTCACGGCCTGTGACAGGAGCCAGCAGATCCCGCGTCCGAAGATACTCCGTTGAAACCCACATAACCCCAGCCAGGCCCCAGCCAGTGGGTGACCCTGGCTCCTTGGCCTGGGACTGAAGGAGGCCCAGCCCTCGGAGGAATTGCTCTAACGTACCCGCAGCGAGGGGACCACTCGTCCTGCGCAGAGTCAGGGAGCGCGGGAGATGGACTCCTGCTCCACCCGGAATCCCCGGGCAACGGAATCCTGTGATTTCATCCGAAGTCCGAAGACCAGATGCCCACAATGGTCTGTGTTATTTGGGGGGGGGGGGAGACAGGACGTTCACATCCTCAATTCCTTCTTCTCCCACATCTTCAGACTCCGTGGCTACTCAGCCTCTGCGTGCTCCCGGAGGTGACGAGTCCTCCCCTGACGCTGGGACTATTTCTGTGAGTGATGCTGTGTGACTGTGGCCCGTGGTTTGGGTGCTGTGGGCCGTGAGGCCCGGGGACACGTGCAGGAGGCGACCTTTGAGATGGCTGTGCCACTCTGGACCCGGAATTACCGTCCCTCTTCTGTGTGTGCCCACTCTGTCCTGCGCTCACTCGGCTGGCCTGTCACCCTTCAGGTGGAATCCCGTGCCCAGGGTTGGCCTGGGGCTGGACACATGGCCAGGCCAGGCCATCAGCACAGCCCGCAGGGACTGTCCAGAGACGGCGTCCTGCCCCCAGCCCAGCTGCGGCACAGCTGGGTCCGTCCTTCATCGGCCCTGCTCCCCACTGCCCTCACCCCATCCCTCCCTCAGACTCCAAGGACAAGTGGACCCGGAGCAAGGCACGTGCTCTCTATGCGGAGTGGAGGACAGATGCATGGCAGACCCGTCCTCTCTTCAGCTGGAGTGGAGGGGCCCTGGGTTCCCAGGGGCCTGATGAGGAGGGAGTCGCTGCCCGAGGTGCAGGAAGCTGGGCTTACACCATGGGGCACTCACGTTCCCCGGGGTGGACAGTCGGTGCGTCTTGAAGGACAGTCCATGCACCCAGAGCCTTGCACGCTCCCCTCCACCCTGTCCGCCCGGGGCCTCTCCTGATGCAGCAGAGCACCACGTGCCGAAGAAACCCCCTTCCCCACCCAGTGCTTACTGTTCGGACAGTTGCTGGGGTTTTAGCTGTGGGTATGCATGACGAAGAATTTGGAAAGCACAGGCACGAATACAAGACAGAGGAGGGAACCGTACCCGGCTGCTCCCTCTGTCACCATCAACCGCAGGGGTCTCACCCACCCCGTCTTCAACTGGGGCACCCTGACCTCAGCTGAGAGCCCGGTGCTTCCTCAACATGAGCCCCAGTGAGGAGGAGAAGGTGCGCATCCCGCGGGCACTGAGTCGTGATGGGACATCACACGGGCCGTTCCCCATGACGACAGAGACGCAGAGCCACTGTCATCCCTTCTCATGGTGACGCCTGGGGACCACTGGCCTGAACCTGAGGGTAGGCTAATGGAGAATTTACCCAGGGAAAATAAGGTGTTCCTCTGTGGCCACGGAGCCCCAGGGTCCTACCGTTCCGGGACGGGTCTCCCCCCGCAGGGACAGACCCCACTTCGGCTCTGACACGGCTGCATCCACAGGGGCACCGGCAACACCACCTTCAAGGGCACAGGTGACAGGTCCGCCTACTGCTGTAAATACACAGGAACCTCCTGCTCAGTCCCTCTGTGGTTTGGGGTTTCAGGATCTTTGCGAAGGCTTAATGCACAGGAACAACATTTTTGGAGGGAAAGTGTCCTTTAACCGCTAAAACAGAGAGGCAGAAAGAACTGCGCAGCATCTCCTGGGTGCTGAGCGTCATCTCCACGGACGCCGCGTGCTGGCCGCAGCTGCCTCTCTGCCCTCTCAGGCTGCAGGTTCAGGAAGTGAACTTGACGAAACCGGGACGTGCCTGGAAACGATGGCTAGTCTCCGGAACCTTCCGCATGGGCACCGCACATCGGGGCATGTCGGAGTTAAGCCCGCCCATCGCAGGCCCCCTCTTGGACGGGGAGGCCAGTTTCGGAAGGCAGCCATGGAAGTGTAATTCTGCGGCGAGGGGCGCTGAGCACCGCCGAGTCCCCACGACCGTCCTCAGTCCAGTGGCAGGAAACAGCTGGCCAGAATTTCTGAGTGCCCTTAATGAAGGGGACGCCTCCTTGTCCGCATTTGGTGATTAAATGCAACGAGACTGATATTCCTTGGTGGGTTTCCTGGAAGGCAGGTTGCCCTGAAAGACAAAGGAGTCTGTGCGCCCATCCCTGGCCCTACAGGGGGAACCGCGCTTGGAAATCAGGCTTCGCCTCACTGGGTCTTTGTCGGCCTTCCTTTTTCTTACCAAGCATTTTGAGAATGTTTGTTAGACTCAACTCACAGGTTTGGGCTATTTATGTGTTGGGATTTCGGTCCTCAGAGCACAATGCCAAGTGTTTGTAAAACCGTGTCCCTTGTGGCATCTGTGGAACGCCGTGTGGCTGGCGGAGTCACAGAGGGAGGCCACGGGTTGCTCGGGAAAGAAACAGGAGGGCTGGAAGCTTCCAGAAAGAAGGACTCCCACGAGGGCACCAGGAAGGCCCTTCCAGGCCCCGCTACTCTGGTTCGGGCACAAGCTAGCCTCTGTCGGTGACAAGGGAAGGGCGTGGCAGTCCCTGATGATCGGGCGACGAGGAATCCCGCTGACACCCACCGCCTGTTCACGGAACCTGGACGCTGGTCACCACGGTTCCAGTGTCTGCACCTGCGGAGTGTTTCCTCCGCTCGGCTCGTGGGGGACCCACCATCTTCACTGAAGGGCAGACGGTCCCCCACCTGCTGCTGGCGGAGCCAGGAGCGCAGAGCCGTCGCGGCAGAGCGGACGCCCAGGGGTGCGCTGGCCTCTCCGCTGAGCCCCATAGGGACGAAGGGTCCTACAGAGCTAAAATGCTCACCGCCTTTCCGAGAAGCATGAATAACCGATCGCTTACCGACTCCAGCAGCGGCTTTCGACCCGTCCAGCCACAGTCCTCTGCGAGAAATGTGTTTTCCTGAGACACCCGGCCACGAAGACTCCGCATCTACCCAGTGACCTTCTCTATTTTATTGTAAGGAAACTGCTCGTTGATCTCATGACCCACTATGGGTCACAGCCCACGCCTTGAAGGGGAGCCTAATCCGTCCGACCGTCTGGCGCACTCGTGAACGCGCCCCTGCAGACCCACGGTTCCAAGTGCCTGTCCGTGCGGCTGTTTCCACAGGCGGCAGACGCCCGTGGTCCTGAAGCCTCGCTGCGGCTGGTGTCGGGAGCGCGTACTCGGGAGCGCGTACTCGGGAGCGCGTACTCGGGAGCGCGTACTCGGGAGCGCGTACTCGGGAGCGCGTACTCAGGAGCGCGTACTCGGGAGCGCGTACTCAAGACACATCAGGCTGCATTTTTAACGCAGTTTCCAACTGTCGCTGCTACTGTGTCCTTCCGGAACTGAACCCACGACTCGGGCTTTTCCGTGATCTGAACTGAACGGAACAGATAGGTGTTATCCGTGCATTTCATATGGGACTTTCTTTGTTCCAGGACCTCGCACCAGCCACATTCCCCCAGAGAAGCTCGAGATTACAAAGGCTTCAATCTAGAAGACATCGCATTGGCTCTCCTTCCCGATTCTTGTTTTATGGATTAAAAGGAAAACACGTGTGGGTCAAATCGAGCAGTCCAGGGCCAGTAGGATGCGCAGTAATGTGAGTTGAATTAAGGGACATGTTGACATGGGAAGGGACAAGGCCATGCAGCGGGGGCCAGAAGGAGGAGCGTGCACATGGGGAGTTCCTCGTCCGCGCCGTGCCTGTCCACTGTCCACGCTCACCTTCCCACCAGGAGGGGAGAAGGAGAGTCGGCAGCATCAGGGGCGCACTGAACTATCTGCACACCGTGCACCGTGACCCAGACCTCTGAGCTGAGCAAGGGGTCAAGGAGACGGGGGTCAGGTCTCTGAAGATCAGTCATCTGTGCTGAGCTCATCCAAGAGTCCCGTGTGTGACCCTAGCGTCATTATCATTAGCTCTAGCCCTAGGTTTCAGTGAGGTCAGTTTGGGGCGGGGGAGGAAAAAGGAAGGAAGGAAGGAAGGAAGGGAAAATAAGAGAAGAGAAAAAAGGAAAGAGAAAGGAAAGGAAAGGATAAAAGGAAAGGAAAGGAGAGAAAAGGAAAAGAAAAGAAGGAAAAGAAAAGAGAAAATAAGAAACAGCAAGTTTTGTTGTTGTTGTTAATCTAAATTCACACCCATGAAATGGCATCCCCAAGGGAAGGTGAACGAAGACTTTGAAATGAAAACTGCCTGAGAAAGGCCACGCTAATGATATAAAAGAGTAAGAACCCACTGGGGCCGACTGCCTGCTTCTCACCCCTGGATGTGGCTGGGAACATTTTCCATTTGTAAAATCCAAGGTCATTTTAGTCACTAGTGAAGTGCTTGTGGAATTATTAATAGAAACTTGAACAATACGGCTCGAACAGCGTCATGATCTATGCGCCTCTGACAAGCGGAGTGTTCAGGATTCGGAAAGGCTGGGCCGACAGCCGCGGAGTTTCCTCATACAAACGCAGCACCTGTCAGCTTGTCCAGCAAAGAACTTTCCCTCGGAGCATACCGAACCCTTCCTTACCTGCTGCCATCGTCCTACGATCAGGGAAAGGTACTTTTAAACGTCTTTCAGTATATTTCACGACTTCCAAGTGCAGGAGAAATGGCTTGTCCCCGTGGAGAGCGTTCCTCCCTCCGCAAGCATCTGAGGGGTGGCAGACATCGCCCTGATCACGTTCAACCTTTTTCTTCAAAACCGCATCACGAAAATGCTGCAATCTGAAGAAAAAACTGTGGGTGGGGTGGGAGGGGTTGTTCTCAAGGAAGAACGGCTGGACTTCGGTCCCGAGTGGAGCATAGCCTGCGACTCCGCGCGCCAGTCTGGGCGGCCGTCCAGGCCGCAGGCTTCTCCCCAGGCACGCGACAGACGTGTAGGACCCAGGGAAACGCGGTGTCTGGGGCACGGCTTCTGGAACACATGGGTAAGGTTGCACTCTGCTCTCCTGCATCTCGCGGCCGGGGCTGCGTCGTACGTTGGCATCTGGGGGGTTCTGTGAGCTGTCGGGACAGGGGTCTCAGGGCTCAGGAAGCCAAGGGGTCAGCTCACAGCTGGAAAACACGGGGAAAGAGACACAAACAGCGACCGGCAGAACGCAACGCGCTGCGGTCGTGCGGTACGTGGTGGGCCCTGCCGTGTACGGTCTCCCGTGAATTCGGAAGAATGCCTGCCTCACACAGGGACACGGAGTCTCGGGGTCCCCCCACAGGGACAGGCAAATGGTGGACCAGCGCATGTTTGCTGCTCTACCAAGCTGGGTCTGAAACCCGCAGGGCTAATGATGGCTTTCTTTCCAAGGCCAGAAATTTTTTTTTTTAAAGATTTTATTTATTTGACAGACAGAGATCACAAGTAGGCAGAGAGGCAGGCAGAGAGAGAGAGGGAAGCAGGCTCCCCGCTGAGCAGAGAGCCCGATGTGGGGCTCGATCCCAGGACCCTGAGATCATGACCTGAGCCGAAGGCAGAGGCTTTAACCCACTGAGCCACCAGGCGTCCCCAAGGTCAGAAATTCTTAGCCTCTCTCCTCCTTCCTTCCCGCCATCAGGCGAACACACCACGACTGGAGGGTCACATCACTTAGTATTATTTTTCTTACCGTCCTTGCAGGTTCGACATGACGTCTGCGCACAGAGCGCTCAGAGCAGGCGTTTGCTGCCTAGAAGACTCACGGTTACTCCTCTGATAAAAGATTCTGTAAGTAGCTCAATGGAATTAATAATAGTCAAGAAACCGAGTAATGCATTAAATGGTTTCTCACGTCCCGTACATGCTGGATTGCTGGCTGCTCCGGGTGTTTCCCACGTGAAGTGAAACCTTCTGAAAGAAAACAATTTTAATTTTGCTACCACAATGTTCACTTCGCAGCTGAGCGTCGGCCGTGAAAGCAAACGGTCCTTCCAGAGGGTAAGTGGGTCACCGTTGTCCGACACGTTCGAGAGTTTCCAGAACTTTCCCGAACTAGCAGCCTGATCCAGGAAAGGAACTGGAGCTGGGGCTTCTGCGCGGGCAGATCCCAGGAACCGAGCGTTCCTTCCTCTGCTCGCGCGCCTGAGACCGGGGAGGCGGGCGGCTAGGAGCCGTGGCCGCGCGGACGGACGGGGGGCGTCCGGACCACACACGCAGCTCCCTCTTCCCGCGGCTTCTCAGCCCACTAGGTACTTGGCGCAGGTCTGTGGATTGTGTGACGACTCAGTAAACATAAATGTGGGTTTCAGCACACGTGCTCCGATCACGCCTCCTGGGGGCCAGCCCTGTCCGGCGCTGCGCCCAGCGTGGGGCCCTTCCCGGGCTCCCTGCAGAGAAATTCACCTGCACCCGCTGGCCACCCCAGGGCACTGCACGGCGCTTCCGTGGAGGCCAGCCGGCCCCGTGAGGGGACAGCAGGTGGCCAGCTCACGGAGGACCCCCCCAGAGGCCAGCGAGCAGGACGATGGGGTCACACTACAGGACGGGACAGGAGGACCCCTCTAGGCGGGAGGGCGTGCTGACGAAGAAGGTGGCCACAAGTCATTTGCTTGTCCGCCCCAGGCTGTGCCTTTACACGACGTCCCGAGCGTAATACCTTCATGTGCATTCGCAGCCCGGACCGGCGCTCGCTGAAACCAGGCCTCGTCACACACGCGGCGGGGAAGCCCGAGGAGCAGGACGGGAGAACGGCTCTCACACCTCACAGTGTTGTCCACGCCGCTGCTGCCCCGCAGACGTCCCGAGCTGCTGACTGGTGCTGAGAGACGGTCCCCAATATTCCCGAAATACGGGGCCCCCTTGACGTGACAACCCTGAGGGGTTGTTAATCCACATGGGGTGACACGGACAACTCCCGCTCCAAATCTGGATTGTGCAGGCGAAGCGAGAATCTGAGGGCGAGCCCCGGTGCGCAGTCAGGGCGGCGGCGTGGAGCGCGGGAAGGTTCCGGAACTCAAGAGTGTGCATGTGCATAAGAGCAGAAGGCAAAGGCGTCGCGCGTAATCCTGAAGGCGGAGGCAACGTCATCTCGTGTTTAAATCAAAGAAGCTCCAAAAGGGAAAGGAATTCCGGTTCGAGGAATGGGAACTGCTTCTGGAGGTCACTCCCTCTGCTTCGGTGCAAACGGGGAAAGCCTGGCTGCGTCCGGGGGAACTCGGGTCGGCTCGACGTTGGCCGCACTCCTTCGCAGAGGGTAAATGAAAGGTTGTTTTCATAAGCCAGAGCGCCGTGCCTCATCTCCGTTTCCGAGTTTAGCGTATTCTGGCAAATCCACACTGCGCGGGAGGGGGCGGCAGCTGTACCTCCGACCAGACGAGGAAAGGTGTCAGGAAAGAAGCCAAGGGCTGAGGCCGGCAGATGGCGGGGCTGGACCCGGAAGGGCCCTTGACCCGAGCGCAGGCCTGACGTTTGTTTGTTTGTTTTTCCTTTTCAGATCTTAATTTCATTTTTTTTTTCAGTGCTCCAAGATTGTTTTTGCAAAAGCGGGAGCCCTGGTCGTGAACTCGCCGTTGGACAGTCTCAGGAGCACGACAGAGGCTACGCTGCGGCTTCCCCCGTCCTGCCCTGGGGCAGAGGAAGCCTGCGCCGCCCGACGCCCCGGTGTGCTCGTCTTTGCTGTGTGTTTCCCCAGACCTCAGGGTCCTGATGGCTCTTGTGAAGACGATCCCATGGATGGTGGAGGTTTAGGAAACCTGCCGTCCACGTGACCCTTGGCTGGCTGCTTCTTCATCGTCTTTATCTGCACAAAAGCCAGTTTGCAGCACGGACGGCGGGTCGAGGGTGAAGAGGGCCTGTGGCGCAGGGGCGGACACGTCAGGCTGGAAGAGCAGACTTTGGGCGAGACGCGGCCAGGCCAGGAAGGGGGCCGGCGGCCGGCTCGTTGTCCAGGGCGGGAGTCAGAGCCCATTCCCCGAGCTGGGTTATTGTGAGCCGAGGACGAGCTGGTTCTGGGAGTTGCTGTGACTCACAGGTTTCCCCGCTAGAGAAGGGAGGTGGCAGTCGCTGGCGCTGCGTACTGCTGGGGTGGGGTCTGGTCGAGGGTCCACAGTGAGTGCACAGGGAAAGCCCTACATCCACGCCGACCTGCTGCGTGTCCTCATGCCTCTGAGCTCCCACTAGCACAAGAAGCCGGTGACATCGGCCCCAGGACACTGTGGGTTTGTGCTGTTTCCGTGAGACGCTGGGTGAGAAGGTGCCTGCCCTGTCTCGCAGACCCCGAGCAGCCACAACACTGACATCAAAGACCACTGGTCACAGAGTCACCAAGACAAATAACACCATCACGAAGTTTTCGTCATTCAAATATTGGGGAAATTACCAAAAAGTAACGCAGAGACATAGAACAAGAAGACACTGTGGGAGAAATGGCGTCAGTGGGGTCGCTCCCTGCAGCGTCCCCACAAACCTTCCGTTTATAAACTCGCCGCATCCGTGCCATGTGGTCACAGTACAGCAGGAGGTCGGCGGGAACAAAACACTGTTATGAACAGAAATATGAACGGGGCCCGTGCCCCAGGTAAGAAGCCGTCACCCATTCTGTACCGCTGAGAGTTCAGTGACAGAAATGAGACTTCAGTCCCCTTGCACTGGTGTCTAGAAAGCGTTCAGCACGTCCCGCAGTCTCTTCCTCCCCTTGAGAAAAGGCGAGAAGGTGCCATTGCGCTCGCTGCCCGCATGGTGACCCTGGAGCAAGGTAGGGGCGTGGAGCCACCAGCAGGGGCTGGACTAGGCATCCCCTGTGGCCCCGTCCCTCCCCCCTCCCTGAGGACACCCCCTCCGCTCCTCGCCCTCACGTGCTTTAACCAGTCTGTGGCTCTTCAAGACGTCCTGATCATTTAACAAGTATTTAATAAGGGCACATACATTAAACTATTTTGAATCGTCTGTGTTTAACTCAGATTGTGCTACAGGGTGTGGAAGCAGTGTCATGCGAACAGCGTCACACCTAGCCCAAGAGGAAGGACGTTCTTGTGATGCAAAGAAGGCGCAGAATGTCTCTGAGAACATGCCTGAGGTTCCAGTCCCCTGCACCCTGCTGGGCACCCTGCCTCCTGCCCCTCTCTATACAGCCCCCTGCCCCTGACTGTCTACACAAAGCTTCTGCAAGTTACTCTCTGTGCAAATTTCCTGAAACTGTCTACACTAGTTTCTTGTGGCTGTCTACACAGGGCTCCAGCTCACCGTTGTCTACACAAGGTGCCTGCAGGCAGCAGTCTGCACGGAGGCCCAGCACAGAGATGTGCTTTCAGAAACGAGCCAGCAAGGAGAGCAAGCATGGGGAGCCACGGGGGCGCACAGAAGGTCGGTGAGACCCTGGTCTTATCGGCAAGCCTTGGTCCGGCCAGTGGGAGGTCTGGGATCTGCTTGAGGGGCTATTTTGGAGGTTGGTGTGGAATGACATGGTGAGAAGGCGGCTTGAAGGTAGGAAAGCAGGGTTTGGATGTTGTGGGCAGATGGGAGAATGAGGCTGCAGGGGAGGGCCGCGCTGGGCAGAACAGAGGAGCAGGGAAAGAGGACGGGGTGAGGGGCTCAGAGGCGCAGGCCTTGCTTTTTCAGTGACCACGTGTCTTTCCGTTAAAATGAAAAGGTTCCATTTCACAGGTGCCCAGGGCTTCATGCAGAGCGTGCCCCCGGCTTCTCCTTGTCGATGGACGTTCTCTCTGCTCCGAGCACGAGGGACTTCTGGAGAGTCGCGTCCTTGTTGAACAGCTCGGGTGTCCATCCAGAGACGTGGGACGCCGCAGCAGCGAACGGGGCGGGAGCTGGAGGCAGGGCCCCTCCCAGCTGTGTCGGTAACAACCCTGCGGACCGAAGACGGGGAGCCGTGCCGTGGGGCACTCGCAGACGCACAGCGACTGACGCCCCCTGAAGCCAACGGAGATCCGAGGAAATCTACGTCCCCTGTAGGTTTACAGCGGCTTTTAATGGGCTTATTGGTAACATGTCTAGATTCATTAGGGGGAGGCACGGCAACACGGCGGAACCCGACAAGAAATTACTGAGAACTCAAGCTGCCATCTTCAGTTTTCTGTTCCAGGTGAACTGACCAGCGGGGGCTTTAAGGGACTCCAATCCTTCGCCAGACGCCCGGCAAGCGACGTGAGCCAGCGGAGAGGAGCTTGCAGGGGCATCTACCCGCATCGGGACTGCAGATCTCCAGGACAAGCCTCGCAACTGGAGTTCCTGCTGCGGTTTCGTCCTATCCTGCCGGTCCCCTCTATCTTCAATCCCCGAGCCCGAAAGTGTGCACGTGCAGACTTCAGGTTGAGGCGGACCCGGCGAATCCCTGGCCCGTTGCATTTGTGAACCTCGGTGCTGGCGGAAGCTGGGGTGCGCAGACTCGTGAATCAGTGTGCCGAGCAGAGGCCAGGCCCACGTTCCCATGCCGTCATCTGTCCCTCCTGGGGAACGTGAGGAAGGCTGGTCTGTGGGCCCACAGCTGAGTCCGGGCTAACGCCGGTCTCTAATCCTGGGCATCACTACCTTTATTTTTGTTTTTTGTTTTTTTTTTCAATTTATTTATTTTCAGAAAAACAATATTCATTATTTTTTCACCACACCCAGTGCTCCATGCAAGCCGTGCCCTCTATAATACCCACCACCTGGTACCCCAACCTCCCACCCCCCCGCCACTTCATACCCCTCAGACTGTTTTTCAGAGTCCATAGTCTCTCATGGTTCACCTCCCCTTCCAATTTACCCAAATTCCCTACTCCTCTCTAACGCCCCCTTGTCCTTCATGCTATTTGTTATCACTACCTTTAATGTGCAGGACTTACCCTGCTTCTGATGGAAAGCAAAGAGCTTCCTGACCCCCCACTGATGGCCGAGCAAAACCACCCAGCCCCCGCCAGCTCCGGCAGCTCTGTTTGCGGGGCCCTGTGGTCTGTGGGGCCTCGGGGACTCGGTGAGTCACCGTATTTCAAACCTACCCAAGAGGTGATTTCATGTACACTGCAAAAAGCCCGGCTCTTTCCCAGTTGGGTCCACCGCTAGACCGGTGTCTGAATTTCCGCTCTGAGTGTTTTATTTCTTAATTTCTCATTTTCTTAGCCTCAGGCCCTTGCTGTTTAAAGAAGAGCCAGTACCTGGGTCCACGCCAAGCCACCTGACCCCGAATCTCTCTACAAGTGATTCCAGTGCCATTCTGGCTTAAGGACATTAAGACATGAAGTCACTTCACGTGGGATATGTAAACACTGTGAACGTTGGTGACTGTCAGTAACTTCATGCTGAGTTAAAGAGACCATTTTTAAATAGTTGTATTTACTTATGAGAAGAGTATGTGATTTGAGACGAGATCTTCGCAGAAGGTCTGGACGGCCGGCCACGGTAAGAGAGATGTCAGAAGGATGGGCGATGTCTCTGTGTTTGAATCTCCCTCCTCACCTACTTCCTATCTTGCAGAAGGCGATTCTGGTTCCAGTAAGAGCCACCAGACGCCCCCAGCCCCAAATGGGAACACATAGCAAATCTCATCGTGTGGACTACGCTTTGCCCCTTCCCTTCCACTCCTCTGTCTCAAGACATGCATTTTTTTAATTTTTTTTAAAGATTTTATTTATTTGACACAGATCACAAATAGGCAGAGAGGCAGGCAGAGGCAGAGAGAGAGAAGGAAGCAGGCTCCCCGCTGAGCAGAGAGCCCGACGCAGGGCTCGATCGCAGGACCCCAGGTTCATGACCTGAGTTTAAGGCAGAGGCTTTAACCCACTGAGCCACCCAGGTGCCCCAAGACACGTATTTTTTTTTTTTAAGATTTTATTTATTTATTTGACAGAGAGAAATCACAAGTAGACGGAGAGGCAGGCAGAGAGAGAGACAAGGAAGCAGGCTCCCCGCTGAGCAGAGAGCCCGATGCGGGACTCGATCCCAGGACCCTGAGATCATGACCTGAGCCGGAGGCAGCGGCTTAACCCACTGAGCCACCCAGGTGCCCCAAGACACGTATTTTTTAAAAAGTGTCACTTGACAAATATTTTTTTACTGTGTCTCATCAATATTAAGATGGCCAGGTTTAGCAAATAAAGATAAAATAAATACAGTTAAATTCAAAGTAGAGAAATCCAACAAAACTTAGAGGTAAACACCACTGGGGACATACTTGGCACTTACATTACGGACGTATCCACTGTTTATAAAAACAATCAAATGTAACTGATGTCTTGTATTTTATTTAGCAACTCTGATATTTATGTGTGTGTCTATATTCATGTTGGAGTATTTTCTACATTCATGTGTACATAGTATTCTGCTTGTATTGTACCTATTTATTGATTGTATCTATTATTATTATTATTACTATTATTTGTGTGTGTGTGTGTGTGTGAAAGTCTAAGGGGCACCTCTAAGGCCGGGAAGAGGTCTATTTATATATGAAAGCAAACCTTACGACGTGCATCTTGTGAGAACCCACAGAAGGCGCAACACAGAGTGAGCCCTAACATAAACTACGGGCTTTAGTTAATAACGTATCACTCGCCAATAATCACCCATTGAAAGAAACGGGCTACTCAGAACAAAGGTGCTAGCCGCAGGGGCACAGGGAACTCTTGGTGGCTGCTGAGCAATGTTTCTGTGTCCCTGAGAATGCTCTACCCTCCGCTGTGATTGGCGCAGCAGCCCCTATGAGCAGGGTCCCTGCGTGTGAAGTTAGCGGAGACAGAAGTCTGCTGAGGGGAAGCTGCCTGGGGCATCGGGCCTGGAGGGGGCTGCTCTGGGCTGCACGCCGGGTGGGGTCTGGAGCTGGGGACCCCAAGGAAAGAAGGTCCCTGGAGCCCTTGCTATCCAACCCTTCCCCTATTAGGGCTTTACTGGGGTCGTTCTCTGCTTCTCACGCTATCTGAGATTACCTGCTGCCCACTGGCCACACCCACTGACTTCTGATCCTGGTGACCTTGAGAGCACCTTCCCAGCCCTGCCCCCAGTGTCCCCTCCGCACCTTGGCATTTAAACACGCCAAAGGCTGCTCTGCGCAGGGGAGGTGGCTTCCCATGTGCGGAGGGGCAGATGCAGGCCTGTCCTAGCAACATGAGTCCCTATGGCCTCTAGCAGGGTGTGGGGGGGAGTGGGCAGCCTCTACCTCTCCAGCGCTCTCCACTCCCTCCACGGGGACTCGCCCTCAGGTGATGCCCCCTCAGGGATGGAATGTCAACATTTTAAACAGTGCAACTTTATTTGTTTTCAAGTTTTTATTTAAAATTTGGGTATTTATAAATTATGTCGATTTCACCTTTAAATCTCAATGGGTAACTGAATATTATAGAAGAAAAAAAAACCTCTTTTTTTGAAAACAATTTGACGATTTTGGTTATTGTTATTTCTTGCGTCTGGTTAACTGCACAGTTTCTGTCGAAAATACAGCTAAGCTTACGCTTCGAATACAACAACTTCCTAACTTTTAAATCATACATGATCAGTGGGACACAAATTACAAGAAAATCTTGATTGCTACAGGAGGTACTTATGCAAAGGACAAGAGCAAATCAAAGGAAAGAACGTGTCGTTTGTGAACACTGCTGTTTTTCTGCTATGACAAAGCCACACGTTGTCCCCCTCCCCCATGCCCCCCAGAGCACAGCACCCAGACGGGCACAGCGACAATTAAATCCAGTCCTCTTTGGGATGCCCGAACTTCCATGCAAATCAAGCTTTGCCGGTATCTTGTGATGTTATCACTTGAAGGCGTGTCTCCCCAGGTGGAGGGAAGCCTGAAGCCCAGTGTCTTGAGCAGTTCAGAAGCCCGGTTTGCAGAAGGTCAGTATTCAGACATACTGCGTGGCCCTCGTTTGTCCCCTTGCTCCGTGGCTCTCACCAGGCCTCAGGCCAGGATGAGATCTGAGACTGACCCACCAGGGCAGCTAGACCAACTGAACTAACCCAACAAAGAGCTCCTGGGCAGTCTCCTGGATGGGAGGAGCTGCCATTTGGGCGACTCACAGAGTCCCACGGGACTGTCTTGAGTGCCGCTCCTTCCCCTCTCAGGCTGTGGAGGTGGCCCTCCCACATCGGCCCCTCTGGGATCCCCTGCCCAGCAGCCCTCACCTCCCCAGCGCGCACACTGCCCCTTCCGAGTGCACTGTTCAGAGCCAGAGGCAGGGCCGCATCAAGGAAGTCACTGCCCTCAGCAGAGCTTCTACACTGTTCCAAGGGCGACTTGCCCCAGGAGACAACCCTACCATAGGAGCAAGCATGCGCCCCATGCCTCGCACCCCAAATGCCCAGGGCTCTTGTGGGGGCACCCCAGTACCATGGCCATGCTTTTCTGGGCCCCTGATTCTGAGATGGTGTAGAACCTTCCTGTTCCCTTCCCTACATCAGGAGTTATCTACTAGTGGCCCTTCCTGACCTCAAAGGGTTAGGCCATAAGTGCCCCTGGCCTGAGAAGCTCATGACCCCCTTCCCTCCCCGGCCCACAGCCCTAGGCCTTCTTCCTGTTCATGGGGCCTCGTTCGCCCCAGAAAGGCAGGGAGAGGAGGGCTGTGCACCCGACTACACTATTTGCTTCTCCTTGGCACGGAGAAGTCCGTGGGGCTGGTTACAGTGTAACTCACTTGCGGCTCTGTCTCCTGGCAGAGGGTTTATCTCCCTCGAAGCGCAGCCTCCGGTCAGCCCCAGCCTTTGCAGAAACTGTCCGCGCACCTTGTCTCCACTCAGGGTTGGGGTCGGCCTTATGGCCTCCGCACAGAAGCCCGGACCTCCCGGTCCCGCGGGAGGCAGGCTCACCAGAGGCCGGGCCTCTCAGAAGCTCCGTTTATACCCGGGCGCATCACCACCAAGGACGGAGTTACGCGCAGGCGAGCATCACAGAATCGGTATAAAACACAGTTTTTCCACTGTGTGAGAGTCAGGAAGGATACACCTGGCGCTGGTCTGGGCCCCTTATTTAAAAGAACTGAGGTCATGGCCAGGGACCGCCTGGAACCTGACCTGCAGGCACTTGGGCCGCGTCCGGATCCCGTCTCCAGGCCCTGTTGGGCTGATCCCACACCAGCCGCCCACCACTTCCTCACCTGGGACTGCCATGACCTTTGGGATCCAGTTACCCCCCCTCCAAGGTGTGAACAGTGAGGAGGGACTGAGCTGAGGTCACTTCAGGGCCATAATGTCCCCCAGTCAAAAAGGCCCTGACCACCAACGGTTAGGGAACACGGCATCTCCCCGACCCCACCCTCACCTCCCAGTCCCTCCGTCCCCCAGGGCCTCCCACACCCCCGTGGCCTCTGCTGCCTCCTGTAGGTCCTGACCTTGCCTGGGATCCTCTCCTAGACCACAGGAGGCAGGGGACTTCACCCTTGAGCTACCAGCTCTGTGCCCAGTCAAAGCTGCCCCACCCGGCCCAGGAAGGACAGGGTGAGGGAGGGGCTGAATTGGAAAAAACCCCTGGAGCCTGGGGCCTGCGCCTGGGGCTTGTGGAACAGTGGAAACCAACGAAATAACACGCTCGCGAGCGCCCCCATCTGGCCACAGCCTGCATACACAGGTCTCGTCACCACCTCCAGGCAGCCCGCCAGGGAGTTCTTAAGAACAGTGGGGAAGGAGTCAGGCGGTACGTCGAGGAGGCTACATTGTTTTTGTTGGGTCTGTAAAACCCTGATTTGATCTGTTAAATTCTCTAAAAAGCAGCAGCAGCTCTGTGAGCCACTGGTCTCTGAGCCCTGGTGATGCCAAGGGCTCCCTCCAGCGCCCTGACCCTCCTGCGCTTATCCGAGGCCGTCCCTGGAGGTGCCACCTGCCAGGCCTGCCCTCGCGGAGTGAGGGTGTCCGGGGCACAGCGCGGGGTCCGTTTCCGCACGCAGCTCTGCCGACCACCCGGCTCGCAACCGAGGGCAGCGGCAGGTGCAGAGTCCTTGCTCTCAGCAGCTTCGGTGTGGCTGCGGAGCTCTGCTGCCCGCAGACGTGCGGTGCCTGTGCGAGGAAGAACCGACACCGGAAAGAGAGAAGGGGACACGGGAAGGCGCGGCAGCTCCAAGCACAGGGTCGCCGCCCCTCCACCTGGCCGACGCGCCACACTCCTCACCTCTGAGAAGCGCTTCTGGGGGCGTGGGGAGGGGAGGGCGGCTTCCTGAGGCTGCCCAGGGGAAGCGGTGCGCACCCCGGAACCAGCCTCGGAAGGGGGCCTGAGCAGGGCTGGAGGACGCGAGAGCAAAGGACCTGCCGAAATGGGGCGGGGGGGGGGGAGGTGAGCCCCGTGGGCCTCACCGGAATTGGCAGCCCTCGATCTTTTGTGCAGGCCGGTCCACCGCCCAGCGCGCTTGGCTGCGGCCTTCTCTAGAGGCTGGAGGGCCCGATACCTCCCAATCCCAAGGAGAGGGGGCCCAAAGTGGGAGAAATGGGCTGGGCGCTCTCAGGCCGCCGTGACATGGGGCACCTTCTGCCACGGAGAGCCCAGGGTTCCAGCCCAGCACTGCCTTGGATCCCTGCGGTCCCCCACTTCCAGGTGCCCTACCCCACGCCGTGGGTTCGCGGCCGGACCCCGAGTGACTCTGCCAGGCAGTCCCACGCGGGGGCAGCGCGAAGTGGTTCCCCGCACCTGCGTGCCCCCTTGACCTCCTGCGGCTCTGGAAGTCGGGGCACTGCCGGGATGTGACCAGTGAAGCGTGGCGGCGCTGCGCAGGAGGACAGCGGGGCGGAGGTGGGCCTGGGGTGTCACCGCAAAGGCGCTCCCATCTCGGACAGCTGAGGGGTCTGGAGAGCTGGAAAGCGGAGCCTGAAGAAAGGACTGCAGCTGTGCCGGGGCAAAATGCGCGCACTCGGTCTGACCCTGGGGGGTCTTTTGGGACACCACGGAGCTTGGGTCCCCTAGAGAGAGCGCAGCGGACGCCCCCAGCTCCCGCACCTGCACTCAGGGCCGCGGCCCCCGGGACGCAGAGATGGATGGCGCCGACTACCGCGGGGCTCCCCCGGTGCTGCGGCGCGGCTTCCCCTCCCAGCTCCTCCCCGCGCCAACCACCCCCTTTCCCGCTAACTCGAGTCACCTGTTTGTGCCCAGCTAACTGCCAACTGGAGACCCACCCTCTCAGGGCCGAGGACCACCCTGCAAGCCGCTCCCAGGGGCGGGAGCCGGTGCACCCGGGCGGGGCGAAAACGCGGGTCCCTTCAAACCCCAAGCTGGTTCAGGCCCTTTCCTCAGGGGATTCGCAAGGCCTGGGAGCAGGGATCCTTCCCAGCCGCTTTCCCCTGGTAGAGGAAGCCAGGGGTTAAAACGTTCGCTTTGCCCTTTCTCTTGATCTTGGAGGAAGACTCGGGAGCTACGATGGGCACCTTTATGGGCCTCAGACCTTTTTCATGGCGAGGGGTTCCACGGCCACCAACTTTGATCAGCCTTATTAATGCCAGCTGCGTTCTGTTTGTCACTTCCCCCTTTTTCTCTGGCATCAGTATTTATGGCTGTGCGAGCTGAGGGGGGAGGTGCCCGCCAATGGAAGGGAGCCTGAGAGGGAGCTGCGGGGGGCAGAAAGTTGACTGTGGGTGTTTTCCCCAAAGGTCACCAGAAGGGAGGCGGGGACCCTGACGCTGGGAGGGCAGTGGGTAGCCGGCCTGGGAATCCTCGCTCAGGAGCATTAACTAATTACGGATCAGGGAAATGAAAAAAAAAAGAATACTCCTTTAAATAACCAAAGGTGATTATGACCCTGTTGTTGACACTAAGGATTAATAATTGATCAGGAGTTATACACAATAAATTGTCAATTTATCTCCCCACAAAAAGCGCCAGTGCCCTGCAGTGCTGGGTCTTCTTTCTGCCCTCTGGGTATTTCCCGTGAAGGTCTGCTCCGTTCCCCGTTGGAGGCAGCCCCAAACCTCAGTTTGCTTCTTTAAGGATATTAGATTTAATTTGTGTTCGGTTCCATACAGAACAAAGTAACACCAGGGACACCTTTTTAAAGACTCTCCTTATTATCTGGGGACCAGACTCAAGTAAACAAACAAAACCTTCCTTCCTCTTCCCTTTCAGCTGCAGTTGCAGAAGAGCATAGGAGGGAGATTTCAAAACTCATTCCTGTTTTATTATATTGCCAGTATAGCCCTCCCTAATAACATCTTCAATTTTTATCTTTCTTAGAAAGAGAGAGAAGGTTCTGCCCTGAGCGGAAAGACCACAGAGCCTATTCTCTGCTAGGAAGTTGGAGGGGAGACCTGCCAGTGAGTCTCTTTGCCTCCCTTTGCGGGAGACACAGGTGAGAAGGTAGTGAAGCCTGCAAATGGGGGTGTCTGCACCCTGAACAAGGGGTTTCTCCGTTGACTCCCAAGGGTGAGATCTCTGTGCACATCATGAAATGCCGGTCTCACGCAGCCCCAGCCAAAGCAGAGGGGACGGCGGGCACGTGCTTTCATTATGGCCCACAGAAAGTAATTTCCAGCAACTGGAAAATTATATTGTCATAGATTACTTCTTCTCATAATAAGCCTTTAAAATATCTGTAGGGATTTGTCACTTACATAAAGGTTTGAAAATACATCAAAGGGACATGTCCCCTTTGTGATTTGTAGAAATTCCGATGATGTTAATCATAATATCCGCAGATCACAGACTGGTGTGTCTTGTTCCCAAGATTGCCTCTTAGGTTAATACATTTTTAAAATGCTGAAAATGTTATTTTTTAAAAAGCTGTGTAAAAACACTTGTTTCATAGTTCTACTTATATCTTTAACTTGGGGTTAAAATAAATGCTTTTCTTGGGATTTTCAAGGCACTAAGGAAGAATCATCTGTTAGACAAGCATTGCACAGTATTACTCGGAGAAAACTTCCTAATAACCCAGGGTATGTTTAGAATTGAAAGGGCTGCCTCTGACGGGCAAATAAATCTCTGTGCGATGATTTTTTTTTTTCAAACTGATGTCTGTTTACTGGACACTGGCATGGGAAGTGTAGGGCACGTTTATTCTGTGACGATAAAGAAAAGCTCAGGGCCCACTTGACGCTCAGCCTCTGTAAGACAGATCTGAATGCAGTTTTCCCAGACGCGGACACGCAGGCGGGCAGGAGGGCGCGGGGGCTCCGGCCCTGGCCGCACCGCCCGCGCCCGCAGGTGCCCCGGCCCCGCTCCCGTCCGCTTGCCAGCTCGGCCCCGGCTGCGAGGGTGGGTGCCGGCGGCAGCCCCGCGGGCCGGGCGCAGCCCTTCCTCCCCCCACCCACCCCGGCCCTCGCCGTGGCCTCGCGTCAGACAAAGGTGGACGAAGTTCTTTTCAAGTTTCAAAGGCAGTTGCTGGGCAGCTTTGCAGAAACAGTAACTCTTTTATTGGGAACAAATGTTGACATTCGACGGGCGCGGGAGGCCGCGGCCCCCGCCCCCGCCCCGGGAGATGAAAGCGCGGGGTCCGATCCCGCAGCCCCGCCGCAGCGCGGGCCGCAGAGCGCGGGGACCCGCGGGCCGAGCCACGCACGCCGAGGGACGCGAGCGCCCGGCCCGCAGCCCCGCGCCCGGCTCGCCAGCGCCCCGCGCGCCCGGCCGCCCGCTCGGGGAGCTGCAGTGGCCTCGCCCGGCGGCGACAGTTCGGAGGACCTGGACTTTAAAGCCAACAGAAAAAGCGGACCCGCGCCAGCTTCCTTCCCCGGCGAAGACTCTCTCTTCCTCTTCTCTCTCCCTCCCTCCCTCCTTCTCTCGCTCCCCTCCCGGCTCCTTCCCTCCCCCGCCCCCTCTTCTCCCTCCTTCATCTTTCCTAATGATCTTCGCCGAGCAGAGCTCATAAATCACTCCGCATTTCTCTGTAAAATAGATCCGTCTCAACTCCTGCAGGTTTTATGTTCTTAGCGCGCATTTAAAAACCCAATTCTCCAGAATGAAATTCAGGGCAGGAGGCAGGGCGAGTAAATTCTGGAAATCTTTGATAATTTGTTGGGCATACAAACATCAAAGAAGACTCGTTAGCCTGAGCTCATCTCCCGCGCAGCTCCGAGCTTGCAGCCACCGAAAGGGGCGGCTGTCCGGCTGTCCGGCTGTCCTGCTGTGCAGCTGTCCGGCTGCCCGGAGAACCGGGTCGCGCGGGCCGGGCGGGTGTGGGCGTGCGCGCGCGCGGGGACGGATCACATGTCCAGGTAAAACAATCTTCTGTTCCAAAGGGAGGCAGCTTTTATCCAGCTTCAATTTCTGCACATATGCACAAAGATCAATTTTTGTCTGGGTTTCCCACTTCCCTGCACTGTCCTCTGAGAGACCCAGACTGAACTGTTGCATGCTGATTAGGCTGTGTGGTCCTGACGTGCTTAATTTGTTAGAGATCATCCACTTCCATCAGTTGCAGGGGAGGCTTCCGAATGCTCGAATTATACTACTACGTGTAACAGACATTGCTGCCATGTGCACTGTAGTCCCCGCTGACTTGGGAAACAGGGCTAATGTTAACAAAAGCAAACTACTTCATCCCTTTGTACTGCACTTGAAATGCTATCTGGAGGGGAAACGTTACTGTCTTCATGGAAATTCTATGAAGGTTTCGCATCGGAAACAAAAACGAGCCATGGAGCTCACAGCCCACTTTTCCGTTTGCAGACCTCACATTTGCTTTCTTCCAGACTGGCTGCTGCAGACAGCCGCGGTTTCCCGTGTGAACAGTCTTCCCCCTCGCCCAGGAAGAGCTCAGCTCCAAAAGTCTCCCCGTCCCTCACTTGGGGAGGCAGGAAGGAGAAAACAAAATAAAACAAAATTGCCTGGTACCCCGCCGGTTGGCTTTACGTCCAGCCTCCAAACGCCTATATGCCCCAAACCAACAAAATGCTCCAAACCAACAAAATGCTTGAGAAGTAGCAGAAAACCCAAACCAGGATCTACTCCTTCTCTCAGGAGACAAACCACAAGCTCCCCTCCCCACTGCCCTGGCCCGGGTCCCTTAACAGCCCCCTGGCTTTGCCTCAAGTACCTAAGATTACTTTCAAATACCCTTTCTAACAAGACCCCAGCAAGAGGCCACTAATTTCGACAGCACAAAAAGCCACTGGAGAGAGATCCGTTTGTCAATATCAACTGGTCCAGCAATTTCCCATCCTCAGACACATCGCCCGATCGGAGCTGGCAGATGTTTAGACAAGATTTTATAAATTGTTCAATATCAGCCCATAATGAACCCCAACTGACCATTCCAAAGCAGCTAAAAGCATCCGGGACGTTCCCCGCTGGGATCCAGTAATGCGCTCTTGCTGCAGCATTATTAATCACGGAATAAAACAGATGAACCTCTTGAAAAGTAAGTGTATGATTGATTAAAGGGCAATCTAAGAAGCTATTATTCTTGTTTTATAACCGTAAGTTATATTCACTCAATTTATCTTTGGAAAGGAAATAAATGATTGTTCATTTCTTCTCTGAAATCATATTATATGGATATCCATATAATTTTGCTGAAAATTAAAATGACAGGTTTGCTGCTTTTATGATACTCATCAAAGGGAATACGCTACTTGCCTACAAATTCTAGGCTTGTCCTGTAATTAGATGGGCAGCGCAATAACCAGGCCATACTTGAAGGCTGTTTAAACTTTTCTTTTCCCCCAGGGTAAGGGTAAAAGTCACGAAAGGGAAAATAAATCTCTTCTCCCAGATTTTCGCCTGGTGTTCAATGAGAAATATGTGCAAGGGAGAGTCAAGGCCCTTAAATCGGAATAATCTTTGCCAATACGGATAATTCAGTCTTTAAAATAAACAATTACTTCCACCAGTAATTTACGGTGGGTCAGAGGTGCGACTCCCTACTTCCGCGCCATCACAGTCCTCCCGCTTACATGATCTAGAAGGTCCAAAAAGCCAGCACAGAAATAAAATAGAAAATGGACTATAACACATGAGGATGTTTAAGCTTGAAAATGCGTGAGGATGTTAAGTTTAAAAAAATGGACACGAACAAGTGATTTGCCTATTCAGAGCACAAAAATCTTAATTTTCTTACAATACCTGCACATAGAAATAATCCCAAACTGGGTGTTATTGCCCTACTACGCATTTCTCTTCCATCTGCCTTTCTCCTTTTTTTAATGAGCAGGAGAAGGGAGAGATTATTTTACACATTTTCATTAAGAAGCCTGAGGTCAGACCACCTTGGGGGAGGGGCTGCCATTAACTAGGGCTCCCTACCCAAATCACTCTCCTAGGAAAAACGAGCCCCAGACACCATATTGTCGTAGACTAGTCTGTTTTTATTTACAATTTAAGATATAAATTAGTAAAGAATTCTTGTTAAACAACCAACAAAGATTGTATAACCAGCAATGTTCAAATAAAAACCAGGCAGAATTTATTTACAAAAAGTTTAGATTCCATTGCAATACAACTTGCATAAATTACTAGAAGCTTTATATCCTTATAAAAATAAATATCAAATTTGTTTTCACTTCTTAAGTACTCAAGTTCTTCAATCACATTTTATTTCTACTGTGTACATCTTTTACAAATAAATTTTACAGTAAATCCTATCACACCTATAGAATATATACCGTGGCAATGAAGTGATCAATTCAAGATATCCTGAGAAAAAAGATTGTTTTCAAAAGTCACACGTACATTGGGGAAGCTATACTATGCCAACAAATTCACGGTTATGTCCAACAAGAGTCTGTTCCGTTAGAGTCTGTGGCTCCTTCTCCTTTACGGTGGCACGAGATGCGGTCCGGGCTCAGGATGTGTTTTTATGTCTGTATATTTATGAACGTGGGGAGAGAGAATGGCCTGCTGACTTTTTTTCCAAAGCAATTGTGACACCTGCCTGTGGACCAAGGAAAAAACCAAATCATCCCAACCCTTCAGCCGCACACACCAAGTCACACCAAGTCACCGTGTTATAAACACAAGTCGATCTGAAATGATGCCGCCTCTTCCCCAACATCTTCAAGATCTCTGATTAGTAATTTTGCCTAGTTGTAAAGTAGGGATTTTTTGAGATATTGCTGTAAGCCTGGCGAACGGCAGGGTCCTATCTAGTCCATCTGGACACGGGGGCAGGCCTGATAAACGGCCAGTGCTTCTTCCGGCTCTCTTCGGTTTACTCTGCACATGTCACCTCTAAAGGGTCCCGAGGCCCCAGGCTTCAGCAGCACCAGCTCATCAAAGCCGGTGTCTGTGACAAGTCTAGTGCAGTAAAAAATGGTTCCAAACTGCATACAAATACCCATATTTTAATGATCTATTTTTCAAAGAGAAAACAACAGCAGTGGTACCATATATACACGTTCCCAATAAAGGGGTGACTCTTCATAGCAGAGCTTGAGTGGAAAAGAGGGCCTCGAGTAACACAGAACAGCTCCTTTCCCACTTAAAGGGAAATTTTAAAAAGACCGAAAAATGGCAAAGCTCTGTCATCGGACTCCAGGACAAGAAGCAAGAAACAGACATTAAGCAGGTTTACAGGGCAAAGCTGTAAGCGCCCCCCCACCCACCGCATGCCCACTTACTTGCATGCTGCCCAGAGGCCTTCTATAGGTAGGGCTGGACGCCCCCACCAACCACCGTGCAGCCCTCACTGGCATCTGTCAGGGGAGGGGGCAGTTAGTCAGAACCTGACCCCGAGCCATCTGTCTCCCAGACAGCTGCGCACCCACCAGCCCGCACCCACGCAGGTTCGCTCCCTGAACGCACAAATCAGTCTAGGGAAACTGTCTGAGCAGCCACTGTCTGAGACAGATTCGGGACACGTTTCCTGTTCTCATTTTCTTTTCTAGCCTCCTGGAGCTCCTGCAGGTCTTAGGAACTCCAGCCTGAACCAGGAGCCAGGCACAGGAGGAGACAGGGACAGAGCCTGGGGAGCTGCAAAGACTCTGGTCTTCTATTTGGAGGAGTGAGTGCCTCTCCGAGTTACTGGAACGTTTTGTTTCCTTCTGACCAAAAGCAGGAGAGAAGACTTGGCTGAGACTCTCCTAACAGAACACACCAAAGCTTCGGCTCCATCAACTGGGAGACAAGCTGTAATTTGCATTTCTGGACTAGTTGTTTTTTTGCGGAAACAGATCAATCATAATACCCCTAATCGTAATGATAAGAGCAAGTTAAATAAAATGCAAGTACCAAAGGGCTAAGACTTACTGCAAGGCCAGGGTAGCTGTGCCCTCCCCTCCCCTTTTCCATGCCACCGCCCCCTTCACTTCCCCTAACTTCTGGTCGGAGGGGCGCACTCCAGCTTCTCCCTTCTCTGCTTTAGCAACAAAGGCTCCCCGTGCCAGGCCCAAGGGTCTCCCTGGTCCCTGACCCAGGCTCTCTCGGGACCGCGGGCTAAGCCGGGCGCCGCTGGTCCTCCCTCCCCGGAGGCCCCGAGGGCCGCGGGCCGCCTACCTTTCTTGGGCTCGTAGCCGCCGCCCGGGGGCCGGTAGTGGGGCTCCAGCGGGTGCGCGCCCGCCTTGCCCGCGTCGCTGGCCGCCTTGGGCGCGGAGTGCAGCGCCTCTCCCGGGGCCGCGGCCGCCGAGTTGTACCGCAGGAGCCCCTGGCCCTGCAGCGCGGCGTTCAAGTTCCCGTAGTTTGTGTAGTTGCCGTAGAAGGGCGACGTGTAGTAGAGGTGGCGGCCGAGCAGCGGCGAGGCGGGGTAGGGCGAGCCGCCCGGCGGCGCCCCGGAGGAGGCGGGCGCGGCGGCCGCGGGCAACCCCGGCGGCGCGCAGCCCGGGCCCAGGCTTGGCTGCTTGAGGTCCGACGTGGCGATCTCGGCCAGAGACCACAGCTTGGGCTTGCTGGCGGGCTGCGGAGCGCCCGGCGACGTCCGGCTGCCCAGGGGCATCTTGCCGCCGCCGCCACCGCGGGGCGCGGCCTCGGGCGGGGGGCTCAGCAGCAGCGCCTCCACGCCGGTGAGCGGCGACGAGGTCACGGGCTTGGGCGGCGCCAGGTCCCGCTCGCCCTCCTCGTCGTCCTCGTCGTCGTCGTCCAGGTCGCCGTACTTATCCTTGCACTCGGAGCCCGACTCGCACAGGGGGTCCCCGGCCCGACAAGGCAGCTTTTCCCCATCCGACTCGGCAGAGCAGGAGTGATCCGTGAGCGAGTCGACGTGCAGGCTGATCCCTGCAGGGGCGCGGGCAGGGCTGTGGGACGCGGTGACAGCCCAGGCCCGGGCGGCCTCGCCCCACGTGATCTCCCACCCCGACCCCAGCCCGGCTGTGTCCTAGGGGGAGCAGAGCCTCCCCCAAAATGCCCCGGACTAGATGGGTCCCATGCGCACCTGGGTGGCAGCGGGGGCATCTTCCCTGACCTTGACTCTGCCCTGGTCTGGGAAGAAAGCTCCCTGCGTCCTCCCGCCCCCCGCGGCCCTGCTCACCTTCGTCCTCCGCGGAGGTCTCCGTGCCCTCCTGCGCCTTGTCTGGACTCTCCCCCTTGCTCCTCGAAGCATCGCCCTCATCCTCGTCCTCGTCCTCGCTTTTGTTTCTCGGGGCCCACGTCATCTTGTTCTCCTTCTTGAGGCGGCGGCGCGCGTTGGCGAACCAGGTGGACACCTGCGTGAGGGTCATCTTGGTGATGATGGCCAGCATGATCTTCTCGCCCTTGGTGGGGTAGGGGTTCTTGCGGTGCTCCTGCAGCCAGGCCTTGAGCGTGGCCGTGGCGTCCCGCGTGGCGTTCTTGCGGTAGGCTGGGTCGTTGAGCTGGTATGGGTAGGCCGCGCTGCCGTAGGGGTGGTAGCTGATGGCGCCCGTCATCCCGGTCGTGTGGGCGTCGTACGGTGCGCCCTGGAACCAACAACAGTCTGGTGAGTGGGGTGTGCGGGGCCCTGGCCCTCCTCAGCCCAAAGGTGACCCCTCCGCCCTCCTGATGCCGCGTCGCCCAGGGTGAGTCCCCTGCTGGAGCCTTATTTCTCTGGGCAAATGAGCAGAAAAAAACGCAGCGGGTAAAGTAAGACAGGCTCCAGTTCCAATCTCGAGTTTTTGAACTATCGCACTTTCCTAAAATGACATCTCTTCCTCCCAAATGTCCCTGAGCTGCGGGCGCAGATGTACGCAAACACCACGCTCACAGACCCACAGGTACTTTCTTGATATCTAAATTTCTCTGGCTGGCTCCCCCTACTCCCCCTTCCCCGCCCTTATATGGTTAAAAAGCCACCCGGAGCCCCCGCTCCGCCATTCACTGCTCTAAAGCTCCGCAAATCCAATTTGCAACTCAGAAGCCAGTCACCGTTTCGAATTCTTCAAATACGCGGTAATTAGCATTTTAATTCAGCCTTTAAGGTTTAAATTCGAGACATTTGCAGCCTCCGCGGAGGCCCCAGCTCCGCTGTCCCTGCCTCGGAATTCCACCGAGGGCGGGCAGTGGCGACAACCCCCCCCCATCACCACCCCGTAACGGCCTCCATCGCCCGAAACGGGCGTCACCGCCACCCGGGCCGGGCCCAGCTGCGGAACCGGAGGCGAGCGGGCCGACGCCAGGTCGGGGAAGCAGGGGCGGTTCTCCGTACGCCCGGGACCGAAGCGGCGACCAGGGCTGCCGCACGCCCGCCGACACGTTTCTCGAAAGGGCGGCCTGTAGGACAGATTAAGGCCGAGATCGCGGCGCGCCTGGCGGGGGCTCCGAGCTGCCGCCGGGTACTGGATTCCCCCCACCACCCGGTGACCCCCAAGCCCGGCAAGTGACCCCGAAGCTCCCGGCAGTCGTCCCGGAGGCCCCGGGGACGCCGAACCTCGCTTTGCTCCCCGAGCCGAGACAAGCGAGCCCCCGGCCGGCTCTGCACCCTTCGCCGGGCTCCGGCGCGCGAACGAAGGGCAACCCGGCACAGATCCCCGACCCCGGCGGGCTCGCACTTTCCAGGCTCTTTGGGAACATCACCCGAGAGCCAAGGGGAAGCGGCGCCTCCGGTCTGGGGGACGTCGCCAGCGGGCCGCGCCGCCTCCCACTCCGGCCTCCCGTCCCGCCCGCCGCGCGGCAGCCCGCGTCCGAGCCTCCGGAGCCACCGCCCGCGGCACTTTCCCCGCGCCCTCGAGCCCCTATCGCGGCCCCGGCGCCCGGGCGTCCCGCGTCCTCTCCCGCCCGGCCGCGCGCGGTTACCATGTAGGACGGGAAGCCGGCGGCGGCGGCGGCGGCGTCGGCCGAGTACTGCAGCGGGCTGCCGAAGCCGGTGGCCGCCTGCGCCGTGAAGGCCGCGGAGCCCGGGTACGGGCTGAACGCCGAGCCCGACGCCGAGCGAGCCAGCTCCTCGCTGCGCGGCGCCGCCAGCGCCGAGGCGCCGTACGCCGGGCACGAGTAGAGCGCCAGCGAGCCGGGCGCCTGGTACAGGTAGCCCTGCGGGTAGGACATGGTGGGCGCGGGGCAGCGGGCCCGCGTCACGCCGAGCAGCGGGCAAGGCGCGCGGCGCCCTCCATCCACGCCCGGCCGGGGCGCGGCGCGGCGGCGGGCGCGGGGGCCCCGGGCCGAGGCAGGCCGGCCGGCGCACTAGCCCGGGAGGCCCGCGGGCCGGGGGAGCGGCGGGGCGGCGGGGCTGCGGCGGCGGCGCGGAGCCGGTGGGCGCAGCCGCGCGCCAGGCCGGCGGTCGGGGTTTGGGGGAGTCTGGAGTCGGGAGTGAGGAGTTGAGGAAGGAGCGCTCGAGTTTCCGAGGGACATTGGAACGCGAAGCTGTCCGTCACGCGCTCATCTGCATATGCGGGCGCCCGCCCCCTCCCCTGCTCCGCCCGCTCCGCCCGCTCCGGCTGCCGGGCCGCGGCCGGGGGAGGGGCGGGGAGGGGAGGAGAGGGCGGAGGAGGAGGCGGGAGGGCGGGGGAGAGGGAGGGAGGGACGCGCAGGCTTTTGTGGTGCAGTCGCCTCCCGCGCAGCCCCAGCCCGCGGCCCGCGGCCCCGCTGCCTGGCCGGACCGAACGGCTCGCCCCGGCGCGCACCCCGCCCCGCACGTACTCCCTGCGGCCCCCGCCAGCCCGCCAGCCGGCGACCCCGTCTCTCGCGGGCCCGCTCCCCCTCGCCGCCCCAGTCCCCTTCCTCATCGCACCCCCAACCCCCGAAGCCACTGCGCTCCCCCCACGCCCCCCGTCCCGGGTCGGCCCGCAAGGACTAGGCAGAGGCCGCCCGCAATCGGGTCTGTCTGGCCCACTTGGGGGACGAACGACCCACGTTCCCTCGGCGCCACGAAGAGGCCGGCCCAGGTGACTGTGCGCGTGACCCCAGGCTCGGGGCAGGGGGATGGGGGCGAAGGGAGGGCGGGATGGGAGCGCCCGCGGCCCAGGTCCTGGGAGGGGGGGGGGCGTGCGCGGGTTTCTCTTCCACCTTCCTGCGTGGACTCTGTCTCTCCGGTGTGAGGCTCCCCGTGGCCTCGAGCCTGGTCGCTTGCCCCGCGCTGCCCAGCGCGTCCCTGAGGGACCCGGATCCGGGTCCGTCACTGCGAACTGCCAGGAGGGCCCAGAGGTGAGCTTTGTGCCCGAAGTCCATAGTGGAGACCCGGATCTCTGAGTGGCAGGACTTCGCGCCTTGGGAATGTTGTGACACAACGCCGCCAGTGTTTCTCCCGTGAAGATGCCACCCCGGAAAGGTTTTATTTGATTTTATTTTAATAAGTTGACGCCTCTTTCGGACAAGTGTCGAAAAGCATTGTCACCGGACAGCCCGCCTCTGGCAGGACGCGAAGCCTCAGGGTCACTCGGGAAGGAAGGAGAAAGAGACCGGCAGCGGCTTGGGCGCCGTCTGCAGCGCAGGTGGCTCAGGTAACGCGGCTCCCGAGGTGCCTCTCGGGCCCAGAGGCAAGAGGCTTAGTGAGGAGCCCTGGGACCCCCAGCCCCAGAATACCCTCCATTTCTCAAGCCCTCTCCATCCCTGCCCACTGGGCCCAGAAGACGTGGGCGCCTGGTTAGGAGGGAGGGTGGTCGCCGATGGGGGGCGCTCAGGAGGTCCATGGCCTGCCGGCATGAGCAGTAGTCTGGTCGTGGCCGCTGCCCAACAGGTGCCTCTTTCTCCAAGGCCCCCTCGGGTGGGTTACCTGGAAGGTGAAATTGCTGCGGGGGGAGCCCAGGCCTGCAGCACTCTGTCCCCCAGGCCTCCCCGCACCCTGCCGCGCCAGCCCTGTTAGGGACTTCTTTTGAGGTCCAGATGGCGCTGGCCAGGCCAGGCTGGGAGCTGGGGATCCAGAAGCTCCAGCCCAGGCCTGTTTACAAGCAGAACCTTCAAGACACAGTGAAGCTGTGTTTGTGTTTCTCTAGGTCCTAAGGAACCGGTTGCAAATCGAGGTTTTAGGTTTGGGAAGAACCCATCCTCCTTGGCCTGCATGGGGGCCTGTAACTCCTAGTTGGTTTGATTAGGACCAGCCCCCATCAGTCTTCCTACCCCTCCTCCCCAGTGTTCCCTCCTTCCTAAAAACCAGTCTCTGCACCCTCTACACTTCAACATCCACAGCACCCCCAAAGAGATCATTTCCCTCACACTGGCCCACTGGGAGGACCTAGCCCAGCAGATCCAACCACGCCGCCACCCCAGGCCAGCTGTCCCAAGTCAGTGCAGGGCAGACACTCTACATCGACCACTGTAGTGTCAAAAAGAAAAAAGTGTGTGTGTGTTGGGGGGGGCGGTTACTCCAGCAGTGCCCTGGAATGCAGCACCGACAGGATCCATGATATTTCCGGTCTTCCCAGGAGAGGATTGGGCCAGGTGGAGGCCACAGATGAGAATCACACACGTTGAATGACAAACATAAACAGCAGCAGATCAGATCGCAGGCTTCTGGGTTCGCTTCCAATTAGATAGTTTAAGTGAAAAAAATCAGGTCTAATTTTTATCTCCAAGGATGATTGGCCTCCAGTATTTCCATTTCTAAAGGCCAGTTCCTGCTGTGTTTCATTAGCATTTGGGGCTGGCCCCCTTCCCCTCTCCCCCCCCACCCCTTGGGCCTGATCTCTGCCAGGGGCAGAAAAGAAAACATTGAATTATTACAAAAACATCCCCAGTTTGGAGCAGGAGCGTATGCTCCGGATACACTCGATTTTGACATCAATTAAGTATATAAGCAGACAAGCGCATGTGGCTTTGGAGGGGCTGGTCGCCCTGGGTGCCTGGGCGCAGGCACTGTCTCTTCCCCTCTTTAGCTTCTGCTGCTGATTCTAAAGACAGCCTCTTCCTCGAGTGTATTTTCTCCCAGCAATTACACTCCTCCACTGAAATCTAAATTTTCCATACTGCTGCCTGCTACTAATAAAAACCGTCTACCTTGCGCTATTAAACAGTCGAATCGCACTACATGCGGTTTTTATTGGTAGTGACTGTAGCAGATTAAAATGCCTATGCAGAGACATTAAAACTTATGCTCTGCATTGTTATTGGAATATACAAACTCCGTTTCACTTTAAAGCGCCCTGATTTTTTAAAATCACTTTTCCTTTTCTTAGATTCAAGTTGGCTTGGCCTTCTTCTGAAATCGGTCAGTGAGAAGGACAGGCTGCAAGCGTGGAGGCCCGGCGCGGTGGCTCCGCACGCGGCCGCCTGTGAGGGTGGCCTGGCTTCCTCGAGCTCCGTCTCCCGTGACCGCGGAGAGCGCAGGCCACGCGGGGAGAGAGCCGCGGCGATGCGCGCCCCACCGCCTCCTCCCCGGGACTGCGGGCCGGGATGCCCAGCCCACGCGCGGAGTGTCCAGGCCAGCAGAGCCGCCCGGACCTCGCCCGCCGCTTGGCCGCTCTGGCTCTTGCTGTCCGTCCGAGCTCGGCTCGGCAGAGAGCGGGCAGGCGCGCAGGAAAAGCCGAGGGCTGCTGTGAAATCGCGGCCACTTTGTGACAATTACAGGGGCGATGCTCCGTTTCAGGCCGGCCCTGCATCTCCCCCTCCTCCCGTGCGTGCCTTTGTGAGGACAAGTGAACACCGCCACATGTTTTGTTTCTTGTCGTCACAGCGGCCAACGCATTCAGAACTAGTCGGCGTGGACATGCCCCTTTCAAGGAGCCAGGGCTGCCTGCGAGGTCCAGCATGCAGAGATGCCTGGAACGCGGCCTTGGGCCCGAGGGTCTCTCTCCGGAAGCTGGCTGCACCGGCCAAGGCGCCTCGCAGACGCGGTCCGTCCTGGGCTCTCAAGCGCGGGGGAGGCCAGGGAGCGACGAGGGCCCAAGAGTCCTGGTGCGGGCGGCGAGGGGGCGCTGTGGCCCGCGGCTGCGGCCTCGTCCCTGCAGCGGTGGCCCCGTGCAGTCCCTGGCCACTGACGGGCGGTAGGCGCCCTAGCCGCGGCCCGACCTATCTCTTCCCACCTCGGTTTAATTTGGGGAACAAGGAAAATTATGCCGGGACACTTGAATAAAACCAGAGGCACGCAGGAGCTTCGCATTCTCTCATTTCTCTGGCATCAGCGGAGTTCCCAAGAGTTTGGTGAGAAAAGAGGCACCATTTCAGAATGCACAATTTTTTATGGGGGGTGAATTAAAATTAAATATACACATTTTACATGGGTCCCCCTAAATGCAGCAACTTTTACAATATAAGTAATTTCGTGGAACAGAACACCCTGCCCTAAGATTCCTAATCAAGGATCCCTCTGGTCCCAGCGCTTCCTCGGTCCTGGAGGGGGGCAGCAAGGAGTCCCGGTCCTGAATTTGGGTTCTCCGATCTCCTTTGATTCTCTCCCTCCAGTTGTTTTCAAACCCAAACATGCTGCTGTAGACTATATCAAGTGCAATTCAAAATCAAACGTAAATCTCTCTCTCGGGCGGAGTCCACGACCCTCTTGGTGGGCTTCCCGCATCTGAGTGGATTTCAGAGGCGGCGGTGGTCTGCGGTTCTCCAGCACGTTTCTGAGGCTGAGACGGGTGGCGGGAAAGCCAGCGCACAGGAGAATCCCTGGCAGGCGGACAGGGCCCCGCTTCCCCGGCCTGGAGCTGCCTGGAGCCTGGCGGGAGAAGACTCGAGGTGGCCTCTCTGGAGGTCAGCGCGAAGCCCCTGGGGTCCAGAGCCCACGCCTAAGGGCATCTTCTATTTCTAAGAAGCGCATTTTTGGTGACCTGGCTCTTCCCCCGTCGCTGACTCTTGAGCTCTGAGTGACTGTCTCCTCGTCGCCGCCCCGTCCCACCGGGTTTCCTTCCGCGGGCAGCAAAGTGTTGGTCCTCTCCACGGCGGCCCGCCTCCGACGCGCTTCCCTAGCGTCTCTTCCATTTCTCTGCACCTCGCGGACCCGCTTCTGTCCAGTCCCCTCAGCCCACCCCACTCCTCTCCCGCCCCTCCTCGTCCTGGCGCGCAGCCCCGACCCTGGGAGGGGGGAGGGGGCGGCCGGGGGCGCAGCGCGCAGCGAGGGAGGACAGGGGAGGACGCGCAGGACTGCGGCCCGAGTTCCCTTCCGGAGACCCGTTGGGGAGCAGCCTGGGTCGCCACCGCCAACTGCTGGAAAGAGAAAGTTGGGAAGTCCGCCTTGCGTCTCCCCACCCCCGCCGCGCTCTCGCAGGCCGACCCGACCCCCGCACCCAGACGCGGACACACGCACACGCACACGCACACTCGCGCTTTCCGAGTTGGGTCATTTTGTTGTGCTTTTGGTTTTGGTTTTTGCTTGCTTGCTTGCTTGCCTGTGTTGCTGCAACAAAATAGTAATTGGAAGGATTTAGCTCGCTCCTCCTCCCCCTGCCGGAGCAGCTCCCTGGCTTGGTGGCCGCGGTAGCAGCAGAGCGACCTCCACGGAGTCCACGGCGGCGGGGGCTGCAGGGAGGCCACGAGGTCACCTCCGACCCAGCCCCAGCAGGTAGGACTCCTCGCTGGCTGCCAAGGGTACACTGGCAGGACGGGAGGGAGATTTTTCGGCCCCTCACTCTTCTGACAAGTACTTTTAACCAACAGGAGAAGCTCTGGAGAGTGTTTGTCTGGGGCCATGATGCAGACCTTTGGACTGCTCTTACCTGGGTGCGTGCACCCCAGAAGGACGAGAACAGATCGCTAATCCCAGGGACACACACAGGCGCACAGGCCTGTCTTTCCGCTACCAAACAGTGCCCGAGGCCTTGACACACCTGGGGTTGCTTAGGTAGGGAAGGGAGGAGGGGTTTGTTTTGCTTTGTTTTCCCTTTTTAAGAACCAGAGAGAAAGCATAAGCTCCAATTGGACGAATTGTATTAAAAGCAAACACAGAAACAACTTCAGCTGGACAGCGTGCACACGGCTGGCACGCAAGGGGGGAGGACGTGGGAAGCACTTGCTAACATGACAGACACTACTGTACAGAATCAGGAAGAATTCTGACAGGCCATGGGTGAAGACAAGCCATTCGGTGGAAAAATGGGCCAGAGATATCAGCAGACTCTGCACAGAGAATATCCAAAAAAGGGCAAAGATGCCCCAGTTGCCTAGAGATGAGGGAATCAGACAGTGGAGCACATGTGACTGTTCCTCCACTGGGTGACACAGAACAGGCCCAGGGGTGCAGACAGGGCACCCTCCCTCTTGGGCCTGCTAGTTTACGCCGCTGCAGAGAAGCTAGGGAGATGTTGGGCAGCCCCTGGGAGAGCAGGGGATGCCCACCCCCCTCTTACCTCCAACCCTTTGCTTCCTGGTTCACTGCAGAGGGAATATCCAGGAGGCTGGCCAAGCACAGCCTTGCAGCGTTGTTTGCTAAGCACAAGCCTGGAAACTCCGACTGCAATCAGTGCAGGCCTGGATAAAGACTTTGTAGCATGGATGGTGGACTAGAGCAGTCCCCAGAGGGGAACGTGAGTCAGGGTAGCTCTCCTTTTATCAACGTGCGTAAGTCTTGGAAGTAATTAAAAAGGAGAAGGACGCAGCAAGAGGACGCTGAGGGAGGGCATCGCAACTGAGCAGACTCCGGGCGATTCACAGGGAGGCCGGGCGCCAACCACGGCAGCCGCAGCGGCAGGGAAGGAAGGTCTCCAGCCCACCGCAGGGCACTCCGAGTACCTTTGAAGAGGGACCGTGGGACTGGAAGGTGGGCCACAGCCCTACTAGTGTTGTTTTATTTCCGAAAAATACATCTGTTGTATATGTCACAAAATGTGAATGATTACTCACTTGGAATGATGGTTACATACAATTCTTACTCTGTACATTTTTATTGTGTGCAAATATTTTGTTTTGAGAATTGAAACAAAAATAAGAATTAACCATTTTAAAAGGTGTTGTAGCACGGAAGTATAATTTGCTAAATTAGTCATTTATTTTTTAAAAATTCTTAAAAATTTGCATGCTTCATGTCTTTCTCCCTCTCTCCATTTCCCTGCCCTTCAGAAAAAAAATTTAAAGACCCCAGAACAATGCGTTGGGTTTGCAGTTTGGACCTTTAAGTGGATAGTCACCTGGGTGTATGTCTTCGTGCAGTTATTCAGAGCATGGCAGGGGACAGGCTTCTTGGGCAGCAAGGTCCCCAGGAGCCCTGTGCCCTCCATCTGGGACCTACAGAACCACTGCCTCACTCACGGGAGGTGGAGCGCAGCCCCTGGCTCCACTCTTGGCCACGAGCATGGCGCCCAGACCTCTCCTGAAGGAAAGGACAGCACCCGCAGCAGCCTGACCTCCCACTGGCCACCTGGATGCCTGTGCACAGAGCCACGCCTTTACACTCAGGAATCCTGCATCTTCTCTTGATGTCACAGCGAACATATTTTAGAAATTCAAATCAAGATTAGTGAGAGGGGCTGGGGGGGCAGCAAGTTGGCGGAGGTCAGAGTGGGGCTTAGCCAGGAAAAGAGGAGAGCCAGTGCCCAGGGCCAGGGTGGGCTTCTCTGGCAGGCCGTGGCCCGTCACGTACCTCCTCACTCCTGAAGGAAAGCTCCTGCCTTCCTGGCCCTAAGCTCTTTTTAGAGAGGACTCCCTCTAACCACGGCAGCCAGAGAGATCTGGTTCTTCAAATAAGAGCCTGCTTAAAGCCCTTGCTCAGTGGGAGAGGCTGTGAAGCCAGGTCCTTTGGCCTGGCCTGGTCAGTGTAACAGGGGTCTGCGTATGTTTATTCTGGTCCTCAGCCTGTTCTGAGCCAGGCCAGGAGGAGGACATTGTTTCCTGGGAGCCACCTGGCTTTCAAAAGCTTCCCTACCAACATGGCCAAAAGCCCTTTGGAACTTTCTCCTGCCCACGCAGTAGGCTGGCGGCCCCCTTGCTCTCTGTTCCGGGCACACTCCCTCCCACTGCTTCACCCCCGTAGGTCAGTCTCCTCCCCGTGGTCCTTGGTCACCCCTTCTCCTTGGGAGCTGCCAGAGTTCCAGTATGTTGGCTCTCTGACTTCATTCCCCCACCCCCACTCCGAGCCTGGGAAAGTCGTGAGCAGGAAACCTGTCTTGATGAAGTCGGTGTGTGAATGGCTCACTCCTGGTATTCAGTTTTACTTCTAAGGGGCACAGCAAGGAATTGAGGAAGGTCAACAGAAAACTGCGCTGCCCTGGCTTACATTTCACCGCGGCTCCCCTCTTGGAGATCCCCCTGCGCCAGCATGGTGGGTGCAGGCGACGAGGGGGGTCGGATGTCTCCTCAGAAGCCCTTGCTCTCTGAGAGAAGGCATCATCAGTTTTGGATGTTAAACTGGAGGACCTCATAGATACTCACATTTAAAAAAGCGTTAAGTTTCACAGAAATTCCTGAGTTAACAATCAGCCCCAAACCTTGTATTCCTTGAGGAAAGTGGGCATGCGTTTTTAGGTTTGCATTGCAAAGGATCCATGCCCGGCCCATGTCAGGTGCTCACGATGAACAGCTGGGCCACTGGACGATGCGCGTTGACCCTGGGAAGAAGAACCCTGGAAGAAGAACATAAGCAGACTCAAGGTTGGTATCACCAACTCAATGTTGGTGATGCTTTTATGTAAAATATTGAGTGGGTAGGAGTTACAGTATTTAAGCAAATAATTTGATCCCAGCAAGATTTTTGTAGGTACAGGCAAACTAATTCTAAAATGTATTTTTAAAGACATGGTCGTTAGTAGAGCTAACATGATTTTGACAAAGAATAAAGTGGGAGGAAGCAGTCCAGCTGATTTCAAGACCCTGCATGGCTACGGGGCCAAGAGCGCGACTGCGGGCAGAGGGACAGACATGCGGATCACGGGAGCGGAGCGAGGAGCCGCTGACAAAGCCGCACAAACATGCCTGACCTGTTTTGATGAAAATGCAAAATAATTCAATGGAGAAAAGTTAGTCTTTCCAACAAGTGGTGTGGGAGTCATTGTACATCCCTAGCAAAACACCACAGAAAACATGCGGGCCCAACTCTCGCACCGTGCATGATAATGAACTAGAAATGGATGGCTGACTTAAATGTAATTGTCATGTCACACGTTTAGAAAAACATAGAAGAAAATCTTCAAGATCTAGGGCCAGGCAAGGGAGTCTTAGACCAGACACCAAAAGCAGATCCGCAGAAAGAAAATTTGATTAATCGGATAACCAAATTTGAACTTTTTGTTCTGTGAAAGATACATTCATTCATTCATTCATTCATTCTCTTATTTTTTTGTGAGAGATATTTTTTAAAAGAATGCAAAGATGAGATGCAGGCTGAGGGAAATCTTTGCAAACCATACATGCAACAGAGGACTAGTATCTACAATATATAAAGAATACTCAAAAAGAGACAGAAAGAAAGAAAGAGAGAGAAAGAAAGAAAGGCAAGCTATGACAGAAGACAACCAATTAGAATTTGGACAAAACACACAAAAAGACATTTCACCAAAGAGGTTACAAATGACACTTAAGCCTGAGAGAAAATGTTCATGGTCGTTAGCCATCAAGGAAATGCAAATGGAAACCACAGTGGGGATACAGGCACCCGTCAGAACAGCTAAAATAAGTAAATGAGTGACAGCCTCTACTGCTGGTGACCATGTGGAGAAGCTGGATCGTTCACACGTCGCTAGTGGGAATAGAAAATGGTACGTTCACTCTGGAGGACAGTTTGACAGTTTCTTTTAAAACGAGACTCGAAACTAAAGCCCAGCCATTGCATTCTTGGGCATTGGTCCCAAGGAAACAGAAACTTGGGTTCACACAGAGCTCTGTACACAGGGCTCATAGCAGCCTTACTTGTAACAGAAACTGGAGACAGCCCAGATGTCCTTCCGTGTCCGGATGGCTGAGGGACTACACAGCAACGCACACAGTGAGCTGCCGGCCCACAGGGCAATCTGGGCGCATCTCCAGAGAATTAGGCAGAGGGACCAAAGCCGATCCCAAAGCCTATTTACTGCATGATACATAGATTTTAAACTTAAGATAAAAATGTATGGGACATGAAGGGGCGGGGGGTGGGAGGTCGGGGTACCAGGTGGTGGGTATTATAGAGGGCACGGATTGCATGGAGCACTGGGTGTGGTACAAAAACAATGAATACTATTATGCTGAAAATAAATTTAAAAATTTAAAAATTTAAAAAATGTATGGGACATTTCTCAATTAGAAGATCTTGGAAGTGGGCATCCGTGGGGTGGCCACCAGCACTTGGGGACAAGGTGGGGGGGCAGGTGTGTTTATAAAAGCAAGAGGGAGCCACCCTTGGAGTGAAGGGAGTGTTCAGACCTGGACGCGTGCCTTTCGGAGACCGTAAGGGACACATAGCTGTGTCCCCCGAAGACGCTGTGAGGTCGGTATTGTGCTCTGTCCCTTCTGCGCACGGTGAGGACCGGCGGTAAGACCACACCCTTCTGAGGTTCTGGGGACACAGAGCCAGGAGCCGCGTCCAGGTCTGCGCTCGGAGGAGCTGCACAAGTGCTCGACGCACACGGGTGCTGGGACCTGTCAGGAGGGCCCGTTTCGGCATCGTTTTTTACTTTAAGGGAAGGCTAGTGAGGAAGATTCGCAACATTACCCGTGGGTAAAAACTGGTCCTATCGACAACTACAAAATTCGGCAGGATTTCTGTTGATTTGTTTTTTTGTTTTTGTTTCTGTTTTTTTTTTTTAATGTGATTATTGTGTGCAGAAAGATTTGTAAGGATAGAAACAGAATTCTAAGTAGTTATTTATGGAGACTGAAACTGCAGCACGAATAGGGGAAAATTTACATTTTGTCACTTACGTAATTTTTTACCTTTTCATATGTACTTGGTAGTTTTAAAGTTATGTATGAAAATGATGAATCGAGGATGTACTAAAAGGAACAAGAAGAAGGGCCAGGCTCTTGTGAAATCTCTGACTTCCCCTGATTTTTGTGTGACGGAGAAACATATTATGGTCAACTTTTATGTACAGATTATGAAGTAAGGTAGATCATCAATTATATCTCAGATAAGCGCAAACAAATTTCTGATTTATATTTAGCATCAAAATATTTTTATTTCTATCTCATCCCATATATTGAAAGTCTTGTTTCCTTCAGCATTGTATGTTTATTTGATTTATCTTAAAATATACCTAAAAGTTTCAGAGCTGTATCAACGTTACTGATAACAACAAATTCACTGAGTACAGTTTTTTATTTTTCCTTGCAGATCTTTTCATATCTGGAAGATACCACTTTCAGGATGCTGAAAGCCAATGTTCAAAATTACTTTAAAATATTGTATTATCCTGTCGACTTTCTAGACAGATTTGTGTACTTCTCTGTGTTAATTTCAGAGCTTTTCCCGTTTTGGACTGGATTCCGTTTTTGCAAAGCACCTGACGTGGTTTGAGCGTCGTGAACGCTGCACCCAGCACAGTCTTGACCTTCCCTTATCCTTTACTCGTCCCGGCCTCCATTTGTCTGTCCTCATGAGCTGCTCTCCCGTCTTCCGCGATCGTTTTTGCTAACGTAAGCAAAGAGATGCCTGGGTTCTCGAGAATACGTAAATCCTGTCCCTTTCTTTCTTAGAGACAAGACAGCCTATGGCGTCTTCGCCTCTTGGCCCCGCTACTTTTCTGAACAACAGTCAAGGAAAGCCCTGCTGATTATCTTATTGAGATTTTCCGCACTTTTTCTGAAGTATCTACTAGCGGCGTTTCGGGAAGGCGTGGTGGCTGCTCCACCAGGCCCCTAGGAAAGACGTTTGGGCCGCTGGAAAGACGTTTGGGCCGCTGGAAGCTTTTGTTTTTAGCAACGGCGCTGCATGGGCAACTGTCTACAAAGGCACTCGCGTGTCCGTGAAGGCAGAGAGTCGGGAGAGAGTCCGAGACGTGGGGGGACTCGGTCACAGGGTGAAAGAGGAGATTGTCCAGGGATGGAAACTGACTGTCCCCTTAGGTCTGTCAACAGCGTGCAGGCGCTGGACCGCTTCACACTCCTGCCAACGCTTGGCATGGTCCCTTGATTTGCACTCAGCCGCCGCGGTGGCTGTGACATGCGTCCAGACTGCGCTCCCCGAGACGCTGTCTCCGTCCGTCTGCCGTGGATTGCCGCGGCGTCTCAGGAGCACAGAGGCAGGAGTCCTCCAGTCTCCAGGGAAGCCGCTCCACTAGGGGTCCAGGGTCAGTACCCTGCGCACACAGGGTTCATCCCAGAATTTAGGATGGACTCAACTCAGGAAGGTCAATGTACTTCATTATATTAATAGAACGAAAGAGCGAAGTCCTATCAGTAGAGTGTCAGGAAAACACCGTGGCAAAACCTCCAACCCCTTTCCTAAGAACACTCAGAAGACGGTGGGCGGAGTGCAGTCTCTCAGGCCCGCAGCGGACAGGACTGGGAGCTGTGAAGGGCCGGGAGCTTTTCGAGATGGAACGGGATAAGGATTTCCATCTGGGCCCGGCATCCCACAGGAGGTCTGAGCCGGTGTAATAAGAATCAGTAAGTCAACAGACAAGCAAACAAAGACACGAGACAAATTTGGAAAGGTTTCTAGGCAGCATGATCGTGAAAGACAAAATATTTATTAAAACCAGTATGTGAACTTAGGGAGGTCACAGGATACAAAATCCGTATTAAAATAATAATCGATTGCATCTCTTTTTCTAACTTTGTTTCTTTTTCATCGTGGTAAGTGTATCCTTTACTTCTCCTCCTCGATGCCCCCTCCCCACCCCGCTCTGGGGCCCATCAGGGTGTTCTCTGCAGTCGAGGTCGCTTTCTTGGTGTCTCTCTCTCTTTTTGTTTTCCCTTTACTTGTTTTATTTCTTAAATTCCACATATGAACGAGATCATACAGTATTTGTCTTTGACTTATTTCACTTAGCACTGTACTCTCTAGCTCCGTCCGTGCCATTGCAAATGGTATGATCTCATGATTTTTGTGGCTGAAAAATATTCCACGGTGTAACAGACCCCATCGCTTCATCCCCTCATCTACCGATGGAGCTTGGGCGGCTTCCGCGCCTTGGCCCATGTGTAATGCCGCTATGAACACGGCAGTGCGTCTATCCCTTTGAATCAGTAGTTTTATATTTTGGGGTAAACACCCAGCAGTATGATTCCAGGTCATAGGGTAGTTCTATTTTTAGTTTTTTGAGGAACCTTCTGACTGTTTTCCACGGTGGCTGCGACAGTTTACATTCCCACCAGCCGTGCATGAAGGTTCCCTTTTCTCTGCATCCTTGCCAACACCTATTGTCTTTTGTGGCTTTTTAAAGTTTTTATTTTAAAATAATCTCTATACCCGATGGTGAGGCTTGAACTCACAACCCCAAGATCAGGAGTCACATGATCTACCAACTGAGCCACCCAGGCATCCCACTGTGGTGTTATTTCCGCCATCCTGATAGGAGTGAGGTGGGATCTCATTGTGGTCTTGATTTGCATCGTCCTGATGACCAGTGATGTTGAACATCTTTCCGTGTGTCTGTTGGTCATGAGGATGTCTTCTTTGGAGAAATGTCTGTGCCTGCCGTCTGTCTATTTTTTAGTTGAATGATTTGTTTTCAGGGTATTGGATTGTACCGATTCTTCATATATTTTGGATACTAACCCTTTCTGGGATATGTCACTTGCCAACACCTTCTCTCATTCCGTAGCCTGCTTTTTAGTTTGTTGGTAATTTTCCTTGCTGTGCAGAAGCGTCTCATTTTGGTGTAGTTCAAGTCGTTTGTTTTTGCTTTTCATTTACCTTGCCTCGGAGACAGATCTAGGAAAGTGTTGCTACGGCTGATGTCAGAGAGATCAGTGCCTGTGCCCCCTTCAAGGATTTTAATGGATTCAGGCCTTACATTTAGGTCTTTCATCCATTTGGAGTTTATTTTGGTGGACGGTGTAAGGAAGTGGTCCCATTTGACTCTTCTGCATGCGGCTGTCCAGTTTCCCAGCATCATTTGTTGTACAGACTGTTTTGCCCGTCAGATACTCTCTCTTGCTCTGTGGAAGATTAATTGACCATATAGTCGTGGGTCCATTTCTGGGTTTTCTGTTCAATTCCATTGATCTTATGTCTTTTTTTATATCAAAACAATACTGTTTTAATTACTACAACTTTGTAATATAGTTTGAAATCTGGAATTGCGGTATCTTCAGTTTTATTTTTCTTTTCTAATTGCTTTGGATATTTGAGGTCTTTTGTGGCTCCATAAAAATTTTAGGATTGTTTGTTCTAGTTCTGTGTAAAAAAACAAAAACAAAAACAAAAAGAAAACTTGGTGTTTTGATAAGGATTGCATAAAATCTGTAGATTGCTGTGGTTAGTATAGATTTTTTTAAAAAAGATTTTATTTATTTGACAGACAGAGATCACAAGTAGGCAGAGAGGCAGGCAGAGAGAGAGAGGAGGAAGCAGGCTCCCCAAGGAATGGAGAGCCTGATGGGGGTCTCGATCCCAGGACCCTGGGATCATGACCTGAGCCGAAGGCAGAGGCTTAACCCACTGAGCCTCCCAGGCACCCCTAGTATAGATATTTTAATAAAACAATCAATTATATTTCTACAGTATAGCAAGAAATTATAGAAAACTTACTTTTTAAAGACTTATTTATTTATTTTAGATGGGTGTCGTGGAGGGGCAGGGGGAGAGGGAGAGAAGCAGACTCCCTGCTGAGTGTGAAGCCTGACACGGGGCTCGATCTCATGACCCTGAGCTCATGACCTGAGCTGAAGTAAGAGTTAGACACTCCGCAGGCTGTGCCACCCAGGTGTCCCCAGGAAATTTAACCTTTAACAATTTTTTAACAAATAAGAATTTAAATTTAAACAAATAGAAATCAATGAAATCGGATGTATTACACACAAATTCTACATGAAACACTACAAAATACTGCTGAGAGGATGGGACGGGGACGTCGGTACAACGAGGATAGCCCAGTCCTGGCTGCAAACTCTGTGCTGTTAAGATGCTCCTGTCCCAGGACTGACGTGTGCATTCAGCACAACACTGGTCCGGGTCTTGGCAGGATTGTTTGTTTGTTTTTGTTTTGTTTTTTCGTAGAAACAGATAGACGAAGTCTAGAGTTTACATGGGATTACAAAGAACGAGATCAGTCTAACAGTTTTGAAGAGGAACCAGCCTGGCAATCTTATGCTCCTTGACTTCCAGTGTTACTATAAAATCATAGCAACTAGGGCAGCTCAACACGGGTGAAAAGATAGATCCACGGATCAGCAGAACAGAATAGGAAGTCCCAGCACAGAGCTACAAATACGGGGTCACTTAGCCTTCACATGACTGCCCCAGCACAAGAACAGCAATATCCACATGAGAACAGAGGGACTATGTCTCCTACCAAACATCATACACCAAGCTATTTTGAAATGAGAAAGGTAAACCATCTGGAAAATAACGTATGAGTAAATCTTTACAATTTGGGGTGTACAACTATTCCTCTGATAGGATACACACAAGAATGTCCTTTAAGGAGAAAAGGGATTTATTGGACTTCAAGTTGTCTGTAGGGGACAGAGACGATACATGTAAGGGCGACCCGCAGCACATAATTATGATGTAGATTATATTGTATCTAGTGTATAGCTTGTGATATAGGATACATTGTTTATAGAGTATCATTTGACAAAAATTATGCATATGTATGTGAACCCATCACACATCTGGATAAGAAGAGGAAGAGTCTGATAAGTGGTACGAGTCTCGGGTGGACACTGGCCAAGAGAAGACCGATGACGGCCAGTGAGCCTTCCTTACAGCGTCTGCCGCACGAGCAACGCGAGCTTAAAGCCTTAGGATCAGACCAAGGTGAAAGGACCGACGGCAGCAGGTGTTAGCAACGGTGAGGAACAACCGAGTCTTAACTACCGTTGGCGGAAGTGTAAAACCACTGGTGCATTTTGAGAAACTACCAGCAGTCCCTATGACATTCGACACATGCTTACTGCTTGTCCAAGCAATTCCGCTCAGGTACGTGCCCACGAGAACACGCCCGGCAAGCGCTCTGCCCCCGACGGCGGCGCTCGTGTTTCTCATGCCAGCCCCAACCTGGAAACAACCCAAGCACTTGTTGGTACGTAGAGGAGTTCGCTCGGGGTCTCTCTACTAAACGCTGTCCGCGCCCCATACAAAGGCACGAACTACCACATACAACACTGGTGAATCTCAAACGCGTTATGCTGACACAAGAGATAGATAAAAAGAGGGCAGAGCGTCTGACCGCATTGATGTAGCGTTCCAGAACGCGCCGGCTTCTGTTCACGAGGAGCAGGAGAAGACGCCTGGGACAAAGGTGTGGGGGGCCAGCCCAGGACACAGAGGCAGTTGACTTTATATGTTGATGTGGGTCATGATTACACGGACATACACGCTTATGAAAACCACTGAGTTTTACACTTAACCTCTGATCTTTTTATCATGTACAGTGTCTCAATTAATAAACAATACATCTCATAGTTTACTAAAATAGTCCAAAAGAGTATATATTTATATCAGTCTGCGTGTTTAGCAAACCCCCATCAGACCCAGAGATCTCCAACATCTCTGTCTTATCTGTCTGACTGCAGGAAGTGATGTTGGACTTGTGTGCAAACTCCCCGTCCCGTGTTCGTCTGAGGCCATCCATCGTCATCCTGTTTCCTGGACAGTTCTCTCTCTGCTTCTGTGAACCGTCTGCTCAGGACTTTTGCTTTTTTGTCTATCTGGTGTTTGATCTTTCTGTTATTAGTAAGTGATCTTTATAATTTATGATATTAAACCTTATACATGCATGTAAGTTGAGATTATTTTACTAAGTTTTTGGTCTTTAAGTCAATTTAAGGTATTTTTTTACTTTAAAAAGTCCTTGTTTGTTTTTTTTTTTTCTTTTAGAGACTTTATTTATTTATTTGACAGACAAAGATCACAAGTAGGCAGAAAGGCAGGCAGAGAGAGAGGGGGAAGCAGGCTCCCTGCTGAGCAGAGAGCCCGATGTGGGGCTCGATCCCAGGACCCTGGGATCATGACCCGAGCCGAAGGCAGAGGCTTAACCCACTGAGCCACCCAGGCGCCCCGTAAATAAGTCCTTGATTTTTAATAGTATAATCTGTTAGTGTTTTATAAGCTGTGACCTTTTGGTTGAGAAAAGATATTTTTTTTAAGGAACCTAAAAAACAAAATATGTGTTTCTTATAGCAATAGGACTTACAAAACAGCGTTTTCTATTCTCTTGGAATTGTTTTTTAATGGTGAGGTCCGATTGTTCCTACATATATAACTGTTCCAGGCCTTGAGCTCGCTTCTTCTGCAAGTCGCTTGTCTGAGACACCTGCCTCCGTGTCTTCCTGGTATTTGAGGGTCTTACCTACTCTGCCTTCTTTTCTGCTTCTGTTTTCACTTCTGTCAGAGTTTATACATCCTCATATTTTGAAAACTCAAATATTCCTACAACTACCCCCTCCCCACTCCTCCCTACTTCCCACCATCAAGAGATATGATTTTATTTAAAGATTTTATCTATTTATTTGAGAGAGAGAGAGAGAGAAAGAGCACAAGCAGGGGAAGCGGCAGGCGGAGGCAGAGGGAGAGGCTGAGGCGAGGCCCCCCGGAGGACAGAGGCCAGGCGCGGGCGCTTCCGCAGCCGGACTCCGCAGCGACGGTGCGGGAGGGCTGTGGTCCTGGCGTGGCTTCGGGGGAAGAAAGGCCCTGGACGTGCGGGCCGCCCGCAGAAGCAGAGGCCGGAGCGGGCGCGGGGTGCTCTGCGGAAAGCTGTTTGGGAATGAGCACAGAGGACGGAGCCATCGCGGCAGGGGGCGAAGGGACGCAGAAGACCAAGTAGCTGGCAGGGAACGCGGGGTCGGACGAAGGCCCGGTCTTCCCCAGGAGAGGAGAGGAGGCTCCGGGGTCGCTGCGCTCACCTCGGACAGGGGCACGTCAGAGCGGACAGCCTGGCAGGACCGCGGTGGCAGCAAGTCCGGTGACCGGAAACACGGAGACGGCGGCTCGGGGGTTTCGAGGGAAGGGAACATCTCGCTGCTCGTTCACGTCCGGGAAAGGGGCCGGGAGACCGTGCGGCGGGGGCAGGGCCGGGCTGGCTGGGCAGCCGGGGCCGCGGCCGGCCGCGCGGGGACTTCGCTCGCGGTGACCACCCTGGGAACGCGCCGCCCGTCTCCTGTGTCGGCCTCGTGCCCTGACGGGAGCCGCGGGCGGCCTGGGCACCCTCGGTCCTCGCCACGGAAGTTGTGAGAGAATCCGACGGCGGTGTTTGCTTGGCTTCCCGGGTCTGCCAAGTCACGTGCGCCTCCAATGTAGCGGCCAGTGGTGTCCGAGGACCGTGGCACACTCTGCCCCCTTCGCCCTGACCCTAGTACCGCCACGAGGGACTGTCTTCGCCCGCAGGCTCTTCGAAGAGGCGACCCGCCTCCCTGCCGCCCTTAGGGGTGACCCGAGCCCCGTGTGAGCGCGTCCTTACGGGAGAGCAGGACGCCACACGCACGGCCGGACACGGGCAGGGCTGCCGCCGCTCGCCAGGCCGCGAGGCCTCGGAAGGCGCAGACCGGGCAGACGCCTGTCTTGGCCTTTGGCCTCCAGAACCGTGACACGATGCTTTTCTGATACTCAAGCCCGCAGTCCCCGCACTGGCTGGGACAAGTCTCTGCCCTGATCGAACAACTGGAAGACGGGCCGGCTCTTCCCGGTGGCCGAGGTCGGGCCCGCTCAGCCTCGCGACCGCACCCGGGCGGAAGGGGATCCACCGCCTGCAGGCCCCGCTGGCTTGGCTCCGGGGCCGCTGCTCAAAACACCGGTTAGGCTTTCAGCCTCCTTGAGGGTGGGAGGCGCCGGGCAGCCGTGCTCGCGAGCGCTTTCCCTGGCGGAGGCGCAGCCCGGGCCCTGCGCGGATTTTGCGCATCCTGGAGAGGAGGGGGCTCGGGGAGACCGAATCCTGTTTCCTTTGGGAATTTATGTTCACGGACGTGAGAGGGAGTGTCCACACCGGAGTCACTGGGCTCTTTACTGCGTCCTCGCTCCGCAGGCGAGAGCTGCGGGCCTGGCCGCAGAGGACTTCCAGTGCTTCTCGGTCCTGGGTAGGAGACGGGGGCGGGGTGGGGGGGATGCTCACCAGCGTCAGCGTTAGGCTGGGTTTGAGATTTCCGCACACCGGTTCCAAAGCACTGCCTGCGTCCACAGCGACCTGAGCTGCTTCCTGGCGCCTCTCGGGCCGTGTCTCCAATTGTCCACGGGCGTGTAAGCACATTCAAGTGAGCGCCTGCGTTTCCTCCCCGGAGTCGGCACCGAGGTCCCTCTCATTTCCCTTCGATGTCTGTCATGGTTGCTGAAGCTCAGGTTCATCTTTCTAGGGCTTAGAGCACGCTTTAAGTTTTGTTTTTGTTTTTTGGGAGTATCCCAGTGCCCTCTCCAGTGAGCCTCCATCTCACCGGCTTCCATCCTCGATGTGTCTCTCGAGCAGCTGTGCACAAAGCATAGTCTCTCACCTGTATGTCCGACACCTCTGCTGTTGGGACAAATAACGGGTTCACGGGCGCATCTCAGGGGGCTGCTCTTAACCAATTTAGATTTCCAGGGTTATGCTTGGAAGTCGAATGCGGACCCCGGTCCCATTTTAAGGAGCCTCGGCAAGTACTGGCCGGCACACAGAGACATTTGTGGCGGGGTCCCTAGCCCAGGAGCACACAGCCGGGGCTTGTCTGTGTGGTCCATGGTGGCCAGGCTGGACCCAGGGCCCAGGAGGTGTCTGGTGTGATGAAGACACAAGTCTGAGCTGGTCTGCTGGACCCACGGCATTTTCTCCGGGAGCGAGCAGTTCTAGCAGAGCAGGGGACTGTGCAAGCAGTCAGAAGGCGATGCTGTCGGTGCGCAGGACAGGACGTCACCCTGAGGAGGTGACATCTGAGCAGAAACCAGAGTGCGGGGAGCGGGAACGTCCGGAAGGCGCGGGGCAGTTGAGCGTGTATCTGGGGAAGTGGCCACAGACTTCCGAAGCCCCGAGGGGAGCAGCGCACGGTTGCTGTGGCTGACGTGAAGGACCGCAAACAAAGAAGCTTAGGCAGGAATTTGTCGTGTCAGAACTTGAGGCCAGAGGTTTGCAATCAGGCTGTCCGCAGGGTGGCCTGCGTCCTTCAGCTTCGGGCCCCAGGCGTCCCGCTCTGCAGTCACCCTGCTCTAAGCTCTACCTACCCCCAGCCTCCTTTCCCGGAAGGACCGCGCCCTTCAATTTGGACCCAGTCTCATCTAGGCAAATGCTTACCTGAAGCAGGTTTGCAAAGACCCTATTTCTAAACAAGGCCACATTCCCGGGTTTTGGGTGGACGCTGCCTGTGTGTGTGTGTGTGTGTGTGTGTGTGTGTGTAGCAGGCGAGGCCACTACGCAGCCAGTTACAGAAGCAGAAGATACTGGTCTTAGGACGCATCAGAACCAGGACAGCGCCTTAGAGGAGAACACTTGTCCACTGCTCCGCAGACGTTGGAGGGGAGGGAGCCGCTCTTTGCGGGAGGATGGAGAAGTGGGATCTAAGGGGACAAGACTAGTCCCGTGAGACCAAAGCTGATCCTCTCAGAGGACAGGGGACTTGGGGACTTGGGGACCTGGCAGCGGGTCTGCCATGCTGGTCTCCGGCGTCTCATTTCCCTGCGTCTCTGGTGACCCTGTTCTTCTACCCCGGGTTTCCGGGTGCCTAGGCTGCCCCATGGCTGCTCAAGCTAAACCTTGCCGCAGGCCTCCCTGGGCCTCGGGCTGAGGACTGGCTCCCTGCGTGTCCCTCTTCCCGGCCCCTGGCCCCGACGTAGCTCGTTAGCAGTGGGGCGCACTCCTTTCAAGGTTGCCAGATGGATGGCACCCTCTAAGTTAGGACCTCGCTCTGTTTGTGTGCAGAGTTTCCTCCAGCCTGGGGGGTGCTGGCCCGAGGCCCGCTCCCTTCCACTTCTCTGCTCTCCTCCCCCCCCCATCCGCTCCACCACCGGCTGGAATGTGCCCTCAGGCCCTCCACACCTCTGTGCAGGTGAGAGGTCCTCCAGAGCGCAACTGGTTTGACCTGTTTCCACCCCAGACTCTCCACCACCAGGCCTGTTCCCAGGGCAGGCTCCGTCCTGTGCACACGCAGCGCGGCAGGCCCGGTGGGCTCTGGGGCAGCAGGTGCCGGCAGCTCTCCACACCTGCTCTCCCGGCATGCTCTGGGCCGCACCGCCCATCGGCCCAGCCAGCCGGCTCTGCAGGCCGGACCCGCTCCTTCCTCCGCAGAGCCCCGGCCCGGCCCACACTGAATGTGGGCGGAGATGCGACAAGTGGGACAGGTTTGCCTCAAGACCAAGGCAGTGCGATTTGGTGTCGGGTCACGGTTCCCTGCATGGTCGCCTCCTCCCTGCTGTTCCCCCTCCCAGGCCTGCGTTTCTGCTCGGCACTTTCCCACTGCGAGAAAACTCACAGCACCCACTCTTTCTCATGAAGAGCAGAATGGCCACAATTTTTGTGAGTGAGTGTGCTTCTGCCAAGGGCCACACCTCCAGTCTCAAGTTTCTTTCTTTCTTTTTTTTTTTTAAGATTTTATTTATTTATTTATTTGACAGAGAGACAAGGTGAGAGAGGGAACAGAAGCAGGGGGAGTGGGAGAGGGAGAAGCAGGCTTCCCGCCAAGCAGGGAGCCCAATGCGGGGCTCGATCCCAGGACCCCGGGATCATGACCTGAGCTGGAGGCAGCCGCTTAATGACTGAGCCAGCCAGGCGCCCCAGTCTGAAGTTCCTTACGAAGGGTTTGCACCCACAAAGATAGTTCTCTCTCTAAGGGGAATCCTTGTACCAGCTGCTACTTGATCAATGTTATGTGACCAAATGCAGGTGGTGATAGAAGTTCCAAAACACGCACACGCACACGCACATATATTCCACAGAAAACACACACGTTTATGAAGTACATAAAATCTATAAAAAAACCCCACAAGTTTCAGGTTGCAAAATTATTGCCTAATCCTCCAAACAACAAATGCCTGGGCAACAGTAGTACAAATTAACAACAAAACGACCCCCAAATAACGTCCTGGAAGTTGCACCTGAGCAGCCACAGCAGGAGAAGAGCTCCCGCTGCTGTGAGAACATGCTCGCGGCAGGACACACGTGAAGCTTTCTGAAGGCTATTGTTAAATGTTTATCAAAATGGAAAATCTTCATAGTCTCTGAACAGGACTTCTGTTTCTAGAAATTTAAACTGTGGAAATACCCCAAAATGGGTCTAAGAGCAACTGTGACTGCATGATTGTCGTCGTGTAGTACTGGAAAGAGCTTAAACACGTGTCAGGGGCCTGCGGTTGGGGCCCCCCAGAGAGCACCCCCCCCCCCGCTGCAGAGGTCCACACAGCAGCTCCAAAATATTCCCACAGCAGCCAGGACACACTGAAGTGTCTGTCAGGAAACACACTCTGTGGTTACGGCTGTTTAACTTCTGAGGGATGGAATAAGGGGTCTAGGATGGGTTTGGGTACTTACCAATTTTCATATGACTTTTCATCACAATTATGTCACTTTTTATAATTAAAGAGAGAGCAAGTAGAAAATCGGTCCTCCATGCAACGGGCTTGCTCGTGCGTGCACATGCGCACACGCACCTGCGGCCACACAGACACCTGTCCGAGGTCAGTTCATGAGCTTGGAAGACAGCACTCCACTCCACCTCACGAGACACGGACCCACTCAGCTTTCTGAACCACATCAGTGACAGAGTTCCTGTCCTCACGTGGGTGATATGACAGGTTCCACAGCACACGCTGAAGCTCTCTTCTTGTGCTGATGGTTGACTGAAGAAGTTTCTGTGTCACCAAATCCTTGCTTTTTACTGGCTGCATAGTATTCTACAGCCTTAGAATTGCTTATTCCTGGGACATTGTTGGCTATTTACAGGGCCAAGGTCATTTCATTATGTCTCAGTTTTAAGATGTACATTCATTTTCCTATTCATATTTATATGTGGTGTGGATAGGATTTATTTTCAAAGGACCATTAAAAAAATACTTTTTAAAGAGAGGCAAGAGCAAACAGGGAGGGGCAGAGAGGGAGAGAGAGAATCTTTATTATTATTATTATTTTTAATTTCTTTTCAGTGTACCAGAATTCATTGTTTATGCACCACACCCAGTGCTCCATGCAATCCATGCTCTCCTCGATAGCCACCACCAGGTTCACCCAACCCCCCACCCACCCTCCCCTCCCAAACCCTCAGTTTGTTTCTCAGAGTCCACAGTCTCTCATGGTTCACCTCCCCTTCCAATTTCCCCCAACTCCCTTCTCCTCTCCATCTCCCCATGTCCTCTGTGTTATTCCTTATGCTCCACAAATGAGTGAAACCATATGATAATTGACTCTCTCTGCTTGACTCATTTCACTCAGCAGAATCTCCTCCAGTCCCGTCCATGTTGCTACAAAAGTTGGGTGTTCATCCTTTCTGATGGAGGCATCATACTCCATAGTGTATATGGACCACATCTTCCTTATCCATTCGTCCATTGAAGGGCATCTTGGTTCTTTCCATAGTTTGGCAACTGTGGCCATTGCTGCTATAAACATTGGGCCCTTCTTTTCACTACATCTGATCTTTGGGGTAAATACCCAGTAGTGCAATGGCAGGGTCATAGGGAAGCTCTATTTTTACTTTCTTAAGGAATCTCCACACTGTTTTCCAAAGAGGCTGCACCAACTTGCATTCCCACCAACAGTGGAAGAGGGTTCCCCTTTCTCCACATGGCAAGGGGTAGGAGAGAATCTTATGCAGGCTCCAGGTGCAGCACAGAGCTGGGCATCTGGCTTGATCCAGTGACCCTGAGATCATGACCTGAGCCAAAATCAGGAGTTGGGTGCTTAACCCACTGAGCTACCCAGTAGCCCCTCAAGGCACCACTTTTACATTTGTTAAGAGATAATGCACTGGGGAGTGCCTGGTGGCTTGGTCAGTTAAGCATTGGAGTCTTGATTTCGGCTTGAGCTGTGATCTCAGGGTCAAGGTTTCAGTCTGCCCTGGGCTCCACTGACCGTGGAGCCTCCTTAAAAAAATGAATAAATAGGGGGCACCTGGGTGGCTCAGTGGGTTTAGCCTCTGCCTTCGGCTCGGGTCATGATCTCAGGGTCTTCGGATCGAGCCTTGCATCGGGCTCTCTGCTCAGTGAGGAGCCTGCTTCCCCCTCTCTCTCTGCCTGCCTCTCTGCCTACTTGTGATCTCTGCCTGTCAAATAAATAAATAAAATCTTTTAAAAATAAATAAATAAATAAAATAAAAATAAAAGAGAGAAAGAAAAGATTGGTTGGTTGATTTAGAATCGGTTGCGATCGCATCGTCCAATGGCAAGCGCTGTCTTCGGGGAAGTCATGAATGTTCTGAAAAGAACATAGTCTCCTCTGATTGTTCCATTTCAGCGGTGAACAGCACATCGGACTGGGCTTATTACATGGCATCCAACTTTACTCTTTTTATTTTTTCCGTTTCATTTGTTAGTTTCTGAGATTTAAATTAATGTCTCTTAATTTAAATTTTGAAATTTTTCTACTCGTATTTATTTGCTTTGTGTGTTTTTAAGCTCTGTTTTTGGGTCCCACAATTTTCTGATGGGCACATCGTCTAGTGCATTATTCCCTTTATTTCGGGACGGTCTGATTGTCCACTGCACCTTCACGCGAATGGTCCCTTATTTCCCAGCCGCATGGCTCCCTCTGCTCTCTGCTGACGGGTGGCAATCATGCCCCCATGCTCGCATTCTTTCCCACTTCGCGTTTGACGTGTGTCTAAAACGGACTTGCAGTAGGATGTTGTGACCCAGTTTGTAAGACTATCTCGTTGTGACGTCAGTGGGGCTCACTCACGTTTATCACGAGTACCAACCTATCTAAAGAGCTTTTCTTTGCAGGATATTTTTGTTTGTTTCTGTTTCCCTAGATACGATGTTTTCCCGTTTCACTCGTTCTTTATAAACTTCATTTTCCTGAATTGATCATGCTTTCTCAGTTAGTTCTCGGGTTCCCTGTAATTGTATTTGTAGGCATATCTTTGGGGCATCACTTTAATGTGCTCGTTTAGTGGCTGTTGAGAACGAAACTGCTGGGAACACTCGCGAGCTGGTCCTGGTGTGGAATGTGCTCTCGTTTCTCTCGTGTAAACACTTCGGGGTTTCTGTGCTGGGCCGTAAAGGAAGCGTTTGCTCAACTCTGTAGGGATCTTCCAAAGGGCTCTCGCAAGGGGCTCCTCCTTCTACCCCCCCACCAGTGCTAGTCGGAGTTCTCAGCCTCCGTACCAACTCCTGCCGTTTTCAAGATTCAGAACGTTCCCCGTTCTAGCGGGTTTGCATGGCTAACTTTTTGGGATTTTAATGTGCGTTTCTTCAACAACGGAAAGGAGCACTCTGCCATGTGTTTATTGATCATTCACAGATTTTTGGCTTATAAATGGCATGTTGAAATATTTGTCAACATTTTCAAACATTTGGCTGTTTGTATTTCTTTGTAAAGATGTATTTACTTATTTGAGAGAGAGAGATTGCAAGATCAAGCAGTGGGGGAGGGGGAGAAGTGGGAGAGAGAATGTCAGACTCCCCACCTTGCTGAGCACAGAGCCGAAGGCAGGACTTGATCTCATGACCCTAAGATCGTGACCTGAGCAGAAACCAAAGGGTCAGACACTCAACGGACTGAGCTCCCCAGACACCCCATGGCTGTTGATGTTGTCATAACGGAGTTGTGTTCTGGATACCAGCTTTGGTCTGACACGCATACGGTGAATATTCTCCCCAGTCCATGGAAGCCCTTTTCCTTTCTTTGACGCCCGCCTGAGAACAAGGTCTTTAGTTCGGTGACGTTCAACAGGTCAGTTTCTCATCTAGGAGGTTTATGAGTTTTGCATCCCAAGTGATCTTTGCCTGCGCCAATGTCACAAAGATTTTCTATTATTTCTTCAAGAACTCTGATGGTTTTCAATTTAGACCCGTGATTCATTTCGAGTTAAAACTGGTGTTGGAGGTCTTCCTAGTATCATTTGGGGGAAAGACCGTCCTTTCCCCTCTCTGCAGAAGTTGAGTTTACCAGTAAAGTGTCTCTAATTCTCCTGAGCAATATCTGTAGTTCTGAGGGTATAAGAACCGTATATATTGGGATGCTTGTTCCCACATCATGCATTTAATGCCGTCAATAATGGATACTGAATTTATTTTCCAGTTGCTTGTTCCTGGCGTAAATATGATTAATTATTGTACATTGACCTTTCATTGTTGACTTTGCCAGGTCCGTTTCTTAATTCTAGAAACTTTTGATGACCCCTAAGGATTTAGGATTCACGACATAAAATTTACATTATTTACAAAATATATCACCCACAAATCTACAAATACGGCTTTATCTCTCCTTTGGGAATCTGTATGGTGTTAGCTTCTTTTTCTCGCGTGATCCCTCGAGGTAGAGCTTGTGGTACAATGGTGACTGAATGTGGAGCGAGCAGACACCCTTGGCTGCTGCTGACCCCGGGGGAAGGCATTCCGTCTCTCTCCACTAAATTCGATGCTAACTGCAGCTTAACTGCAGATGGTCATTCTTGGTTTAAGGATGTTCTCTGCTCCTTAATTTGCTGAAGGTTTTTCCTTCCTCCCTCCGTGCTCATCGAGAGAGGGTACTCTTAACCCCTTTTGTCCATTTTCCGCATCAGCCCGCCCCTCCCCTCCGGTGACCGCTAGTTTGTTCTTCGTAGTTAAGAGTCTTTGTTGTGGTGGTTGCTTGCTTGTCTCTTTTTCTTTGTTCATTTGTTTGCTTCTTAGATTCCTCATGCGAGTGCGATCACGCAATCTCTCATGCTCTGACTGACTGACTTCACTGAGTGTCACACCCTCTGGCTCCGTCCCCCTTGTTGCAAATGGCAAGATTCCGTTCTTCCTTGACGGCTCGATACTATTCCTCGTGTGTGTGCGCCGCAGTTCCTGTATCCGTTCATCAGTGCGTGGACCCCGGACGCTCCGGCTGCTGCCTGGCTTGGGTCTTGTAAGTAATGCTGCAGTCATCGTGGGTGTGCGTGTATTTCTTTGAATCAGGGCTTTTGTCTTCTTTGGGTAGATGCCGGGAGGGGGAATTACTGGACCACAGAGTAACTGGATTTTTAACTTTTTGAGAAACCTCCACACTGTTCCTCCCATGGCTGCGCCAACTTACCTTGCCTCCAACAGGGCAGGGGTGAGCCTTCTTCTGCACGTCCTCACCAACACTTGTTATTTCTTGTGTTTTGATTTTTACCCGTCCTGACAGGTGTAAAGTGACGTCCCACAGCAGTTTTGATTTGCGTTAGCCCGATGATGAGTGATTTTGAGCATCTTTCCATGAGTCTGTTGGCCATCTGGATGTCTTCTTTGGAACAATGTTTATTCAGGTCCTCTGCCTAGTTTTAATTGGATTATTTGTTTTTTGGGGTTCAGCTGTATACGTTCTTTACATGTTTTGGACATTAACCTCTTGTTGGATATAAAATTTGCAAATATCTTCTCCCATTCGGTCGTTGCCTTTTTCTTTTGTTGGCAGCTTCCTTTACTGCTCAAAAGCCTTTTATTTTGGTGTAGCTCCAATAATTTAATTTTGCTTTTGTTTCCCTTGTCTCAGAGGACATACTTAGAGAAATGTTTCTATGGCTGATGTCAGAGAAATCACTGCCTGTGTTTTCTTTCAGGAGTTTTATGGTTTGGGGTCTCACTTTCAGGCCTTTAATCCATCTTGAGTTGATTTTTGTGTGTGCTGTAAGGAAGGGGTTCAGGTTCACGCTTTTGCTGTCTGGTTTTTCCAATGCAATTTGTTGAAGAGACGGTCTTTTCCCACCGCGTATTCTTGCCTCCTTTGTCACAGATTAATCGACCATCTAAGCATGGGTCCGTCTCTGGGTTCTCTATTCCGTTCCATGGATCTATGTGTCCATTTTTGTACGGGCACCATAGTGCTGTACTACAGTCGGAAACCTGCGTTGGGACACCTCCAGCCTCGTTCTCTTTCCTCCGGTTGCTCTGGCTGTTTGGGGTCTTTCATGGTTCCATACAGATTTTAGGACAGAGAGCGTTCTAGATCTGTGAAAATGCTGTTGGTATTTTGACAGGGATTGCATTAAATATTAGATTGCTTTGGGTAGTTTGGACATTTTAAGAATTCTTCCAATCAATGAAATTGGAATATCTATTTGTTTGTGTCATCTTCAATTTCTTTCATCAGTGCTTTCAGTTTACCGAGGTTTTAACCATGAATAGGTGTTAAATTTTGTCAGATGTGTTTTCCCCCATCTATGGAAATAATCATATCTCCTCCTCCTCCTCCTTTAGTTCTCCTTCCTCTTCTCCTTCCTCCTTCTCCCTCATCTTCTTCTTCTTCCTCTTCTCCCTCCTCCTCCTTTATCCTCTTCCTCTCTTTCTTCTCTTCCCCTCCACGCCCTCCCCCCTCCTTCTTCTTCTCTTCTTTTAATATGGTGAATTGATTGATTTTTGAATGTTAAGTTAAGCTTACATTTTTTCCATTATTTTATTTTATTTTAATTTCTTTTCAGTGTTCTAAAATTCATTGTTTATGCACCACACCCAGTGCTCCATGCAATCTGCGCCCTCCTTAATACCCACCACCAGGCTTACCCAACCCCCCGCCCCCCGCCCCTCCAAAACGTTCAGTTTGTTTCTCAGCATTCACAGTCTCTCACAGTGTGTCTCCCCCTCCAGTTTCTCCCATCTCTGAGATGAACTCTATGTGGTCACAATATTTTCTTTATATTGCTAGTTTTAGTTTGCTGGTATTTTGTAAAGGAATTTGTATCCTTTTTTTTTTCATGATGGATTTGGTAGTTCTCTTTTCTTATGTTTTTGGTGTCTTGGTATCAAAGTATTCCTGCCTCACAAAATGAGATTGGAAGTATTTTCCTCCTCCTCTATTTTTGAAACATTTTGCATACTATTGCTATTATTATTATTAATATTATTATTAATATTATTTTTCTTTGTATGGAAGTTTTTCATGATAAACTTAATATTTAGATTCACATAGGACTATTCAGACATTTTATTCTTTCTTAAATTTCTTATCTTTCAAGAATTGTCTACATTTCTTCTGAGTGACTGAATGCATTCACATAAAACTCTTTATAAAGTTTCCTTAATATCTCTTTAATATCTGTGGGATCTGTAGTGATGTGCCTTCTTTGATTCTTGATATTAATAGTTTTTATCTTCTCATTTTTTCTTTTTAAGTCTACTAGAGATTCATGAATTTTATTGATTTTTTTCAAAGAATGTGCTTTTGATTTCATTGACTTTTACTTATTTTAAGTCTTTTTTTTATTTATTGATTTCAGCTCTAATCTTTATTATTTTTCTCCTTCTCTTATTTACTTTGATATCCCCCCCTTTTTTTTCTTTTTTGGCTTCTAAAGATAGAGGCCTAGACCGACTTTTGTTCTTTTTAGCGTAAGCATATTTAGCATTAAGCTACAAATCATCTTCTAAGCACTGGTTTTGCTGAAGCCTGCAAAATTTTGTATGCTCCATTTTCCTTTTTATTTAAACTATTTTCTAATTTCTCTTTGTTCTTGCCCTCCTCTTTGACCCACTGGGTTAAAACATATTTTGCTTCATTTCCAAATGCTTAGGAATATCATAAAAATGTATTCTTTTTTTAAAGATTTTATTTATTTATTTGACTAGGAGAGAGAGACTGTGAGAGAGTGCACAAGTGGGGAGCAGCAGGCAGAGGGAGAAGCAAGCTCCTGCTGAGCAAGGAGCCTGATGTCTGATGCGGGGCTCGATCCCAGGACCTGGAATCATGACACACACTTAACCCACTGAGCCACCCAGGAGCTCCTCATACGTATTCTTACTGTGTTTTCACCATTTACTTCTAATTTAATGTATTCTTATTGTTTATTTCTAATTTAATACTACCATATCAGAGAATGTGTTTTGTATAATTTCATCCCTTGAAAGTTTATTGAAATTATATCATGGTCAATTATTTGGTCTATGTTGGAGAAGATTCCAGATTCACTTGAGAAACTATGCATCCCGCTGTTGTAAGGCCGAGTATTTTAAATACATCAATTGACTTAGTTTGTTTGATGGTGTTATTCAGGTTCTCTACGTTCCTATTGATTTCTTTCTACATGTTCAGTCAGCGCTGGAAGAAGAGTGCTCATGCGGCCATCATTCACGGCCATTCCTTCTTTCCCCTGTCGGGGTTTTTGCCTGATGTATTTCAACACATTATTATTAGGTGCATACAAATTTAGCATTGTTTTATTTTCTTAATTAACTGCTTTACCATTATGAAATATCCTTATGCAGACATGCTAATACTCCCAGTTCTGAAGTCTATGTTCTCTGATACAAGTTAGCCCTTCAGGTTTCTTATGATCAGTGTTTTCATTGTATACCTTTTTTCCATCCCTTTATTTTAACACAGCTCTTAAAAAAATATTTGAAGCTTATCTTATAGACAGTATATAGTTGGGTCTTGTAGTTTATCGTGTCTAACAATCTCTGCCTTTTAGCTGGTGTCTTAGACTTTTTTATATTTAATAATCGCTTGTCATGGTTTTGTTGAAGTCTGCTCTGTTGCTACTTACCCCTTCTGTTCTTTACCTTTACCTTTCTCTGTCTTTGTTAGATTGATTCCTTGCCCTTATTCCACTTTATTACCATTATTGGTTTATTAATTATACCTCTTTTTGATAATTTTTAGTGGTCACTAGAGTTTACAATATGCAACTTTAGTTCAGTAGAATCTACTTTTAAATATTATATATCTATGTACATAATGTGGGACTCTTACAAGACAACTCCCAAGTCATACATTCTATTTATTATTAGGATGTAAACCTCATAATATGTTTTTACATCTTTGCTTTATATGGTCAATTAACCTTAAACAATTCAAACTAAAGAAAAATAACTTTAATTCATATCTTTATATTTTATCAATCCTGGAGCTCTTTATTCCTTTCTGTAGACTCAAGTTCCTGTCTAGCATTATTTAACTTCAGCATCAAGAGGTTTTTAAATTAACATTTCTTATAGTGAAAGTCTTATGGTGGTTAAATTCTTTCTCTTTTATTGACCTTGAAAAATCTTTATATTTCTTATTTTTGAAAAAATATTTCTCTGAACGCAGAGTTATAAGTTGACTTTTTTTTTTTCCCCTTTCAGCACTTTATAGATTTTTTTCGTTGCCTTCTGGCTTTCACTGATCCTAAGAAGAAGTCTGTAGTCATTGTTACCTGTGTTCCCTGAATCATGTGCTCCCACCCCCTTAACCTCGGCTGCCTTGCGTGTCTTTCTTTGTGTGTATCTGGACTAGGCTTTGGTAGTTTTTTTTTCATTAATTTGTAAAAATATCCAATGTTATTTATTCAAATATATTCTTGATCCTTTCCCTTTCTCAGAAACTCCAAATGTATTTATATTAGATTGTTTGATATTTTTCCATGGGTCACTAAGGCTTTAGTTTTGTTGTTGTTTTATCTTTTTTCCTCCTCTGTGTGCTTCATTTTGGATACATTATATTGCTGTATCTTGGAGTTCCCTAATCTCTCTTTTTGTGGTGCATAGCACTCTCTCTTCCTCTCTCTTTTGGATGGTGGCCTTATATTTAACGACATGAAAGTAGATTACCATTATTTATTCAATCATTTCCCCAATAAAACATATTTATATTATTTCTAAGTGCTTGCTATTTGCAATGGTCATACGAAAAACATCCTTGTGCATACATTTTTGTTTAATTTTGTTTCTGTGTAACAAGGTTCTGTGTGGGATTTCTGAGTCGAAAAACTTACATATATATTTTTCATTTCAAAATTATTGCCAAGTGTTGCTGTTTTTCCCATATTCTGTCTCACACGTCTGTGACTATGCACTTACACAGTTGACACAGAATAGTTAATGTGATGGTTTCATACATTTTATTTCCGCACAGTCTTCCTTTCTCCCTCTCTGTGCTTGAAGTCTGCTCCCTCTGTCCTCCAAATCATACTTTTCTGTGGTGCTTAATCTGCTAAATCCATCCATGATTTTTCTTTTTAGATATTGACTTTTTACCTCCAGAAGTTCCATTTGGCTCTTGGCTGAATTTTTATAAGGTATAGCAGGAGAAGCCCCACACATAGAATTGAGTACAATGTAAATCAATGACCCGAACCAAACGGACGGAAAGCCTGCCTGTGCTGTTGTGTAATGTTATGTACATATTTAGTATAAAATACGTACCAGATTGCCTAGGGAGAGAAGGTGTAACCCTGCCTTAAATGATGCCCAAATTAACTTCCTTATGTGAGAACCCATGTGCATACATTTCTCTCTAATTTAAAATGAAGTGGAAACACTAGAGTGTAAGGGCTGGTTTCCCCAACTCCACCAGACACGTCACGTGACCTGGTTGATGGTAGCCATGACGTCATGGCGGAGAGGATGAAGCTGGGCGTCTGTATTTAATCACTGGATCCTTCTCTAAAGAGCGCATAGGTTTATTTATAATATTCCTTCTGGCTCTAGTTTTAGAAGTGGACGTTATTCTTCTAATCGGCCCATTTCATTTAAGTGTTCAAATCTGATTTTTAGGAAATAGTTTAGACTAATCTAAGCAAGAAAGGAAAAGAAAGCATCACAGGGAAAATGATATTTAGTCCATATGTATTTCCTTGTCAAACACTCAGTTACTAAATACAAATAACTAATTGCCATTATCCAGAGTGAGCATGCTGTATATGCTGTGTTGAAAATTCATTAATAAGTTAAACTTGTGGAAAATCTTTGCTAAAAAAAGGAAGACTAATACTTAAGAAATTGTGTGATTTCTCTTTATAAAAGTCATTTTTGAAGTCTCTCAGCAGATCTCAAGATCCTGTCTGCCATGGAAGAAAATAATATATCTGATACCAATGAAAATTTTTAAACATTAAATATCAGTCTCTTAGCAACCATAGAGATTTAAAGAGTTCACTTTCTTAACACCCATTGAGAAGTGTGTCAATGATTAAACGTTTCCTAGAAGAAGACACGGAGTGCCGCTGGCTGGGGAGGGTCCCCGGGAAGGCCCCTGTGACTGATGGTGTCAGGCTCCCTGATAACACTCGGCCGCGGCCTTGATGTACAGTCCCGCCTTCACAGCCATCTCGGTAAGCGAAACTGTGTGTCGGGGTCTAGGATGGCATCTAGTGGGCTCTTAGGTGACTTTCTGTGAGTGAGTCTCATTTGTAATCCATCTGATGACTTGATATATAGTATTATGTGAAAGTAAATGTGGTATTTCTGAGGATTGATATTCAAATTCCTCACAATCCAAATGTTTATATTCTGGGTTCTGAACCAAGCAGATAACAAGAGCTCAGTTAGTCATTTCTAAGAAAGGGAAGTTATATTCAAGGAATGGAATAACTTTACAAATATTATTCTACTTCCAGTACTTAGTGAAAATAAGTGCCCAGTTTGAAAGAGATTCTCCAAGAGAGCATGGAAGACACCAAATGAGCTGAAAACATTATCCTCACAGTAAACTTTTCTAACGTGAGGACGTCGTTTTAGACCTCTGGTATGATCTGTAATTTGGCTCAAGTTCTGATCATCCTTGGAATACTGAAGAATCCCTCTGTTGTCTTCTGACTCATGCGAGGCAATGGTTTCTCTCTTGCTCGGCTCCTCTGGGTGTTGAGCTGGTGCAGCAGCAGGGACGCGGTGGTCCTGGGAATTCCCAGCAGGTGGGAGGGGGCGTCTCTGCTCTTCTGGGCGTCCATGCCCATGGGCAGGCATGCTTCTGTGCAGGTCTCTGCTCTGTGCTAACTGGGCAGTACGGTGCCGGGCGTTCTGTGTGCCCTGTCGGCCATGCCACTCTCTGTGATGGGACATTCCGTCTGGGAATAGTAGGAAGGTCTGCATCTGGGACTCGAGCTCTGTGCGGGGCTCCCCGTAGGCCAGAGCGAGGAGGGGAGCCGGAGCTCACGTTTGCTGAGAAGAAAGATCTAGGGGTGCGCATCTAGTCTAAACGAAACTAAAAGCAACTTCAAAATGTCAGACAGACAATGGGTCATGAATCGGTACGTAAGAATATGTGTGAAAACGACGGAGGGCTTTTCATTAAATAGAAAGTTCCCATGAATCAGTGCTGATGAGGTTTCTCTCACCACCTGACGCCATCTTCGTCCTTATTCATAAGTACCTGGGGTCCGGCTGAGTAGGAGGCCCAGGGTGCTTGTCAGACAAAACCCAAATGAGCCGCGTAATCTGGGGGCGTGAGCTGAGAGACGGGATAACTGGGTCTTGGGGACATTCCAGGGACTGGAACTGAGGGAGGGAACATTTTCTTACTCCGGAACAGAAGAGAGGGACGGCTCCCTAGACTGACACAGGTGGGATTTCCGTTCAAAGAAACCCACCCGGGGGGCCCTGCAGGGGCTGTTCATTCCGGTAGACGAGGAAGCGCGTCCTGGGGGCCCCCGTGTGCCCGGCCACCGCCCCGGGAACCTGGGAGGAAGCCGTCGGCCGTCTCCCGGTGCGGCGGCCTAGGGATGGCCTCTCCGTCCTCCGGGGCAGACACAGACCTACTTTCCCAGTTTGGAGGCTGGAGGTTTCGGACCGGGTGCGGGCGGGAGCGGTCTCTGTGGCAGCGGCCTCCTTGGCTTGCAGGTGGCTCTCCCGGAGTGTCTTCCTCCCCCCGGGTCATGAGTGCGACAGGCCTCGGGCCCAGCCTCGGGTCGCGTGAACCTGCGCTACCCCTTCGTAAGGGCCCCTCTCCCCCAGCCACGTTCTGAAGGGCTGGGGACGGGGTCTCAACGAGCGGACGGGCGGGACGAGGCGAGACCTAAACCGCTTGTCAAGACGAAGGTGGCTGTGAGCGACTCCGAGGTGAGTCGGGTCCTCCCGGAAGCCATCGCGTGGGAGGGATTTTGTCTTTTTCAAGTTGAAGTATTGTCCGTGTGTGCGTGCCCCTGTCCGTGTGTGTGTGCCCCTGTCCGTGTGTGCGTGCCCCTGTCCGTGTGTGTGTGCCCCTGTCCGTGTGTGCGTGCCCCCTGTCCGTGTGTGTGTGCCCCTGTCCGTGTGTGTGTGCCCCGGTCCATGTGTGTGTGCCCCTGTCCGTGTGTGCGTGCCCCTGTCCGTGTGTGTGTGCCCCCTGTCCGTGTGTGTGTGCCCCTGTCCGTGTGTGTGTGACCCTGTCTGTGTGTGTGTGCCCCTGTCCGTGTGTGTGTGCCCCGGTCCGTGTGTGTGTGTGCCCCTGTCCGTGTGTGTGTGCCCCCTGTCCGTGTGTGTGTGCCCCCTGTCCGTGTGTGTGTGTGCCCTGTCCGTGTGTGTGTGCCCCCTGTCCGTGTGTGTGTGTGCCCCGGTCCGTGTGTGTGTGCCCCCTGTCCGTGTGTGTGTGTGCCCCGGTCCGTGTGTGTGTGCCCCGGTCCGTGTGTGTGTGCCCCCTGTCCGTGTGTGTGTGTGCCCCCTGTCCGTGTGTGTGTGTGCCCCGGTCCGTGTGTGTGTGCCCCGGTCCGTGTGTGTGTGCCCCCTGTCCGTGTGTGTGTGTGCCCCCTGTCCGTGTGTGTGTGCCCCTTGTCCGTGTGTGTGTGTGCCCCTGTCCGTGTGTGTGTGCCCCTGTCTGTGTGTGTGTGCCCCTTGTCCGTGTGTGTGTGTGCCCCGGTCCGTGTGTGTGTGCCCCCTGTCCGTGTGTGTGTGTGCCCCCTGTCCGTGTGTGTGTGTGCCCCTGTCTGTGTGTGTGTGCCCCTTGTCCGTGTGTGTGTGTGCCCCGGTCCGTGTGTGTGTGTGCCCCCTGTCCGTGTGTGTGTGCCCCTGTCCGTGTGTGTGTGCCCCCTGTCCGTGTGTGTGTGTGCCCCGGTCCGTGTGTGTGTGCCCTGGTCCGTGTGTGTGTGCCCCCTGTCTCTGACAGAGCCGAGGCTGGAGCCCCCTAACGATGCCCACAGCACCCACTTCCAGGAATAATAACATTCAGGCTAGACGTGAAGGCGCGGGGACCTGCCAAGGGGGCTGCCGGCTCTTTGGCCGGGTTTCTCCACGTTTTCTCCCGCGCGCCGTGTCAAGGCTCAGCAGCCTTAGGGCGGGTCACCACGCGGGTGTGGCTTCTGGCTCCCGCTCGTGGGCCCGGGGTGTCGGGCGCTTGCCTGGGTCACCAGCAGAGCCCACTGCCCAGGCGCCTGGTCAGGCTCTGCCCTCTCACAGGCAACAGAGCTCTGGGGCACCTAGCGACACAGCGACTCCCACGTGGTCAGAACGTGTGGTCAGAGAAGAACTTGTCACGGCTTTCCAGGAAGTGTCTCGGGGACCAGAGGCCGCAGGACCACCGTGTCACCCTGCGGCAGGTTCTCCCGTTGGAGGGGCAGATGCCTGAACGCGAGGCTAGAAACCCCACGGGCCACGTGAATGAATGAATGGATGAATGAATGAAGCAGTCACGTAAATCAATCAAATAATTGGGTCCCTCCCAGGGCCTGCTGAAAGCTGCTGTTTGCATTTTTGTTTTACGGTACTGGTAATTGCTTCTTCTCTGAGCCCTATGGCGACGATAGATTTTTTCCTCATCATTATAATTTCAGCAAATTTTTTGCAATTGTAAAATCCTGAAATTTTAAAGAAATCCAGCTGTCACTCCCCATTGAGCGGACCCTCGTTGTCTGTTGTTAATTCGGTCGTCTTCCTCACTCTGGGCACCCGGCTCCAAGGACTCTTTACGGGGACGGATTTATGATGGATGCCATCTGGTCTGATAGAAGGAAACAGATATTGATTTTTAATATTTTCTCCCAACGTGTTTACTCTAGGATAATACCGCAGCTGTGTGGCAGCTTGTCTTGGAGTGGAAAGGATTATTACCACTGCCTTTTGATGAGATAAATTACCTGGGATGACTTGAATAGCTAAAGGCTATACTTTGATGTTATGTCGCTTCATTTACCCTTATGACTAAATGATTATTGATTTTATATTTTTAAGCTCTTGAAACGTGAAAATAAGTTGGTGGAGGAGCCCGGCTGTGTTAGTTTTATTAATTTATTTCTGCAGGGCATAATTCACTTTGGACCAGGTTGTGAAGGTTTTGGGTTCATGACCGGCTGCAGATACAGTTGCAAAGAAATGGCTTATTTATATAGTCATTGCAAGTAGTCCCAAAATCAATACAGTCTGGGATTGGATGATTAAACCCAGTCCCTTTGTGGGACTCACTCCCGTGGCCACTGCCCGCATCATCTCGGCTCCAACAGACCTGTGTGAGCAATGGACAAATAGCAAGTTTGTTCAAGTTGAAATATTATTCTTTTTGCTCATTTTTTTCTCTGCTATGCTCACTCGATGATATTTTAAGAGCCTGGGGGGGCGTGGGGAGGGTTGATTGACTACGTCAACGAAATCAGTAATCTGCATGGAGGGGTGTCTCCCGGACCTTCTAGAATGCCAGTGTGTGGGCTCGGAGCACACCTGGATCCAAGGTCCCAGGCCACATGGGGTCAGTCCTAGGTTCTTCTGCCGCACCAGGAATCCCCGGTGAGCGCCCACCGCGCCTGCTGCACCGGGCTCCGGCCGGCCGGCATCTCTGCAAGCCCACGGCAGAGGCATCCGTGTCTCTGGGAGACATCCCCTGTCCTGTGCTGCTCTGATGTGCCAGCTGTGTACCACCCCGTTTCTCATTGGCCGCCCCCTGGCAAGTGCAGAGACGCTGGTCTAGAAGATAGAACAAAACAGACCGCTTTGTTTTACTTTTTGTAATTTTCCCCTTTATCTTAACTGATTTTTAAACATAATGCACCAGGTCCCGTGTATTTGCTGTTCGTAATAAAGTCTCGTTTGTTTGCTGAGCCCCGTGGGAGTCTGCATTTACTGAGAGTTTGTCTGTGTGTGTGTGTGTGTGTGTGTGCGTGTGTGTGATCTCTGCTTGCCTCCCAGTCAGAGCTGAGGACAGCTTGATGCTGGGCGGGAGGGCACGACGCAAGCAGGAAGGACGGATACTCTCGGAGACCCTGCATTTACTCGGGGTGAACCGAGGCAGGGTAGGCGTAGTGAGGAGGGAAGCCCAGGATTTATTTTATTTCAGCAAAGTTCCCAGTCGGTGATCTCCCTTCCCTGGGACCCGTCCCCACCTCAGCGGCTGGCCCTCAAGTGTTTTAAGGGGTGGGTGGGCAAGGTTCCGCGATGGGGCCTCATCCTGGGATGATATTCTAAAAGCTGGAATTGTATCTATTGATTGAATTTGGTAATGTTATTTATTTTTCAGTCTTGGGCACTTAGGTCACATAAAGCTGCATGTTTGTACAACCTGAACCACGGTCACTGGGCCGTGTTCACCAGGGAAGCAAATGGACGGCGTTCCGTTTCTCAGGCGGGACTTCTCAGCGCCGTAAGTGACGGTGGCACATTTTACAGAGTTAAAAAAGGTGTAAAACACTTCTTACTTTAGTCAGTGTGTATGTATAATTAATGTGGAGGAAATTATATGGCTCCGGTTTAAAGCTTGTTTAAATGCATAGAATTTGAAGTGGAATGAAGAAATAAAATAACTTTTGGAGCTCTGTAATGTAATATGTTGATCAATTTTATAGGGGAGTGGTGAATATTTAATTAATCACCTTTTGACAATTATTCACACTGGTCGGGATCAAGGTCTCCATTAAAGCCAAAGAATAGCTTCATTACAACCGACCCATAAAAGTGTCAAGTGCCGGCCGGGAAGACAAGTAATTTCCTCTCCCTTTAAAACCATTAGTCGGGGTGATGGGTGGGGAGGGCGACCGCGTGCATAATCGCGTGATTACAGAGAAAAGCTTAAACAGTAAATTTGACAGCTAGGTTGGAGAGGGTAGAGGATAAGGGTTATAAAGCATCGCCTGTATTCCTTCCAGGAGCTTTTAATTTTCTAAGACGACAGCAATGACGGCACTCTATTTTTTGCCGAACTTTCCCTTCGTCCCGCAGTGCTGGCTTAGGGTCGGGCCAAGTGTGTCCCCCCCTGGGTGCACACGAGGAGCGACGCGGGCAGTTTCCAAAACGCCTCTCTCGACGGCGGTCCGCAGAGCGAGGACACGGTGGCTGCCCGCGAAGGGGGCCTGTTGGGGCGGCGACCGGACGGCGAGGAGAGACCCGTACGTCCGTGGAACCGGCACATGCGTTTCCGGGGTGGCTCTGAGGGCTCGGAACGGACGGGTCGTCGCGGCTCCCCTTCTGCCCGAGACCAACCCGGAAAGCTGACACGCGCTTACGTTACTGGATCCGCTTCCCGATTCCTCGATACTGGCCAGGAGTCCCTGTCGTGCATCCGCTCTCGGATGCCGGACACAGGCCTCCGGGACCCCGGCCCTCTTGGGCGTTATTTCCCGAGTGAAAACTGTTTCCTTTCCCAAATGACTCAAGGGCGAAAATCCGTTAGTGAGAATGTCGGGATTCCACGGCCTTGAACAAAATAGCGCCAAACCCACGTGCCCTTAACGAGTCCCCTCCTCGCTGGGAGAGGCGCGCCGGGCGTTAGGACCAAATTCCCGCTGCGAAGAGCCCTGCCGGATGCTTGCGGACCGCGTTCTCAGGGTTGTCCCGAAGGCTCCAGACACTTGATTGAACTATAATTACAAAAGCCTCCTTAGCTGTTAGACTTTTCCCAAAAATCGAGCTCCACGCCCGCAGCTCTTGCCTGCCTTCCTAGAAGCAGCTAACGCGCGGGTTGACGGGAGTTCAGCTAGTCTTAGCCGGCACTGAGACGCGTTTCCCAAAGCTTCTCTCTATTTCTTTGAACCTCATCTATTTTAAGATCCTACACCCATGGGGAGCTGGCCCCAGGGCACACACCCACACACACAGGTTCAAGTGTCCACTCTTAAAAACTAATGGCTATTGACTCTCGTTGGGATTTCTGTGATGTTATCTCCCCCCGTAAAGGCTTCGCGATATGCCGTTTACATTGTATCTGGTGATTGTATAATCGTTATTGATTTTCCCTGTGTGTAGTACCTTTGTCAAACAACCTGATATATTTAAATGGTGATTATTTCAGTTCTGCATCTACTGTTAGATAAGATCAAAGGTAGTTAAATGTGCGGTAGATGGGGAGGAAGATAGCGCCGCGTACTTGTGCTCTGCCGGTGCCATTACACAACTCAGCGACCCGGAGAGTGGTTAATGCTTAACTTTCTAAAGCATGTTGAGATTTGGGGCCCGCAGAAGAACGAGGCTGGCAGATGGAGGGAACACGTCCCAGACTCGCGGCGAAAGGCGCCACGGCCGTGTGAATGCCAGCCTCGCGATGGATGGCTTTTCAAAGATCCTGGGAAATCACTCTGTGTGCTTCATCTATGCCTTGTTTTGTACAAATATTCCCGAAGAAATGAGAACCAAATCTAGACTCTCGTGTAATTTCCCCCAGGATGTCGTCACAGCTAATCCGAGGAGCGGCTGCCTCGGGAGCGGGGGGCCGTGGCGAGGGTCCCGGAGGTCAGTGTCAGGGGCGGCATGGTTATTGTGCCTCAGCCTTCGGCGACCGGGCCTGGCCTGTGCACCGGGGACGTGCGTCGGGGCAGGCCGCATTTTTCGGGAGGCACGGCTGGCTTATTTTGTGGCTGCTCCTGGATTTTCTTAGTATCTTTTTTTTTTTCCCCCCAAATACATTGTGGACGACAGTTTTTGGAATTCTGTGTGACCTATGTCAATAAATGCTTATTAATCTGAATGTACTTAAACAGTCTAATGAAAATTAGTAATAGAAAAACAAAGTTCCACAAAAAAACACATTTAAAAATGAGGCTTAACAGACACACCACAGTAAACACCTTTGAAGACTGTCTGTCGTGTGTCTGTGCCGTGAGTTGGGCCACATTTTGGCTGTCCCCTGCCTGCTGTCTGTCCCTGGGCTCTGGGTCGGTGGGCAGCCGCCACGGAGGGGACCAGACGCAGGCTCCTGGTTTCCAAGGCAGCCTTCAAATAGGTCCCCAGAGGGTCCCCTGGGACCACATGTTTTCCCGTTTGCACGACGTTTGTTGGAGGTCGTCTGTACGGTGGGGGTGGTGGACCGAGCTCGAGGCTCTCCCGGGAGGCCCAGTGTTTCTGCCGGGATGGTGTGCCTTCGTCGACTGCTTCACATCTGCAGCCGGAAAGTTCTTAGTGCAAAACCATTGAGGCGTCTTGTAAGGTGTTAAAATGGGTTTGGATCCGGTTTTCCACAGTGTCAGGCAAGAGCTGGAAGGAGGGGACGAGACTGTGCTGGGCCCGGGTCCCGGGGGACCCACGTGGGGGTCGCTGGCCGGGGTAGCTGGGCCTGGGCTCCGGCGGACCCACGTGGGGGTCGCTGGCCGAGCTCGTGGCCGTCCTCGTTCTGGGTTATTGCCTCCCTCACAAGCCACCCGTCGTGGGCCGTGAGGGACTCAGACGGACACGCTTTCGTGCGTTTTCTCAGTCTCCCCGGCACCGTGCTGGAGTTGTGACGTAACTGAGCTCCGGAAGACCCCTGTGCGCGTCTCACCTGGCCGCCGCCAGCATGAGGCGATCGAGGTCATTCCTCTCAAAGTTCAACAGCCTTCCTGAGAAGCTTTGATTGGATTTTCATTTGATTTGCTGATTTTAGCTGATTTCATACTTAATTTCGGAGCCAAATTCGTTACGCACTCACCCCTTAAACTCATCTCGTGCGTTTGGTCACCTTTTTTTTTTTTTAACTTATTTTATATCGTTCGCTGGCAGAGCAGGTCATAGCTGGCTCTTAGAAGCGATCTTGAGTCTTAGGGGGTGCGTATTACTGTTTTCTTGGGGGCGATCGTATTTTGAAATGTGAAACTTTATGCACCACGAGAGATGGCCGCTCTTGAGCCAGCGACGCAGGCAGCCCGTGGTCTCCTCTCCCCGAGGTCACACTGCGGTGGGGACAGCACCATATCGGGGGACATGTCTCGTGAGAGATGGGGAAACCACTTGTTCCCTGCTCTCGGGACACCTTCCCCGTGTGGCCCCGGAAGGAAAAGGCAGGGTGGGCACAGCCCGCGGCCGTCAGGGGTAGACGAGGACGACCGTGGACCGTGGGCCGCGGGAGCTGCTCGCGGGAGGAGGTCTGCGAGCGCCGGAGGGGGCAGACCTCCCAGTTGCCAGCTCGCCTGCGGGAGCGGTTCCGCGTGGACTGGGCAGCCGCCCCAGGGCAGTCCTGAAAGCATCGCCGCCAAGAAAGAAGACCGCGCTGTGTCGGTGGCGATCCAGAGTCAGCTCTGGGATGAGGACTCCTGCACCAGGGAGGGATTCCGGAAGGGTTAGTCAGGGAAGCAGGCATGGGATCTGGAAAGGGTGGAGCCATGCCGGGCACGGGTCCCTCCACCTCCGTGGAAGGGACTCTGGGTGACGACCCAGGAAGGGATGGGGTTTGGAGGGGAGGGGAGGGAGGGGGGTCACCCCCACCCCTCAAGGATTGCTTAGGAGCAGCCTGGGGAGAATGCCGCTGTCATATGCAGGCCGCGGCAGCTCGGGCGAAATAGGTTCTGAAAGCAACAGGGGCCTGACAGTGACTTTGCTGCCCGGCAAGGGGGTCCAAGGGCATGTGGGAGGCACAGAGACCACCACAAGCCCAGGAGACACGTTGGCTGCAGGCCACTTCTTGCAGTGTGGGATTCCTTCCCAGGGTAGCCTTTGGGCTGGATCAAGCACGAGGTAGAGAATATGTCGCATCTGAACAGTGAGAAAGTGTGCACACTGAGTTCACGGCGGGAAGAACCCCTCCGAACCACACTCGACGGGGGCTTCCTCACCTGCACACACGTCTGAACACACACCGCACATGCCAGGTCCACCCTGCACGCACGAACACAGGCACTCACCCGAGCATGCGCTCACACGCACACGCACAAACCCTATGCACTCCTGAGCACTCGTGTCTGCACACACACGTGTACATCCACAGCCTGTGCACGGCCACCTCCTGCACACACACCACGTGTACACCCGTGATCAGTGCATGGACCTCTCTTGCTCACGCACACACACACACATGCACTCCCGTGGTCTGTGCACGGCCACCTCCTGCACACACACTCTCGTGTATTCCCATGGTCTGTGCACGACCACTTCCTGCACGCACACATACGTGTGCCCCTGTGGTCTGTGCCTGGCCACCTCTTGCACGTACACACACGTGTGCATCCCGGCGGTCTGTGCACAGCCACCTCGCGCAGACATGTGCCACCACTGCCCCTTGTCAGTCTCCTCCACTGTCGTCCGCCCCCGGACCCGCGTGAAGGCCGGCTGCCCGTAGGTGGGATTTCTTTCTGAAGCTGTGGGACGGTGCTCATGGTGCGACGCGGGAGCCTTCAGTCCCGGCAGCGAATGGCCGACCCGACCGCTAATCCGTCTGCTCTTAACAAGACAGGCTTCTCTTGGGAGACGAGTTTCCAGGGGCAGCCGTGGGTCGGTCTGTGGCCTGAGGACTTCCATCCCCTGGAGCACAAGTGGACAGACCCTAACTACCTCTTCGTATATGTAAATAACGTTTTCCTTGCTTATTTTGATACATTTTTATATCCAGATCGCAAGCTGACTTCCCAGCGGTTGTCCAAAAAAAGCGAATTGGGCTGTGAAGGTTCAGCAAACGTGGTGGCAGATCGCAGGCCCTGCGGATCCGTGGGGCCCGAGGTGCGAGCTTCACTCACGGGGGCAGGTGTGCGGGGTGCGGGCGAGCTCCACACTCACGGCCATACGGAGCCTCAGACGGCGGCTCTGAGGAGGGCGCTCCGTCTGGCCCTTTTTTATTTAAAAACCAAGGAATATTTTTATATTTTATTTCATAGCGTTTATGACCACAAGAAAGAAAACAAGACAGTGAACCAAACTTTTCCTGATTGTAAATTTAACGCAAACCAGACGGGTCCCCGTGGGAGCCCCGTGGCCGCGGCTCATCGCACCCTTGGCGGGTCCGACGGACGCCGCAGCCACCCGCTCTGTGCTTGCTACATTTCCGTGTCTTCTGCCTGGGAGAGCAGCGTTGCGCAGCGGCCTATGCACGGACGGCGTCCGTGACGGGCAGGCCCTGTGTGTTCCAGGAGGAATCTGTGCAAACCCGTCCACAGGACGGGCCCCGGGCTGCGCCCCACGTAGGAGCTGTCTCGTGGCACTTCCTGCTCAGGACAACTTCTCTGGCCGTTGAAAACGTGCTTCCGTGTCAAGGTGTCGCCCCCAGTGCGAGCCTCAGCCCACCTTGAGTCCATTTTGAATGACCTGGGGAGCAGCACGGGAGAGAAGTGCTGGCTTTCACTTGTTCCTGGTGATTCCTGCCCAGGGACCCCAGCGATGACTGTCCCGTTGGAGGACTGAACAAGCACTGCAATGAGAGAGTGCGTGGTCCCCAGGGGTTTCCTAACTTGGGGAGTGTAAAAAGGTGGGCACCAACATCTTAAACTTGAAAATTCAACCCAGAGAGATGAGTTCACCAACCACGTACTGGGTTCCTATTTCTGGGAGTTAAAAGCTAAATGCCTGGAAAGATTTTGGATGCTTCTGTTGCTATTTCTTGTGATTCTTTCCAGCTTATGAACAGGAACAGAGACTCCGGTCTGCGGAGTTTTTGTGGTCTCTGCAGGAACTTTGACCCTCACACATCAGTGCTGATGAACACTTGGTAGGGAGTCCCAGGCTCTGCGGAACGGAGCACTCCGTTTTCACTCCCATAAGCTGGGGAAGCATCTCTGGCTGTGGCAGTTCTGTTAGGAATTTCTCACCTCCCACCAAGAATTCTCCAGTGCCACAGTGCTGGCTCCCCTCAGGTAATCAGTCCCTGCCACGCATGTAGAAATGTGTTGCACGTTTAGTTAAAGAAAAACTTTTTGGATCTCTCCTTGCCCCTAGATAGTCTTGTATTTTATTTTATTTTTGCTTTTGGAAATCAGGTATGACTTGATCAAGCGTCTGGCTTGTTTAGCTAAAATTGTCTTAGAACTGCCCTTCTCTGCAAAATAACTTCTCTCATAGGGGAGAATAAGGGAAAAGTCCTACTTCGTACTTTGCTGAGCATGCCGTGCCGTCCTGAGCAGATGATTTCTCCAGGTTCATCCACCTGAATGGGATCATGAGGCTCTGCTGAACCAAGACCAGCCGGGAGATTGGCTTGTGTCCACTGACCTTCCATTGCCATGTGCCTCACTGCAGGTGCTGCTTCCGTCTGCTTCCCCCGGAGCGGACAGCATGCCTGGAGGGGTGAGGGATGCCGTTGTTGTCCATGTACGTTAGCCCATGGAGAGTCACTGATAACGTTGATCAACCTGTTGCAAGTTTCAAGAATTGGTCAAGGTGATGGGAAAGTCTCTGAAAAGAGGGCCAAGAGAACCTGCGTGCCCTTCCCTCAGCCTGAACCTGCCCGCAGCCCAGTTCACAGTGCAGGGAGCCCTGTGCTCCAGGTGAACTCACCTTCTCTGCTCAGGTAGAAGCGCTCTCCTTTGCTCTCCCTTCCTTTGGAGCCACCTCCTAATCCTTCACCCTGCCCTCAAGCCCAGACTCTGGCCTGTCGTCCCCACATTGGGAGCATAGCTCTCTCCTGTTACATTGGGTTCATTCACTCTCCAGCCTGGAATCAAACGTGGGCTTTCAGAGGGACGCCCTGCCCAGCCTTGTCTCTTACTGGGGTCCTTCTGCACCTGACAGCTGCCCGGGAAGACAGGGGTGGGCTTGGATAAGTACATCAGTGTTTCCAGGTAGAGGAGAGCCTGTGACGTCACCTAGCTCTGCCAAGTGCTCAGAGTGACCCAGAGGAGCTCCAAGGCCAAGCCCATCAGTGGCTCCTAGAAAATCCCAGGACCACGTATTCAACGATGTTCCAAGAGAGCAAAACAACCAGGTGCCGTGAGGAAGATGACATTTAAAATCATACTCCTGACCTCTGGGTGTTTTCTGTCTGTCTGTCTTCTTCCCCCGCCTCTGGGAGACAAGCCATCTGCGCAGACAACCACAAATCTGCTCTCACAGCCTTTTCTCTGCCTAAAGGACACTGTGCTTGCTACTTCCCCAGAGTCACCCCGCCGCTCAGGGGTGCTCTGAGCCCAGTCTGGGTGCAGCAGTGAAGTGCGGAGGTCCGCCCGGCATCCCCTGGGGTCTTTATGAAGGAAAACGTTCCTTGGAAAATAAGAAAGCCTGGAGCTGCAGGAGGACCCCTGGGCTCTGTGAGCCAGTTGCACTCCAAGGCCAGGCTGAGGCCCGGCAGGAGACCACCCCTTGCCCCGGGCCCTGGCTGCAGAGTGTGCCCTTCTGTGGTTCACCGTGGCCTTGAACAGCGCATGTTCAACAGGAGGAGGAGGAGACAACCACTCCTGGTGGCTGAGGTGGGATCCTGCTGTTTAAACAGGAGCATCACAGTTTCTGGACGTTTCCCCATTGAGGATCGGAAGTGACTAAGAAGCTAGCGGACCCCTCGGCAGCCACGGTGCGAGCCGACAGCCTTTACTTTGTGCTCAGCCTGTACTTGCCACATGGTGTGTAGAAGCCGCCGCGATGGAGACGACCCAGCCCCACGGGTGACTGCCATTTTGCAAGCAGCTGCAGCGACTGCCCAGCCGCCCGGCCGCCCGGGGACGGCGCAGCCCCGCCGAGACAAATCGCTTCTGCCTCCAGCACGGACGGCAGAATTTCCACAATCCCATGCTCAGACGCTTAAGGTCTGGATTTATTATTATTGCCAATAATAATGAAAATGAAGACTGCTAATGCTCTACCGCAGTGCTCTACAAACATGGATGTTCCTGAGGTCTGTGTGGCGTTCTAAGTCTTCCTTTGCTTTGGTCTCCAAGGCGGATGGCTGTTTCATTGCATCTGTCCCCTAAATTCCAAATGAACGATCGACACGCTGTCGGCACCCCCACGAGAGGACGGTTCTGAGATCGCATGTCCCCATCTAACGTAGTCGATTAGAGACACGGGGCAGAACCTTGGATTTTTAGGAAGGAACTCTTTTGAAGCTGGGAGAGTTCTCTTGCATGGAGACATCTTTCCCTCCAGACCAGCCCTGAGTCTCAGGAGACCGTCCTCTGGCCGAGGAGGCGGGTCTGGGCAGGGGCTGCCCGGCTTGTCCCAGCAGAGGGCTTCGTCCGGGAAAGGCAGCCCCGTTATTAAGCGGTAATTAAGCCCTCCAGGTCCAGTCCTTCACGCTGGCTAATCTTGGTGACTGTTTACATGATACTATTTGTTAAATGGCAGAGTTTATTGATTTGGCAAATTCAGTCCCGCATTGTAGATTTTCTCTCAGTCTGTGTTGCTACATGTGGTTCAGCATTTTTAAATGTCAACTGCAAAGTATTATTGATCGGTAATTAAAAGTGTAGAGAAAAATTAGCATAGTGGAAGTTTACGGTCATTAGTACAAGGACCGTCGGGCAATTATTTAGTATGTTTTAACATTTATTCCCCCTCTCGTTATTGACATAGAGGATCATACTCACCCAACAGTGTTGGCTTTGCTAAAAAGGAAAGTTTTAACATCAATAAGAATTAATGACATACAATTCTTTTTGAAAATTTGCCTGTCGGTTTCCCTGGTGCTTGAATAAGCTAATCCCGAGAGCTCTTCCTGCTCTGAGTGGACTGAAACAGGGTCTGAGCTCGGTGGGCCGTGGGGGCCACGTGAACCCCCAGGCCGGGCGGCGGGGGGTCCTGCCTGGAGCCACACGCGGGAGCCTCGGGTGCGAGCTGGGCAGGGGCGAGACGCCGCACTTGGCTCCGTGCTCAGCGCGACGCTCTCAGACCGTGGCTCCAGGGTTCCGCACGGAGTCTCTTCGTGCATCAAGTCCCTGAGCAGGGCTCATTCGGAAAACACGGTCACTTTGTCAGCTGTAGCCCGCACCCTCAGAGATCTGTACCCCAATCACGGTCAGACTTCGAAGCCACAGAACCAGCGTCATAGGCGTGCCCTCCGGGGGAGCGTGGGGTCTGCGCACGTCCCGGCACGGCGGTGGCTGAGCAGGGAGGTGCTCGGGAGCGCGGAGGAGGGGGCTGGGGGCTTTCCACTTCGAATAGAAGGGCTCCGTAACGGTGGCAGAGAAGTGCCAGGCAGGGCTGCCGAGTCCAGCATCGAACTTGACAAGAAACAGGTGGCCACGACCCTCTGAGGGAAGGTTTCTGGTGCTGCAGTCCCAGGGAAGGCTGCAGGAATTCAAGAAATGAAAGTGTTGGAAGCACATAAATGTGCCTTGTGCGCGTGATAGAGGCAAAGTGAAAGGAAACAGAGTGTGAGCAGGCAGGGAATTGAGCAAACAAGGCGGTGCAGAGGACGGGAGGGGGCATGGGACACGGGGCTGCGGAGCCGGCGGAGGGCAGCGATCTCAGAGGACAGCAGCGGGAGGCTCCAGCGGGGGGGGGGTCCTCTGCCGCACACCCGCTTCCTAGCACCTGCTTCACCTGTCGGTGTCGGGCCGCTGGCTCGGGACCCCCGGGGGAGGGTCAGGAGACGGCTGGGGCCCAGCATCGCAGTGCCCAGCTGGACCACGTCCAGGGCTGGGCGGAGTCACAGGTCAGACTGGGACTTGGTACCAGATGCTGCGACAACATCCTGCCCCATCCTTAGCAGCTGGCGGTATTTGCGTCACGTTACATTAAGTCCCTACACCCGGGGTGCTGACCCTGAAACAAAGGCCAGCCTCAAGCTGCCTCACACGTCCTGCGTTGAGAGGCGCCTGGGGGCTGTCACTCGAGCATCCATCGGACTGCTGGTCTCGGCTCAGGGCGTGGTCTCAGGGCCGTGAGATCGAGCCCCGTGCCAGGCTCCAGGCTCAGCTCGGAGTCTGCTGGAGAGTCTCTCTCTCCCTCCTCCCCTCCCCACGCCCACTCCGGTACCCGCTCTCCCTCGCTCTCTCGTAAATAAATAAAATCTTAAAAAAAAAAAAAAAAAGCTTTGCTTTAAGAACTACATGAGATAAAGTCTGTAACATGCTTGGCGGTACCTGGAATGGTGAACGCGCAATAAACGTTCTGTTTCTACCGTCGTCGCGAGGGAGAGGAAGCCTGCGGGTCAGGAAGGGGCCAAGTGCATCGGCAAGGAAAGGCCGAGTCCACGGGCGTGGGCGCATCCCGGAGAGAAAGCCGCGCGGCATGAAGTGCATTTCCCGTTGATAGATGGTCGTGCCGGCACACGGAATGCGCGTGGTCTGTCGGGTCCAGCGGGCATCGGACAGAGGGGCCCACGGACAGGAGGTGACGTGCACGCGGGGTGGCCGAGTTCCTGAGCGGGGTTGCAGCCCAGAGGCTGGTTAGCCGTCGCTGCTTGCCTGGAAAGAGCTCTGGGGGCTGGAGGGAGGCCAGGGGAGGACTGGTGACCCACACACGCAAAGGGCAGCCAAGGCACAAACAGCATCGGGAGGCCAGCATGGAGACAGGAGGGCAAAGAGCTGCGCTTGCACGAAAAATAGCCTACGGTAGCACTTTGTTTTTCGCCATTTTTTCTAGAAAACACAGCTAAGAAGTGTGTAGACAGTACAGGCACACAGATTTTGGCTCAGTAAGCTGATGCTGCTTCCGTGCCAGACGGCGCTCCTGTCCGGGGAGGTGTTCAAACGCAGCCTGATCACCCTGCTGGGCACCGGTGTCCTGTGGAGGGTTCCTGATGTGACCTTGACCACGTTTCCAACTGGAACGTTCTGGATATGGTTTCCGAACACCCAGGAAAGGCCCGACTGCCCGGTCCAGGCTGGAGGAAACCCACAGGCATCGATTCTAAGACCCTAGGAGGTAAGGATGCAGGTTTGAGCCCACGGGACTCCGGGCTCGCCTGAAGCCGGCAGGTTTGGCGGCCGCAGGGTGGGGGTAGGGAGGTGTCCATGGCGGCCACTGGGCAGACTTGGGCCTGATTTTGAGGCCATGGAGTTTCATTTTCAGGAGCTAAGTGTTGGGCCTAGAAAGTCAGAGAGGAGGGTCCGAGCCACAGAACTGGTCAATAAAGGCGACAGGTGGAAGTCAGAGCCGGCAGAAAGCCGTGGGCGCAGTGTCCCACCTCCCAGAGCCGGCGGCCTGTCCTTCCCCATTCTCTCTTCCTTGTGGGCGTGGGTTCAGCTGGTCAGCCGCGGGTTCCTCTGCTCATCCCTGAGGCTGGACTGCCTCCCCGGGGGGCCCTGGAGATGCCCAGTGGAGGGGTGTCCATCCTGCCCTCACCCAGCCTGGGGGTGACCCTCCCCCGGGGGTGGGCACAGCCACACAGGATCATAGCCTGGAGCAACAAGCCGATGCCTGGGCTATCGAAGCTCCCGCACCGGCTCCTTGCGGAGAGCCCCCCGGGGCGGAGTCCCAGCAGCAGGCTGTTAGGCAGCCCAGGGGGTCTCTGCCCCCCAGGTGGGCCTAGGGGACCCTGCTATGGGAGGCCACGTGACCTGCCGTGGGCACACAGGCGTGACGCGCGTGCCCAGAGAGGAGGGGCACTGGGCTCAGCACGCTGCCACCGGGTCTAGAGAAGGGAGCCCGCTGTGCAGCCAGCGGCATTTGGGTTCTGTTCTGTGATGGCCTTGGGCCTCCAGGTAGGTTTTCCAACACTTGAAAGGCCACCTGAGTCCATAAACTCGTACACTTTCGATGTGGGGCTGGAGACGCAGCGCCGGCCGGGACTGTTTCCGGATTCCCGCCCTGCCGGCCCCGCAGGAGGTGAGGTGCAGCCAGGACCATCCGTGCCAGCCGGCTACCCGCTGAGGTCAAGGAGCCTCCTTCTCCAGCGAGGTCAAGACCGAAGATTTTAAATGAAATTCGGTGGAACACGACCTCCCGAGGAGCAGTTCCAAGGGCACGTCCCGGCCCGGGCCCGGGTGTGCCAGCCCGCAGAGGAAGAGCGCCGTGGTTAGGCGGGGGGCAGGGGGCTGGCGGAGGACCGCCAATCCAGGAGGGGATGTTGCCATTTAATAATTTAGCGAGCTCGTCTGTAAAAGAATTGAAATCTATTAAAAGCTGTATTTTCATTTCATTAATAAATGCTATATAGGAACAACAAATAACCAAATAATTAAAGCAAATCCAATCTCTTAATGCAAACAGCCTTTAAACAGTCTTTAATTTGCTTTTAAATATAAATGTGGAATAACACCCAGCCCTTCAAAGGGTCCCTTCCCGAGCTCTGTGTTCCGGAGAAATCCTGCTCCTCAGTGGTATCTGCGAACAGGAAGCCTTTCATCCGGGCCCACAGGGACGGCCGCCCCCACCTTGCCGTGGCCGACGAGGTGTTAGCAGGAGTCTTTTTTGCTGGTGATTGATTTGATACAGTGAGTTAAACATCTGTCACTTAAGGTCACTAATATCTCGGACATTAAAACTTGAAATTGAAATTTGGAGTTTCGGGTTGGACATGAAGCATTCTCCTTTGATTTCTCTGATTTATTTCATACATTATTTTTTTTTTTTTCCTTTTTAAACAGTTGCGCAGTCTGTTGCTCGGACGTATCTATGAACTGCTCCAGGGTTGGGCGAAGCAGCTGTGAAACAGAACTGCACTTTCCCAAGATCATCCGAAGATAAACAAAGCCCGAGGAGCATTGTTCATGCTGCCTTTCTCCTTCTCCTTATTATTATTCTGCATTTGTGTTCCTGAGACTTCCAGGTAGAACACGCGAGGCTTCCTGTGAGGAACTCCCTGACTCCCACCCACCGTCTGGCCATGCGGGGCGGACCTCACGGAGGGCGAGGGTGAGGCCGGGTAAGGATGAGGTTCGGGAAGAGCGAGAGATGGGCTCAAGGTCAGGTGACGAAGGTCGTCCGGCTCCTGCCTGGGTGTTCCTGATGCGGCAGGGGGAGCACCGCGGTGGGCCGGCAGGGTCACAGCGTGAGTATGGTCCACGACACAGATATCTTGTTCGCGGACAAGCACGTCCCATCCCAATAAAGGGGGGGAAAGAAATACTTATTTGCCTACAAAGTAGATACACACAAAAAGGTTCCTCAGACCATGTTCCAAAGCAAGTGAAAAATGTACCAGTACTTCCTGTCTGGAAAAAGTGTTTCTGCATTTCTCTTGTTAAGAAATATTTTCCATGTAATGTTGTACCTTGGTACATCCTGAGTTTATTTCTTGTTTGTTTGTTTATCTGTTTGTTCAGTATTCACAAAGTAGAGCTCATAACCCTTCCAAGGTTTGGGAGTCCGAGTCTGATGATGTCTCTGGAACCTCGAGAGGAAGAGGCTGCTTATTGATGATTCTTTAAAACAGAGGGTCTTCTGTAAAATGGGAAAGTGTTGAACATTTCCCTGTGATCTGTGTTTTGGTAACAGGAAGGCTTTTCTTACACTGGACGGCGGAGGATATCTCAGAGTCCGAGACCGCTCCCGCAGCCAGCCAGTCACCCTGCAAACGGAATTTTGTCCTAAATATTCCTCCGTCCCTTGTACAACATCGTATGTGCGTCTTGACAGAGAGAGATGGGCGCAGCAAGCATCTGTAGGACATCAAGCATGACTGAATGGGAGCCGGGCCTCTCGTCCCAATCTTTGATGGAGTTGAAATCAATCCCTTCGAGTGGAAGGGTCTTATCCATCACCCCTAGCTAGAGGCCGCACCTGCTGACGTGCACGGGGCCGTGTGGGGTCGCGCTGGGGGGCCCAGTGAGCATCAGCATGGCGCCTGGACCCAAGACGGGGGCGGAGCTCAGACCGCCGTGGGCTTGAACGGATGTACCCACTCCTGCTGCTGGGTCATGTGCAATCTCACACCCACCAGGCCCCCATCCCGCGCCCACCCTAGAGCTGGTTTCTCCTCCCTAGCTTTAGTGATTGTCTCTCACGCGCTGGCCTTTTCTTCTGTAGTAGCCGTGAAGAAATGGAGTCGCCGTTCAAAGACAGACTCTGACTGCTTGCTTCTCCAGGGCTACTGACATGGAGCCTTCAAAGGGAACCAGGGCCAGCAGGTTGGTGGGGAGCCCGGTCTCCATCACCCAGGGATGCCTGAGTCGGCCAGTGCTCCACCCACACAAGGGCCAGGAGCTCAGGTCACCAGCCTGCTGACGTCAGCTGGGAAGGGAAGTCTGGTGCAGGCCAGATGACCCCGGTGGGAGGGGTCCTTTCCTTATATTACTGGATGCCACAAACACGTTCTCTGGTCCCACAGCTCTGAGGGTTTGAGGGCATCGTGCCTGGAGCATTAGGGGCTTGGACGAGAAGATCATCCCTGGCAGCTTTCACGCTGTGCCCGGACAGGACGCTCCAGGAAGGGAGCACGTCTTTCTGCGGATGATCATGTCTCGCCAAGGAAGAGGAGGCATTAGGCGGGAGAACATGACCAGTTGCAGGGTTTGCCAGGGACGGTTTGCTTGAAAGAAGCAGTAGGACGGTAGGGCAGTCTGATACTTCACAGTGTCCCCTGCGAAGAACCCGTAGCCTGGTCCAGGTTGGGCGTGCGGGAGGTCCCTACAGCTTGGTGGCGTTTCTGCGGCAGTGGGGCAGACACGCGCTTCATCCCGTGACTTGGTTTTCACTTAGCCTTGTGGGTCTTGGAGAGTTCTTCCTCACCAGAGTGCATATACGCAGTCGTGACCGGGCAGCCCCTGCTGGCGCCACTGAATTAGAGCATGAACCAGAAGCCCGCCGACGCGCTTGCTTGCTGAGCTTGCACTTCTGTGCTCCTGGGTTGCACCTCGAGGCGGTATCAGTGGTCAGTTCGTTTTGCAGAGGAGAGAGTGGAGTCATACAGAAAAGTGAAATGCGGTCTTCTGAAAGAGAGAGGGGCGGAACACGCAGAAGAGTGGAAATGACGTGATGATCTGACGGCAGAGGGCCCCTGCCTGGGACACAGAATGAGCTGCGTGACGTTACACGGACACCCTGCATGTGTCGAAGAACGTCCCTTCCACGGGCAGATATTCCGCTCTGCGTGTGCGCTGCACCGCCAGGCGACGGACCCTGGGAGCCCTGAATACACGTCGCCACACATGCAAATCCACCTTCAACGAAGACGAGAAGGGTGAACGCAAACACAGTGCTGTGAGACTACGAGTGCGGAATCCGAGTGGAGGGAGCCCCAGGGAACCTGTGGGCAGACGCAGAGGTCACGTCTGCTGGGACGGCCCTCGAGCGGGGCTCGCTGTCAGCCTGACAGCCAAGTGCTCCTGGGAATGACGTCCCCGAACCGTGGTTTTCCCATGTGAAAGTGCACGTAAGAGCTACCCCGTTGGACCGTGGTGGGGTGCGGGCGACCCTCCCTGTGCGGGTGGCCGCCGCAGGACAAGAGCGTGGCCGTCCTTAACCAGCACCACACAGCGTCCTGGAAGCCCCCAGCCACGCGCTGTTTCTCCAGCATGAATCCCACACCCAGATCACTGCATAACGACCCCGGACATTTCTGTGAGTTCAGTGCTGTCCTAGCAGATCCTGAAGATTATTTGGAAAATGTTCCCTTAACAATCAGATTTTTGACAGTTTGCTTAGTGCCCTCGGGAGACGTTTAGTTCTTAGACCCAGAAATCATAAATACCGAGGGTCACGTGAGCTAAGAAAGAACTTTTATTTTCTTTCAGCCTCTTTACATCAAAGTGTCACAATCTGGCCACTATTACCCACATTATGAGTTGTGAGGTCACTTCAAAATGGACATGCGGCCATTTTCCATATTCTGTTAAATTTGAACACGCGTGGATATCTAGGAAAGGCCACCGCGTGAGGGTGTGACCTTCGTGCGCTGGTCTTGACCGGAGCAAGTGATGGCCGCAGATCCGCTCCCTGCGGCGGCCGCTTCCCGCTCTTTCCAGGCGGCATCATCTCACCTCGGAAATAACCGGTGTCGGAGGACGATGGGGAAAAGGTGCAGCTTTCCAGAATCTTCTGAATGAGAGATAGGACTGAGGAACAAATATGTATAGATTTTATTTTCTTAGAACAAAAAGTGAGCAAATACTCCCCAGCCCGGGCCACACCACGAAGGCCTCGGATGAGGACGGCGCCGGCTGCGGAGAGGCTCCCGGGAGGGCCCTGCCGGCCGCCCGAGGCGCCGCTTCCTCTCCCCGCCGAGGCCCCGCGACTCCGGCTGCCCCCCGGCCGCCGTGAACGCACCGCGGAGCGACCGTGTGGGAAACCTACTTCATTTTTGGGCAAACAACTTCGTGGCCTTCGAGGCAGACGGGTTTGCCGACCTGCGTGATAAAAACGGGCGCGCGCAGGCGAAAATAGAAACACGCTCAGTTTGCTTTTCTGGAAATGTCTGCAGGTGCATGAGGAGGCCCGAGGAGCTCGGCCGCACGGAGTGGGAGGCCCAGGCGCAGGCACGACGCACAGCGGGCCGGGCTCCCACTCCGCTGCCCACGGCCAGGCGCTCCGCGAGGCGCTCGAGCCTTCTGTCCACTGCCGTGTGCGTCTGGCCACCTCATCCCTGGGCGTCCGGAAGGACTTGGAGGTCCCTCCCCGGTTACTTCTCAGCCACCCGCGGGTGGGCTTTGGTCGGCTGGTCCGTTTTCGTGACGTGCGTCCTTATAACAACCCCAATAAGGGGCCGGCCGGCCCTGACGTCTCCATCTTTGAGCCTGGAACGCCGCTTCCTTTTCCGACTGTCCGGCTGCAGAGACTGTGCCGTCCGTACACGTGTCCGCGTGGCGCGGGTCCCTTTGAACCGTACCCTGCGGCGTCTGTGCGGGGCTGTGTGTCTGTGTACACAGGCAAATGTCGCCAGGAACCCTTGCGCTGTGAGGGTAACCTTTCCACACACTTCCCAACTTGTCTGGGTTTTCTTGAAGGTCGATTGGTTTTCAGCTGTGCGATCTGCTAGGTATTTGATGGTCCAGATAACAGGCGAGAGCAAAGGGAAGAGGATTTTTTGAAGATCAAAAGTGGCTGTTCATTTTGTTATCTGACCCCATCTGTTGTCATAGTAACAGGTTTCTTTTAACCTCTGTCATGGGATGATTTGTCTCTATCTGCTCCGAATTCTTTTGACTGAGGACCTGCTTCTACGGCAGCCGCTGCCCCCGTCTCTCCGGGAAGCCCCGCAGAGGGGGCCCAGGCGCGGCCCCCACGCCGGAAAGGATTTAAATCACATTTTCAATTTAAACCGCTATCTTAATTTCGGAGGAGATAAAGCCAACAAGACGCTCTCGCCCCTGGTTTTACCGTGTATAATAAATGTCATTTACAAACGAAATGCATTCACGTGTTAACTGGGTAGCATCCGGGCCGGGCTTGATGCCGCGCCGTGTCCGTGATGGCCCGTGTGACCACGTGCAAGGCGCTGTGTGTCGCGAACGTCTAATGACAGGGACCGAGGGAGAGCTGGCCTCGTTTCCTCCGCTGCTGTGGGGGGCCTCACGCAGAGTTGTGCAGCTGCTCCCCGCGAGCCCCGTTTCCGCATCGGCTCACATCGGCCCCAAGGGATGCAGACTCTGCTCAATTTTTAAACAAAGCCTTTGGGAAGGGGAGATTTCCCCTGTTGATCATTTTGGCAATGTAATGCAACTGCGGAATTCCTTTAAGGTTTTGCTCCTAAAGAGATCTTAGGGAGGAAGGGGGCAGTGGCTCGTGGTCCACGGCCAGCCCAGCATGGTCCCTGGCCAGCTCAGGGAGTTCTGGAACCCTCTCCCTGGCCCGGGTTCCTGCTCCCCACTCCTTCTGCTCTCAGTCTCCCGTCAGATGCGGAAGGCAGGCGGCCCCGGGCCCCAGTCAATGCAGGGGCCCCATTTCCACATGCCAATGATTGGAGACGCGTGGGCTTTGTTCAGTCAAAATATGTGACTCTACAGTTCTCCTCTGGCTAAAAACAAAAAACAGAACGACACAACACAGAACAAAGCCCTCCCTGGAAGCACAGAGACCCAGACGTACATTTCTGAGATGAAACTCAGTAAACACGACCAGCCGCTGAGCAGGCCCTGGCAGGTCTGCCGGGCCCAGGGAGCCCTTCTAGTTCCTGGCTCTGGACCAGCCCCTGATCTGCTGAAGGAACCTAAGAAGGTTCCTTCTTAGAACACCGTGGATCTCCCAACGGAGATACGGAATCTCTCGGTTCCAGCCGTCCTGGCAGCGCAGGGGTCCCTCCAGAGAATGGAGTGGGCGTCGCACGGATGCCCCCGGGAAGGGTCTTCTCCGCAGTCCCATCGGGCCCGCAGCCTAGCCTCTGAAAGCTCGCCGTGCTCGCCTGCGGGGGGCAGACCTGCAGGACTCGACGGATGAGCTGTTGTTCCCGAGGCCTGCGGAGAGCCTGACGTGGGTGAGCCCCGTGTGCCTGCCGTGGGCGCGGAGTGCAGGGGTGCCCAGACGTGACCTGCCCTGTCTTCGTCCCTCCCCGTCCCTGCATAGGGGATGGCATGTGTGTGCATTGTGTGGGTCGGAGGCCCGTGTGGGGTACTCAGGCTCAATCTTACACACAAACCACATAATGGCACTGGGCGGTGGTGGGATAATTACCTGCAAAACGTCAGATCTGTGTTCGCGCACGGGGGCCGGGGATGGGGGACGGCGGCGTCGGTCTGATTGTGGGGACCTCGGCATCCTCACAGCTCTTTGTCCACCCAGGCTGCCTTCTTTTTCTGCCTGTTCTACACAAGGTCTGACCTGAGGAGCAAACATCGGTGCCATTTTGCTGATCATCCCCCCTGTCCCCGGTAACCACACTTAGGCATCACCCAGCAAAGGCAGCAAGTAAACACGCAAGAAAGGTCTGAGCCGCCGGGGCAGGTGCTGGACACGCCAGCCCACGCTTCTCACTCCAGGGCGGATCCTCAAGCCCCGCGGAGCTCAGGTTTGCTTGTGGGTGCCCAGTGGGTAGGAGTCTGCAAACCAGCGAGGGAGCAGGGAGTTCTCAAGGCCAGAAGCCAGCTGCAGCCAAGGCCAGAGGAGGCTGGAGGGGAGACACCCCATCCTGGGGGGCTGCCAGGTCCAGCCCAATTCGGAGGGGCCTTGAGAAATCATTGGGACTGGCAGAAGTCACGGGGACAGGAGTCCTGATGGGGAGCCTGGGGCAGAAAAGGGTGAATGGTCAGACTTACGGGCAGAGAAATGATTAATATCTTCTCATAGGAAAATCACCAAAAATCCTCATCTCCGTAATCTCTTGTAAAGATTGTCATGTGAAACGCTTGGTGTGTTCAGGGTCTTTCCTCCCTGCCGCTCCTCAAAATGAAGAGCTTGGAAGGAAAGGGAAGCAGGAGGGTGACTTGAGGCCTTGAACTATCTGCAGAGACAGTGAGATCAGGACGTGCCTCACGGCCCTTCACTGCTGCTCGTGGATTCTGAGCAGAGGCACGAGGGCTTCCACAACGGGGTGCCCTGAGCCAGGAATGATGCTGTTGAACATGTTCCTCAGAATCCTGAAGGTAGCCTCAAATCTGATAAATTAGATACATTTTTAAATCTGATTTTCAAGAATTTTTAAAGGTAGAATAAGTTCTGTTCTCTAAAGAGCTATCCAAATTGTATTTTTCAACTAATGGATTAAAGTACAACTTTCTGGACATTCCAAATATACTTTAAAAGCATTACGAGTTCTGTTTCCTAAAAACAGTAACGCTAATTTCAGTGGATTACATTTAGCCTTTTGGCAGCCAAATGTGCGTTTCTGCAAATTTCTTTATTGCCTGACACATAGTTAAACTGGAAATACACATCATTTTCCTTTATTTTGTGACTTCGCTGCTCCCTGGGCGTGTGGGGTGATGCCCGCCGCTTCTCTCGTCATAGGTCGAAACAGGCAAACAAGGAGCTCCCAGAGACCATAGAAATAGGGTTTTATTAATTCCCAAGGGTTACAAGAACATGTTGCTCCCCAAGGTGAGGTTTTAGGATTGTGGGAACAGCATCCTTCCTGGGGCAGGTTTTCCCCAAGAGGTGACAATGAACCAATCCCCCAGCATCCGTGTGCGGGGCCGTCCTGTCACCTGCTGGGGGACCCGGCTGAGTGGAGGCACACGTTTGTAGGGACCCCGTGAACCAGCACAGCGCCTGCCCCAACCCCGACAGGGGCGCCCACTCCCCTGATGGAGGAGTTTGCTGGGTCCCGTGTGACGGGGCCACCCAGGGACGGGACCCTCTGATACCCGCCTTCCCCGCCAGCTGTGCATGCCCTTACCTTTAACATCTCGGGCGCCCCGACGGCACGGCTTCTGCTGTCATGCCCGTCATCTCCCAGCGACTCTTTGAGGACCATTACGCGGGGATACCGATATCAGCAGAGCTCCTGTGTTAAACTGTCCATCGTGGGTCGCTCTGAGTCATTCTGTTTTCTCTAAACCACGCGAGAGGTCCAGACGGAGCAGCTGGACGTTGTAACCTCAGACCATGCCTCGCGTGGGTCGCATTTGGAAATTACAGCATGAGGAGCTCCAGACAAACTGTGCGGGTGTTTCTGGGAGAATCTATTTTCCTTGTTTTCATTTTACATAAAAATGGTTTCTAAAAGCCTCCTGAGCACTTCAGAAGACAGATCTTTTGCAGTCGGTGGGGAATCACTTATTGGTCGTGTGTGCTCTATGAGACCCTTGTCAGAAACGATGCGATCGAACAATATTTCTTGTGTTAATTGTACTTCATACCTGGTGTTAAGCACGTACCTAAAAGGAGTAAAAAGGTCAAGAGAAAATGATTAACATTATATAATGGAAAAGGTAGAGACGAAAATCCAAAAAAGAAAAAGAAGAAAAGGAATTCCAGGAATCTGTCCCAGTGTAGACCACGTCTAGTAGGAGAGACCGTTTAGAAACTGAAGGTGATGCGGAAACACGGCTGCAGTGTTTCTAATTAGCAAAAGCTATCACTATTTTATTGATTAAATAAATACAAAAATAGTAATGAAATCGTATCTGACAAAGGTATCATCAAAGGGAGTGAGTGGGCGCCAACGGAAACGGACTTTATTTCACATGATTTCTCTCATCCTTAGTTGTCCTTTTTTTTAAATTCTAAAAACCCATTTAAATAAGAGTTTGGTTTTGAACGTTGTAATGTATGTGGTTCTTTTTTCATGAAGACCCCCCCACAGAAGGCATATGCAGGTAGTTTTCAGAAGCTCTCCCGGCGGACCTGCCTGCAAGAAGCAGGCAGAAGAGGGTCCGGCTTCTTCAGATCTGGACACTTGGGCTCTCCCGGAAGGTCAGACCTCAGGAGAGGACTTTGTCATATGGAAATGTTTAAGGGTCCAGCTCACAGCCTGTGGAGGCCGCCTTTTATCTTTGCAGGGTTTGAACATGATCCTTTCAAAGCCAGATAACCCAGGAAAGGCCTCGCAGTGAGTGCCCAGTGCGCACTCCCAAGCCCCTGACGCAAGTCCCCGTGGAATCAGTTTCTAGAATTCGATAAGGAGGCTTTCCTGTTGTGTTGTACAGGAGCTTCTGTCTCCTTGTCCCTGCAAAATAATATGCCCTCATCGTTTTGGTTTTCTTTCTTTCTTTCTTTTTTTTAAACCAGCAGAAGTGATTTTAAAATTGAAAAAAAAATGTTAGCTATAAAGTCAGGATTTGAGATTTATTTGAATCTGCACATCTTTTAAGTGTGTTGCAGCATTTGAATTCACCCTGAACACTCCAACTTCTCAGCTGCATTTGAAGATCCCTTGCCTCTGTCTGGTTCCCAATCTACACACTGACTTCTTGGCTGGCTAATTTTAGAAAAACAAACAAACAGTACATTTTACTAGTTTTTCACTAGTGTTTTAAGTGATGAAGACCTTGCATTTTATACAGACGAGAACAGATACTGTTACTGTCACTGCGGGTTGTTCACTCACCAACCAGTTTGCCAAGAACCCGACCAGCCCTTGACCTCAGCTCGCCAGCAGTCCTGACCGCTGCTTCCCCAATCACCCAGCAGGAAGGACAAGGATTGCCCAGCCCCCAATCCCAGGTGGATCATTTGGGGGGGGATGGTGGGTAAAATACGATAGCAATTAATTTAAATAATGAAAGATAAAATTTTAACTTATTAAATTCAGTAGACATTAAATCATCATCACGATGCTATCACAGTCTCTAAATGTTTTCTTTCAACTTCGGCTCTTAGCTGCTAGTGAACCCAGGGTAAACCACTTGTAGACTAAGACTGCTAAACTGTGTCTATGGTCAACTGATTTCGAACAAGGTGCCAAGACCATTCATGGGGAAACAAGAGTTTTTATAAAAATGGCACTGGGACAATTGGATGGCCACATTCAGGAGGATGAAGCTGGAGCCTTATGCCATTCACAAAATTAACTCAAGACACATCAGTGACCGAAATGTATGAACTAAAACAATGAAACTCTTAGAAGAACACACAGGGGTACATTTTTGTGACTGTGGATTTGGTGGTGAATTGTAGGTATGACAGGAAAAGCAAGAGCAAAGTACGAAACAGACACATTGGTCTTCACCAAAATGAAAACATAACAAAACAAAACCAAAAAACCCCAAACAAACAAACAAACAAACAAAAAACTTCTATGTCCGAAAGGATGCCATGAAGAAATTGAAAAGACCATGGATAGAATGGGAGAAAATATTCAGTTTATGTATCTGATAAGGGGTTGTTGTCTGGAATACAGGAGGAACTCTTACACTCAAAAATGAAAGGCAAATAATTCAATTTTAAAAAAATGGAAAAGGATCTGGATACACACTTCCTCAAGGAAGATACACAAATGTGCAAAAGCACATGAGAGGAGGTTCACATCATTAGCCACAAGTGAAATGCAGATCAGAAGCCCAACGAGATTGCACTTCCCACCTACCAGGAAGGCTAGAATCCAAAGTTGGATGAAAATGCACAGGGGCGTGAATACAGAAGCGTCAGAGCCGTCATCCTCTGTTGGCGAGAAGGTACAGCGGGCGCAGCCCCATTGGGAGCATCCTGGTGACCCCTGCAAAGATGGAACATGGGCTCACCGTAGGACCCAGCAATTCTGCTCCTAGATATGCTTAAGACCAACAGATACGTCTCCACGCAAACCTGGGACTCAAACATTCACAGAAGTAAGCGTCCTGACAGCCAAAAGGTGGAAACAACCCAAATGCACACGGACATATGGCTGCACAAGCAAAGGTGGTCCGTCCACGTGACAGAAGATTCATCCGCCACAAAAGGGAATGAGATGCTGACCTGGGGTACAAGATGGGTGAACCTCAAAAACATGAGGTGAAAGAAGCCAAAAGAAATCCCACATATTTTAGGACTCCAGTTACAGCAAATGTCCAGAAGAGGCAAATTTACAGAAACTGAGAGAAGAGTGGTTTCTTAGGGCTGGGGCCACGGGGGGATAAGGGGTTTGGGCTGAAGGGTTTGGGTTTCTTTTGAGGTTCTGATACTCAGTGTGTGACAGTCATCCGTAACAGTAAGTAAATCCAAAACTATCGAGTTGCATATTTCATGTAGATTGTGAAAATTATATTTCAATAGGACTATATTAAAAAGGAGTCACAGGTAAACCCCTCACCCTGCACGTACCACCTGTGAACTCTCCAGGGTCAGAGAAAGCCATGCTCCCACTCCCGAAATGCCCCCCGATATCTGAAACTATGCGTGGCTGCTCTTAGCACAGAAGGCAAACCCTTCCAGTCCAGGACAGGCAGCATTCTATCGTAAATGTGAGGGCAACCTCCCAGGACGTGGAGGCGGACTCTGTCCAGGGGTCCAGCCCTGCAGATGGAACAATGTGAAGGATGGTCCCTCCTTCCCAGGGGGAGCTCTGCACGCTGTTCCCTCTGTTCCCTCCCCTATGAGGTTTGCTCCCACAATACTCAGAAGACCTTTCACCAGGAAGTTGTGCAAATGGACGCGGAGGAGAATCTGCCCAGAACTGGGGGACACTCTCCACAATCCAGCGTACATTATATCACAGTAGATGGTAGAGGGCACTCTAGGGCACCCGCCCTGAGAGACGATTTCCCCCACTCCCAACCTTGCTCACCATCTCACCATCTGTTCACTTTCCCAGAGACAACAGATCTTTCTCACTCAAGGCAACCGGCATTATGGCTGCCCTGGTGACCCTTTGGAGAGAAACGGTCCCCACAGCCCTGGCCCGGCGCTGATCTGGATTTCAAGTCTATGACCCATCAGCAGTTACCATTCAGCATCTAGTCCCCTCCCCAAGCCATGTGACAGGATTTCCTGCTGTTCAGGACAAGAGGCCGGGAGCTGAGTGGACAGAGTGTCATGGACCATGTCACTGCCCGTGGATGGATTTGGGGGCGCTGGAGTTTTCCTGCAATGTGGCTTCATGGACAGGCAGGAGACCGTTCTCAAGGGAGATTCGTTCAGGAATTTGGCCACTTTTCCTGGAAGTCTACTCCTGATTCATTCTGCCCCTTCGTTAGAATTATAAAGAATGTGGGATATGCAATCGACATCATAATGATTTATTTAAATGGACCCATAAGCCTATTGAAACCAAAACCTCTTGGCTTCACATAAAAACAAGAAGATTAACATTATCCATACAAAAATTTTAAAATTTTTAAAAGAAAAAGAAAACAACAGATCTGCTGTGTCTGGTTTGTATCTGCTGTGACAGTGCTGGTGGCTTTGGCCATCGAGACACCAAAACCTCATCCCAGTGTCCGGTCTGGGATCTGACACTTGCAGCCTTGAGACCGACAGTCAGGTGCGTGGCGGGTGTGACTGCCCAACGTGAGTGCACACAGCCGCTCCTTCTCCACGGGAACTGAGGTCACCCCACCACCCAAGAGTTTTGGATCCCCGGATGCTTCCTCTGTCCCTCCGTGGATGGTCGCTCATCCCCTAGCTTGTCTTTAGCAAACACTTGTTGCTAGGAACAGGCTGCAATATTGGGGTGAGGCCAGCCACGCTGTTTTTAAAAATTGAGAGTCATGAAACTTTCTTCCTGCCTGGTGGTGTATGGTCCAGCCCTGGGCTTCCTGGCTCCTGCTTTAAAACACAGATCATCTTGGGAAGGAGAAATGCAACAAGGGAGGAAAGGTGAAGAGCGTTCACAAGCCCCTCTTCTGCTACAGGCACGTTGTACGTGGACCACTTTCCAGGTCTTATTACGAGTCTTTGGATCGTAGTCATATTGCTGTTCTAAAAACAAGCATCTGACGCTGAAGATGTTTATGGAACTGGTGGAAGACTACAAAGAAGTTTACCGAACAGGACCAAGAAAGACCTGGCCACCCCGTCTTGTGGTCTGCTGTGTGTGTAGGGGACTCTCACGGTTACTCATACCCTTGTTTTCAGCTTTTCGATGTCACCGGGATGGATCTTCACACACCCAATCCATCTAGAACATGAAGCCTTCTGAAGTTCCTGCCAAGGGTTGGTATTTTGCTCCTGTGATGTGCATGTACGTGTGTGTGTGTGTGTGTGTGTGTGTGTGTTGCAGAGGTGGGGGCACATTTATAAACTAAAGGTGTCATTAGCTGATCTAACAATGTCATCAAGCCACCTGTTTAACTAATACGGACACACAGAGCATCAACAATGAAACATCAGTATCTCTTCAGGTGGATGGTTTCACTTCATGGTGTGTTTATCGGTAAGAGATTTGAGATAGTATCAATTCAATACTTTTTATTTTATTTTTTATTTTTTGCTATAAAAGGCAGCCTGATAGAGAAGGCAGCTTTTATTGAGCACCTACTGTGTACCAGAACCCGTGGTAGGTGTTTTTATGTTACTCCATTTGAGCCCCACCACACCCCTGCAAGGTCCCTGGACTCCAGATGGTGGGCTGGGCTCGGGGATGGTCAGCCCCTGGCTGGGCCACTGGTCCACCGTGGGGCCTGGGTGTCCGTGGCACACTGCTCTCTCTTCCTCATCTGCCACACCACCATGGAAACTCTGAGTTCAGAGCTGCATTCACGGAGTCTGACCATATGCCGACTGCGGCATGAGTCATTTCCCATCCGGAGACTGAGAAGGGGCTGTCTAGGTGGTTATCAAAGTCCCTATCTCACAGGTAAAGGAACGGGTCCATAAAGATACCTAATGAGGAGCCCCTGGGTGGCTCAGTGGGTTAAGCCTCGGTCTTCGGCTCAGGTCATAGTCTCAGGGTCCTGGGATCGAGTCCCGCATCGGGCTCTCTGCTCAGCAGGGAGCCTGCGTCCCTCTCTCTCTCTGCCTGCCTCTCTGCCTACTTGTGATCTCTCTCTGTCAAATAAATAAATAAAATCTTTAGAAAAATACTTAATGAGTGGCCCAAGTGTATACACTGGAGCTCTGAAACCCTTCCTGGTCCGCTGGCTTCACTGCCCCTACCTCCCTTCAGGCACTGACAGACTCTGTGAGAAAAGGCTTGACAGGAAACTTCCAAGTGATTAATGTTTTGTAAAGAAGTGTTGAAACACACGTCAACAGTGTCCCTTTTGAAGCCTACTTCATTGAAGTACGATTTACCTGCTATAAAACTCATCCATTTTAAGGGTCCAGGTTAAGGGTCTTCAGTAAGTGCGACCAGCACCAGTCTCGTTTTAGAACATCCGAATCACCCCCCAAGAAAGCAGGTGTCCTCTTGTACGTTCTCTGCGTCCTCATCCCCAGCCCCGGCAACCACTAGTCACTCTTTCCCCTGTAGATGTGTCTTCTCCGGGCGTTTCACATAGATGGACTCCTAACGTACATGGTGACCTCTGTGGCCGTCTTCTCTCCCCCAGCACAGTGCCCCTCACTGGACCGGTGCGCGCTCCGTGTCACGGCTGAGTCGTGTCCCAGGATCAGACGCACCACGTTTTGGTCATTCGCTCGCCAGCTGATGAGCGTCTGGGACGCTTCTGCGCTTCCGTGAGCAACACTCACACTCGAGTCTTTGTGCTGATGCGTGGTTCCTGCTATTGTCTCTCTCTCTCCCTCTCTCCCTCTCTCTAGTAGGCTGCATGCCCAGTGCGCAGCCCAGTGCAGGGCTTGAACTCCCCACCCTGAGACCAAGACCTGAGCTGAGATTAAGAGTCAGACACTTGAATGACGGAGCCACCCAGGCACCCCCTTAGTATTATCTCTTTCATGCACCTGTAATATACAAACTTACAAAAGTGTAAGTCTTCTTGTTTTCCATTTTGAAGGAAAGCACAGTGTTTTGAGAACGTAAACACAGGTATAGATGTTCTTTCTTAACTTGGACTGGGGTGATGAGCTCCGTGTATGAGACTGGATCAACGTTCTCTGAAATCCCCATTCTCAGCACTACATATTTTCTTTCCTTTTTGGTGTTTTTGGAGAGTCTGATTAAGCCTGTGATTGGTGTAAAAGAACACAGAAGAGCAATCTGTGTTGAGGCAGAGAGCAGGAAGAAAAGTTTATTTCTAAGTCAGCAGGGTTGACTAAGTGACAGTTGCTGGATTGGGGGGAAATCCTGCTCCCTCTGTGAGTCCCATTATCTCTCCAACCAGAAGAGTGATTGTCACAGTGATCCCCAGGGTCGTGGAGGTGAAGCTCCTACAACCTGGTGTGTCCAGAGAAAATGCCAGATAACGTTTCTCCCAGAGACGACTGCAGGTAGGGGCTCAGATGGGGTCATGTATGAACCTCCTGGGCCGAAACCTCTAAAATTACAAGGGACACGGAGTCTCTCAGGCACTAGGTTTCTAAGTGTCAGGTTCGAGCACAGAGAAGAGAAACAAGATTCGGGTGAGTGAGATCATTCAGATGAGTGGACAGTGTGGGCTCACCATAATTTATTCAATGTTGCATTTTTAAACTGAACAGTTCCATCTGTAACCTGCCCAGGGGACGCCAGGTCTGGAATCTTGCTGGGTCTGTGCTGTGATCCAGCTACAAACTAGACAAACGGATTTGGAAGAGTTTTTTCCTCTCCCCCAGCAGGCACCAGCCTCCAGGCTCTGGGGAGGACACCAGACTGCTGTCCGGAACGGACCCCACCGCAGGTCTGCTCCACTGCTCCACTGGCACAGAGCTTTATTCCGCGGGTTCTAGCCGACGGCACAAAACAAGTTAACATGCTGGGGAAAAAGAGACAAGAGTCACATAATTTTCAGAAAACGACTGTTCACCCAAAAATCTCAGGAGTGGTGGTAACAACTACTCGTTCTATGAGTTTAGCAAAAACCTGGATACAGAACGATGGGGGATGGCCCACTGTGCTCCAGCTCGAGCCTGGCCGTGCTCACCGCAAGACCCAGTGAGAAAATATGTTCCTTCTCTGTAACACAGAATGTAAAGTGCTCCTGTGACACTAAGAAGGAGAACGTAACAGAAACACGCAGAAGGCCAGACAGCAGCGACCTAATCTGGAAGTAACCGGACTGGAGAGGAGATGCCAGCCTCCCGGACAAGGTCCAGCACCGTCCCAAACTCCTCTCCCCTGGGGTAATTCATAAGTCTATGTGATTCTGATCAAAATGCTGAGGTTCACCTAAAAGTCGAAATGTATGCTATAGTGGAGATGTTTTAAAGAGTACAAAGAGAGATTTTCTACTTGCTGGACTGCCCACGGCACGCGAGGCTATAATAAAGGCAGAGAAGTGAGCAGAAGAAGGAGAGGGAGACATGAAACAGCGTGGACGTACGACAGTCAGTCTGAGTCCTAACGAAAGCTTCAGCGGGACAGGCGGGAAGCATGTGGGATGATCCAAGAAAGGTCCCTGTGCAAAAGCAAACCCCACGTCGGCTGGAGTGCAGGACGGGGACAGAAGACGTCCACACGAGTACAGACAGCACGTCTGTCTCCCTCTGAGTAACATCAGAGACCGCAGCCGCCAGAGACGGACAGAGCAGTTAATTAAAAAGTAAGAAAAAGGGGCGCCTGGGTGGCTCAGTGGGTTAAGCCGCTGCCTTCAGCTCAGGTCATGATCTCAGGTTCCTGGGATCGAGTCCCGCATCGGGCTCTCTGCTCAGCTGGGAGCCTGCTTCCCTCTCTCTCTGTGCCTGCCTCTCCATCCACTTGTGATTTCTCTCTGTCAAATAAATACATAAAATCTTTAAAAAAAAAAAAAGTAAGAAAAATCTTTCAGTATGTAAGACAGTCAACACCATCCACACATTGATAGTCAAACAACAAAATGCACAACGTCATGCCCCTCCGTGGCTGACAAAGGACTTTTATTCCTCGTGTGGAATAATAAGAAAGCCTATGATAAAGAAAAACTACATAATAATAAAAATGAGAAATAATAATCATGTTTTACAAAAGACAGAAATGCATGAGCTTTAAAAATATTCAGATTCACTAGCAATAAGAAAAATAAAACCTAAAACCGTGAGAAGATTTTACCTGCCAGATCGGCTTGGATTCAAAAGAACATCACCTTTCAGTGCTGGCGGGAATGCCGGGGCTGGGCGAGAGGTCCTTGACCTCTATCGGACATGGTGTCATGCGAGGTCTCACGCCGGTGTGAGAACTCATTCTGTTAAGTGTGGAAACAATAATACACCCACTGGGTAAGAAGGGAACATTTTGTTCCACACATAGGGACATTTCTTTCCCCACAGAGGTGCCTCTGCAGTTACAACAGGCACATAATGTTTCAAGTATTACAGTAGTAAAACTCCGAGTGCTTTGAAATCTGTTTTCTAAGCTCCTGTGTTTTCAGCATTGACTATACTCTGATAATGTAAGAAATCTTTGAAAACATAGGATGCTTTCGTTCATGAAAAGGGAATTCAATAAGTAGTGATTAATAAACAAATGAATAATTTAAAATAGAGTGTGACTGATTGATCTGTAAATAACTTTTCTGCTTCTGAAAAGAAAAGTTTGAGTCAAATGGTAAGTATAAGAAAAAATCTCGGCACATACAGAAAGCAGGGGCCGCTGAGTTTCTACCCCTCTGTGCATCCACAGCAGGACGTAATCGTGTTTTGGAATGCTGGCTCACTTTTGCAGGATGTGGGGTGTCTAATTGCCCTGAATCGTGCTGATCCCCAGAGGCCGAGTTCTTGCAGGAATCCAGCGCAACCGCACGGTCTTCCTCATGGGGCCATGCGCGGGATCTGTGGAATGGATGCGTGGGAATCCCTCGCAGGCTCGTGACTCTGTTCGGGTCTGCACAAAACACGCAGCCACCGCACATCAGGCGGCGAGGTGAGCGTGGAGCCCGCCTCTGGAGCCCTTTGAGAAACCGAGCCATCTCAGGGACACGAGGAGGCCAACAGTCAACCACACGGAGGATTATTTTAGTACAGGGGCAAGTCCCGTATGGCCCAGTTTCTGCCAAGCTGCTACGGGCAGCTCGCTCACAATCACTTTGAATGACTATGGTTTAAAAAAAAAAAACTTACTAAAATATTTTCTGATTTTGTAGCAGTTGATGAGGTCAGGGAGTTTTTTGATGTGTTTTCTTTTAAAGTGAATGGATGCTGTTTTGGCAACTTTGATATTTCATTCGAAGGGAGTATAATAAGCTGTTTTCTTTGTATTGATTAAAGAAATATGGTGCTTATTTTTTTGTTCGGTTTCCTAGTAGTTGTTCAATAGGGTTAGAGGGCAACGCCATCTGTTTCCTAACAGGACATTTTGTGTAAGATTTGCAAGTCCTACAGGCACCTTTAAGCACGGATAAATATGCAGTCTTGGTTTCAGATGGCTAGTTTTTTACTACCAAAGGATGATTATGTTGTGTGCCTTGAGACATTGGCCATAATATATTTCCTGTCCCTTTATTGCATTTTGGAATCATAAACAATGACTGTTTGGCTCAAAGCCATTTATTCAGCCCAAAAAGACATTATTTGCACAACAAAAATCAATAAAAATGTTACTAGGTCTGGCTGGATACTTTGCTTAACTGTGATATTTGTCTATCACTGATGGCACACCATCTCTCGCAGGAGACTGGGGCCAAAACACAGCTATTGATCCAGTCAGCGATGATGGATACTGGCATTTGGAAAGGGCTGCTGTGGAGAATCTCGATTAAAAAAATATTTCTAGGTTTTGCCTGGAGCAGAGTCAAGATAACCCGACTGAGGAGATTTTCTCTGTTCTGTTGGGTTTCTCCCTCTTGTGGTGGAGAAGCGCTCCGGACCAAAGTCATTATTGAAAGAATTAAGTCAATCTCTGTTTAGCCAAAGGCTTTGGCATCACATCAAGCTGAGCTGATTTAGACCCCATCCCCTGTCCTTTTCATCACCTCAAAGCTTGGGGAAAGCATTTTATAGACACCGAGGGTGGGAGGTGTCGGGGGAGGCTCCTGTCTGCTTTTTCTCTCTTTCTACGCTATCTGTTGATGCCTAGAAAAATAGGACCGGCTCTTCCCCAAATAATTAACTATGAGCACCACTTTGGAAATGAACAATTCAGTTAAGACGGAAGGCGTTAACTGACACCGAGCCGGCTGAGTGATACAGAAAACATACCAAATGGGCTATAGACAATTTATTGCAGCGAGCTGGAGGAAAAAAAAAAAAAAAGTGATATATTATCCTCCAGCCTCATAAATTTAAAATATGAAATTGTTTTTCATTTTTCACTTGCTATCTCCCCCTCCAGCATAAATCTGATCCGTGGAGCCATGGTGGACGGTGGTAGAAGGTGGGAAATATTTTTTACTCCATTTCATTTTATTTAATGTATTTGAGTATTTATGCCACACCTTTTCCAAGAAGACTTCGTGGAAGAATGCAGCTATTTGAACAGGGGCCCCGCGCTCACGGCGGCCGAGTACGGACACCCTGAGCTGCACCCTGCGTGGCGGGCGGCCGTCCCAGCGCTCATGGCTCGGCTGTGCTGCCGGCTCGGAACAGGTTCCCGAGCTGGACTCTGTGCCGCCGCTCGAGTCGTCCCCAGAGGGACCCGTGCAAGAGGGGCTCTGCGGTTCTCCCACTGGCCTGAGAGACGGCTCTGTGTTTCAGCCGTTCTGATTGCCCTGGACCGCCGGGACGGGCCCCGAGCTGCTGTGCGCGCTCGGTCCGTTGTTTGTGAAGGGCTGTTCCCCTCCTGCTCTCCAGCCAAAGACACTCCCTGCATGTGTCCATTATTAACCATTGATATGTTTAATCTCCAAAATCTTCCATGTAGGCTGCAGATGATTAGAAGCCACAATTAAAAGTCAATGTATATTGCCAGTGTTGGTTCTTCTCCGGTGGGAAACGCGATTGTTGGTTTAGATCCAAGTGTGACTTTTCTGTGGGCAGCTCCCAGGACTGCTTCCCCCACGTGGCTGGCAGCCACGGCGCTGTCTGGAGTGCGTGAGTTTACACTAATGATAATTGAGGGTTTTTAGTCTTTTACATCACGTGTGGCTTTCTAGGCTTGTACAGTGGCTATGTTTGTTGGTAGAAAAAGTCTTGTATCCCAGTAATTTAGAGAATATTTGAAGGAAGTTAAATGGCTAACAACTACTTAAAATATTGTGTTGACATTTTCTGTTTGCAAAAAGTATATATATGCATCATATATATCAGATACAAGTATATTACGTATGCATATATATGACATGTGTGTATGCGTGCGTATGTGCCCGTGTGTGTGTACATGTGTGTACATGTGTGTGTACTCGAGCGTGCGTGTGTGTGTGTGTGTGTGTGTGTGGGAGGGTCATTTCCTGGCCTCTGTAATTGTCAGTGCACTTGCCACAATGTATTCTTCCGAGTCTGTTTCCCACCATGCTGGATCTGTTCCCGCTACTGTGCTCAGAGGCACAGACCTTTCGCGGCCGGCGCTCCGGCTGTCACGCGGTTTAGCAACACCAGCTCCAAGAGCTCTCGGTGGGGCCGCCTCCGCCTGGCTACTCCTGTGCCCCTGCTGCCGCTTCCCTCAACGTGCGTGCTCACCAGTGATCGAAATGGACCCCCTTCATCTAGCGACAGAGGAAAAGCCAGCCAGGCTTTGAACCCAGAGCGGACGCCCTTCCCACGCTGAGACAGACCCAGACCCGAGGCTCGTTCCCCGTGTAGCAGCTCCTGCCGACTTAATAGGAGAGTAAAGACGACGGCGCGCCTTGTAAGTGACAGTGAACAAATCAGCTCTGCCCCAAATAGATTTTTGTCTTATCCTGCTGGCTCTCCTAAAATTTAAATGGGCTTTAAAAACGTCTATTTTGCAAGTTGAGGAATAGGCTGGCTGACGCTTTCTCTCGCTCACGTCACCTTATTTGTGTGGCGGTTTTTTCCTTTTTCTTTCTTTCTCTTTCTTTCTTTCCTTTCTTTTCTTTTTTTTTTTTTTTTAAGAAGTTTCCCATCTGGATTTACCCTGTTTCTTTTAGTCCCTTTTAGTAGTCGGCTTCGTATTCATGGCTTCCATGTGAGATCTTACTTTCCATTCCTGGTAAAATGGGTGAACGTCTCTTCCTTGCAGAGCTGAGGCCGGGCCGCACGATGGACAGGAATGTGATCGCCTCGGGGAGGGGCTCCAAGAACAATAGGTGGTGGATGTTGTTGTGTTGTTTTTTTTTTTTTTTTAATTTATTTTTTTTCCCAATTTATTTATTTTCAGAAAAACAGTATTCATTATTTTTTCACCACACCCAGTGCTCCATGCAAGCCGTGCTCTCTATAATACCCACCACCTGGTACACCAACCTCCCACCCCCGCCACTTCAAACCCCTCAGACTGTTTTTCAGAGTCCATAGTCTCTCATGGTTCACCTCCCCTTCCAATTTACCCAAATTCCCTACTACTCTTTTTAATCAACTGAGAAACCGCCCTCATTATAGGACTTTAACACGTATTTGTTGAATGACTGTTGAAGTGAACGTGGGCTTAGCTGAAGTTTAATACTAAATCTAGTTAAGTTAATTGCAGCTAAATTTGTCTTTTCAGGGACTAATCTAGCGGCGAGTGAATGGTAAATTATCTTCATCTGAACAACAAAAGACCACCAGCCAGGAATTATTTTTGGGAAAGCGAGAGCCAGGATAACGTCTGTTTTGCAGTAAATCCACCCACAACTGGACAGCGTCCTGCTTCCGCAGCAGCCACCCCTGTCTGCCCAGACAGCACCATTCTGCGCTGCTGTCAGGGTAAAGCAATATTTTGTGGTACCAAAACCACGTGGGGGGGGCGGGGGAAGGGGTAAAAATTCATTTAGCATATAATTCATTAGCAGACGGAGCATCTTGACGATATAGTGCACTCAGACGGGGCTGGAGCAAGCTGGCGCGAGCAGAGCCCGCGGAAGGGATGGAGTAAATACTTTTCTTCTCCCAGATCGATTCTATCGATCGCCATTACAGCGGCCAGCTCCAAACAATGAAGTGGTTTCTAATTTCCAGGCTCCAGGTGGAGCCTGCTCTGCCTTCCTCTTTCCAGTTAAGAGCATCATTAAATGTCAGAGCAAACAGCACGTTGAGAGGCCGAGTGTTTTATTAATTCATCGTCAGAATTATCTCCGTGCATTAATATTAATAGCCTCAAATTGGATTTCATTTAAGAGGTGGAATAAACATGCAGATGGTAAAAGCCTGCACGGCCTGAGAGCCCTCTGACGGGCACTCACCTGGAGCACTGCCGCGGCAGAGCCACGGTCATACCTCCCTGCCCGCCCAGAGCTGCCGGGAGGAGGAGCGGCGCCCGGAAAGGTCCACGGCAGAGCGACCGCCCTGCTCAACCCGGCGCAGGGGCAGGAGCGGGGCCCCACCAGCCCGGTGCAGGAGGTCCGGGGTACAGGTGGGTGTCCTCGGATACCTCTGGGCCCGATTTCTTATTCAGCGCTGCAGAAATGATACCACTGCCCACTTCAGGAGCGGCACCTTTGACCTTCCTAGCAGAGCTCTCTCGAGGAAAACAGTAGGTGAGCCCTTTCTAGTATTCTGCGTGTGGAAGCGCTTCAGAAAGCATGAGGCGGGTCATTTCTGCTCAAACAAAACAGAACACAACAAGACTTTTCCGAAGATCACTTCATGCCCAGCTGAAGGCGGGAAGAACAGAGGCTGGGTCCCAGGGAGGCGAGCGTTTCTAGGACAGACATAAAATTCTTTGGGTTTTGTTACAAAACCTTTGATATAATTGAGGCTCAGGAGAACATGCTTCGGGTATTTTCAAGTTACGTGAGCAAGCGGCCGACCGGTTCGCCGGGCCACCTCGACAAGCCCCAGAGCTCGTTGCAACAGGAAGGACCACCTCGCGGTCTGGAGCCATGGCACCTGCGCTTGGGGTGCAGGCAGCGCTGCCTGCGCACCCTCTGAGACCCTGGCTAGCTCTTCTTCTCACCTTTGCGGCTGCTGCTGGTGGCCACAGTCCCTGAGCTCCGAGGATCAGGCCGTACCCGTCCAGCCTCAGCCACCCAGGCCCACGGCGTCCTGCTCCCGGGCTCTGACTTCTTACAAGAGCTCCAGCCCGAGCGGATCCCACCTGCCCCAGTGACTTCACCTTGACCGTACCTGCAAACACCCTCTTTCCAAATAAGGTCACATTGACAGGTATAGGGAGTTAGGACTCGGCCCTATCTTTTGTGGGCAGGATAGGACTGTCCTGATGGCACCGGGATATTTCAAGGGAAATATACGTTTGTGACTCAGTATACCTAGAGCTGCAAGAGCGTGTCATTGCACACCTGGAGGAAGTCCAGGCGCTCGAAGACGGGAGGGAGAGGCAGCCAACGGTGACCTTGCAGGTGCTGAAGGATGGCACCCACTGTGGCCCCAGAAGGACTGGAGCTCAGATCACGTTAGAGGCGGCCCACCTCACGTGCGGGAGCGTGAACAACACGGCCCTCGGGTCACACGTGAGCTCCTCGCACGCAGATCCCAGCCCTGTCTTGCCAGTGCTCTTGGGAGGCTCCAGACCACCGGGAGTCACCCACACCGAGAGGGTGGCCCCGGGTGGGGACTGGGGCCTCGGGATGGCTGGAAGGTCCCGAAGATTCTGGGTCCAGGGGGTGATGTGGGGAAAGGAAGCGGAGAAGGGACGTGCTCTCAGGTAGGCTGGCATCTTTCTCGTGATTTGGTGAAAGGTTTGGCTTGTGCTCAGAGGAACCAGCACTGTTCAGAGTCTTGCCCTCCTTTGGCTGGTGTGGTCTCCGCTCAGGAGCTGTGGGGCTTTTGGCAGTTGGTGCCGCAGATGGTGTGGCTCGCTGTGCAGTATTCAACGCGGGTCGGTGGTGCTCCTGCAACCCAGGGGCGCACAAGGGAAGCACTACCCGCTCCCTCCCGGTCCAGGAGCACCCGCCGTGTCTGCTGGTCCCTCGCTGCAGGCCCGGGAGTCCCTCCGGACGTCCAGTCCAAGCTGAGCCCCTCAGTTCTGGCGCGTTTCAACCTTCCTCCGGCTGTGCCGGTCCGGACGGCAGGATGGGCTCCCGCTCCTCCAGCTGCCGTGTGAAGGAATAAGCGCAGGTTCTCATTTACCCACCTCCGCACACTGAGATACTTGCGTGTAAAGATTAATTCAGTGTATTACAATGCATTCTCCTGATAGAGCATTTTAGAATAGACACACATATATTCCAACATAATGGATGATTTCTTTCTTAAATTGTATTTCAAATGAGAAGTTAATGATTTCTGAGGCTGGAAACTGAAACAGAAAGGAAATGAACGGAACCCTGTAATTAATTTAGCCGTACACAAAAGTAGACTTTTGGGGAGAAGGAACACAAAGGAAATGCTAACACACTTTTATATATAATTTCTTTCCTAAATGATTAAAAATGATATTGTATTAGGAGGAGGGGTTTTTAAGGTAAACTGTCCCTAATCAAAGTTCCGCAAACACTTGGGGCCTGAAGGTCCAGCCTGGGTGATTCAGCGGAAGGATTCCGGCCTCGACACAGACACCTCTCCCAGGTCTACGGGCCGTTTCTCAGTTGTTTGATTCAAAGGTCAAGGAGGACAAGTATCATGACTTCTGAAACAGGGCAGTGCGTTTGCTGGAAATCACACCCACGCAATGTGGCAACAGGGGCGCCAGAGCACCAAGGATCGTGCACGGTTTCCAGGGCAACAGGGCGGGCCAGGGCTGCCACCCAGAACCTCAGTGGAGATGTGAGGGGCCTGGTGGGCGCAGGCAGTCCCTCGCAAAGGACAGCCCTCCGCGGGTGGGCACAGACCCGGGACTGGGCCTCCACCCAGACCTGCCTGGCGGGGGTCCCGTGACACCTGGCCATCAAGAATCAGTGACCAAATGGGTCTAAGGCTCTGTCACTTGTGCATTTGGGACCGTTATTTAACCCTCGAGGATTTTTTTGGTCACTGTCATTCTCAATCATTCTTGGGGCAAAATCTTTTAGATGCAAACCTGTTCCTTTTAGAAAGGAAGGAAGTGAACAGAATCCTATAATTAATTTGACCGTATACAGACGTCAACATTTGGGGTGGAGAATGCAGTCCTGTGTGGGCATGGGAAGGCATTTGGGCTTTGAAGCACACACACATACGCAGACACACACACACACACACACACACACATCACGCATATATCCATGTACGTGTACGCACACATGCGTGAACATAACTCAAGCTTTTGTTCTCCCCCGGATAATTTGGCCAACATTTCTCACCGCAGATGACAAAGGAAGTCCTTGCGAAGCTTCTCTGCGGCAGAGCCTCAGCCCTGCCCCGCACTCGGCGGCCCTCCCTGCTGCGGATTCCATCAACACAGGTGGGAGCAGCGTGTTCTCCTTGCTTTCCTTCTTGTCCTGGAGGGGACATTCTTTCTGGAGACTGCTCAGCATCGGTTCTGCTCCCTCCACGAGGCCCCGTGTTCCCCGCTCCGGTCCAGCCCGAGGCCCCGTGCGTTCCCGCATGGCTGCTCTTCCGCTCGCGGTCAGGAGAACCAGGATCTGGTCTTCGATTGCACACGTGGACATATGCTTCCCTTCAAACGCTTGGTCACCTCAGACGATACAGATGTGTACATCCAGGTACCGTCTGAGATGTTGGTGATTTTAATTATTTGCAATACGTTCCCAGGAGTCAGACCGCTAGACCAAAAAGTATGTTATTTTAATTTTTATAGGAGATTCCAGATTGCTTGTCAAAAGTCAAACAATTCACAACCCCACAAAGAATGTATGAGAGTATTTTTTTTTTTAATTTTCTTAGCATTCCTGAATGGCATGAAGATGTATTTTTTTTTAAGTTTTGTTTCTTTTTTCAAGCTATGAGTTATTTAATACATAGTTTTTAAATTTCCGAGTTTTGAGAATTCTTAAAATGCTCATCTGTTTTTGTTTTTGCTTTTCTTTTTGAAGGATTTGGCTTACATGGCTCTATTGGGGACCAGCATTTATTGACATTTTCTTAAAGTTGTCTCCGATTCAGACAACTTCTGTAATCGTTTCATGTTCGGGAAGAGTAAACACACTCTTCTGGTTGTACTCGAACCTCACAATCACGCTCAGAGCAGACTTGTTATTAAAAGCAAAAGCGTATCCTTTCTTGTTTGGGGGACACTTGATCTGAGCGAAGCATGTTCAAACCGTCTTCCTTGTACTTTGGTGAACTTCTGCTTTATTTCAAAGTTTTATTGTTAGAGAAACGAGTCTCATTTCCATGGGACTCCTTGCTAGATTTCGTGTTTATACATTTAGCTGCATAATAGCAGACTCATTGGTTCTTGCTAATCACTGTTTGCAGGAACCCTATCTTCTCCGAGAGCCTCCTGATTACCATTTCCATGCCCAATTGCGTCCTGATTTGCATTGCGTTTGCTTGTCACTGGAGGTGGGCAACCCCTGACCAGCTTACAAACGATCCCCACTTCTGGCAGCCAAGTCCTGGAAGATGCGCTTCCCTGAGAGACGGGCTTTCCCGGACAGAACCTGGCAAAAGTGATGGATTGCCCTGTCCGAGACGAGGTTATCGAGTCCCGCGTTCCCACCATCCCTGGCCTTTCACACTTGCTTCCTCTGATGAAACAAGTTGCTGTGCCTCGGGCTACCCAGTGTGGCAAAAGCCAGCCAGCGAGGAACAGAGACCCGCAGTCCAACCACACTCAAGGCACCGAATCCTGCCAACGCGTGCGTTTGGGTCCCGTCCCAGCTGAGCCTGCAATGAAACCGCAGCCCAAGGGACCTCGTGACGGCGACAGCGGGAGGTTTGACATCAGAGCTTTCAGGTCAGCCTCACCCAGACTCCCGGCCTGGGGGCTGGGACCAGCAGGGTCTGCTGCTGGGAGCCGAGTTTTGGGGTGATAGCTTACACAGCAACAGGAAATGAAGACACAAAAGAAGAGAGCCGGGAAACCTCTCTAATCATGGGCTCTTTCCTGGAATACTTCAGTTTAACCAATTCTATATAATGACTGTCATTGTCCTTGGGTATCTTTGGACTCACTGTTGCTGCCTTATTTATGTTGGCAGTTCTCTGTGAAATTAATTCAGGGAAACACACTTCAAACTGCACTGCTCCGATAATGTCTGAACTCCGCACCTGTTCTCCCTCGGCCTTCTTACTCCTCATGTGAGAAGTATCTTAAGCAATAGCTGTTTGAGTCAGTTATGGTCTCATTATGACTCAAAGATTCCTTGTATTTAAAGATCGGTTTTCTTGATTTCTGAATTTGTCGTAGTTGTTTAAACCCTGCATTTTGCTTTCGGAGGCTGGTTGTTTGCCTTGCCTGAGTGCATTCCCCAAGGACTATTTTCTTGGTGACAATCCGAAACATATATATATATTTTTTTTTCTTTTACTTTTACTTGCATTTGCTTTATGCAGAATTTACTCTCAGGCCATAAGTTTTCTTTGGTTTCTTTTGGCTCTTTGTCTCTTGTGCAACCCATTCTTCTGGTGTAGGAGGACTCTGATCGTTTCCCATCAGGATCATCTGCACATGGCAGGGAGAGCTCAGATCTGGCTGAATCTGACCACAAGCCGTTAAGTGCCATGTCCTGCAGGCTTTGTTCACCCGGATGTGCTCAGGACCCAGAGAATCTACATCGAAACCCTTAAGCTCTGCATTAGTCTCTGCATTCTGTGCAGTAAAAGCGCAGCGTTTTTGGGCCACAGACCCACGGTTTGGCCTGGGCCCATCCCCCAGCTCCACCGTTGCAGTGAGGGAGCGGCGCACACTGTTTCTGCAAAGTGACATCTTTCAGATCCTAGCTGGCCTTTCGCATGGGCAGACCCTTGATGGCCTGGGCACTTTCCCAGGTGTTCCCCACGTGCACATGAAGGTTGGCCTCTTGATTGGCCTGGTTTTGTAGGGTTTTCTGCGTCAAGTGAATAACAAACCATTTTCAGAGTTCACCTAAGGCTGCTTCAAAGTGTTTTTTATTCTGAGCTTCAAAGGTATAAGTATTTTCATGTATCAAATCAGGGAGTCTGAAGCCAAATTAACTCTTGTTCATTCTTAAACCATTTAGTTTTCAGTTTTTTGTTTTTTAATGATTCTCCTGTTTTCTTTTTTCTGCACCATTTTAAAATTTCATCAAGGTATTCCTTTAGAAGTAAGTGAACCTCTTAGAATTTATGATGCTTAACCTTGTGTGTCTGTGTATTTGCGTGACAGAGCACAGGACAGGGGTTTTAACCTGAAATATTTAAATTAAAGAATTTCTGGGGAATTTTCTTCTGCTCTTCCTTCTTCCTACTGATATTTTAACATATATTCTTCTTGTCTTCTCCCGTGGCACTCTCCTGAGCACACCCCATAGCTTGTGCCCGTGCCACAGGTCTCCGAGAGGCTCTGAGTGACGTTCATCTCGCGGCTCCCGGAACACGACGCGCGTGCACGTCCACTCTCGTATTTTGTTTGTTCAATTCAATCTATGGAGAACGCCTGAGTTTTCTGTTCTGTTTTGTTTCTAGGTCTCCTCTTCTTTGTATGAGATTTCCCTTGTAATCTCTCTTAAGATATCTGTTTTAATAATTTTAAAGACTTTTTCTGTTTGTTTTATTCTGTTCTCTCGGGATTGGGTTCTGCCGTTATTTAGATTAAAGATGTAAAGATTTTATTGTGTTAGTTTTTCTAAGTGTTTGCAGGCTTGGGGGTTGTTTGCTTCTATTTACATCGAGGACAGTTTTCCCCACAAAGCAGCTGACTTCCCAGACTGGCATCTTTTCTCTCTCAGTGTCCCGTGTTATGGTGTTTATTTTTGCTCTCAACTTGGAGTCTCTCTGGAATCACTGCCATCTTTGCAGGAAGCTTGTCTTGCATTTTGGACTGTGACTTCTCACTCTCAAGTTCCCCGAGGGCGTTGGTCCTTCACGGGGAGAGCGCTCTGTTGGCTTCTTGCTTGGTCTCAGGACCTCCAGGATTCCTTCCGGTGCTGGTTATTTTCATACAGTTTGGCTGAAAGGACACGTCCTCAGAGTTCCTTCTTAAGTCTCTCTCTCCATGAACACAGTCCTATTGGCAAGACACCATGTGCTATTGAGAAAAATAATCATTATCATTACCAATAGTTAGTTCCCCTCTTCAAAGTTTCCGGGAAGATCTGGAATCACCTCACATTTACCTGGATACGCTCTGCTCCTCTCTCCAGGCAACTTCTCTACGTTGGTCAAACAGACTGATCACAACCAAATCCACATTCTTGTTATCGAAAATCTGAGTATTCGTGACAGTCTTATTTAATCATATATATTGTATTAATCAGAATTATCGTATATTGAGTATTTATGATTAATTAGAAAGCACCTTTACCTATCCGTTATCCACTGTGTATAGAAAATCCTTCTGATCTGAGGTAAGAATGCGCTGTGCCTGGGATTCCTCCAGGCCTTCCGCATCTTCTCCGGATCCAGCCGCTGCGGGAACAGAGGCTCCTTTGGGGACGGAAGCACGACAAGCCTCCTGCCCTCCTCCGAGAGTGCCCCTGGAGCGGGGCAGAAGGCAAGTCTGAAGACGGGTGAGAAGCGCCTTTCATTCAGGTTCCCACCAAACCAGACACCGCAGGGCAGTGGCCACAGAGTCGGGCAACAGTGAGGGAGTGGACATCGTCCTCCATCGTGTCCTGTGTCCTCGGGGAAACGTGCATAGAGGTGATCAGGTCTCCGCTGTAAGGGGCCCGAGCCCCAGCCTCACTGATGTTGAATCACGAGCCCGGGTGGGCCGACCCAATCCCACAAGGCTGGACCTCACTCAGGGGCCTGAGGTGGCTTCCGTGGTGGGCCGTGTGCGTTCTTCATGGAGGAGTCTGTGTGCTCAGGGCACGGACTCTGGAGGACAAAGGCCTGGGGCATCCGACCTGGAAATTAAATCTGCGCTGGCCATACGGACGTCAGCCACGGGCTTAGAAAATAATAGGATGAATTCTGGAACACTGAAAAGAAGTTAAAAAAAGCAAATAAAAATTAAAAAAAAAAAGACAATAATAGGATGCGAACTAATAAAATCTTACACAGTTCCCCATCCCAACTTCTCGGATAAGCTGCAAACACATTCCACAAAATGCAAATGGCGTGAGCCTGTGCAACAGGGCCATCCCCACTGAGGCTCTAGGCCAGCTGAGAGACACACTTGGAACCCACAGGACTGCCAGGCTCTGTCATGGAGAAACAGACTAATGAAGGGATAAGGAATACAGAAATTCACATTCATTGTGTAGGAAGTGTGTGATCTAATGGAGCAGCTATACCTAGAAAAATTAAAAATTGATCCTAATCATTGAAACTTTAAAGAACTGAAAGTACAGATAGCTACTAACAAAGCAGGAAAATAGCTCAAATTCCACTTATGAAAAGTGAATAAAAATAATGAATAATGTTTTTCTGAAAATAAATAAATTGAAAAAAAAAATTTAAAAAGAAAAAAAAGTGAATAAAAGGCACCGGGTGATTTCCTGTGGACGTTCTACCTGCGCGTAGACGAGTCTATCCCCAAAGTTTCAGGGCGGTTTACATGATAAGTGCTGAGGACACGGAGACAACCACGTGCTCTTTGACGAGGTAAGGAAGTGCGTTTAGAAATCTCCCAGAGTAAACGCAGATAATGCAGGTCGCGTATGTGTTTGTAAATGTAGGCACTGTATGTGTATTACAAAACTATTCTAAACCATAGATTTCTTTAATCAAAATTACAATTCTAATATAGTTAAGGTTTTCTAAGACTTTTTTTTTTTTAAAGAAGAGTTTCAAATTCCCAGCAAGACTGAGCAGTAGGTGTAGCCCCTGTGCCTGCCCCCTGCCCCTCCCCCACCACCCACACCCCCTCCGGAGCGGTCCGTGTGTTACGGTGGACGAGCCTGCGTGGACGCGTCAGCCCGACCCAAAGTCCCTGGTTGACCCGAGGACCTGACCTTGCTGCTGTACAGTGGACGGGCTCGGACAGACGCGTGAGGGCATGGATCCGCCCGTACAGCGCCCGAGAGGGTCGGTGCCCCGAAAACCCCCTGCCGCCCGCCTGCTCACCCTCCTCCCTCAGCCCCCACGCGTCCCAGCGTCTTCACATTCTTCCTTTTCCAGAACGCCGCGGTGCACGGTGGCCGTGGTCTAGTAACATGTACTTCAGCCTCCTCCCTGCCTTTCCGGGCTTCGGCTTCGTAGCCCTTCCCTTTTATTCCGGAACCACATTCCCCCATCTGGATGGACCCCACTGACCCACTTACCTGCTGGGAGTGGGTCTCTCCAAGCTTTGGCCGTCATGAGAGCAGCTGCTACAAACGTCCACGCGCAGGTTTTTCTGCTGACACAAGCTTCCGCTCCTTCGGGTAAATGTCAAAGAGTGATTTTTGGATCATATGCTAAGAGCACGTGCACGTGTCTAAGAAACCACAGAACGGTCTTTCAGAGAGGCTGTTGTATTAGTTTTGAAAATAAAATTTCTTTGAGGGTGGAGAGCGTAATTTTAAGTTTCATCATTTCTGATACATTTTTCCAAGTCCCAACACCTTTTCCAGCTTCTTGGTTTCCAACTGTTGGCAAATTTCTTCTAGGGGTGGGGACGGGAAAACGCCATCCTGGGACCTGCGTGCCCAGACAGCGGTGCTTGCTCAACAGGCTGGAAAGATGATCTTTCTTTCCACAGAGGCGACGAACAAATAAAAGTAAATACGTGCATCCAAACACACACGCACAAATATACACATGCACACAGACACACACACACACGGGGTGAGTGGCAGGAGCCCTTCCACAGCGCAGAATTACAGATGCTAACACCTGGGAGTCTGGATGGCATAGACGGTCCGTCTCCTAGGGCTCTGTGATAAGTCAGCACGAGCCAGGCAGCCTGACACTGAACTTCACCCCCAGTTCTGGAGGCCAGGAGTGCGACGTGAAGATGCCGGCCGGACGGCAGCCCGTCCGAAGGCTCTGCGGGCACCTCCTTCTTTGTCTCTTCTCCTTCCTGGTGGCTTCCGTTGCCGCTGGGCTTGTGGCTGCATCACTTCACTCTGTCCCCTGTGGGCATCTGCGCTCCCGTCTGCCGTCAGGGACACGGACCATTGCATTTAAAGCCGTCCTAGAGGTGCAAGACCTCGGCTTACCATAATCACATCTGCAGAGACTTTCTTTGCACATGAGGTCATATCCCAAGGTCCGGGTGAGCACGCATTTTGGAGAAGTGCAGCTCAACCCACTGCAGGGACACAAGCCCAGGGAGACAGAGGAGCAGTGGACGGGAAGGGAAAGGAAGGGCAGAGGGAGCACAGGTTCAGAGACAGGAGGACTGTCGACCTTGGGCACAAAGTGATTCCGTCCAGCCCAGGCCCCTCGGAAGCATGCACCAAGTACTGAATTCATTACATGGGTATCACACACCCTCGTGTTTATAAACATTTTTAGAAGTGTGAGTCAACAGGAGAGGTGATTACTGGTCCCAGAAATAATCGTTTAATTTTGGAGGTGCACATACATCATGGCTTGTGAATGGTATTTAATGCGCACTCTTTCTTTCTTTCTCTCTCTCTTTCTTTCTTTCTTTTTTTTTTTTTTACATTTCCTTGGCTTCCTTATACTTTTAAATTATTGCATTAAAACACTTCATGTGTTTGCGGTCAAAGTGTTAATTCTCAGATTCTCGCCACGTACTCTTCGTCAGAACGCTTTCAGATTATTCTGTCCCGTTAACGCTTCCCCGACTCTTGTTACAGTGACTCCCAGCGGCCCCGCGTTGTTAACGGGACCGTGCACGCTTGCCGCAGGTGGATGAGCGTGGGGACCGCTGAGCGGAAAGCCACGCGAGCCCAAGACGGATGAATCCAGAGCGAGGCTGGGCGTCTGGCCCTGAGTCCGCTGTTCTCGGTCTGGCACTCCTCCTGGGTTATCGTCTGCCCCGCCGTTTGTGTCCCTCCTGCACGTCAGGCTGATAAACCTCGTCTGTCTCGACATCCTGAGTCACCTCTACAAAACCAGAAAGCGTGGCAAAGGAGTGAAGCTTCCGGGAGAGTTCCGGGTCCATCTGGAGCCTCTCTGGGGCTGTTCCCCATCGCACTCAGCCGCTAGGATTTTGTCCCCGGCCCTCGTTCGTGTCTGTCCCGGGGCTGGGAGGGCGTCGCAGGCTCCCGGAGGCTCGGGGCAGGGAGGCCCAGCTCCCGTCACGCTCTCCCCGGAGAGGCACGTGGGAGGAGACCGTCCAGCCGGCTGGCCTCGCCTGTCTCTGCAGGTCCGCCTGCTGCCAGCCAGTCCTCCTGGTGGGGTCGTCACCTCCTCCTGTGGGGACAAAGCTGCCTCCACTCCAGGAGCTTCAGAAAGCTCTGGCACCGGGGCTGGGTAGCGCGGTGGGGGAGACACGGCCACGCTCTGGGTCTGTGCTCCCGAGCCACCTGCCGGGAGCCGTCACAGGGCCGGAGGTCGGCATCTCCGGCCGTCCCGGTGCTGCGCGGCTCACCACGGAGGTGCACAGGCCGACCCCGGAGGGCAGCCGGCTGTGCGGACCTTTCCTAAACCGGTAACGAGAGCCCCCACGCTTCCATCCCTGTCAGGCATTTTTAAAGGGAAACTGCTATTTGCTGACCCTAACGTAAAATGTCAACGCTACTTCAAAGTACGGTGGAAAAAAGACACGATTATTCACCAAAACTTAAAGAATTCAAGTAACTTCTATCTGGAATCTCTGGTTTGTTCACTAAAATACCAAAGAGCACCACACTTCAGACTCTAATGTGTTTTGACTCTTCTTTCTAGCAGGACTGGACTTAACAAATGCGTAAGCGAGAACATGCCAGTACAAGAGCGTTTTCCCTGAAAGAAAAGCCAAGTAAGCAGTGCAGACCCCCAGATGTACACTGATGCAGAGCTCAGCCCGCGACCTCCTGCGTGGGTTTGTGCGGGTGGGGGGGCTGTGCACGCGGACTTATGTCACGGAGCAGGAAGGAAACGCGTCATGCATAGCCCTCCTTTTGCTACATAAAAGATTATCTTAAATACTAGGTTTCCGAATGACCGAGCAAAGCTTGTCTCCAGATGCTCTAGTCGATAGATCTGAATTGGAACTTTAGGACAAAAAAAATCTGTCCAAGCATCTACTTAAAACAAGGAACAAGACATTCTAGTCCAAACATACAGTTTTTAGGAACATAGTGTTTTTAGACAGTCAGTTTTCTTATTTCAAGGCTTCCCTGACATGTGCTAAGTTGAAGCCTGAGCTGAAGATTAGAAAAGAAAAAGGAAAGGAAAGGAAAGGAAGGAAAAGAAAAGAAAAGAAACAAGTTCCTCGGAGCAGCGCAGTCCCTCACCTACAATTGATCTGCTAATTTCCCTGTGGGAGGGGCGGGCGTGGGCTGTGGGAACCCCCAGGACACCATCACACACTGTGGCTGGTTCCCCACGGGAGAGGCCGGGGGGATTGCAATGTGAAATTATTTACTTTCTCAGTCAGGTTAATTAAAACTCTCAAGTCTGTGCCCATTCGAGCTAAATAATGTAATTAAAAAGACATTGAGTTTTTCACCTGTTCATTATAGCATTTACAGTAACAAATGTTTTCCCTGAGATTACACACTGGTTTCCGTTTCTAGTCTTCCGGTTCATGATTTTCCACTCCCAACTTTCCTATCAATTCCCTTCGGGTTGGAAGTTGGAAGTGGATCCCACGCTGGGGTTTTGGGAAGTAGCCGTTGTGGGCACACGACTAACGGGCAGCGGGGCGGGTCAGTTAGCCACTGAGCGCCCCAGGCCTGCGCCTGGATGCGGCGTCCGGCAGTGACCCCAAGCCCCGCTCTCTTTCTGCCCCATCTGCTCAGGACAAACAAGAGGCATCACAAGAACGTAGATCACGGCCCGTCATCCTCTTGTTAAGGAAAAGCGTGGCTGGGGCTGGTGAGCCGCGCGGTACCAGGGAGTGCTGCTCGCTGGTGCCGACCGTCCTGCGACCCAGCTCTCCGCGTGCGGGCGGCCAGACTCCCCACCGCGACCGCCGTTCTGTTGAGTCTGAGTCGACAACCAACCCAGATGGGCGCGTGGGTCTTTCTCTATATATTAAATCTAAAAAACAAGTTCATATAAAGTTCATAGAAAAAGGTAAATTTGTCATTCCGAACGGCAACCTTACGTGAAAAGACAATGGAGAGCCAATGGCTCGGAGCCCGCGTCAGTGTCTTCGAGCAACGGCAATAAATTGCCAGGACGTTTTTATGGAGTTTCTTAACCTCTGGCCTTTGGAGAGGGGAGATCAATAAGATATTAAGAAAATCATGAATTAAGGCTTCATAGAGTGTAGACATCAGTAGAGCTCTGCGGCTTCGGGGACTGGCCGCAGCGGGAGGCGGGGGCCTGGCGAGGGTCTCCACCTGCGGCAGCGGAGGCTTCCCGGGGGCCCCGCGAGCGCCCAGATCGTGGAATGTTCTGTGGGACGTTGTGAAGACATCTCTAGGGGAGGAACACGAGAAGGCTGTGCGCTCGGGAGGTCGCTCTCCCTAGTGGGGGCGGGTGGTGTTTCCTGAGGGTTTTCTCGTGGACCCACAAGCACGCTGCGCTGTGGCACGGAGATGTGTCCGTGCACGATGGAAACACGTCCTCCGGCCTCCGCTAACGTGTGTGCAGAAACACAGGAGGCGCAGGGCCCCCGTCCTCCGTCCGGCTCTCCATCTCCGGCGCCGAGGGCATGCCCAGCTGCGGTGGGCCCTGGGTTTGCAGGTGCGGGCCGCCGCGCACATCTGGAGACGGGGTCCATGCCGTGGACTCTGACCTCAGCTTTAAGGGACACACGTCACCAAGTGCTCGTGGATGACCACGCCCTTTGCCCCCTCAGCTCCACGGACCGAACTGCGAGAGGCCACGTTCCCGCCGGTCCCTCCTGAGCAGCTGAGTTCCGACTGCTTGGCACGCCCAGTGTCGGGGGTGCGGTCGCCTGGCTCTTTGCGCAGGCCTGGGTCCACGTGGTCCCTGAAAAAGCGTCGGACCCCCACCCTCCTCCCGGGACGTTCCCTACAACAGGCTTCTGTGGGGGTCTCATGCGTCTGCTGCTCCCTCCCACCCAGGGGTGTAGGCTGCGGGGGCAGGGCTCCCTGTCGGCCAAGCGCACCCCACTCCCAGAGCAGCGCTGGGCGTCCTGGGCACAGAGCGAGGGGATGAGGACACCTCAAGCATCCGGGGTTGCGTGACAGGGTCTGTCTTCTTGCACAGGCTCCTTGTTCTCCCGATGGCTCCTCGAGCAGGAAGGGACTGTGGGCACCTCAGGTTCCGTTTGAGGACATTGAGGCAGGAGGGCTCCATGGCCTGGCCCAGGTCTGGCGGCTCCCATGGCAGCACTGGTATTTGACTTGGGGAGTTTGAGCCCCTAACCCATCTCGATGCCCAGCCTGCCTGCGCAGAGGGACCGAGCGTGGGTGTTGGCCTTCCGGTGTGGGCAGGCGTCTGTAATGCGTTCCTGCCTGGTGTTCTCATGGTCAGACTGGGCGCAGCCTCCATGACTTCGTGGGGTCAAGCACACTGGGGCTTGGGGTGTCTGTGGGCTACATAGACGGTCAGAAGTCACCCAGCCCAGCCGCACCCGCTCCCCAACATCCTCCCCCTAAAGGGCAGCCCGGCCCCAGTCCTGTTTCCCCGCACAGAGGAACTCGCCTCCCTGGGCAGAACTGGGACCCATGGTCACCCAGCGGCCGATGCCCAGCTGTCCCTTTCTCCGTGTACTCTCCTCAGCTGATGTCGTGACTGGAGTCTCCAGGGGCAGCTAAGGTGGGTTTACCCCCACCACGGAGGAGGAGACTGGCTGGAGGGGGACGGGGGCAGGAGACAGCCCATCTCTCTGTGTGGTCAGCAGGAGAAAGAACCCCTGATTCCTCGGGCGGTCAGGACCCAATGCAGATGTCAGGGAGAAACGACAGTGTTCATGCATGTACTCGGGACACTGGGGACACTTGCTGCGGCCTCCCCTCCTCTGAGCCCCAGCTGGAATGTGCGCAGGCACAGGAACTGCGAACCAGCACTGTCCTCAGCAAGGGGGGCTGGGGCCGGAGGTCGGCAGGGAGGGAGGCGGCCCGTTTCAGTCTTGTGAGTTTTGTACCACGTGCACATCGCCTACCCAGAACTTGTTTTTTGCTTCATTTAAAATAACCACAAAAAAGGCCACTTGGCTTCTAAGTATGTGACCCAGGAGCTCATATTTAACATTTTCTCCAGCCATTCCGCTGCCCAGCTAGCAGCAGGAGGGAAGGGTGTGCGTTCAACGGAAAAGGAGGGTTCAGGAAGGTCACACCTGACCAGAGCATGTCCCGCTCCAAGAAGGGAGCCTCCGCGTCCCCAACAAGCTCCATCTGCAGGAGAAAGGGGTGCAACCGTGGCGCCTGCAAGGTCGTTCGTGCGGGCCATGGGAACACAGGCCGGCGGGTCTAGGATCCAAGACGGGAAATCACCACCAGAAGGGACCTGCGCTCAGGGAAGGTGGGCAGATTCTACGCGGGCGACTGGCGCAGGGAGAGCTTGGCCATGTGCTTGTAAGGCTGAGTGGGAGGTGGGAACGTGGGTCAAACTGGGCGCGTCCCTCAGCCCGGGGGAGCGGCTTCTTCATGGTAAGGGGACGCGGATTCTTTTTTATGAGGATCTGCGACAGGGACATTTTTTTCCCAACGGGAGCAAGCAGCAGGAACCGTCTGCAACCATGAGAGGTCCATGCCCGCTGATCGCCCCCGTCCACGGCGACCTCCAGGCCCCCAGCCAGGGCTGAGGTTTGCTGAGCTCAGCGCTTGGGGAAGGAGGCTTGGTCCCCAGCTGGCCAGTGGTCAGGGATCTATGGTACTAGCCCCAATTATCTTTCCTGCAAACACCATTAAGAAAGTTTGACACAAACTAGAGGCCTCACCTGGCTCCGTCCACAGCGGGAGTGACTCGGCATACCCCCATCTGCAGGGAACATCTTCAGACCACACGACCTTGTCGCCGTGTGCACGGCGGATCCGCACGTCCAGGCGTCCATGAGGTCCCGTTTTGGGACGGTGTTCTAGCTGACGGGGAGAGGCTGTGTGGGCAGCTGGGCCCTGTCCTGGAGGCGCCGTGGGCTCATTCGATGCAGGAGACAAGCCTCCAAGTGGAGACTGTGAACACACAGGTGGAGGCCGTTTGTCACTGATCAGGGAGTGTCTGGCTTTTCCTGCCATCTGTCCTCTGCTCTCTTCAGAGGCCAGAGCGGGAGGCGGCGTCCTGGGCCGGCCCCCAGGGTAGAGAGGAGGCGTGGGATCTGACGACAGTGACGGACTTACGGTGACCCTATCGGACAGGAGCTGTCACAAGGAGCGGCGAGGCTGTCTGTAGGAGAGACTGCGCTCGCCTGAGGGCAGGTGGTCGCCTGGCCAGGCTCGGGGAGCACCTTGGGGACAAACAGGCCAGGCCAAGCCTCTGTTGCCGGCCTCACTGTAAATGGTGGCCCTGTGCTCTGTCCATGTCATGTCCAGCGGGAAGGCCATGTGTGAAGGGACTGCCACCCTGCTGGCTGTGCGCCTGGCCTCACACGGACGTCCTGTGCTGTGTCAGCTCAGCCCGGGCAGCCGCTGTCCCTGGCCCCACGGCCACCAGCGGAGCTGCATCTCCCCCTGCAGAAGGTGCCCCTTGGCCCCAGCATCCCCCTGATGACGCACAAAACGGAAAACTGCCCGCGTCCTCCGGTGCTGACCACACGCCTGTGAGTGCTGCGTGTCCGTGTGGCACTGGCCGGCCGGCCCGTGACGGCACCTGTGAGCGTGGAACAGGGAGGCACGGGAAGGGACGCCCACGCGCTCACGTCACCACACGCGTCTGCAAACACAAGGGGCGCCGCGGTGAGCTTCTGACGCGCGTGGCGCCTCGCGATGGGACTCGCCTGCGAGCCTTGGGAGGAGGCTGTTGGAAACCCGTAGGGAAGGCTGTTCTGTGTTTCAAGAGCCACAGCAACATACGCTTTCTCTGTAGCACCCGGGGAGGAAGAGGCTGGAGGCCCGGAAGGTGCTCTTCCCTTGAAAACCTATGTGGGAGGCCACACCTGCCGACGTCTGGGCCAGGACAGGTGCAGGCAGATGCGTCTACACAGCCGGCTTGCTGATGGTGGGGCCCGACAGGGCTGGACTCGGCTGGGGTCAGGGTTAGCCGTGAGGACTGTGGCCCCGGGAGCCACGCGGGCTCAGGAGCTATGAGGGGCTCAGGGGTGTCGTCACCCCCTTGCAGTCCCGTGGCCCTTGTTGGGAGGAGCTCTGGCCAAGCCCGCTGCCAGTGCCCCTGCGGACTGCAGCATAGCCCTGAGGGATGCAGGAGGACACGCTCCCTCCTGGGGGGCTGGAGAGCTCGGGCCCCGCCAGCCGGGGGTCGGGGTCTCGCTGCCCTCCTAGGACGACGTGCGGAGGGCACGTCCTCTGTCCAGCGCGGTGGGGACTGCAGTCTTCCGGGCACGGTCGCACCACACTGAGTAGGAAGGGAACCTGCTCCTGGGCCTTCTCTCCGGGGGCCAGATCCCAGGGGCGCTTGTGTGGTGAGGAGGGCAGCGGGACAAAGGTGGCGGGGCCACGGGGCCACGGGGTCCACGTGAGAGGGCAAGCGAGGGCCCAAAGCTGCCGCGGGGCAGAGAGGAGCCGAGACGTGCAGCAAGAAGCGACTCTGCCTGCGTCTGAGGGGCGAGGTCGGACGGACCCCGTGTGAGCCACCGAGCGTCCCCGAGCCTGGAATCCTGCTGCTGAGGTCTCGCGGTGCTCTGGAGATCGGCCCCTCCCGGCTGGAGGGGCTTCTCCCCGCCTGGGTGCTCGTAGGGCGGCACGGCCACTGCCCATCACCGCCTGAGCTCTGGTGTTGGGAGAAAACCTAGAACAGTCATCAAACCCTGGGGAAACAGTGCTAGGTTTATCAGGTGAACTGTCAGAACCAGTAAGAGCTCAGAAGTTTCCCTATGCAGAAATCGCAGCACGTCTTGGAACCAGTGATGGGCATCAGGAAGTACAAATTGTTCATAAAAGTCACAGAAGCCACAAAGTATCGGCAGTTAATTTTACCAGGAACACACAATACCTCTATAAAGAAGCCTGTGAAATCCTAGCATGGACGTAGGGCCTGATCTGAGCGAACCGGAGAGAGTTCCATGCTCTTAGCTGGGGTGGCTTTAAAGACATCGATTCCCTCAAACCTAATCTATAACATTAGTGAAATCCTAGTCAACAGTCTAGTTTGATACATAAAAGATTTAAAATTTAAAGAAAGAACAGATTTCACGAAGATGCACATTAACCTTAAAAACAAACAAACCAAAAAACAAAACAAAACAAAAGACAGAGGCTGCCCTCCCAGACGTGAAGAAACACGCAGCCACAGTGGCGAACAGAATCGGTTTTGCCATAAAACCAGGCGCACGGAACAGTGGAAGCGAGCGGAGATCTCGTGGCTGCGAGGACTGAAGACCGGAGGAAGGTCCTCAGATCGCTAGAGGAAGGATTTGTGGCTTAGCAGGTGCTGTAGGGAAGAGACACGAGACACAGAGCTAGTCCTTTTCCTCACACCACAGACGGGGGTGGACTCGGGCAAAAGACCTGCATCGTGAAATGCACGGCTGTTCCGTTACTAGGAAATGTGGGAGCCATGCGGGGATTTGGGGGTGAAGCAGGGCTCCTGGACTAACTCTCCAAAGGCGGGGGCGTCAGAGGCGGAAGGTGACGGGAGCGCACCCATGCACCAGGAGGACACGGTCAGGCGGAGGTGGGGGGCGCAGGAGCTGGGGGCCGGAAGGAGAGAAACACAGCTGTGCTCTCTCTTCGTACTTGCCGAGGATCCTACGTTAGCAGCTCAGAAATGGGTCAACCCAAGTGATGAATCGAGTGGGAAAATGTCTGGGAAGAGCCCATTACAAATCCATCGATTTACTGAAGTCGGTGTGCGGTGTCGGACCGCACCGGCTTCAGATTCCCATTCACGTGGCTCAGCATGATCTTCCCTACAATTCACTGGAATCATAATTGACGAGATTCAATTATTCTTGAACATGTGAATTATAATGGGCTAAAAGGATATGTTCTTTTTTATTCGTGGAAATATATATTTTTAATTGTCTTTCAGAAAGTCATTAGGAAGGGACAATTGAGTAACAATGAAGTTTTCTTTTAACAATGTAATTAAACATACGCTTTTGTATTGGATTTCAGGGTTCTTCTGCAGTTAAGGCCGGGGCCGTGTTGATGACGCCCCACGCTCAGGCTCCCCCCGCCGCACCTCAGAGGTTTGTTCAAGGAGCAGCACGCCCCGACGTGAGCCAGAACTTCATGGCCTCTTGACCTGGTGTAGGAAAGGGATTCAAAATGATGCATCGTCAAATGAAGGAGTCCTGCTCCAAGCAGAGCACAGAAGGGAATTCGATGACACAAGCCAGCCGGAGCCACGCCACGGCCCTGGTGTTCAAGAGGTAGTTGATGTGAGGGTCCAAGGCTCGTGCGGCACACGCCTGTGGCCCACGACAGAGTCCAGGGGACAGCACGGGTCCTGGCGTCTACAGGCAGCGGGATGGGCTCCAACCCGGGCTCCTCCGCATCCCCCCGAATGACCCGGGGAGAAGCGCGGCGTCCACAGCATGGAAGTTAGGTGAGATCCGTGGGGGCCGCGCTCACACCAGCGGCGAGACCAGACGTACCACTGCTGTTCAGGTGCAAACAGAGGTAAAGACAAGCCATCCCGGATCCATCCGCAGAGACGGGATAAACACATGCGAAATCAAGCTCCACAAGACTGGGACAGGCGTCCTGAAGGGGCCGCGACAGGTGCTGTGCAACCCGCGGGACAGACGTGCCCCCGCCGAGCACGTATGCGAGAGCACGTCCGCCTGCACTCGGGGCCAGCACACGCTCTCCCCCACAGACGTGCGGGGACGTCTCCACTTGTAAGCCAGCTTCTGCAGGCGTTCGTTCGCAGGGAGCTCGCAGGCTCTGTTCGCAGGCCTGTCTCCTGCACAGCACTTCAGCAGACATGGGGTAAGTCCGTCTCCAGAAGCCAGCCATGGCCCAGCAGACGACCGTGCGTGGCTTCCGTGGGCTCTCCGCTCGTGGGCAGATGAGAGAGCAGGAACAGGGCGCTGGACCGGCCCCTCGGCCACGCCTCTCTCTCCGTCCGTGTCAGCGGCCTATCTTTAGTCCGCGGGACTTCCTCAGGGGGCAACACCAGCGCAGTCAACAGGAGGCGGGGTCTGCTGCCAGGTAAGGGGCAGGGGCAGCTCTAACCGTGGCCGTTGCTGTGTCATTCTCGCTCAGCTTGGTGCTCAGTCCTGTGTCTCTCTACTCCCAGGCCTGACGCCATGTTTCGCCTCTGATCTTGTGTCCCGATGGCTCTGTGTTCTTCCCGTGACCCCAAGCAGGATGGTCCCTGGCCCTCCATCAGCGTTACCAGGGGGCTGCCCCCAAACTGCAGACTTGCGATCATCGGAGCAGTTACCATTGGAGATTAGCTGCCAAGTGTTGATATTTGATGCTTGTAAATCGTAGGACTAAAGTTCTACTGTGTCACACATGTTCAGAGGTGCTGGTTGCCCTTCTTGTTAGCGACCCGTGGAAGTGTGCTTCGAGTTTCAGAAGCGACTTCTGTTCTCTGCACCCCATGCACTCACACACTATCCCATGTCCCAGCCATGCACACAGCTGTTGGTGTGAACAGGCGGTCCACACTGCCAGTGCGGACGCTCGGGTGGAGCTTAACACCCACCGTGGGGCCGCAGAGCATGAGGGGGTCACTTGGCTCTAGAGCCCATCCTGGGCCCCTGGCTCTGCTGGGCTGTCGTTCTCGGTCACTTGCTGCCCGCTCCCGGGGAGAAGATCGTGCTTCCCGGCCCGAACTGCTGTGGCCGATGAAACGTCAGTGGGGAGGACACCTGGCCCTTCCGGGCAGCGGCTTTCCCAGCGAACGCATGGTGTTCTTCCCCTCCATCTCAAGGATGGTGGGGGCTGCACCTTCAGCCTGGACCCTGGAAGGAAGGAGGGACATGGAGCAGAGCTGCCGTTGAGACAGAAAGAAACCGTGTGACGCTGTCCCTGCTGCCCTAGCTGCTGGGTCGCCTGCCCTGGGACACAGCATGAGGGAGCTGAGGGACGCCCCCTCGTGTGAACAAGGCGGCGAGAGCAGCCCCATCCTTAGCCACCGGCTCCCTCTTAGAAGTCCTTCTTGCACGTGCTTCCAGGCTTGCCTTGGTGCATGGCCCTGCAGGTGAAGGTTTTTATGCTACCCTCTTGAAGATAATCCCTGGTAACTAGTTGAGCACTTCGACATGCTTCACAGACCGGTTTGTTTAAGGCGAGTTCAATGACAGTGTGACGACGACCGACACACTCACTAGTAATGGCTGCGACTCCTCTGGAGCTGAGATCTGAGCCCGAGCATGGGGGCTCTGGAGTTCAGACTCAAACCTCCACACCCTTCACCCGGCGGTGCTGGTAACATCCTGTAAAAGATGCATGCAATTATCGGGAACCGTGGGAGTGAGGTTGAACATGGACTCATTAACTCCACTCTTAAGGGAGCCCTGGGTAGTTGTCTATAAGCATGTTCTACCCCAGAAGGAGAGCAGAAGAATCTGGTGACACAGGAAACGGTTACCTTGAACCTGGTTGCTGCCTCTGGACCCTCTAACATGTTGCTTCTCCTGCTGCAGGAGGAGAAGCACAGCCAAGTCCTGCAGCTGTAAATCGTGATTCTTCGTTCCCACATTGTCTCTTCTGCTCCCCTCTTTGGAAGGACATCTGGAAGGAACCTCAGCCAGGAGAACATCTGCCTGTGCCGTCACCAACACCTGCCTGAGTGCAGTGGATTAGAGCAAAAGAACGTCAGGGAGTTGACAGCGCTGACACCCAAAAGCCACACGGAATGTGTGGTACAGTTTTTTGTTTGTTTGTTTTCTTTATTTTAAGGAAAAAAAATACACAATTTTCCTGATGATGAAATGGCTTATTTTGTATTTTATTACTATAGTAAAAAAGATGGTCAATAGAATTATGATAATTTAAATGGTTGATGGAAATCTTAACTTTGTATGTTTTTATTCAGAGCAATAGGCCATTTTTGAATTAGTACCACTGAACTTTTCATGTGTGCTATCTTTGTGCTCATTAAATGTACTTTTATAGGAATAAAAATATACTCAACACACAATTTCAACTAGTAGATAATTTATTTCTGTTTGTATTTTAACCTATAGCAATGAAATAGATTCTCTAAAGCATTATTGCAGTTTTGTCTTTAAAATTTACGGTACATGATAAATAGAAAAACTCCAATGTCATTAGGTATACAAATATTCTTCCTGGCAAAAAGTTGATTTTATTTCTAGTGTAGGAATATCTAATTTCTGTGACAGATTGAAAGTGGGGCTGTAGGAAGATCAGATGAGCTGTGAACACGTGTTCCGAAAGTGGCAATTCTATTTGATTATCATTTCCCACCCACAGTTCCAGAACCTGGAAAAGTCGAGCAGAAACCGCATCACCAAAGCCTCCTTATCTGCCTGAGTGCTGACATGAAGTCCCATTGCTGGCTGTGAGTCACTTTGCTCTAGGGAGGTGGCTGTCCTGGGACTATGGGTACTTGTGGTTGGGTCCTTCCACCAGAGCAATTTAATTACAAGTCAGTGACCAAGAAGGTAAACAAAGCAGCCAAGAAAACTCAGATGCAACATACCCACAGTGACCTCCACCTGAGCTGAGAGCCAGCCTCCTCTGGAGAAAGGCTCAATCATGGTATTTGTGGGAAACCTTCTCTCTGGATGTCCAGGCTTCAGCCCCTCATCTGGTGGTTTGTCTGGAGCAATCTTGGCTTTGGAAGAACTGACTACTGGAAATAGAGTTAATGCTGTAGGTCAGGAGAGAGTTGTGCTTGTTTAGCTGGGCTCCACCCAGTGAAAACTAAAGCCATGACTCAGTGTTCCAAGGTCAGGAGAACGTGAACTAGTTTTTGGAGAAGCATTTTGCAAGAAACCAAAGCACGAGAGTGTCGATGGTCTGGTTCTTTAAGCATCCACAGTGCTGTGTGGACTGTGGCCAACAATAGCAACGACCTGGCTGCAGAAGTCCGCTCATCTCCTGCACTCTCCATCCTCACGCACCATTCCTTCACCTCTGGGAGCAGCTGGTTAGGAAGGATGCTGTGCAGCTGACAGATGTGGAGACTGCTGCACAGACACACTGTCGGACTTGTCAGAGTGCCCACTGGCAAAGATCAAAGCAGGAACCACTCATCCTCTGCTGGCGCATCCCTCCTCCTCTGCCCCCAGTGCATGTGCATGTGTGTGAGCTTGAGCGAGCTTTGAGCAAGTGTGTGCAAGCCAGGGTGAGTATACAGGCAAGTGTTATAATCAAATTTGCAGTTTAGAAATCTCTCCCAGCACAGTAAGAATAGAAAATCTGCCTTCCTGACCTTGCTGGAAAGGTTTCTATGGAGGGTTAAGAATTGGTGTTGAAGGCAGTCTAAGCAAAACTTAAAGTATGATCTCCCTGACTAAACACCACTCCCCTCCATCAAAACCCATGAGAAGAAAAATAAAGGAAAAATAATTTTTTAAAAAGAGAAATGCCATTTTCAATTAAACAGAGGAATTTCCACAACTAACAAAAACAAACCAGGACGACAATGTGCCAAGTCCTGTAAAATTGTGCCAAATCCTCAAAAATGATACATATGTAACAACCATGCCAAAGATGTTTTTTAAGTGCAATGAGATCTAGGGCCGTGGTTGGACCACAGAAGAGCAAACCCAATTCAATACCAAGTAATGTCAGGGGAGAAGAAGCTGAAGGGAAAATTATGCTGACAAGCATTTCCATCATCTCCAACTTGGCTCCCTGGCAGAGGAATTGACTCTGGGTGTGGGTGGTAGGAGTGAGGCCAGACAAGGAGGCAGCAAGGGCTGCTGGCATCATGGAGAGCTTGGATGGGGGAACTTCTGCAAATTACATGGTATGCATTCCTCAGATAAAATAATTATCAGATTTCTCAAGATGTGCTTGAGACCCCCTGTTAAGCCCTGTTTAAAGGTAAATACTTTTCCAAGTAATTTTCATGTGTCCCTCACTAACCTCTTCTTAACAAAGATCTGGCACCATAAAAATGAATAATAATCACAAAGGAACCAAAAAGAGATCTGACCTAAAGAATCAGGAAACAAAAGAAGAAAAGTAATATAAGTAAAAAAGTAATGAACAACAACAACACCAAAATGAAAAAGGTATCCAATAGATCAGACACCTGGTTCACCATAATCTTAAAAATACTGCAGACAATATCAGCTATCAGAAAATAAACTCAAAAAATAAATATAAATGTTCAAAAGAGAGACTGTATAATCATAGAAGAAAGGAATAATGCATTTTCAGAGTTCTGGAAATACATTTAAGATGGGGGAGAAAAGGCGTCTACAGAAATTAAAGTTATGTTATAAACAAAGCAAGAAAGAAAAACTAGAATAAATACAATTAAAAACCAAAGGTTATGGTAAAAGTCTTTAGGAAAACATATTGTATTCAATGTAGTGGATCTCTTTCATTAATCCCGGCCACCCCACATATTGAATTTCTTCCTATGTTTGGTAAATATCTTATTTTTTGTCAGATTACTTACGTAGATTCCTTTGTACATGATACAATGGTGTGTCACTTGGGCTCTGCCAATAAGACTGGATAAAGTAGAAGAAAGTATTGGTGAATCCAAAGACAGGTTATTAGAATGTGTCCAAACAGAAAGAGAGTGAGAGAGAAACGGAGAGGGAGAGATGAAGAGAGTATAGAAATATGTACATAAGCTATGGTGAGACCATCTCACATGAGTAGGGATGGCGTCTAGAAGTAAAAGGAGAAATAATAGGCAGAAGAAATACAGGAAGAAATAATTACTGAGCATTTCCCAAAATATGTAAAAGAAAACAAGATCCCACTCATCCTAGAAGCTCATTGAACTTAAAGCAACAAAACGCAAAGCAATTCAGCAAGATAGATATATACCTAGGCATATTACAATCAAGTTTCTTAAAAAATTAAAGTATCTATCTATCGATAGATAGATAGATAGATCGATAGCTATATCTATCTATCTATCGATAGATATCTATAGATTGATCTATCTATAGATATCTATATAGATATATATCTGAAAGGAAACAAAGACAAGAGGAACGAGAGAAGTTGCATCCAAAGGAGCAAAAACTAGACTTACAGATGACTTTTGAAAGGAAATTATGGAAGCCAGAAGACAATAGATAATTAAAGAGTCCCCGGGGAAATCTACCAATCTAGAATTTATTACCAGCAAACTTGCACTATAATAATTATTACAGAATGCTCTTCAGGCTATGTAATATAACTTTAGGAAGGACCAAAGAGCACCTGAAAAGGTATATATAATAAATATAAACATATAGGATAATGTTGCCTATGTAAAACAAAACCAAATAGCCGTAATTTGAAGTGTTTGTAATATATGTATCTGTAAAATACGTTACAAAAATTACATAAAATGTAGGACAGAGTTAATGAACGGTTGTAAGATTTTTTCCCCAAAGTTTAGATAATAGCCATGCTATTTATTTAAGGTAAAGTATAAGTCAAAGATGCACATAATATTTTTGCAGTAGCTAGAAAAAGAATGTTCAAAATCCATGACCAAATAGTAAATAAAAAATACAAAATCAATTAAAAAAATTAAGCCAAGAATCACAAAGAAAAATAAAAGATTAGAAAGAAACTGAACAAACTGAAAACAAATATCCAGACAGTTGACTTAAATCCAAATATGTAAGTAATGAGACTAAGTGTAAATGGATTAAATGTTCCACTTAAATTGCAGAGATTTCATGCTGTGTGAAAATATAACATTAAACTGTATGCTCTTCGCCAGAGGTGTATTCAATATAAAGGCAAAGAATATATCATTACGGTGTCTATAAACATGAAAAAGACAATAAATAATTTTGTCAATATATTTGAAATGATCATTTCTTGGGATTGATGCATTCCTGGAAAAATACATGATATCAGAACCGACAGAAGAATAAACTTTATATCTGTCAACAATATTGAGTCTAAAAGTAAAAATCTGCTCATTAACAAACTTCAGATTCAAAGAGCTTCACTGGTGAATTCTTTCAAATATTTAAGGAAGTGATAAGAATGACTTACCTGGGCACCTGGGTGGTTCAGTGGGTTAAAGTCTCTGCCTTCAGCTCAGGTCATGATCCCAGGGTTCTGGGATCGAGTCCCACATTGGGCTCTCTGCTCAGCAGGGAGCCTGCTTCCCTTCCTCTCTCTCTGCCTGCCTCTCTGCCTACTTGTGATCTCTGTCTGTCAAATAAATAAATAAATAATATTTAAAAAAAAAAATGACCTTACCCTAACCCTTTTAGAAAATTGAGAAAATAAAAATAATTCTAAACTCACTTTATGAAACTGGCATAATCCTGAGATAGAAATTTGGTGAGAACATTATAGACAAAGAAAATTAGAGACTGATGTCTTTTAGAAACCTAGAAACAAACAGCTTGAGTACCATCCTAATGAACAGAAACATTATTAGGTCTGATATGTGATACCTCCAAAACAGGATTATTGGAGGAGTGTACACAGACTTCCAACCCTGGAAACTAACCCATGTGACTCACATGGTAACAGAAGAGAAGAGGGAAACCACCAGATCATAGATTATATTCACTGAAAACAAATGGCTAATGGAATTCCATATCTTCTCATAAGAAAAACTATCAGCAAAGTAGAAATAGAAGGAGTCTTAATATAATAATAATTAACAATTTGAAAGGAAGCTACAGGCAACACTGCACTTAATCATGAAATATTGAACACTTCCTCCCTGAGGTTGAAAAGAGCCTTAGAATGTCTGTTCACACCACATCTGCTCAACAGTCTGTTAGAAGTCCAAACAAATAAGACAAGAAAAAGAAATGAAAGTCACAAAAATTGAAAAGATTACTTGTGGGTGCTCTGATTTTATTTATAGCAAAGTCAAGAGAACCTACAAACCAGTAAAATTAATATGAATTTAATAAGGTCACTGATTTCAAAATCAAAATAAAAATCAATAGTGTTTCATGTACAAACAATAAACAATCAGAAAACAATTTTTTCATAACATGTAGGTATCAGCAAACTTTTTCTTTTTTGAAGGGCCAGACAGGAAATAACCTAGGGTTTGCAGGCCACATGCAATCACTATTGCATATAATTTCTTTCTCTCTTTTTTATTTTCTTAATGATCTTTTAAAAACATAAGAACTATTCTTAGCTCAGAGTCACACAAAAATAGATTAATGGCTCAGTCTGGCCCATGGGCCTCCGTTTGCTGGCCCCTGACCACAGCAAGAGAATATGAGATAAAGAGGAGTAAATCTGAGGGAAGCTATACATGACTTCACCCTTCAACCAGAAAACAGCTGAGAGAAAGTAAAGAAAACACAAATAATGAAAAATAGACCATAATTCAACAGGGATTGTCTTTTTAAGTAGTTGTTCTATGAGAATGTCATTTCTGTGTAAAAGAAAGTGAAGAACTTTTTAAAAAATATTTTATTTTATTTATTTGCCAGAGAGAGAGAGAGAGAGAAGCAGGGGAGGGGCAGAGGGGGAAGCAGGGTCCCCACTGAGCAGGGAGTCTGATGCGGGACTCAATCCCAGGACCCTGGGCTCACGACATGGGCCGAAGGCAGATGCTTAACCGACTGAGCTGCCCAGGCGCCCTGAAAGTGAACAACTCCTGTTCAAGGTGAAGAGAATGAAAAAAATAAGCCAGAAACTGGGAAGAGATATTGGCATTAAATGTCTCTGACAAAGAATGCACACCCAGGACATACAAGAGAGCCTCCAAATCAAGAAGAAAGAATAAACATCGAAAAAAAAGGTTAAAACTTATACCAAAATGCCAGTAAGCATTTATTCTCCATCAGTAATCGTCAGGGACATGCAAATTAAATCCACCGTGGGATACCGTCACATGCCCACTATAAGGGAAGACAGAGAAAGACGCGCGGATGCAGAGACGATGAAGTTCTTCTCTGTTGGTTTTGGTGCGTGAGTTTGTGCCACCATTTTTAGATCTGTTTGGCGGTACTTGCCGTAGTAGATCTACTTCTACTGTATGACCCAACAATTCCATCCCTGTGTTAGTCCAAGAGAAATTAGCCTATTTGTGCTTCAAGAAAGAAAGGAAAAAAAACAAAACCAAACAAAAACAAAAAAACCACGTGCATAGAAGATGTATTTATAAGGATCCAAAAGATAAACCAGGACAGTGGATGAAACTGTTGAGTCATAGAATGTGACACCGCAGCACAATAAACGAGTCGAGCGATGATTTGTCCAACTACCTGCGTGACTCCCTCAAACCTTACGCAGAACACGAGAGGCCAGACACGAGAAGCGCCTGCCATGTGGTCCCGCCGGGAGTCGGCCAAGAGGCGATTCGTCTCCTGAGGAGAAAGTCCGACGGAGGCTACTAGGGGCGGAGCAGGGGCGAACGGGCCGAGCTCTGGTGTGGAGCGGGGCCGCGGGCACAGCGCGTGGGCGACGCGCCAGCTGCACAGCTCGCTCGGGACAGGCTTCCAGTGGGCGCCCGGCGCGCCGACGCGGCCGGAGTGGCTCTTCGAAAGAAAACACGCAGCAGAGGAAAGAACCTGAGACAGAGGAGGTGCGATTTTACAAAGTTTGGCTGTGGACAGCAGAGTCGCTGTGGAGGGAAACACACGTTTGTTTGATTTCGCTGCTGCTTTTAAGGAGAAGCACGACTGTGTGTCTCGGCTGACGTGCTGCGAAGGGTGGAGACAAGGAAACTGCCCCCCGGTGTAGACGCTCCCGTGGGGACAAGGCAGGGGAGTGGAACGCGGAGACTCTCCGGCATCCAGGGCGAGGAGGAGGAGAGGGGGCAGAAGATACGCACGGAGATAAGGCGCGGGGACTTGGAAGAACCCGCTCCTGACAGCTGAGTTCTGTCCCTTCAGGCCGTGGTGGCATCGGACGGGGCCAGGGAGGCCCCTGAAGACCGCGGTGCGGCCCTTACTGCCTAAGCTTCTCCGGCAAGTCGGGGCGAAGAGAACACGGATCACGGGCTCGAGGGGCGCTCAGAGACCTCATGGGGTTACAGGCACCGGACTGGGACCGGACGCAGCTGGTCCAAAGGGCGGGATCTCAGCATGGACCCTGGAGGGTGGCCGTCACCTCGTGGACGGAGGGCAGAGCCCGGCTAGTCTGCGTTGGTATGACGGAGCGTTTCGGGAAGGAGAACTGCCCAGCTGACCCGGAGGGAGATGATAAACGCCTGTTTTTAAGCTAATAAAGTTTTGAATCATTTGCTGTACAACAATTAATGTGCACACTTTATAAAACACAACAATGCTCTGATTCTCAGAACACTGGAAGACAATCTCTGTACTAACACTGCTTTTTTAGTAGATAAGTTTTGGAAGACGGTATCTATCGGACTTGGAACTCAAATGGATCGGGATATTGGACGCCAGGGACACCCGGGTGGCTCCGTTGTTAGCGGCTGACTCCTGATTTCGGCTCAGGTCAGGATCTCAGGGGCATGAGGTGGAGCCCTGCGTCGGGCTCCGTGTTCAGCAGTGGGTCTGCTTGGGAAGCAACTGAGAATCAACAGATACGGAAGAATCTTCTTCCCTCTCCGTTTCTGCCGAAAATCAGGGCATACATTCCCTAGTGCAGCCGTCTTCCTCTACCACACCCGGAGGAGAGAGCGCTGCCGTCCCCTGGGGACAGAGGGTCAGCATGGAGAAGAGACTCCAGAAACACATCTCTCCCTCCCAAGATTTTATTTATTTATTTGACAGAGAGAGAGCGAGTGCATAAGCGGGGGGAGCAGCAGGCCGAGGGACGGGGAGAAGCAGGCTCCCCGCTGAACAGGGAGCCCGATGTGAGGCTCAATTCCAGGACCCTGGGATCATGACCTGAGCCGAAGGCACAGGCTTCACCGACTGAGCCACCCAGACGCCTGCAGAAACGCATCTTACTAAAATAACCGAACCTTCCATTCGTTTCCCATATACTTGTTGGTCTCGTGCCCACACTTTACCATCTCTTGAAGCCCATGCTCCTTCCTCTGTTAAAATCGCGTACACGCCTGAACCTAACGACCTCTTCCACTTCCTCAAATTTCACTTTCCTGCAAACTTCTATGCAGGTAAAATACTAATACTAAATCGGTATTGCATTTTCCTAGTAATCCGTCTTTTGTCAATTAAATTTACTGGTCCTCGTCGCAGAACCTAAGAGGTAGAGGAAAATAAAATATTCTACCCTGACGGTGACATGGATCTCTTTTCTTTCTTCCTGTATGTTTCAGGATGATTTGACTTTTCATAATAAGCCTGAGTTACTTTTACTGTCTGAAAGAAAGAGAAACTCTGCTAACCCAGTGAATACACAGTACGACATCACGTTGCCGTTGCGGAATCGTACCTGATTCTCCTGCTGATCCCCAGTTCTCGGTTCCTCTTTGCATAGCTTCCGATTGCAGGGAAGGACCACAGAGAGACGCGTGGGGAAAGGTGGTAGGTTTCCGCAAAGACAATCAGACCCACTATAGGAAACAGAAGTCCACAGACCCACGTGGCAAGCAGGAACGGGCTTTTTGATGAAGCGGTCTAATTCTCATTAAAATATGCAGCGTGGCAGACCAGCTTTGAAGATTTTTCTCTCTTTAAATTTGTTTCAGTACCAGACAGAAAATAAGATAAAATGCCTTCTTTGCTTCTGAGCATTGATGTCTACGCGGTGTTTCAAATTTAAAGTTTTCTTTTTAACTTTACAGTGAAAAATCAAAAAATCAGTAAATGGGTTTGGAGACAGCAGGAAGTGTGTAAGAATCACAGAACGTCTTGCTGGAGTCTATATTATTTCATTATCTAAATCAGTGGGTAATGATTTCTTATATATCAAAGCTGATAATTATTTTTTAGGGATATGAGCCACGGAAGGGAAGTAGGAGTTTGTGGACGGTGTCAGTAATAGAGCCAGGGTTTCTGCAGAAAAGTGGAGGAATTTTCCCAAAGAGCAATTATGTAAATAAAATACGCCTGGGGCTAGAATGATGTGACTGTCACCCACTGAAGAAATGGCCCCGGGCTCAGGCCTGTAAGTATTCACGGAGAGAGGCAGACCCAGTGGGGGCAGGAAAAAAAAAAAACCACCTTGTTTTTCACTTATTTCCCTCCTGATTACGGACTGTTGGGATGGGGGTCTTTTCTGTGTCTGCTCTTATCCGCCCGGGAGATTGCTCCGGAGGGCAGTGTTCATCAGAGCCGCCGCACTCACCTGCAGGCCCCAACGAGCCCCACCTTCGGTGGCGTTCCACGGCCAGGCTCCTCCCATACAAAAACAAACCCCGAAACACCCAGGCCTCTGGTTCTCTGTGGAGCATCATATTTGGGAGACCGCCTCCACGGGAGAAAACTTCGGACTGTATGAGGCATCACGTTTTAAAAAATTAATATGGCACCATTGTCCTTTAGTTTTAACAAGCAAAGACATTATTTCAAAATTATATTTACTACCAACTTTTTTTTTTTTTTTAAAGAAAGTATATTGTACCTTCAAAACCTATAGGAAGGAGATGATTCTGGGCAATACTTAAGCGTTCTGAAAAATTCATGGAGATGCCATTATCGCTATTTTTTCACAATTTTCCTGACCCGGCGGAAGCTCTGCAGTGCTCTAAGGCTCGGCCGTGGCTGGCCCTCCCCTTCGCCGTCCTGCTTCCTGCGCTGCTGTCCTGACCTCCACGCCCTCCCCGGGGCCTCCCCTTTCCACCTCACCCCTGCCACTCTGCCCTGTCCCCTGAGCTCTCAGCGGCCTGGGCGACCCGGCCTGCAAGTGACAACACAGAGAATGGGACATCTGTCTCATGTGCTCTGCACCCCTGGAGGGCTCTTTGCCCTCCCTGCCCCTGAAGAAGGAGGTGCTTGTGTTGGCCCATTTTACAGAGGAGGAAGCAGAGGCCACGGGAGATTCGGGAAGCAGCGGGGGTCACAGCACCCCACTGTGGACGGTCAGCGAGGCAAGGACTGTTGTCCTCCCGAAGCAGGGCCGGTGGGGAAAGGGCATCACGACAGCTGAGGCCCGGAGACTCGGCGGGCTCTTCCCAAGTCCACAGGTGCAGGCCGGGGCCCACGTTCGGCGGCGGCGTTTCCAGGTTGTTCGCGGTGTTGGCAGACGGCGGCTGGGTCTGGTGAGATGCTCCGTGTGTGTGGCCCACTTCGCGACCTTAGGCACAGCGCACTGTGAATCCTCGGTGCTCGGGATGTACCCCTGCCTGTGCCGGGCGAGTGTGATCTACAGAACCCCGACCACAGGGGTCAGACGTAACCCTGGAGCTGAGCGGACACTGTGGCTGACAAAAATAGTTAAACTACTTAAACAGAGGAGATGGGGCCAGAGAAGATTTTCTGTGGCCCACCAGGATGCACTCACTTTTGCCCTCTGCTGAAAAGGCACTTCTTTGTCCCTGCTTCCAACGGTTTCCCTCCGTTCTCCTGAAGCTCTGAGTCTCCCCCTCCCCTCCCCAACCCCCCACCCGGCCCCTGCTCCAGGCCTGCCTGGCTGCCCCCCCCCCCATTCCCCTGGCCTAGAGACTCAAGACAGGGCCACTCGGAGCCCTGGCTGAGGCCCTCCCAGCTACACAGCAGGGTTGTGCGGGCAGAGGGCACACATGGGACCAAGTCCTGGAAAAAAGATGGGCTTTTCGAGTCCCCTGGAGCAGGTCCTTTTTGGACAACCCCACATCAGGGACGTCGGAACAAGAGAAGACCCCCATGGGCAGACCACCTGTCCAGGACACTTCGCTGTGTGTCCTTGGAGACAACGATACTCATTACTTTGAGGACACAGGTATATACATTCTGCCATTTACATTCTTCTGTCTTCCCTTTCTTCTGGGCCAAGGGCATGGGGAAGAAAGCCAGTAGCCCCTGCTTTCCGGAATCTTCCAGTCTAGAGCAGGGGTTGGAAGTCCCAGTGCAGAATGATGGAGCACGGAGAGAAACATCTGGGGAAGGCTAACGGGTGACCTTGGGTGACCTTGCACCCCACACGGAGGGAGGCAGGGCAGTGTGTCCAAGTGGGAGCTGGAGTTGGAAGGGGATAGCAGCAAGCCTGGGATGGCAGAACGGGGGCCCCTGCCTCCCGCCCCCTGGAGCGCGTGTCTGGACGAAGGAAGGAAGCCCCAGCCCACCAGCTTCCTCCCTGATGGCTGCCAGCACAGCCCCCATGGGGCCGCTGTGTCCAGAGAGACAAGTAGTTGCTGCAGGAAAGCTCGTACACGAAGACCAACAGGAAGAAAGTGAGAGAGGAAAGCATCGATGAAGGAGTTTTTTCCACGAAATCGTCATTTCTTGATTTCGGAGTGCAGGTAGCAGAGCGGGCTGGTCCTCTCCCCGTCTCCCCGCAGGTCCCCCCGAGCCGGCCAGCAACGGGTGCGACACTCGGGTGTCTGGGACACTGGCTTCTGTGCCGCTGGCACGTGGCGTGGCTCGGGCTGTGCACACGGACCCTGACGGCTGCTGCCGCAGTAGCTTTGGAGAAGGTCCCTCGCCCTGCGGAAAGGCGGACGTCAGGGCAGCCGCTGCCCAGAGTAAGGCAGCTCCGTGTGGTCTTGTACCTGCGTGTGCTGGGTTGTCACAGTGTGCGCCGGGTGTGCACCTGTGTGCATGGGCACAGGGGACTGTGTGTGCGGCTTGGAGACAGGGTGTGTCGCCGTTCGTGTGCGGGCACGGCCGCGTGTGCGCGTTGTGTATGTAAGCGTGTGCGTGTTGTGTATGTAAGCGTGTGTGTGTAAGTGCAGCGTGTGTCATGTGTGCGTTGTGTCAGCGTGAGTGTGAGTGTTGTGTGTGTGTGTGTGTCCTCCGTGGGTCGTGGGCAGATGTGAGTGTGTGTGTGTTGGGTGTTGTACGTAAGTGTGTATGAGTGTGTGTGCGGAAGTGTGTTTCTCCATTCTTGTTCTCGGTCTCGTCCTGGCAGGAACACTGCCGCGGGGAACCGGGAACCGCGGGACGGTCCCAGGGGAGGACCTGAAACGAGGCATAACGAGACGATGGAGTCCAAGCACACTTACGGTTAGCTCAGCTGAAGAAAATGAAGATCATTTTTAGGGAAGAAACCATGATTTCATGGTTAGGAACACAGACTCTGGAATGAGACTTGCTGGCCTTGAACCCAGCCCAGGGCCTTCAGGCTCTGGCCCCGGACCGGAGGTGGATGTGCAGGGGTGGGTTTCCCGCTCCCCGGCCTCAGTCTCCCCTTCTGGAGGAGGCTGCGCTGGGAGCGCATCGTGACATCAGAGGAGGTCAGGCGGTGAGGATGCAGTCTGCGTGGAGGGAGGCCCTGGAGGCAGGTGCCCGCCGGGCGACACGGGAGAGGACAGGATGTACGCGGTGGCCGCGGAGCTCCTTGGCGTGGGGCGCTGTGTCCCGGCAGCCTGCGGATCCCTGGGGCGCCCGTCCCGCAGCCACACTCCGTGAGGAGTGAGATTCCTTCTTCCCTGTTCTCACCCCGGTTCCCCGAGCGGCTGCTGTTCTCGGGGGACGATCAACACTGAAGCACGACCCTGCCACCCGCGTCACGGAAATCTTGTTTCTCGGTCTTTACTGTCTTCCTTTACAAGAAAATGTGACGATGTATCTATGTGACTGATTATATATATTATACCACACGTACTTTATGTAATAATTTAACTTAACAATTTAATAAATTATTTAATAAATTCTATTTAATAAAATGCACATTTTATTGTATTGTTATTAATTGCGTATGATGATTAATATGTTTCATTTATTTTAGAGAATCTTGGAGGAGCTGTTCATGTCCCTCCAAACCCTTGGACGGTGACGAAGACGTACATCCCCAAGAACCGCTTTATTATGACCAGAAGCCGAAGGTCCCTGGGGGTGGGAGGTGCCAGAGGCCACCGAGGCTGTGTGTTGGACGATGGGACCCAACGTCCCCGTGAGGTGCGCGCGGGGCTGGGCGGCAGGCGGGAATGATGTCAGCAGAGCTGAGTGTCCAGTGAGGACCTTCTCGTGGGGAAAGTTCTGGGCAGACGTCCGAACCCCATGAGCCAGGGCCTGGGCGTCACACCACATGGAAAGGGGACCCTCTAGGGCCGCGAGAAGGGGGCAAGGGCGGAGGCTGGCCGTGCGCAGGACTCTCCGGGGCCGGCGCTTCTACCCACGCCCGTCCCGAGGAGCTGCAGCCCCACAGCCAAGGGCATGTCGGGCTCCAGGTGGCCCTTCTGCCTTGTCCCCTCGGGGCCCTGGGTTCAGTGTGTAATACCTGCCCAGGCCTGTGTGAAATCCGTAGGAATGGCTGGCGGTGACCCCATGAACTCAAGGGCATCAGAATAGAAAAATTCCAACAAGAGTGGAGAGCTAGTAGGCCCAGCCCGCAGCGATCACAGAACATGAGATTTAGAACGCCCTTCCAGGTCTCAGCTTCCAGAAGCTTCTTTTTTCCCGTTTTGTTCCTGAATCCAAACGTAGGACATTTTCCCTCTACCCACGCACACCCGCGGGCCTGGGCCTCACGCACACCCGCGGGCCTGGGCCTCACGCACACCCGCGGGCCTGGGTCTGGGAGCAGCGGCGGCGCAGCCACGTCTGGTGAAGCCGTGAGGCGGGGAGTCTCTCGCAGGGCGGGCTGCGGTCCGCGCTCACCTGGGCTTCTGCTGACGGGGAGCAGACCGCAAGGGCAGGGCCACAACCAGGGAGGTGGGCTTTAGGGAGGAGCGGGCTCACGCAGTGTCCTCCTTGGGAACCGAAGCACCTGGAGCTGAGTCTCAGACCACGGCTTTGGAGGAACATGTCACCCTGGCTTTTTAGGCAGCAAAATAAAGACGTGCTCCCGCCCCAGACCCGCGCACCTCACGATGGCAGCAGGAGCCCGTGGCCAGCGAGGTTTCTGAGAGGGACGTTTAGAACATCCACTGTGCGTTACATTTCTTGTGGCAAAGACGTCCTTTGTGAGAGGGGATTAGGTCTGTCTTGTGGATGCCTGGGCGGCTCAGCTGCTTGAACGTCTGTCTTCAGCTCAGGTCACGATCTCGGGGTCCTGGGATCGAGACCAGCATCAGGCTCCCTGCTCAGTGGGAGGCCTGCTTCTCCCTCCGTCCTGTTCCTGTTCTCTCTCTCTCTCGTTCTCTCATGGACGTGGTCTTCTGCAAATAGATAACATCTTAAAAAAAGAAAAAAAAAAAAAAGGTCTGTCTTGTTGATAATTGGGAGCACATTTACCTGCTGGGGCTGCCACGGCAAAGTCCCACAGGGTCCCGCGGCTGGAAGTCCAAGAGCCACGTGGGCAGGGGTGGTGTGTCCTGAGGTCTGTCTCTCCCAGGCACACAGAGCACCACCTTCTCCCGCATCCTCACGTGGCTGTCCTGCGCGTGTCTGCGTCGGATGTCTTCTCACAAGGACCCCAGTCCTACGCAGTTGGTGCCGACCCATGGGACCTCTTTTTACTTATTTTTTTTTTAATATTTTATTTATTTATTTGAAAGAGAGAGAGAGAGAAGGCAGACGGTCAGAGGGAGAAGCAGACTCCCCGTGGAGCTGGGAGCCCGATGCAGGACTCGATCTGAGACTCCGTGATCATGACCTGAGCTGAAGGCAGTCGCTTAACCAACTGAGCCACCCAGGCGCCCCCCATGGCACCTCCTTTTAATTTCACTACATATTTAAGGATCTTATGTTCAAATACAGCCACATTACAAGGCACTGGGTCCCGGGACGTCAATGCGGGAGTCTGTGCAGCCTGTACTGGAGCCGAAGAGCTCGCGGGAGCACGAGTTCACGTCTCCTTGAGGTGTGGGGAGGGGCACGGGCCTGCCCCTCGGGGACCCTGTAAATGTTCGCCTAAGTTTATCCAAGGGATGGTACTCGACCAGCGACTGATGTGATTTTCTTGCCTCTTCCAATTATTTCGTTGTCCTTTTGTGATGCTGCAGTCGTAATAGCTTCGTCTCCTCAATGTGTTCTTGTCTGTCCCCCTTTTGTGTTTTTTCCACATAAAACCCTAAGAACAAAAGTTCGATAAAACGTTTCCGATATTTACCGAAGGTAGAGGCCCGGCTGGTTCGTTTCCAATTCTTGGAACCCTCTCGTCTCTGGTCCCTTTACCTCGTTAAGCAAATATTTTCCTGGGTTGTAATCAAGGGAAGCGTCCGCACACAGTTTTTCTCTCCGCGGCTGCGTTAACTGCTCCATTCCAGCGCCGTCGTAAGCGCGGGGGCACTAACTCATAAAATTAATTCCCTTTCCGTGGGATTGTCAGAAATGAGGATTGTTCTGACCCCTATTTGAACTCATGAGCTGGAATGAAGTTGTTCACTGAGCTGGAGAAGACAAAGTGGGCTTCCAAGAGATTCATCAGCTCCGTCAGCCCTCGGAAGAGGCCTGGAAACGCCCGTCACACTGACCCTGAACAGCTCCGGCCCGTGCGCAAATGAAAGCCATCACTCCTGGCCAGGAAGATACTAAATTATAGGCTTTTAAATTTAATTTTCAGTTTACTTGTGTTTTCGATTAGTGTGCCATGTCTCATAAAGACGGTAGTACCTTCCAGTAGTAAGCAGCTCCGCCGGCCAGCCCGGCCACTCCGGGCACGGAAGGGCCTGCCCCAGCTCGATCTGCTACCAAGACACACAGGAGGGGAAACCTTCCCCTGTGACACCCGAAGCTGCGAAAGCAAATTATTTTCTTCATATCAAAATCAATAACTGCCTTGGAAATCAGAAGTCTCCGTGAGCCTGGGGCCACAGATTTCCTGACAGGCTCCTAAAACGATCTCCCTGTTGCCAGGAGGCCTGGCACGGCCATCGACGTTCCACTCGCCGTGGAGTCGTCGGCGTGTCCGCGGCTGCAACACTTAGAGGCCGGATGACAGATCGTCAGCCGGGGAAGTGCCGTCCTCATCCGCCGGACCTCACAGGACGTCTGTCGTGCGCACACAGGGTGGGGAGTCTCTTCTGTTCTCCGCGGCGAACCTTAGAACGGCTGCTTCTGGGAGAGCGCCGGGGGCCGGTGACCGACGTCTCGGCCGCTTCTGGGATTATTCTGGGTATGGTTCACGCTTAACCAGCACTGAGCCGCCGCTGTCCTGGAGAGAAGCCCCGGAGAGGGCCGGGGTAGGACCACCCCGGGAGATCCCGACACGCACGAGCGCACCCGAGAGGTCGGACTCTGGGCCTGCGGGCTCTCCCTGCCCCCAGCGCGGCCGTCCTCTGCCGCGGCTGCTCACGCCGTCCTCCCTCGCGCGGCTTTGAGCAGAAGCCGCCCGGACCCTGCTGGACGGCCTCCCGCACGGGGTCCCCAGCCAACACGGGGAGCTGACGTGGGTTCCCGCCCCCTCAGCTCCCCACCGAGATGGAGAGGAAACAGGTGAAAGAGGAAGAAAGTCAGTTTAGAACGACGTTCGCGGGTGCCTGCGCCCCGTCTGTAAGAACGGACCTGGATCTCGAGGGTCTCGCCTCCCTTCCCGTGCTTGCTAAGTTCTTAGGAAGTTGAGCCGAACGGAACACGAAGGAAGACTGGCTTCACGCTCCCAGCCCCCATTCAGCTTTCCGCAGCCCTGCCCGGGAGGTCTGTGCGTGGAGAGAGTGTTCGGACCAGCGGCGCGGCCTGTGCTAGGACGAGCCACATGCCACGGAGCACATTCGGGTGAACAGCCTGGAGGCCCCCCTGCCCCCCATGGCGTGCGCTCCGGGGTGAGTGCGGCTGTGACAGGACTGCAGCGGCCCCGGAGCCCGAGCTGCTGGCCGGCAGTGGCCGCGTCCTCGGGCAGGTCCTCCACAGAAGGCTCATACACGGAGGTCCAGCTTGGGAGCAGGGACAGACCTGGCAGCCCAGGACAACGGATGACCTTCCCAAGGAGAGTTCTTCCTCCACGATGTTCTTGGGCGTGAGAGAAGGGTTTGTCCCACAGAAGGGTGGGGGCACCATGGACAATTTTCTACCTCGGACAGATGCCATGGACTGAATTGCGTCCCAGCCTCCGAAATTCCCACTTTGGAGCCCAGATCCCTGGCCACCGGGATGGTTTCTGTGGAGGTCGGGTGTTTAGGGAGATCGTGAGGAAGGAGCTCCTTCAGGTGGGCACTCGTCCAGTGGGAGGAGGGACCGCGACGCAGGCACACGGGGGTGGCCAGGTGAGGACACAGAGCAGGCAGAGCCCACACCCCGAGGAGAGCAGTGCCAGGAGAAACCCAGCCCGTGGACACTTTGGTGTCAGACTTCCAGCCTCCGGAATGAAGAGAGCATCAGTGTCCCCAGTCTGGTGGCTGGTCACGGCTGCTCTGGCCGACCTCTGCTGCAGACCACATCGCTCGGGCCCGTCTGTGTCCCCAGCCTCCTGTGCTCCCGACGACGAGCTGGCCTGTGGGTCTCTGTGTGCGGTCGTCAGAGAGTCTGGGCCCCGGCGCGGAGCCAGAGCGTGGATGTCCCACCCCCGGTAACGAGGGCGAGAAAACCCGACATCCCTCGGCACGTGGACCACAGGGGTCCACTCTGGACCCCAGAATCAATAACGAGGAACGTTAACCAGCTGGAATGTGGGCTCGTGCACATGCATAGCTGGTGACATCGGTGCTTTGCCTCAGACCCGCTTCTTCCAGGTGCCCAGGCCTCCCTTCTCTGTCTTACCTCCACCGCCCAGGCTGGAGCCCGTGGCTCTCTGCTCTTTCCAGTCAGGCACGCGTCCACGGTCGTGTTTGTCGGTTTTGACAAAGGAAATACAAGTGTCTTTGTTCTGTGGGGAGTTGCAATCCGGAAGGTTACTAGCACGGAGCAGCCGAACCGAAGAGCGGGAAGGGCCTCCCGGCGTTGGAAGGAGGGGCTCCAAGCTTGAGGTCGGGGATCAAGGCTCTCCCTGGGCTCTCTCCGCAGCTCGGGGCCGCAAAGCCACGAAGATGCAGATCCAGCGTGGCGTCTTGTGACTTCAGGGCTGAGGGTCGCCTCTCTGCTGGGAACCAAACCGGACGGTGCGTGTCCCCGTGCGAGGCCATGCTGACCCTTCCGGGCAGGTGCGTGGGCATCGGACCCCTCCCCGCCCTCGCCGCCTGCCTGGCCGGGGGAGCAGGTGCCGTTGTCTGGTTCCCTCACCTTCCACGGGCTTCGGCCCCGCTCGCCGGGCGGCCGTCTTCGGAGGGCAGCCCTCACCGTCAGATGTGCCGGCGGGCCCTGTCTCCTGACGAGTTAGTTCTGCGGATTTGAGGGCAAACATAAGGCCGAGCTGGAGCCTCTGTCCCGCCACAGAGTTTCTGAGGACACCAGCGTCCAGAGAGCCCTCCTCGCGGGGAGATGCGCCTGCCATGCCCTTGGCCGAGAGTGACAGAAGCGGCTGTTTCCTTTTTGGTTGAATTCAGGGCTTTCCCAGCTGCACAGCGAGAAGGAACGGGCCGTATGAAATCAGCAACTGAGGCGATTTCTTCGTGTTTGCGGCACGTCTTCCTCTCACGCTGCTGATTCCTTTCTCACATTTCGCTTTTCCGTCCGTTTGTGCAAGAACTTGCCCTTGCACGGTGGCGTCGTACAAAATGCTTTAGAAATACTGAATTTAATGGGTACAACATGCAACTTTCTGGTCCAGCTCCAGTTGGACTCAGAGCTGAGCGTCACGACGTGAATCGATCGGCCGCACGGAGGCCACTGCTGGGAGGGTTTCCAAGGGACACGGTGCCGCATTCGCCATCTGAATGGGCCTTCTACGTGGGCCGCCGTCCTGAGGCCTCTCGTCCGCGGGCCGTGCAGGAGGAGGCAGGCCCGGGGCCCTGTCCCGAAGAGGGACGGCGCTGTCTCGGGGTGAAGACGCCCAGCCCCCGCCCGTGTGCACGCGTGGGGGCTGTGCTGGCGGGGCCGGGGTCGGCTTCCTCTCTGGGACCCCCACACACTCTGCTCTTCTTTCTCCCATTTCCTCTAAGATCCCAGGAACGAGACAAATGTAAAAGCAGAGCCACGACAGACAGCTTTCCTTCCTCCGCGGCGCAGGTGGGAAAGTCCCCTCAGACGACTGTCCTGGAGGCCACCCACTGGCCCGTAGCTAGACGCTCTGCCCTGCCGCGTTCTGAGTGACCTTCTCCAGCACACATGCGGCTGGTACATCACCGGGTGAGTTCTTGCCGGAAACATCGGTGCAGTCGGAGGTAGCCCGCCGTGCTGTCCCTCAGAAGACAGTGTCCTCAGGAGGGGCCTGGCGGGCTGGGCGGGCTTCCTGCGCTCAGAGCACCCCACGACTCGTTCAGTGCTCTGCAGTTGCCATCTTGAAGCGCTAACCCTTCTGCCTTCACGGGGCCCTCCCGCTTCTGAGCCTGGGGAGTGGGTTCCCTCGAGGAAATTACATAAAAGCAAATCAGGGCCTCGATCCGGTCCCCAGGAGCACACGGTCCTTCCTGGCCCACGTGCCCACAGTCGGGCATCACAGGCAGCGGGCTGAGTGCTATGGGAAGCCCAGCGGCTTTGACATTTGGGAGGCCTCCGTGGAGGAGGTTGGGGTGGCTCTGGGGCTCTGAGGGGGATGGCCGAGAAATTTGCTGGGGACCCTGGTGGCCGGGGCGTGCGCCAGCCTGGGAAATGCAGCAACCAGCACAGACGTGGGCCTTGAACGGTGGACACTCGTTTCACACGGATCTGGAGGCCGAAAGTCCAAGATTAGGACCGCATGGTCGGGGTCCGAGGCTTAGCCCCTCACATAGCCCTTCCTTGGGGTGTGCTCAGGGAGAGACATCTCCAGGCTCCCTCTCTTCGTGTGAGGACCTTAATCCCATCCTGGGTGTGGGGAATTCACCCTTCTGACCTCTCCTGTGCCTCGTCACCTCCCAGATGGCCCACCTCCAACACCGGCCATCAGGGACCATGGCTTCAGCCTATGAATGTGGGGAACACAGGGATTCAGTCCACAGAAGCAGACCTTCTCAAGCAAAAGAGCATGACCCGCCCAACCCAAACCAGGACAGGGTTAACCTCCAGGACACGGTGCCCCATTCCCCTGGCCTGGAAGCAGGCCAGGCCGAGAGGCTGGTCCAGGGGACGGACAGAGGCTGGCCAGGAAATCGGGACCTCGCCCTGCGGCAGTAGGGGTGTGTTGGGTGTGGTGGTGGAGACCAGGGATGCCATCCCTCTCTGGTTCTCAAGGCAAACTATGAATGTGTTTACCTGTTGATAACGTGTATTAGGTATGGATGTCTACTGAGCTTGATAAAGGTTCAGTGGTCCGGAAGGCATAAAACACAGGCATGCCTCTAAATTTGGTAGCTTTAAATTAAGCATTTTATTTTATAATGGATGACATGGCTCTTGAAGGAATTAGCCGTTGGCTGAACTGCCATCTGGAGTCACACCCAAGCAGGGGGCTCAGGGAGGGTCCTCTGGCTTCTGTGTCTGGCCGGTGGCAACCCCCAGCTCCGGGTTTTCAGATCACATAACGTGCAACCGTTCAGCACATGATGCTGGGGACAGCCTCCCGCATCGGTACCCCGGTGACACTCAGTGACAACTTCTGGGGTGGGCCCTTTGCCAGAGCCAGGGGGTTGCTGTAAGGTGGTGTCTAGGGAGACAGGTTTAGGATAGAGTAAGCAATTACAGTGTCAGCTCCAAAGAAGATGCAGACACAGCCACCGGCCACTGCTGTCCACAGAAGACCGGAGTGACCAAGGAGCTCCAGGTGCCCACGAGAGACGGGCAGCCCAGCTTGTGTAGACGAAACATGTCTAAAGGACATGGCAACTTTTTTCCTTTTTCTTCCAAAATTAGAAGAGCTGATTGTGTCATCACAATTGGGCCGGTGTTTACTGGACTGTTATCAGACTGGTCGGTCTGTAGGGAAGCCCCCTGAGTTTGAACGGCGGACACCGTCCCTCCGAATGGGCAGGTGCGTGACGCCTGCCTGCGTGTGGGCCACGTGGCTCCTGCACTCTGGTAGGACAAAGACGTTAAGCAGACGGTCTGATCCTCTGGGAAGCAGAGAACACATCCTAACTGCACGCATGTGTCCCGGGGCCCTGCGGGACGCATGGAGGTAGAAGTGCTTGAGTAAGTGTATTTGTTGCCACAGAACGTGTGACCTCGGAGCTCGGGGCGCGGGGCGACCGCTGCACAAGCGCCTCCGAGCCTCGGGTCAGGACCTGGGAGAGGGCAGAGGGCAGCTTGCGCTGCTCTGTGCTGCTCAGGGCCTTGAGGGGGCAGCCGGGTCATAGGCTGGAATGCCCCTGGCACTCTCATTGGGGCACCCCCGAGACCCACTCCTCCGGTCCCTGCCCCCGAGAGCAGGCGGGCGCAGGCCTGCAGGAACGGGAAACAAGGCTGTGGTGTCTGTAGGGAAAGTGTGCTATTTCATCAATGATGACGAAAAGCTGGTTTCCTGTTCATTACCGTTAGGCACCGATTCTAAGCAGTATCAGTGACCGGACGGTCCTCCCGAGGAGTTCTAAATTACTTCGCAGTCGCTGCCGCAAGTTCATAAACGCAGGTGTCAGCTTCGGACGGTTCTGCTGGAGTCACAGCCGGCACCGATTCCTGACTCTGCCTCTCCAGCAGCGCCACCGGCCCCCCGGCCGAGACCGAGCGCGGGGCCGCAGCCGGCGGAGGTCCCGTCCGTCCCGCACCCTTAGGAGCCCCAGGTGCCCTCCGGGTCTGCCGGGCGTCAGTTCTCGAGGCCTCAGCGCCGCCGTTCCCTGAGTTTCCTTTCTTACCATGGCTGACACTCCCTCACACCCGTCCACTGTCGCCTGGATAACCCACTCCTGCCTCCCCACGTCCCCCGTCCCCACAGAACCTCGCGTTATACACGTGAGGCCGGATCCAACGCGGGGACCTCTTGCAGTTCAGGAAATCGGTGTTGTGTTGTATCTCAAAACTGGAAGTCTAAGCCTAAAAGAAGATGCATTTCCTGGGGTGCCGGGCTAGCTCGGCCGGCGGAGCGTGCAGACTCTTAATCTCGGGGTCCTGAGTTTGAGTCCCACGCTGGGCATAGAGATTTCCTATTTTTTTTTTTTTTTAAGTATGTGTTCGCTTAATCATGTGTGACTTGTCAAGTCCTTAGGAAGAATATTGTTGGAAAGGCTCGACTCGCTGACAAGGTGTTTACGGGTGATCGGCTGCTGTTTGGAGGCCTTTTCTTGTCATCAGACGAAAGAGCACCCGTGCCCCCCGCAGCTTTGTGGGGCGGCCTCCCTCCGGTGGGCTGCCTGGGTGTCCGCACGCCTGGCTCACTCCGGCCTTCCTGCTGTAGCCCGCTGAGACGCAAGAGGTTTTCCGCTCCCAGAGCAGCACAGCGCTGCCCCTTGTCTCGCGCGTTATTCATAAGAAAAAACACGCTGGAGAGGGAAGAAATGCAGTGCTGTTTGCTCTGGGCCACACACGGCTTTTATCCCATTAGTCATTCATCTTCTGTCCTCGTCCTGCCAAGCCCTTACCTGTCCAGGTGTGCTGGCTACGGTCGCACACTTCTTGCCTGAAATGACGTCCACGTGGCCTCACACGCGCCCTGCCAAAGCCTTCGGTGCTGAAGCGAGTCGGGAGTTGATCGCCCGCGGCCCCGCGGCTTCCACGACCCCCGTGTGTCAGAGCCTCCACTGTGCACGCGGCTCACGGCAGGTCCAAGTCCCGCTCCAAGTCCAAGTTCTGCGATCTAAAGTGAACGTTCCCTCGGGGATGCCGAGGACGCCGTCGGCTGTGTGGCCGGTGGAGAGAGAGAAAGCGTGGTCAGCAGACCCGAGGTCTGGAGCTGGTGGAACTTGCACGAAACGAACAGCCGCGTCGCTGTGAAGGCAAGTTTTCTGTCCTGCCTCGACTTACACTCAGCAGATTGTGAGCCAGATGGCAATCGGACGGAGGACGGGTCAGAAAGCACCAGACACCGGCGCCCGCGACGCCCGATGGATCCGAGGGCCCCTTTGTCGAGAAAGTTTTTCCTGGAAACCACGATAGTGGTGGATCTCCCACGGTCTCTGAAGCTCACGGCGCCGGCGGGAGCCCGCAAGTGATTGTCGGCCTCGTAGCCCGATCTGAACGGCGGCGAGAAATCCTAGCAAAATGGCAAACATGTCTTTGCAAGTGCGAAGCTCTTGCTTTTAGGGGTCACTGGTTCTAAGCGGTGTTTGGAAACCCGTTCTGAACGGAAGACAGGTCAGGGTAAACACCCCACAACAGATTTTTATTTTCTCCTTTAGTTCGGGTAAAGATATTTTAGAATAGACCTAAACTCATGACAGGTTTGTATACTCAGGGCCTGTTAGTGGGAAGCCAGTAAAGATCCTCCTCTAGGCATGGGAATGAGGCAACATTTTTTTTAATTAATTTTTGTTTCTCATCTGTGTTTCAGAATAGGTTGGATTATTAGTTAAAAAGGACATCGTTTCAATGATTGAGACTCTGAATTGTAGTTTGATTGTATGAAAGTATGGGATGATTGAAACTGGGGGTTGCTCTCAATGACTAAATGCATCCAAAATAATTTAATTTTCAGACCATTTTGAAAATGTAAGGTGTATCAAGATAAAAATAAATTTGTGCACGTGAAAGCTTCGTGAACTTGCTGTAGAAAATTTAAATCGGCAGCCAGCTGTTGGCATGCTGCTGAGGAAACCAGCCCTGCACTTTGCCCTCTACGAAAGAAAAAGGACAAACTCAACATTAACCGCGTTTTCCTGCTGGTGGTGGCGTTCAGGACCAGCGCCCGGAGCAGAGCCCAGGGCCATCATAGGTGCCGGGAGTCCCTGGGTCCTGGCCACAGAGGTAAGCAGGGGGTGAATCCAAAGCTCTACACCACGCAGCTTTGGGGAGTGACCCACCCCAGCCCAGGGAGAGGCCCCTTTCTTGGTGGTGGAGATCTCGGGCCCTTGGGTCTCCCCTCCTTGGACTTGGTGAGGAAGCCATAGAGAAGCCCGTCTCTGCTGCTGTTTGTCTCACGTGTGGGCGCGAAGGCCCTCTGACTGTTAGACACCCAGGCCTCAGCCACAGAGGGTACAGCCCCGGGCAAGGGGACCTTCATGACCCCAGTCTCTGGGGAGCAGACCTTTCTGCTGGCCGGCCTCCGGCTGGAGCTGTAGAAGGTGCTGCGGGCCTCCAGGGAAGGAAGGTCTGGGACCCCAGGCCCCGAAGCTTCCTGCCCGCATATCCTGTGGTTGCCAGGGTCGCCCCTGCACAGGTGGTCCTGGGAGCAGTGGGACCACATCCGCGGAAGAGTTTCCACGGCTCCAGCGCCCGCGGGTTCCCCTGAAGATGGACCCGACGGCAAGATGAGGCTGCAGAGACCCGGGGACACGATTCCGACGCGCGGCTGGTCTGTCAGTGGACGACAAGAAGTCAGCATGCAAGTGATTTACCCAGGTCCACGGGGCGCCAGCGTCAGAGAGATACGCCAGGGACAGTGGATTTTCCCAACACTGTCACTTTATTTTATTGACCGGTTTTCTGAAAGAAAAACACAAAGGTGATTTGGGATCTTAGTGCCCCGTCCAGAGCCCCGTTATTATGAGAAGCTCCAACGGTGGTCCTCACACTTATTTTTAAAATTTCAGAGAGTCTGGAGTGAAAAAGGACCCCAAGCTCTCTCCCACGTAGTGTTCCCGAGTGGAATTCATGCGACTCGAGGCCCGCGTGACGGTTCGCTGAGGGGCCCGCTTGTCTCACGTACGTGACACAGGCTCGTAATTACGAACAGTGTTTCCGTATACTTCACACGCACGCGCAAGTGTGACATACACAAGCCGAACGTGCAGATCAGGCTCTGTAGACAGACTTATAGACACATGCGTGCTGTATATTTATAGACTTCTTATTCTTTTAAAGCTTTTATTTATTGATTTTCTTCTTTTCTAGGGCTTGCTTGTTTATTTTAAATGTAATTAACATACAATGTGTTACTGGTTTCAGAGGTAGAGGTCGGTGATTCATCAGTCTTACAGAAGGACCAGTGCTCATCCCATCACTAGCCCTCCTTAGTGTCCCTCTCCCAGTTACCCCATCTCCCCACCCCCTGCCCTCCAGAAAACCTGTTTATTTCCTATGACTAGGAGTCTCTTATGGTTTGTCTCCCTCTCTCTGATTTCTTCTTGTTTTATTTTTTCCTCTCTTCCCTCATCATCCTCTATTTTGTTTCTTAAATGCCACATATGAGTGAGATCATAGGATGACTCTCTTTCTCTGATTGACTCATTTCCCTTAGCATAATACCATCCACATCATTGCAAATGCCATGATTTCATTTTTGATGGCTGTATACTATTCCATCTTGTATATACACCACGTCTTCTTTATCCATTCATCAGTCGATGCACATCTGGGCTCTTTCTATAGTTTGGCTATAGAAAGAGGGGACATTGCTGCTATAAACATTCAGGTGCACGTGCCCCTTTGGATCACTGCATTTGTATCTTTGTATCTTTTACTACTACCCAGTAGTAAGATTGCTGGGTCATAGGGTAGCTCAATTTTCAACTTTCTGAGGAACCTCCATGCTGTTTTCCAGAGTGGCTGCACCAGCTTGCATTCCCCCCAACAGTGCAGGAGGTTCCCCTTTCTCCACATCCTCACTAACATCTGTCGTTTCCTGACTTGTTAATGTTAGCCATTCTGACTGGTGTGAGGTGGCATCTCGCTGTGGTTTTATTTGTATTTCCTTGATACTGAGTGATGTTGAACATCTTTTTTTTTTTAATGTGCGTATTCGCCATTTGTGTGCCTCCTTTGGAGAAATGTCTGTTCATGATTTTTGCCCATTCCTTGATTGGATTATTTGTTTATTTTAGAAAAAGAGAGCATAAGCAGGAGATGGAGGGGCAGAGGGAGAAGGAACAGCAGACTCCATGCTGAGTACCAAGCTCATGCGGAGCTCAGTCTCACAACCCTGAGATCACAACCTGAGTCGAAATCAAGAGTTGAACACTTAACCAACTGAGCCACCCAGGTGTACCTGCATGCTTTATTTTTTAATAAGCAACTTAGCCCAAATAGTGAAAAGTAAGGAGAAGAAAAGCGAGGCTGCTGGTGAACAGTGTCTCTGTCCACACGGCTCCATCCATCCAGCAGACAGTTTTCTGTTGTTTTCTGGGGATGTTTTGCATACGTGTGAGCCGCTCCCCCCTTCATTTCCACAAACAGCTTCCTGTGCACTGTGTTCTCCACCTTGCCTCCTTCTCCTCAGCGGGTCCTGGAGCGCTCTCCCTTGCGGTCCACACAAACACTCTCCTGTCCATTGACACATTGTGCAGTGTTCCTGCGTTTTCACTCACTAAATGTGATTTTTAAAAATTCAGTCCTTCTTGACGGATAATCTAATATTTTTTTATTTAATTTAATTTGAGAATATTTTTTACATGGAGAAGGTTTTTTTTCTAAAATGTTAACATAATTACCTTTTCCAATATTCCTTGTTTGGCTTTTGGCTTTGAGTGGTCATTAGAAAGGAACGTTCTTTCATGTTTTCTTCTACTACTTTCATAATATACATCTTTAATCCACTTGGATTTTAACCTTTTTCCTCATTTCAGAAGACTACCTAAGAGACTGGCAGCCTGACTTCTTCATGGATTTCCGAGCCCCCATTTTTGTGTGTGAACTTCTGCACCCGCTGGATGTTTCTGGGCTTCCCACAAGCTTTCTGTACATCATCTGTGATGCGCTATGATTTATGTTATTACCTGGTAGATTATTGCTCTCACGTGTCTTGGAATTTTCATATATATCACTTTTTATTCCACGTGCTTCCAGATGGTCGTGGTGCATTCTCTGAGAATTAATGATTGTTTCTGTGCATTTTGGGAAACTTGCTGTCCTTCTCTCCTCCCATTGTCAGCAGTTATAAACTGTGGTCCCAGAGGGCACACCTCACTTGTGGGAACCCCGGGACCCACACCCCCTGGGCTGTGCAGGTCTGTGTGAGCGGACCCGGGTCCGAGGCTGGGAGACACGCAGCTCACGGCACGAGGACATTCTCCAGGAGCCTGAGGCACAGACATGTGCAGGAGCGACGGCCACCCCACGGTCTGTCCCGTTTCCAGGCTTCCTGGCTTTGCACAGCCCCTCCAGTGTGACAGCAACATGTGTGCACACACAGTCACAATAGATGCTCAACATGCTATACATACTCGGGGTACACACCACACACGCTGTCCACAAGTCTGCAGGAAATACATGAAACGCACTGCACACGCGTGAAAATAAATTTTAAAAGTATAAAGTATATGACGTTCCTGTTTGCTGGGTTTGATGGCCTCGGGTGGTTTCTCTTTTGTTCCAGTCTAGTCCTTCCTATTTGTTCTTTTCTAGCAAAAAGCTGACCTCAGGCCTCTGGATGTCTGGATGCTCTGTGCGGGGTGGACGGGTGCTGTGCCCGCTCAGGGACCCCACCCCCAGCCCATCCTCCACCCTCCTACTGACCACAGGCTCTTTGGAGAGGTCAGCTGAACCCTGGCTTGATTTCTAGCGGCCGAGCCGGTCTTCGCACAGGAGCACGCAGAGGAAGCACGGACACGTTTGTGTGAAAGCCCCGTCTTCTGGGTCTGGGCCATGGAGCGCCCGCTGCAAGCCAACAGCCCTGCGATTCCCTCTTCCTCCCCCACCTCCCCCGCAGCCAACCTGTGCTTTCAGCAGGGGAAGAAAAGGCCTTTGCAAGATGCTTTACATTTCAGAGCCCATTACGGTGGCTGCTCTCAGCGTCTCCGGGAAAGAGGAAGCCCGCTCTGCCCGGTGCGAGGCAGGGTCCCGCGGTCGTCGGCTGTGTGCTTTAGGAAGTGTACTTCAGCCTCCACTTCGGAGGCGAATTAATAGTCGGGCACCGTGAGAGCCCGACTCGATCTGCATAAGGATGATCTCCTTCTCCAGGTCTCCCGGGCCGGGGTGCGAGGTGCTGATCGGTGCTTCTCACTGATAAGCAAAATATTTCCAGAGCGTGAAGAATTCCGCAGTGTGCGAAGAGGATAACCGTAATCTGCACCCGCACGCGGGGTCCTGGGCAGCCGCCTCGCCGACACGCAGCCGACGGGGCTAAGCTCTCTATTAGAGCCGCCTCGAAAGGTCCCTGCATTTGAATGAGGCCTCTTCTGCATGTGAAAACCGGGGCTGGGAGGGAGCAAGCCTTTAATTAGGGAGGCTTTTGGAAGCAGAGGCCTAAAATGTTCACTTTTGTGATGCTAAACCGCTGAGTGTTTTCAGACGCTTTGTCATCTTCAGTAAACAATTCTGTTCTGATTTATTTCGTAGAAAGGGAACGAGCGGCCCGCCTTCCGTGGACAGGACCCAAGTCGGTTTGTACGGCTGTCTAGGTTATGGGAAATTTAAATCCAACTGTTTGATGAAACGTAGAAATATGTTTAAATACAGGATTCGGCTTCTAATATATGAAGCAGTCAGGAGATCAAAAGGCTCAAAAGTCCTGCTGAAAAGTGCGGAGAGCTCCTGGGGGGCTTTCAAGCCACGTGATTAAAGAGGGTTTGCAGTGCGCTCCGTCCGATCTGACGTCAACATGAAAATACAGGCAGCGGCGGGGCAGTGAGGGTGCCGGTGCCCTGGCGGCCCGGAGTTGGAGCTGACCAGCTCCCGTTCTGGCTCCAGCACTCACAGGAAAAGGGGCACTTGGCCCCCAGACTGAGTGGGGCCCGGACAATGACCAGAAAGCCCCCCAAGAGGCTTCCTGAGGACCAGGGGCTGAGGGACACCGACAGGAATGTGATTTCTTAAACCCGTGTCGTATTCTTCCCGGTGTGGACGGCAGCACCGCAAACCAGACGGAACCGTCTGGTGTCCCTCGCAAGCTTCGGAAGGTCAAGTTCGGATTTCTGGAAGGAGGTTCAGCAGCCGCAGGAGACCGCAGCCCCGTGTCCACGCCACCGAGGACACCTGGGAAGACCTGCGTGGTCCTTGGAGACGACTGGCTGGTCCACCTGTCTTGGGAACCTGGACCGCCCTTCCGTTTTTGACCTTTAGAAAGATCCTTTTAACATTTTCCACACGTTGGTGACCGCGTTCATGTTTGAAAATGTTCACATGGGCCGTAATTGAGGAACTAACAGATAAAATGATTCAAAGTAGGTCAGCAATCCAGCCAGGACTCAGAATGTCTCATTTCTATTCCTCTATTAATCTGCCAGGCTGCATATTTCATCCACAGTCCTAGACGGTCTCTGTGTCTGTCTCTCTCTATACCTAACATTTCAGGCAAGTGGAAATTTTAAGAACTGGACTTTTAATACCACTGTTTAGAATCTTATTCGTATGACTATTTTCTATAAATACAACCTTGTGCGTCATTCTTTGCATAAAAAAGTAAGGACTGATCGTCATGTTCTTTGTTACAGACTTAGAGACATTTCCATGTCTTCGGACTCTGCTGCAGCTTTGGAAAATGTCTTGTTACAGGATCTGTCTCAGCAACCTCCCCCAGTTTAATTAATTTAAATGCTTTTAAGTCTACGGTGCTTCCTCCGTTTTAGAGATTTTTAAGTATGTTTTGAAAATGCAAAACATGAACTTGTCAGTCAAATTAAGAAGCAGCAAGAAGCATTTCTGTGCACAGGGAGAGGCTTCAGAAGGCCACGGGATGCACCGTTCCCCGGCACGCCTCCCGTGGCCACGGCCTCCCCGTGGACGGAATCGGCGCAGGAAGCCCGGAGGGCAGAGGCGCGGAGTGTCCAGCCCCTGTGTGTACATCACGGCTGCACTCATTCCCGTCCTACAGTCCTGAGAAATTTACTCTCTCAGCCCTGACGGCTTCATCAGTGAAATCAGGACAGACGGTGGTGACCCCAGGCACCTGCTGCCGAGCCAGAGCAGGTGTGGCTTGGAGCCGGAACACGGCCACACTCGAGAGGTGGACTCGAAGATCTACCCCAAATGGGATATTAAACTGTTGGCAGAGGACTTGGTTTTGACTTTCAAGAATTCCCCGGGTGATGCTGTTTGGTGCGCAAGCCCGGGAGTCCGCCTGCGGAAAGCAGCCAAGGGGAGGGGTTTGTAGACCCCGCTCTCCTGCTTCCCCAGAGACGCCTGTTGGGTTCCAAACACTTGGTGTGGGGGTTTCACGCCATTTCCTAGCAAAGTTACCAGCCAGTCCCAGATGTCACTCTGTGCCTTGTCGCTTTGAAGGCGATGACGGTAAGTACTTCCGAATACCGTGAAGGCCACAGGACTGGTGGGCCCTCCAACCGGATTATGGAGGTCCACGGATCCCTCCTGGAGCAACAGAAGATGCCTTTATTGTCACGTCCTCAAATGTCTTTGTTTACAGACGTGAAACTTGATGGGGCCGCCTGGGTGGCTCAGTAGGCTGAGCGTCTGCCTTTGGCTCAGGTCATGATCTCAGGGTCTGGGATCGAGGCCCCGGTCAGGCGCTCTGCTCTCCCTCTCCGCCTGTTTGTGCTCCCTCGGTCGCTGTCTCTCTCTGTCAAATGAACAAACAAAATCTTTCAAAAATTAAATAAATGAAAATTGACAATAGACTGTATTCTCCACGTACGCTAGATTCAAGTCTCAACGCACAGTAAACGTCATGGCGTGACGGTAAAGCCTGTCCTTCCTAACGGCTCTCTGTCCCGTCTTCCACACTCAGCTCCTGAAAAATAAGTGATTTAAACTCCAGGACAATCAGCTGCAAGTTCATGAAGTGTTTTTCATTCACTGATTCTAGGCTAGATTTGCTGCGTCCGGCAGGTGCCTTCCTTTGGGAGTGGGGCAGGGGCATGGCTGGTGGGGAAGGACTTTCCACGCTCTGCCACGGGCCTTTGAGAGTAGCCCGCACTGTCTGGTGCATAAACTGAAAGCAATTTGAAGCACATTTTTGTGTAAAAGAAAGGACAAATATATACATAGATAGAAATTATGAATGACCTAAATTTTCAGTGAAAATAAGACCAAAGGACAATGTAGAGACCAAAGGACAATTAAGACGTTGCTAAAAATTCCCCCAAAATCAAAGTTTCACAGTAATTTCCCCTCTCAACCAAGCTGGGATCCTCAGAATATCTCACAATGTAAAAACATATTTTTAATGTACTTGGGAAACTGAATTCAAGGGAATATTCAAGGATCTCGGTGAAATGGGTCCTTCGTTTCTAGGCGATGGAGATGGGAGTTATGGATTCATTATCTTACAGGTGTGGGGGAGGCTTAGAACCGCGTGGTCGTTGGAACCCCCGCCCCAGCACGGCCCGTGGCCGGTTCGCATGAGAAGCGCTTCTTAAACAAACAAGTGCTACCAGGACGAGAGGGGGATTGTCCACAGCCTCTTTGAAAACTGGAGCATCAAAGTTGAATTTGAAACCTAGCTATTTCCCTCCTAGTCATTAGAACTGTAAAAGTGTGTACAAAGAGAAAATCTGGAAAACAACACGAGAAAAACAATTCGTCACACTCAAGGGAACAGTCATGTGATTCACGGCTGATTTCCCGTCAGAGGCAAAGGAGACCAGAAAGCAGAAGGACTATATGTGCAAAGTGTTTAAAGTCAAACAAATTTTAAAAATATCAAAGAGAAATTAATTATTCAGTAAAAGTATCCATCAAAAATGAAGGCAAATATTCTCAGATTAAGAAAGACTAAATGTTGCTATCAGATTTCTACGACAGAAATGCTAAAGCACATTCTGGACTTACTCTCTTTGTTGAAAGACATAGGTTATATAAAGAAATTATCATAGCACTGTACTATTGGGTTTATGATATAAATTCACATGCATATAGCTATATATAATATGCTGATATATAGAGAGAGATATCTATACGTACTGACACACACCTCGTATGTGGCCGTATAGATTGTATTATTACACTGTCATATGTGCCGTCCTATGTACCACATGACCGTAAGAGCTCAAAGGAAAAGAAAATCAATGAAGCTTTATTAGGGAAAATTTTCTAAATTTTACCATAATTAAATTAGTTTTAGTCTTAAGTAGATGTGATAATATTGTAATCTATACAGCAAACAAAATAATACATTTTTAAAATAGTCTCACTAAATTCTACTCCTGAAACTAATAATACTAATAGTCAGTGTGTGTTGACTAAATTGAATTTAAATAAAAAATAAAAAACAGTAAATCTCTAGAATTAAAATCTAAAACACTTTTCACAAAAAGGAAAGAAAGGACAAAGAAGTCAGGAAAAAAAAAAAAAAACAGGAGGCACATAGAAATGAAATAGCAAAATGACTGGTATAAATCCAATAGTAACCATGAATACACGGAATCCAGATTGCCGCCGTGGGTAAAAACCAGCTGTGGAGAGTGATACGCCTTCTATGAGACATCATTCTTTAGGTTCAAAGACACACATAGGTCTGAAAGTAAAATGACGGAATGAGCACATCATGCAACAGTGACCAAACAGCAATACCAAAAAATATTACCATAATATTTATATATTATATATAATGCCATATTACCAAAGAGAGACATTTCATAATGAAAGGGTCAATTAATCAACACAATCTTGGTAACTGAGAAGTCAATTAAACTGAATAAAAATAAAAAGGGAGTTAGAGGACTTGAACAGCAAGACTAGCCAACCGGGCCCACTGACATTTCTAGAACACTCCAGCAATAGAAGAACACACGTTCTTTTAAGGGACACAGGACACGTTCTCCAGGATGGACCACATGCTGGGCCAATAAACAAATCTCAACACGTTTGAAAGGATTTCAATCATACAAAGTATGTTCCCTGACCACAGCAAGGCCAGAGTTCAGCAATGGAGAGAAACTTGAGAAACTACCAAGTCTATGAAAATTAAGCAATGCTCTTTTAAATACCTGTGAGTTAAAGAAGAAATAAAATAGCAATTAGGAAATATTTTGAAATAAAGACAGAGCACAACATGGAAGCTGTGAAGCACTCCTGAAGAAGCATTTAGAGGGACGTCTGGAGAGCTACGGATTGTACTGCAGGAGGGTCTGAGGGCAGGAACCAAGACTTCTCTGTGGAACTTTAACAGACAGAGAGAACTAAGCCCAAATCAAGTAGAAGGAAGGGGAAAAAAGGATAGTAAAAGGTAATTAAAAAAAACCAAAAAAACAAAACCTCCAAAAAAACAATAGAGAAAATCTATGAATCTAAAAGATGTTTCTTTGAAAAGACTCACAAAATTCCTAATTTTCATGTGAGAGAGAATATACAAATCAAGATTAAAGAAGGGACATCCCTGGTGACTGCCCCGAAGTTAAAGACAGCATAAAGGAATATGATGGTGACTTTATGTCAAGATACTAGACCATGTAGATAATTACACAAATTCCTAGAAATACACAAATACCAAAACTGACTAAAGAAGGAATGGAAAATCTGAGTGGACTGTAATTGCTGAAGAAATTAAATCAGTAATAAAAAATCTTTCCACAAAAAAAATTCTAGGTGCTGATGGCTTCATAGATAATTCTATCAACATATAAAAAAGGAACAATACTAATTTTCACAAATTATCCCAGATAATTCAGAAGAAATTAACATTTGTTAATTCAATTGGTGAGGCCAGTAATAGTGATACCAAAGACACGTAAAGATACAAAAAGAAAAAGAAAAATGCTACAGCTCAATATCACTCATGAACATTGTCCAAAATACTTCACAAAGTCTTAATAAATCAATCTAACAGCTTTTAAAATATCCAGAAGTTTATGCTAGGATTGCTAAACTGGTTTAACACCCCAAAACAACACAATTACCATATTAAAAGGTCAGTGAACAAAAGCCACAAGATGTCTCAATGGGTGAAAAAAAGTTGACAAAATCTAATACCCATTCATAATTTTTTTTTCATCTGACAAAGGACTCTATAAAAATTCCATGTCATATTCAATAGTAGCAAATAAGTAATAAACACATGAAATGACGCTCACCATCATGAGTCATTAGGAAAATCCACATTATAACCAAGATAAGAAACCTCTGCTGCCTCACTGAGATGGACACAGTTGAAGAAACTAACCGTACCAAATAGTGCAAAAGGTGGGGAAACCAGAACCTTCAGGCATTTCTTTTGGAAAAGCAAAATGTACGACTACTTTTTAAAAGCTTGCAAGTTTTTCAAAAGTTCATAGAAACTTAAATTATGGTACAGAATATCAGCTTCTTAATTCAGATGCACAGGCCATTAATTTCTAGTTCTTCTTTTCTCTCTCTTTTTTTAAAGATTTTATTTATTTGACAGAGATCACAAGTAGGCAGAGAGGCAGGCAGAAAGCGGGGAAAGCAGGTTCCCCGCTGAGCAGAGAGCCTGACTCGGGGCTCAATCCTGGACCCTGAGATCATGACCTGAGCCGAAGGCAGAGGTTTTAACACCCTGAGCCCCCCAGGCGCCCCAAGTTCTTCTTTTCTTACATGTGCACTGTGGGCTCTGAATTTCTACATACAGCTTTAGCTACATTCTTCATATTTAAGTTTACTTATTGAATTTTAGTTAAAAATATTTCCAGGTTCCATTTTTTGACTCATGGGTTATTCAGAAATGTGTTATTCAGTTTCCAAATATTTAAAGATTTTATATTTATCTTCTTATATTAATCTATAACTTAATTTCACCATATGTACTCTTAATGATTTCTTAATGATTTCAGTTCTATAAAATGGTGAACATTTTGTATGTATTAGTAAAGAATGTGTATCTAAGGGCACCTGGGTGGCTCAGTCAGTTAAGCAGCTGCCTTTGGCTCAGGTCATAATCTCACGGCCTTGGGATCGAGCCCCATGTCGGGCTCTCTGCTCAGCAGTGAGCTTGTTTCTTCCTTTCCCTCTGTCTGCTCTCTGCCTACTTGTGTTCTGTCTGTGAAATAAATAAATAAAATCTTAAAAAAAAAAAAAAAAGGAATGTGTATCCTATTGTTCTTGGGTTTAGTTGATTTGGTCTACCAATTTTGTAAATCACCTAAACATTCTAAGCATCTAAATCTATACTGATTTCTCATTCTTCTAGTTCTACTAGTATATATCCAATACTATATACCATATACTATATACTATAAACTATATACAGTCTCAGACTTTCTGAATGACAGACTCTACAAAGAAACAACAACAGACAATCACAGTTTGGTGTTTAACATGATGGTCTCTGTATGATTAGAACAGGTTAGGTAATAACTCACTCATACTGTTGCATTAACTAATTTTCATTATGAAATGTCTTAATTTCTGGTTATACTTCTAGTCTTACAACCCATTTTATGTAATGTTAGAATATATATACCAGCTGTCATTGCCTTAATTGTTGCATGGTATATATCTTTCCAATCTTTGTTTTCAGATGTATGTACTTTTATATTTAGGATGTGTCTTTTATAATAGCATAGAGTTAGTTTCTTTTAAATCCAGTCTGATCTTTTTTTTTTTTTTATTGCAATATTGTAGTTTGTGAGGCCCTGAGCAGAGGATTTAGCTAACCTGTTCCTGAAATCCTGAGCACAGAAGCCATGGGATGATAAATGCGCACTATTTTAGATGCAAACTTTGTGGTGATTCACTAGGAAGCAATAGAAAACCAATATACACCACCAATTGCCAATGTCTAAAGGAACAGAGATGCAGGGAATTTAGGACCGACTTCAGTATATTCCTCTTCTTTCCAAGGTATTGGCCTCTGAGGTCCTGGCTTAAGTTGGGTATTTGCCTACACCTTTTTATTTTATTTTATTTTATTTTTCATTTACGCTTTTTTTTTTCAATTTATTTATTTTCAGAAAAACACTATTCATTATTTTTTCATCACACCCAGTGCTCCATGGAAGCCGGCATGCCCTCTATAATACCCACCACCTGGTACCCCAACCTCCCACCCCCCTGCCACTTCAAACCCCTCAGACTGTTTTTCAGAGTCCATAGTCTCTCATGGCTCACCTCCCCTTCCAATTTACCCAAATTCCCTTCTCCTCTCTAACGCCCCTTGTCCTCCATGCTATTGGTTATGCTCCACAAATGAGTGAAACCATATGATAATTGACTCTCTCTGCTTGACTGATTTCACTCAGCATAATCTCCTCCAGTCCCGTCCATGTTGCTACAAAAGTTGGATATTCGTCCTTTCTGATGGAGGCATAATACTCCATCGTGTATATGGACCACATCTTCCTTATCCATTCGTCCGTTGAAGGGCATCTTGGTTCTTTCCATAGTTTGGCGACTGAGGCCATTGCTGCTATAAACATTGGGGTACAGATGGCCCTTCTTTTCACAACATCTGTATCTTTAGGGTAAATACCCAGGAGTGCAATGGCAGGGTCATAGGGAAGCTCTATTTTTAATTTCTTGAGGAATCTCCACACTGTTCTCCAAAGAGGCTGCACCAACTTGCATTCCCACCAACAGTGTAAGAGGGTTCCCCTTTCTCCACATCCTCTCCAACACATGTTGTTTCCTGTTTTGTTAATTTTGGCCATTCTAACTGATGTAAGGTGATATCTCAATGTGGTTTTAATTTGAATCTCCCTGAGGGCTAATGATGATGAGCATTTTTTCATGTGTCTGATAGCCATTTGTATGTTTTGATTGGAGAAGTGTCTCTGCCTACACCTTTAAACGGATTTTCTTTTCTTTAGTTTTCCTTCCTTCCCTCCCTCCTTTCCTTCCTTCCTTTCCTTCCTGTCTTTCATTTGCTTCCTTTTTTCTTTATTTTATTCTTTTATTCCTTTTTTCTTACTTATTTAAGTGTGTATATATACATATATGCATATATATGCATACATATATGCACACACACACACACACACATATATATAAGAATCAGTATAAAGGCAGTCTAACGTAAGTTATTCCTTATTAGACAAATGAATCAGAAAGTTAAGAGAACAACTATCAAGTTAGTTAAACTTGACAATGTTGCCAGATATAAGATTAATATACAAAATTTCATTTTTATTTTATAAATAAATTATATTCATATACATATATTATCAAAAGACTTTTAAAATTATTAAATACATGAGAATAAATCTAACGAAATACATTCCCTGAAACTTAGAGAACATTCATGAAAACCTACATAAACAACAGTGTGCCATGTTTGTGGTTAGAAAATTCACTATTATAAAATTCATATATAAACTCAAAGGGCTTAAAATAAAGACACAAATCTTAAAGAATGACAAGGAGGGAGGAACCGTTTGAGCAGATATGAAAACGCATTCCAAGTGACAATAATTAAGGCCATAGGTATTATCAAGACGTGGATAAGAGAAAGAGAACAGAATGGAGGCTGAGCACTGACTTATGGCACAGGAGAAGCCCAAGAACAATGGTGTCAGAGTAAGACATCGGAATTTAACCCACACATCACAAACTAAACACAATCTATTTCAGATGAGTTGTTGATCTAAAAATAAGAGGCAAAACAATTAAACTTCTACAAGAAACGATAAGAGAATATCTTCAAGACCCCAAGGTAAGAAAAGTGTTCTTCAGTAGGATGCAAAATACACAAAGCAAAAAGGGGGGAAACTGATAAATGTGCTTTATTAAAATTAAGAATTTCTATTTACCAGAATCACTATTAAGGACCTGATACTACAAAGTAGGCTGAAGTATTTCTACCGTATGTGATGGACAAACGCTCCAAAATATAGAAAGAACGGCTAACTTGTAAACGAGGCAGCTCAACAGAAGAGAGAACCCGGGGAGACCTTAAACAGACCATTCACAACAGGGATCTCCAAATGCTCAAAAAATTAAAAAGACAGACAGACAGAAAGAAAGAAGGAAGGAAAGGGAGAAAAAAAGAGAGAAGAAAGGTTACAAAGCCTCTCGGGTCATCAGGAAACACAGAGAATGGTAAATGGAGGGAAGGCGTGAAGCCTACTTTGCCCTTGGGTGTGACGGGGTACTGTCGCTCTGTGCGTTTGTTCCCCGGTGGAGGACGAGCTGTCGCGTGGAGACAGCTGCAGCTCCACGAAACGATCTGCTCTCCCTAACGTAAGCGGACGGAAGAAGCTAGACCTAGCCCATGCCGTCAGACGCAAATCTCAGCACTAGAATGAAGACGGTGTGCGCCTCCGTCGGGGCAGGCGACCTCGGGGTTCGGAGGACAATGAACGGGCTCCTGGGGTCGGGAATAGTCTACTTCAGAACCCGGAAGGTCACGGGGCTGCGTATTTCGGTTTCGTGCCTGTTAGTGTGTGTGTGTTCAACTAGGTCCAAACAAAAAAGGTTTAAAGAAAATTGCTGTTTGTTTTACTAAGCAGAGACCGATTTTATTTATGTATTTTTTGCTGAGGGTTCCTGTGTAATGCTCAAATGTGCAAATTCAGGGAGACAGAAATAAAAACAAGAACAGATAGAAGGAGAGAGTGTCCACAGCCTCAGAAACGGTTTCTTCCTGGACGCCAGTGACCCTCTCTGCGGTGGCCAGGGTCCGCCCACTGCTCGGGGCGTTGCGGCGAATGCAGAGAGTCCTGGCCATAACTTTGTGGAAAGTTTTATTGTGGAACGAGTCAGGGCCTATTTGGAGTGGATCTTCGTTCCAGGCCCAGTGACACTGTCATTTGCTCTCTGCGGGCAGGAACTGCCTGTCCCAGCGTGCCCTGCCGCGTCACGCAGGCCAGCCTCCTGCCCTCTCCTCCGTGGCCGACATGGAGCAAAGCACCTCACGGCATCATTCATCTCATCTGGGCAGAAGCTCTCCTCAGGAAACCCCTGCCAGGACACACGCGTGAGTCACTGTGGTGGTGGCTGCTTCTGCTGCTGTGCTTGGGCTGGTTTTGCCCAATAGGGCCGGCCAAGAGAGGGAGGGTGGGGAGCCGCACCCAGAGCAAATCCCTACCCCACCGTGTCCACTGAAATACACGCGGACCCGCAGCAGAGGCCTCCTGGGAGGCTGAGGAGCCTGGTCTCCTCCCGGGTCTGATAGAGACGCGGCGAGGGGCTCTGGGTCTTTCCTGTTAGAAGCAACCGACTTCACCATCACAGAAGCTTTGTTAAATCAGATAGTCAAGTCATTATTAACACCCGATGTCAAACCTTGCATATAACGGGGTAGTTACCTCTAGGAGCTTCAATGATTAAACAAGAGAGAGTGTAGGCCCAGGGGTTTTCTTTGAAGGAGAGAAGTGACGGGCACAAAGGCCTTCAGCTTTCAGCTCAGCCGCGGAAAAGAGGCGTCCGCGCCGAACACCTCAAGCATTTTTCCAAAGACGAGAAAGGAGCGGAGAGCTCAATGATCTCCACGCGCAGGGCACCACTCCTGACCCTCAGGACACTATCGTCCCCACCCCTGTCTTGACACTGGCAGGTGTGCAAAACGAGAACCGTTCAAAAATTTGAGATTATTTAATGATTTCATCCCCTGCCCTGACTTCTATTTTCTATGTATGTAAAACATTTTAATCTTAAAGGCCAGAGACAGCATGGCCAAGATGACAGATGTCTCAGAGTGGAATGCCGGGGAACGTCCCGGCAAGGTCATTGTCCAAGGTCACCACGAGGCTTACACTCTGTGGGGTCTCACGTGTAGGGGTCTCTGGCCCGGGTGGAGTCCTGGAGCGGGGGCTACGAGCCCGGGACTCCAGAGCGGCTGTGTGGACAAGCCGTGATGAGTCGGGGCGCTGAGAGTTTCCTTCCTTCGTTCCCGTGAAGCTCTGAAGCTGTGTTTGAGGCCATGGGACGTATTTTTAAGGGAACGTCGCTCCTGGAGACTCGGAGTGATGCGTTGCGGCGGCTGGCCCTGACATGTCTGAGGGGCACGCCGCAGCCTCCATCCAAATGACAGTCACCTTTCGTCTTTGGACACGTTTTAATTTCAACGGATCCACAGACCTAGACATTTAAAATATTAATCAATGGAGACCATGCCAAGTAATCTGTTATTTATGAAGAAACTGCCCACTTACCCTGCGCCTGTTAGGCTATTTGACATAAAAATGCATCTTCTTTCCATTTCTGCAAATTATAACTCTGAGGACGAGCAGAGGTACGTGGTCAGCGAGGGAACGTCCCTCCTGGGGACTCGGGGGATGGATTCCAGCAGCTCGCCACGGCAGGTGAGGAGCCGCCGCGGCCGCCCCCGGAAACACTGTCCGCTCCGTCCCCGCCGTCGGCCGCGCGCTCTGGTGCGTGGCTGCAGGACCCGTGTTTCGGTGTCCGGATGAAACGTCACTGAAATGTCAGGTGTTGCAAGAACTTTGCCCAGGACGGCGCTCAGCGCAAGCCCGGCAAGCCGTGTCAAGACCAGGACACGAGACAGTCCATTGAAGCGCTGCCGCGGGATCAAGGAAGCCCTGGTTTCGGACGCCAGAGACGATGCTCAGCGAACAATTCTGATGGCCTCTCTTCTCAAGACCTCGTTTGCACCCAAATGTTTCCTCAGTATTGCCCGTGCGTGTGTATGCTGGACGTTTGTGAAAGGGAATCCAACACCGGGAGGCTAGTGTCATGCGGAAAACTTCGGGAAGTTAGCTGCTTCCTGAGAAGAACGCCCGCATGTGTCTCCTGTTTGGAATAGGTTGGGGGTCGGGGACGGACACCACTCCCTTTCCTTAGCGGCACCCCGCAGGTCCCTAAAGGCGGCAGCGTTGTCCCATCCCTGGCGGTTAGTAAGCGCGCAACACACATTAACACACATTCTGGGTTTCCCGATCTTTTTACGCACACATTATATTATCAATTACTTTTAATATTTCTGCATAAGGTTGCATTCTCTTTAACGATTTAACCTGGATGGCATTTGCTCCCGGATGGCCTAGCTGTACAGCGATCCCTTTGACTACAATGTATCACTTTGTAACCTGTGTTTTTGTTACTTGTTTGTAATTGAAAACGAGGAAACAAACCCATCCTGCATCACACAGGGAGAACGTGTGATGTTATAGCCAAGGACTTGAGACCACTAGACAAAACCAGACTGTGGAGCCCTGCCTTTGAAATATGATTTAAAACAGAATTTATAATGTCGCAGAATTACATAAAACTGTGTGAAATTGTGCAGATAATCATTTAAATCTCCCTACATGAAAAGATAATTGCTCCAGAAATTAACTGTACCTGGGGTTCATTCATTTGGTCATGGCTAGTTTCTTGTGTAGCGATGATTTGATATTAGAGCTAATTAAGATCAGGTCAGAGTTGCTGAAGGTCAGACATTAATGTGTGGGATCATTGAAATGATAATTATAAACAGATTAGGAAGCCACGGTCTTTCATGAGGGGTTATTGGATAATTGCTATGAGGGGAACGGCTTACTGTAATAATGCATTATCGACTACTTACAGCATTTTAAGGGTGAGACTGTATTACTTCCTCAAGGACTAAAGAATAATGTTGTCGAAACTCAGAGCTCAGTAAATTAGGAATGCTGGCGAGGCCCCTCTTCGCCTGGGAGTGCGTGGATTTGGGGGCGTGACCGACGGTGCCGGTATGCCCCGAGGGTGAAGACAGAAGGTCTCGGGAGGGGTAACGCAGGGAAGAGACACGGAGATTCCCCACCATCAGACCAGGCGAGCAGAGGGGCTTGGAAGGCTGCCCTCCCCTCTCTGGCCCGTCGGGTCAGGCTTTCCGGAGTACTGGAAATCCACAGCCGCGTACAGCGGACTGCCCTGTGGGGGCCGTTCCATGGCAGCACAGACAGCGTTTGGCTGAGGAGTGAGCTTCTCTGAACATCTCGACAGTCAAGTGAAGTGACATTTCAGTGAGGCAATGGGCACCGGGCCCTCCATAACCCGGGCTTCCACAAAAAATATCCGAGGTCCCCAAACTCCACCGCCGTGGTTGGCACTCGCCCGCGATGCCCTTGCCTCAGCTCGCTTCACAGAGGGGAACTTTCCAGAGACATGGGCTGTGAAGGAGGGAGAGAGACTCAGGGCTATTTTCACGGTTCTCAGATCGGAGTGCGCTCGAGTCTGAGACCCTCTCCTCTCGGCGCCGTTCCGGTGAAACGGCTGGACTTGCTTTCAGCCCTTCATCCTCTGGGAGCCCACCGCACCACATTCGACAGCCAGTGGTCCTGCCGTGGGTCGGGAAAGCCGGTGCAGACGGTCTGACGCCGCTCCGTTGAAGGAACGAGTCCTGAGACGTCCGCCAAGGCGGGGAAGACCTTGCGTCACCGTGCGTGCCGTGGTGTGGGCCGTGTCCCTGGACCATCAGAAGCAGCTGGCACCCGGTCGGCCGGCGCGTCATGGCGAGGCTCCCGGACGGTCGTCAGCCCGGGCCGTAACTGCTCTCTGGGAGCCTGACCTGTGTGCAGAGCCCAGAGCGCAGGTGTGTTCGGCCCAGACCCGGGGTCCCGGAGCTGCTGGAAAGGGTTTGGGCCTCATTGCCATCTGCAGTCTTAAAGACCAAACATTGGCTTCCGCACCAAACCGACAGAATCCAACATGACGGGAACCCAGGGCTGACTTGTCCCTGGAGTGAGGTCTGCACCTGGGAACAGAAAACGAGAGCGAGGACGGGGGCTGAGAAGGGAGACCGTCCAGGATTCCAGCCCGGACCTCCGGGGTCACCAGTGGGCCAGCGATGGAGGGCTGTTCCCACGACGAGACCCTTAGGGGCACCTCCGAGCCGGCCCACAGCATGTCTGGTCCTGGCGCCTTAATGAGTGGGTCCCGGTGCCTCCTGACCCATCCCTCCTCACCGCAAGCACGGCTCACCTCCCTCCTCGCGGAACCACGTCCACAGATGTTTCTCGGCAGAGTCGGACTCCCAGGTTTCAGCCCCGGGAATGCTCAGACCTTTCAGTAACCCACGGAGAGGGGCCTGCGTGACGCGCGGGCGGGCCATTTAGCTCTTCCTTCTTGAACAACATCTGGGTGGATGAACGGGGCCGTCCCTAGAAGGACAGGAGGTGTCGTCTGCCACTCGTGTCCTCCTGGGGCTCTGCGTCGGGCTCAGCTAGCCTGCCTCTCGAGGACGGATGGCATCTCCAGAGAAGGGGCCACGCAGGTGGCTTGAATGTAGCTCTAGTTGGTGATCTGGAAGCTCTCCCAGCAGAAGACACTCTTCCCTCTAGGAAGCATCATCAGAAACACACGTTGCTTGAAGCTTTGGTGTTACTGGGAGTCCCAAGGAAGGCGACTCAGAGGACTCGAACGCCAGTTCGCATGAGGGCAGGCCCCCACACCGCATGGCTGTCTCTGCTCCCAGAGCGGTCGGCGCTCCCTCGGCCCCGTGCACGCAAGACGAACACGCGAGGTCGGCACGTGGCGCCTGACGTCTGCTCTCCGGAGAGCACAGCAGAACCTCACGCCACGGCGGTCCAGGGCGAGAGCCAGCGCAGCCCTCGGGGGGCTCAGGACTCACTCCTTCCACAGAAGCACCTGAGTCCTGGGGCGTTGACACGGGGGCTCCTGGGTCCGGGGAAGCCGTCGTGGTGTATCCGTTTTGGACAGTCGCCCAGGTCGGAGGGGACCCTGACCCAAGACTGAGAGACGGCAGCATTTAGTGCTGACCTTCCCGCCTGTCAAGAGGGAGGAAGCCAGAGTGCAGAGGTCGGGTCCCTTTGCCTTGCGGGACCGACCCTCGCAGGGCCTCCAGAGAAAGAGAATGTCCCGTCAGAAGTGGCGGACGCAGGCTGAGGAACGGGAGCTGAGCATCTCCTGCGACCCGGACCTCTGCCAGAGCTCCTGGTGCCCCGGCCCCAGGCGCGAAGGTGGCACGCGGTCCCAGCAGGAGAGCAGGGATGCTGCATGCCCCTCGTCGTGGGCTCGGGCCGCCGGGAGACGCGGCAAGGCCTCTCTTCCGACACAACATCTGGAGGAGAGTCACCAGGTCCGCGTGGAAAGTGCGGACACAGCAGGAGAAGGGAGAACAGCAGGAGGCACGAAGCCGGTCGCTGGCTGTCTCGGGCCTGGGTCCAGCTGGGACCCTCAGAGTCTGCGGGGTCTGCTGAAGGGGACAGTGAGGCAGGCCGCAATCCGGCTGTGGCCATGCTCCAGGGAAAACTCCTGCCGTAGGAACTTCAGAACAGCCAGGAAGATTTCTGATTCCTTTTTTAAATGTTTATATTGGAGCTCCTGTCTTTCTTGCTAGAATCTCACTCACCCAAAACTCAGATGGGTTATTTTGTTACAGATGCACAACAGGCCAAGTATACAGAGGTATCGGTTGTCACCTTCAATTCCTGTAATTCTCCTCCTCCTACCGGTGACTTCCAACAGCCATGTTCCAGAGAGACAGGCAAGCCCCTGTGTCAACCAGGCATGTGTTAACTGACTTTGGGATTTCACTGTGTTTGCGGCTGCCCAGCCCGATGTCATGCTCTTCTTAACTCAGGACACACAGGTCCGGTTCCTTTAAACCCAGCATAAACCAAAACCCAGACTTCGATCGAGGCATGAACTCGAGCACTCTTGAGATATTCTGGGACACACAGAATCCATGCCCAAATAAGTCCGGGACGCACGACACACAGTATTTCTGTCTTAGAGACTCTGAGCACAGACCAGTCTGAGGTTGAAAATTCCAGTAGTAAATGAGCATAAGCCCCTTTGTACGGTGCCCATTGGTCAAACTCGAAGCACAGCAACCCTGCCAGTGTGAGACAGTGCGGCCATTCCACGAAACGGTGTGTTTCCAGAAAGCATCTTGGGCAATGCCTTTTATTTTCAGAGCCACTGAACGGGAAGAGCTGGGTTCCTGTCTGTTATTCGTAAGCTGGGCTCCTGTCTGAACGCAGGAATCTTACATGCGACGGTCTCTGTAATTTTGTAATTCTTCACGCAAAGTTTTCACAGTGGGAAATCGATCACCATCTTCTGCCAAGCGACTTTATGAAGCAGTTATTTGCGGTAGTTCTTAGGAATCTACTTCTGATTTTTGTTTAGAGACGTTTAAAGCACATGACTATAAGCTTTATCTTTCTACAAGAATCAACTCTTAAATATGGTGTGAAAGGCTTAACCCAGCCAGGGCTGAATTGGGACAGAGCTTTGAGGCGGACGAGGCAGACAGCTCCAGGGAGACCCGTCCCTTCTGTTGCAAACTGAGCAGCTCGAGTGTCCCGGAGGAGCGTGGCCCGAAGCCCGAGGCTCACACAGACCCAGAAAGACTTCCGGAGGCTGTGTCATCTGACGATCAAGGACGGTTTGGCTTCGGTTCAGAAGTGCTCCACGTTTCCGACTTAGTCTCACCAGACAGAATCCAAATGTTTTATCATGAGTTTAAAAATAAAAGTTTTAGGTGGTGGCGTACCCAGGATGCCTAAAATTCATTCCGCTTACTAAAGAGCTTACAACTGTCCACCCTAAATAGAAATCCAAGAAATACACCAACCAAAGTCCAAAAATTTCGCCATGTTGACTTTTCAGAATAAATAGACCCTGTCAAATCTCTTTCTCTCTCCCTTTTTTTAGAAGTAGCTGCAGCGTCCGTAACGCAGAGCCCCTCCAGAGTCGCACACGCCGCACAGTGTGCGAGACACTGCTTGCTCCGACCTCGTACCATCCAGGCTGACAGGGGACCCTCAGCCCCCAGCCCTACAGAGGTGCCCGGCATCAGGAAGACCGCTCAGCCTCGTCGTCCACGTTTCACCTACCGAAGACAAGGAGCAGGAGACCAGACGTGCCCCTGTCTCTGTCTGCGCGCTAGGTACATTCGTGTAGAAACTCATTTCTGAGCCGCGTTTGCTCATCTCCAATGTCAAGGCAGAGCTGAACTCCTGCCCAGAAGGGGCAAATGCGTGATTTGAGGGAGTCCCCATCTGAGTCAGTGAACTATACCGTGACTGAATACGTTTGATGAAATACATTAGACCAAAAGTGTGAATACTTGATGACCAGCTCTTAAAGTGTGATTTATCCCTCAAAGAAGAACGCACATACTCGAAGGCTTAGCATTTCCAGCGCAGTGCGCCAGCCGACCCCGAGACCCGGAGCAGTGCTCTCTGCTTCGGGTGAGCTCCTCCTTGTCTGGCGTAGTCCACGATAACAGAGAAGGCAGAGAACGTGCATCTCCAGCCACTGGAAATCCTGGCTTTCCATTCATTCTCAGCGCTACGGAGGAAACACTGAGGTTACTTTCCTATCACGGACTTCGGTCCATCATTTCTGACCCTTTATGCTCGACGGATGCATCTGGGGGCAGGATCTTCGGAAAGCCCCATGCCAGCCCTCGCAGCGTCCTTCTTCACTCCCCGCGGCTGCCATCCGCAAACCGCGTCCACTGCTAATGCGAGGTCATCAGAATCAAAGCCGTCCTCAAGGCTTCGCGAGAGCTTATCAGCAAACACTTTCTATGCTGACAGATTTCGGGAAGGGGCTCTTCTTTATTGCTTTAACTTTGATTTAAAAAATAAAGGGTCTTTAGGATCAGTTTGCTTCGTGCCCGAGATGTCCTTGCAGAGCAGCTCAGTCTGCACAGTATCCACGGAGGACCCGAACTTGGCACGTGAACGGGCCTGCAGGTCTTCGGGAGGCCTGGGTCAGGGGTCGGCAGAATCTGACCCATACGCACAGGGCTGCCGCCCTCCCCTGAGTGATCCTCATGTCTAGGAGGATGTGCTGGAATTCAGGAAGGTTCCAAAGTGCGTGAAAATCCCCCACCAGGCAAAATGTGCTGGAGGTAATAGCCAGACTCCACAGACCAGCGTTTTCCGACCTAGCACAGAAGGCTGGGGGGCCCCGTCTGACCACGCAGGTGTCCACGCTACATGTGGTTGCGAAGCGGTTATTTTCCTGTTGATTGGAAGCCCAAGGCCTGTGTGTGCGTGAAAATGTCTTTACTGTGCCCCTGTGTGGGACGTTCCTCATCTACTGAAATGCACTCTGGATTGATTGAAGCTAGACCCTGAGAGGAAGCTTACTAAAATAGATGGGTTCTTTGTCTTATAAAATATGACCTTTGTGCTTGATTGTTTATTGTTTTTGTTTTTATTTTGTTTTAGGAACTTGGTACTTGGAGACCTTTTTAGTCTTTGAATCATTTGACAGTGGTCATGAGCCCAGACTAGTGCAAGGAACAACACTGGTTTCAAAGGCTCACAAAATAATGACGATTCTTGTTTAATGTCCTAAGTTGTGAATGAGTCTATTAAATCTCCATATGGCATCATTCCAGGGTAAACACAGGTCATGAAGGAGACTCACACCTGGGCCAGGAAGAGAACCCGGGTGGCCCACTCCGGCCGCCCGTCCAGCGTCTCCATGACAGGACCGGGTGCCCCCAGCATGTGTTTGGGCTCAGGGATGGAAGGACAGTGCATTATCCAGCTCCCGGCACATAGTAGGTGTTCAATAAATACTTACTTGAATGATTGGGGGAAACTCAGCAGCCATTAGTTATTTTGGTGCATCTGAACCTCTCAGATGTCTTTGCTGAGTCTATTTGACAAAAACACATAAGGAAACCGATTGTGTCCTTCGATGTCCAATGAGGATTTTCTTTGTGCGAAGTGTTTGGTCGGTGATCAGTCTGACTGAAATCTGTTGGCCTATCCCCTCTCTTTGGATGCTCTACTGTGACCCTTCCAGTTGTGCACCCACAGGCCCCCCTTCCTCCTGGCTCCCTGCTTTCTCTCCCTGCCCCCACTCTGCTTTCACATGCATGTCTGAATCCCCACCCAACGCGGCCCAGGCAGTGTCCACGGTCGGCCAGAGGCATGACTGCGAATCAGCGTGGGTGAACAGTAACTCCCTGTCAGACACGGGGACAGCAGGGAGCCATGCCTGCCCCCACCAGTCAGCTGAGACTGTGAAACTGCCTCTGGCCCAGGCCCCACCCAGGGCCGACATGCGCCTGCCCTCGCTGCCGAGAAGCTCTGGGGACTCCCCCACCCGCCTGTGTCCATCAGATGTGCTGATGGGCATGAATGGGGCGGAGGGGGGAGTCCCTTGCCTGCTTGCACCTGTCAGCAGAGCTGATGGGCAAGGAAAGGTGGGGGAGGGCCCCTCCCGTGCTGTCAACCAGCTGACAGACAAGTGTGAGTGGGCAAGGCCCCTGGCCTCTCCTGGTCAGATGGGGAGTTGCTTGATTGGGGAGTGGATGGGGGTTCCGCTTGCCTGGCAGACTGAGGGGCTATAAGCGTTGGAGGCAGAAGGTCTACATAGACCAGGCTGAGAGGCAGGGCTGAGGCGCGCGTGTGTGTGAACTTCTTTTTGATGTGAAAGTGTGGCCCCACATGCACGCCGTGGCGCACTCACCGCGCACAGCCCTTGTCTTACAGTGCCTGGGGCAGGGGTAACCTTTTGTCCCCGGAATACGCTATGGACGGTATTTTCCCGCAAACATGCTCTCAGAAAGGAAGGAGGGAAGCAAGGACCATGTTTGCTGAGTTTGAGCTTCAAATTTGTAAGAAAAATATTTGAATAATATTTTTCATATTTTTAACCCAAACTGGTAAACTTGTCTCTTACCTCTTGGTAGGAAAAGAATGTGGATTCTAAAGCCTTCACCGCGTGGTTTCCATTTTGTTTCTTTCTTAGGTTAGAATCCCTTCACACCAGTGACATTTTAAGGCAAAGATCTGGTTGCAGGTCTCAGGCACGAAAATTTGTTTTTGATGAGAATGTTATGTACCACTCACTTCATTGGCATTTGGTGACCACATTGGTATGTTGAAACTTGCATGTGACTCGAGCTTTAGCCACATTTTCATGGACATTGAGGTCCTCCCGGAAGTGAGTCCCGTGGAGAAGGCTGGCGTTGGAACCCACCCCTTGGAAAGGAAGTTGCGCCGAGCGTTTTGTCACTGGTGCCCGACCGGCCCCACACAACCTGCAAAAACAACGGGAATGTTTTAGTGATTCATGAGGTAAACAGAACACTTTGTTTCATAGAAACTCAAAAAAGTCTGCAATTTGAAGGAAGGAATTTGGGATTTACTCCAATTCCATCTTGTTTCCATGTAATAAACAATGCAATGCCTAGTTTTGCATAGCTGGGGAATTAGGCGTCAGCAAGTCAAGAACAAGCTGTCAACACAGTGTTGCTTAGCGCAGAGCTCTGCGTTATTCTGAAGGTTAATTTGGAGGAAGGGGGCTTTTTAAAAAAAGTTTGATCACTTTCAAAACTTCCTGAGTATGGTCTCTTGAAATGGTTCCGTGAAATGATCCACACTCAACGGGCTCATGTTATCTCAGAGCTTTGTGTGGGTAGATCTTACAGAGAGTCAACGGTCTGAAGCCAACATCGGCCCGTTACTCAAGAGTCTGTACCTTCTCTCACCATGAGTGATGCTGGGAAGAGTGGACGCAAGCAGTTGAACCTGGGGATGGTAAATGCATCCCCTACACCTTGATATACACCCACTATTCCCACATTCCTAAGCCCTGATTTCATCATCTTGACTCATTAATGAATAAGATATTAAACCAGGCTCTCAAAAGATAGAGGATTTGCTGTTTTTCAGCTTCTTCTCACTTACTTTGAGGCATGCAGAGACAGTGTTTTTCTGGACTCATCTGTAGAGATTCTGTTTGTAGGGCAAATGTGCTGTGGTGACACAGAGCGTTGTTTATGGTCCTTTATTATTGACTTGGGCATTAATGGTTGGGTTAAAAAAATGCCTTCACTGGACAAGGAAAGAGAGGCTTTTATTTCTGTTCTATTTCCTTTTAATCCCTAGAAACTCGACCAGGTGAGCCGTACTAATGCGACAGGTACCCAGTGAAAGACAGCTCCTGTCTTTTCATCCGGAGCCATGGATTTATCCGTACACCTTAGTTCGGTCTTTGCTTCAAGCATAGAATCTAGAAAAAGAGAGGCGAGATCACTCTGTGAGTTCCTGGGCTGGTTTCCTTTTATGCTCTACAGTGGCCATTCCGTACCTGGAGTAGCACATCTGGTTTGAGAAGCCACATTTAGAAAAGAAGACTGAAGAAGACAATCATTAGAAGGGGCTCTCGCCATGGCAAAGGTCTTCGATGACACGGTATGAGGAATAGTTGAAAGTACTAGAGAAATTCAAGCCAGGAAGTAGAACGCTGAGCTGGGATCTTGAAGGATTGGAAAATACATGGGAAAGAGACATTACAGGTTGGCTCTGGTCACATTGGACACCTGCGCTAGGATCCCACGAAGAGTCCAGTTATAGTGAACTAGGCAGGGGCGAATTAACGACTCTGCTCAGGAGAGTCTCACGCGCAGTACTCAGTGAGCATCTGGGAGACATATCTCAGGAATGCCGGAGAGCAAAGTCCTTCCTCCGAGTGGGAGTTTGAAGTAAAAGCGTCCGAATGTTTCCTCCAAGTGTACGATTCAGTCACAAACTATTCAGAATACTTCGGCCAGGATGGAGCCAGGATTTCCCTCTTCATTATAGATCATTTGAGCTTTTTCAGACTTAACACCATGAAGGTTTGTTTTTAAACGTAATAGAATCGATTTATCAAGTTTTCTCCTATTAAGTCACACGTTGATTGCATATTCAGTTTGGGTGGCTATATGTCACCTTGGAGACAACCGGCTAATATGAAAGAAAAATGGAATGAGCCTCAAAATGGTAAATGTTGACTGCCTGATAAATAGACCCCAAAGATTCAATAATTCAGCACTTTGAGTTATTTATCTCTCTCAAAAGGTTTCTGAAATCACTCTTTACTGTTTCGCTTGATTAATTCTTTCATCTCCACGACGAAGATCACTTTATCTGTGGCCACTGCCCAGACGGAGTTATTAGACCAACAGCGAAGGGATCAACAAGATGCTGTTAATCAGGTAAAACTGTGAAGAGCCCGGGCAGGCGGGCTGCGGACGGCCACGTCACGACTAATCCCGGCACGGAGAGCCACAGCTGCCTGCGCCTGCGTATTCATAACGCAGAAGTGACTACTTTGCAAGCAAACTGGCCACTGGTCCAGTGCTATCTACGTGGTGAGGAGCAGGTCCCAGTCACTTGTGTGAAGCACCTACTTGAGTTTCTTTAGGGCAAACTGGTTGTCAGTCTTTTTATTGGGAGAGGAAATCTGTAGCGGCAGCTGGAGTTTTACCACTGCCCCTGAGTGAGAATCTGGGAATCACATAGATGCCCCGAGAATCACGGGTTCGGGAAGGTCGTCTTCCACTCCAGAGAAAGAGTGGATGCATACTTGCAAAGACTGAATTAATATCCGTGGTTCATTATTATTATTATTTACACATTATAGGAAACCCCGAGGTGAGCTGTAGCATCACTTTGTCCTCGACACTCCTCAGACATGGAGCCAGGACCCTAGTCATCATCATGGCTGGCTGATGAGAGGTGACAAAGGTGTGCAAGGGGTCAATGCACGCGAGCAAAGTGAGTCATAAACCTCCTTGAAGCTGCCTCTTCTCATAAATGGGTACAATAAGCTGATGACACTTTTCTAGGTAGAAGATGCTTCCTTTGGTGAAAAGATCAGATCCATGGTTAATATTTAAATATCTGAGCAAGGGGTTGACCCATGAAGCTGCTGTCCCTGTGCAGACTGGAGTTACCAGGGGTTGGGGGCCTCCAGGGCTGGGCAGCAGTGGAGGGCTGAGAGTGTCCACATTGGATTACAGGGAGACCTGCGTGTCCCCACTGCCTCCCCCAAAAGATAAAGCAACACAAGTTGGAGAACAAGGATAAGATATCAGATTTCTCATTTTATCTCGCCCAACCTCCCACCTTCCACGGTATCCTGTGTTGGCTCCAAAAGCTGCACATGATGGTTGTAGAAAGGACACTCAGCTTTATTCATCACACCACTTCCCAAATTACTGTAGATCGTTTTTCTGGAAAGAAGGAAAGAGGAGTACAGGGATGTCTTCATTATTAACTGCTACTGGGCAATCTGAACCAAGCCCAGTAGGTTTCCTGGGATTCTCAGGAGGCTTTGGTGTGCCAGCCTTATGCTCTGAGATGGACAGCACATAGGGCTTCCTCAACGTATTTGCCCGTGAAATCCTTTTTCATGGAATACTATTCATATCTCAGAACACAGTATGGAAAAGCCTGGTTTACTCTATTAATTTGCTTACTAAACCCTTTCTCCATGCATAAGGCAGCAGCAAATATGGTCCTTGGTCAAGTCTGAATTTGTAACAAATTCTAAATTGGCAAAGACAAATTGGTGACATTTTACCCTTGTGACATTTCTTTTTTAGGATGTGCACGAAGCAGCAGCTACCATGATACCCAAAGTGTGCTCAGTTTGCCTGTTCTGTGAAATGTCTTGAGAAAAAAGTCTTTAATGATCTAGTTCAAAATCTATTTGCTCTACCTGACGCCAAACTCATGTCATGGAGATTCCCCCAAATAATAATAGTAATAGTAATAATGATAATAATAATAACAAGAAGAAGAAGAAGAAGAAGAAGAGGCTGCATTACAGAAATAAATGAAAAAACAACAAAACCAAACCCAACCAAAATCTGCATACATGTTTTAACCTAGTATTTCACAAACATAAGTGACATCAAATTGTTTTTTGCAAAGTACAGAATCACCTCCCCACAAACTGGTCTTCTGACACGACCTTGCTGGCAAGCAGATGTCAGCTGGAAACATCTTGGAGAAGGCGCAGTGGTCATAGCCTCCTGCCCTCGCGATGCTTAGGAAAGCTTGAAGCGGGAACAAGGGAAGGGTGCTAACCATATCATGCCTGAAACTCTTCATGAAAGTAGAACAAAGCCGGAGATACAATTTAACTACATTGTTTTAAACTGAGCTGCTGTGAAGCCCTTTGTTTTATGACCCTGATAGGATGGGGGTGGGGGGGTCATGGCTGAGACACACCCGGTTCTCATTGAGCTCATTAACACTGTTCAACACTCGCCTTCCTCTGTACGCAAGAAGACACTGGATCTGGGTATGGATATTTCTAGGGTGTAGCTGTTCTATTTTACAACATAAACAAATCTGATCTCCGTCTGTTGTAGCAAACTGACTCGACCAGATACATGCGGCACTGCCATGGCCAAATTCTGAGCTTGTTCACATATTTAGGCTCTTAGACTTATTAGTAAAATAGTAAAAATTACTTGTAGTTTCATAGCATGTGAAGATTTCCTAAAAATAATCTCAAAAATCGTCTAGCTGGACGGCAATGCACAATGACTCCTTGCTTTAGCATGTTGTCCAGAGTTGACAGAGAATGCACAAGTCCTGCTCCAACGTGAGATCTTCCTTTAGATGAGTGCCCTGCAAGCCCACAGCTCTGTTCTTCCCCTCTTAGAGTCCAGCTTTTATCACCTTTTATAAGAGTGATAATCCCAAATACCAATATATCCTCTCCATGGTGTGATTAAATTTAATAGATAATGGCAGTGTGGTATATCTAACTGGCAGGTAGAATTCTTTTATAATATCAAAATTATTGTTAATGTTATCACCATCATCATTATTAATATTAAAACAAGTAGTATTTGCAACAACTCAGTAATTCCAACTGTATTAATGTAGATATTTTTGAAACTAATAACCTAAAATTATTAGGTTTGATTAAAAACTTTAAATAAGAAATAAACAGTTTTTGTCTTATTTTTTTGAAAGCCAACATGATATAAAATAATTGATAATCCTCATACATCTAATTATGCTCCCAGAAAAAAAATATATATATAATTACAAAGAAAATAGATTTACAAAAAAGGACATCGGACTGTGTACCAACCACGTACTGGGGATTTTCCAGCTGTTGTTTCTAACACGTATGAAGACCGAAGGTGTTTCCATACAAGGCACTGAGTCTTAGAGTAGGAACAGCCCATAAGGGTGACGCCAGGACTGCAGACTCTTCGGTAGCACTGGGCTCCTTGGCCGGCAGTCTCCTGGGTGACAAAGTGTTAAATGTACCTGAAAGAACCACGGTCACCAACAGAGCCACACTGGCTAAGGTCTTAGGCTTCAACTTAACCATATCCTTCGGTTGTGTCCGTTACACGAGAAGTACGCAGTCATTCCTACTTACGGTGCGATGAGGTTGCAAGGGGATGTTCTATGTCGTGGCAAGGCTGTCTGCTGCTCTGGTCGAATGCATATCTGATCGCTTTTGCTAAGAAATCATTAGGAAAGATGGCCGAGCACTTAGACCAGTGCTACACTCTCGTGACCTGTATCCTAGCCGCCGTGTACCGTTTGTCAGTGTCCCACAGCCGATCTAGAAACACGATGTCCACACCAGCGGAAGATCAAGAACGCCAACATATGCAGCATTTGGTGGCGTTTACCTGGTGCGTTTCTTCTGCTGTGACTGAAACAGGCTTGGCCTGTTTGTCCCGTTAGGTATCCTTCCTGACGGTTTCTGAAGATGACACATAAGAGGGCCATAACCATTGTCCCCAAACCCCTAGCCCTTCAAACCTGATGGAATTTTATCTCCCCAATGATTGTTCTTGTTAAATCTTATTTATTAATATAAAAAAAACTAAATAATACTTATTAGTACTAGTTTAAAAAAAGTGCAGATCAGTAATTTTTAAAAGTAAATATCTTTCCTCATCTTCTACCCATAGACTTGTTTCGGAGCTTAACCCATTAATAATTGTAGAATCCGTCCTTTCCTTGGTGTGGCCAGGTGGTGAATGAATCCAACAGCACCCATAGAGAGGGCTTTGTTGTCGTTGTCATTTAGCAATCATAGGGAAAAGATCATACTAGACCCATTACTCTATGATTCAGTTTTCTCAATACTGCATTATGGATATTTCTGTCAGTCAATAGCTATACAACCCATTCTTAGTAATCGTTGTATCAAACTTCAACATAGGGGTAGATACACTTTATTTACCCACTAGTGGATAATGATAGATATCCTTATGGATCTTGATTTTTTGATATCCCACAGAGCCATGTTGAGATATCCTTACATATTACTGCTGTTTGTATTTCTGTATTTTATATTCCCAAAAGAAAGACCGCCAGAACAAAGAAGATGCACTTCTTAATTTAATAAATGACTCTCTGATAGACTGTAAGAATTTAAATTCCTGGTAATTTGTGAAAATGAGTGTTTCTAAGTACTCTCATTCATACTGCTTATTACTGTGCTTTAAAACATTCAAGAATTGGTGAGGTTAAATAAAAATCTCCCACTGTTGCCTTAATTCACATTCCTGTAACAATGGGGTTCAGCATCTTTCCTTATGCGTACGGTCATATGGACTGCCTTTTCTGCAAGGCAACCCATCATTAAATCTTGCTTGTCTTTTTCTGGACGGTCTGAGGAATCCTGATGATAGTCAGTCTTTGCCGTGTGCATACACTGCAAGCATATTCCTGGTACATTGTTTGTCTTGGACAATGTCACCTTCCGCCACTTAAAAAAATGTGATCAGATAGGTTTTTCATTTCTGCATCTTTGTTTTTTAATAACACAAATATCTCCCAAAGTGTTCTCACACTTTCTACGTATTTTTTTAAAGATTTTATTTATTTAATTCACAGAGAGGTCACAAGTAGGCAGAGAGGCAGGCAGAGAGAGGGGGGGAAGCAGGCTCCCTGCTGAGCAGAGAGCCCGATGTGGGGCTCGATCCCAGGACCCTGAGATCATGACCTGAGCTGAAGGCAGAGGCTTAACCCCTGAGCCACCCAGGCACCCTTTCTATGTATTTTTTAAAAATTTTTAAAAAGATTTTCCTTAGTACATAGTATAAGTAGCGATTGAGTTTTGTTTCCCTCTAAATGAATAACTAGCTATGTTTAAACCATTTTTAGGTACCCCTTTATCACGATCCTGAATTGAAATGTCCCTTTTATCATACACTACTTCTGCTTGCACTCTCCATACACACCTTCTAATATGTTCTTTCATGCCAGTGTCAGGTTTCCTGTCATGAGAATGACCTTATGTACATTATGTACCTGAGAATGACCTTACGTATTAAAGCAAGTGTCTGCTAAGTATTCTGATATTTAAAATTCTACCTGGGCTCCTCGGTGGCTCAGTGGGTTAAGTGTCTGCGTTCAGCTCAGGTCATGATCCCAGGGTCCTGGAATTGAGCCCTCCTTTGGGCTCCGTGCCCATCAGGGAGCTTGTTTTTCCCTCTTCCTCTGCCAGCTTTCTTTCTCTGTCTGCTTTCTCTATCTTTCTGTCAAATAAATAAAAATGTTTAAAAAAGAAGAAGATAAAATTCTACCATCCATTCTAAAATATTTACTTTCCCCATATTGTTTCAGTCAGATTAGTCTAGACAAATAGGACAGAAATAATCCTGACGTTTTAATGCTTAACTCAAAACACAGGTGTATCTCATTCAAATCTCCGGTGGGGATGAGTTAATGCAACTCTTCTCCACTTGACTACTCCCATGGGATCCAAGCCTTCCAACTTGTGGAACCACCATTTTAAAGTGAAGCTTCTGAATTTGTCTTCACAAAAGAAGAGTTAATAGAAAACAACAACAATACACACTCAGTCGTAAGTACTCCACTGTCCAGACTGGTCATGTGGTCTCAAATCAGAGTAGAGAAGATTGTGATATGCTGATAAGCACATGGAATTTGGGTGAGCAGAACTGTCTCTGCCTCATACCTGGCCTTTTAACCCATTTTGCTCTGCTCAAAATAAACTTTTATTCTAAATAAAATTGCATCACATGTGCATGTTATATGGGAAAATTAAATTTGTTTTATGATTTTAAGATTTCCTACTCAGGAAAGTGACATTTGTAGAGAAATGTCTCCCTGGCCTGTTCTATATTCTTCAATAAAATTATGGTGCACATCTTTCTTCTTTATCACTCATCTTTTCCCTAAGTATTTTATTGTTTTAGTTCATTTATGAAAGATAAAATAATTTGTTTCTGGTTTTATTTCTAATTATTGACAATGTAAAGGAAAACTGTGCTTTTGTGTATTTAGCTTATATCCAGCCACCTTACCAGATTGTGATATAGTCTATAATTTTTATTAGCGTCTTTGTCTTTTTTCTGGAAAAACAATATCATCCTCAGAATCAATGCATTTCCTGCTCTGCACTGTAGTAAGCCAGTTATGTAGCATTTCTTCTTGTATGACCTCGACTCTCAGAAACAGTGTGTCACAGCTGCATTTCTTCTTTCATTGACGGTCCCTGACAGCCACAGTAGAAAACGCTGTACTCTTCCCTCCTTGCGATCTCCTCCGAAGCCCTCCTGTGATCCATCATTGAGTTTTGAGCTCTGTCTCTTCCTCTATATTCTTTCAGCTCAGACCATAGTTCCACCATTTTTACCAGATTATTAGAATAATCTTCTCATTGTCCTCTGGATGAAATCTAGTCTGCCCCTAGCACTGCATTTCCATACCAAAATCTAACAATGATACTCCTTTTGCTAAAATTCCAGTTGCTGACAGTCTTAAGAACAGGATTCTCAGCATTTACTCTCCACTCATGTCCATTCACATCGGGTACTTATCTAATTTGGGGCCATTATGTCTAATTTTTTGGTCAATATGCACTCAGAGTTCTGTCAGTCTATCACTGTGAGCATGCTTTGTCCTCAGCATAGAGGAGAAAATGCAGTTCATTTTAGGCCATATGGGCAAGTCCTTTTTTGTCATTACAATGACTTCTTTCTTGCAGGATTATGATGTTTTAACTGAAGTAACTTTCAAAAACCACTACAAAACCCTCTCCTCAGATTGTTAATGTTCCTCTCCTTTCTTATCATTGACATGATTCAGAATGCATAGGATGGGATCTGACCGACCACCAGATAAAGCTTTTATGAAGCACCAGGCTACTCAGTGCAACAGAGTAAGGTTTCTACATTACTCTACAGAGCTTGAAGTAGCTGCTCAAATCAAAAGGTTCAGAAAATGGCATATTACAAAAGAAAAGATTGTGGACTTTATGAAAAAGTAACTACTGTTACTTTTATAATATTTACAAAATATTATAAAATTTGAAATACAAAATTTACCTTTTCAAATTAGTTGTTGTTGTTCTTTCTAAAGGAGATAGAAGTGAAAACAAAACAAGACAAAAACCCCTCACAAGCTTAACATTATTAAGACCAGATATATAAATACACACAGGCTTCACTTCCATCCAGAAGCAGTGGAAAATATAATCAAGATGCAGTTTCATGAATTCAGATCTTTGTGTCTTTCTTACTCATGTACTGCTAAGCACTTTCTGCTTGCCCCAGAATATGGAGGCAACAATTCTTTTCCTTTTCAGCACTTTCACTCCTGGGAGGAGGAAGAAAAGCCCAGTCTCAAGCCAGTTGGCAAGGTAGCTACCGTCCATTCTGTGCCGTGTAACTCCTCTAACATCCCCCATGCTGTGCTTCTCCCAGTCCCCGGATACTCTGCCCTCTGAAAATTTCGAGTGACTATTTCAATATTGCTGTGATTCTGTTTTACAACAGGGCTATGAAATCTTGGCCACAGATTCATATCATCCAGTTTTTCATATGCGGAGCCTCCATGAGGATTCAAGTCCAGGGATGTCTTTCAGGAATGTACTCAGCAAGGCCCATGAGATTAAAGATACTACAAACATGACCTAACCCTTATTCTCATCTAGAGAAGGAAGCACCAAAAATAGGCCTAGTGGCTCCCTCCAAGAGTAAAGAAAACAGTGGTATAGCTTGTCAGTTGTCATTTAGTCTTTGTTTATAGAACTTCAAGGTCACAAGAGAACCACTGATCCCTGGAGAGCTATGTTCGACTTATTCCTCAGAAACTATGTTTGGATCCTTTAGTAGCAGCTGGCTTAAAACCAGTTTGCAAGACAGTCCCCGCCTGACTTTCCTCCCCGTCTTTTCCTCGTCTTCTTTCTTCCTTGATGTTGTCATGTTCAGTTCCCACAAAAGCACTAAATGATGGGCAGACTTGCAAGCATGACCCACAATGGAGGGTGAAAGGGTGGAGAGAGCAGGGCAGCCAGGCCTGTGTTCGCCAGGGCAGCCCCAGGCTCTGTGTGGATACCGGGCCCAAACCTTCTCCAGCAAGGTGTGAGCACCTGCCTACATTCCAGGAGGTCCATCTCGCCAGAAAACCCACAAGCTTAAATGTGATACTTTGCCACTTTATGGCTTAGGCTTCCGATTCCTTCCATCTTCCTGGAAGGGGAAGTCAGCCCCATGGGAGGGTCTGACTTGGCACATGTTCCATCCCTCTTTCTCAGACTTTGGTCAAAGTAGCTAGTGTTTCTGATCAATTTCCATAACTCCTCACTGTTGGGTCGATGAACAAGTAGAGACACAATATGCCTCTGCTGATCATTTTAATCTAAAATGATGCTTTCTTCATCATGGATTTTTATGTTGCTGTGGTTACTGCTGCTGTTTTCCTTTTGCCCTGTGATGTGATTTATCTTGCTTACCCTCTTCGGTCCCTTATTACATTTTGCGTCCGTGTTTAGTGTCTTACTCACCTTACCTCATGTGGGTCCCAGTCCTCAGATAAAGAGAAAGCCCAAGAAATGCTAAAAATGTCAACTGAATGGCCAGACTGGTTTCAAAATGTTTAAGAACAGTTAATTTTTACTTCTCATTCTTTGTTTTTATCTGCAAAAAAATAAAAATACCTTTATTTTAGGTGAGAGGAAGGAAAAAGGCCGAACAATGATCCCAGGTGGTTCCATACCCAGGCCAACACATCCAGGTAGTTTTTAAAATAAACAATAAGCTTCCCAAACAAGTATTTTGTCAGATGTGTGTTGAAAACAACTATGAAATTGATTTAGATTTTTATGGATCTCATCAAACTTGTGGTCTCTCACTGACGAGAAGGCACGTGGAAACCATCTTCAGTGGCCCCTGCTGTGGAGGTCTGCTTTCTTTCTGGAAAACAAGTTATCAGAAGAGCATATCATGGAATCGTAAAGAAGACAGTACAGATGCATTTCTTCTATGCGGGGACCATTTTCTTGAAAATGTAGAGTGGCTGAAATTGTACTCTATAAATGCTGTGATAAAAAACATTCTAAAGGTTTTTTTTTTTAAATACGGAAAATTGTTTAATTGTCTTTTGTCTACTAAGAAGTATCAAAATACAGATTGTGTGTGTGTTGAACAAGATTTTAGAACGCATGTGGCGCTGACCCATAACTTTACAGATGAGGAAACCAGGCTGAAAAGAAAGGGGCAATTTTTACCGGTTGAAGTTTTACACCTCATTAAGCAATTCCAGTTTATTCATGGAGAAGCTTAAATACCAGTGTTTTATGGCTTAAATAGTGAAGTCTTATTTCAGTTAGTTGATTGCTGGGAGATACTGAATATTTTACTTTTAATAGTAAATTTTCCCCTTAGAAATCTTGGGAGCCAAACCGTGAGAGACTGTGGACCCTGAGGAACAAACAGGGTTTCGGCGCGTTGGGAGAGCCTGGTGGTGGGTATCGAGGAGGGCACGGACTGCATGGAGCACCGGGTGTGGTGCATGAACCATGAATTCTGGGACATTGAAAAAAAATGAAAAAATAATTTTAAAAAAGACAAAGAAAGAAAGAAAGAACAAAAGAAAGAAGACAGGATGCTGGTCCTTCCCCATTACGGTGCCCCCCCCACGGAAGGGAGTGCCCCCCCCACGGAAGGGAGTGCCCCCCCCACGGAAGGGAGTGCCCCCCCCACGGAAGGGAGTGCCCCCCCCACGGAAGGGAGTGCCCCCCCCACGGAATGGAGTGCCCCCCCCACGGAAGGGAGTGCCCCCCCCACGGAAGGGAGTGCCCCCCCCACGGAAGGGAGTGCCCCCCCCACGGAATGGAGTGCTCCCCCCATGGAAGGGGGTGCCCCCCACGGAAGGGGGTGCCCCCAGCTTTATTTCCCTCCCTTGCATTAGACACTTTCTCCCCAAGTAATAAAGGCTTCATGACAGGATGGAAACAGATGAAGGATCCCATTATGCTTGTTTACTTTTTTTAGCTCCGCCAAAGTATTAGATAATGTCGCACAGTAACGCATCCACAGATGACCAACGGAGTGGGGCTAGCGTGTTGTCGGTCATTTCAATCTCTGCTCTAGCCATGCCATCAAAGAGACAGAAATGAGTGGACTCGCACTGGGGAGCGTGTTCCATAGGACCAGCCACCCTGAAGCCCCACGTTTCTTCACTTACTTTCTTCTTTTCTGATATACTTGTGAGTGATCAGCTGATGAGTATCTTTCAACATTCCTATTTTCTACATTTTAGCTCTTTCCCTCCTGAGCGTGGGTTCTTGAGCATATGTGTATGTGTAACATACTTAGTGCATATTTTGAAGAGACATCTATTAATATAAAATATTTTCACTCCGCACTTTCAGAATAAACATTTAGGAAGTATTGCTAAAAATATTCATAGCTATATGGGGTAGGGTTATGGACATTGGGGAGGGTATGTGCTTTTGGGTAAATTGGAAGGGGAGATGAACCATGAGAGACTATGGACTCTGAAAAACAGTCTGAGGGGTTTGAAGTGGCGGGGGGGTGGGAGGTTGGGGTACCAGGTGGTGGGTATTATAGAGGGCACGGCTGGCATGGAGCACTGGGTGTGGTGAAAAAATAATGAATAATGTTTTTCTGAAAATAAGTAAATTGAAAAAAAAAAGAAGTGAAAAAAATATTCATAGCTATAAGCCCCACTGAAGGTAGAATTTATGTCTTTTTCTGAAGACCTTCGAACAGTTGCTGGCACGTGGTAACTACTCCAGAAACCTTTAAGAATAAATGAATGAATATAGGATGAATAAATGAATATCACCGAAACTTCTTATCTCTGTGCTTTCAAGGGAGACCTTCAGTTACTTATAAAGCTAATAATTTCTGTAGATCAACGACATATTGTCACTTTATGTACCGTCTTTCACGGACTTTGAAAGGCAGACAATTTTAATTTGCATTTAGACAGATCAATGTCAGTAAAAATTAATAAAAATATAATTAATGTGAGAATTGTTACTGAAACGATGGATTCAAGCACACATTTTCCATACACTAAGCTTTGTTTTTTCTCTAAGGTTTATCAATGTAGAACTATCTAGATAACACAGATTTGAATAATTCCCTTTTTATCGATTTGTCTTTTAGAGTTCGGGAAGCATATTCTAAGGTTGTTGGACAGAGAGTACAAATGGGAAGGAAATCGATGCAAAGTATTCTTTTAACATTCTTGGTCCAAGCTGCCTCGCCACTGAGGAGGCGTCGGGATTCCAGGCTTGGGGCCGAGCTCTGCAGGAGCCAGGCCAGCCGCCTGACCCGTCCTGAGCCGCGCGGCCTTCCGGCCAAGTCTGCACTTGGTTCAGAATTAAGGAGACGCAAACGCGCTCCGTCATTGAGATCGTTAATATTTCAGCGCAATACTTTTAAAAAAATATTTTAAAATCACAGCTTTAAGTAAAGGCAGGCTCAATGGAAGAGCTGACGTTTCTGACTGTCCGTCCAGCCAGCAGAGAGGATTGTGCAAGCGGACGGCAAACCCTAGCTGAGCTGACCAGAGTCAAGGGTGGACGAGTCGGCCGCCTGCTGCGTTCCGAGCCTCCCCACGCCAGCAGGCCACCCCCCGCCCCCCCACTGAAAAACAATTTCCCACCCAGAAACTCTCATCTGGGGCATACGCTTATTTAAAAATAATGCACGTAGTATTTGTAAGCTTAGTCGAACAAATTTTGAAAATATCCTCTGTGGGGAAGGCTGTGTGAAGTATTTTAATACTTTGGCTTAAAAATGTCTTTAGAATATGAGATAAAAATATTAATTTTGTTCTACAGAATAACTCCGTCCTAACACAACCATTACTATGTGACTTTTGGTGCGCCAGGCATCTCACTGAGCGACTCCAGCAAAAGGGCAGCATCTAATAAAATACACAGCCGGCCCTGCCAGCCCACTGGCCGTTTCTAAGTCCGAACATAAATATTCGAAGAGCTACTAGGGCAGTAGGGTCTGCATTATTTCCAGCAGAAAATGCATCCATGGGACTGTCCCTATGCAGCCCGGGAGACAGTCTACTCTCTGCTCTGGTGAAAAGATGAAGTGCGTTGAATGAGAAACGTGTGCTGTGCGGTAGTGTGGGGGCCAAGGCCACAAACGGTGCCCGAGGAAGGAGCAGTTGTGTCTTGGTTGCTAAGATTCCGTGCACTTATGGGTTTTGGACACTAGGCTTCTTACAGACACGTCAGACAGAATAAAGCTGGTTGAAATGCTCATGTGTTGGTGCAGCCCATTCCCAGCTGCTTCTGGAAACTTCTGCAGTCTCCGCAGCCCTTCGGCAGCCCCCCGGGTGTCCTGCAGGGTGTCCCAGCTCCCTGGTCTAGGGGGCAGGTCCAGGAGGCCTCTGTGTGGCTCAGGGCTGCCGTCTGCACAGGCTGTTCTGGAAGAAGGCTACACTCTGAGGCCACGGTGACCAGCAGGCTTTGCCGGGCCGCCTGGGGACCTTGCTCTTGACGTACAAAGTTGGCAGCCCGGCCTCCTAAGCCGCTCCCTCCAGCAATGTCAGGTCTGTACTAAGAGCGTTAAACAAATTATAGCCCTGGGGGAAGTGCAGAGAGAAAGATGGAGCTCGGCCTTCCCCACGCTTTAGGTTAAAAAGAAAATGAAAACACAAGAAAGACTTGGTCCAACCAGCCACGTCTACAGAAACCTTTTCTTCCCCCAAGTCCACAAGCTTTGTTACTGAACTTGCAGACGAATTTGGTTCTGGGCGTCACACAGCCCCCCAGCCCGTGAAGCAGGCCTCTGGGCACACGGTGCTGCTCGACAGGGGTCCACCCCAACAGGCTTTGGCGGCTGCTTGTGCCCCGCACGCCCCACGGCCGTCGGACCCCTGGGGTCTGGCCTCAGTGACTGGGCGTGGCAGAGCCGTGCTGGGGAGGGTCTCTGCCATCCTTCCTCTGCAGCCGGCCGTAGAGGCCCAGCTGTGGCGGGAAGCCTGCGGCCTGGCCCCACACCCCGGGGTCCCTGCTACCTGCAGCGCAGCAGGCACAGGAGGGCCCCGGCCGGGCTCACCCCTGGCTGGGCTCTGCTGCTCCCCTGCGGCTGAGCGCGCCCAGCTCTGGACTGGGTCCGCCCCAGGGGCCCTGCGCTGCCGCGTCTGCTCTGACGTCCTCGGGCGTCTCCTGGAGTAGCCCGGGTGTCCGATTGCCTCCCCGGTCGTCCCCTGTTCGCTGGGGGCCCCTGAAGGCTTGTGCGATACTGCTTGGTAGCGTGAGCTCGGCGGGGCCCCCCGCAGCTTGCCAACCGCCGAGCCCGCCGCGGGTCCGCCTCGGACGGCCGCCCTGAGCAGGAGCCGGGGGCTGCGTCTGTTCCTTGGAGCCACAGGACCAGAGGACCAGAGCCCGGGGGCCCGACGTCCAACATCCTGTCGTCCCAGAGCCGAGCTCCCGCCGGAGGCTGTGAGGGAGGAGCCTTCCTGCGTCCTCCAGTGACGGTGGGTGCTGGGGTCCCTGACTCGGGGACCCCAGGAGGCATTCTCTGCCTCCGCCTTCACGTGGCCTCTGTCCGTGTCTCTGTGTCGCCATGTCCTCCCAGGGCCTCCTGACAGGGACACTAGACGCTGGATTCAGGCCGCACCGACTCCGGCAGGACTCGGCTGGGCGCGTCTGCGAACACCCTGCTTCCCAACGGGACCCCGCGCGGGTCCGGGGGGCGCTGCATGCCCTCGCGGGTGAGAGCTAAAAGCGCTTTTAAACCAGGCAGTGGCACTCGAGAAAAGGAATTGTGTTTTTACCCTCAGAAAATGTGAGACAATACGATTTAGAATTTGCCACTGTTTGGAGTTTTAAATACTTACCTAGTTGTTTTTTCTCTTTACTGATTAATTAATTATGTTTCCACAATCAGATTAAAGTATTTCGATGTCTAAGTATTTGCTAGGTACGTAGCAGTCTTAAAACTTCTTTAAATAGTGAGCGTTCGCTTGAGGTAAACTGACGAGGGAGGGAGCGGGGTCTCAGGGACTTTCCCAGCCCCGTACCCCTTCCTCCGAGATGCGCTTGTTCTCCTTAGAGCCTGGACAATCCCAATGGAATTCCATTCCTGGGAGAAGTCGGAGCGGGCTTTCTGCGCACATCCCTCCTCCCACTGGGAAGCAAAACCCCAGGAGACCCGGCGGAGAAGGAGTGTGAGTCCCACCGGCCGCAGCGTGCAGACCCCGCCCTCGAGCTCCCTGGGCTTTGGGGGCAGAAGGCTCGCTGACGTGTTTCAGTGCAATGACGTGAATTCCCCAGCCCATTCCTGTGCCTCCTGCCACGCGTCGAGAACCAGAAGGCGTGAGGACACCTGGACTAGAGGCCACGCAAGCAGAGCAGGTGTTCGCCGGCAGGCCTGTGACCGAGGCACACAGGGGCCAGTGGCTGGGGCTCGGGCATAAGTCGACTAATCTGTTTCCCAATCCTTGGCAATTTGGAGACCCCCCCAATAAAAACTAATCCAAACATGTCTTACTTTTGGACGCTTCACGGAGCGTACGAACGTGGTGCACGTTGGGGAGGGGTGAGTCTTAGGATGTCTGGGGAAGGGCTGGCGAAGGGCTCGTTTAATTCCCAGAAAGTGTGTCTGAGCTCTGGCTTTACGTTGTGACCACAGTTTTTCTTCCGCAGACCGTCTTGACTCAGACATACCACTGCGTTGGCCTCCCTCCCAATGCCTAGACGGCCGTCCTGAAGCCTCAAGTCTCCATGGGCGGTGGAACCCAGCAGGCCCTGCTGCTGCCCCACCCAGACAGCCCCCAACCCCAAGGTCTGGGAAAGCAAGACCCAGTTGAGGGTCCTCACAGTGATGCGTGAGGCTTTGCCTTGTCGCCAATCCAAAGTAATAAAAGTTGACAGCTGGGAGGGATCCTCTCCAGAGTGATAAAAAGCCAGAGGACAGTGAGCAGATCTTGAACCAGAATGTGTGGAAGGACAGTTGGAGCCACAGGACAGGAGAACAAGTTGGAAACACCGGGAGGGAGATGATGAGGAGGGCCAACAGGATGGCCCAGGAGTAGGAATGGGGTCCAGCGGTCGGGGGACCAGACCCCAGGGCTGTTGTAGTAGAGGTCGGAGGAGATGAGGAAGGCAGGGCTTGGGCTGTCTTCATTTCTTTCCTGGCCACATCTGGGTAAGGACAATGCAGAGAAGAGCTTTGGAGCCCACAGTGCTCCAGGACACTCCATGCACATCCTCAGGCAGGAGACCCCATCGTCTGGGGAAGCCATGGAAGTGGCATCACGTTGTGCCCAAGATGGGGATCTGCTCAGTGCCTTTGTGTCCCACAGGGCCTCTTCCTCCAGATGTCCTAACTCCCCGTCAGTAGCCTACAGCGCCCCTAAGAATGAGGCCTGGACATCTACCGGATAATTCTTTTGAATTGTTTTACACATTTCTGACCCAAGACTCAAAGGTGTTCCTTTGACCAGGTTAATCCACAAGTTCATGTCCTCCGTGTCCCACCTGCCTCCCCTTCTTCCTCTCTCCTGCCTGCGTTCCTCCCGCCCCCCTCCTTCCCTCCTGCCGGCCTCCCGAAATCCCCTCTCCCTTCTTTCCTTCCGTTTTGCCTCTCCTTCCTCACAGATATGTACTGAGTACCGACTTGGGCCCGGGCTCTGTTCTAGTAACGTGGAACTGCTGCCACATTGGCCACATCCACACCCGTTTGTGTCCTCCATGAAGTGAGCTCTAGGGCCTTGGCCAAACACCGCTAAACCTTAGTGTCCTGTAGGTTGGCAGCTAGACTACACACTCCCCAAGGGGTGTGGCTGTAACATTAAATTTAAATGAACCTGTCATGCACTGTCGTTTCTAACGCCTGGCCCGTAGGCCCCTGTCCTATCTAGTGCATGTGATTATAGGGGCGCAGTGTCCTCAAATCACTGAGCGGGTCCTGGGCTTCCCTTCCCCAGATGCCACCGTCCCTTAGTGCGATGCTCTGTCTTTTTTTTTTTTTTTTTTTTAAAGATTTTATTTATTTATTTATTTGTCAGAGACAGAGGGAGAGAGCGAGTGAGCACAGGCAGACAGAGCGGCAGGCAGAGTCAGAGGGAGAAGCAGGCTCCCTGCCGAGCAAGGAGCCTGATGTGGGACTCGATCCCAGGACCCTGGGATCACGACCCGAGCCGAAGGCAGCTGCTTAACCAACTGAGCCACCCAGGCGTCCTGCGATGCTCTGTCTTATTTCTCGACTTGACCGAGTTGCGGGGTCACGGGTGGCCCAGAGAGCCGGTTAAATGTTATTCTGAGGGTGTTGTAAGGGGTTTCTAGATGGGGTTAGCATTTAAATCAGTAGATGAGCAAGTATGGATGGTCCCCCTCAGGGTAGGAGGGCCTCGTTCCAGCTGTTGGAGACCTGGAAAGAACCACAGGTTGCGTGACGGAGACCGATCTCTCGGCATGACTGTCTTCAAGCTGGGACGTCAGCCTCCTCCTGCCTTCAGACCTGGGCTTGGGCTCGACCCGGGCTCTCCGCCTCTCTGCCCTGCGTGGTTGGATTGCAGAGAGGCCGGTGGCTCTCCTGGGCCTCCACCCTGCCAGGTGAAGACGCTGGACTCCTCCGTGGTTGTGGGAGCCAATGTGATGTGACCGAACCCTTTGTGTAAGGACAGACAGAGTCCGTACGTCGTTGCTTCTCTGGAGAGCAGTGACCCCCTACTCGGGTCACCGTGCTTTATAATCTCGGCACATGCACCCTTCCCTTGTTTCAGTTTTTCATCTTTTAAGTCGTTGTATAAATCATTTACAATGATAAGCAATTTCAATCACAAGAAAAGATTTCTTCACGATGCAGTTTCATAAGTCACCCTCGGATGTCTATAATGTCGTCCTTGGTACGTTCCCAAAACTGTGTCGGCATGGAAAGGGCGCCACACGATCCTGCTGGGTTTTTCTTCTATTAGGTTTTGAAGAGTTATTTTCCCAACACAAAAGAACGTTTTTCTCAATATATATAACAAAAAATGAAAACCTTATGTGTTTTGACTAGTAAATAGACACATTTTATTTTTTTATTTCCACATTTCACAAAAAGTTTACAAATAATGGTTTTTATTTTTATTTTGTTCAGCTTGAAAACATTGCCTTGGTGACCTCGTCTGATGTAATGCTGATGGCTTGTGGGGCTGTTGAAAGTCGGTCCTGAGACCGCGTCTCCCGCTGCCGTCTTGTCGACGTGAGGGAGCGCACAGTTTTGCACGTTTACCGTTATATGCGGCAAATACTGAGCCAAGGGATGGAGTAATCGTGGTTGTGCACAAACAGGAGTGACGGATTACTGGTAGACTGCAGGGTTTGCTGATCTCGCTTCCGTCTCTTGTCGTGTGCGCGTAGGGAAGTCACATGTAAAACTGTAAACTTTGCGACGCAGGGTCTTTACCTAAGAGGGCCAAAGCCCTGATATTGTTCCTGTGCTGTGAAGACAATTGTAGGAGTTCTGTTTTTCTGATATTAAAAGTTCCTTAATGCTTATTTCCATTCAAGAAAAAGAAGAATTTTCACGTAGCAAACTCACTTTTGATTCCATGTTTTCCAAGCTTCAAGGTCTATACGCGTGGAATGAGTAAACCGTCTGAGTGCACTCTCCGCTCCTACAGCGCCTGGTGCGGATCGGGGCTAAGACTTCCCCGCGGACACCGACCTCGGACTGTAAACCGTCCTCCGGCCCGTCCTCGCTTCCCGTCACCCGTTGCTCCGCCTGTTGTCGTTGTGTGGGACACGCCCTTCAAGCGGTTCCCTGGTTGTTTAGAAGTTGTCCGCAGCTCCGTGTTTTCAGAGTAGGAACCCCTCTTCTTTGCTCCCTCATGGCAAGTAATTTTGATTTTCTGTCTTACGGCCACTCATTGATAGGGTAAATCCGATGACTTTTTTCCATTTCCACATCCTCTATTTCCTTCCTGTCGTTTTGTCACTTGCCTACTTTTGCCGACTTGAGAACAGTGTTGAATGAATTTAGGACAAACACCCCGGCACCATCGCAGCAGCTGGGAAGACTCGGTCATGTGTCCGTTTTACAGGACAGGAAGCTGCAGGTCTGGTCCCTGCAGATCGTGGGATGGGGATTCTCCGCTGCCCCGGGGAGAGTCGCACGTCTCCTCCTCGTGCGCAGACACAGGACGTGTGACAGATCCTCAGCTCTAGCAACGCGGGGGCCTCTGCACCGGTTCTGAGGTCTCAGAGCTGGCGTCTGTGGCCCATCTCAAACAGACTGTTTGCAAAATAGACTCCCGTTTCAGTGCTCTTCTGTTTACCGCTTGGGGCAGAATCAGAAAAACTCCCAAGTATCCCGAGTCCTTCTCACGTCCCCGGAACGGTGGTCCAACAGTACGGGGACGCGAAAAGCCCAACGGATGTCGAGGTGAATGACGAGAAGTGGATTTCATCGTTTCTTATCCTTCGGGTGACCCCATCATCCCCGCGTTCTGATTGCATCGGGCGTCCTGAGCAGCGCCGGAGACCGTGAGGACGGACGGAATCGTGCCTGGAACGCTCAGATGGGGCAGGGCGTGCGGACACGGGGAGAGGGGCACTCGATCCCGGCTTTGGTTTCAGACTCGCGGAAGCGGACCCGTGGCCCAGACGGTAACGGGGAGGTAGAGCCGTCCCGCAGGGCCAACAGTGGCAGTAAGTGCTGTGATCACAGACAGTGAAGCTGTTTTTTTTTTTTTTTCCTTCAATTTATTTATTTTCAGAAAAACAGTATTCATTATTTTTTCACCACACCCAGTGCTCCATGCAAGCCGTGCCCTCTGTAATACCCACCACCTGGTACCCCAACCTCCCACCCCCCTGCCACTTCAAACCCCTCAGATTGTTTTTCAGAGTCCATAGTCTCTCATGGTTCACCTCCCCTTCCAATTTACCAAAAGCACATACCCTCCCCAATGCTGTTTTTAAATAAATGCATTTTCCTTTGTTCTGGAGGGACCTGTCACGACCCCCGGCACTCCCGGACAGGGAACTGCCCACGGAAACCCACTAACGGACTGTGGGTGCACGGACGCTGGGGGCCCTGTGGGATCTGAGCTCACGGCCCCCCAGGCCACTGTCCTGAGGGAAGCTGTGCTGGTTCCCATGTGAACTTTAACATGTGGAAAGCTGGGAATTGCTTGAAACGAAAGACGGCGACCACGGCCCAGGGCGTGAGGCGCTCACCAAGGGCGGCCAGAGGGGAAATCACCATCACCACTGAAAACACGGCCCGTGCGGCAGTCCCTCGGTGCTGCGCCCGGACACCAAGTCCTCCGTGACCGGTTTTCCCGCGACCTGAGCCCGGGGCCCCTGGCCTCCAGGCCCGCCTGTCCACCCCTGCAGGCAGGACAGCTACGCCTTGCAGGGAGCTGTGAGCGCAGACCAGAAACTCTAACACTCTGGGATGTATTTGGTCTTAGCTGCCTTGTTATTGAATCGAATGTCAGCTCCCTGATTAGAAGCTAAACTCTGAGACACCCACCATAGCAGCTCAAAGAGCCCTTCATTCAATTTCTAACTCAGGGAAGAAAGAAAGACAAAAGACTTCTTGCTGGTGACACATGTGGCTCCCTGGTCCCGGCGACCCCCAACAAGGATGAGCCAGTGACAGCGCGGGGGCAGACAGGGTTTCGGACGGGGCCAGATGGCATGGCACCGGCCTTTACAGCCCACAGGACCCCGGGCAGCGAGGAGGGGAAAGCAGAGCGGCCGCACGCAGCCTTGTGGGTCCCAGACCTCCGCGCCGCCTGCAGGTGCGCACCCGCTCTGGTATGACAGGGCCACGGCGAGCATGTACACAAGCAGTCTGGGGCGAGAAAATTGAGAATGTGACCCAGTTGTGCCAAAGAAATATTCTGGATGGGTCTCCCATTTGCTCCCATATAGCTCTGAGTTCTGTCTTGTCTGTGGGAGTGATGCCTCGGGGACAGCCACTCCAAGACATCGTGCGTTTAGCCTGAATTGCTTTTATGAAACAAGGAGCAAAAACCAGAGAGAGAGAGCGAGAGAGAGAGAGAGCTAACGTGTTGTTTTTTAAACTGAGTTTAAAGGAGCTTCTTTCAAAGATTCACGTTTACCCACGTAATATGGGGCATTAAGACCACCCTGCCAAATGGACCACCTCTGGAATTAGTATTCCTGGAGCAGAGGGCTTTAGCACCAGTGCGTCAGACTTTCTGGCAATGCAGTGCTACTGAAGGCTAAGTGTCTTTATTCTTTAGGGCAGGAGCAAAGAAAAGTGAGACGGGAGCCATGGGCACCCGTGGCTGGGCTCCAAGGGCACTTGCCGTGGTCGTCCTTGAAGCTGCGCTCCGCGTGCGGGAGACTGTCCCGGCAGCCCGGGTGATATCCACACTGGAATAAACACTGGCTTTATGTGGAATAAAATTGTGCGAACATTTTGGGCAATTAAAAGATAGGGGCGCCTGGGTGACTCAGTGGATTAAGCCGCTGCCTTCGGCTCAGGTCATGATCTCAGTGTCCTGGGATCGAGCCCCGCATCGGGCTCTTTGCTTGGCGGGAGCCTGCTTCTCTCTCTCTCTCTCTCTGCCTGACTCTCCGCCTGCTTGTGATCTTTCTCTCTGTCAAGTAAATAAATAAAATCTTTAAAAAAAAAAAAAAAAGATAAAACATGTGTGGCTTACTGGACTGAAAAGGATGACTTCTTGTTTCTTTTTTTCTTATTGAACATAAAAGCCGGTCCCCTCAAATCCAGGAGAAGCAAACGGGGCTGTTCGCTGGAAGGTCCCTCGCAGGACGTCGGGCTGTTGTTCTGGAGAACAGAGCCGGAGCCCCCGCGACGTCAGCGACCCTTGTCGCCCTCGCACACCCCGGCACCTCGCCCTCAACTGCCAGCTCCCACAGCCGTGAGGGGCTTCGTTCTGGTTCAGTGAACAAAACCTTCCTCTCAAAGTGATAATGCATACATTTGGTTTACGTGTAACTTATCTTTCTGATAAGCACAAACAGTCATATTACTTTAGTATTAAAATAACGATTGTTTTATGTGCCTTCAATTAATTTTTTTATAGCATAAGCCCACACTGAACAGTAGGGATGCTGAACTTCTATCCACACAAAGGGAACAGCCATTTACTTCTCTGGGCTTCTGCTGTTTCCTTCTGTGTGTGTGTGTGTGTGTGAGTCAGACGTTACCAAAAATGGACAAAACAGAACCACATAATTAAGTAACTTATCATCTTGTATAATAAAATAATAAACAGGTTTATTTAGCTGTATTAATCTTTCATTTGTTCTTAAATGTGGTGTTTATATTTAATTTCAACAAAACATATAGCGTGTAATTTCAACAAAACGTGTAACAGTAACATTTTAATTTATAAAATAAACTTTGTTGATTTTGTCTTTCTCCTGCCTGTTCTCTGGGTGCATATCTCTACCCATACCTAGATCGTGTATATGTATGTGCAGGTACATGTGTGTCTGTAGGGGTGTGTGTGTGTGTGTGTGTGTGTGTGTGTTATATGCAGATGGGTAGATAGACAGATGGACAGAAAGACAGACAGACCAACAGGCAGAAAGACAGACAGATAGATAAGCAGACAGACAGGTGAATGGGCAGACAGGTAGATAAGCCCCTACCCTCACCCGTATCGACACGGCCGTTCCTCCGAGAACCCTGTCAAGTGTTGAGCATCTACGCAGAAATTCCTCAGTTACCAGAGTTCCTGTGTTCGGCTCGGAGGCGTCATGAACAACCAAATACACTTTGCGTGCCTTTTCCAGGGTTTCAGAAGACTTGCGCTGGGTTCCTAATGGAAGCCACTGTTTGCTCAGATAAAGCAAATCACTCTGGGGCTTCCCAGTCCCCGCACAGGGCACGGTGCAGACGTTAAAAGATAAAAGAAAACGTGGGAGCTGTTGGCCGAGCATGTCAAGCATGATGCTGTGCAGATAAGGTCCGGTTCTCTATGGGGTCTGAAGCCAGCCTCGTGTGAGGAGCTGTAGCCGCCCCCCCAGCATCCCCCTGAGCCCCATCTCTCCGGAGCCCCGTGCGGTTGCCAGGCGACGTGCCTTGGCTCTCTAGTACTTGCCGGTTTTCCAGGCACCGCCGGGGCACTTTTACTGATCACACACTCGCTCCAAAAGCTCCTCCATTGAACCAACAAGCCCCTGGGGTGCGGCTTCACCTTATGTACACAGGCCGGCCCCGGCAGCTCACCGTGGTCTCCACCCGTCCCCGGTTGAGAGAGTCGGGTTCTGAACTCATGGACCCCAGGAGGGCAGGAGAAGTCAGCGAGCATTAGGTCCGGGTCTGTATCCATAGTGGGTCATGGTCACAGAGTCTACCGTACAAAGCTCCCGTCATAAAGCTGATGAGAACGAGGCTCAGGAGAACGTGGCTGTATCTGCCCACATGTCACTGGGGCCGTCCAGAGAAAAAAAAATTCTGTGTGAGGATAGTACCAGCTCCTGCCTGACCCGCCAGCCTGCAGGCCTGTCTGCCCTGTATGGTGCGAGCTGTCCAGGAAACCCTGGTCACCCAGAGGAGAAACGTGGTGTACCTACGGAAATGAAGTGGTCGCAAGTCAATGTACAACAGAATAATTTACATACAAGGAAACACAAGGAAAGTACCGACATCCCCGCCCCAGAACACATCCGTAGGCTTTCCCTATGGACTTCAGACTTGCTGGCTCCATCACCGTGAGAGCCAACTATTGAAAATGAACTTGTTTTTCTGATGAAATCATATAGACCCATACTGTCAGATCTGTGTGTATCTAGATATATAGAGAATACATAGAAATGTTTGACACATATAGATATAACTAAAGATACAGATACTGCATTGGTCCTATTTCCCTGGAGAACTTGCCTGATGGTCCTCCAAGGCTACGACTCCATCCCTGGTGGGAAAGAGGGTCCCAGAGGAGAAGTGGAGGTTCCTTACTGCTCCCAGACAGGTTCTGACCAGTTACCGTGCGAAGTAGCCTATGGACTTCATAGTGGTCAGTCGGGACTCAACGAGGCACAGGGAGAGCGATAAAGACCAAGATGACCCATCCTTCATGTCACCGCGGCTGTCGACCACGTGTTTTCATCAGACAGAGGCCTGTGAGGACAGAGAAAGTGTGAGCAGAGCACCGAGTGTCCCTTCCATCCTCACAGCCAAAACAGGAGGCCTGCAGTAATGTCCAGGAGCCTCCACACATCCCTCCCTCTTGAGCTGGGATGCCTCAGAGATGCCTTCACATAGGATGAACTTAAGGTTGACCAAAGGATGGTGTCTCTTTCCCCGTGTCCTCGTCAGGCTCAGCACCCCAGGAAAGGGGCGTCTTGCCGTGAGCACCAGGGTTAACCTCCGGACGCGCCTGGTTCACACAAGTCAGACGAGTCTGCCGTCTCAAGCCTGGGCTGGTCTTACCTCACACACCTGAGAGGAACTGCAAAGGTATGGGCGAGTTGTTTACTAAGAGCAAAACAGTCACAGTGACTCCAGTTTCTGTGGCCGCTGTCACAAATTAGCTCAGCCTGCATGTCTTAGAACAACAGAAGTTTTTGCTCCCACAGTTCTGGGGCCCAGCAGTTTGAAATGAAGACGTTGACAGGGCCACGCTCCGTCTGGAAGCTCTAGAGAAGAATTCCTCCTCCTTCCAGCTTCTGACGGCTGCTGCCATCCTTTGCACAGCTTGGCTTGTGGACGTGTCACCCAATTCCTGTCGCGGTCAGCACGTGGCTGTCTTTTCCCTGCATGTCGGTCTTTTCTTCTAAGGACATCACTGGACGAGGGCCACCCAAATGCACTACAACCTCATCGTAATGGGTCATAACAGGAAAGGCTCTGTTTCTAAATGACACCACATCCTCTGTTCCAGGTGGACATGACTTTGGGAGGGGGCGGGGACACTGCTCACGGCAGCCCGGAGAGCCACATGCAGTTTCCATAATCCCTGCAGTGAGCGTGTGAGCCCAGAGGAAACCTGAGCACTGGGGTTCCTGCTCAAGCAGAGCCCTCAGGAAGGGCGGCATGAGGGGCCGGTCGCCCAGTCTACCAGAAGTGAGGACTTCCCAGATCATGGACTTCCAGTGCTAACCTTACAACCTGAAAATCCCGTCACCTGCAGGGCCCTGCTTAAGCACCTGGCCACAGGTGAAGCCGCCATCCAGCCCGGCTCCGCCGTCCTGCTCTTCGGGAGAACGTGTGTCTCTCAGACTTGCTCTCTCCTCTTCTTGGGTCTCAGCTTTTCTCAGCCTTGGCTCTTCTCCGTCCACTGCCCGGAACTCTGCCACACTGTGCTTATTGGTTTTAGCATTTGATTTCTTCCCACAGAATTCGCTGCCACTGCTGGGTTTTCTCTGCCCTTCTATCATCCTACCAGGACGTTCTCTTTCTTCAGGTTTTCTTATTTCCTGAAGGAAACCGGACCCTAGAGTTTACAAACAATAGAGCTGGAACAGAACACAGTCTCTCAAGGTCTATACTTCAGTTTTTGCCTGTTCTTATGGACACTCCAGTCTCCGTCAATAACAAATTCCGTATTTCTCAGACATCTAATGTTTGGTGATTCTAGTATAGACCATGACCAAGACCTCATTTCGTAACTCATGGAGCTGGACCAGAGCACCAAGAACTCAATGAGCTCTTCTCATTTCCTAGAAGACCTTTCGAGAAGTCCTAATTTCTGACAGGTTCAACTTTCTGATGAAAGTGAGTTCCTACTGACCCTACTTACTCTTCTGTCGGGAGTCACGGCTCTGATTTCTTGACGTATCCACCTGACAGGGGTTCTGTAACAAGGCATGGCTATTTGGGGATCTTACCTCAACTCTGATCACTCTGATAACCCGAATGTGCCTTTGACTGAACAGGACTGCAGCGTTTACACACTCAGGTAACAAATTCAGAGCAACTTCGTGGAATCTCTGTAATGTACACAGCTAGGTTAGCAGAAGTCCTCATTGCTCCTTTGATATCACTGGGGTTTCACCAGAGGATAAAACAGTAACCTTGTGGCTCCGTATCAACATCCTAAGCAGACCCCACACACTCCAGTCACAGTGAAATCTAGATTCCTATTATAGGAAGGAAATAGCAAGGTGGGAGCCTACTTAGAAGGTGGCTTGTTCGGAGGAGTCTTTTCAGCTCTAGGAAAATTAAGTATACAGTAATCTACATGATGCAAATCAAGGGGCACGGACAACGGTTGACAGCAGCTTTGCTTGGTCCTTCAGTCGGTGGCTCCCTAACCAGCAAAATGCCTGGTCAACACGGTGTTTCCTGCCAGTAAAATCCTAAACCCTACCCTCGTGCCCAGAAGAAATGTTCCATCTCCTCTAGAGAACGAAGCACCTCTGTCCCGTGAGGCACTGGAAGGAGGAGAAAGTCAGATCACTCCTCCTGGGTAAGAGCCGCCTCACTTTCATAAGGAAGTCAGGCCTATCAGAAATGCGGTGTCTTCAAAGTGACTTCTAAGCTCCTTGGCAAGGGCTGCCAGAACCCACAAGAACGCAGTGCTGCTGTCCAAGGGTCTTTGGAACATTAGTCCTGCCACATCTTGCCTCTACAGCATCTTGAACACTTATAATTGTTGTCTTTGTGTTTTTCGTATTCCTACTAACACCAAGATTTTCAGGAGAACTGAGAGTTTGCAAACCTACAGGTATCGTGTCCCTGGTTCTCCTGATGCTTCCGTCCTCAGGGCCTACGTTAAGCACGAGGTAGACACAGCTGACATGTGAGACAGCTGGAAAGACAGACGGTAAGAAAGCCACTGCCTTGGTGGGAGAACGGCAGCCGGGCCAGAGGAGCTCGCTGGCGACCACTGTGCAGAAGTGGGGGCTCGGGGCACCCACGCTCCCAGGGGTGGACCCAGACTACATCCCAGCCAGAGAAGCCCGGGCACCGGCAGGTCAGGACAGAGGCCAGCTGTAAGCCCGGCTCACCTTGTCAAACCTTCCATGGTGGTGATTGGGGCATGGACAGTCCGAGCATGGAAAACAATAGTGTAGGGCCACAACGGGACTCTTGAACCGAGAAAGCTCAGGAAACCCACATCAGGAGGCCAGTGTCTTATCCATTAGGCCACTGGGGCCTCTGGAAACTGGCGTCAGAGCCAGGTTAACTGATGTCCTCATGGCCAGACTGCTGGGTCCCTTACTCTGCAGATCAGTGGTAGTAGTCTAGTTCCCCGAGAGGAGGCCGGGCTGCAATATGCTTTCCAAATGCCTTGGCCATGAAAGCTCTGCTGCACAGAATGTCCCCAAAGTGTGGGAAGCCTGCTACGGGAGAGATTTTCATCCCTGGGTCACAGGAACGTCTGGAAGAATGCTACAGCATTAGTATCTTTCTTGAGGGGACACACAGAGGCTGGTGGACACAGGGGACCAGGCTCCGGGCCTCCTTAGAGAAGCCATGTCCACCCCCAGACCCTAAGTTACCACATTTGAAAGGATGACATCGTCCATCTTTCTACACCAACCATTGTTGAGTGTGATTCATCCTTTTCTGTCTAAACGTGTGTGAGTCTGAGTGTGCGTGCCCAAACTCGTGTGTGCATAGAGACCAAAAGCTGAGCCTTTACACAAGACTGACCCTTGAACCTCAAAACAATAGTGATGAGAAAGTAGAAAGGACCGGACATGGTGAGTTCACCCCCACGGTTCACCCAGTACACTTACACACAGGGGGTTGGTGGGTATTTTGCACTTGACCCCTTGGTCTAAAGGTCAGAAGTCAGGCCTGCCCAGGCTCAGGAACAGACTCCCTCCCCCAGCCCTGATCTCCTACAGTCCTCCTGCTGTCAAAAGACTTGGCCAAATATATGCATTTTGTGCCTACTTTTCTGCATATAACTGCATTTTCTAAATTTAGACCAGCCTTCTGAGATTTAAAGACAGCTTTGACATTTTTATCTTACTTTTGTCTCATTTCTACTAAGTTGTGTAAAATATTACGGTGAAACACTGAGTGTCGCCGTTGAAGGGCTGGGTTGAATTGGCAGTTCTAGAAATGAGTTTGTCCTTTTGGGGAAAGTCTAATTATTGAGGATTAAATGCTCTGCTACTTTCTAAAAATACTAAGCAAGGATTCAGAAGGCAGATTCCCAGAGTAATATGACAACAGCTGACAGCGGAATCGGGCTCTCCCTGTGTTCTTCAAGGCGTGTTCTCATGACAGCGGGGCCTCGCGGCGGAGCGGGGCACAGACGCCCGGCACCGTGGTAGATGCGACTCAGCAGATCCTCACGAAAACAGAATATTCTATGGAGTTAAAAATCAATAGATTTTAGCCAGTCTTATGCTAATGAACTACTCAGTTTTCTTTATCAGTCTCTCGGGGGTTTGAGAAAATTATAACAGCAAACCTCCCCCGAAGTCGGGGTCAGCACTTTTGCCGGTGGGTTCTTTCTAATGCCCCCTTTCGAACATGTGCCGCGGCGGATAAAGCCTGGATGCTGTTATGCCGTATTGATTTAAAGACATATTTGTTCTCGTCTGTTCAGAAAGAATACCGAATCCAAATGCAGGATTCTTGTAATTGGATTCAGCATGTTTTGTATTAACTAATTAGGAGTTTTGCCTTTTTGAGCTTGCTCCTTTTTGTCCGCTCAGCTCTTTTAATCCTCTTTACTCTGTGAAGCTAGAACGTAAGATTCATTATTTTCTTTTTCAATATTTGACGATGCACTTTCAGCCAGATCGGGGTGACTGGGGATACATTAAAAGAAAAACTGATCTAATTCCTCCTTCCCTTTTGAATGTTCTTTTTGTAAACTTTCCTATAATGTTGCTGTCCCCTCCCCTGCCTCCGACACACGCACACGCACATGCAGCTCCTCCTGACCTCGGAGCTCACATGTGTGTGTCTAAAGGCTCCGATCAGATCTCTAACAGATAATCTTGTGTTCCATTAATACAATGCCCTGGATTGCAAGAGAGAAGGTGGCTGGCCCTTGGTGCAACTTGCTGGCTACACCAGCCTCAAATTAAACCCAGTTACTGAATGGCTGTATTTAACTTAGCATTCCAGAGGCATTTGATCTGAGTGAAGCAAATTTTCTGGAACCAAGAAATCCTGAGTCTGACTCTGCATCGCCTTTGTCCTGGCTGAGTTCCCCGAGCCCGGAGCGTCTATTGAAATCCATGGGAGCCCTGAGCCCGGGCCAGCTCTGCAGAGAAGGGCAGGGAGGGGCAAGGCTGGCCGTTGTGGGGGCCGTGGAAGAGGTGAAGGACCCCTGCGACCAGGTCACGCAAGCCAGGGCAGGGGAGCTGAGGTGGGGGAGCCGTGTGGGGGCAGATGGGGTCGAGCGGACTCAGCGCGCTTTGCCCGCCTGCTGGACTTTACCAACACGGAGGAAAGTAAGTCTTAAACCGCAGAAATTACGAAAGCGTTCCTCCCTGTAGGTTACATCCCGAAGTCCTTTCTGACAATTCTGACATGATGTGTTCATTTTAACTGAAATCTGATACGTGGTTCAATTTGGGGCGCCCTGTCAGCAACGAGCCAAGACGTGGCTTCCTGGCGCCCCGCGGCCCGTCTCTCTCCAGCAGCAGGACGCGGCTTCTCTCCGGGTGGGCTGAGTGGGCTGCAAGCACGGCTGTGTTTTCATTTTGGAAGTTCAAAATAATGCGCTTTTTAAATCAGACAGCGTCCATCACCACACCTCCGTGGATAATCGAGAACACGGGCCTGGGGCCGCGTCTGGGGTCCCTGGAGGTGGGAAGCAGGTTAAAGGTAGGCTCCTTGGGCCGGGTCTCCCCGCGCGGGAGGAGGACACAGCGGGCTGCCTTCAAAGGAGGGGCCCGGGGCCGTGCAGGCCTCGCTGTGCCCGCGGTGTCCCGTCCGCCAGGCTTCTCAGCTCACCCGAAGCTCGTACTCAAAGCACTTGGGACCAGACCCGCTCGGACGGCTGTGAGACACCGTGGTGTCCTCTGTCACCTGAGAAAGTGTCCTGGAGGACCAGCATGCCGGGGAGCCTGCTCAGCGCCTGTGCTGCCTCGTCTTCCGGAGCTTTCGAGGAACAGAAGCACCAGACACGTTTCTCTCACTTCCAAAAACCCACGCTGAGCGGCGTTTCGTTTGTCAGATACAAGTAAAGTCTCCCCTCATGGGAAGCCATCCCGTCTGCGGACGGCGCTCTTTGCCGGGCTTAGCTGCCAGCCGCCGGGCTCCAGGATTTCTCCTCTCGGCACAAGGTAGGTCGGAAACGGATTCGCTCCGTCCGGTTTGTCCGCTCGGTCTCCCTCCTGGGAGGCGCCGCTTGGATCTCGCAGGAGCGTCTGCGGCTCCGACCCCGAAGGCAGGGCCCTTCCCAGCCTCCCGGGAGGTCACCCTCGCTCTCTGGACCCCACTCATCTGGGACCCGCTGGGGTCGCCCTGTCCTGAGTGCACCTGTTCTGCTTCACTTTGAGCAAAACGACGCACGACCTCGCGGGGTCCCTCGAGCCCCGGGTCGCGTGAGATCCCAGGTCTGAGGAACCGTGTCGGCCGGCTGCTGGGCCGGAGCGAGGGAGGCATGGAGGCCGGGCCGGCCGTGTCCGTGTGCCGCGAGGACATCCGCGTGCCCCCCGCCCCGGGCGCCGCGCCAGGCTCTGCGCAGGGGTGTGAGAGTGGGTTGTGGCGACGAGCGTGCCTCCGCGCGGTCCACCGTGACGTCCTGCCGACGGACAGCTGAGAATCCTGCGGGCCGCTCTCCTTCTCCCGGGACCCTCCGTCCAGGGCGGAGCGCAGAGAGGCAACGATGCCGACTTGAGGACTCAGCTGCGCAGGCCCCAGGGAGAGAGCTAGCTCGGGCCAAAGACCTCCAACTCCTTGCTCCTCCTGGTCCCAAGTCCCTCCGCGGGGATCATAATGACATCCTTTGACCAGAGCTGCTGTGAAGGGCAAACGTGACAACGCGGCTAGATTTGCCCCGCGTGGTATCTCGCACAGAGCACACAGGCAGGAGATTTTGGCTATTACTGTCATTGCGCTAGAAGCTGACCTGCTTACCTCTGTTGTACTGGGAATCTTCTGGAATGGGAAGCGGGAGAGGCGCCCTCTTGGTGTTTTTAATGATGTTTCTTTCTGTCACCTGATTCTTCCCTATGTGGTCCTTCTCTTGTCCTGAGAACACAACATAAAGCATGTATAAAATGCTCATCCTCGTTATTCAGCCTGAGAGAAAAATAAAGAAAGGAAGGAAGGAAATCCTGTCCTTGGCAACAGCATGGATGGACATGGGGGACATTGTGCTGAGCAAAATAAGGCGGACAGACCAAGACCAGCACTGTGTGATCTTACGCACGCAGGGAGCTTACGAAGTTGAACTCAGAAGCACGGGGCAGAGCGGGGCAGTGGGGAGGGCTCGGACGAGGGTACAGTCTTCCGGGTGAGAGACGAGTCCTGCTCGGGATGAGTGTGCAGCGTGGCCGACGTAGTTAGCAAAGCTGCTGTCCGCCTGGAGCCGGCTGAGAGCACGGATCTAAGTGTTCTCCTCACACACGCACACGCACACACGCACGCCCTCGCGCACACTGGCGCACACACGCACACACTCATGCGCATGCACACACGCCGCGACCGAGCGAGCCGAAGGCTGTGTTGACCCCTGCGACTCTGGTGACTACCCCTCCTGTGTGCGCATGTGACGGTCATCACATCGCCCACCTCGAATATATGTGATTTTATTAAAACATAAGGGAAACTGATCACATTCCTTCTCAAACCCCGATGTCTAGGCCTATTTAACAAAATCCCAGGCAGGAGGTAAGAGAGGAGGAGGGAAGCAGAAGGTCCAGGTGGTGATGCGTGGCCTCCGGCAGCTGCCACAGCCTTTTGCCTTCTCGGGGCCCTGTGCTGGGGCGCACCCGGCTTGGCCTGTGGGCGGGTTCCCAGGCGGGGGGCCTGGAAAGGTGGCCTGCCTCCTGCTGTTCAGCTTCCGCTTTGGGAGGTAAACGCCACAAGGCAGAACCAGCGACTTTGTGTGCTTCACCTGGGACTGAAATCACGGAAGAATCAGATGAAAACAAAGTGCAGGGACAGGGCCGGCTGCCTCTGTAGTTCGTCTGTCTGCCAAGGAGGACGGCCTTTGCAGACCTCCGAAGGTCATGCTGCTGCCCCTCAGGGGCCTTCCTGTCCCCATCCTTGGAGGCCCTAAGTCCCCTCCCTGCATCTGGTGGCCCCGCTGGGGTCAGATGGGAAGAGCTCGCTGCCTTTGCGTCCCTCTGCTGCCTTCCTTCTCCCTCCCCACGTACATCCGCAGGCCAGCCCTGTGCACATGGCCACTTCTGTCCCCGCCTATGAGGCCCCCCATCTAGTGAAGGACACACACAGGGAAGTGTGTCCTCACGATGGCAACAGGATGCAGGTGACAATCCAGACGCAGGACCCAGGAGCGGAGGACGGATTCCCCCGCGGCGTTACAGTGAAGGTGCTTCCGACCCGACTGTAAGGAAGGAACAGTAGTTTGACCGTTAGGGGCAGGAGTAGGTGTGTGAAATGCCAGGGGATGAACCAGCACGACAGATGCAGGGGTACATGTGACCAAGTGTGTGCCTCGGGTGTGGCAGAGAACACAGAGCGAAATACAATACATGTCCACTTACCTACCAGCTGAAGTTACCATTCTGTGACAGTTCTCCAGGGAGAAGAAGGCCGATGAGATGTGTGGGCTGGGGTGTGCATAAATGAAAATCCCACGCTTCTCTGCTGAGAGTGTCCATGCATGAAGACCACTGAAGACAACCTGGCTGAGGCTCATGGAGTCAAGGGGTTCACCCAGCAACGTCCCTCTGGCACGTCCATCTCAGTGATCCTGGCGCAAATGCCCAGAAGCTCATGAAATAAGATGATAGGACTGGGTGAGGCTGGCCCAGGTGAGTGAAGGGAGCATCGTGCCAGGCAGGTGGAGGAGGTCGTAGGACTTGCCTAGCTCCTTGTCTGGGAGAGCTGGCAGTTTTCAGGAGGTGCATGGCTTGGTCACATTCTGTTTTTAGAAGATGTACCAGTCAGGCTGTGCCAAGGTCAGGTGTGGTGACAAACATCCCCAAAAGCTCAGAGTAGGACAGGATGGTGGGGAGGCTTGGAACATGCTGGATCTTCCAATGGAGTGTCCAAACTCTCTTTAATCACTCCTAAGTTCTGTGCAGATTTTCCATCTTCTTTGTTGTCTTTCCCGCACTCCCCTCCCTAGACATCCCGTAGTGCCCGAGGCAGAGCCGTCCCCTGGGAATTGACAGACCCTTGGGATCTGAGTTGTGAGAGGTGTAGGAAGGAGCGGGATAAGAAGGTTGGGCTCAGGGGTTACTAAACCTTCCTGATCCTCACACGCGAGATCCAGATTCTACTCAAGGTCTAGATATATATACCCATTCACTTTCGAAATGCACCTGAAGGAGTGATCTCACTGTGCTTTAAACCCAGCAAACAGGTAATAATGATGTCCTCTAGAAGTGAGTGTGACTCCAGGGAGAACCTTCCACATTTCATACTGATGTGTTTACAACGCAGACGACGCTCACAGGAGAGCCTCGCGCAGGTGTTGGAGCCGTGTGCTCCTGTGCCAGGAAGCGGCCATAATGTACCTATCTGGGAGACAGGGCAATTTTAAAGTTGATCCGAGGAGATCTTACTTTTGTGCAAAAAAAATGAATTAATGTCAGCATACACTGAATTAACATCAGACAGGGAAGCAGAGGTATTAATGCAAAACCAAACTGACTTCTCAAAGGCTCAAGAAAGCACATATATTTTTTTTAAAAAAAGGTTTTATTTAATTATTTTAGAGAGAGAGAGAGAGGGAGAGATTGAGAGAACCAGCGGGAGGAGGGGCACAGGGGGAAGCAGGCTCCCCGCTGAGCAGGAAGCCCGATGTGGGACTCCAACCCAGGACCCTGGGATCATGACCTGAGCCGAAGGCGGGTCCATTCTTCACCCCCATGAGTGCCATCACCTTCACCCAGTGTGTTTACCCACAGGTTTGCACTCCCACACGGAAGGGAGGAGCACGCCGGACGGCCTCAGGTGTCCTGGGGAGCACCACGCTCGGCAGGAGAGGGAGCTAATCACGCTGATTGACTCAGGTAAGGTCTTGAACAGGTGTGTCTACTGAAGTAGAGCCAAGATATTTATGCAAATTCTTAAAAGGTGTGAGATGCTTATCACTTCTAATCCACCAGATGAATCATTTAAATAAACTTTTCAGCACATCGAAGAAGAAACAGCTCAAATGACAGCCAAGATTCAATGTACTCAACAGATTTCCACCAAGTCAATCAACCAAGAGGAGAAAAATGTATTTACTCTGACAGAATGTCAGGAACGGATTTATGACGCGGCTGCTTCCTGCTCCGCACCCTTTCCACGACATTTGCATAGAGGGTTTGATGGTCGAGGAAATCATTTCACAGATTTCATCAAAAGTGATTATCTAATAACATCCAATACAACTAATGACTTTAAAGGGGGCCACATGTAAATGTATTAGCTAATACATTAGCTAATGTATTAGTTAATGTATTAGCTTAAATTAGTGAATTTAAGTTGAAATTTACTTAATATTATGTGCATATGTAAACATGAAGCCTCACTATTTTTTCATAATAAAGCTAAGACAACATGCATTGTCATGAAATCTGAATTAGAGAATACTTGGTGATAATTTTTTGTTTATTTTATACAAGAATGTGCTTCTTAGGGGCTTTGCTTTAATAAATATATAAGAATGATTAAGAATGTACGAATTAAGGTGAATGAACTAATATTTCTAAATTAAGGGACTCTAAGTTATTTATTTTATTAAGTGCTTCATAAACTCTCTCTGATCTTATGTGCATTAATAATTTGTTGAGTAAATTCCTCCTTTTGTTGTTGTTGAAGATGGAAAACCCACCCTCTGGCCAAACCACTCTTTGGTGGGCTCTCAGGAAGACGGGGGCTCGGGCGCCAGACTGCCCAGTGGGCGCATCCCTGGTGAGCTCCATGATGGCCAACCCTACTCTGGTGGCCAGCTTCTGGTGGTACAAGGACACTTCCTGGTCCCAGGACTGCAAGCCTTGGTCACTGTGGGAATTGCCCTTTTTCTATCACAAAATCAGATCACTTTCCACCTCAAGGTTCCACTTCACTTCAACTGAGGGAAGACGGCTTCAACTCCTTTATGGGTGTCCTACCTGTCCTCTTTGTCTGGGTGAAGGATCACAGCCCCAAGGCCTCCAAGCATCACAACATGAGCAAAGCACCTGGTGACCACCAGTTCTGAACTCTGGCTCCCTTTCAAGGCATGCCCCTGTGTCCCCCAAGCCTGCTTTCTGCTTCAGGGAGAGGGACAACTCTGAAAATCTCACCTCCATCTGGCCACCACTCAGTGCCCAGTGTCCCACCGAATGCTTCATCCTCCCCCTCTACCCACTCAACAGGGGGCAGTTCAGGGACCTCCACACCCTTGCTGGCAAGATCTTCCAGTCCTGGGAGGACCGAAATGGCTCATCATCATTTCCCCTGGGTCTGCTGGCTGGGGCAGGAGGGTGACCCCAACCCAACCCAATTATTGAGGATTTAGGCTGAAATCCAACAATGCAGAGAGCTTTATCTCTCACAGCTCTTATCACTGGCGCGAATCTCAGAAGCTTACTTCGGAACTCCTAAAGCCCCGCTTCATTATCCCTGAAGTGTAAGCCTGGAACGCCTCACCATCCGTGGTTACTTCTAATGGGGAAAAGGGCCAAGGGGTAAAATAAATTAGAGGGTATGAAACACCTTAATTCACACACTTATCTCTCACTTAATTTAACAACTTTGGCTTATTTCTGAAATTTTTGCCCTTAAGAGAAGAAACAACAGATTAAAAAGAAAAAGTTTTCATTAATTTCAGTGAGATTAATGATGATGTGTCCAAGCTTAACCCAAAAGACTCAAAACAATGTTCACAAAGAGGAAAAAAAAAGCACAGTTGAAGCACAGAAACAAGCTTATGTACATAGTAAACAACGATGCCGATGTAGATGCATCCAGTTTGCACATAAAATACGGTAGATAAATGTACACATTTTTCTTCTTTCTGCCCCACATTCTTTACCAATTTAAAAATCTTTTAAAACTCATGGTTATATTACATTCAACATGTGGTAAAAGCAAAGTGAGTGCAAAAAACCACGCGTAGGGGTCATAAACTGTCAACACAAGAGCAGCCTCACACCAGTGGACACAGGCAAGTGGGCCATGAACCCAGCAGCCTTCCAAGAGGGTCATCTTGGCCTCCCGCACCCGTAAGCGGAGCAGTGGTCCCGGACATGAGAAGGAAGGTGTCTCCGGCACATCTGTGTTAGGCGGCCCGAGCTGGAGAGCATGGTGCTCCCCAGAACACTTGTTTCTTCTCTGGAAACTCAAAGTCTTCGTGTCATCTTCCACGCGAGAACCCATGCAGCACCTGTTCCCCAGCCTTTCCTGTCCTGGGCAAAAGCATCCGTGCCTACCCCACGAAGACAAGCATTTGCTTCCTGAACAAGGCAGCCTTTGGTGGTCTGGATGAGGCTCTCTCATTGCAGTTAGTCCATAAAACACAGTGCGCTTACGCAACCAGAGCGACCTTCCTTCAGGAGAGCTCTCCGCTGTTGTGGAAGGCATTCTGATTTCTCTTGGAATGTCAAGTAAACTGATAAGGATTTCTATCTGAGAACATACCATGAGATGTTACTTCTCATAGCACACCTATTTTCTGTGTTTTCTGTTGAAGGTGTCACTACATAAGGGTCGTTATCCAGAGACCCTGTTGGGAAATGGTGCTACCCAAACCCTCCTTGTACCAGAGAAGTGTATATCCAGATGCTCGGGGTTGCACTGGCAAAGTGGTCTTTCTCTATAGCCCAGTTCTTCCTGCTCTAAAACATACCCTTACCATTCTGCTTAAGTAAAGCAAAGACCTAGTCTGACCATCTTACCCACTTATACCATCGTATTCTGGTATAAAAATTGTGTTGAGATACAAGTGAGGATAATTCAAATAAATTAATTGAAGTCGTTGCTGTTGCCTGAGTATAGAAACCAGTATTTCATGAAGTCGGTCTTCAGACCACACCTTCACGGTCAGGAGATGTCTTTGCAAGGACCACGGCTGGAGACGGCCGCTCCGTGTGGAGGGTGTGGCACCGCTGGCCGCACCACATGCTCACAGGAAGGTTCTCGTACTACATATGTGGTCTTCTTGTCCAGGCAGCATCGGACAGCTTGGAGGACACACTGTGCTTTATGCTGACATGAACATATCACCTAGCCACTTCATCCTAAACTAGTCCTACATATCTGAGCAAATGAAGTATCCATAGGTGTGGGACAAACACAGTTTGGAAATGCTAACTAGAAAAGCCTAAGACCCTGGCTGCATTTCGACCATTCATAACCGTTTTCCCAGGAACGGTCCTTCAGGCTTTCCAGTGACGCCAACAGGCAGCTCAGCCCCAGATGAAGAGCTTTGGGTATGTGGCTCTAGCTCAGTGAGAAGGAAACTGCCCCCACAGGAGGGCTAGGAAGCAGAAGGGTGAGCAGTGGAAGCCAGTCAGCATCAGCAGTGAGCACCTTCCCAAACTCCCTTCTCCAGGCTAAGCAGCCAAGTGCAGCCTCGGTTATGATGTGGGTGGGATTCTGCACCAGAGCCCTGGTCCAAGCCCTCCAAAGAGGGTCTGGATTGCTGGGCCCTCTCTTGAAGCACCTGCCCAATGCCTGGGGCTTAACCACAGCTCGGCTGCCTTCGGCATCCTTGTCATTAGCCTCCTTGTGTCATTAAAATTTCCAGTTTGATGAGTCAGCAGAAAACTATTTCATCTTTTCTTCTGTTTGCTTAAGTCTCCTATTCATAGAACAGATCCCAACACCCCAGCTTATTCCAAGCCTCCAAAACTTTCCAACAACAGCACTTATGATCCTGTCCTCTGTTTTCTGATCTCATTACAGGTCAGAAGGTGCAGAAGGTCTTTCTCATTCCTGAACACAAACCTCCCAGAAACAGAGGCAACAAGCCACGCTGTGGGAAGCTTCATGCTAGGAACTCCTTTGCTAACATCCTGTGAGCCATGTTCTCCTCTATTCACATGTAAAGAGGCTAACACAGTGGACAGCAAGTGACTTACCGTGGAGAGAGGGTCTCAGAACAAGGCTGGAACATTGCAGCCCCTCTTGACGGTGTTCCACCTACATGGCAGCAATTAGGGGGATAAATCCACTTGTGGTGGACTAGCTAATCGAGGAATAAAAACCTGCCAACATAATGAAGAACTTGGGCATTTCCAAGAAATTAGATTAACTCGTCATAATACAGAGCTTGGCACTTATGCAGTGACTGTTCCAAAATTTTGAAAACAAGCCACAGAGACACACGTGGTGTCACTCAGCACAGAGCATCCTGGGGGGTGGGGAGGAGGAGGTTGCTATTGTCACCGCTTTGTATGTATGGGGTGGCACTGAGGCAGCTTCACTAGGAACCGACACACTGACTCAGTCAAAACTGGATCCTGTGAGCAAAATACACGCTCTTTAACGTGAAATATCTCATCATATCATTGCAAATAAACTATTTCTTTAAGATTTATTTGTTTATTTGAAAGGGAGAGAGAGCACGCAGGGAGAGGGGCAAAGAGAGAGAGGAAGAGAGAGAGAGGTGGACTCCCCACTGAGTGGGGATCCTGACATGTGGCTGGATCCCGGGACCTTGAAGTCCGGACCCGAAGCGAATGAAAGAGCTGGATGGTTAAACAACTGAGCCACCCAGGTGCCCCACAAACAACTTTAAATCATTTAATGCATTTTAAAAAGCCCAATGTCATTTTATACTGGAAATGTGGTTGGTAATGGTGGTCAGCGGAGTTTCCAGAGATGTACCTTGTTGAGGATGGAATGCAACTAGGTCCTGTATGATGGTAAGTCTTGAGCATCCTAATTCCAGTGACCTGTAATGAGATCAGAAAACAGAGGACAGGATCATAAGTGCTATTGTTGGAAAGTTCTGGAGGCTTGGAATAAGCTGGGGTGTTGGGATCTGTTCTAGGAATAGGAGACTTAAGCAAACAGAAGAAAAGATGAAATAGTTTTCTGCTGACTCATCAAACTGGAAATTTTAATGACACAAGGAGGTTATCATGGATTATTCAGAGGGGCCCAGTCTAGGCCCTAAAGGTGTCATAACAAAGCACAACCTCCTGGGTGACTTTAACAACAGGAATGCTTTCTCTCGTAGCCCTGGAGACCGTGAGTCTGAGATCAAGGGGTTCACAGGCTGGATCCTCTGAGGCTTGGAAGGACCTTTTGCAGGCTTCTCGCTAGCCATCCTTGGCATTCTGGTGGCTGCTGGCCATCCTTGGTATTCTTTGGTTTGTAAAGGCCCTCTCCCCCAATCTCTGAGTTCATGTTCACATGGCATTCTGCTTGTGCGTTTGTGTCTATGTCCAAATGCCCTTTTCTTGTAAGGACTCTCATCGTATTGAATCATAGCCTGCCCTATGACCTCCATCTTAACTCAATCATCGGCAGAAGTCCAATTTTCGCATAAGGTCTCATCCACAGGCAATGGGGTTCAACAATTTTTGTGGAAGACGGGACACACTTCAACCCATTACAAGCACCTAAAGCAGAGGACTTTCTCTGGCTGGCATCACAGAGCTGTGGTAGAGGGGAGGTGAGAAGGCCAAAGTCCAATGCGGGCCTGATACACGTTAGTCCTAAAGACAGAGGACGCGGACAAGAAATGCTAGTGAGGGGAAGTGCTGAGGGTGACTACCTCCCTCGTGGTAACTTGCCACAAAGCAAGTTAGTGTCAACCCTCCTTAGTGCAAGAAATTAAAAGGTCCACGAGAGGCTGAAGGCTTGGGGAGTGTCGAGGAGCCTGCTAGAACCCGAACTTGAACTTCTGCTCAGTCCCTGTCCTCCCTTGTACTTCCTCCTCGGCCAGAGTCCTGGCAACACGCCCGACCCAGAGTTCCCAGTGGAGTGGCTGTGTTTTGATGGATGAACTCTAGGAAGAAAGTGTTGTTGAAGGTTACCATCCTGGGAGATTCTGGAGTTGGTAAGACATCACTCAAGAACCAGTATGTAAAAAAGAAATTCAGTAATCAGTACAAAGCTACCACAGGAGCAGACTTTCTGACAAGGAGGTGATGGTGGGTGACAGACCAGTTACGAGGCAGATCTGGGACACAGCAGGCCTGGAGCGGCTCTCGCCCCTCAGTGTGGCCTACAGAGGTGCAGACTGCTGCGTTCTGGAGTGTGACGTTACTGGCCCCCGCACCTTCAAAACGCTCCACAACTAGAGAGATGAATTCTGATCCCAACCAGTCCCCGGGATCCTGGAAACTTCCCCTTCATTGTGCTGGGAAACAAGACTGACCTTGAAAACAGACAAGTGGCCACAAAGTGGACACAGGCCTGGTGCTCCAGCAAAAACAACATTCCCTGCTTCAAGACCAGAGCCAAGGAGGCCATCAGTGTGGAGCTGGCACTCAGACAATTGCACGGAATCCACTGCACAGGAAACAGAGGTAGAGCTGTACAGTGAATTCCCCGAGCCCATCAGACTGGACAAGAACAGCCAGGCCAAGGCCTCCGTGGAGAGCGGCAGGTGCTGAAGGGGCCGTGAGAGCAGGGCAGAGTCCTTCGGCAACAGAGAACACACTCGGGCCTTCCAACACAAGCCCCTCTCTTCTTCCAAACAAAACATAAAGTCGTCTCTCGAATCCGGCTGCCTAAAGAAGCCCCATGAAGCACACCCCTACACACACACACAGCCCTGACACAAGCAGAAAGACCCAGCCCAGGCCTGTGATGCGTCCATCGGGGTCTGACCACCCACCGCATCAGCCCTCGTACGGCAGCGGGACAGGCAAGCCGTTGAAATCGTTCTGGTGTGCAGTCGGCATCGGAAGCTTATTCTTTTCGTCCACTGGGGAGAGGGAACTGTTTACAGTTAATCTGTGTCGAATCAGTTATCCGATTTTTTAAATGGTCCTGTGGTCCCTTTACCCCCTCTCCCCACCCCCGCCCCGTGACGGCTACCACCCGGGAAGGCTGGTGCCCCACGCTTCATTGCGGGCTCACACCCCGCCTGGCCAGACGGAGTTTTGTCTGTGTCTGTTGACGCTTGTGACTTTTAACTGATCAGGTTTTCCATAGTACCCATTTATTATGTAATCCTTCTTAGAAAAGAATCTTATACTACATTGATATATGTAACCAATTAAAAATGTATAAATTATTTCACTCAGCATCATCTCCTCCAGTCCCATCCATGTTGCTACAAAAGTTGGGTATTCGTCCTTTCTGATGGAGGCATAATACTCCATAGTGTATATGGACCACATCTTCCTTATCCATTCGTCCGTTGAAGGGCATCCTGGTTCTTTCCATAGTTTGGCAACCGTGGCCATTGCTGCTATAAACATTGGGGTACAGATGGCCCTTCTTTTCACTACATCTGTATCTTTGGAGTAAATACCCGGTAGGGCAATGGCAGGGTCATAGGGAAGCTCTATTTTTAATTTCTTGAGGAATCTCCACACTGTTCTCCAAAGTGGCTGCACCAACTTGCATTCCCACCAACAGTGGAAGACGGTTCGCCTTATTTGTGGAGCATAACCAATAGCATGGAGGACAAGGGGAGTTAGAGAGGAGAAGGGAGTTGGGGGAAATTGGAAGGGGAGGTGAACCATGAGAGACTGTGGACTCTGAAAAACAATCTGAGGGGTTTGAAGTGGCAGGGGGTGGGAGGTTGGGGTACCAGGTGGTGGGTATTAGAGAGGGCACGGCTTGCATGGAGCACTGGGTGTGGTGAAAAAATAATGAATACTGTTATGCTGAAAATAAATAAATTAATTTTAAAAAATGTATAAATTAGTGTAAAAAAAAAGGTCCACTAGACTTAAGGCCACAGTGTGCCACACCAACTCAGCCTTGTTGTTAATTATGTGGACAGCTACATTTATTGAGCACCTACTGTGTACCAGGAATTAAGCTCAGAGTTTGTTTCACATTATTTGATTTAATACTTTGAGAACATGGTCCTCCCTCTAAGAGCTACACCACTTCCTCTTTCTGTGCAAATACTGGAACCAGACATAAGTCACTCAGCTGTTCATGCTAAGAAATACCTGCCTCAGGAAGATATGACCATTAAAGCAGCTTACTTATCAAGGCCGATCAAGACTTTTGCTTTTCAAGACCTCCCATTGCTGAATGGATCAACCCCAGACTATCAGTTGCTGCCTTCCAGCTCTTCAGTCTCAAAAGAGGGTGATGGCAGGTAACTCCCTCACTGACAGGTGACGCCGTGGCCCCATTTCACAGAGCTGGAAACTGAGGCAAAGAGAAGAACGTTGCTCACAAAGGCAGAGCCTCCCTTCTCCCCGAACTTATACATTGGTTTCTGTAACTGGGTCCTTGTTATTCTGAGTCCCTCTCCGATGTGTGGGTCTCCGTATGGATTCTCATGCCTGGCTCTCTGCAGCAGACCTCAACAGCTGTCCCCAGGACTTGAGTCTACCTCTGAAGCCGGGTGAGACGAGCCAAGGACCACATCCTCTGGGCCTGCAGCCTGCCTGCAAAGCGAGTCCCCTGACTCCTCACCACACTTGCTGGAACTGATCTCTTCAGCTTGTCCCTGTTCTGGGGTCTGTCTGCACCCAGCGGATAGCCTTTCCCAGCCTGACCCGTCCTGCCCCAGACCAAACCTTGGTCTTGATGCTCTTCACCTCAAGTGAATCCGTATCTAAAACACTTGAAAATATTCGCTCTCTGGGTCTCTGAATCAGATTACCCCGTGCCATCAATGACAAGAAAGTTCAAATTGTTTATATATCCTTAAGTTTAGTATTTCGGGATGATTTCTGTCCTGTGCTTATTTTGACCAGTGGTTCACTTTTGCGTTGGTGCTAATCAAATCACCACAAAGTCAGCAGCTTTAAATAACATGGTTATTATCCCTCTGTTTCTGGGGATCAGGAGTCAGGACACGACTTAGGGGGTCCTCTGCTCAGGGGCCCCCCAGCGCATCACCCAGGATGGGCTCCCATGAGAGGCTAGACTGGGGAAGGTCTCCTTCCAAAATCCCCAGCCTGTGGGTAAAATTCCTTTCCTTGAAGCTATAGGATTGTCCTGACTGTGTACCGGGCTCTCCCAGGGCTGATTCCCGGACATAGTAACTTGCCCAGGAGCACACCTTTCATTTGCAAACCAACCCATCCCAGGCCGGTAGCCCCAGCTGCCTCCCTACCTGAGGGTCACACAAGAAGCTAGAGTCTCCCCATCCTCACTCAACCAGGGACAGGTACCCGGCAAAGGAAGACACTAGGTGACAGCACCAAGGCACACCGAAACTGCTCACGCTAGCCTAAGCTGTTCATTTCTCGGTTGGGAGACCCCGAGAGAGGCTCTGGCCTGAGCCTGCCTCCTTCCCGCTTCCATCCCTGAGCTCTGTGCGGCCGGCGGGGTACGACAGGGCCTGCCCTCTCCCCTCAGAGAATCTACATAATGGGAGATGTCTTCCAAGGGCCTCAGCCTCTCCACCTCATCAGCGGGTCATACCTCCATAAATTCAATCTCAGGTAGAGTTTAGAAAAAGGACTTGCAGCCGCTTGCTTCTTCCAAGACAGCACCAGGGAGACAAAGGCTCCAGAGTGAGCACGTTGGAGTCCTATGCAGAGCGGTGCTGCCCCGAGCGACCCCCCTCCCCGGCTTTTACTGCTTAGATGTCCTGCTCACAGGTCCTGCCCCCACTCGTGGGGAGGGTGCACTCGGCTCGAGGGACCACCTTAATGGTTGCCTGCCCTCACTCAAGTGTTCCTAGAAAGGCCACGGGAACTGAGGTAAAGGGAAGGCGGAGTGATGTATACATTTACCAGCCAGCACTCTTCCCTCTTAATGACCGTGGCTCGGTAAATATGAGCTCTGCTATACTGTGCAATCCTCGTTTGCTGCAAATCCACGGGAGCCGCGGGAGCGTGCAGGGTGGCGTGCTGAACCGGCCGGCACGCCCCGCTCCGTGGGTCTTCACTGTGATTGAGCAGATTAAGTGTCTGATTCAGCAGAAAATTCGTGTTGTGTCAACAGGTCATGATGTATATGGCTCAACTGGTGATCGATTTCTTTTTAGTTGGTGTTTGTTTTTCCTATGAATGATTTATCTGTGCTAGAATGAACTGTGTCAACTACTGCACGTGGCAGATTAATTTCCGTGTGTTCTGCAAACATTTCCTTGGTAATATACCTTATTCCATCTTTATTTGCTCTCACTGGCAACATCATATCCTTTCTTTATTTGAATTAAATAGCTTTTTCAAAGTAGGCTATTCTCCTTGGGGATGGGGAACGCATAACACATGAAAAGCTAGTTTTTGTTTAAAAAAAAACTTTTTTTTATTAACTTCTGCATGAGAGTGCTTAACACATTAAACATTTTCTCCAAATAGTCCAAGATAGGCTGTCATTTAATTCCATAAAGCTGGAATGTATCTTTTTCTGTAGTTACAATAAAGATACCATATTGGAACACTAACAGAGTTTTATAAAGTATTTAAAAATAACTTCCTAACACAGCAAGTGGCTTAATGAAGTCGGGGGTGGGTCAGTATGACTATTCACATTGCAGAGAGGCAAATGGGGTTTCCCAGATGAGGGAACAGCCATGGAGAGAGATGCCAGGTGGGCCTGTCCGAGCACTGGTTCTCTTCCATTGGAGAGAAACTCTCTGGCTTGCTTCCCAATGCTAGCACGTGTTTTCCAGATCCTTACTCCAAAATCCACAATCATACTGGGGCTCAATCCAGAACCATCAGTGCATACCAGGGTAGTCCCTGGTCTGGAACCATCACTGTGCACCAGGATAGCATCTGGTCTACAACAATCACTATAGTGGTTGTTGTGTCTGTGATCTCTCAGAGCAGGCTAGTGTCTATCTGGTCTTGACCCATCATTGTACACCAGGTTAGCGTCTGGTCTTGAGCCATCACAGTATACCAAGCTAGTGTCTGAGCTGGTTGCATTTATGAAACATTAAAGGGGTTTTAAACTGTTTAAAAATAGTCTTGAGTGTAGTCACCTCACTTTACCACTGATAGGCTGACAAATGTAATGTAATGTAATGTAATGTAACGTAACATAAGTAACAATTGAATAGTGTTGGACCAGACCATGACTCTTCACAAGACAGTACGTGGTCCAGACCATCACTGTATACAGGGTAATGCCTGGTGTGGAACTCTAGCTATACGAGGCTAGTGCATATGTGTCTGTGTATGTAATTTTGTAGTATAATATGCGTACATGAAATGTTCAACTTTAGATGTATCATTTAATCAGTTTTTGTAAATTTATTTCAAGACACAGACCATATCTGTCCCTCCACAAAGTCCTTCCCTGCCCCCTCCTGGTCAATGCCCTTTTCCGAAACAATCACTACCCAGCATTAACCACCATATGCTAATTTTGCTTAGTCTAGAGAATTTCATGTGGGGGGAGTCGTGGAGCACTGACCTTTTTATGTCCAGTTTCCTTCTGGGAAACTGGGCTTCCGGGTCCGATGCCCATCTGTGCTGTTGCACGCATCAATATTGTGCTCCTTTGGACTCTGAACCATCTTCTGTTGTGTGAATACAGCACAGGTGATGTACTCACCCTCCAGGAAATGTTCTTTCTGGCTTCGATTGTCGTGGTTACCATAGCATGGATTCTTGTACAAGACTTTTTGTAGAAGTAATTTCATTTATCTTAGACTAGTCCTTAGAAGTAGAACGGCTGCAGGGATGGCTTGGTGGCTCATCAGTTAAGCATCTGACTCCTGGTTTTGGCTCCGGTCATGATTTCACGGCCGTGAGTCCGAGCCCCACAGTGGGCTCCCAGCTTAGGAGGAGTCTGCATCAGATGCTGTCTCTCCATCTCCCTCTGTGCTTGTCCTCCACCCCATGCTCCAATGTGCTTTCTCTCTAAAATAAATAAATAAACCTTAAAGAAAATAAGTAGAACGGTATATCATGGGACAGATCCATGCTTAAAATTTTAAGAAACTACCACAAAGTTTTCTAAAAGATGTTTTAACATTTTATAGTCCTAACACCAATAACTAGGACTTCTGGTTCTTCCCTACATTCTCCAATATTTTGCATTGCTAAACTTCTTAAATTTTAGCCTTTCTAGTATATGTATAGTTGTATCTCATGACGGTTTCAATTTGCATTTCCCTGAGAATGACATTAAACACTTATTCATTCGCTATTTTTATATGTTCTTTTCTGAAACTCCTGTTCCAGGCGTCTGTGCACCTGTACTGGGTTGTTGGTCTTGTCTTTCTGTTGAGCTCCGGGGCTTTCTCATACAACTAGACATGGGTCTTTTCTGATCCTATTATTTCAGTATTCTCCTCCAGTTTATGATGATATTCATGGTAGTATTTTCTGGTGAGAAGACATTTTTAACACTGATGAATTTTCATTTATCAATATTTTACTTTATAATCCAAGCTTTATTTATTTTTTTTTTTTGTTTTGATTTTTAGGGAATCTTTACTTGCGCCAAGATGTAGAAGCAATTTTTCCAGAAGATCTTTCATTTGCACTTTTTGTTTAGGTGTGATCTGTCTTCAGTTGATCTGGGGCAACATGTAGGCCAGGAAACAAGGATACTCTTTTACTGTGTGGCTATTCAGTCATTCCAGCACCATTTGTTGAAGAAATTTTCCTTTTCCACTGAGTTTCTTTGGCACCTTTGTCAAAATCATTTGATATTATAAGTGAGGACCAATTTCTGGATTTCTTATATTGTTCCAAGGGTTTAGTTTTAATCATTACTTTAATACCACACTATTTTAAGGAGGTATAGTATATATAGTATATATGTATATATAGTATATATAAGGTATAGTAATACCTCCACAGCAAATCTTGAATTCAAATAGATTATATCTTTCATTTATGTCTATATGTGTACTATTTTTCTTCCTTCTTTTTGAGTTAATTTCAAGTCATCTTCTTAATTTCTAGAAAAAAATCTGTTGAAATTTTAATTAGAATTGCTTTGGTATAGATCAATTGAGAGAAAATTAATATCTTAATAATACTGAGCCTTCCAAAAAACAAATGAACAAAATTGGATCTTCCAACATATGAACATGGTACATATCTCCTTAACTTACATATCCTTCAATTTCTCTCTTTAGCATTTTATAATTTCCATTGTAAAACCTTACACTTCTTTTGTTGCTACTACAGTTGATATTTTTTTGTGTTCTTATACATGATATAGGCTTTGCAATTTCATTTTCTAGTTATCCATTTCAGGTACATAGAGATATAATTTCTTTCTTTCTTTTTTTCTTTCTTTCTTTCTTTTTTTTTTTTTTTTAAGATTTTTGTTTATTTATTTGAGACCCAGAGATCACAAGAAGGCAGAACAGCAGGCAAAGGAGGGGGGAAGCAGGCTCCCCGCAGAGCAGAGAGCCCAACTCGGGGCTCGATCCCAGGACCCTGAGATCATGACCTGAGCTGAAGGCAGAGGCTTTAACCAACTGAGCCACCAAGGCGCCCAGAGAGATATAATTTCTTAAAATTGAAATCTGCAATATTGTTTTATTTGCCTGCTCTAATGATCTTCTTAGAGGTTCCTTGGGCTTTTCTATCTACACAATCATGAATAAACACAGTTTTACATCTTTCCTATCTGGATTCCTTTCTTTACTGTATTAAATAGAGTCTCTGTTTTCACTGTTGAATAGTAGTGAGGACAGAAGATCTTCTGGTCTTGTTCCCCATCTCAGGTGGAGAGCACATCAATATTTCACGATAAGTATGGCACGAGCTATAGATCTTCCCATGTGTGCTTTTACCATTACGTATCCCCTCATGGTCATTTCACCTGTACAATCTCTCATGACTTCACCTCTCTCATTTCCGTTATTAGTAATTTGTGTTTTCTCTCTTTTTTCTTTTACCAATCTTGCTAGAGGTTTGTCCGTTTTATTTATATTTTCAAAGAAATAACTTCTGGCCCTGTTGAGTTTCTCCACTGTGTCACACTATTGGTTCATTTGTGTTTCTTTAATTTTATTTCACTGACTTCCACTTTTATTTGTAAAATTGCCTGTCTTCTTATTTAAGGTTTAAGTTACTCTTTTTCCTTTTCCTTGCCAATTTAAGATGGAATTAGAAGACATTAATGTCACAGATTCTTTCATTTGAATACAGGCATCTAAAGCTATCAATATTCCTCTCATGACTGATTTAGCTGCATCCCCCAAATTTTAATGTCTTATAATTTCATTATTACTTAATCAAAATATTTTCAGCTCCTCTTGTAATTTCTTTGATTTGAGGGTTGTTTAAGGTTTTTTTATTTAATTTTCAAATACTTGGAAATTTTCTAGAAATCTTACTGGTACTGATTTCTTTGTTAGTACTAATCTTGTCAGAGAACATACTTTGTATCATCTCCACCTCGAATAGACTCTATCCATCCAAATGCCTCGTGTGGTTTGAGAACAGAGTGTACTCTCAACAAGCAGAAGAATGGGTGCCATGTTCCATAAACGATAGATCAAACTGGTTGATAACTTACCTGTTTAAGCTTATGGGAAGCTTAGTGACACAAGCACTGTCATATGCTTTTGTTGAGCGTTACACAAAAAACTACAGACAAGTTTCATAAAAGAGAAGACATCCTAGTGTGGTGAAGACATCACTTATGAATGGAAATGTGAGGTGAAGAATGAATCCTGGTGGGAGAAACTGAGTCATGGAGTGACATCCTGCCCTTGGGAGAGAGAGAGCCCACTCTGCGGAAAACGGGTGACCTCATCTTCCTCCTCAGCCTAATCTAGGGTTTGGTGATCTTTTCTCTTAAAAGGTCAAGTAGTAAATGTTTTAGGTTTTGTGGACCAAGAGGAAAGATCAAGGCTATTCTGCAGGTGCTAATATAACATATAAAAATGTAAAAGCTATTCTTACGTTGCAGGCTGTGACAAATCAGGCTACTGGCTGGCATCGTGTCCTGAGTGCACTCCGCTGAACACCGTGGAGAGTGGCTAGAGCAGATGGCACTGGAATGAGGTCCCCGGTCAAACTGGGGGGTCTCTGGATGAAACACACTTGGGCAAACCGTGTTACTGCTGAAATTCATAGATGCTTCTGCATACAACGTGCACTGAGAACTCCCATATGAGTCCTGTGAAAGGAGATTCTTCCTGGAAAGGTCTCGCCATAGAACAAGTTCATTTTGCTACGTCTCCTGAGGGTCTGGAGTGCCTTCAAACACTCTTCAGTGAACACCGGTCCAACCTATTTTTCAAAAGCCAGCTCTCCTTTTCACTCCTTGTATTTTTAAGGTGGAAATTTCTCTGATCCACTGTGTTTCACAAGTATTAGAAATTCTTCCCTTTCATTTCTAATAATCAAGGAAAGAGATGAAGTTGCCAGAGGGAAAGCTGAATTCACATCATCATTTTATCTGGACAGATTCAGAACATTGGGCAGAGCTAACTCTTTTGTGTTGTGTCTGTCACCTCACACTAGAATGTAAACTTCTGGAGGGAAACGTTTTTTTATTTTTCTGTTTCCATCACTGTGATGCCCTTAAAACCCTGAAAAGTTTCTAACAGGCAGAGAGTGTGCAATGAATATGCACTCGGTGAACAAATGAGGCCTCCTGACCTTCAAGAAGCTCTAGTAGGATTTGGCATCAGGTTTTTCTGGGAGCAGTATATTAACAACAACCTCAATGGACTAGGTACCCTTGGTATTCGCAACAAACCAGGGGGCTTCAGAACAACATAAATGAATTATCTTTCAATTCTGGAGTTTGCACGTCGGGAATCCAGGTGTCTGAGGGTGTGTCCCTTGGGAGAATGTGGGAGGACCCATTCCCGCTTCTTTCCGACTCTGCTAGCTGCAGGCGTCCCTGGGCTTGTGGCCGTGTCCTTCTCAGCTCCATCCTCTCACGGGTTTCCTCCTGGTTGTGTCTGTCTCATCTGCCTCTCTCTTACAGAAACACCTGTGACCCCACTGATGACCCAGCCAGATATTCCAGGACAAGCTCCTCATCACAAAATCCTTACCTGAACCACACCTTTAGCCATAGAAGGTGATACTCACAGGTTTGGGGATTCGGACGTGGGGTCTCTGGGATTCCCATCATTCAGCCACTACATCAGGTGCTGTGGAAAGTCTGGAACCTAGATTTCCATCTTGGTTTCCATTAGGAACTAATTTTGATGCAGAGACAGGCAACTCCAAGAAAATCTCACTTCACGCTGCCTGTGACAAAACTATGTGCAACAAAGAAGTCTGGCTCTTCAAAATTACCAACCGGTGATGAAAGACCAGCATGCTGTCACATTATCAGCTCCAAATTTGTTTTACATCCTTTTAGATGGAGCGTCTTACGCAGCAAAAGGTAAGTTATTACTGAATACATTAGTAAAGAAATAAATAAAGCTGGTTCTGAATTGTTTAAGTTGGTGATGTAAAACATAAAGAAAATGATAAATCCTTGCAAAGCGGGTTATATAAATATAATGCCAGAGGTCTTGAATGTTTCTATCAGTTCTCACTGTCTGTATATCACTTGGGGTTTTACATTTTGGAGCAGGTTTTAATGTAAACAGAGACTGAATTCCAAACGGCTTCTGTACTCATGATGACCCTGACTTTATTAGTAATGAGATCTAATGACATCATCTTTTGACAGTCATGATCTTTAACCTGGTTTGATCTAAACCAGACTCCTCAGGAATGATATCATTAAGGTAAATCCCTGAAAAGAGACCCAGCCACTTCAGTATAAACCGTTGAGAGGGATTGAGTTACTGAGAATGACTTCACCCACCCCTCCATTCTTCCTTGGGCGATACAGAGCATATCGAAACTGCAGAGGAGGGCAGCGGATTAGTGATGTTGTTTTTAGTAATAACACTCAAAATCATACCAGAATTCTAATTATGCATATGGGCAGGCTTATTTAAATACGGTTTAAATCCTTTTTCGTTAGACAGATTTTAACTCTGAGAGTCCATACTTCTCTCCGTGTTTGAAAAGAATGGCTGGCATTTATGCAACGGTAATTTTAAATAAGCCTCGTGTCTGGAGTGCAGGATAAGGCAGAGGTTTCTGCGTGAATGTGCCACCTAGCTGTAGGAACAAGTTGTGAAAATAATCTACAAATAACATTTGCATGAGCCAAGAGCTGTGCATGCAAATGAAGCCTGTCTGTGGGTCCACATCTCTCCGTCTCCAGCAGCACTGCCCCAAATCCTGGCTGTGACACCTGTCTCCTGCCCTGGGATGGCCTCCCTGCTGGTCTCCTGGCTTCTACTGGCCCCCTTCTGAAAGCATTTCTCTGCGGAACCACAAAGCGCTGACCTGGATGTGTCTAGGCAGAAACAGCACCATAGGCGCAGACGACCACGCCCGCCCGCCTAACGACCCTCATCCACGATTACACACGAATGCTTACACAACCACAACACGTACCATCGGAGTCAATAACCAACTTGACAAACTATTTCCAGAAAGAACTAACACGACTTTCTTGATCTGACTTCGTTCATACATGTGATTCTCCAAAGTTATCAGTGAACTCTTCAGAGGCAAAACACAAAAGATCTCAAGTCACTAGAAAAAATTCTTAATACTCAGGATAAACGCAGGCTTAGTCCCGATAAAGATACGTTTGAACCCACAGTAGATTTTCATGTCTGTCTTTGCAAAGCTACTGAGAGAATTAACATGCCAACCAGACAAAACCCTGAACCATTTGGCTTAGGCAGAAACGAGCTGATGAGCTCACGGGAGACCTGGCTTCCAGAGCACGTGGCTCTGCTCCCAGGGGTGTCCTTCAGACTCGGGGCTCGACTTTCCCGCCACAGTGTGCTCTGCGTCTCCCCACCTCAGCTCCGGGGTTTTGGAAGATGGTACGGAATCTCCAACCCCTGGTTCGAATTCTGGGCAGCAGCAGGAACCCCCACCCCAGGAACCTGGGTGAATTTCCCCTCCCCCCCCCATGTTCTGATTGGGTCCTGGCCCATTTCTGAGCCATCAGTCTGTCGGTGCGGCTGGAGCTACCCCGTGGTTGTTCTCTACAAGAAACTGGCTGGGGAGTGGACCATCCCCAGGGAGCCGGATCCAAGCAGGCTGCATCCCAAGGGCATGGGGGGCGCCGTCCACTGCCCTGAGCAGCTGTATCAGACGTGCCACGGAGGAAAGCCTCGCCTGTCCCTGAACTGGAGGGGGGCAACAAGCAGTCGCTCATTGGTTCCAGGCAGAAGACTGGGGTCCGTGGCCGTGTTTACCAGTTCCTGGGGGGGTGAAGGGGTGGCAAGGCACCCGGCTTCTCTTGGCTCAGTTTCCTCCTCTGTGAAATGGGAATCATGACAAGGATCCTTCCTCCAGGAGACATCGTGCCGCTTGGAAATGGGCACATCCCTGACTGCCGCTTGTACCCGCAAATTCAGAGCCTTCCCTTTGATGCCCCAAGCAGAGCCGGCAGATAGAGGGGGTGTGCGGAGAAGGGGGTGAGGTTTGGTGTGGCTCCTGAGCCCCAAGCTTGCCCGTGTCACCATGAGCACCCCCCCCCATTAAAGCAGGAGTTCCCAGCACTTTGAAACACTGTACCCGGCGGTAACTTAATAACATGTGATTTATGGAGCCTCAGAAGGAGTATCAACATCTCCATCCTGGAAACAAATCAAAGTTCAGACATGGGCGCAAACACTAATTACTTTTAACAAGTGCAAGCGAAAGGTGAAGGAGGGCAGGGCGGCGTTTGGCCCCTCCGGACAGCGAGCTGGGTAAGCAGGGAGCACAACCGCAGGGAGGGGAGCGCCGGGCCGTCCGCTGCAGCTGCCCTTTGAAGTCTCCTGTGCGCGAGGTGACCGACATCCATCTTTAAAGCGCGCTGAGTCCCGAGGGCTGCTTTGGGTTAGTGCAGGAATGTGCACTTATTTGAAACCTGACCCCAGGGCCCCTAAAAAGTTGGGCTTAGGCGGGGCCAGGGGTGACCTTGTGAATTTAGACAGCTGCTAGGCCACCGCTAGGAGCAAATTACCAGGGGCCGCGGGGATTTTCCACACTCAGAAAGCAAAGGGCGCCTCTTCAAGCTCCGCAGGGTCAGCTCCCGCCTCCGAGGCCTGTGTGAGAGCTGGAGCCAGAGGGCCTGGCCGATCGGGGTCGAGGCTGAGGGCCGCGGCGGGGCGGGCGCGGGGAGCGCAAGCGGGTTCCCCTGCGCCCCTGCCCGTGCGCCCCTGCCCGTGCGCGGCCGCCCCGTCGGAGCGCGGACTCCCTGAGCCGGCGCCACGCGCAGGTGCAACACGCGCACCGAGTGGGTAGTTCTGGTGACTCTGCGGGGACCCGAGGGTCGTTCGCTTCCCAGAACAAGGCCCGGCCTATCCGCACCCTCAGAGAAGCCCGGCCGCTGTGTGCTGGTGACTCAGGCCGTCCTCCCTGTCGAGCCAGGCGCGGCCTCCAATGGCTTGTGAATAGAAAGTTTCCCTTTATTCAGGCTTACAGAATGAGGAACAAGGGAGATTTTACGAAGATACTGAAAGATTAAACAGTGTAGAAATGGATGTCAGGTTTCCCCAGGGATTCCCCCAGTGAAGAAAATGCAGGGGAATTCGGATTTATTCCGGAGGTGTTGAAAAAGCTGCGGCCGTGGAGCCGGGTCGAGTTCCTGGGCCGCAGCCTGTGCCCAGGGAGCCAGGGTACCCCCAGGGGCCCTCCCCACCCTGCACCCGGCGGCGGCAGACGGTGCCCCCAGGCTGAGGCACGCACGCCCGCGGATCCGGGGTAGGTTACGCTGGCACCAGCGGTGTCTGCTCTCCGCATTCTTCGGTTTGGGTCCTGCGACAGTGAGAAGCCCTAAATACTGTGAAAAGTAGGGGCTGTAGCAAATGGCTGTGGAAACAGGTCCTGCCCACCTGTGCACGGTGGCTCCCTAGAGGCTTCCGGCCCCGGGTGAGCAGCTGGGACGACACCCATTCCAGGGCTGAGCCGATCTTTCCTGGAACATTCCGTTCACTGTTTCCACCCTCAGATGGCTTGTGGGGTAGACAGGGATGGGGCTGGGGGCCGGCAACGGGTCGTGTAGAGGGTCGAGCCCACGTCTCCGTGTGGGACCCCAGCACCACCCAGGATACGCCTGTGGGCGGACAGAGGGAAGGGGTCTTGTTCCGCCCGCGCCTCTCTCCACCCCAGAGGCACACACGACCTGACTTCGTCACTGGGGCTCACCAGCACCTGCTCCAAGCTCCGAGCTGGGGGCCGATGGGGCGTCCCCTCCGTGTCCGGCCGGCTCCGCGGCAGAGCATCGCTCTCGTTCTTCCGAATCGGGGTTTGCAGTGTGGGTGGTCGGTCCGCCTGTCCCTTCTCCTGGGGACGGTCCCTCAAACCAGTTCTTCTCCCAGAGGGTTCGTGCTGGTGTCTGCTGTCAGGCCCGCCCTCTGTCGTTCCGGGCACATGCACTGTGTGGTGTGGAGACGCCTGGCAACATGGGGAAATGCAAGTGGCAGGCTTGGTCCGCAGGCGAGTCAAAGAGAATGACCCAAACGCCCCACGTTGTGTCACAGGAGGATGTCGGGGCCTGTGGCCTGTGTCGCCCACTCTCTGCTGAGACGCGAGCCGAACCCCCAGCCCCTGGTGCGGGGTGACGGGCGTCGGGACCCTGGGTGCCGACGGGAACACGGAGCGCCGGGAGCTCTGGGCGCATTCCCGCCTACATCGCCGTCTGTGTCTCCCGTCAGCCAGTTCCCGTTTTCAGGTCTTCCACGAAAAACAGAAGTTGGAGGTCAAGCTCGCTTCCTTGAATTACGCTCCAGGGCTTCCCCATGAGTGTGGGCACGGTGGGCACCGTGGGGTTTCTGGGTCGTCTGAGGGAGAGCTCCCCTCTCAGAGCACCCGGTGTCTGGGGGACCGCTTCGGGGGACGAACTTTGGGAGGTGCGGACCGATGCGTCTCCCGGGGTCACTGCCGAGGGACCCGCTTTGGCTGTTCGTGAGAAGAGCCATTTCCTCAACCACAAGGTAGTTTGAATCTCGAAAGCTGGTCTTCACTGATTCGGTCTCCTAGTTGGTTATGCAAGAAATGCATTTCACCTTCCTGAGGAAAACTCTCCAAGGGCCAGGTTTGTTCTGGAGAACCTGACAGAGACACGCGATACCTCCGACTGTGGGGCGCTGGAAGACGGGCTGAGTGTGTCTGGGTCCCCACCCCAAGCCACTCAGAACCCCCTTGCGGCTCAGTGCTGCTGCCAAGGGGGACGCAGGACGGGGCGGCAGGATCGCCATCGCGAGGACGTCAAGTGACGGCGTCTGAAGGCTGTTGGACGGAGCCGTCAAATCCAGCCCGAGCGGTCCCTCGGCTGTCCTAGAGGTCTGGAAAAGCCGCTTCCAAGCGTCTGCAGACGGGGGTCTCCGTCCCTTCCACTGTGCTGGACCCGCGGGGAGAAGCAACACCGGCCTGTCATGCAGGACCGTGCGTGCGCGCAACGGGCACGCGAGCGGGGTGGTGTCCGTCCACCCCCGGGATCCTTAGCGGGGTCCTGCTCCTCACCCCGCCCCGACATGCCTGCCCCCACTGGAAGACATTTCCACTCCAGACCTGGGAGGCGATGCCGAGCGATGGGCCCCCTCATCTCCGACCCCGCCTGGCCCCTGCCACGGGGCCTCTTCTCCGAAGGGGGAGGCAGGGCTCCCGTCGGGGTGCTCCAAGCGGAGAGAACCACCAGCCCTGAAGAAAGTCCCTGAAGCGGCAGAGCAAACCGCTGACATCAGACAGGAGTCCTTATCCTGCAGGGCCGGTGTCAGGCGGGGAATCGGGAAACGGATTTTCCCAAATGTCAGCCACACGTGTCTCCTCCCGCCCCACATCCTGCACAGAGCGAGCCCCGTGCCTGCTGGAGGTGACAGGGCCCCCTGGGTCCGTCTTGGCGCCATCCAGTGGGTGTCCTGGGAATGACACAGGCCTTTCGGTCGGGGACAACTCCCCATGTGATGTTTGGGGGGAAAAGGAAAGGGTTTTGTATTTCTCCGGCACGCACAGGCCCACATTTTTTTCTCCAGAAAAAGGAAAACGCAGGGACACAGAACCTTGGCCCACGAACTGCAGAGCAAACAACACAGCAGAACTGGGGCAGCCAGTGCCTTTCTCTGTGGCCTCCACGCTGCGCCCATGGGCAGCCGGACACAGCCTTTTGGGTCCTGTTGGCTGCTGGTGGGTGCGGGTGCCTTCCCTTCACTGCGGTAAGACTCTTGGCCCCTCGGGGAACCCCTTCTGCCGGGTCCTAGTGCATGGCTGGGGGAGGGGATGGGCCGGACACCCCGAATCAGAGCCTGGGGTGTGTGTCATGTCCCTGGGGAGAGCTTTAACCCTAGATGAGGCACAGGTTCGCTGTGCTTCCAGATGGAGCCCAGGCCAATGGCCCGAGTCCACTTTCTGGCCCTGCCCCTCACCAGAACACACTCTGTGGGCCTTTCTGTGCCTCAGCATCCATACTTGCCGAACGGGGCTGAGACGGTGCCGCCAAGGCCAGTGGCTGCAGCGATGGCTAGTGGCGACCCTCGTTGGAGCCCGATGCAAAGCGAGTCGGGCAGGCGAGGAGGAAGAGAGAGGGACCCTGGGGGAGGTGACCGCAGGATGGGACAGACGTGGGGGACAGACACCTGGGGGACTGGAGGTCTTTCTGGGTAGGGGACATTCATGCCCTGTGGTCAGTACGGCTCAGGAAAAGACGTTGGGGCTCTGGATTCTGGTCCACACTCTGAGTTTCATTTTCGGGTGGGAGTTTATGGACGTTTTCTTCTCCCATTTTCTCAGTTCCTGTGACAAATAAGAGTGGCCAGACTGAGATCAGGATCTGCTGAACTGGATGAGAAATCAAAAGGAGAATTCCAAAACAGCACAGAGGCTTCTGCTGCGAATGCCATAGACCTATAACCATAAATCAGAACTCTAAACAAACACATAGTCATTGTGGGGCTAGGCCCAGACCCTCCCGGCAGGGGCAGGGGTCTTCTTTCTTCTGGGGAAGTCCCGTCTCCCAGGCACGAGAAGGGGCACCGGAGGGGGCACTGGCTTGGTCACGACCTCCAGCTTCTGTGCCCCTGACGGCTCCTCATGGGGAGATGACCTGTTAGGCAGTGGCCCGGTCCCCAGAGCTGTGAGGGTATGGGACCACGGTGGGGACAGAGATTCCCTTGCCTCCTGACGACCTCCCTGGCCAGTGGTTGGCCCCCTCCCAGCCTTAGTCCCTGCGGGGGCAGGCAGACATTTCTCTGGAGACGATGGGGCTCAGGGCAGCTGAGGGGACAGGAGCAAAGGCGGTGGCTATTACTGGGGTTGGGGGAACAGGGCTCTCACTGTACAGACTGTGGGTGAGGGTCTCGGCCCCAAAGCCCGGGAGCCCAGGGGCAAACCGTGTGCAGCAGCCATGAGGAACCCTAGGCTGGCTGGGGCTGGGGAGGGAGCCGTACCGTCTCTTCTTGCGGAGGGTCAGAGCCATAGAGGAGACGCTGGGAGAAATCCCAATCCAGGACTCTGAGGAAGGATGCCGCCACGTCCCTGAGACGTTGTCTTCTGAGACGGGACTGGCCGCTGGAGGGAACACAGCCCTGCTCGCTCTGGTTGACAGTGGGTGGTTCCAGGCAAAGCTGAACACACTCCGCCACACCAGCCGGACGTTGTACACCTTGGTGTTAGTTGGTGGGGGCGATGGGGGCGATGGGTAAATATACTGCGGCCCACCCCGACAGTGGGGTACTTTTCAGCACTAAAAAGAAACGAGGTTTCCAGCCACAGAAAGATGCGGGGTAAACTAAATGCACATTAAAGGTGAAAGAAGCCAGTCTGAAGTCTGTGTCCCCTGGGGCCCAGCTTTGATGACTCGTGTCAGCTTGGCTGAAACACCAGACACCGGACATATGGCCGAGCATTCTACTGGATGTGTGCACAAGGGTGTTTCTGGGATGAGTTTAACATTTGAATCAGGAAATTAAAGAAAGCAAATTGGCCACCCCAATGCAGGTGGGCCCCATCTAATCAGTTGAAGGCCTGAATGGAGCAGAAGCACCCAGTAAGAGGGAATTCCTCCTGCCTGACCACTGTGGCCTGGGGCATTGGTGTTTTCAGGTCCCTGGACTCAAACAGAAACATCTCCTGCACCCGGGCTTGGGCCTGCTGTCATCTGGACACAGCTATTCCATTGACACTCTGGGGTTTCCCACAACTGATGGCAAAGCTTCAGACTTATCAGTCCCCATAATGGCACGAACCAGTTCCCTATAATGAACCTTTCGCTATGTGTACACGTTCCATTGACCCTCCTTCTCTGGAGACCCCTGATTCCTGCAGCCAGTGTATGGCATTCTGGAAGAGGCAGAGGGCCGGAGAGTGTGGGAGCCTGGGGGTCGCAGGAGCTAGGGGGAGGGGAGGGTGCATGGGGACATAGCAGTGGACCCGTGGGGCAGCCATCACATGCACAGCCCCAAGAGTGACCTGAAGAAAGCTGCGGGTTCTGGGTGACAGTGATAAATCTCTGTAGCGTCACTGCTTTTAATAAAGACTTTTCAGTGGACAGGGGTGTTGACAAGGGGGAGAATGTGCATTTGTGGGGTTGGGTGTGGAAATCCGTACTTTCCACTCAGTTTTACCGTGAACGTAAAACTGCTGTAAATATCATTTTGATTGTTTTGAAGTTTTTATGTTTTGTTTAGTTTTGATTTGATTTGTATTTTATGCTGCTACTTCCAGCCCTGGATCACGGGCATCCTGTGCAGTTGGTCCCACGGCACCTGGGAGGAAGAGGACAGGCCCTCCCTGGTCTTCAGGCTCACAGCTCTGACAGTTTTCACATCAAGGTGGAGACAATCAAATGACTTAACGTTGCTTAAGAGATGCTGGAGTGCCTCAGACCTCCCGCTAGAGCTTTGAAATCCGGAGAAAGTCTGGAATTCATTTGTCCATTAATCTAGACCCAGGGATCCCCTTCGTCACCCCACGCTCCTCCTGTCTGTGAGCAGTCATGGAGAGTCCGGCTGAAATTTCAGAAACGTGTCCCAATAATTTCATTAAGATGCATTTGGCTTATTCTCTTCCTAGAAGTTGAGACCTCAAGTTTTGCACTTAAGTTTGCCTTGGCCTCCAGAATTCCCAGATGGTCCGTCGTCCCTGTCAGCTTGCCGGAGCACCCTTGTGCCGGGGGGCATGACGGGGGAGCCTCGCGTTCCTCGCTGGGCGTGGGCGAGGCCGGACGCCGTGAGCAGGTGGCACTGACACAGGACTTTCGCTCTAACGTACGTGCACACAGGGGCGCTCAGACCAGACCCAACCACGTGTGTTTCCTGCCCCGCCCCCCGCTTTCTCTATCAGAGTGCAAACAGTGCCAGGACAAGCACTGATTGTCAGCTTTTCATAGGCCGGGCTCAACAACCTCTCTTAGTGAGAGGTTCTGGTGCACCGTGCTGAGAACCCCAGGAGACCCCTGGATGCCGAGGCGGGACAGAGGCAAGGGGAGCGTCCGCGGTCCCCAGCACACACTCACCTGCCCGGTGCCGTGGAGCTCTTCCGTCGTTCACAGCTCTGGGTCGGTCCGTACACTGTGTATGGAAGTACACGTGCTCGCTGCTGCCTTCAGATTCGTTTGCACAGGGAATGCTAACAGCGGACCGTGCAGTGTCCCCTCCACCCCAGTGAGGCTGCGGTGGCCGGGCGCCTGGGTGGGAGCAGGGTCCACGGTGTCGCTGTACCAGCAGTGGATACCTGTGGCTCCTCACCCCATGCCCAGGCCCCAGTGCTGACCCCGGGGGGCACCTTTCAGCTTCCCGGGGGCTGGCCCTGAATTCATTCAACTGCAGAGCTGGGTGCTGATGGCATTTCTTCACGGGCTGACATGTTTCTTGCATCCTAGTAAACACCTCCGTGGCTTGACTGGTGGGTCAGGCAGGACCCTCCTCCCCGGCTTGCAAGCAGTTCGCAGGTTGGCAGAAGGAGCCCACATCCTGGTTCTACCATTCCCCGGGCCCTGAGGCCGCTCCCCTTGTCTCACCTAAAGAGGAAGGGGGTCTTCAGAGCTTAAGCAGACACCAGGGAGCCTCCTCCCAAGGCCACACCCCTGCCCTCTGACCTTTAAGCCAGGAGGACATCTGTAACGATGTCCTTGTGGTCCCCTGTCACAAGCCAGTGCACATTTGCTAAAAGGATCAAAATAACGTTTGAGAAATGTGGCTGCGAGTTCAGCCTGGAGAGTGAGAGAGACCGTGGGGCGCGGTCCGCAGCGGCACGCAGGGCTGGCAGGGACCAGCAGGGCTGGCACACGGGTGCGGCATGAGCTGCTGCCACCTTGGACCCCGGGGGACAAGGTTCTGCGGAGTGCAGCTGGGCCAGGCTCACAGCTCATGGAGAGCCGCTGGACGGGGAACCCACACCCGGGCCACTGTGGGGACGCTGGGGGGGTCGGGAGGGGCTGACATCAACGAAACAGCAAACACGGTCTTCCTTGAGGTCGGGGACCCACGTCCCACTTCTTGGGCTCAGTGACCCGTGGAACTTGACAAACTGAGAATCTGTCTTGTGTGCAGGTCATGCAGTGGAGAGAGCCCTTGCCAGTGTGAAATCCACACCCTGTTCTGGAGTCAACCTGTCCGGTCGCATCCCGCAGCCCAGGATGCTTCCTGCAGCCGGAAACGCTGGATGCCGCGCTCAGCCTTGTCCTGTCTTCACAAGAGTCGTGGGTCATTTCAGCCTTTCACGTTCGGCATCGGATCTTTTCACAATAACTGTTGAAAGTGCTTATGATATTCGTCCGGATTCCCCACAGATCCCGTGGGAGTGGGAAGCCCTCCCTGGGCCTGGGTTTTCTCCCCACCTGCGGCCCCGGGCAGCATGCACACCCTCGTGCGCTTCCCTGCCCTCACGCCACACTGCGCTGACCCCGCACGTGTGTCTCAGTACTTGCCTGTCCAGCCCAGCCAGCCTCCGGCAGAGGGAGAGCCTCCACCACCCTGCACCCCTCCCGCAGAGGCACCCTGGGTCTGTGGCCGCATGCTCTGGCCAAGGACGGGAGGTCCCGCTGGCACGGGACAGGGTCTCTGCTTTGACGACTTCTGTTTGAGCAGCGTGTGCTGGAGGCGAGTGGAGTGCAGTGCGTGGCCCTCCTGGGCGTCCGAGCGGCTCTGTGTCCTGCGAAGACGTTTGCGGCAGCTTTGCTGTTGTGCTACCGAAGGGTCCTGCACTAGAACCAGGCTTTAGGAAAGAAGGCAAGCTTGAGTAGAGTTCCAACAGATTATAACTAAGCTCAGGCTGTTCGTAGGGCAGCCGCGGAGAAGCTTGCCGGGAGGCTTTGACAGCCTTTCCTGCCGTGGGGAGCTCAGTCCCTAGGATGCGGGCCGCGGACGAACACGGGGCCGGCGTGTGCCGCACGCGCGTGGCTGCTGGACGGCTGGTCCGGGACGGCCTCTCGGCCGCCCTGTGCTTCCGCAGCTCTGAATTTCTGGTGCCGTGCGGCCGAGCGCCCCTCGTCCGTGAGGAACCGTGGGATTTCAACACAGGAACCGGGAACCACTCGGCCGGACACAGGTGCCAGCTCGGGCGCCTACACCGCCGGGTGCGAGAGCGAGGAGCTTTCAAACAGGAGGATTTCAATACGAAGGACAGAAATACGTACCGGGAAGACTTGCCTGCGGAGAGCTGCGCAGGGGCTCGCCGGCTCCCGTGGCCGCTGCTGGGGGTCCTCCCACACCGGGAACCGCCAGGAGGCCGGAAGCGCCGCGTCCTGCATTCCGACTTGGTCATCTGAAAACCAGCATCCTGTGTGGAGCCGACAGTCTGGGGGGCACCAGCAAACCCTCGGGAACCTAACGGCGGCGGTGGCGGCCCCGGCTTCTGTTCCTTGTGCTGGAGCAGGGGACACAGCTGTCCCTTGCCCTCCAGCAGTTTGTTCGCTTGGATGTCCCCAAGGGGACTCTGATGTGAGGACGTCGCGTTGGAGTGGCTCTTCGAAGCTAGAACAGGCACGTCCCAAGAGATCGGCCGGTTCCTGGGCTGCTGAGTCACCTCTCCCGGCCTCGGGGGACGCACCCTTCCCGTGCCGCAGGGGAGGCAGCATCGGGGAGAGGGGAGCTGGGTCAGCGTTCAGTCGCGCTGTCCCGGTGATATTCTGGCAACGCCACTGTCCACCGGCCTCCCACGGAACGATGACCACACGTTCGCCGTTTTCCTCAAGAACACAGGATGGGGCAGGGAAGAAAGGGGGGCACTCAGTGCGAGGGTGCCCAGCGCTGTGGGCAGGAAGGAAGGGCCATGTCGCTGTGCTCAGACAAGCCTAGTGATATCGGAGGCCGCAGCTGGAGGAGGTGGAGACCGATGGGGAACATTCTAGGCCGACAGAAGGCAGCAGGTTCCCCAAAGGTGGGTGATGCACAGAAAACTGTGTGAGTAACGTCGCCAATTATATTTCTGTCCAGAAAAAGTCAGCTGCGGAGCTGATCCGTGGTTCTTGATCTGGGGAGTAGGGCTAGAAGATGCCCTCCGGAGAGACGGCCACCTCGAGCATTGGGGGTCGCTGTGGACTGAAGGCACTGGCGAGGGGCTGGTTGCTCCAAGTTCAGAGAATGAGCAAAGAGAGCAGAAGACTGTGTTCTGAGGAGCATCGGGACGGACAAGGTGGAGCCAAGACCGGCAGCTCGGTCAGACGCGGAGGAGAGGGTCCTCGGGTAGTCGGGACCCCCGAGCCACCCAGAGGTTAGCTCCACAGGAAAACAAGTCCAACCAATAAAGACAGCAAAATAATGGTGAAATGGCTCAGCGTTCTGCTTCCTGGTGTGTTTATTAGTATTCTTTCACGTTAGTTTAGGGCTTTCAAGTTCATAAAACGCTTTTGTGTAAATTCTCTCATTTAAATATTGAAATATTTCAATCACCCTAGGAGATACACTGAGAAAGCGTTTTCCCCAAGTTTTAACAACCAGCAAACCGAGACGTGGAGAGTTGAATGGAAGGTGCTTCCCGTGGACGGTCTGGCTACGGGAGCAGCTGTGGTCCTGTTTCTGAGCTCTGAGCGGGGCGTGCAGGACGGGGCGGAGAGGGGCCCAGCCCGCGCACACTGGCTGGGGGCACCCAGGGCCAGGAGAGCCAACACACTCACAGGCTGCAGGTCACAGAGAGTCCGTGCCAGGAGCCGTGAGCAGAGGCAGCAAGTCCGACCGCCTGCCAGCGAGAGGGAGAGACCTTACCAGGGCCCGAGTGTCAGCGGAGACCCAACAGAGGAGGCCGCGTGCGCCCTGCCGGGGAGAGCCAGTGGGGGAGGGGTCCCAGCGCAGCGAAGCTGGGCAGACGCGCATGTGGGATGGGCACGTCCTCGGGAAGGGGCAGACAGGTGCCCACAGTCACACGGTTGCAAAAATCCGCGGTGGCTTAGACCGATGACTCCCCACTGCCTGCCTCGGGGTGCTGGTTGTACCTCCCCTCTGGCCCCCTGTCCGTCTGTCTGTCCATCGGCCCGTCCACCCATCCCTCCCTCCCTCTCTCTCTATATTCATGTGCTCACCTCCACCCCTTTTCTGTCTGCCACGTATCTCTCTACTTCAGTTTTTGAAACGTAAACTTCCAACGTCAAATGCTGCTGCTCTGTGTGGAGCAACAGGATCCATGACGTCATCGAGAGTGTAAAATGGTTCAACCATTTGGGAAACCTCTTTTTTTTTTAAATTAAACTGTATCTATTAATGACCCCAGAATTCCACTCCAGGGCGTTGAACACGGAAACATGAGAACAGCCGTGTGCGCCGTGTCGGGCCTGGGGGTGCTGGTGGAGTCCGGCCGTCCTGCCGCGTGAGCAGTAACTCCCCAGAGCTCGCCGAGGGGGAGGCTGGACACTGCAGGTTCGTGCGTACGAGCCACACTGCTTGGCGGCAGCCACAGAGGTGGAGACGCTCGGAGCCTCCCCTGGAGGACCAGGAGCCGGTGTCCTGCAGTGTGGACATGCGCTCGCCCTGGCGGAGAGCCGGCGGTCCTGGCGGGGGCGTCCCTGGGCCGCAGGGGCGGGGCAGCAGCCCTGTCCACACGGCTCCAGAGGGAGCCTGCGACCGCGTGCTCACGAGCCGTACATTGCCCCTCCGCGCACGGGAAGCTGGCGTGAGGACGGCTCCGGTCGTTCTGTCCCCAGAGAACACCCCCAGCGTGGGTCCAGGGGTGAGCGCCCCGGAAAGCGCCGGCCCCGGACAGGTGGGGGCGGGGGACAGATCAGCCCGGTGAGGCTTTCAGCAGCCCGTGATTATGCGGTCTGCATTTTCAGCAAAAGTCCAGCTTCTCCTCTTTTGTGCCTTCTCCGTGTCCCAGAAGTTGCCCAAAACATCATCTGCAGCAATGAGCCGAGTGTTTGGCGCGACCTCGAAGTCAGCATCACGGTTTTCCTGCAGACGCGGATTCTGTTTTTCCTAACTGGCAGAGGTCACTGTGCGTTTGCTGCTGACGAGGTAGGAGTTCCGGGTCACTCGCTGGGCAGGATGTGTGAGGGCAGAGCAAGGGGAGTGGGTGTCCTGGGAAGCAGAGCCCTGCTCTTCCCGCGGCCACAGCTGCGCGAGTCCGGGAAGGGGTCCGTCAGCGCAGTGGGGGTGGGGAAGGCGCGGAGCTGCTGGTGTTCGGTGACCTTACCCCCAGATAGGTGCCATGTATTAAGGGAAATGGAAATAGATGCCTTAAAAGGTTTTTTGGTTTTTTTTGTTGTTGTTGTTGTTGTTTGAGACTTGGGGAGCCAGTTTTGTCTCAAGACTTGCTAAGTTTAAGAGAGATGGTATTTCCACCTTACACAGAAAAAGGTCAGAAACTTCCTCCCAGGGAAGCTGTGGCGTCTCCCTGGGGCCTGTTCTCCAGGAAGCAGCTCCGCACGTGTGCCGGTTTGTGGCAGGCACCAATCAAGGGGACTGTGTGTGTAAAGGTGCCAGGAAGAGGGTGGGCCTTCTAGTGTTTCATTTGGACAAAGCAACAAGCGTCCCCACAGACGGACCCCAGGAGGATCGCAGACACAGAAATGCTGGCGGGAAACTCTGGGTTGCAACATTTCGTGACTGTCCCTCCTGTGCCACAAGCTGGGCTAGCAAAAGCTAGCAGACCCGGATGGAAACGGGCCAGCACGTCCCAGGGGGTCAGCTGCCCGTGCTCAGACCAGCTCACCGTATGCTGTGCCCAGGACAGCCAGGGGACCTCTGATTAAGGACCACGTGGCCTCACAGAAGGACTCCTTCTTCGGAGAGGGCCAGCCCATCCCACACAGTGCCTGTACTAGGATCATTCCCGAGGATTTCTGTTCATGGTTGGACAAACATCAGGTTGTCGTTAAAGTGGACACATTCCAGTGATTTCTGTGTCAGGGACTGAAGGTTTGTGTCTCTTCCACACAGACTCATGTGCTGAAGCCCCACGTCCCAGGGGATGGTGTTTGCAGGTGGGGTCTGTGCAAGGGAAAGGCGTTGAGCAGGGTCACAAGGGTGGGGGCCGGGATGGGATTTGTGCCCTTCCAATAACGATCTTTCTCTCAACCCTGTGAAGGCCCCTGCAAGAAGGCGGCCATCTGCGAGCAGGAGCAGACCCTCTCCAGACCCGGATCTCCAGGCAGGTCCATCTTGAATGTCCCAGCCTCCAGAACCAGGAGCCATGTCTATGACCCCAGCCCACCGTCTGTGGGACTTTGTACTGCAGCCCAAGCTGATTCATACGGTGGGCTTACGTGATGGTGCGGCTGGGCGATCAGAGTCGGGAGGCTCACTGAGCATTTGGAGCCAGGATTCTGGGGATCCAAATAGCCCTGGGGTGTGTGTGTGTGTGTGTGCATGTACGTGCATGTGCACCTGTGTGCCGTGCGTGGGAGCCCTGTGCACACCTCCCTGTGTCTACACCACCACCCAGCTGCCCTTCCCGATAAAGGACTCAGTACATCACTATCCCTTTTATCTCCTTCCCTTACGTACACAGCCAGTGCTGTCCGTTTTGAATCATGAGCCAAACCTTTGACCACGTTTCCGTCCATCAGGGCCCTCGCTGCCACCCCTCGAAGGGCCCTGCCTGGGAGCAGCCCCGCAGCTCCCTCCACCTCCTCCGCCTCCACCTCCTCCCTACTTGGGTACGGCCCGACTCAGAAGGGCTGCCCGGATGTCCTGAGCAAGGCTGGGGGCAGTGGAGGGACGGTGTGTCTCTTGGGCGCAGGTAGTCTCACACTTGGAGAGTTTCTGGCCTCTTAGAGACGGGGATAAGAAATCAGAGCGAGCCCGTCACACCCCAAAGGGCCTGAGGTAACACAGTGAGGAAGAGTGTGGAAGATACAGTCGTCCCTGCCCACCTGGACATCTGCGAAGCCCAGATCTGCACACGGCACGTGGAGACGTGCGTGTTACCCGCGGTGCCATGTTTCACTGACAGGGGAGATGATGGAAAGAGAGTTTAAAGAGACACCTTGGGTTCAGCCGTCCGTGTGTCCTCCGTCAGCCGCCGACTCATGAGCCTCCGTGATCAGGCTGATGGGTTCACAGAGAGCCCGTCTTACAAGTGGGACAGAACAGTATGGAACGCGTGCAAGGTCAGGGGCTGGTTGGAGGCCATGTTCACTGAAAATAAGTGGGGCAGAGCCACACCGGGACGGGGCAGCAAAGGACACAGCGGCCCCGCAGGTGGAAGGGCAGGCGAGGCGTCCAGACCAAAGAGTGTGTGCGTCCTGGGGACAGCGGTGGGGGCCGGGACTCAGCGGCTCGCACAGGGCTCTGCGGGACAGTTGGCAAGGATGGCGGCGGGGGCTCTGGAGCAACAGAGAGGCAGTGGACGTTGGGCCCATCTGGCCGGTGACCACTTGTTGGGGCATAATGAAAGCCCGGTATGTGGCGTGTTCCGTGGGTTGAGCCATGTCGTGAGCACAGAAGGGAGAGGGACGGGGAGCTTCTGGGCATGGTGGACATGCTGGGCCGGGTCCACACAGACGCTCAAGCAATGGAGACTCTTCCCAGACTCCTCCCTCCTCAGGGCCCTCCTTGGGAGGAGAGCAGGTCAGGATGATGTCTGCAGCCGGCAGCTGCGTCTATGGGAGAGAGTCAGAGGCGGGTGGAGACAAAAACTGCCATGTGGACCCAGAACAAATAGGAAACGGGATTTTCCGCTGGGTGAGGGATTTGGGATCAGGTTCCTTTTACCTTTTCCTTTGTCCCTCTCTCTTTTTTCTCATTTGTGTTGTCTGAACTTTCTGCAGCCACCAGTACTGTTTTTCTAATAAACACGCTAACTTCTTACAATTTGGGAAGGGGTATTTATTGTACTCTGATGAGCTCTTTATAATTAAAGAATAAGGAACAGACTAAAACTTGGAGAGATTTTGAATGTTTTATTCTCAGGCACCGGACGGACGGGGAGGGACGGCCTCTTGGAAACAGTGATGGACCCGGCAGTTCTCCACACAGGCCACTCGTGGTCTCGCTCCCACACCTGGATGCAACCCTAACCCCCGTGTCCATGGGCAGCAGCATCTAAAGGCCTCCGTACTGTGGGGAGCTTAGGGTGACCAAGAACTAGGCATGTCATAGAGCAGATTTGAGGCAACAGAATCAGAAACGGGCTTTGTCTGTGTCTGACCAAAATCCGGTCGGGGAACAGAAGGAAGGAGAGACAGGAGGGCAGTGGATCGTGCTCATCCTAAGGAGAGTTCAGGCTTCTCCGGGAGACCGCGGCAGGCATATCTGTCCCGGGTAGCGTGATACTGCCTGACAGATCTGTCTTAGCGTCTTGTGAAGGGCTGAGGCATCAGGAAACACCCAATCGCGTCTGTAGGAATTCCACACACTGGAAATGACTGAGATGCGTCCGGTCGTTTTAATTAAAGACAGAGCCCCTTGGAAGAAGTCACTCACTGAACCAAAAGTAAGTGTTCCCCCACGAGGTAATTTCCCTGTAACGCTCTTTATTTCGTATTTGCTGATAGGAAGGGACTCCTGATGAACATTTATGGGCACTTCAGGCTTGAGCAGGGTTAATCTCTTTAGTTCAGGTGAGTTCATTTTAGCCGTGATTCACTTCATTGGCTATCTGTAATGATTATTAACAAGCTTAAAGACCTCTGGGAGATTGTGGATAAAAATGCAGCACCAGGGAAGTAGGCTATCATTATGCTAATAGGGTTGGAATAATAATTACCAGGCACGCACAGTTTCCAGCGGAATCCTTGGGACCGGGATGGGTCACCGGGTTAGGCAATCTCTCCCCGCGGTGGGTACGCCCCTCCCCGTGCACAGGCGCGCATCTCCTCTTCCGGAGACGGCTGTGAAATATATATTTATGTGCATTGCCTTGTCGTTGGCTTTAAATGAATTCAGAGCGAGATGAAGGATGGTGTAAAGAAATAACATTTGTGTTTTTCATGCATCAGTGACACGTTTTAATAGTCTTAAGTGTGGATTCTGTTAAAATATTTTAAACCTTTTTTTTTTTTTTCCAGATCTGTCACTTGTGCTCCAGTTGCGGGTTTGCTGGAAGGGCTTTGATGCGTTCTTAGAGGGGAAGTGGGGAGTACACCGCGGCCTCGGTTTGCCCCCAGGAGAAGCCTCCCGCGTGCTGAGTTTCCTCTCCTGCGTCTTTCTTCCACACACGCAGACATCTCCACGCCTTCCTCCGTCACAGTGCTGTGTCCCTGACTGCCCGTTTGGTTCTGGGGTCTTGAGGACAAGCATTGCTCCCAGTCATCATTGTGCCTTCCTGTCCTCCTGCAATGTGTTAAGCAAATGCTTGATATGAAAGTGAATGTTTACATGCGTGGGTATGTGGTGGTGGACATTCATGAGTTAATGCCCACGTTTCCCACACCGGATCCATGACCCGTCTCGGGGCATGCCAGCCCCTGCACCATCCTCGGAGGCCAGCAGCTGGGGCCCCCTGTGGGGAGGACCCCGGGCTGCTTGCACATGTCGCCTCGTTAACCTGACGCAGTCCTCAGCGTGGTGAGGCCTCCCCTGTCCTGCCGGGAGGCAGAGGCGGTCACCCAACGCCAGGCTCTATGACAGCCGCAGGAATATGACAGGTGCTAGGAACGCCAGAAACAATCTCCTGCCTCACGGACCCAGCTGCAGGTCCTTGCTCCAGGAAGGAAGCAGGAAGAGGCGTCTCCAGCCGGGGGTCCTGGCATGGACAAGCCATGTGCTCCAATGAACCGGTGATGGCAAGAGCCGTCCTCACTGGGAAGAGGGTTGCTACACCAGTGCTGGGGCGGTGGCAGCCCTGGAAGCAGCCTCCCTCAGAACGGGTTGCTCCAACAACATGCTCTGGCCGTATAGACACTCTGGTCTCAAAGCCCACGTATTTTAGATTATAGCTGAAAAACAAGCAACGAGCACCCTCTTGTTTGGTGACACCGTCTCTGATGTTTGCTCACCTAGGTTGTCGGCAAGTCCGAGATGGGCAGCTGGGGGGCCCCTGCACCTCTGGACTCTGGATTCTGTACTGGGGTGCTGTGCATGGAAGCCACGGCTCTGCGCCTGGGGCCAGAGGAAACAGCCTTGGGCCAGCCCTGCTCCAACCTGAGGCTGTGGGCACCTCAAGAAGGTGACCAGACATGCGACGCCCTGGCCTCTGGAGCCCTCCCTTTACCTCCTGTGCACCCATCCAGCTCTTAGGCACAGTCAGCAAAGGATGTGGGAGGTGTTCCTGATCAACTGCTCCCTGCAGAGGGAAGGCGGGAGGCCCAAGTGGGGGGCCATGGCTCAGGGGCTTGGGTGCTCTCTGCTGGAGCACTTCACCTGCATGAGGTCTGGGGCAAGGGCAGGGACTTGGGGGGAGAAGGTCTGCAGCCCTGGGACACACCATCCCCAAGAGCACAACACTGCTACAGGCCAAGGCAGTTCCCCCGACCCCCAGCAGCGGCGGTGGATGCGTGTAAGGAGACAGAGGCAGAGGGTCTGGGATGCAGCCGCCGGGCGGGCCCTGGCACGTGTGCAGCAGTGAAGCCGGCAGAGCCTCTGAAGACATCGGGCTGGACGCGGCCCCAGCCTGGCAGAGCCAGCTCGGGGAGCTACGGCCGTGGCTTTCTGCAGTATCATCAGCAGAGGGTTTGATTCTGATCCTACAATCTAGGAAGAGTTGAGAAGAAAAGGGACTGCCTTCCAAGGCCCAGTTTTTATATTTGATTTGGTAACACTTTGATATCTCAGATTTGATGATATTAGCGATCGGTCTCATGGATGCCCCCCAAAATGCCCAGGAAATGTAACAAATCCAGATTATTGGGCAGCTGGTTTTTTCCACCTCTAATGCAATATTTTATTTTATTTTAAGATTTTATTTATTTATTTGAGAGAGTGAGTGAGAGAGAAAACATAGCAGGAGAGCGGCAGAGGGAGAAGAGGCAGATCCCTGCTGAGTAGGGAGTCGGACACGGGGCTTGATCTCAGGGTCCTGGGATCATGACCTGAGCTGAAGGCAGACGCTTAACCAACTAAACCACTCAGGTGCCCCAGTGCAATATTTTAATACCTAACTAGCTCCCTTAATCAATAAGTCATGTACATCAACCTGCGAAGGGTTATTGGTGCCGATATTTTACCTGGGATCTTGACATGGGCTGCTACGTACCAAGGGAACTTGTTCCATATTCCCAAATCCAAGTTTTTGTTTTTGTTTTGTTTTTTAAAGCACCTGGCAGGACAGCAAAATGGAATTAACTTCTTGCCTCATCTTGATTTAAATACTTTAAATCAGCATTTTCCATGAGTTCTTCTTACTTCTCTTACGATGCCAAACTGGGAGAATTACTGATTTCTGACTCAGAAGTGGAGAGGCACTGATGAATGGACAGGAGGGAGGAGGCGGCTGCTGGGCGGAGGTCAATGGGGCGTCCCTGGAAATGGCCGGCCTGAGTATGTGCCCAGCCCCTGTATGTCTACACCAGTGGATCCGGCTCTGTTTTCAGCACATTCTAAAATGCAGCGTTTTCACAAAATCCACAGCTCGAGCATAGATCCTAACGGGAGCACTTTGTAGAACAGGGGACTGTGCGCGTCAGCAGCACAAGTTATGCTAAAAAAAAAAAAAAAAAAAAAGAACGAAACAAAAGGCACAAGGCTGGCAAATTGCTGGTGCTTCCCTGGGGAGACGGGGAAGTGTAAACACGAACTTGTCCTTACAGCAGGCTCATCAGAGTCCGCTGCTGGGGACCCGCAGTTTGTCCCCCCAAAATGAATCTTAAACTTACTGTTAATGTTGTGATAAAGTCTTTGCAAGGGCCATGTCTATACAAACTTGGAACTTTTACCTAAAAGCTTTCATTGAAAATTTAATTCACAGGATTAAACGGTCACAAAGTTTCTCTGCGAGTAAGGTTACTTGTTGCCAGTTAGGGCGCAGGGAAATATAGACTGTTTCAATTTGTCTACATTGTGCGAATGCATCCATACAGACCTTCCTCTTTATCTCTAGACATAAGTAATCCCAGGGTGGGGTGGAAAGTTTAAAAACTTTTTTTTCAAATGTATTTTCCTTACTGTCAGGCCCATCTTGGAGACTCAGGTGGATCCGGCTGGAAGAGGGAGAGAAGCCAGGTTTGTCTATGGGGCCGGGATGGCCACATGGAAAAAATGTGGGAAGAAGATTTTCCAAAGCCCATTTCTCTCCCTTCTCCGTATCTGCGTAATAAACAGATCAATCGGCGAATATTTTCCATAAATTTGTTCCTTATGTGTTTTATGACTCCGCAGTATAACAGAGTCCTTTTGACGGAGTGACAAGGGTCTTAAATTGCGCGCCCGCCTGCTGCGTCTCCGAAGGCATACCCCTTCTTTAAAAGCTTCCCCCCCACATCACAGCTATGATAAATTTCTCCTCTAATATAGAGTTGCAGGGGAAAGCTGAACAAGATGAAGACGATTTTAAGTGGATGTTCGTTATATCTGAACGGCCCTGTTTCCCCATCTGGCAACCATCTTTCGTGAAGATCAAAAGGCTTTCGACACAGGCCTGTTCATCCTCGCGGTTCGAGCCTGTGGGATGCGCCTGCTCGTGGGCCGGGCCGGGCCGCCACGATGTCGTCTCAGCATAGCCCCACCTGCCTGTGAGAAATCCGACAGTGGGTCCCACCGACCGGGGCGGCCCTGCCCGGGGAGTCACCCGACAGAGTTTCCTGCGTCGGAAGACGGCTTGCTCCTGGCCACCAGCGTCCTGAGGGTTTCCCTGGTTACTCGTCCAAGGCTGGGCAAGGACGCTAGAAAATCAGTCCACGAACACCTACAGTTGCATCCGTGTTCCAGAGACGCGTGGCGGGGTGGCCCCACCTCGGCAGCCTCCCGCCCCAGCCCAGGTCCGCAGGCACTGGCCCCTGTCGACTGCCCATCCCTGGGGTCTGAAGTGCAAGAACCACAGCTCCGTGATCAGAGCCAAGCCACTGGAGCTTGGCTCCGCACTAAACCTGTTGGTGATGTATGAGAAAACCGTGTGTTAATGGTGCCAGTTATCACGAACGGTCTCCACTTTTAGAAAGAGCTGTACTGGTTTTTAGGTGCTTCCCCATGGCTATCTGTCTTATCTGAGGACTATGTCCGTGGGATGTGAAGCATGAACACACACACGCACATGCACGCAGGCTGGCTTTGAGGGCTTGGGGGGGCTCAAGTCGTGTCTTCCTTGCCCGTTCCTGGGATTGGGAGGAGGGGGTGGAAGGGGGAGACTCCGGGACAGCAGGTCTTGTCCAGGGGCCTCGGGGCTCCAGGAGCAGAGAGGCAGAGGCGCCCGCCCGCCTCACCGCAGCCCTGCAGAACACAGGACGGAGCACGTCGGCATCACAGCGGGAGCGCCCAGGACCGCTGTGACCGGAGCGGCGGGGACCGCACGCATCCCCCACTGAGGAGACCAGCGGGCCCTCCTCTTGTGACACCTGCGAAAGGGGCCTCCTGGGAGCCGGGACAGGCACACACGCAGGGAGGGGTCTGTGCGGTCAGAGCCCTCCCCGAGGGTGACACGTCCGCGCCGTGTTCGTCCCCCTCCGTTTGCAAACCGCCCACGGGCGAACGTGCTGCGCCCGCCGAGTGGCCATTCTCCTCGATCGACCCGCAGGCACTCGCTGTTCGTGTTTTGAAAAGAGAAAGATCCCCCGTCAATCCACTGGGTTTCAAAACCTTAAACATAAAACTAAGTTCTCTCCTGCGTCGGGTCATGCGCAAGAGCGAGCGCTTCTCGCCGCGGGTCGTGGGAACTCCTCACGCCTGGGCCCGGCCGAGCCCCCGGCTGCGCGGAACCGGCTCGCAGGTGTGGGCCCGGCTGGCCGCCCGCGTGATGCACGGCCGACCGGCTTCGTCACCCGCAGTGTGGGGGGTGCAGCTGGGAAGCTCGGGGTCCGGGGTGCCAGGATAAAAGCCCCGAATTATAGTATCACGCTCGATTATGAGAGCTCTCTTCTCACCAGATGGTGTTCATGTGTCAGACGCAGAAAACCCGCTTTGTTTCTGCTGCGCCAGTGGGTTCTGGGTTTGCAGGCGAGTGGGGGAGGCCTCGGCCATGCGGGGGGCCCTGGGCTGAGCCGCGGCCCGGCCTCTAGGTGACCCGGGGCCCTCCGCTCCAGGCGGGGCTCCAGCTGGGTGCTGGGGTCTCGGAGGCGCCCGCCGCTGTCCCCGGGACCGCGATGCGAGCGGGACGGCACCTTCCGTCCTGGGCCCCTGTCAGGCACCCGCCCGGCTCTCGCTCGGTCTTCAGATGTGCCCCTGAGTGCGCCCCCGGAGGAAGCTACCTGAGCACAGCAATCCTGCAGACCGGCCGCCCCGTTTATGAAGGTCAAAGCCTTCCTCCCGGGGCCACCAGCAGCCGGGACCGCGCTGGGTGCAGACGCCGTGGCCGCTCTGACACAGGACGGAAGGACGCACGGGCAGGACAAGGACGGGGCCGGCCTGAGGCAGCTCCGGATCACAAATAGGGCTTCAGGACAGCGACGTGCGGACGTGGGGTCCCTTAGGCCGAAGTGGGGGCACGACACTCAGGCTCCTCGTCCTCGTCGGTCAGGTGGCACCAGCAGGGTGCACGGGGCGCCCCGAGTCCTGCAGACAGCGCTCTCGGGGCTCCCGCTGCCCCCGGACGTGAGAACACGCTGCCGCAGCTCTTATCTCTACTCTGACCTCCTTGCCCAGCAGCCAGACCGTTGTGATGTTATTAATAACAGCAACAATTAAATAAAGGCTGCTCTTGATTTAAAAAAAAAAAAAAGAAAAAACAAGGAAGGGGAGAAATGCTGGGAATGAGGAGAAAACAGTTTTCCACGTCCGTTATGCACGAGTTGAGGGAAGCTGACGGCTCTGGGTGAGCAGAAAATCACGGAGGCAAACGAGCCGCGAACCACATTTCTGACAGTTTCTACAACACAAGGGCCGCTCGTTGTGGGACTGGAACGGGAAGCCAGAAGGCCGCGGGCATGACTGGAAGTGGGGTTTCAGACGCCGTCCGTGGTGGGGGTGTCCGCGGAGCTCCGGGCGCGGTTCGTACTGTCCGCACGGCGGGGTCTCCACCACATGCCGGGACAGAGCAGGCCAGCCTGGCCCAGCGGCCTCGAGCCTCAGGGGCACGGACTTAGGGATGCCCCGTGTCGCTCCCAGAGCCCCCTCCCCAGAGCGCGGAAAAGGGGCGGCCCGTGGGCCCCAGGGAGATGGCGAGGCTCGCCCACCAGCTGTGGTGCCTGCAGGGACAGCCTCCAGATGTTCCTCCACACCCAGCCCCCAAAACCACCCCTCACCGCTGGGTACCCCCACATCTTTATGTCAACATTTAAAACTCTCCATCCTCTTTAAGCAGTTGTGGAATATGTCCTTTTTGGTGAACTAGAAATGTTAATGTCATAAAATAAAATGGTCATACCACTCTTTTCATTGATTGGATCCGCATTAACATTGATTTCAAGACCCCCGAGCAATCTTGAAATTTCAGAGTGAGGCTGCACGAAGCACTTTCATCTCTGCCATGCACGTGACCTCAAACGTCAGCTGTGTCCCTGCCCGGACACCCAGCTCCTCCATTACACATGCAGAGAGGGTCCTCATGAGCACTTAGGAGAGGTCCCTCCCTTCCCTTTCTTTAACTCCTGCTTTCATTATATTTGCAACCCTAATCTTATCTACTACTCTATTACCATTAAGTCTTTTCTTCTTTGCAATGACATTTTATATACAATTGAGATTGGATTTTCTTATAGAAGTTTTGGGGTTATCTTCCCTTTTAAATTATCATTAGAAATATTCATTAAAAACTAAGGAAAACAGTAAAAATATAATTAATTGTACATTTAGAAGTTGTTAGTCATTAAATAATCATCAGAATTGAGTCTTTAAAGAGTGTGGATGTACTACTTATTGCTACAGTTAAATATAGTTCAGGTTTATTCATTTTGTTGTGGTCGTTGAAGACACATGCAGATAACTGGGGATAGAAGAAGCTGCTCTAAAAGTAGCTCTCAGTCATGTGAAACCCCAGCTACAGATAAAAAATCCCACAGCGATCTATCATCAGAAATTATTCTTGGGGCGCCTGGGTGGCTCAGTGGGTTAAAGCCTCTGCCTTCGGCTCAGGTCATGATCTCGGGGTCCTGGGATCGAGCCCCGAGTCGGGCTCTCTGCTCAGCGGGGAGCCTGCTTCCTCCTCTTTCTCTGCCTGCCTCTCTGTCTACTTGTGATCTCTATGTCAAATAAATAAATAAAATCTTTTAAAAAATTATTCTTGATGATCACGTGAAAACGTGGTATATTCCCCCTTTAGATTCGATGACTACAAAGCTGTGGCTGGCGCCAGGCTTCTGGGAGGTTTTGTGCCCATTTTTCAGTCCCAACCTTGACCTCCTGTGGGATCTGAAGAAGGAAACAACGGTGGGCTCCGGGTGGCAGGAGGGCGTCTTCCTTCTGAGAAGCCGGGAATGCGGGAGGAAGGGAGAAAAAGCACACGGCAGGCCAGTCGTAGCCAGGTGGGTTCTAAGACACGTGCAGGAGAAGGTGAGTCAGAGAACCCCGTCTTCTCGCTCATCGGAGCGGCGTTGCCCTGCACTCTGCTGTCCTCAAGCAGGGTAAGACTTTCCCTCCAGGTGACCAGCAAGGACTTCAAGGCATTTAGCCTTTCCATATTAATTTTGGCAGGAGGGAAAGTCAGCTCCGAAAGAAGGTTCAGCCACGACAGCATGGTGCGACAGAAGCTCTCGACACACACGTGCTGCCGGACAGCTGCGGGGGGGTCCAGGGACAACACACACCCAGCCACCGGCCACCGACCCGTGACCTCCGCGGTGCTTCGTGGGAAGCCACCGCACCTGTGTGCCAGGGCGCTCCCACCGAGGACCCCGGGCTCCGCTCCCGCGGGCGCGAAGAAAATCCCGGTGAAAACAAGTTGTTTACACGCACGTTTCCAGCCAGTTCATAAACACGTGCGCCATGGCCGTTTGGGCCATAAGGACAGGTTTGCCTGAAAATCTTCCGTCCCTGCTTACACACGCTATAGACACAGCAGGGATGTTAATTTAAAGAAAACATTGTCATCTCTGATGTAGCTTTTCTACACGGAAGATAGACTCAGGGAGGTTTTCCACTGTCCATTTCCTTCAGACTTTCAGAAGCCGGCCCACGTTTCCATAAATGATTGTTAATAGCTGATGACACGGAATCCGGAATATTCTCCAAAACATTTCAGTGAGCTGAAATGTCCCGTTTCCATCAGGGAGGCGGCCTTCCATCCAGGGCATGGGGGTCATTCCATCGGCAGGAGCAGCAGGAGGAGAGGAGGGAAGCTGCACCGGCCACTTCAGGGATGCTGCCTGAGCCCCGGACAGAGGCTTTGTAGCTGGCTCTTTAAACTTACTCATTTGGGGGTAAATTCGGGTTTACAGAAAAGTTGCAAAGATAGCTCAGGGAGTTCCCATATACCTTTCGCAGCTTCCCCTGCTGGTAACATCTTCAATCACTGGGCTACATTCGCAGAAAGTCAGAAATCACCCTCTCCCCTTGGACACCTGTGCTTGGCGGAGCACAGACGTCGTGTGGACTTCAGAGGTTTTCCCCACGGTCCATTCTCTGACCTAGAGCACCCATTGCCTCCAGCCCTGTGCCCCTTAAGCTCCACTCACCCAGGACAGGGTCTTAGACTTGGTTTTTCATAACCTCGGCAGTCTGAGGAATATCGGTCAGATATTCTGTAGAATGTCCCTGAATTTGACTTTGAGGTTTGCTGTGATCCTCCTGCTGCTGCAGGTTCGAGGGGAGACACCCGTCTCCGGTGCTATCTCTGGGCCACTCCACCGTCGAGAAGGCTGCCTGGACCCGCTGTCTGAGGAGAGTCTCTACGTCCTGCACACTTTCAAGGCGCAGCGCTGTGGGAGGGACAGTATTGACGTACGCTCTTGGGGATTCCTCTACGATGATTGTCCCCCCCTTTTCTCTAAGAATGGAATATTTTCTAGCTAAGAAAGTCTGTATACTGCTTGGTGCATTAAGTCAGTGAAACCTCCTCTAACTGTGTATGTAGAAAAAGTTAGAAAAGCTCAGCTCTGCGATGTGGCCGAACATGCTCCTTTCGCAGGGCGGGCTCCCGTGGGCACGCGCCCTCGCGCACGTTCTCCACTGCGCCGGAGGACACGGACACGACGTTCAGATGCCGTCTTTGGGACAGAAAAGACACATTGGCATCTCTTGGAGAGAACGTCTCTGATCACAGTATTTTCAGTGGATTTCTCTCTTTCTCTGTCTGTCTGTCTGTCTCTCTCTCTCTTTTAAGCACAGGAAAGTCCTTTTTCCATCCAGTAATGCTTGTTTTAATTTGCGATCCTGGCCCTGAACCGCAGCAAGCTTCTCCCGTTTCTGGTTCCCTCCTGGCCCGTCGAGTTCTGCTGCTGGAATGTCAGCCCGAGATGAAAGTAAGGTTATTGGGATTTTACTTCACAGCTCAAGGGTTTTCCTAAACGTTCACATTTTGCTGGGAGGTTGACACAGCCGCACAGCCTCCCGGCCAAGTGGGGCTTCGCGCACAGCGTTCTCCGGGAGGTGTAAATGAAGCAGGAGTGTTAAAAACGCGGACGCTGGTACGGGTGATATTTTAAACAATTGCAGATGGTGTGGGCCGGCTATAACTGACAGCAGGATCACCCTGCAAAGGCCCTTGACAGGCTTCCCCGTGCAATGATTAATTACCGCGAGCTGTCTCTGGGCATTCCGATTTCCTCCCGTGCAGCTCGCCGCTCAAGTCCGACCTGCAGCTCTTATTACACGGCACAGCACAGGAAATGTCTCCTCACTGCCCTACCCAAGGACCACTCACGGCCCGGGGAGTTGCTCAGGCAGGTCTCCCTCTGACAGGTTGGATCTGGGGAGCATTGGTACGGGGACCCCGGAGGGGCTGCGGGCGACGGGGCGCCCTCTTCTCTGTACTTCTCCGCGGAGAGTGACTTAGCGGCTCAGACGCCAGTGGCCGTCACCAAGACGGGCCCTACCCTGAGCACCCTGAGCAAAGGAGCTGCCCACACAGGGCCGGCTTCGAGAACACAGGGCCATCTGTCCATCTAGCGGTTTCCGCCTGGCCCCGCGTCCCTGGCGTGGAGCAGGGACCACTCAGTGGCCGCGGGCTCATGGCGGGAGCCTGGAGAGATGTTGCTTTCCCTCCGACACCAACTGGCGTTTTCTCCCCTTTGCCACGCGGCCCCAGCACCTCTCCAGCCCGTTCCCGCATGCAGCGCCAGGTCAGGGCTCCCAGCGGGGTCCCCGCGAGTCGCGGCTGGACGTCAACTGCCACGGGCGAATGGGGGGCCAGCCGGCATCTCTGTCTGGTGGAAGTGACCGTGACGCCCTTTAGAGCTCCGTGAACAGAGCGCCCGGACAAGTGCAGCTTCCCAGGCAAGTCGCTTTGCTTGCATTAGCGTTCACAGTCTTACGAACACTTACAGAGTATCCGGATCCCCCGCGCCTGGACCCTGGGAAGTCGTGGTCGCAAGGGGACTGTGACGCTGTCAGCCAGCAGGCCAGGCCAGAGGCCACCTGAGGCGTGGGGAAGCACGCTGAGGACGACGCCGGGCTGGCGGGAGCTCTGGAAACACAGCCTTGGAAGGACATGGCTGCTTGCAGAACGTGTGCACTGGGAACAGCCAACAAACCACCTTTGCTGTCTGCGCTGTCTGCGCTGTCTGTGCTCACCGCCAGGCCAGTGGAAGCAAAGTGGGAAAGAGGCAGAGCTTGTGTCTGCCCCTGGGTCAGGGCTGTGGCTCTCACGTGTTGGAGTCTCTCTCCTACCTCCTCCCTTGCACTGGCTCCCACACTGTCCCCTCGCCTCCCCCTGACGTGCCCGTGTGGTGTTCCCTGCTTTGTTCTGCAGCCCTGTGCTGGCTTCCTTCGTGGCGCGGAGCGCGAGCGAAATGCCCGACTCTGGCAGGCCAGGCGCCCGGGGACGCCCACTCTGGTGCACTGTCCGGGCTCAGTGGGATGGAGCTTTAGTTCTGTGTTGGGGTCCAGAGCCAAGTTGCCCACGGTCTACTCTAACCACCACATTTGTGGGACAGAGTGCCTCGAGCAGGTGCCCGCAGGGTGGGACCTGGCGGGCTGCCAGCCTGGAGATCGGCGCTGAGCTCTCTCACCCCGGGACAAGCCACGGAGACGAGCACGGAGGCCGAGCAAGGGCAGCCCAAGCCGGCCTGTCCCAGCACCACCAGCCTCTGCAGCGCTGACACCCAGGCCGAGGGAAAACTCCGTCCCAGGACCGCGACCCCAGGGCCGTCCGTGGAGGGTGGTCAGTAGGACAGCGGACCCATATCCAGGACAGGAGACTGAGGAAGGCCCCGAGTGATGGGGAGGGCGCCCAATCCTATCAGATCGGTGCCCCCACAGATTAATAAAGATGATCAGCCAGAGAGACGTGGGCACCCGAATAGCCAAAAACATGAGAACAAAGACATTCCATTGCACTTATCAGGGAAATACAAATTACAGTAATTTCCAAATATGCAAATCTGCTGAGCCGCGTGGGTGGCAGGGAACCGTAGAAGTATGGGGCGGGGGGAGTCGGGTCCGGACGTCCTCGTGGTCGGCTCCCCCAGGGAAGGTGCGAGGGGCTGAGGGCACAGAGGCCCTGCCGGAGCCCGCCCGGGACAGCCGGGGACCCCGCGCCCGCTCTGTCTCTGAGCGAGGACTTGGGCTCATCCACGGGGTTTGAGCGATGATGCAAGGTGACAGCGACACACAGTCCACAGTGGCGGCCAGCGGACACAGCCTCCCTCCGTCTAGACTGCTGCAGACACTGGGGAGTCTACACTTTTATTATTTTGAGGAAACGCACTCCATCGTGAAGAAAGTCTTTTTTGATCAAATTCTAACGTCAAACTCTCCACGGCTCTTTGGTTTCGAACAGCGAGAGTCCTGTTTCCTTTCCCTGACAATTAGCACGCAGACGTTCACGCCAGGTCCCCAGCGTCCCCGGGCAGCGGCCGGACGCGACTGCGGGCAGGAAACGTAAGGCTCTGGGCCTGCCCGAGCCCGGGGCCCAGCCCTGCCCGGGCGGCGCGGCCACGGCTCCTCCGGGCCACCTCCCGTCTCAGAGACCCACCTCTGTCCCCGACCCCTCTCTGGGACGAAGGTCATGTCCGGCCCGCGGGGCCGCCCCATCAGGAAGCTGACAGGAATGCCCGCCCCCTGGGCCTCTGGCAAGAAGCATTCCACAGCCCTGGAAAGAAAACAGGCATTTTCTTGGCCCGTCTCCTGTACTTTGCCATGCAGGATGACCGGATTTGACCGAATCTTGTGATTTTCATCTGGTTTTTGCAGCTTCGTTTTATTGTCCTTAAGTGAGGTGGGGAAAGGAAACTCACGCTAATGCGTTGCAGACTGCAGTCCCCTGTCCCCTTCCTCGCCCCCGCATGTGGGAGGACACAGCTCCGGCCGCTGGCACGTGCGCGTGAGGGAAGCCGGGTTGCACACTCACACTTGCATGAGCCGGAAAGGCCTGGCGGACGCAGGGCACTCAGCAGAGCTGGGGAGAAGGAACGAGTCAGGCACACGGCACCCCCAGGGCAAGCGCCCTCGCTGCACAGCAGACGTTCTGACAGGAGAGTAAGCAAAGCTCCTGTGCAGACAGTCCACCAGGAGGAGGTCAGCTTCAGCGGGACACGTGAGGGACGGGCTGCCCACTAGCAACCAAAGTTCATTTTCTGTCCGTTGGAAAGGAGATAGCATTTTCCACCTCGTGGTTCTGCGAAGATTCAAGCGACCATCTTACCTGTTCTGCTGAAGCGTTTGCTCACCTCGGGGAGCGCGAGAGCTGGTGGAAGCTCTCGGACAGAATTTGGCAACATTTCTCCAAAGCCTTAAAATGTGCCTCCCCACCAATGACTCCATTAGCCCCGTAATTCCCCCCGAAATCACGGGACAGGTGTGCAAAGGTCCTTACTTTAAGAGAGGCATCTCAGCGATGTTTGTAATAGTAACAAGTCAGAAGCAACGCGGCCTCCAGAAATACGTTCTGGGTAAATAAGGTGTGCGTGGATTCTAACGGAATTCCATGCCTTCAAATACAAAAGATCTTTACTTTTGGACATGGAGATGTGTTCTTAGTTTATTGCTACATCAAAAGCTGCAAAGTAGTACTATCTCATTTTAATAAAATTTGTGATTATAGGGAGAAGCAAAACAAAAATTCTGAAGGAAATGTGGTGTGATTCAGGGCTTTACATACATTTTCTGTGGGATATTTCTTTTTTATATATGTTTCTGCGTTTGCTGACATTTTTCATGTGTAATGGGTATTAATTACTTTCATAAAAAGGAAGAACCATTACTTCAGTCTTACAAAACACGGGCTGCCTATCCGTAGCTGATGAGGCCTTGGCAATGACCAGCAACTCTAACCCCTGCTCAACACAGCCCCTTCCTGCTTTCCCAGAGAGCCCTTCACAGTGAGGCCCCGGCGTCTCCTTTCCTTCTGAAGCATCCGGGCTGTTTGCGTTCCCATTGCGTCACGCGACACCTACCGTTGAGCGGTGAGTTACGGACACAAATGGTTCTTTCTCTGGTTTTCCTCATTGTTTATTTTGTTCTGCAAGGTGGATGTGGAATGTATTTTATCTTTCTTTTAACGGGTGATGATACATTCCACTTTATGGTAATAGATCCTTTTTGAGTGGTCCATTCTCAAAAAGCCACAAAATGTTTCTATAAATATCCGAAATTCTTCATTTCCCTTTCAAAAGTTTTCTTTATAAATGTTTTCAATCATGAGTCTTTTTAAGCTTTGTAAGGCCGGCCTGCGTAAAATGTTACCTGACTAATATACTAGCCTCGTTTATCCTTGTGAATTATGTTTTTCTAAGAAACACACAGGGGGACAATGTCCAAGTGTTACTGACTTTAACAAATCAAAGTTTGTCTTTCGTCAATGTTTGAAATGTCCTCCCTGTGTTTCAAGACCCAGGCTGGGATCCCGTGCCGCATTCAGTGTTCACACCTGCTGTGGGTTGAACTGTGTCCCTTCCCATCTGACGTGTTGAAATCCTAATTCCCAGCCCGTCCAAATGCGACCGTGTTTGGAAACGGAGTCTTTATGAAGGTCATCATGTTGCAGTGAGGCCGTCGGGAGATACCTGGGCCGGCAGGATGTGGTGTGTCGGAATAGGAACCGAGAACAGAGGAAGGGACCCCAGACGTGTGTGCAGGGAGGGAGGGAGGACCCCACGGGCCCCCAGCGGGAAGGCGGCCATCTGTGCGCCCCAGAGACAGGCCTGGAGAAACCCAGCCTGCCCACCTGCATCCTGGGCTTCTGGCCTCTAGGACTGGGAGAAAATAAATGTCTGTTGTCGAAGCCCCTGGCTTGAGGTACTTTGTTCTGGCAGCCGGAGCAGAAAATGGGCTTACCTTTCACGTTCTGGACGTGTCCAAAGTGTCCCAGTTAATTATTTGTGGAATAAATTGGGTTTGTTCTCCTATGTTCTCAGGCTTAGAATGATGTTGGGAACTTCCGGCAAGAGTCCCCTCGAAAAGAGCCTGTGTCCTCCCCAGGGTGTCACGGTGACGACCTCGTGGTCCTAGCTCCTCACCACCGATGTGTCTGTCAGGCCCCCTGGCTTCTGCGGGTGGCAGGGCTCCTCGAACCCTCAGCTGTGACACCTGCGTGACGGCTCTGTCAGGTGCTCGTGGTGGCAGAAGCCCGTGCCAGGTGAGCAGGGCTCTCAGAACTGTCCGTGTGACTTTTCTGTAAGTCTAATATGGGACAAAACAAGTAAAAAACAAAACAACAGTAGAACTCTATTTATCAGAGAGCTCATGGACATTTCCTGAAAAAAAATGGATGACTCTCTCAAAGTGCTTGTCAACACAGACATCTCCAAATCCAAGCAGTAAGACGGAGGGAGGGACAGCGTGGGCGGGGGGGGGGGGTGCATTCTAGAACAGGGGACGGGCCGGCAAGCAAGCCCTTGAAGAGAGCGACACCGACAGGGGGGCCCGAAGCAGTTTGGAAGATTGGTCTTCCCTCCTCTGGGTCTGGGGACCTGAGACCGAGCAGCCTCAAGCTGGACGAGGACCCTGTCGGGTTGAGGACGTGGGGACGGTCTGTCCAAGTGCTGGGTTGCTGTCGGGTTGAGGACGTGGGGACGGTCTGTCCAAGTGCTGGGTTGGGGGCCGGTGTGTGAGGCCTCCGAGGAAGTCCAGCCCCTGCGGTGGGACCCAGGCCCTCCGGCTCTTCAAGCACCACAAACAGAAGGCAGAACTAAGGCCAAGGTGGCAGTGGCAGCCGGACTCCTGAGCCACTGGGCTCCAGGCCTCATGCCCACTCGTGGGGGCCGGGGCACCTCCTGGCTGGTGGGGTGGCTCTCCAGGAGTCGTGGGTCCTGGCGGTCCCTTGAGCATTGCCTTCCGAAGTGGGGCAGGGGGGTCAGAGACACTGACCGCACGAGGGTGCCGGGACCTGGTCTTGTAAATCAGCAAAGCGGTCAGCACACCTTCTCTCGAGGAACAGAGCAATAGGGCAGGAGAGACCCGGACGAACGGGGCGCCCTTCTGAGAGCAGCGAGGACGGTGGGGTTTAGAGCCGAGGAGCAAGGTCGGGGCAGTGGATGGAACATCTCCCCAGGAGACATCGAGGACAGGCGTGTCTCGCTAAGCGGACTGGGCAGGGGTCCCGCTACCTGAACTCTGCGGGAGAGGAGCCTGCTGGAAGCTGGCCGCGGGAGAGGTCTCCGACAGGGCTGAGAACTAGAGAGGGAACAGAAAGGGTTATCACCTCCCCTAATCTCACCTCCCTCCATCGAGGGGCTCTGGCTGCTACAGCTTTGGAGAAGGCCGGGGGGTGCGGCTGGCGTTCGCAGAAGGACCCGAGACTGTCAGAACGACCAGAGGAGTGGAGCTGGCCTTGCAGGGGACAGGTTCCAACCCTGACAAAGATGACCCTCTGGTCTCCATCCCACTCACCACCTGGATTTAGCATTTGACTAAATCCTAGATTGCCTTTGAGAGTCAGAGGCCCCGAGGCTCCAAGAAGAGGTCCGGTCCTGTCTGCATCGGTGCCTGGAGACTGGGCTTCCTCACAACAGCGAACGCACTGTCCCTGCAGCGGCGATCCGTCAATTTGGAGTTTTGTTTAACTACTTTGTTATTCAATTATTTTCTTTGCTTTTCTAATGAAGGAGGAAAGACGTTCCTATCTCCCCAGTGATCTTGGCCATAGAAAGGCATGAAATATAGATGGGGAGCTGGGGTCAGAGGAAGAGGACAAAGACAGCAGTGGTCCGCGGCCAACCGGAGCAGGGCGCGCTGTTGACTCCGCGGAGGGGGAGGCCGCAGGCCCTCTGCTCTCCGAGCCCTCCGCGCTGTCATCTTTTACTTAGAGAATTCTCTATTTAATCATTTATGATACTACCCGTGACTACCCACGGCCAAAGTTGTCCTCACAATCCAGGGACTACGCATAAGGCTGATGTCACAGACCCCATCCATGTGGGGGCAGAGGCTTCATTCAGCTCCGGCCAGAACGCCTTTGACATTCCCCCTTTGGGTACCCCGCTTCTCCCGATCCCCAGATACCCCAGGTCTCGACTGCACAACAGGCCCACTTTGGCTAGAGTTAAGAACAGAACTGGTCCTATCTTTCTCATTTATAAGAACCAGAAAGATAAAAAAAAAAATTATCAAAACCAAATAAAAAATGTGTCATAGAATCAGTTTGGGAAGGGACAGAAAGTACAACATATGCAGGTTATAAAAGGTATTATTTGATTTGAAGTTTTCCTCACAAACCTCAACCCACAGAATTTCAGGCTATTCGTTGCCCCCCCATCCCGGGAAATTTGATTTCCTGGAGATTAGGCAGAAAGTGAGACCAGGTTCTAAATATGTACTCAAACAATGACCTCATATGTTGTCTTAAATGTTCAGCCCTCTTTCAAATCACATTTTCAAATATTGCAACGTAATATTTATTTAATTTTCACAAATTCCAAGCCTGGGGTGGTAGACATACACACAATGTGGTGGATCTTCAGAACCATTGGCGGCTTATCGAGACCAATGGAACAGAAGCAGAGTGAGGCGGGGGCCGCTTGTTCCCCACAATGACATCGCGGCAGCTGACATTTTTCAGCACTTCCTCCCTATTAGGCGCGTTGCTAGATGACTTTTATATACAAGGGCGTCACCTTAAATCTTTACAGTGACACTGAACCTTATCATCTCAGCCTGCAGACTCCTCCTTTTAGAGACAGCTGAACTGGGGCTTCAGCTCCCCCAGGTGTTTCCCCCAGGGTGTGAACCTCCTGTCCCTTCTCCCCACCCCGACTCCCCACCCTGGAGGGCGGAGTAACCAGCAGGTGGGTCTGGGACGGGCCGACTGTGCCCGGCCCTGCTCTCCTTCCCCTCCTTCCTGAACTGCAGAGCGACCGGACGTTTCGTCTCTTTGCATCTGTTCTGGAATCTGCACCACGCGCGAGGCACATGGCGAATTTGTCTATTTTTAGGACGAGGCTTTGGTAAACCCCTTTGGTTGCTGATCCGATGCCCCTTGTCTCATCTCCTTCATCAGAAATAGAAGCAATATTTTGCTTGCATTCCCTTTCTTATATCTTCAATGGTTTTGAGAATGGGAGGGGAAAAGTGGGTGCCCATGCATTGACCTATTAGAATTCCAACAGACGGCTGTCCCACGAGAGAGGGGAGTATGGGGGCGGCAGCAGCCCACACAGGACAGTACACTCACCTCCCAGAAAGGCCAGAGTACTGAGGGTGCAGAGCTGATGTCATCTGTCCCTGGTTCCCTGATTACATCCCTCAAGAAGGCTCCAGGAATCTGATTCAATTACCCTGACCATCTTTGTTCCTGAATATCTTGTTCTTTTTCATAAATTCCAAAGTCTGGGTGAGTTTAGAGTAACCTATTAGATTGTCTTCCTTCAGTTGGACCAGCAACTGATCTGGTCCCAGATCAGACCAGCAGATACATTTGTGGAGACCTCAGACAATGCGTGCCCTAGCTTTCCCCATAATCTCTCCCAGGGCCTCCCCCTGAGTCCACAGAATAGGAAAACCACTGGGCCTTGCAATTTCCCCGGCTGGTGTCCATGTATCTGTCTCCAGACCCCATCCTGCAACCTTCTGGTTGTCACAGCTCTGCCATAAGCATGAAGAAACCCAATGCTGTGTCTTGGTCACCAACCAATTCAATACCCAACCAAGTTGGCCATTCCAAGGAAAAACCTGTATTCGGGGCCTGTCACGTCCCATCCAGCCCCCATCAGACTAGCCTCTCCCGTGTCCCATTCTGATCACGATGCTTATGGGCTCTTGTCAGTTGTTAGACTTTACCTGTGGGTGGGAAGTGGTGGTGAGCACGCTATTTGCCCCAGTCCTCAGTGAGCACACGCATCTGAAGTGAGGGCACGTCCACCCATCCCGGTCTTGGTAGGTCCTCGGCAATCTTGGCATTGTCTCATCAACAAAGCCTACAGGATTCCGTTATCCTGAGAAAGCAGTTGTGCCCCCCCACCGAGTGAGCAGCTTCAATGCTACCTCCATGCCGTAGTGCTGCGAGTGAGTGCACGTGACCCTCGTTTCCAGAGTGGGCTTCTCGTCAGCCTGCAGGCCCCAGAACAGCGCTCGGTCTGAGCTGCGGAAGGAGGCCTTGAACCCCTGCTCATACCTCCGTCTCTGATCCCCAAAGAGTTCTACTCCCTGCCCCCTGCAACTTGCATTTCTGGGTTCTGTTTGGTTTGTGGGTTTGTGTGGGGCACAATCACGACATGAAGACACAATGGTTAAGCCTGGGCCAGTGGGGAGCTATTTTGTATTTTAAATCCTTTGCTTGGCTGGTATCACCATAAGCTCTAGTCTGCCTTCTACAGCGATCCTGTCAAGCCACATCGTGTTCTTTCTCAGCTTTAACACCCCGTTAGAGATTCAACTACCTTCCAGTTTCCAATCTGTGTTCAGCTCGCTTGCCAAGGAGAGGCATCTGGTCGACCATGCATCTCCAGGGCTTGTAACGGAACACCATCACGGTTGCTGATCATCTGATTCTCATCATACGTAAAATGTACATAAAACACTTTCCTGTGAAAACTTGGTCTTTCTCAGCACCTCCTACTTAGGAAAGGATTTTCAAAATTATCTGTAATGAAAATCTTCCAAGGAGTGCGTGTCTTTTCTTATTTCCTGTCATCAATGGAACAAATATCTTTCCCTTCGCATGGAATTCCCCAGGGTGGGTAGTGTTCAGGGACCCAAAGTCCCTCCCACAAAGGGAGCCAACAGGATGTCTTTCTTCCCCCTGCCTCCTGGAAGTCAGAGTTATGGCATGTGACCCGCCCACCCAAGAGCTTGCATTTTTAAGGAAGACCTCAACATCTGCTTGGCACTTTGGGGCTTCTCCACTGGGACCGAGGGAGGGCCAGCGTCTTCATTTCCTGTCCATAGCTCCTGCTCCTTGTTCTCTCTGCCCTGCTCATGTTTCTCTCTGGTCTGCCACTGACCCTGGGCCACCTGTCTCCTCCTTCTGCATTCCTTCCTTGCCTAAGCTGGGAAGACTGACCACAAACCCTGGGGGAAAGACACAGACACACTGCAGTAACTGGAATACCAATCTGGGTCTCTATCTCCCTATTATCCCTAACCTCACCACACGGCATGGGGTTACCTGGAGTGGGAAAGCCCATTAGTCAAAACAGACCATACCTCTGCAAATCTAATCGCAAATATTATATAAAACCAACATGATAGACTTTATAGAACTGACCACGTCACATTTCTCATGTTTATTGTTGCCTATGAAAGCCTATGTTAACAAACGAAAAGTTCTATTGGAAATTTTTACATTATTTTCCATAAATGTCTACTTGGAAGCTGTTTCTTTTATTTTAAAGTGGGACGGAAATGTTCATCTTGAACAACATTATCATCATATTCCAGAGACATCCCATGCCTTCTCCTTTGGTAGCTTCGTATCACCAAATTCGATATATAACATTCTCGGATGTTTCTACTTAGAACCTTCCAAAAATTTTCCCTACATATTGTATGAATGTCATCTGACTTTTGTCTTAAAATTGTTTTAAAGTCTTCTCAATTTGCAATGATCCTGGACACGAGTTAGTATTATTGGGAAGCTGTTCACCACCTGCTGTTTATCTCATCCAACGAGATGCTGATTCCTGATGCCTCCTGCCTGAGCCTTACAACGTCTTTCCTCTTTTCAGGTCGGGACCAGTAGCCCCTTGTCTGCAGGAGACAGGGCATTTCAGGTCCCGGGCTCCAAGCCCCCTGTCAGAGACGGGATGACTGCTGCCTTCCAGAGTCCGACCCCAGGCCTGCTGCGGAACGTTCAGACGCCGTGACAGGAGCTCAGTTTCAAGCGATCTGCCCACAGGAACTTGGAGTAGGTTTCCTGGTCGCGTCTTTCTTCACGGAGGCCCCTGCGGGAGCCTGCTACAAACAATCCCATCAAACTCATAGGTGCTGGGCGTTCCAGACTGAAGACTCCCTGGTTGTAAGGAAAATACACATGATTAATCTCAAGCTCTCGTGCTGCTAGTAAATGTTCAGAGAGGCTAAGAGGTAGCCTGATGATGGCAAAAAGCAGCCAAGGATCGGGGAAATACAAACCAAACCCACATGAGATGCCACCTCACACTGATCAGAACGGCTCAAATGAACAAGTCAGGAAATGACAGATGCTGGGGAGGGTGCGGAGAAAGGGGAGCCTCCTGCACTGGTGGTGGGAATGCAAGCTGGTGCAGCTACTCTGGAAAATAGCGTGGAGTTTCCTCAAAAAGTTGAAACTAGAGCTACCCTACCACCCAGCAACTAGATTACTAGGAATTACTAGGAATTTTCCCATGTGGTGAAAAGAAGGGACACATGTACCCTGGGGTTCATAGCAGCAAAGTCCACAATAGCCACACTATGGAAAGAGCCCAGATGTCCATCAACAGATGATGGATAAAGAAGACATGGCCCATATCTACAATGGAATATTACTCGGCCATCAAAAAGAATGAAATCTTGCCATTTGCAACAAGGTAGATGGAAACTAGAGGGTATCACACTGAGCAAAATAAGTCAATCAGAGAATAATAGATACCATACAATTTCACTCACCTGTGAAATTTAAGAAACAAAACATGAACATAAGAGCAGGGAAGGAAAAATAAGATAAGGTAAAAACAGAGAGGGAGACAAACCATAAGAGGCTTTTAACTCTAGGAAACAAACTGATGGCTGCTGAAGGAGAAGTGGGTGGGGGATGGTGTTACCGGGTGACGGGCATTAGGGAGGGCACTTGATGTCATGAGGACCCGGTGTTGTATGCAACTGATGAATCACGCAAGTCTATCCCTACAACTAGTGATACATTATATGTTAGCTAAATTAAATTCAAATTAAAAAAAAAAAAAGGAAGAAAGCAGCCAAGTGTCCTTCCAGTCCGCGGATGTCATTTCCTGATCACATGGTACATTCCAGGGCTGTGTCTGATTTTTAAGTCTCAGAGAAATGAACATGCTGAGATGGCCTATGCTTTTAATGTTCTATGTATTTATGCGAAAAAATAATTGCTAAATTTACCTGGAAACCAAATATTTGGCAAGTGGGTGAATGTGGGCAACACGTTCCTAGAACGTCTATCCTTGAGTCCCAGGTGGGAGGTTATCACCGGTTCTCACCGCTGTCCCCATACGATGTCGCCCCCACAGCAGTCCACCGGAGCGTCCAAGAAAGGACACCGTCCTGTAGGGTTTCCCGTAGAGGCTGACAGCAGCCCCAAACTCACCCTCTCATTGGGAATCACTGAACTATAATCGCTCCCCCTTCTGTGAATCGGGGCATCACATCAAACCATGGAATGTCTGTCTGAGGTCCCAAAGGCACCCATGATGGAATAGTTCTAAAAGGCAAATGGAGCATGAAATGTGAACAGTGGTTCATCGTGGACGACCAGTGACGACCAGTGGCGACCAGTGACCCTCCTTCTGAAAGAACAGTTGTCATAGAACCGACGCATTGCTAGCCAGACAGTACGGATGGACGCGCTCAGGGTTCCAGTCAGTCTGCCACCCTCTGCGCAGCCTGGACCACGACCGAAAGACCCGCCCCTAGCGGGCAGGTCGGGCAACTGCAAATCTCTGTCTCCTCAAATTGCAACCGCAAATCCCCCGGCGCATCTCAGAGGGGTTGCATCCAAGGTGTGCTCTTAATCTCTGCCGTTAACTACGTGCACCTTCACGACTCCACCTCCACTGAATTCCCTACCTGCTGGGCTCTGGCTCCCCACTCACCCCCAGTCCTGGGAGGCACCCGGAGCTCTCCCCTCCCATCGTCATTGACAGGAAAACGAGCAGGGGTGAGGTCTGGTGGTAGGGTCTGCTGTGCGGTGGGTGCCCTCCCTTAGAGGTGCTGTAAGGGTTGGATGAGAAAAGACATCTAGTGTGCTTAGCCTGGACCCCACCTCAGCAGAAAGACAAAGAAACGGAGGTCCAACAGCCACGGGATGCTGAGCCACAGAGATTGTAACGGTGGAGCGAGGCAGGGAAGGAAGCCAGATTCTGTGGGTTACTGTGGCCGTGGCTTCTCAGAGCTGGAGGGCTTGGAAACCTTCTGGCCCAAACTGCTTTTTAGCCCAGTTGATGAACCAGCCATCTACAAGATGAGGGAATTCTCCACAACTGCCTGAGACCTGCAGAAAGTTGGCTTGGAGCTGGGGCTGCGACTCCGCTCTCTTGACGGCTCCCGTCTCGAGTGGGCTGCTGGAGCTGCTGTGGCACTGAGCTCCGCGGCGACCCGGGTCATGTGCCGTCGGGGGCGAGGGGAGAGCACAGTCTCGACGCAGCGCACTGGGTCCCAGGACGCATGGTGAACCCTGAGTGCGACCTCTGCTGACCACGTGCAGCCCGCAGTGTTCGGTCCCGCCGCCTCCCCGGGCGCAGCAGCCCTTCCCATCACCGCACCCTCGGAGTCACGGAAAGAAAACACACTCACGCGCTTGCCGACTCACTGAGGGTTTTGTGTGGTTGTGCCTGGAGAGGAGCCGAGCTCGGTGTCTCTGGGGCTCTGAGCTCCGGCCAGCAACAAGGGCCTCTTTCCCTGCATTCTCACAGCCTCTCCCTGACCTTCCCCAGGTGGGCGGTGACAGATGAGATCCTCTAGATTTAGTACAGATGGAGTCAGGGGCGGTGACGGTTGTGACCAGGGAGCTGTCCCAGCTTAACTGCGTCCTGCCATCGGAAGACAGAAGGTTGCCTCCATTTCTCTGAATCACCTGGAAAAACCCCGGGGACATCACCCAAAGGACATTCACCAAGACTCCTGAATTCTGGTGAGTTTAATTCTGAATTCTGGGCTTCAGAACTTGCTTCCCCAAAATATGGTGCCTTAGCATATCGAACACTCTGAGCAGAGAGATTCCGAGAGCACGGACACACAGGAAGGACTGTCCACCCTTTCCTTGCCCTTCTGCCCTGAAGTAGGGGGCATGGCCCTCGTGGGACCTGCCCTTGAAGGTCCTTCCCTCCAGAACGGAGGGACCCAAGAGAGGAATCTGGTCACACAGACCTTGCTAAGTTTCCCCATTTGTTTCTCTTCGCTCAGATCCTCCTTGTCCCGTCACGTTTTTCCATGGTTGTTCTTCCTCATCAAACCCAGCCTGAAAAAGCTCAGGTCTGATTATTTCTCGGGTCTTCCTGTTCTTAGGAAGGCTCTCATCCATTTGAAATAATTTATGTTAGATAAATCTATGTGCTTCTCTTCCGTTCATCTGCCTTTGTTGGTTGCATTTGCAGACCCAGCCAGGAACCCTAAGAAGGTCAAAAGAAACTTCTTCCTGTCCCGCAGTCTCAGTAACAGCAATTTGCCTTGACTGGGGGCAACCACGATCACTGCCTGCTGGAATTTCTTAAATATAAAGAAATAGGGGGCTCCTGGGTGACTCAGTTGGTTAAGCATTTGCCTTCGGCTCAGGTCATGATCCCGGGGTCCTGGATGGAGCCCCACATGGAGCGCCCTGCTCAGCGGGGAGCCTGCTTCCCCCTCTGCCTCTGCCTGCCTCTCTGCCTACTTACGCTCTCTCCCTCTGTCAAATAAATATAATCTTAATCTTTTTTAAATAAAGAAATATATATTCAAAAAAAGTCTTGTCAATCAACATTTTATCACCAACAATCTAATAAGTAAGAAAAAAGTCAGATTTACAGAAATCTGCCCCCGGAAGCCTGTGTTCCAAACTGCTACCTGGTCAGGCTGTCCCTTGGCTGGCCTCCCTCTGTTGGAGGGCCTGGTGGGAGCCCTGGCAGTGGGTGCAGGAGAACGGGCTTGTGGGGGCCAAGGGAGACATAAGGGGGCAGCAGGGACTGTGCCGAAGTGCAAAGAAGCAGCCTACAGCAGCCACACAGTGCACACCTCCTGCGGGGCCTGCTTCTCAGAGAGGGACCCCGTGGTGACTCTGACTCTCACCAAGCAAGCCGGGAATCCATATTTCAGTTTTAAAACTTCACATTTTAAAAAAAGCATATATCATAGCCACTCAATTTTTGAAACACGATGTGACTTCCAGCTGCCAGTCTGAGACTCATGATTTGAGCCTGAAATAGCCTAACGTGGACCTGACATGATTCAGGATCATTATTCATGAGCCTGAAATAGCCGTCCCCGTCAAAAATCTCTCTAAACTTAAAAAATGCTCAAAGGGAATTCTTCCCTGGGTTTGGAAGGCACTGCAAGGTCCTCCTTGTTTTGTGATGAATGAACAGACCCCCCCTCGGTCACCATCTGACGACCATCCATGATGGGGCTCCATGGCTGGGACCCACAGTCCTCTGGCTGCTTTCACCGAAGCTGGAATGACACCTGAGCCTGCAGACCAGTCCTGCCGCCAGGGCTGGAGGGAAAGTCTGCGTTTCAGGACAAGGGGAGTGAAAGGGACTTCAGCAATAAAGGTTAAGGACAAACAAAGTTCTGCCTGTTTATGAGTCCGCCAAGGGTTTTGGGTAGTGACGTGTTCAGAGGCCTGTTCTCCAAGGCCTCCTTCCTTGAGGAAGATCTGTCCTGCGGTTTCCGGGTCCTGCGTCTTGGAGGTCACCCTGCCCCTGGGGGCCTGCCTCCTTCCCCATCCTCCTTAAGGCGCCTCGAACAGCAGGAAGACTGTCCGCAAGCAAAAGCTGCCGCGGAGATATCCAGCACGGTGGGGTGGGCCCTTGCGTCCACAAACACATCACACAGCTTCAGTGACTCACCACTGCAGCCTCCTGCTTGAAACAGCTGCAGAGAGGCTGGGAACACTCCGGAGCAGGAGGTGGGAAAGAGCACAGGAAGTCGCATGGCTGGCATGTGTCAGCTTCGGGGACAGGCAGCAGAGGAGAGCCACGCCGGAACACTGGTTCCGGGAGGCCATGGAGAGGAGCAGCCGGGTGGGAGGAGGCGGGGGGCAGCGTGCTGGCGCAGCTGCTGTGGTCTTCACCAGGGAGGACACAGGGATGGCCCCTTCCTGCAGAAACATGAGCCAACCAGGGGACTGGGGATGCACAGAGAGGACCTGAGCCAGGATTGAGGTGGTGGTCTGGACACGTGTTCATGCAACCTTCCGTAGCCAGGGTCGGGGATGCCTTTCTGGCCACAGTCACTGTAGGTTTGAGGACACAGCCATGGCAGTATGTGGCTGCCACAGGAAAGGATGGTAAATGCATAATTAATTTCAACTTTCTCCTAAAATGTGTTAGAACTCTTGCAATAGGCCTCCAAGGATAACGGGTACCGGGTCATTTGTGTTTCCATGACCGTGGTTTTCTTAGCCCAGACTCCCCAGAATATAAGTCTAGCACTAAAGGCTCAATCTTGGGCAAGCAGCTCGGGGAGTGTGGGCACAGGGCTGTGTCCAGAAAGGGGAGCAGGTGGGGAGGTCGGGAGGGAGGGAAGATCTCCGAGATGGCCCCCGCCTCACAAGGGAGAGCCCACTACCCCATCCTGAGGAGCGTCTCCCGGCAGGTGGGTAACACCACCAGGCAGAGCGCGGTCAGTGCCGGGGCTAAGGGAGAGGAATCCCCCTGTTGGGGTCCCTGGCTCCGGCTCTCACTGGTCGGCACTGCCTGGCCTTCCTCCCTCGGGGTGGTGGGTCCAGGACCGCTGGGCCAGAGAGAGGCAGGTCCTAGATCTGTGGCTCTGCGGAGGAGTGGAGGATCTGCCCACACCTGTTCCCTACGCACGCGCATAGCCCGTCCACTCACTCTCTGCCTCTTCTGCGCTCCCAGCATCCGCACGCCTCTGCGTCTACCTACTATCCACGTGCTCTTGTTTTACAGATCAGAAGCTGGCTGCGTGGCCAGCGAGACCCCGCTCCGGGGACGGACGGAGCCCGCCTGGCAGCTGCTGTGTGCATCTGCTCCACGGGCTGCAGCCGCAGGGATCGGCCTGGCCCTAAACTCGTCGTGCAATAGAGAATTAAAGTGAAACAGATCGACCCTGTCTGCCATGTGGGCCTCGGTGTTTCTCCTCCGGCTCCAGGACGGGCACACTTGGGCAAACGGTCACTTCCAGCCCTTGGCAGGCCCTGTAAAGAGCAAGGACTCCCTTCCCTGTCGGGGGCCCAACGGGGGCTGACTTTATTACATGTCACTAACGTATGGCTGTGCGCCCCCGGGCCCTGTCATGAATCACCCCTTCACACGTCTCCAGCACCTGGAAGGATGGTTTACGGCACAGAACGCGATAATAATTCAGCCGCGTATTGACAACCCAAGCGATATATACTGACTCGCGTGAAGGGATATGAATATGGCTCAGCAGTATTTAAATAATGGGTCTCTCCACAGACGTACAAATCTAAGTGGACTAACCCATGTCTGTGTGACTGACAAGCATGTCATCCAGGCGCGGTGGCCTCAATTGGCCATAGAACCACTGACTCGGTGTTTTCGAACGGCGCGGGTCAGTGACAGCCGTCGACGGAGTCAGCCAGCAGGGCCCGGACCGGCCACTGGCCCCCGCAGCTCGGCTGCAGACAACCACAGTGACCGCTGCGTCTGGGTCTTCGAGTCCTTCTAGACAAGTGTACCGTAAGTCCTACAGCCCTGTCCACCCTGCGAGCTGAGTGGTGATGCAAAAGTCAGCAATGAATCCAGCGGATCTGAAATTCTGGGCAATTTAGGAAAAGCCTGGTGTGTAACGAGAGTTTGGAAATAGGCTACGGCCTTGCCACCCCATCTCGCTGGTCTCGGAAGCTAAGCAGGGCCTGGTCAGTCCTTGGATGGGAGAGTTTGGAAATGGATGTATCAGTACGCGTGCGGTGGTGATTTCTGCAGCAAACGTCCTCCGCGCTCGCAGACCTCCCAGGGAAGCCCCAGCAGGACAGGTGCGCGGGATCCCGTGGAGGGAGGGGCTGTGAGCTGGACCTGCTCTGTCGCACTTCTGGTGACACCCACAGTGAAGACTCCGTTTTCAAACTCAGCATATGACGGAGGAGACAGCATGCCACAGCCTGGAGAAAAGGAGGGGTCACACTATTTTTTTAAAAAGGTTTCATGTATACACCTATGACTTTGTAAAAAAAAAAAAATCGATATGATAATTTGTGTACTTGTTTCCTTTTCTTCTGTGTTTGTCCCCATTACCCACTCACGTCCATCTTTACTTCCCTCCCAAATCAGCCGAGGTTCATGCTCCCGGGCCGGCGCCGTGTCCCATGATGATCAGCCTCCCTGCGTGGGCAGCCGCACACGCACACACGTGCCCTCAGGACCCTGAGTTCACATATCACACACACTTGTCTCCTCTGTGTTCCGTATTTCAGCGTGTCTGGTGGACGTCGTCACCTGCCATCATTCAAGCTCAGTTTCTAATAGCAGCCCCCAGCCCCCAGCGCACCGCGGCATGGACGCCCCATTTCAGCCGAGCCTTCCTCCTTACGTGCAGACATTCGCTTTGTCTCCGAAGCTGACCATCCAAGCAACTCCGTGGTAACCACGTTGTTCCTGAAATCACACACTCACTTTCTTCATTTCTACTGAGACTGCAGGGCTGGGGACTGGATTGGAGCCTGTGTTTCTCAAGTTAATGGTGAGGCCAGAGAGCTTTCCAAAGGTCATGGAAATCAAGCCCCTGACCTCCTGTCCTGCCTGCACTGGGCGTTTCCTGGTTTATCTGCTGGGTCTGGCCAGGCAAGTAGCTGTACAGTGATGCTTAATCCCGGCTTCAGTGCAGGGAGTATGAGTAACCCTTCATGGCTGTGCCGCCTGCGCTGGTTGCTTCCCCGTGAACCACGTTTTATTTTCTTTGCCAGTTTTTCTATTGGTCATTGCCTTTTTATTTCTAAGAGGGTGTTTTTCATCTTTTCAAAACTGTGGGTAACACTCTTTCTGTTTTCTCCTTTGGGGGTACTTTCTCCCAGTCTGTAGACGAACCTTTGTAGCCATTGTTTGGCTGTTCTGCGTTCTGGCTTTTCCCTCCGGGAGCTTGCTCAGACAGATAGCACCTCCCTCCCTCTTGAAGCTGGTCAGGTCGCCGTGACTTGCTTTGGCCAACGAAATGTGATAGGACGTGAGAAGTTTTACCTTTAGCCTGAAGGGTTGAAGAATGTGGACGTTATTTGTCAAATTCTCTCCTCTTCACAGGTAAATCACCAACATTCTAGACGGTGATGCACATGGCAGCCCCAGGCTGGGAGTGGTGGGCACACAGAGGAGAGGGCCACCTACCCCACTACCAGTAACCGTGACACAGACACGAAACCTGAGCTACTTATACATTTGTTGTTTTCAAGCACAAAGATTTGGGTGCTGTCAACTCAGTGTGTTATCCTTGTTTATCCTGTTGGTTAACTCAAGAGAGAAGGAGAAAAAAGGAAGGCAAGAAGGAAAGAAGGAAGGAAGAGAAAGAAAGGATACAGATATAGATATGTATATACAGGATATATATATAGAAAGGATACATGTACAGAAAGAGACATCTTATTGACTTTGAGACAGATTAGCACTTAATGACTATGCAGTGATCAATTCCTGGAAAAGATGATCATGTTTTGGAAAACTGTTGCCTATGAAAATGTATAGAATGATAATTGTGTAGCTCCAGGAGAACAAGACAAAAAAAGGACATATTTTCTTGTATACTTGTGCTATTCTCTGTATTCAGAAATTATTAAAATAAAGAAATGATCTCTGAGAATGGGCCCATTTGCAGGCAGGAGTAAAAGGAAATTGAGTTAATAAAGATTAGAGTATGGATTAAGAAATAGAGGAGGGAAAAACAATAGATGAAGTCATCAAAATTAAGAATCAGTTCTTTGAAAGGTCAACAAAGTTGGCCAACCTTTGCTAGGCTGACTAAGAAAAAAAGAAGATTCAAATAACTAGAAACAGAAATTAAAGAGGGGGCTTACAACTGAGTTTACAGAAACAAAAAGAATTTTAAGGGTTTATTATGAATAAGTGTACCCAAACCAATTAGATAGCCTAGATGAAATGAAACAATTTCTAGAAATGCCCAACCTACAAAAAATGAATCATAAGGAGAGAGAAAATTTGAACAACTTATAATTAACAAGGAGATGGAATTAATGCAGAACATCGCAACAAGGAAAGACCAGGACCAGCTGGCTTCACTGGTTAATTCAGCATTTACAGACCAATTCTCTACAAATTTTCCAAAAAACCTGAAGAAGAGGGAACACTTCCAAGTGCATTCTATGAGGTCAATGTTACACTAATAGCAGAACCAGACACAGATATATCAAGGAAAGAAAACTACAGACCAGTACCTCAGATGCACGCTGATGCAAAAATCCCCAATAAAATACTAGAAAATTGGATTTAACAGCGTATTAAAGAGGTTACATACCATAGAGATAAAACGAAGACAGTGCTAGAGACATCGAGGTCAAGTGGAGCTTAGCTTTGAAGCAAAAGCATGACCAAGAATCTGGTCAGTATGCACCTTCTGGAAAGTTCTGAACGGACTAATGGACTTCAGAGTCACAGAATGACTGAGGGGGTGGCGGCCAGTAAATTTAGTTGGAAGAAGGTAACAGGAGAAGTAACAAGAGCCGAGATTAAAGATGTGCCTCTTCCGCCAAGCCCGGTGGTATTAGGCACCCCGAATGTCCTGAGGGATGAGGCCTTGAGAAGAGAAAGCGCTGTGTCCAGACAGGAGCACCGAGTGTGGCTCTTGGCACCAGAACTGACTGGAATCTGAACCAGCTGGATGGGGAATCCACCAAGTCTGTCAGACACTTCATTTGTCAACAGAACCGCCTGTCTGCCCTGAGATTTACAGCAGCTACTGACTGTGGCCAACGAGAGGGATGAGAAGACGCTGCACTTCCGAGAAAGTGAAGTCCCTGATACAGTCCAGGACGAGAGTGGAGAAGAAAACCTCTCCCGAAGAATGGAGCCAGCGACCCCAGGGGGGAAAACGTACAAGAAACGACTACCAGGGAGCAGATCCGGAGCTTATCAAGGAAATTCCTGCACTTTCAGGGTAGAAAGCTCTCGGAATACCTATCTTCACAATTCCTGGCGTCTGTTATTGATTACACGTCTGCCATTCTTCCCCTTTCATCCTGGAGGTGCTTCTTGTCATTGCCCCCCCCCACGGTACTCTGCAGTACTGTGCGTGGGGACTGACGAGGAGTGTGGTGAGTCACCGTCACCTCCTCCTTGAAGCCAACGACCCACAGAAATCCTCCATGTTTGGCGTGATGTCATGACTGGATTTAAGGATGAGGCTATGTTGTGTAGGAGGGAAAATAAATTAAGTATTTGGTGATCACAGGAGCCAAGTATGTGGTCTGGATTGCTACTTCTTTCTCCTGTTGAGCTCATGGTAGGTTGTACATTCCTATCCTTTCTGAGCCACGATAGGCATATAGTTGGTTTGGTCATGAAAATGTGAGCAGAAGTCATCTCCATCACTTGGACATAGTCTCTAAAAGCCTTCAAGGGCCAGTAAATGGTCTGCCATGTTTGCTTGCTTCCCTTGCGTAATGACCCGTGCTGTCCTTCGGAGAGAATACCTCCAGCAATGCCACATGAACTTCTACTGAAAGTGAGAAACAATCCTTTGCTGCTTAAAACCACTGAGGGTTTTTTTTTTAAGATTGTATTTATTTATTTGACAGAGAGAGGGGAAGCAGCAGGCATAGGAAGAAGCAGGCTCCCCGCTGAGCCAGGAGCCTGATGCAGGGCTCGATCCCGGGACTCTGAGATCATGACCAGAGCTGAAGGCAGACGCTTAACCCACTCCTCCAGGAGCCCCTAAAATCACTGAGACTCAGGTGCTGTTTGCCACTGCAGCACGGTCTCGCTCGTCCTGACTGAAACGAATTTGTTTACGGTGAGTTTTACTACACAAAAGCTTTTTATTATTTTCTCATTGTTAATTATGCACATCTTTTCATTTATAATTTCTGGGCCTCTAATCTTGTCTGGAAAGATCTCACCCATGCCAAATTAGACATTTTTATAACCCTCATCCTCAGATCTAACCCAAGTTTAATTAATTAATCTGGTGCTGTACTTGGACCTCTCCATGCCTCCCTCTGACTGTTCCCCTGCTATCCTGTTCAGAAAATCAATAGGATTGGCCTTTTTAGTGGAAAACACAGTTGATTGGATGTAATAAGCTTTTCACTTAGTAAAAGGGTCTAAAGGAATCTGTCTAAGAAAAAGAGAGTCGCCAGTGTCTCCTGTGACAGCCTAGCTCACGTCTGGTCCGCGTCCTCAGGGGGCTAGATGGCCATAAATTGTATTTTCTTATCTTCACCTCTTAAAATTCACCATTTATTATTGGTTTCTCGGAAAGGGCTTTCTAGTCACATACCTTAACTAAAAAAGATCATTCTTAGCAGGAAAGAACCACTTCGGGATATGTCTGTTGTACTACCTTGCTGTCAGGGCTGTGGATAGGACCTTAGGTCTCTTATCGTTTCTGTGCCTCCCTCCCTCCCCAGGTCTGTCAAAAAGGACCAAGTGTACATTTAAAAATATATATTGCAATTATATAGCAGAAGCTATGAAGTAATCATGGTCTAGAGGTTAGCGTTTCCACTCACCTCGTTATAACCGGCGGCAAGAGCCTGATCTCAGAGTTACTGGAGGAGGGCAGACCCGATGTATGCCGGAAGAGTGGGAAGCAGTCGTCCCTTCTGTGTTCCTACGTAAAAAACAACATTCCGTTCATAGAACTTGTGAGGATAGAAAAGTGCTGAAGTGTGTTCTGATGGGACCAGAGTGGCTCATAGTGTGGGACCTGTCACTGTCCTTATTTACACCCCACTTCATAAAGGAGACTCTTGAACAGGATAAGAAACTTGGGCTTGTCTGGATTCTGTTTGGCAAGAAGGAAGCTAAGTGAAGGGGGTTCCTTAGTGGATTTTCGAAGCAGCATTTGATAATAAAGGGGATTTTGCACTTAATTCTAACAAATATGCCTTCTGTCATTCATCCTCTCTCACCAGGAGCAAGGGAGTACAGTGGCATTTTCACTGAAAAGGTGACTTTTTGGGGTGAAGTCAAATTATTGAGTTTATGGAGCTGTTGGCAAACGTTGTGAAAATCTGTCCCCTTTGCTCTACAGATGAGAAGCAGAGCCACCAGCTTCAGGCGTCCGGCATCTGCAGACATTTTTGAGGAAGGAAGGACCTTCCAAAAGACAGGAAGAGTCAAGATTTGCTGTGTGCCTTTGGTCTCCAATGAGTTGTCTATGGCCTTGCAGGTCGATAAGGTTTTGAAGCAAAGTTTCAGACCCAGAGCCTTTGGGAAAAGCCAAGTGGGGTCAAGCCCTCCACCCCATCCAAGCTCCTCTTCCCACGAGCAGGGCGGAGGTGGCTGCAGACTTCCCAAATCAAACAACACAAACCAGCATTTCAAGGCTGGTTTTGTGGAAATCTAACCTCAAAGTCCTCTGGTTTTTTTCCTCCAAGCGCTGGATTGTCCCGTGGACATCTTGAGCTGAGTGGTGTTTCTGGAGCAAGTGGGGTCAGCTATCCCAATCGTCTTTGACAGGTTGGGTGGCAAGACAGATTACCCACTTTGGCATTGGATTTTGCCCGAAGTGAAGCTATGGTTGAGGGCTCAGGAGTCTGTTCTATTTTAGGAAGGCTCATGGCTTCCTCTGGTTATCAGTGCTCACAACATCACACTCAGGTTATCTAGGAGAAGCCAGCTGGGGGCAGAGTGTGAAGTGAGGAAGTGCTGTCCCCAGATGTAGACAGCCCCGTGGGGCAGCAGCTCATCACTTGCTGGGGCGGGCTTCCTGTCAGAGCAGGAAGAGGTAATTGTGATAGCCTCGAGTGGGCAGGGACACAGTTTCCATCTGGCGGGAGCTGCCCGGGACATGCGAATCCTTTGAAAGGCTATGAATTTCGCAACACCTTCAAGGACGCGCTTGCCATTGGGACAACCAACGTTGAGCGCTGACATATTTGGGAGACTTTGGATTCTTAAAAAATTGGATAAGTCTGTTGAAATAAAATATACTGTTTCCAAAAATACTGTAGAAGAAAACTTTTGCCCCAATTTGTAAAATTATAGTTTATTGCTAAAACAGCCTGAGGGCGCAAGAACAAATGAAATGACATTAATTAAAATACAGAAAAACAGCAGAAAGGATCGTTTTATAATGTAGGTTCAAAAGAACAGGGAAAATAAATGGAAATATGTGTATTTCCAGCACTGGGGAGAACAAGTTTGGAAAGGTTGGGGCGCTGTGCCCCCAGGCTCATTAGAACGAAGCCTGCACAACACACGCCCCCGGGCCTCCCGCGACAGCCGTCCTGCCTTCCTCTGCCATTTAGGAGGTGAAAGCAAGTTTGGCTCACTGATCTCAAATGTCATAAGGAAGCAGTGGGAACTGGTTCCCCCTTGGCTTTGTAGCACCCACATCGGTGGCTCCCATCCGGTCGGTCAGCTCTGGAAGCCACATTAGACGACGATGCTGGCCATGTGGACGCCATCCTGGTCTCTCCCCACCCCAGGTGTGCATGACGACAAGGAGTCCCCAGGACTGCGATCTGTCCCGTGGCCTCTGCTTCTGCATCAGGGGGAATTTCCAGGTGATCCCCTGACTGAGGGGAGCATGGGGTTGAGTCCTGGGCAGTGACAATGTCTTGGAGAGGAGCACCCCAAAGGTTCTTGCATGGGGGACCTCACGGGGAGTGTGGCAGAGGGGAAGAAGAAGGCTAAGCTAACCCTTTCCATGGAGAAGATCTCCTGCGGCAGAGCTACGGGAGGGGGGAGCAGGCCATGGGAGGAGACACAGGAGCGCGGGCTCACAGGATGCTGGCCCCTGGGGTGGCCGAAAGCTGACCTGTGGGAGGACAACCCCTGCCCAGAGGGAAGCTTCCTCCAAAGCTGAGCCTGGGCTCCTCCCCGGAGGCCCCTCCCCAGCGAGGCACGGTGGCTGGTCCTCAGTGTCGGGTCCGAGCTCCTCCGTCACTCACTCACTCACTTGAACGCCACGGGACCCACCTGCGAACTCGCGCGGAGTCAGACGGGGACGCTTCAGGAGCGCCGCACAGCATCCCAGGGCCAGCTCTCCCCGTCAGCTCCACGATTGCTGGGGACTGGTCTCCCCCATGCTCCTCCCCATCCCCGTCCCAGTCCTATTGACCACTTAGGACCGCATCGGTGTCTGTGTCTGTCCCCGCCATAGAGCCCGCAGCCCCGCCCCTGTGCCGCACGGGAACCTATCTCGGCAGCCGTCCCTGGAACCTGGGGAAAAGGGGAACGAAGTGAAAGCAGACCTTCTCCTCTCACATCCCGGGTAGCACGGCCTGCTTCCGTCGCGGGAATAATATTGCATTTATACTTCTAAGCCTTCTTTTGTTTTGACTTTTTCATTTGAGTTTATGCCATAGAAGCATTTTGCAGCATCACGAAAGATCCTGCCCGCACGGTGCTTGGTCCCGTAACTCCTCCAAGTACAGGAAAGGACCCGCCGAGGGGACACATCGCAGACTCTGCAGCGACCTGGAGCACGTGACGGACACCTTCGTGCCGGAAGCTTCTCTCCACTTAGAGCCCGGGGCTCCGGACAGGCACCTGAGGTATGAAGTCAGATGTCCTAAGCCTCCTTAGGACAAGTTGCTTCCGGGAAGGGTCTCCTGTGGGCGTGCCGGTGGCCCCGCTGTCCGCGCGCGTGAGGGCAGACGAGGGAGCGCAGGAGCCTCCGCGGGATCTCAGCCCCCCTCCCGAGCGCCACTCCAGTAAGGGCTGCGGAAGGCAGGACGCTGTCCCCTCGCTGGACATGCTCCATTATTTAGGTCGAATTTGCTGTCCCTGGGAAATTCACTCAAGTCATAAAAATTTCCACAGGATCTGTTGACTTCAGGTGTGTCAAACAGCCCGTGAACAACAGAAAACCCAGTAGCAAAGTCTCCCAGTGCAGGTTTTTCTTGAGGCTCAACTGGGAACGATCAGAATCCTTCCAAGTGATTGATACTTGAATAACGATGTTGCTGTCGTATTAAATTAGCCTTGGATTATCCCGCTCAAAATGCCTCATTCTGCGTTTCCAGCTGTTTTTCTTCTGTTCAATCCGTAGGAGAACTCCCTCAGATTTTGAGAGCTGTCAACTGCATAAAATTGGCAAAGCCCAGGTGCGAAGGGCTTCGGGTTAAAGACACAGTATTCAACCGGTCCCCACAGACGGGCCACACTGAGGGCCGCGTCGGAGGTAGGACAGCTCCCAACTGAGCCCACCCAGCTGCAGGCTGGCAGGCTGGCCTCCAAGGCTGAGCCCTGGGCAGGAGGGACGTGGGCCTCCGTCACAGGAAGTCTACAGAGAATCCAGCAGAACCTCCCAGAGACAGGAAAACTGTGCCAAGGCTCCTGCCCAGGGAACTGGGTGCCAGATCTTGTGACAGTTCCTTGTGGAGGATCCCAGTACAGAGGAAGGCATCGGATGGGCATGAAGACAGGATTCCTTCTTTCGTCTTTCTGGGCCTAACTAACGCAGGAGCCTGGGGCGGCCAGAGGCCGAGAGCTGAGAGTCCGGCCCTCACTCAGAGGAGCGCCCGCGGCCAGCAAGCCCAGAGCGCCCCGGTGCGCGGTGGGATGGCCTCCTGGCCGCCGGGACCGGCAGGGCACCATCCCCAGGGCTGGCTCCCTGCTGGGCCCTCTGTCCTTCCCCAGACGAGGTTGCTTCCCCGCGGTTACGTAGGTCCCCTTCCTGCTATCACTGCATCCTGGGCAAGCAGGGACCCAGGGCCTCTGAAGCGCTGGAGACACGCTCAGAGGCCGGGTCCCATGGGACTGGCGCTGCCCCGAGAGCCAAAAGCTGGTCCTGGGGCTTCCGGTTCCCGCGCACGCGGGTGCATCATGCCTGACCTTTGGCCTCGACTGAGACTACTTCCTCTCTGCTTGACCGCACGTGGGGCGACAGCCAACGACAGGGGAACATTGGGGGCTGATAAAATGCGATGGAATGAACAAAACGAGAGATAAGGTCGATGCAGGCCACGTGGTCGGTGGCCGAGGACAAGGCCCTGGACTCTGGAGCCCAGAGCCCCACCGGCCTGTGCCTCACGGCTGTCACTCCCCAGCGAGATGTGATTCCTGCCTGGAGGAGGTGAGTGTCTGTGCCCGCACCGGCACAGAGCAATGGGAGAGAGCGACCTCACACGGGGCACGGTGCCTCTGGGGGGCCCCTCCTCGGACCTCCCCATGCAGAAGGTCAGTCCCGCTGGGCCCTGCTTCTTTTTCCGTGGCGAAGCGCTGAGACGGGCAGGCCGCCCTGGGGTGAGGGGATGGGGGACCTGCCCAAGGACTCGGCGCCTCTGGCCCTCGGCTCCCACCTGCCCTCTCCGCACCACACGGGGCCGCTGAGCTCATTCCTCATCACTGGGAAGTCCACATGGCTCTGTTGTGACCCAGCTCCAATAAGGTTTGCTTTGCATAATTGTATCTTTTTTTTTTTTTAATTTTGGACAAATACTCAAGTATTTGAGGGGAAGGCAACAAAACCAGGCATTGTGTTTTTGAAGCCTTGGAAGACAAGGGCACACTCGGCCGCCGACACAAGGAAGCATTTGTCAGAAACCTGAGAGTCGTGCTTGGTTACGGGACCTGCGTAGACGGGACTCGCGAGGCGTCCTCCAGTAACAGAAACTGTACAAACGGGGCTCACGGCTCAGCGGATTTTAGTTGTTTTGTAGGTGAGTGGAAAGCAAGTTGGCCGCTGGATGCCCTGGCTCCCTTTCCTCCCAGCTCCCGGAGGCCAGCAGGGACCCCGCTCCCGGCTGCTGCCTGGGCCTGCTCTGCGGCGCTGCTCCCCTGGCCTCCTGGATTCCACTTCAGCCCCGGCTCCCCTCTCCCTGAGCCGAGGCCGAGCCCCCTCCTGGAACAGGTTGGGCCTCACCTTCCCGCAAGAAAGCATGATAAACCATGAAGGAATGGGTAACGTGCGCTTGTCAAATGAGAACTTTATCACTGACCATCTTACTTTCTCTGGAATTACGCAGTTTAATACTTGCGATATTTATGTGCATATCCTCCAAATATATTCACCTATCCTGATGCGACTTGCCTGGAATCTCGCTCAGATTAATGTAAGTATTTGTGAAGCAGAGAGACCCATATATTACACGCTGTCAAGGCCTTTACTCCCGCGGTGCCTCGCAGGTGATGGGCTCCAGGGCTGTTTCCCTTGTAGACCAAACCCAGTCAGATTTGCTGGACAAGGCGCCCATTGCGTCGGCCTTGTGGAGAAGCTATGTTCTGTTCTGACGAGTCAGTGGCCACATCGCACGTCTTACTTGCAGCAACAGGAGGGAGGGGGCGCAGGGGCCAACTCTGAGAGTCTGCGGGCCTGGAGCGTCACCGTCCACACTGGGGCCAGGGCCAGGAGCTGCTCAGGTCCCAACCCCGACCCCACATCCTGGCACAACCCAGGAGCCCCGCGCCTGCACTGGGATGGGAGGGGCCCCAGGACGGACCAGCACCCCCAGACACTGCTCAGCCAACACTTAAGTCAGAAAGGAAAAAGAAAAAAAAAACAGAGAGAGAGAGACCAGTGGAGAGCAGGGGCCCACGGGCCGCTCGTTGCTACTGGATGGTTTCTGAAGCCGGCAGTGAGAGGTCCTGTGGCGGAGGGTCTCTGCCTGGGCCAGGCAGCCCGGTGCGGCGGTGGCCCAGCTGCCGCTTTTCATGTGTGCACGTGTGTCGCGGCGCATGTGTGTGCCTCTGGACTGGGGCCAAGGCCAGACGACGGGAGCGATGGACGCAGAACTGGGGCAGGCAGTGCGTGGTGCCCCGCCTGCATGGGCCTGCTGGAAGAGCCGTGGGCCCACCTGGCCCCGGACACAGTGATCGGTGCCGGGGTTTGGCCTTCAAACCGAGGGGCGCAGGAGCCCCGCCGTCCCACAGCGGCCGCGCCACGGTCGGCTGTGCAGTAAGCAGACAGGAATCCCGGCGACAGCCAGCCGCGCTCCCCGATGCAAACCCTCTCCCTCCGCTTCTGCAAAGGTAATGAGGAAGTAATGAGCCTTGACCAGAATGTTCTCAGCCCTGATCCCCCTCCCCACAGGTTCCCAGAGGATGTGCAGTGGGATGCTGGGCTTCTCTAAGAGCAGGCTGGGGCCGGCTGGAGGAGGTGAGCTGCTGGGCCGCTGGGCCGGACTTCAAGGGGGCCGGAGTGAGAAGTTCAGATAAACCCACTCCCCACCCCCCACCCTGCCCCCAGCCGGGCTGTCGGCCAGAATAAGACAATCTGAAGATGTGCAGGCCCCGTGGAGCTGCTGACTGTTTGTTTTGTCACTTGACGGATGTGGAGCCCTGACCTTTCCAGGCTACCTCGTCTCCACCGGCCCCTTCACACACACCCCCTCCTTTGCAGGTTTGCCACATTCTACTGTGCAAATAGTCAAAACCAAAAAAGGTAGGAAGAGGGCTGTTTGAGATCATTAGCTTAATTTGAGCTGAAAGGTCTTTGTTGTAAGTTGGAGAAGGGAGGGACCTAGGGGCCTTCGCAGAGTGTTTTGCTGGCAAGCTTGTTGAGATATGATTGCCTTTGTTGTGATAATCTGAAATTAATTTGCACTTGAACCCATCTTTCTTCTGGGCTCCCTTTAAACACAGTTGTAATTAAGCGCCCTGCGTGGAACTGAGCTGGCCCCGTGATGACAAAGCGGGGCCGAATTCCCCAGGTGCTGTGCTTCCTTCACTCCGCTCACAAGGTAATAAGACACAAGGCTGCCTCGCTCGTGCTGCAGAGCCAGGTACTTGCCGGAGGGGAACAGCGATAACCCGTGTACGCCGCACAGCTCACGGGCTGCTTTCTCAGGGGTCAGTCTCTCCCTTTTAAAGTCGTGTTAGACTTCTGCTGCTATTAGTTGATTTGTACCTGGAACGCTAGAAAAAAGTGAAGATGGCATGTTTTGTTCTGTCTCAGCCGCGCCACACCTGAGCAGCCATTTTCTCCGATTCTCTGGGACACGCTGAAGGCCCCCCCCCTCCGCACGGTCCAGCTCAGCCCAGCACCTTCCTGGTTCCCAGCGTGAGAGGGATATCCTTATCAGCATTCTCTTAGTTTTAACCCAGATTAGTGTTTTTGGTGAGGAATCTCATTAACTCCCGCCCGCCCAACTCCGGCTGTGATTGCCTTTGGAATTGTAATGGACGCAGGCCAGCGGGGCCTTTCCCCCGGGCACACATTCCTCAAACCAGCCTTGAGCTTAGCATCACGACACAGCCCTCCTGGGAAGGGTCCTTCTGGGGGCTCCAGCTCCCGCCACAACTCAGGCTGCACCGGGCCTGGAACCGGAGGGGAGGGTCTGCCTGCCCCGGTCCTCCCTGGTCCCTCAACTCTTCCCCTCCTCCCTCCTGCCCTCTTCCCCGCCCCCGCTCTTCCCTCTGCCCCTACCCCGTCCCCTGTTTGCCCCACTGCCATCCCACAGCTGCTTCTTGGGGACTCCTCTGAAAAACAGCTTTTCAATTATCTTATCCTAGTGCTCCGGAAGAAAGCCCCGTTTCATTGTCCCTGGAAGCAGAGGCCGAGAAGGTGAGACAGGCAGGCCTCCGTGGACAAAGTCCTTAGACCCAAACCATCCTTTAGGTGTTTCGTGAATGACTCACACAGGAGAGCTGGCTTATTTCAGAACTAAAACCCTCAAGGGTCAAAACTCATGGTTCTTGGAAAAACAAGATGTCATCCAAACGCCAGTGTATTCCTGCAGCACGTGGGGGAACATGTCGACCCCAAATCGCTATGCCTGCTCTCGGGTGGTAGCAATTTTATTTTGAAAAAATACAAGTGAATAATTGGAAACAGTGTCATTTTTTTAAAGGTTTTATTTATTTGACAGACAGAGATCACAAGCAGGCAGAGAGGCAGGCAGAGAGAGAGGAGGAAGCAGGCTCCCCGCTGAGCAGAGAGCCCGATGCGGGGCCGATGCGGGCCCGATCCCAGGACCCTGAGATCATGACCTGAGCTGAAGGCAGAGGCTTTAACCCACTGAGCCACCCAGGCGCCCCAACAGTATCATTGTTAACAAACAGATCGATACGTATTTGTAGAGCGGCTGGTCCTCTGCCCTTCATCACTTTGTGTGATCTCCGGGGCTGCGGCCGGGGACGGAGGCGTTTGGAGACTGGGTGTGGAGCTACCGGGGCTCGTGCCCGGGCTGGTTCCTGTCCCGGTTCCCGCAGCCTGTCGGAAACAGATGCATGGTGGCGGGGGGCGGGGGTCAACCTGTTCCTCGGTCACGCTTCCAGCCACGTGATGTTAGGAAAAGCTCCGAGGTAAGGCTTCAGTCCGTCTACTCGCCTCTTCACAAGGCCGTGCGGCACGTCATGCTCCAGGTTTGCCGAGAGGAGGCGTGAGGCTCCCACTGCCACCCATGGGCGGTTGTGTGCCCCTCCAGGAGCGCCTGTGGTCGCACCAGAGAGAAGGGTTCCCCCAACAGCCCCCAGAGGAGGTCACTGAGCACGCTGGGTGTCATGGAGAGAGCACCTCTGTGCCCCTGCCCACCGAGGTGGGGGTACAACAGCTGCATGGAGAAGAGGGGGAGATGCTTGGCAAACACGAGAGATGTGGCTGTGCCTGGCCTTCCCCAGCGGAGGAGCAGATGCCTCGCACCAGCCCCAAGAGCGGGATTCACTTCTCACTGGGTAGAAGTACGGGTGCCTGGGGTTGCCTCCCCAGAACCGTCTAGAACACGCAAGGGGTGCATATTACCTTACAGGAGGTGTGCGTGCCTGCTGTCCCACAGAGCGTGTGTGGATGTCCCTGTCATAAGCTGGGGGACGTGTGCGTGCAGCTGTTGCCGCACAGAAGAGGCACAGGTGCTTCTGGGCCCACCTCCTCAGAAGGCCTGAGGGCATTTGCCTGGGCGGCCCCGCGGCTCTCCGTCCCCCGCCCCTGCACCCAGCCCTGCCATGGTGTCCGAACCTGCCCATGGAGCAGCCCAGGAGGGACACCCAAGACTGGCGCTGTCTCAGAGCTGCGTCCCCGGTGGCATGGCCAGCATGTGTGCGCATGTGTGTGTGCGCGTGTGCATGTATGTGCCTGTGTGTGCACGTGAGCCTGTGCTTGCGCACACGTGTGTGCATCTGCGTGTGCTGGCGCATGTCTGCATGCATGTGCACATGTGAGTGCGTGTGAGTGCCTTGTGTGTGCAGGTGCACGCGTGCACACGTGTGTAAATGTGCGCATGTGCTTGTGTGATGTGTCAGTGCACGTGTGTGCATGTGAGCGTGTGCATGTGTGTCTGTGCATGCTTGTGTGCACACGTGCATGTGTGCGCCGGGGCACTTGTGCGTGCATGTGCATGTGTGCGTGTGAGTGCGCGTATGCACGTGTGCCTGTGAGTGTGCGTGAGTGCACGTGTGTGTGCCTGAGTGTGTGCACGTGTGTGCCTGCTTCCCACCCGCTCCCCCCGGCCTTGTCTCCGCGCTCAGTCATGCTGTTCTCCTCACAGCCCCGCACGGACAGCCCCCCTCACCCCCACCCCCGTGAAACAGGCTTCCTCAAACAAAGCCGGCAGCCCTGTTTCTCTAACGATAACATCTCCTGATCTCATTATTGATTATCTGCTTTCCTGGGTCTTGTTTCCTGAAAGTTTGATACGGGGCAACAGAGGTGACAGCAGATCGGCACCGGGCTCCGGGAATTAAGTGGCCGGTCACCGGATCAGCATCCACGGCAGAAGGCTGGAGTGTTTGGCAAAAGCATGAGATGCTGTCTTGACTTAATCTCCACCTCCCTTATCTTGAATCTATCCTGAACCCTCCCAGGCAATTTACCACCTTGTCATTGATTTCTATCACCTAAACGTGCCCCCGTGAAGAACTACGTTTTGGTGAGGAATGAGCAGCTCACTCAAACAATCGCACGCATCCCCTTCCTGTGAAAACAGCTGTCTGAACACCAGCAGAAATGCCGTGAAGCCCTAACCATTTGCATCCATCTTTGGCCAGCACTGTTGTGGTCCTGAAGGTTCGGCGCCAGTTCTTAGCGTGGGCGTCTGTCAGAGCCAGGCACGGCCCCCCACCAAGCTCACTGCACAAAACACCTGTGCCCGACGCACAGCCGTGCTCCTGGCAGCTGCCCTCAAAGCTGTCTCGTCCACAGCCTCGCCTGTCCCAGGAGGCTGTGATGCTTGCACCCAGGGGCATGTCGGACTAGCACAGACTTGGTATTGTATTTAAGGCCCTTATCTTCAGGATGGAGTTCTTGAGACTGAGGTCCCCAGGCCAGGAAACTCTGACAACAAGCATAATGTTCAAACTATCGTTTCTTTTCTCCACCTACCTCCGCCTGTCCTGCCTACTCCCCATCTCTGAACCAATATTGGCTCCCTTCCATGAAATCAGCAGGGGCTCAGGGGGGTTAACAACCCGGGCAGGATGCCATCAGCATCCCTGGGCTCCCTGTGCCACAGAGATCTTCAGCAACCAGCTCTGAAAGTTCCTAGATTAACCAGGATTGCTTTTGGGGGTGGGGGGCCTCGGACATCACAGACGCACCCGTGGGTTATCTGCACAGCGGTGGGACACTGAATCTAGCAGCACCTGGGCCCTCTTCAGGGTTCCTGCCACCTGGACCGTCTTGTTACTGCAGTTACACTGGAGACTGAAACTCCCATGAGTCAGAGGAATCTGGTAGTCTGGGTGGGACTTTGACATTGGATTGAGTTTCTCACAGATGCTAATGGTGATGTTCTTGGAGGTTTGTCTTGCTGGATGAGGCCCTGGCCATTTGCTTTCTAGTCTGTGCTACTGTGGAATTCTAGGGACATGGCTTTCTTTGAAATCAGGTACAACTAACGTACAAGAATATACTGGGCTTTGGGGCGCCTGGGTGGCTCAGTGGATTAAAGCCTTTGCCTTCGGCTCGGGTCATGATCTCCGGGTCCTGGGATCGAGTCCCACATTGGGCTCTCTGATCAGCAGGGAGCCTGCTTCCCCCCCTTCTCTCTGCCTGCCTCTCTTCCTACTGTGATCTCTGTCTGTCAAATAAATAAATAAAATCTTAAAAAAAAAAAAAAAAAAAAAAAGAATATACTGGGCTTTGATCCACAGGTGCAAAGGAATGGCTCCTTTCCCTAGTCACCCTTCTGTTGTTGACAGAGGTGCTCCCAAATGTCACTGCCTGCCTTCCCAGCTGCACCATTCTGGGAACACCAAGGGGATGGCAGGAAGCTGATTTTGAAGTCCTGTTGTTTATTTTTGCTCTATACAAACTGCCTACCTCACTCTGGCCTCCAGGCAGATGCTCATTTCTTCTCCTTCCAATAGAAATAGAGAAGGTGTCTGTCCCTCGGAAACTAGCCTTGATCCCCTGGGTCAATTATCCTTTTGATTAATGTATAGAATCTGTTCCCCATGGAGTCCCTGGCAGAAGTATCCCACTGCATCCCAAAGAGTCCATTGAGGCCCCAAACTTGGGAATCAGCCTCAGCTCCCCACCTGCCCGGCTAGGCTCACACCAACCCCTCTGCTCCAGGGAGTGCCGTTGGACCCACTTCAAAAGGTCTCTGGAACCCAAGGGCACTCTGACGGTGCCTTTCTTTCCATTCCGTCTGCAGCTCCCCGTGGCTGCTCCCACCCCATAACGGATCCACACCACAGCAGACTCAGGATCCTCTGACAACAATGACCACATCTCTCCCCTGCTCCTGGAAGTTCTCTGCGGCTCCTCAAGAGCATCCAGCATCCTCCTGCGGCCGGCAGGGGCTGTCCTGATCTCCCCCACATCTCCTCCTGCCCCAGGCACACTGGCCTATCCACTGATCTCTACAAGTCTGCACTCCCCTCATTCCTGCCCCAAGACCTTTGCACTGGCCGCAAAGCTCTTCTCCCAGACTCAGGCATCTGCCCCGTCGCTTGGCTGCAGAAGGACTCCTTCCCTGCCCTTCCCCAGCCACACACTGGCCAGGTGACTTGAATGGAGAGAATCCTCTTATTTTATATCTGTTCAGGTTTTTGTTTGTTTGTTTTGTTTTGTTTTTTTGGTAGACTGCATTTCTGTACCTCAACAATCTACACTCTGAATGAATGAACAGATGTCAGAAATTTAGAAGAGTCAAGCCAAACATTATCTGAGCCTGGGCTGCTTTCCTGCTTCTGTGATGACCCTTGGTGTTATCTCTTCAGCATTTTCCATAGTTGGAAGAATTCCCAATGCATTGCACATAGAAGCTCTAAGGACCACTGGAACCCTCTTGCCCGACCCTATTAGTTTAAGAAATGGATCACAGACCACAAGAGCCAAGTATTTTTTTCAAGATCAGTTGGCAGAGAAATGTAGCCCTCCCCTGGGACCAGCACACTGTTGGCCCCACATACTGGTCCAGACAAATGTCTTCCTACAAGCACCCATGCCGGTCCCCAGTGACAGCATGCACGGACGGCCCACCTCACTGTGCTCTTGCAGAACTTTCTCAGTAGTTTTCTAAGCACTCCAATGCATTCTATCAGACAAGGTACCTCCAGCTTTGGGGGGGGGGGGCGGAAAAACCACAAAACCCCCACATCGGGCCTCCTTTCCTATGTGCTGATATGCATATGCATGTCTCTCAGTGTTGTATTTTCTCTCCACAAGCCAAAATGTGTCAGATGCTCCATGGTAAGGCCTCCCTAACCATCAAGTTAATGGAAATCATGAAGGACATAGTCCAGCCAATCTCTACTCTAAGTGTGAACATTAAATGATGGAATGCATATAAAATGTAGAGCACACTGCCTAACACACAGCAGGCATTCAATAGATGGAGGCGCCCACTGGTATTTGTGTGGTTAACATTATTGTTACAACTCTTGTTATTAGATAACGTTACTGTTACAACTCTTGTTATTAGTTAACATTACTGTTGCAACTCTTGTTATTAGTTAATGTTATTGTTACAACTCTTGTTATTAACCCTTGACTCCCTGTGGCTTAGCTGCATTTCTTCATCTGAACTGAGGCTGTCCATCCCTGTTATTTCGCACACAGCATCCAAGACAACGTTCTCTCTCTCCCTCTGCCCTCACCAACTCCTCAAACACACACACACACACACACACACATACACACACACACACACACACCCCGTGACTCCTCTTCCTGGACGAATAGCATCTTGAGAGATGGCAGTCCTAGAAGACACAGTGTCTACAATAAGCACACAAAGCTTTGGCTACTGCCATTTTTAGATTAAAACTATAAAGGAATGTACCTCGGCAGTGATAATCTGTTGAAGAAGGTAATAAATATGTTCTGCACCAGACTGAGTTAAGGATCAAAATAAAGAGCTAACTATGAAAAGAGAAGCTCAGAATTAATGTTCATGTTGCTTGTAAAAAGAATTCTGGGCTAGTCCTAGAGGCTGAGACCCAGGGATTGAAAACTATGGCCTGTGGGCCAAATGACACCCCCCAACCTGTTTCTGTAAATAAAGTTTTATTGGAACGCAGCCATGAACACCAGTTTATATATCGCTCACAGATGTTCTCCAACCACAGTGGCAGATCCGAGTCTTGGCTCCAAGGACCATGTGTGGTCCCCAAAGTGGAGAAGATTCGCTATCTGGGCCTTCCCACAGAAGTCTGCCAACCTGCTCTAGGCTCATGGCAGACATCCTAAAACCATCCCAGACTCTCTGGACACAGCTCAAAGGAGAGGACACACTCAGTGCTGAGTGACTCTGCAAGAACCCCAGCCCAAGGGTCCTTGTATTCACCACACAATGATTTGCCTAAAACAACTGTACAAGACAGGCCTCCCTTTGGGGCCAATTTTTTTCACCTACAAAATGTGGGGTCTGCGCCTGACTTCTCAGGCCCGTCACCTGCTCCTCAAGGCTGGAGCGTCAACGCCTCTTGAATAAAAGTATGAGAAGCCCAATGTTGCGATAAAGATGGGGATTGTGCTAAAACATGAAACATTGATACCATGTCCAATTTTTGTTCCAAACCAATGAGTCTCACTCAGTTACAATTCCATATGTCTATGGTCAAAGTTTTGCCTTTTACAGTAAATTTTATTCCTGGTTTGGGAAGCATCTTGTGTGGAACACGTAACTGAATATAGACACATTTTAAAGTTAATCCTGATTTTCAACATACGGACAATGTTTGTCAAACTCAATAAGAAAATTTCTCCTCTTATGGGTCCCAACTTTGACCTCTTTGAGCATTTTTGCTCTGACTTTTTGTCCTAAGACTCAGCCAGCAGTGCCCATGTCACCCAACACAGTTACGATTTACACATTGTATGTTCGTGTGCCCCTCGGAGAGTGAGCTCAGCTGACAGTTTGTGGGGAAGGAGTGGACAGGAAGGGGCCACAAAGAGAGAAGCCCAAGCCGCTGGGTTGTTCAGGGAAGCGTCTGCTGTAGGGCGTGCGTGTGGCACAGCTGCACTGAAGCTCAGGAGTGCGTTAGAACAAAAAGCCACGTCGATCTGGAAGACGATGCTGGGACTTCTGGGGTGTGCTGACATTCTGTCACTGAAAGCCAGTTCTCAGAGTCCCACTGGACAGCCAAGTGACACGGAAAGCCGACTCAAGCCCAGAACAGTTTTTATTTTCATTTGGCCCTGGTTTTTCCATTTCTGAGACAACTTCCTTGTAAGGAAGACTTCAGTCCTCCTGCCATCTTCCCATGTTTGAATTGAGTACTAGCATCTTGCGAAATAAAACTGTGCCTCGACCACCTCCAATGCATCTGGCATCTGATGCTTCCCAGAGACACATCGCTGAGCCTGAACTAGCTCTTGGTATTCCTAACCGGTCCCTGGCAGTTGATTAGTATTTAAATATATGCTAATTTCATCAAGGTGTGAAAAGATCTTTTTCTTGCATATACATGAAATGACCATATCACTATTCAACTAGATTTTTTTCCTCTCTTTTTAACCCAAGAAAAGCTTGTTGTGATTTAACAAAAGGGAAGGAGGAAATTAAGAAAAAAAAATCTAGAAAAAGTTAAAAGGGAAACTTGTTTGCTTCCTATTGAGAATATTATATGCTAAACACAGTGACCAGAGAAACACCGCACTTGTGTCTGTCATTGGGGATCACAATTGGGCACTCACAGTCTTACAAGTTTAAAATAACATCCCAAAATGTCATTTGCACACACGCTGTCACATCTGCCACTTCGATGATCTAGGTTTTCTAGATGACGTGATAAAATGCTACGTGACAGCTGGAAGAGAGCATCTCCCAGCCCTGGTAGCTAACCATTATCTGGTACGGATTAAAAGTTAAAAGAAAGAGAGCAAGCAAGCCTACAAAATCGGCCAACACTTACTTAGGTCACAGCAGCATTGACACGCATGCACTCAATCCGTAGGCAGACCGAGTGCCCCGCAGACTTCCGGAGAGGAGTCATCCGGGAAGTCCGGTGCTCCCTGCAAAATCCGACCGCTCTCCTGGGTAGGCACCCCCACCCCCAGAACTGCACTGACCAGGTGGGAGAAGGCGTCAGCTGCCCTATCTTGCCCGGCTTTTGCAAGCAGCCACTGTCTTGCCAAAGACCTTCTAAGTGGCTCAACAAGGCACATAATAAAGGCCTTGTCTTACGCTCCCATCATGACCCAGTTTAATGGTGCTACAAGGCGGCCTGGTTTGCGCTGGTCACGATTGGAGATTGTGGGTCCTATAGATTGGCTGTCATTGTGCAAGCAGCTCAGACACCACACAGCTGGGACGCGGGCCCGCAGGGGTTAAGTGTCCCTGCCTCCAGGCGGTGTCCCGAAGGTGGAGGTGCCGCTGGCCCCTCACGGTGCTGATGACAAGATGGACTGCCGGTGTCACTCAGTACATCAGCGTCACTCTGCCGCCGATAAGAGGGTCGCTCTCCTCCAGGCGGAGAAGGCAGCTATTTTTCTCCCTGATTTTAGGGGAAGAGCTCTTCCAGGTGTCTTCTCCAGGGGCCTCGAGAAGATGTCTTACTGGGACGGAGTCAAAGGATCCCTCTAGACAGACGAATTCCACTCCCTCGGTTTGGAAATATGCCATCTGCCCATTTTTATGGGAAATGCCCACCTTTCTCAAAGTGCCGTTCACATTCTGCAGCACAAGGAGACACTAAGAGTGGAGCCTTTTTTGAGATTTGCACACAATCCTAAATACGCTTCCACACACCCATCCGGGACAGGCTCCGCCAGCCGCTCCTAGGGTCTGTGTCCCAAGTACCCCGTCTTCACGTGGACTGGGCCGGGGAAATAACATTTCAAGTGTCTCAGCAGGACCTAATCTCACTTTTGTCTTGCAGAAGCTCTCAAGCAAACCATTTGTCTCAGGTACCGAACTTTCTGCTCAAGGAAGAAATGGGGTCATTTTTCCTCCGAAGGGGAAGGGCAACGAGGACTTCCTGTCCTCCTCGTGAGGAGGTGGAGAGCGAAGCCGGCTCCTGACCCCTTCTCTGGTGGCTTGCGTGGCAGGGGCCCCTGTGGGCAGACCGCCCCTGGGGGCGAGTGGTGGCCGCCCCACAGGAGAGCCTTCGAGGCCTCCTCCGCCCCGGAGCAGAAACCCCTCCCACCCCGTGCTTCGTTGATGCTGGTGAGCACTGTGGGGTGTGTTTGCCGCGTGGACCGCTCTGTGCTTCCACAAGACAGTCTTCTCTGCATGCGATTATGCTTTCTTTAAAATTGTGCACAATTTTGAGACTGAGCTGGGAGTGAGGTCCTGGCTGTCAAGCTGTCTCGGAGAGAGAGGGGCCCACTCAGGTTGCCCCTTGGGCTGGATGAGAACAACAAAAAATCATCCTGCCTAAATGGAAAGTTATCGAGGAGGACGGTGTGGTCTGCATTTTAATCCCTGCAGCCTCCCCTCCCCCACGCTCAGTCTCCGCCTTTATTGCAGGCGGTGTGGCCTTGGATGGCACCGCGTTCCTAACATGCATAATGAGCTCAATGTCAAACTGTTGGGACTTTTGTCTTTAACAATAAGCATTTAGCTCAACTAAATGAATAGAAATTGCTTTAGTGAATTACAAAAGCCAAGGTCTTTTCAATGCAGGAACGCCCGACATTCATTATTTTCAACACTGTGTTATTTTTTGCAAATGTCGTAACTTTAAAATTTTGACTTAAAATGCAATAAATTCATTTAGGGTTTAAAGTAAAATAAATCATCAGTAAATCAAAGTATCTGCTGATGGGTCATGAAAATTCTCTTCAGGTTTAAAAAAAAAAAACAAAAACGCAAACTAAGTGCATTCCTGGATTCCTTTGATTTGGAGCCTGAAATACCCCCAGCGCAATCTTCCCCTCCCCCGGCCGCCGGGCTGAGTTTTAAGGCGCACCCTGCGCCGCCCGGTTCCCTGCGGCGGGACGGTTTCTCCGGCCTCCACAAACCAGGGCGATCTGCCTTCCGTGGAAACTGGGAGCGGCCTCCCCAGACGTACAGTGAGTGGCCATCCCTTTCCCCCCTCCCCACTCCCCAAATCCCTCCACCCTTGTCCTGCAGTTGCCGCGAGAGATCTGAATGCTTTTCCTAAATCTCTGTAATCCAATAAGCTTTTGTGTTTAGCAGCTTGTTTTGAAACTGGTAGAGCACCCAGCCCGAGTCTCCTACGGTCGCTTGCAGGCAGGTGAGCGCCCGAGGGCCCCATCATTATTCAAGGCAAGAGGCCTGCTCAGCCCCAACCAGAATGTAATTTGTAATTAACTGTCATTTACTTCTGTCTGCATTGACTTGTTGTTCAAAAGACAATGTAACTGGGCTGGTCACTCGTTTTCCTTTGTTGTGGGTATAATGTCTCTCAGATCTGGTTGTTTTCATAATATTTAGAAACCCAGGGCTTACTCTCTTGAAACCAGAAGGAGAAGGGGAATTCACTGAAATAAATCCAACACAGATAATTTGTTATGCCAAGGCACATCAAACATTCTATTTGATGAAATGGGATAAACCGTCTTACAGAAGAAGCACATCCCGTTTAAGCCCGATAATTTAAATGACCCAGTGAGTGCTCTCCGGAAGCACATCTTTTAAAATGCAGTCTTCAAAAGGCGATCTGCTCTGTAGCTGTGGACTCTAATTTATGCTCACTTTTTCAGTTTAATTATTTGCTTGTCACACTTTTCATTAGGAGAAAAACAAACAGAATGTGTGGAAGGGCCTTGGATGGGGACTGTGTTTCCAAGATTGGCAAGTAATTCCAAGTTTGACGACTTGTAAATTAACAAAGCTTACAGGCCATTTGAACAGAAAAGACTATGAAAGTATTAAGAGGTTTTAAAAGGAAAACATCAGACGTCTTTGCAATTAGAGCCCTAACAAGTATGCGGCTCCTTCCTGCATGTCTGGGGGAGAGGGGCGGGGGCTGGTTTACAAAGGTCTTGAGGGAGAGTCAATAGATCATCTTAAATGTTTAACATTTTCCCTCAGAAATCTCAAGTCCCCCTGCAAACGGAATGTCTGAATTCTGAAATGCTGCGTGATACTTTTATTTTCCGCCTAAAGGTGCCATGCAGTGGTGTCCAGCATCAGGCCAGTAATGATGGAGAGTGTCATTGTGTGTTTGTGAATGGAACCTACCCCCTGGGTCCTCTCCCCCTGAAAGCCAGGCTCTCGAGCAAAGCTCTCATCGCAAGGCTGAGCTGCAGAGGCCCCGGACGGCCGGCTTATCTTGGAAAGCGTGGAGCCATTTCCCTTCAGCGGTATGGGTCCCGTAACATTATTCTCAAATACAGCAAGCAAATGAGGTCTGTGCACAGAAAGCAGCCCGACTGTGCTGATGGGCAGAGCCTGCCATCCGTTTCAGCCCCAAACCCAGAAAGGTGAGCCGGTCCCCACTCCGTGTATTGTTTCCCCGTCACTTAGAACCCTTGAGAGCCCAAGCCCTGCTCGGTTACCTGGAGACACAAAATATCCCCACGTGAACAGAGACCTCTGTGGAGTGTGGACCTTGTGTCTGGGTGGGGAGACAGCCTGTGGAGAGGAGGGGGAGGCGGAGGTTTTGTTTAGACCAAAGCAATGAAGCCTCAGCCCCAGGGGGCTCCTGGGGAGGGTCCCAGCAGGTCAGGCTGACAGGGGTGAGTACTGCACACCACCCCATGGGTCCCCAGCCTCTGGGAAACGCAGCAGGGGCAGCAGCAGGGCAGCTCAAAGCCGGCCACTCGGCAGTATTAGAATGCATTTCACGCTCTCAAAACTGCAGAGCTCAAATTTACACCTTATTTGATGCGTTTCTCCCTGCTGTTAATTGGTAAAGGGAGCACTGACCCTTTTGATCTGGGCTACAAGCCTCTAAGTGCTCAGGTCTGCTAAACTGTTTAGCAGGACGGCCCAGCAGTGGCCCTGGACAACCATGCTTCTCTTCTTCTCTAGTCTTTTTTTTTTTTTTTTTTTCCCTTTCTTGGCTTCCTTGCCTTTGGTTTACATCCAAGTTGCACAGAAATAAGAGATGACAGTTGTTGTAGATATGGTGGTTTAATTACTTGTCAGCTTATGGCGGGTATCTCGGCCAGCCGACGAAGGAGCTTAACTTTGTTCCAGTAGCTTAAAACCTGACCAACTGCTACAGCTTTCATATTTAGCCCCACAACTCTGGATATATTTAAGATAACAAATAAAATAGATGAGTAGTCTCTCTGACTCGCTGCCAAAGCCATTGGCCTCTGGCGGCCCTAAATCCCCCCCAGATGTCCAGTGAGGGCACATCTGACCACACTGGCATTTTGGGGAGCAGGAGCGGGGTCCCAGTTCACCTGACCGCTGCCCCGAGACTATGCTCACACTCACACTCCCCCCTCCCCGCACAGTGCGGATGATACAGCACTTGAGAAGCTGGGGATGAGAGTCCAGAGAACACGGGACAGAAGGGGCTCAGCCCTGCCCTCGGGTCGCCCAAGTCCAACATCAGGATGCACTTGCACTTAGACACTCTTGTCCACCAGGAGACTCAGCCGATTCCTTGCGTTCAATTCCACTTCCCCTATTTAATGTCAGATTAATTACTGAGCATCTGTGCTTTAAACCCGCTCCACAGGCCTGCATCCCTGGCTCCTGGCTTCTGTGCCTAAGGCCCCTCCCCAGAGAAATGTTGGGGCAAAAAGGGGGCCTGGTTGCTCAGCCCCCTTTGGAGTTCAGGCTAGGCCTCACTAGCCCCTCCCCGTGGTCTCCCCCACCCCCGCTACCCCCCCAAAGGTTTTCCAGCGGTCCTAGGGATTTTTTTTTTTTTTTAGCCCTGTCTTTGTTATCCACCAAGATACATAGTTTCCATTGACCTGAAGCCAGATTATCCGTTACTATAGTTCCCTATCGCTCAATTCAGTGCTGTGAAAGCCGGCGCAGTGGGCTGCAAAGTCCAGTCAGCACATGGACACCAAGGGACCCTCCACCTGGCCTTTGCTCTTTGATATGTTCTCCGGCTCTCAAGGTGCACAGTGCAGGCCTGGGCCATTGTTCCCACCTAAACCCTGGGTCCCCAGTTGACCTGAGCTATTAGGGGAAAGACTCTCCATCACGCTTCCCAAGCTGCTTTCGTTGAGGTCAGAAGCTGCCCTTTGAGGACCTGGAGCTCCAAGCCTGGGGTAAATGCTGTCCTTTGCTCGCCTGGGCCCCGAGACTTGTGTTTTCATGCTCCTGTTCCTGATGAAAGTGATCTGCTCAGAACTCTGAAGTTAAGATATGCGAACTGCGGACTCTGAAAAACAACCTGAGGGTTTTGAAGGGGCGGGGTGGGGGGGTGGGAGGTCGGGATACCAGGTGGTGGGTATTAGAGAGGGCACGGATTGCACGGAGCACTAGTTGTGGTGCAAAAATAATGATACTGTTATGCTGAAAATAAATAAAAAATAAATTAAAAAAAAAAAAGATATTGGAACTGTGCCTTAAGGAACCTGGAAAAGTCAACTTGCAAAAGAGCAGAGCTGAAGTATTCTGGGAGGTGGACCCACCAAAGGGCAGAGGCCCAGGTACTGCCCTGAGGATTAGTGGGGGGAGGGGGGCTCTCAGGCCTCTGGAAGGGATGTTCGCATTCGAGGAAGGATGACTAGGAAGAAAGTTAATTTGATCTGATAGCCGCAAAGGTCACATGCTTTGTTCAGTTCTTTGCAGGGCTTCCCAAGAAGAGCTGCCCCTTCCATACCCTGTGTAGCTCTGTCCTGAGGAGCTATATCTTCTCTGCAGGGTGAGGGCCGCAGGGAGCAGAGCCAAGCCCTGGGCTGCATCCTGGGTGCTCCCCATGCAGCGCCCCATGACACTGTTGGTCATGTGGGTGCCTTTGCTAGCTCATCTTTGGCTTGGAAGGTTCCCCCTGGAATCTCATGTTTACAAACAAAACAACACAAGGGGAAAGGCAAACAAACAAACAAATAAAACACACACACACACACACATACACACAAATGAAACCCAAAAAACCCAAAACAGAAAACAGAAAACAAGAAAACAAAACCCTCAACCACCAAACTGAAGCAAGAGAAACCCCAGGAAAGGTTAAATGTTACCAGTCGCTAGTAAAAGTACAACCTTGCTCTCAACTGGTATTTGACATTGCTGAAGGTTCCATCTTGATTACTTTCAATAAAATTCAAAGTAAGGATGACTGTCTTGGCTCACTAAGCAACAAGGTTTTATCACTAATTACAATCCTTTATTACCAGTAGTTTAATAGTCTTATGATAGGTCATAAAACAATTCGGCATGGGAGTACATAAAAGGAATGGCTTATACAGCTGTGACATCTTAATATCTATTCATTGTAATCATTTTATGATCTTTAATGGTAGTATTTTTTATTAAAATATGTACATATGCCTTTACATGGGCTGTGTTGCCACCAAAACTGGGAGGCGGAGCAAAAGCCACATAAATATGCACTAAAATACTTAATGAGGCATTCTGCAAACTTCCATTGTCAGAAGCATGTCCAGTACATCACATGTGTGGAGTCTCATTATGGGTAATTATAATAAAATTATAAGTGCTATAATAATTCTAACCTTGAAGGCACAATAAAGGATGGCTATATTTGCCTTCCTAGCCCACACATCTGAGGCATTTTCTTCATTAATTATATTTCGCATAAGAATAATTATGTTGTGTAAGACCGGAATTCCAAGGCATGTGCTGCATCCTCTGAACTCCAGCGTTCCCCCCGTGAGCTCATTATATTACCGCCTCGACTTACCTCGGGAGAGAAGCAACATGTAATTTACATGGCTTGAAAGAAGGTATTTGCTGTTGATCTTAATTTTATTTTGTAACCCAATTAGTAAAGTAAATAAATTGAGAAAAGACAAGCTTATCAGTTGACTTTGCACCAAGGCTGCGTCTCCACAGCAGGGCTAGGCCGTCTGAGCGCTGCCCTCCTCCCTGGCCCGGCTCCCCATCCCAGGGAAAAGCTGGTTTGCCGGCAGGGCGGTGGGAGAGTCAGCCCAGCCTGCATTCCTTTTGTTCCGTCTCTCCTCGGAGAATCTGTTCGCTGGTGCGGTTATGACCTAATATCTGATTCCATTTTTCTGGCACAGGGGCCATCATCGTCCTGGACCTCGGAATGGTAAATGATTTGAGAATTTGAAGCAAGCACCAGGAGGACGAGTTTGTTACTTGTTTATTGGGCCTCCTCCATTCAGAGATGGGGGTCACTCTTTACTGAGCACTTTCTTAGGACCAGCAGCCTCTGTCTCTGACACACACACACACACACACACACACCTCTACAAGCAAAATATTCTCAGAGAATCTACTTCCAGTCCTAGAATGATGACTGGAGTCCTGGAGTCCGACACCCTTCCCCACGCCACCCCCCAGCTTGCTCGGCGAGTCTTGCTACTCCTGTTAAGAATTCTGCATTAAAAAAAAAAAAAAAAAAGAATTCTGCGTTAGAGGACCGACCTTCCAAGCATTTTAGAGTCACATTGGAATACAAAAGAAAAAGTAAAAGTGACAATAACTGCAGTGAAATTTTACTGATTTAAACTAATTAGACAAAGTCCATTAAATTATACAGCATGTAGGGGTACAAGCATTTTGAAAATTTCAAGTGTAATAGTAACTTAACCAAGGGCAAAACAGAAACAAAACAAAATAGAGAAAGAAAGAGAAAGAAAAGGCCTCAGCTGAAGTTCTCAAGGGACTCACTTTACTGGGAAGACCAGAATGATTTGTGATTAGCATATAAATTGTATGCATGTAAATGATGCTTCTAAAAGGTATTTGGAAAGTTTATTTTCTTAAGTATTTCAAATCAGACCCCCTGCACCCTTGTTTACAGTGCTGATTTACACTTCCCGTGAAAGAGATTTGCAGCGTAAAGAGGAACTTGGGTCTGGGTTCTCCCTCCCCCCAAACACGTTTTATCACAAATTACAAATTAGTGGCATACAAATTAATGAGGTTTTTACAGTATTCAGTCAAATCATGCAATAAAAAGCTTTAATTCAAACACTGGAGCTTGATTATTATAATTTATTTAAATGCAATGCACTGTTTGCTAAATTTCATAGGACTGGAATCAACATGTAATTTAAAGTTAATTTTAACCTTCGAGGAGCAGAAGCGCCTGGTCCACGGGTTGGCTGGCAGTCGGCTCCACCTTCTCTAGAAAACAGCAGTTAGATACCTTACAGAAACACAACACTGCCACGGTGGGGGAACAGCCAGCTCCGAGGACGGGCAGCATGGTGGTAGGGTCAGATTAGCAGGACCCAGGGTGTGGACTAACCAGTCAGGACTCTGACCCTCAAGGCATTTGGTTAGGTAAACACCACAAAATGGAGGTTCAGCTGCCAGACCATTTCTTCTGCACCTGCAGAGAAGAGAAGTGATAACCCTTTCCTGTACTAACTTCTTGCCTCCTGCCAATGGGTAACACAAAACTCTGGGCCAATCTTTCTTCAAGTCTGTGGGCCCACGTGCATTTGGACATTTGCTGGGAGTAGTCAAGAAATGGGTATCCTTTCTGCAGGGATGCAGCCCTTTTGTTTACGGTATAGCCCCCACCCCCCGCCTCCAGGCTGCAGGCCCCTGGCACAACTCACCAGCCTTACCCTGTTGATCCTGCAGAGCAGGACACCTCCTTTGCCCGTGGAGTTGGTGTTCCGTGAGGAACCAGTTTGGTAACTACCTGTGTCATGCTGTCTTCATCAGTCAATGAGCCATCTGTCCTCTTTGCTATGTAGTTAGTTTGATTTGCCTTTAATTAAATTCATTTTACAAGTAAAATAAAGAAATCTAGATGATCAAATTAAAATACTTTGGGAAATACCATTTTTTGTATGACTTCAGGGCAAATTTCTAACAGAACCACACTGCCAGCAAGTAGGTAGAGTTAAATCATTACCAAATCCCCTGGGAAACATTGTTTTAAATTCCCCAGCCAGTAGCCCTGCAGGAAAGGGCCTGTTTTTTATGTGCTCCAGTTGACCATGGGGGTTTACAGCTTTTTATTCCTCTTCCCCCCCCCCATCAAACAGAAAACAGATGTCTAGATGTTATTGTGATTTACGTTATTCACTGATCGTGAGTGACGTTGAGCCTCTTACTTAGATGATTGTTGACTTTTTAAAACACTTTATTCCTGTGACCTCTGAGTTCACATCTTGGGTTCTCTTTTTCCTGGTAAATTGTTTTCCTTATTGACTTCGGGAAGTCCTTTATGCTGCCAAGAAAACAGCCCCTCGCCCTGGATTTGGGAAGCTGGTCAAGTGGGGGATAGTGTCGGGAAGTGTTAGGAGAGCGGCTGAGCGGTCCATGTGGACCCCGGGCTGCAGCAGGGGCGGCCGGAGCCCCAGGTCCCCCATTTTCCCCGACGACGATGGCTTCTGGGTCGGATGTCCTTTAAACTTCCGACCCTTTATGAGACAATAGTACATGAATTCTGTTATGTCCACCTGGCATTCAGTCGGGGGTACACTGGGATGAATTCTTGTTCTCAGGCTGATGGGT